>NC_060073.1:59452500-60702500 GCF_922984935.1 Meles meles | reverse complement strand
GATGCTCCTGGCCAGGTAGTTTCAGACCCAGAGCAGAGAATATGGAGTCACTGTCCTCCTAGCTTAATAGGGTCACTCAGGGCCATAGAACAGTTAACTTTGGGTCCCCAGAGGAGACTATGGGGATGTCCCAGAATGCTGGTCTCAGCTCAGAGTGAGAAAGGCAAAAAGGGCAGCTTCTAGGGATAGGCAGTGAGGTAGGAACATGGTTGGATGGGCCTAGTTGGGAAGTCCACCCCTACTTGGGGTAGATTGACAGCTTGGGAGGCCCCTCCATGTTAGAGCTTCTAGAAGTCCAAGCTTCTGAAGTCAGTGGTGTCCTGGGCCCAAGCCACGTGGTAATGAGTATCTTAGCAACACCAGAAACTATGCCATCAGCTGTTTGTTTTGTATGGTTTTGTTGCAGGGTGTGGATCGATACACCCTTAAAAAAAAAAAAAAAACAAACAAAAAAAAAACCCTGTCAGCGGGAGGCAAGATCCTGCCATCCCAAGGTCATTTCTGTTGATCTTTACCACTGGTACAACCAGGCAGCCTGGGAGCCTGGGCAGTGCCTGGAGTTTGCCCCGGCTTCCCCAGCCACTTCCTTGCATTGTCAGCCCTGAGTCCCAAACCCAGCTTAGCCTGATTATGAATGAGAGCATGGGCTTTGGAAGTAGCAGACTTAGGCTTCAGTTTTGTGGGGCCAACCACCAGCTGTGTGGCTTTGGGCAAGTTGCTTTACCTTTCTGAACCCCTGCTCTCTGATTTGTTAAACATGGACAGATATCTGTCTCCCAGGTTTCAGGGATTGGAAAGAATATGTATCAGGGACCTGATACATAACACATGTTCAGTGAATGTGAGCTCCTTTCTCCTCTCCTTGGGAGATACTGTTCAATGAGAAGCCTTGGGCTGGGGGTCAGGACACCTGAGTCTAATGAATGGGTTTTGCTGCTCTCTGACACTTCATTATCTGAGAAATAAGGTGGAGACAGCAGTCTCCCCAGAGGCCCTTTCCCCAGTCCCAGAGAGAACACTGCCTGCTGGATTGGACTTGCCTGAGCAGGGAAAGGAGATGCTCTGATCTGGGAGGCAGGACCCTGGTTTGAAGTTGGACCTTGCCTTGACACACTAGATGATCCAAGCCATGCCATCTTTCCCTCTGGACTTTGGTCTTCTCTTCAATGTCATGGATAGGACGCAAGGGGCTCTGTAGCTCCTTCATCTCTGATGATCGAGGATCCTGTGATTCTAAGATCCTGACAGAGTCAGGGATAGGCCCATGCAGGCCCCCTGTCCATGGGGGCCCCCTCTGTCCCCCCACCTATAGCAATCATCTCAGGCCCATGTTGTTTATGGCAGGATCCACCTGTATCCAGCCTCATGGTCTTTCTTTCCACATCTCATCTAAGACCCCGAGAGCAACGGAGACCCCTGCTGCCCCTGTTCCCTTCTTCGTGCTCAGCGTCCCATACACCTCCCGTCTCTCTAGGCTCTTTTCCCCTGAAATCATGGAGTTTCCTCCAAGAGGAAATCATCTTGGCTCCTTCCTACTAACCTAGCAACTATAGAAAGAATGTTGCATGGAGAAAGATCCCCAAGTAATGGGCAACACTTACGAGTTGGATCAGCGTTGCATCTATGATGGTGAGAGCACACTGCCTGCCTGTATTCTCACCATCATAGATGCAACCCTTTCCCAGAGGCTCTGCAGCAAAATGCAAGTTTTAAGTTGGGCTCTAGGCCCAGGGGACTTCAGCACTGTGCACACCCTCAGAGAAGTGGCCAGAGCACTTGAGAGAGTCCTGGCACCATGTACCTTAGCAGGAGAGGGGAGAATAGGTCTCTGGGTTGGTCTGGTGCCAGACATCTGGCAAATGGCAAGTTCAGAGCATCACACTCACTGTATGAGCTTTAGAACAGTGAGAGGCCATCACACCTTCTAGAAGCCAAGCCCCTGTTCAACAGGCCCTGCTCACAGGGCCATGCCCAGATCCCACCCCCCTGGGGGAAGGTGGCTGTCCACATGGGGAGGCCTGGTTTACCCTGCTGGGCCTCTGGAGGGGCCCCACTTCTTCCTGGATCTGATTCTCCTCCTGGAGAGGCAGCCAAAGAACTTGGGGTTCTCCTTCCCACTAGGACTGCTGATTCTGTTGGTTACCCAGCTACCAGGTTGGCCCAGTCTGGCCAGGGAGAACCTCCACCCCCCAGAAGCTGGGGGCTTTCTCTGAGCACCCACAGTCCTGGGCCCTGTTTCTCATGGACCAGCTCATCACCTGTTTGTGGCAGTCAGTATGCTCCCCAGCCCGAGTGCTCCTAGGACAAGGTGACTGAGTCACCTTGATCCCCACAGCCCATTTTAGGGCTTGGCACAAAATAGATACTAAATTGTTTCTCCCATCTATGCCCTATTTTGGGTCCTCCCAGCAGTGACCCATAAAGGCCCTAGCAGGGATCTCCTTCCAACAGAAACAAAGAGGTCCTGGAGTAGGCAATCCTTAGCTACAGATGAGGGAATGTGGATGTTAGCCTCAGGGCAGGATCCAGCCCAGAGACAGGGATGTAAAAAGCCCTATAGGGTTCCACCAATCCCTCTGCTTATGGTCCCAACCCACTGTCTGCTTGGATCCTGGGCTTTAGCCCACGCAGAAAGACTGCCTGAGAACTGCTAGACTTCAAGGAATCCCATCTCAGTGCCCAGCCTCTCACTATTTCTACCTCTTGGATGCTCTCTTCATCCTCCTCTCCCTGAAAACCTTCGTGGCTCGAAAGTCCCCTGACTAAGGGAAGCAAAAGTGAGCTTTCCTCTCCAAGTTTTCCAGCACTCCCTATTTTTTTCTGCTTACTCAGAGTTATTGGCCGTTTGTCTTATCTGTCTCAGGAGGCTATTTACCTATTTTATAGGTAAAATCCCCGATGTGGGGCTTTTACCACATGGTGAAAGTGAATCTATAGCATGAGAATCCGACTTTATAAAAAATAATTTTTATATAAAAATATTTTTATATAAAAATAAATTTTATTTTGGAGTCATTTTATTTTTTTATTTTTTAAAGATTTTATTTCTTTATTTGACAGAGACAGCAAGAGAGGGACTACAAGCTAGGGGAGTGGGAGAGGGAGAAGCAGACTTTCCTGCTGAGCAGGGAGCCCAATGCAGGGCTTGATCCCAGGACCCTGAGATCATGACCTGAGCCGAAGGCAGACACTTAATGACTGAGCCACCCAGGTGCCCCAGGAGTCATTTTAGCTTTATAGAAAATGCACAGAGATAGTGTAGAGGGGTCCATTTTTCCCCTTTTCCCCCAGCTTCCCCCTTGTTCATATCTTACCTTCCTATGGTACCTTTACCCCAACTCAGAAACTGACATTGGTAGTTACTGTTAATTACACTGCAGACTTTCACTGGATTTTCCCAGTTTTTCCAGTAATGTCCTCTTTTGTTCCAGAATCCCATCCAGGGTACCACATTGCATTTGGTCACCTTGTCTCCCCACTCTGGTCCGTGACAGGAAAATCGACGTTTTAACTGGTTTCCTTCAGGCAATAAAGGAGGGGGCTCTTTTTGTGTCTTCTTTCACTTTCTCTTTCAGTCTGACTTCAGAAAACTCCCCCTCGGACATGACTTTTCTCCCTGCAGCAGCCCCTCCTTCGTGGTGTCCACCGGGCAGGCAGGTGCCTGGACTCCCCGCATGCCTGCTCGTGCTCCCTTTTTCTTCCTGCAGGGGTATTGAATTCTGCTCTGCCCCTCCCGTGTACCTGTTGGCATTATCTTCAAGCGTGCCACCGGCTCTTATTCTGGGAATTATAAAACACCTGGAATTTTAAGTTTTATTTCCACACCCTTCCTAGGCAGAAACTCAAGTCTCTCAGAGGAGTGAATGGGGAAAATCTGTAGTGCAACACTTCCCCAAATTCATCCTCCCTTCCCTCTTCCCTGTAACACCCACATCCTTTTGGGGAACGCTGTGGTTCCAGGGAAGCCAGCTCCCAGGGTGCAAAGATGATCTAAGCTTGACTATAATCAGCAAACACGGTCTCTCGGCCACAGTGATTAGTTCAGGAGTGGCCTCGTCACCCAGGATGGCCTGGTCGGGATGAATCTCAGGCCTTTTGCAGGCATTCTGGTTCACAGGCCATCTCTTTGGCTCAGGTCAGTGCAATGGCCAGTGGCCATGTTGTGATGGCAACCGGTCGTGGAGGAATTTTAACTTGTTAAGGCAGACACTTGAAGCAACCCTAGTCACTCCCATGACTCTTTTTTTAATAACAAAGGTAGAAGTTTTACAACTTTCTGGTCTCATTTGGGTATTAAAACTCAGACCAGTCCAATTTAAAACTTTAATCTGCTATCTATCCTATCCCACCCAGGTCCGAATTGTGACTGTGGGGGTTTGGTGAGGGGATGGATCACTCTTAGGGGTGGGGAGGAAGCTTTGTGAGACCTCCTGTCACCCTGACCTTGCCCTGCAGTGGAAAGGGTTTCCCAAGCTTATCCTGGGAATTTCTGCCCTTGGTGGCTTCTACGATGTAGTGGTTTCCACAGAAGAGATATGTGTAGTTTCTTCAGCGCTGTTCAGCTCTATGGCCTCTTCATTGCCAAGGAGTTCTGCAGATCGGGGCGACCTGGCCTCTTTATTGACTGTCTGTCCCCAGCTCCTCCGTCAAGTCAGGGCCCCATTGCTTGGCCCAGTGGCTGCTGTCTAGCTCCCTGGTTCCTGTCCCTCCTCTAACTCTTGTGCTCTATCTCATGGAGCCACAGGGACTATGAGGAACTGGGCAGGGTAGACCCATTTTTTCCTCCCAGGCCCACCACATCCTGGTCCTGACAAGCTTGTTCATACAGGCCCTCTGATGAACCTCTGACCTTCAGAACTCTCTGGTTCACTATCTGTGTTCACAAAGGCCCCCACTCTCAGGGGAGCATGGCCCAGGTTGTCCCTGCTTTCTCACCATACTTTATTCCAGCAGTAGTCCCGGGATGAGACTGTGGGGTTCTAGCTCAGTGAACGTCCAGGGCAGAAGTTCCTCTCCGCTCATACTGGCAACCCCCGCCCCTCCCCGGTCTCTTCAAGGGAGCCTCTCTCCCTCCCCCAGGCCTCATGCACACACACACACACTGAGTTTTGATGTGGAAGAGAAACAAGGGAGATTTGGAGCCACTCTTGGTTGAAATGTGGAAGCAGTAACATCAAAAGGGGCCTGGAGAGTTGGTGGAATTTTCAGCCTGGATCCTCTCTCTCACTTCCTCTCCCTCAGAGACAAGCCCCACGCCCACCCCTTCAACTCTCCTTCAGCCTAGCCACAGCTCGAGGAAATCCCCTGCTTGCCCCAGCTCCCAGCATCTCATCTCTTGGAAAGGGGAAAAATGATGCATTTAGCAAGCTCCCTCGGAGGCACCTTGCCACAAGATGGCCTTCTTGGTCATGGTGAGTGTTTGAAACTCATGTGAGTCCTTGGAAGGACTTAGTCTGTCCTTAGGCAGTCCTTAGTCTGCCTTTCAGTGTGACCAGCGGCTACAGGGACCTGTTCAGTGCCAAGAACTGCCCATCCCCCTGGGTATGAGACTCTCCCTAGCGCGGGGGTGGGGAAGGATGCCCGGGACTTCCGCCTGTGTTCAGAAGCAGGAGGCTGAGTGTATCTACTTCCCTTCTGCCTTCCCAGGGGCTCCTCAGCCAAAACTCTGCTGCTCTTTCTTGTTCTCTGAGGACTGTCCCCTCACTGCCCCCTCTTCCTCCTCCTGCTTTGTTAAAAGGGAGAATTTCAGGGACAGTATCATTCAGGTCCTGACAACAAACAGATGGCCCACTCGACTGAAAATGGAAGGAGGTTTTCTTTATATAGGGACTATTTACAAAGTGCAGGGGCACCTCAAGTGCAAGAATGTAAAACTGTCATCCCCTCTAGGCCTGAATGACCAAGGTGGAGGAGGGGAGCAGTGACAAGAAGGTAGAATGAGAGTCCTGTGGAGTAGGCTTCCTTCAGAAGAGGTGTGACCTTTAGTTGAGGGCAGAGCCAGCCCAAGGCTCTGCCATAAGAAGGGAGCCAAGGGAAGAAATACCTTGACCTCACTCTGCTTCCATCTTCGCGTCTCCAGCTGGGACTCTCTGTTGGCCAAACCCAACCTGAAGCCAGAAGTACAGGACTCCTGTTGATTAAGTCTACACAGTTCAGCTTCCTGGGCCAGAGAGCAGGTAGAGAGAGGTAGAGAATAAAAGCTATTCTGCATAGGAAATCCAGGGAATTCTACTTTTCCTGTAAGGTCTCCCTCTCCCTTGCAGCTGTCCTGGCAGGGCCAGATTCTCCAAGCTGCTGTCAAGCACATCTTGTCCCCTCTTGTCCCATGGCTCATAACACAGATCTCATCAGTCTTATTTTTTTTTAAGATTTTTTTTTTTTTAAATTCACTTGACAGAGATCACAAGTAGGCAGAGAGACAGGCAGAGAGAGATGGAGGAGCAGGCTCCCTGCTGAGCAGAGAGCCCGATGCGGGACTCGATCCCAGGACCCTGGGATCATGACCTGAGCCGAAGGCAGAGGCTTTAATTCACTGAGCCATCCAGGCGCTCAGGTCTCATCAGTCTTAACACACGTGGGGAGCACCTGTCTCTTTCTTGCTGTCTCTAAACCATATGAATCCTGGCACCTTCCCCCTTTCACTGTACATCCCGGTAAGTGGCACTGATCATTCCTGCCTAGAGATGAAGGTATTGATTTGTGGCTTGGAATTTGATTCCTACCGCCAGAGCGTAAAGCCTCTTAATTTTTGCCACTTCTCTCTCTGTCCCCACCTCCCTCCCCACCACCCTGTACCATTTCAGAGGGCAGCTCTGCCCATAGCCAGTATCCTCCTCTCTTGTCCCCAGGGCGGCACTCTCTGCAAGCATCTCTCTTTCTGGTAGCATGTGGCCTTGACCAGAGGTTTCTGCTTGTCTGAGAGCCAGGTCCACAGCAGCAGCTCCAGCTCCAGGAAATCCTGTCTCTGAAGCGAAGGTTAAAAGGGGAGGGAGTGAGGGCCTGAATCAGCCAAGGGTATCTGCCCCAGTCCACCTCGCCCCTTCCTGGAGACACTGAAGTTTCCTAATAAATCACGCGTCCTTCATGGCTGGATTAAACATCAATTTCCAGCCTGGGGTCATACAAGGAAGTTTAGTGTTGTTTTGGTTTTTGTTTTCTGTTTCTAACATCAGTCTCCTGAGCTCACTTCATAGGGTATGTATCTCAGTTTTTCACTGATGGCTGTTTTGCCATTCCCATTTCTGCTATCAGCACCTTCATTTCCTTTGGGAGACTTTCCTGCCTGCACTCTCAGCTCAAAGAGTTCTTGTGTGGCTGACCCTACCCTCCCAAATCCAGGGCCGGGGAAGTAATCCAATCAGTCTCCCATGAGAGTCAGTTATGGTCATTTCCTCAGAACAAATGGGAAAGTAAGCTCTTTCCAATAGGGCTGAAGATGTCAGGATGGAGCTCTTGGGGGTCATCTTTCCACTAGATGGGGACCATATTCTGAGAGAGAAGCCAACACAGAGAAAAGCAAAGTAGCGAGACAGAGACAAATTTCTGATGACTTTCATGCCTAGATCTAGCTATTCCTGAAGCTAGCCCTATTCTTGGATTTCACATTCAAGTAGCCAATAATTCCACCCTCCCTTTTATGTTTTTTGGGTTTTGTTTGTTTGACTTGCTTAACACATTAGAGATGAATTTCCATGATTTACAAAGAAAGGATCCTGATTAATATACTTTCTGAAAAATCCATTCTTGTTCATGCCAGAATGCTGACTTAACAACCACAGATCCCCTCTGGTGTTGAGATAATATCCAAGACCATTTCTGCCTGGGCTGCATTAGCCTACACTGGCACTTGGGCAGTGATTGGGGTGGGGGGCGTGTTTGACTTTTTATTTTCTATAGAGGCAAGAACATTTAACCGGAGCTTTAACTTCTTCGCAAAAATATAAGTGCATAATACAGTATTGTTAACTCTAGGTACGATGGAATATGTCTGGCTCTTTATTTAGGGTAAAGATTGAAACCCAAATTCAGCTGAGAATTGAATTTACCATCAAAAACCCTGGTCAGGGTCTCAAAATGCAGTGCAGGTGTGACTGCCCACGACCTCCACTCACACCCTTTCCCAAGGAGCAAGCCTCAGCACTGAATTACCCCAGAGTCAAACTTCATCACAGACTTTAGTGAGAAATGGAAATTGTAGCAAAGATTTTGATCTAGAGACAGACTCGGGTTTTGCCCGAATAGTCCCCAGCAGTTCTTGGTCCCTTCAAGTGACCCCAGGCCTCTCTCTTCTCCAGGTTCTCCTCTATACCCACCTCTCCTACCCCCCCTCTCCTTCTTTGTGGTGCAGTTAGCTCTGGGCTTCTCTTCTTTACACACAATGTGAGGCTGTGATCTTGTATAGGAAAAGGCAGTATCATTCTGAACAAGACCGTGTTCTCAGCAAACCAAAAACCCTCCAGCTTCCTGGATGTATCTTCTTGGAAGGTTCGGGGGAAGGGATGTTTTAACTTTTCTTTTCTTTTTTTTTTTTAAGATTTTATTTATTTGACAGAGCGAGAGAGTAGGCAGAGAGGCAGGCAGAGAGAGAGGAGGAAGCAGGCTTCCTGCTTAGCAGAGAGCACGATGGAGGGCTTGATGTGGGGCTGGATCCCAGGAATCATGACCTGAGCCGAAGGCAGAGGCTTTAACCCACTGAGCCACGCAGGTACCCCAAGTATGGGAAAGTAAGCTCTTTCCAATAGGGAAGCATATTCTGAGCCATGCAGGCACCCCAAGTTTTAACTTTTCTGAAACAAATACATCTTTTCCTGCACTATGCTGTAATTCTTTAGAATCAAATATATACCTCACCACTAAATCACCCTGTAACTGGAAACCAGTTTTTGCAAGTTACCCACAGTCCCTTGTAAGAAATTATTTTTCTGCTGAAATTGGTCTGTTTCTGCCCCTTGCTCCCACAACCTAACTGGTGCAGTGGATCATTTCCTTCCCTCAGCCTCTGCTTTCTCGCAACCTGTACTGACTCAAGAATCTACCTACTGGGGTACCTGGGTGGCTCAGTGGGTTAAAGCCTCTGCCTTCAACTCAGGTCATGATCTCAGGGTCCTGGGATGGAGCCCCTGCATAGGGCTCTCTGCTCAGCGGGGAGCCTGCTTCCCCCTCTCTCTCTGCCTGCCTCTCTGCCTACTTGGGATCTCTGTCAAATGAATAAATAAAATCTTAAAAAAAAAAAAAAAAGAATCTACCTATCTCCTTCAGAATCTACTTACCTCCTTCTTTCTGTCTTCCTGCCTCATCTCCTGCTTCCCATGGTTTAGCTCTCTCCACAGATGTCAGAGGAGGACTGGCTGGCCCACCAAATCCCTGTTGCCACTGTTTGGGGTTCTCAGCTATAGTGGAGGTGGGGGTGGGGTGTGGAGCAGGGTGAGGTGAGACCCTTTCAGCAAAATAGCAGGCATGAGAAACACTACAGGGGGTGACACCTGGGTGGCTCAGTCCTTAAGCATCTGCGTGTCTGGCTGGGGGGTGGGGTGTTGTGATCTCAGGATCCTGGGATCAAGCTCTAGCTCATCGGTTGTGAGGCCTGTTTCTCCCTCTCCCACCCCCCCTGCTTGTGTTCCCTCTTTCGATGTCTCTCTCTCTGTCAATTAAATAAATAAAATCTCAAAAAAGAAAGAAAGAAAGAAACACTCTGGGGCTTAGTCTGTTCAGAACCAGAGGTGATTGTCCCTTTACCTCAGAGCTTGCCACATCACACCTGGAATGTAACCTTCCAATCCCCAAACCAGGAGGGACCCCTGGTCTAAGTGAGCCCTATCTGACCCCAAGAGAGAGACAGACTGCAACAAAAGAGGGAACAGTTCCCACAAGGGTCGGGTGAGGGAAGGAGGGAGCCCAGAGGTCATAATCTTCATCTGTACCTGGTGATGCACTGTCTTAGCAGTGACAGAAGCTGAGTTGTTCTGGGTGGCTTGAAAAGCCGCACAGAAACAGATATAAATACTGCAAGGGAGCTCGAGACAGTCCAGGCAGCCTTTGAAGATAGTGAGCGCTCCATTACTAGAGGTATGCAATAGAACCTGGGTGGATACCTGGCAAGATTGCAATGGAAAGGATTCCTACAAGATTGAATTGGCTGAACGGGGTGGACTTTGAGGTCTCTTTCAGCCCTGAGCTTTGATAGTTGGAATACGCAGTTGAGTGAATGAAGACCGAATGACTTCTTACTACTTTTTTGGTTGGATGATGGTTGATTTGTTAAAGAAAGTGATTGAATAAATGAATGAGTGAATGAAATTGACTACTCCAATAAATAAAAGATATTTGCTTGCGTGAAGACTTGTTCATTCTTTGATTAGCTGAATGAAGATTCGTTGGTTGAAATAATGAATTAGCAAATAGAAAGTGTGGCTGAGCAGGCTGGTTGAATGAAGGTTTGATGGCTGGTAGAATTCAGTTCCTTGATTCCTACTCTATTCTCTTATCTTGCACTTTATCCTGCTTGTCTTTCTTTTCTTTCTAGTGAAGTCAAGAAGAAATGTTTCCATTTGTATACTTAGGTTGGAAAATACTGCAGGCCAAAGAGCCCTTTTCATAATCAGGATTTCATCTTAGGCAAATTTGATCGCCAGGCATATGCCCACGGTGACTGGCATAACCTGCTTCAGTACTCATGGGAGGTATGAATTTAGCGTCTTGGCCAGAGAAGGGCAACTGAAAGTCACACCTGGGGCTTGGCCTGTTTGGCCCCTCACCTGGAAGCAACCCATTATTCAGATTGCTGTGTTTTGGAGTATGATCCCTGGCGTAAAATGAGACTGGAATCAGGAAAGTGTTGTATAGGAAGTTCTGTGGGCTGGACTAACCAATTGCTATTGCCATCAGCTTCTCAGGTCGATTTTGTCTGTCAGCTGAGTTCAGTGTCCCTGTCAGATTAGAGGGATTGGGACACAGGCTGGGTACATTTTGATAGAGGGTGTGAATGGAAACTAATCTGAGCACTTGAGTACTATGCTGGGATATAGACCTAGGCAGAGGGCCTGGTGGAACGCTGAGTACGGGGAACAGCCAGGGAGCTCTTGGAGGGCATCTGAGAAGGACTTGCTGGGAACCAAAGTACAGAAAGAGGCTCAGAGACTCTCCCTCCTGTTTCCCAGGGTTGCCTTGAGCTGAGTCAGAAAGGGATAATACACTTTTCTGGTGCCCCTCACCTGGCCCCACTTTTGGGAGCTGGTGAAGCCAAGAACTTGAGAACTACTTGTGACTGGTCTGGTCACTCCCCCAGCTTAGGGCACAAATTATGCTCACATTTTCCCCCCATTAGTTACTTGAGTTCTCTCAAGATCTTATCAAGAGGAAGTGTGATCAGCCCCTCCGGAGGCCTTTTCTCCTGCTTCATAGTACTGCTCAAAACCCTCCGGGCTAGCTCAATTCAACCCAGGTTCCTGCTAAGCACCAGCCTTGCTCCACCTCAATGCTCACAGCCGGAGCAGCCCTGAATGCCGGGCTCCAAAGCCCCAGCTCTCATTCACATTCCTGAGCTCAGGCAATTTTCCCCGGAGCAAAGTTCAAAGGAGCTTCTAGGTCTTCAGCAGCAAAGTTGAGTCTTGTTACCAGTACGAGACTTCTTTCCCACACCACGGAGTTCCCCTTAGGGACCCAACCATCCTTTCTCACTGACCAGTGACGCTTATTGGGGATGCTTATCTGGGGAGAGAATTGGCCAACTTTGAAACTCTCAAGGGCAGAGGCTGGGCCTGCTTCCATCTGTACCCTGGAAGCTCCTTTCTCCGGGACTCTGCGTCCCCGTTGGATCTTGGGAGAAGCAGCCTTTGTCAGCCCACACAGGGTCCTGTCTTGTTTTGCCAGGGGCTCATCTGGTCACCTCAAGTGACCACCAGAACAGAGAGGGCCTCCTTGGCAAAGTCCTGGCCCAAGGACAAAAAAGGAGACACTTCCTGCCCCTGTTACACTTGGCCCTCTCCAGTTAGCACCCCAGGAGGGAAGTGACCTCAATAACTATGAGTCAGGGACATTTTACTGTGCCTCCAGGTTCCTCATAAAGACCTTAAGGACTTTTGGGTGGGGCAGGGCAGGGAAGGAAGGACTGAGAAAAAGGGCTCTCACCCATGAGCACCCTTCACACACACAGGTCTCACCAGCCCCTCTCACTGCCAGTTAACTACCGCCAGCTCCTCTACCAGACCTCACGTGGCCTTTGGGTAAATTCTTCTCGGACAAAAGGGCTCTACAAACTAAAATTGTTTAAAAAAAAAAAAATCCAGGCCAACCACATGAGATACCACCAGACTCATGGGGGGGGGGGCTATTATTCTATAAAATAATAAGAAGGAAAATAACAAGTATCTGCAGCCTGTGTCCCCGGGAGAAACTAGAACCCTCAGGTATTGCTGGCAGGAGTGGGAAATGGTGCGGCCACTGTGAAAAATAGTCTGGTGGTTCCTCAAAGAGTTAAACATAGAATTATCATAAGGGCCAGCAATTACTTCTAGGTACATACCCAAAAGTATTGAAAGCAGAGACTCATACTTGTTTTCTGTTTTGTTTTTTTAAAAGATTTTATTTATTTATTTATTTGAGAGAGAGAGAGACAGAGATAGCAAGAGAGAGCACAAAAGGGGAAGAGAGGGAGAAGCAGGCTCCCCGCTGAGCAGGGAGTCCCACACGGGACTCAATTCCAGGACCCTGGGATCATGATCTGAGCTGAAGGCAAACACTCAACCAACAGAGCTACCCAGGCACCCCTCAAACAGATATTTGTGCACCTGTGTTCATAGCAGCAATATTCATAAAAGCCAAAAGATGGAAACAACTCAAGTGTCTATCAACGGATGAATGGATAAACAAATTGTGATCTACCCGTACGATGGAATACTATTCCGCCTTAAAAAGGAATGAAGTTCTGACACCTGCTACAACATGGTTGAACCTTGATGACATTATGTTAAGTGAAATAAGCCAGATAAAAAGGGGCAAATATAGGATGATTCCACTCACATGAAGTACAAGAATAGGCAAATTCATAGAGACAGAAAGTAGAATAACAAGGTACCAGGGACTGGGAGGGGAGGGAGAATGGGGAGTTATTGTTAGTTTGATGGGTACAGAGTTTCCATTTGGGATGATGGAAAATTTCTGGAAATATATAGTTTTGATTGTTGTACAACATTATGAATGTACTTAATGCCACCAAATTGTACACCTGATGATGGTTAAAATGGTAAATTTTTGTTCTATATTTTACCAAAAAAACAAACCATATCCAAGCTACTCTTCTTTGCCTAGAGCAAAAATTTGGTAGCCTCACTTCAATTCAAAGGCCCTCCCTGCCCAAAGGTGTGATTTTTGGAAGGGGTCAGAGCAGCCTGTGCCCTCGGTTCCATTAGCTGTACTTGGGTGCAGATACTCTTTTCTTACTCTGTGGCTAGGAGATGAGATGAGATATGTTGGAGCACCAAGCTAGCACCCTGCACAAAGGGACAATTCCTTCTGCTTCATCCTGCCTATATACTATCTTAACTGGAGGGCTTCTAGGGGTTACAGAGTCCATTTTTTATTGTATAGATGCGAAAACTGAAGCTCACAGAGGAGGCAGGACCTGCCCAAAGTCATACACTTTCCTGATTCACTGCTCTGTGCTCTTTCCCTTGGGCTGGGGTGCTGAGAATAGACCACCTTGGGATTGGAAGTGCTTCCCATTACTCTGGGAAGTAATGGAATTATGACCTCTGGGCTCTGAAGCCTCTTCGGCCGAGCCTGGATGGGGATCAAGCTCCTGAAGGTTAGGATGGTCCCAAGGCCAGGTAGGAGATAGCCACTCCCACCCATGTCTGGTGGCAATGGTCCACCTACTCCCAAGCATTTCCCTACCTGTATTTCCTCCCCTGGCCTCCCCTCCCTCCCATCTGACAGTGTTCCACCCACTTCTCTAGCTTGTGTCCCCAAGAGACCCCTCAGGTAAAGGGTGACAAGACAGAATAAATAATAAATCCATGGCTCAGGACTGCAGGGTGCCCGATTCATTTACCTAGTCCTCAAATTGTCAAGAGCCTACCAAGTCTCTGGTGAACACTGGTTTAGAGGGCATGCGTGCCTGGGATCCAGGTCAGGGGGCCTACAGTCACGTCCTCCTACTTCAACTGTTCTAAGAGGCCTAAAATTTTCTTGCCAGGGGACAGAGCTTCAGGCCTATCCCCAGCAGGGCAGAGAGATTTAATAGAGCCCCACTCCCAGCCCTGGAGGCGGGGAGGGGGGCAAACAGCAAGTTTATACCAGAAGTACTCTGATGAAAAAGGCCTGAGGGCCAGAGTTAACCTGTAGCACAGCTCCCGATGGAGCAGAGCCCAGTATTAGAGCTGATTTCCAAAAAGTTCTTTCAATGAAAAAGCTCTTAGCTGTAACAGAATGTCATCTCCATGTTGTCTGACTTGGTAAAGGAAGAAGAGAGTCTGGAAGGAGAGATGGACAGAAAATATTTACAGTGGATCAGCAACAGCAGCAGAGGTTAATACAGAGCATGGGGTGAGGGATGAAGAGCCTGACCCTGACTGGGGTGAGGGGTCTGGGAGGGCTTCCAGACAGAGTGGACTCCTAATTTGAAATCTAGGCAATCTATGGGACTTGGGCAGGTCCAAGGGGTAGGAGATAGAGAAAGGTGGTCAGGTCAGAGAAAGTAAGTCCAGCACCGCCTGGGGGCCCCTATGCCTTGAGTCCCCAGGGTGAGCCAGTTAAGGGGGTGGGTAGACCAGAGGGAGGCTCAGGTCCCTCAGTGGAGGGATGGGTGGGGTAGGATGGAATATGGCCTGTTGGGAAGCCTCAAGGAGAACCCTGCCCTATTGAGGGCTATACTCCATGACCTTGTAGGAGTCCAGGATGTGGATCCCACCACTCTGGGAGGAGCCTCCAGACTTTTAGGTTGTGTCTTAGCTGACAGTATGACTGGTTTTCAGAGCTCTCTTTGGCCTGGGAGCCTTTTTCCTGATGACCTCCAAACCCCCTTGGGTGGCATCCTTTTTTTGCCTGATAACCTGCCTTCCTGGAGGCTCCACTTCTGAGCCTGTGTCTCTTCCTAGCAGCCCAGGGCTGCACTGGGCAGGGTTCGGTATGTGGGTTGGGTGGGGAGTAGGGGCTGGGGGATGGGTGGGGATGAGAAGGTAGCTCATCACAATTTGGAATCTGGTCTCTTGAGAGCCAGATGAGGTCACATAGATCATCTAACCCAATTAACCATTTTACAAGTGAAGAAACCTAGACCCACACCTTAACCCAGGTAAAGAGTTGTCCAAGGCTGACCCCAACTGAGAGAATTCTTTCTCTGTCCAGGATCTTGCAGGAAAGAAATAAGCACTTTAGGGGCACCTGGGTGGCCTCAGTTGGTTAAGAGTCTGCCTTTGGCTCAGGTCATGATCCCAGGGTCCTGGGATCCAGTTCTGCCCTCTCTCTCTCTGTGTCTCATGGATAAATAAATGAAAGCTTTAAAAAAAAGAAGAAGAAGAAGTACTTTTGTAGAGTAGTGAGTCTCCAACTTGATAGGTTAGCTTGACACACTGCACTGAAATTAAATGCGGAAAGCCAGACACCAGCCCTGACACTTACAGCTGCTTCTTTTATTAGATGCTCTGCTTTTCCACTAAGCTAGAATATTCCCATATTAATTTGTTTAGATTATCATTAAAGTGAAGGAACTGCATTTAAAAGCTTAGGTGGAATATTTGTAGCCACTTGCGACTAAGGCTGGAAACCCTCAAGAAACTGAGGAGCCTGGTTTGAGGAACTGCTGGGCTGGAAGGACAGATGGTCTTACTGAGGGGGTGGGAACAGGCCAGGTCTAAGTTGTGGAGTCAGTTGTGACGGGGCACACTGTGGGGCTGGACTCCTGTCCTCTGTCACCTCACACCTTGGCCCTTGGCCTGTGACGGGGCTTGGGAGTGTCTTTCCCATTGTTTTGACCATGTGGAAATCTGCAGGTTCCAGACAGGGGTCAGAGTCCTTCCTGAGGCCTTCCTGGGGGATCCTGAGTTGGACATGCCCCTTTCTGGACTTTGAATCTTCCTCTATAATACAATGGAGTGGACTTGCCACGAGGGACGGATGGGGATGGGATGGGAGAGAAGGGGCAGGAGCATCCATTTGTTAGAGCTGCCCCTGTAAACTGGACAGATTTTCTGGGAATTGATAGGTCCAGAGCTGAAAAGAGCATCTACTACTTACTCTAATTCTGAGACATCATTTTCCAGATATAATGCAAGAGGAAATGTATAGTTCTAGAAAAGACTGATAATCACCCTTTAGTTACAACCCAGAACTTGCCCCCTAGCTTGCAGGTTGCATTTTTGTCCATAGATAATCATCTGGTCCTTGTGGCAGCCCTGGGAAACCAACAGACCTCCTCCAAGCTCCCCTAGGCCCATTTCTGCCAAAGTGATCTCATGCTGTTATTACTATCTGTGCCCTGTTCTCCCCCCACCTCTGCCCCGCCAAGGAATCTGTGCACAGAGCTTCCAGGTTGCTTGCTTTCTTTCCATATCCTTTGGGCCCAGCAGCTCACCTGGACCAGAGACAGCACTCAAAGGGCTAGCTGAAGGAATTGAAGTAGACTTAATGCTGCAGACATCCTTCCCCTGAGGCTCTGTAACTGCCCTGCACCTGACTACCATCAGGAAGTAGATCAGTGATCAATGGCAAGCCGGGGACACCAGAGCTTGAACAGTAGGCCTGAGTACTGGCCTCCAGGGACAGGGAAGGCTGGTGGACCTTGATGAAGTAAGAACCAGCACAGAGGCCACCTTTTTTGGTTCACCCTCTACTGGCCTCCCAGCTTCTTTGGCTCAGCAACGCCCAGGATTCCGGGCATGTCTGCCTCTGGCCTTCTAAAAATACTCCGGCTGCCCAACGCCTCCCAGATGTCTGAGAGCTGAGTCTGTGATTTCTCTGCTGGTAATGGGTCAAGCAGCTCAAGCCACTTCCTCTGCTCCCACCACCCAGTCTACCTCCCAACCTCTGCAAGGCAGGCACCGGGAGAGGCCTGACTGCCTGAATGGAGAGATCTCAGGCACTGTTGATGACAGACTTCTTGGAACAGACGGGAGAACTGAGGTCCTAGGACTTTCCCGGGACACTTGGACACGAATGTCCTCTCCATCTCACTCCCCAGTACTCTCTTTATGCCTGCTGTCAGCCCACTTCTCAGATGCTGCCTGCAGTCTGTAAACCGGAGCTGACTTCCCCACTGCAGTTAAACTCCAGTAGGCCCCCGACAGCAGTGGTGGGGAGGAGCCTGTCATCTCTATGGTCTCTAGAAGGGTGTCTAATCCAGAGCATACATAAATCAATGTAGATTGGATTAATGATGCAGCCAGGGCCGTGCACGGAGACTTGGGCGGAGGGACAGAGCTGGGGTTCTCATCCACGGCCAGCCACTGTGATACTGTGTGTCCTTATCAACTGCTTTTGTTGGTCCTCAGTTTCATGGCGGCCAAATGAGATCAGGTCCAAGGACTGAGCCAGCTCTGTTCTTTTTTTTTTTTTTTTTTTTAAGATTTTATTTATTTATTTGACAGAGATCACAAGTAGGCAGAGAGGCAGACACAGAGAGAGGGGGAGGCAGGCTCCCTGCTGAGCAGAGAGCCAGATGCAGGGCTCGATCCCAGGACCCTGGGATCATGACCTGAGCCGAAGGCAGAGGCTTTAACCCACTGAGCCACCTACCTCTGTTGTTCTGAAGCCATGACCTGATGGCCTGTTGGGAATTCCTATCCCCTCCTCTGCTCCACTGCGTGTGGGGAAGATGGCATGTCCTGCTGCTTCCACCCAGTTCTGGGCTCTCAGCTTCTGCTCCTCCCTCCATGTCTCTGAATATCCCACCTCTGGTCCCATTCTCCTAGGCCCAGCCCTTCCAGCAAAGCCACCCTCTGACTCTGCTGCCAGGTGTCTGGGGGTGAACATACCCCACAACTCCCCCTCCCCCACCACCTACTAACCATATAATCTTGGGCAAGACATTGACAATTTCAGGGCCTCACTTTTATCACCTTTGCACTGGTGAAAATAAGGCCTACCTTAGAGAAATGTCAGGAGGGTCAAAGGAGATTCTTTATCTCAGATTTCGGGTCATAAATCTCTTTCCACAGAAAGTCTTCCCTGACCTCCCAGAATAGCTCGGGTGAATTTGTGGCTTTCCAGTTCTGTCCTCACCCCAACACCACCTGTCCACACTGTGTGGTCGTTGTCTCTTTCTGCTGGGGGCTCCTTGAGGACAGGAGTACCAGGGCCCAGCAGAGCATCTTCACAGATGAAGTGCAGGATAAGTTAGTTGAGCAACAAAGTGAGTAAATAAGGGAAAAGGCAAAAGGTTGTGCAGAAACCAGGGAGTCTGATCTAGGAGGGGCCTGCTCAGTGGCAGGCTCTGGTGGTAGGAATAGAGAGAGTCCCTTGGAGCCCTTCCCTTCCTTCTCTGGTGAGTTCATCCTTCAAGATCCTGGGAAAGCTTCTCCTTCCTGGAGAAACCTGGTCACTATCTCACCTGGGCACATGACCCACTCTTTATGTTACTGTCTCCAGACTCAGGCAGTGAGTTCCCTGAAGATGAGACACTGTTGGATCCTTATATAGCAAACCCTGGAGCCCAGTAAAGATCGTGGAGAAAGAAAAATAGCTGGAGAAATGATTTCTGAGTTGGACTTCAGGTTGAACTGCCTGATCTTTTATGCCCCTCCTAGCCTTCAGGATGATATAAGTTACTAAAATGAGAGAAGCAGAGGGACAAGATATTGTCCTCCTTCTAAAAGCACCCTCCAACCACATGGGATTAAGTGTGAGCTAGGGAGAAGGACTGATAAAGAGCAGTGAAAATATATTCCCAAGCCCCGTCTTTGTCCCTGGGCTTCTCTCCCTGTTGAGGAAAGGCCACGGAAACCAGACTTTAAGTATAAAGAGCCCCTGGGTCTCCCAGAGATGTTCCTCAGGCACTTGGTCTAAGCCCATCTACTCATATTTTATACATTAGAGTTATGCCTTTGATGATCTTGTTGTAAGCAATCTAATGGTTAATTAATGGCGGCCTTGTTGGGGGGTGAGAAGCTGCCATTACAGGCAGGCACTGGGAGAGAAGCACCTGAAGGGCCAGTAGAAGGGAGAGAGAAAAACAAAGCAATGTTACACCAGCAAAAGCACTTAAGAGCAACACAGATGGGGATCATTTAGTTCAAGGTCAAATAGATGCTCCTGGCATTTAGATCACTGGCTTTCTGCTCTGGGAAAAATCCCTTTTTGGGCCTCGGTCTCCCTATCTGCATAAACGAACAGCTTCTATCAAGGGTTCTGAGAGTTTATGATTCTGCAGAAGTTTCCTCACGTGAGGCCTTTCGCTCCCGAACTATGCAGGTCATAGGAGGTTTCATCAAGGACCAGGCTCCAGTCTTCTGGAGTTTGGGGGAATGAGGCTTTTCTGCCACAAACTCCCAAGGTTAGAGACTGTCCTTAGGGAAAGTCTGCCACAAAGCTGTCTGGGCTGTGCCCTAAGGAGAAACAGAAATCCACAGGAACTGGCATGGAGGCAGCGGCCCTTGGTATGCTTGCTGCCTACGGAAGGGGTGAAAAGGAAGCCTGGCTGCGGTACAGCGGAAGTGCCTGAGGTCTGACAGTTGCTCTCAACGCTCTGCAGCCAGGAGGGAAGTAAAACTGAGCATCTGGCAGCTTCTCCCTTGAAAGCCCATGTGACAGCAACAGGTGAGCCCCGTGCAAGCCCGTTCTCTGGTCCAGAATTTTGCCACAGGCCGGGGGAGGTCCCTGGAGAGTAGGCTAGCCAAGGGACTTGGGAGAATGCAGAGGAAAAAGCCTGAAGTTGGTTCATGTCCTTGGGCAAATCTCTGTGCCTCTTTGGGCTCAGTTTCCCTACTGGCAAACATGGATTTGGGATTAAATTTGCCTGTGCCCTAAGTATTTCTGGGATGGTGGGCATTAGAAATAAAGAGATAATTTGGTTGGAAGGAAATCTGGCCTGTTACCTTGTTAGCAAGGGACTCAGTCTCGTGGGGGATAGTTACAGAATCATGGGATAAATCAAGATTATCAACATATATATTGAAAACTGAAAAAAAAAAACAACCTGAAAAACTCTTAACAGAGAGCACCTAACCCAGCCTGGGGGCTTGGGAGAACTCTAGAGAAG
Organism: Meles meles; assembly: GCF_922984935.1. NCBI lineage: Eukaryota > Metazoa > Chordata > Mammalia > Carnivora > Mustelidae > Meles > Meles meles. The sequence continues at coordinate 60,682,312 of NC_060073.1, read as the reverse complement.
GTTAAGTGACTTGCCCAAGGTCCCATAGCAAAAAAGCAGTCCAGCTGGGCCAGACTTGAAAGGAAGGGGAGTTCAGAAAAAAACACGACTAAATAGAAGTCTGGTCAGCAGGAGCTTAACGTTGTCATCAAGATCTGAACAAGGCTGTCCAGAAAAGGAGCATTAATTTTGATCTGATGGCAGGAGGAAGAAGAGTTTTTGAGCGGGTTTGGGGGGAGGGCTAGGAAGGGTAGCAGCAGCTTGAAGACTAAATTTGAGTTTATCGGGCAGAGAAAAGGCAGAAAGGCTGAAAGCAGAGGGAACAGCATATTCAGAAATATGAAGTTGCTAAAATAACTTGATGAGTTCTGGAAAAATGTGTATATATATGTTGTGTTGGGAACAAAGCATGTCTAAAATGGTGAAGTTAAGGAGGTCAGGTAGGCTGGCAGGAGTCCTGCGGTGAGGGGCTGGAATGTCATGTTAAGAATATGGGGCTTACTCTGCCCTCGGCTCAGGTCACAATCCCAGGGTCCTGGGATCGAGCCCCACATTGGGCTCTCTGCTTATTTGGGAGCCTGCGTCCTCCTCATTCTCTCTCTCTGCCTGCCTCTCTGCCTAATTGTGATCTCTGTGTGTCAAATAAATAAATAAATAAATAAATAAAATCTTAAAAAAAAAAGAATATGGGGCTTAATTTGTAGGACGGGGGAGCTATAGAAGGGTCTGGAGCAGAGGCATGCACGGTCAAACAGCGTATCAGAAGCCATGCTCTTGTTGCTAGGAGCGTAGAGAAGCTGGGTTGGGGGAGAAACGGTGACAAAAGACTGAGGGTAACTATGTCAGTGTCAGGCCCAACCCCTGTTGAGAAATTGAAACTTTTTAGGAGCCTGCAGAGGTGTGGAGGAAATGAGAACTGAAACCTGGGCTCTACTATGGCTGTGGTCTGGGCAGGTGCCGTTAATAAGGGAAGTGAAACCGCTGTGCAGACAGGCAGCCCAACCTGGGGGAAGGTGGGATTCCTTGTGAGGGAAAGTGGGAGCCCTGATCCTGGCTAGGGTAGGGTGAGAGGCTGTGTTCTGGGGGAAGCCAAGGAACAGTCCACCACAGACCACTGTGTGCCCCACCAAGTTCCTGCCCCTCACTCCTGCCCTCAGGAAGCCCACTTCCTCCTGCCACGCTTTTGTTCGACCGCCTCTCTACCTAAACTTTTCCTCCCTCTTTTCCTTGTCTTTCTGGCACCCTGTGGTTCCTGACCAGGCCCTGCCCAGCCTTCCAGGAAGCCTGCTTTGAGCCGTGCAGGTTCCTGGCTTCTCACGGCCCCACCACCCACCTTGCCGAAGCTGGGGTGCAACCATGCTCTGTCTTGAGGCGTGTTTAGTTCAGTGGTCTTGGTTCTCCATGCCAGTCAATGCTACCTTGATGCAGATGCCTCTGTCTCATCAGACTCTGCCCATAAGAGTTCTTTAGGAGTGACAGGAAGTCAGAATCAGACTCTGGGGTCCCCAAAGAAGCCAGGTTGCTCTGTCTTCCCTAGAGCGGGTACATGGGAGGGCTGTTCATGGGCTAGGATGGTTGTTCTTTGTTCTGGGAAATGTTGAACTCATTGAGCCAAATAGGCAGATTCAGCGGGAGGGTCCTATATTAATCAGCAGGCCTGAGGGAAGCATTTCACCTCAGGTTCAAGTGAAGAGACTTACTGAAGGATCAGCTGTACTGAGACATGGGCAGGAGAAGGGAACAAACAGTAGGATGGCAGGGCATCCACCCAGGGACCTGGGCTGAAGGTGGGACAGGAATCATGTTACTGGAGCCCAGGGAGAAGTAGGGCTGCCTGGCAGGAATGGGATCAAAGAGGGAGTAGGGAAGGCACCAAAGCAGGGCGGGAGCAGAGGGAGAATTCGCCCAATCTCCCTCTTCTCTCATTCTCAGGTGTCCTGTTGCTTCTCATTGTCCAAACCTAAGCAGAAGCCAGTTGGCAAGAGGGCCTGGTGATGTGGCCCAACGTTCCCAGCCTGCTAGGGTACAGTGTAGGGCCATGGGTCTGGGTAAAGGGAGGTTAGTGAAAATAGAGATTAACTATCTCCAGATATGCCTGAAAAATTGTTGCCCAGATGCAATATCTGGATGATGACTGTGATCTTGATCCAGTCATTTCCTTGTGATTAGTCCTGGGCTGGAGAAGGTTTCTCTGGCTGTGGCAAGCTTCACCTTTACGTTCATTTTGTTACCATTTAGAAAGCACCATTTGGTCTTGATTGTTACAGAACTGGAGAATGATAGAGCCATGGGGACCTCAAGGGTAACCATTCCAACTTCCATAGTGACTGAGGCCCAGAGAGGGTGAAAGCAGGGCCCAGGGCCACAGGACCTGTGTGAGATGATGTTGGGGAGGTGTGTGCAATCACCAGATGGTGCTGTTAAGGCCACATAGCTAGAAAGTAGCAGAGCCAAGATTCAAGGGGTCAGTCTGACTTAAAACTTGACCAAGCTCTTAACCATGCCCCCAAGCTGAGTGCCCAACAAGCAGGGAAGAAAGGCAATGGAGTTAGTGTGACCCAGCCCAAGGTGACTTGTCTTTCAGACCTGCCCATCCTGTGGTTCATGGTCAACACACTCACAAACCTCCACCTGGGAGGAGTAGCAGTGAGGTCACAGGCCCAGTGCAGTGTGTGAGGTCAGAGGGCTGAATATGAACAGAAGACAGGCCCATGTGGACCTCGGGCACACCCTTCCTTAGGTTGCTGTCCTGAGGCTTCTACTGACCTGGCTGCCCACACTTAGTGTTCCATGGCTGGTAAACTTTTGGGACTTCAGGCTTTCAAATCCAGCCATCCAGTGTGCCTTGTCCTAGGTGCTGGGGATACAGTGACAAAGAAGATCTCCTCCAGAGATCTGTGGGGATGGAAGCACTGATAGGATAGATGAGATGAGCAATACACATGCCTATTACAGAATGTGATAAACATCATAAAGGAAGACTGCTTTTCAAAATTCAGAGCAAATATCCAAGCGGGACACCCAAGACTGCAGTCCACCTTTGTAGGCTCATTTTTTGGGATACTCAGACTGTCCCCAGACATGGCTCAGCCCATTCAGCCTGTGATGTTTGCTCTCCTGGGAGTGTCTTCCTCCTATGCCTCAAGGCCCACTTCCAGAGCAGCCTCCTGGGATCCCCTGGTTCAGACAGAGTCAGCCTTACCCATGTGGAACGACTATAAAACTTTGATTCCACACTTTGGAATTTCTTATTCAGGCTCAAACAATAGTGAGGGGATTCTAAATCTTGTCTCTGTTAGTTGAGTTTTCCATTCTTCCTTTCCTGAACATGACAGGTGCAGTAACCATTTGCTCTACTGTGCCCCCCCAGTGCAGGCTGGGGGAGTCCAGAAACTATGATAGAATAGTTAGCTTCTGGACACTGGAGTAGGAACACCTGGGTTCAAATCCTGCTTCTTACTAATTGTGTGAAGATGGGCAAGTTATTTATCCTCTCTGAGCCTCAGTTTCTCTATCCTTAAAGTCAAGATAGTGGGGTATTGTGAGAATCAATGGGTTAATACAGTCAAAGCCATCAGAGCTGTGCCTGGTACCTCATAAGCATGCGAGAAATGTTAGCTATTGTTATTACAGCTATTATTAGGAGCTAGTGGGTGTGCTTGTAAACAACTCCTCAGACCCAAGCAAAGCTGGTACAGATACACAGGCTCAACACACAGCAGCGCTTAGACATGGGGCAGGGTGGGGAACTGAAACCCCATTTTAAAGATGATCGGAGACTCAGAGAAGGCAGAGCATTCATTCATCTAACCACCCCCCCCCCTTTCTGGGGCAATTTCCACATGTCAGGCACTGCTTCTCTTCCCACGTCAAACCTACTGAAGCTTCAGAGGAGGGCCCTGTGTTTTAAACAAGCAGCCCTAGGTGATTCCCCAGCTTCAGGCGAGTCTGGGTAAATGCTAGGATTGTAGGATACTACCGCAAACATTTTGCCCCATTCTGAGTTTGGACTTGGGTTTTAGAGGGGCTACCATTTTCTGATGACCGATTGGCATAGCAGTTAACAGTGGAGACCCTGGACCTGATAAACTGGGTAGAAATCTCAGGTTGCTATTTATTGGCTGTATGACCTTAGGGTAAAATGGGGCTAATAATAGTACCTACTTCAAAGTTGTTGTGAGAATTAAATAATTTATGTGAATGTTGATACATAGTAGCTGTTATAAAGTATAAGCTATTATTATTACTGTGCCCAGTGTAGACAAGCATCAGAGAGAAGGCGGGGGTGGTGGATGTGATGATTCTTACCCTAGGATTGGCTCTGCCTACAGCGTTGGCGGTGTCTGTCTCTTTGGGGAGACGCACCACCTGCTCTCTTCCTCTGGAAGAGCTTTCCTGAGCCAGGGAATTCCCTCCCGTAGCGACTGACAGCAGCTCCCAGCTTCTGATGCCACGTCCTCTGCCCACAGCAGCATGGTGAGAATTAGATCACATCTCAGGGCCAACGCTGGACTGGAAAGACAGGCAGGTTTAAGTGTTGGCTTGTCCATTTAGGAGCCCTGAAAATGAGACGGGGGAGGACAGGTCCTGGGGAAGCTTCTCTTTGCAGCCTGGGCCAGTTTTGGCTGAGGGTGGAGCTCAGCTCCCACAGGCTAGAGGCCACAGGCCTCGGGTGTGTGGATATGTTGCAGACAGGGGAAGGGTGGGTACCCAGGGAGGAGAGGCAGGCTGCCAGGGCATCTGCCAGGCCTCCAGGATACTCATTTTGGCCCACTGCCCTCCAGCAGGGAGCAGACAAGTGTGTTTTGTTTTGGCATTAACTGGGCAGGCTGTGGGTAAATAGGTGGCAGGCTTCCCAAGCTGAGTGGGGCCTGCTTGTTTCATGGACCAGGGCAATGGGGTTGAAGAGCTGTCGCCTCCTCATGCTGCTGTCCCTCCCCTACAACTCCCATCTCCTTCCCCTGGTCACTGCCCAACCCACATCTCCACTCCACCCACCCCCTCTGGCCACCTTTCCTCCGCTCAGCCTGGGGGGTCCTCAACACAGAAGGGACTCTCAAAGGGGTAGACTCTCAAGCCTTCAGGTTGGGCTTTGAAGAAATTCCCTGGTGGAAGTCCCTGTGTTCCAGATGAGGAAACGAAGGTGGAAGGAGGTCTGGGACTTCCCTGGGTCTTTGCAATGAGTCAGGGGTAAAACTGGGACTGGAGTTGGGCTCAACACCCTCCCATGGGAATTCCTCTTTTTGTGTTTTTTTACATTTACAAATAAAATGAGAACAAAATGATGGGAAACTGAAGGAAAACACATGCACACACAAAGGAAGCTCACATTGGTGGGCCAGCACAGTTGCAGGCATTTTATATAAACATTCCCATTTAATTCCCACCACAACCATGCAAAAAGTCATCATTTGCCTTTTAAGGACAAGGGAACTCAGTTGAAAAGAGATTTCAGAACTTGGTCAGGAACCCAAAGCCAGGCGGAAGAGGAACCAAACATCTAACCCAGGTTTACCTGACCCCAAGTCCCTATGATGTCAATCCTCCCCCTCCCACACCTGACTATTTTACCTATCAGTCCAAGTTTCCCAGAGTTGTGATCACTGTGCAGCTCCCAATAGGAAGGCCCTTGTTGGTGTCCCACATAGACAGTCATTCAACCTTCCTTGATGTGTCCCAGGATGGGCAGTCACTAGCTTACGTAGCTCCTCAGTTCTTTATAGATGACATAGCTGTGCCAAAAAGGTCACATTCAGCAAGTGCCTGGCAAAGACCTTGGTTTCCTGCTTTCTGATATCAAACCCATGTGACCGTCAGCTCCTACTACAGCCCTGGGACTGGCTGTCCCTCACCCCCACCCAAGCTCTAACACTCCCTGGCACCAGTTGCCCAGATAATTCCCTGTCCCAGTGCCTGCCTCTCAGGAACCTACCTCTGGCCTTAGGCCTCTGCTACCTCCTAATGGAATCTGGGTCCCTATGACTCTCCTGACCCTGCATGTTCTGGACTCACGGCTACTTTATACTTTAGTCCATGTGTTGAGATTGGGAGTTCCTGGAGTGCAGGGCCTGGGTCTTATTCCAGAGACCTGCCCATGACTGAGCCCAGAAGAGGGCTGATGTTGAGTGTTGCTGGATGGAATCCAAGGTCTAGTTCTGCCACAAACTCACTTTGTGTTCTAGGGCGAGCTGCTGCGCTCATCTTCAATAACCTTGAAGCTTCACTTGAGTGGGCTGTGATGCTCTGTCTTGAGAGCTGCTCCCATACCAGGTTTCTTAGAGGACTGTGTTGAGGGGATTAGCTCCCGAAGGAGCAAAAGCTATTCTGTGTGTGTGAAGAGGGGGGTGGTGAGTGGAAGTACAGGGAGAAAGGTGACTAGGGTAGTAGGGAGGTGAATGGGAGTAAGGTCCACAGACTGCATTATTTGCAGCAGCACAGCCTGGTAGTCTCACTGGGGCTCCAACAGGGAATAGCTAGCCTCTGGGTGGGCTAACAGGTATTCCTGAGCAGTCTGAGCCAATGTGAGTGGGGGATAATGATAGAGCAGGAAAGGGAGCAGAGAGGGCTGTGAACCCTAGCAACAGCAAGGGTAAGAGGTGACCTGGTACAGTATGGGCATATGGGATGGAGGCCACCTTCTCTAGAGCCTTGGATGGAGTGCCAGTCTGTCCCAGGTGGCCGCTCTGAACAGTGGTGGGGTGCTGTTCACATTCTAGTCATGCTCAAGGGCTGCTGTACACTTCATATCCCCGGAGTTTCTCCTGGGAGCCCTGTGGAATACTGGAATAGCTCATCTTCCAATGCCTACTCATATGTCTGTTCTAGGCCAGCTTTTAATCACTTAAATTTAGAATCACTTTCCTTCTGGAAGATTGTATAGCAGAATGCACCCTGGAGGAAAGAGCATAGCTTCAGAGCCAGGAGGGGCCAGGGGCCAGGCCTGGCTCTCCCGTCCTAGCTTTGTGACCTTGGGCTAGTCATTTCGCTTCTGATCGTCAGTCTGTGAAATCCGTGAAATGGGGTGTTATGTATCATGAGAAGTTGTAAAGCTTAGAAATAATGTAAATAACATGTCTGCTTCAATACCTGACACACAGAAGAGGCAAAATAAATGACAGCGTTATTAATTCCTTCCCAAGGTGAGAATCACATCTGTGGCCTCTTTGGTGGAAAGGAGCCAACAGCTACTTGCACTGCCCCAGGGATGGGGGAACTCACCTCCTCTAGGGGCAGATCTGCCTGGAAAACCTTCTTCCTTTGATGCAGCTGAGACCTATCCCCAGTCTGTCTCTGGAGCCATAATGCATGCTGCTATGTGGCCAAAGGACAGCTCTGGACATTACCACAAAGAATTTCAAGAGATTTTATGTCTGGTAACACAGTGCTTATCTGCACTACAGGAGCAAGGCTCTGGAAGTTCCCAGCCTGGTTCAAAGGAGTACGTTTTAGGGCAGGCTTACATAAATCATAGAAGTCCCTTTCCCCCTTCCTATAGAGTTTCGAATATAGGGATTGTATCCTCCTGAGTCTGCCTTTTTTTTTTTAAGATTTTATTTATTTATTTATTTATTTGACAGACAGAGCCAGACAGACAGAGATCACAAGTAGGCAGAGAGGCAGGCAGAGAGGGAGAGAGGAGGAAGCAAGCTCGCCGCTGAGCAGAAAGCCTGATGCGGGGCTCCATCCCAGGACCCTGAGATCATGACCTAACCTAAGGCAGAGGCTTTAACCCACTGAGCCACCCAGGTGCCCCCACCTTTTTTTAAAGACTTTATTTATTGGGACACCTGGGTGGTTCAGTGAGTTAAAGCCTCTGACTTCGGCTCAGGTCATGATCCCGGGGTCCTCGGATGGAGCCCCACATCGGGCTTTCTGCTCAGCAGGGAGCCTGCTTCCTCCTCTTTCTCTGCCTGCCTCTCTGCTTACTTGTGATCTCTGTCTGTCAAATAAATACATTAAAAAAAAACCTTTTTTAAAAAAAAGATTTTATTTATTTATTTGACAGAGAAAGAGATCACTAGTAGGCAGAGTAGCAGGCAGAGAGAGAGAGGGAGGGAGAAGCAGGCTGCCTGCTGAGCAGAAAACCCAACTCAGGGCTCGATCCCAGGACCCTGAGATCATGACCTGAGCCGAAGGCAGAGGCTTAATCCACTGAGCCTGCTTTTTTTCTGGGTGAACTCTCTCAATTCCTTTGAACAAGAGGCAAATGGGAGAACTGGATTCTGGTCCCAAATTCATCACTTCAGGGCAAGTTACTTATCTTTCACTGAGTCTCCAGTTCCTCATATGTAAAATGAATGAAATCTCAGGATTATAGTGAAGATTAGCTCAGAGAAGTAATAAAAAAGTTTGGAGTTTGGGAAAGGCACTTAGTAAATGTAAAACATATTTACAACAAACCAACAAACATATTTCTGAAAAAGCAGTTAGCAGGTCATCTCATGTTGCCCCTTAGCTTTTTATCATACCCCCAAAGGAAGTCATCCCAGAAAGTTTATGCCGTTCCTGCTTTTAGAATAACGGCAAATCACGTGGAAGATGCCCTCCTAAACCCACAAAATCGAGCCTCAGGGTTGTACTTCATCTGTGAAGAGCCTACTAAGTTCCAGGCTCATTCACTTACTTTATTCCATAGTTGGGGACCAAAACCCAAAGAAGGCTCAGCTTATCAATAGTAGAGGCTGGATCCCAAATCTCCCCACATCTAGCAATTTTATACCTAGTCCTCCCCTCTAGGAAAAGAGAGGTGATGGGAAGCTAATCTCTGAGCCAGACTAGTTGCACCAGGACTAAGATCCAGCAAATCTTTGTTGAGCACCTTCTGTGGCATAACGCTGCATCTGGGCAAGCACTGTTACCCCTCCCCCACGAACCTAGTGTCACTCACGGAATGGCTGGTCTGGAACTCAGCCTTGCTGAAGGCTGAGGTGGATTTTGTATTGCTAACTTTTATATCCCCAGTGTCTGCCAGAAGGCTTGGCACAAAGCAGGATCTTAGCAAATATTTTTTGAATGAATGATGAATCCGTACGCATTTATTGAGCACCGACTATGTACCAGGCCTCGTGTTAGAAGAAATTCCACTCAAGACAACAAGCCTGCAGGGCTGGTATTATATCCCCAATTTACAAGTTAGAAAATAAACACTGGGGGTGCCTGGATGGCTCAGTCGGTTAAAGGCTCAGGTCGTGATCCCAGAGTCCTGGGATCGAGCCCCACATAGGGCTCTCTGCTCAGCGGGGAGCCTGCTTCCTCCTCTCTCTCTCTCTCTCTGCTGCCTCTCTGCCTACTTTGATCTCTGTCAAATAAATAAATAAAAAATAAAAATCTTTAAGAAAATAAACACTGGAAGCAGTGAAACTGATCAGCTCAAGGCCTCACCGTGGATTGGTGCTGAAGCTGAGATTGGAGCCCAGTCTAGCTACCTTGGGCTTCAGCTCTGCTGTCGCACAGCTGTCAGGGAGCTAGGCCGCTGCCCACCTGCTCCATTGCCCCAGGCCTTCCCTGATAGTGACTGAGGGCTCGGTGAAGGGCTGACTTTTGAATAGCCTGAAGGAAACTAGAAAAAACAAGCCTGATCTCCTAGTTTCTACACAACTGACTCATGCATAGCTCTGATTCTATCACCTTCCTGTATAAGAATCTAAGTAATCTGAGGTGAACAACCTGTATTTGAGTCCCATCTTCCCAATTTCTGGCCACTTGTGGCCTCAGGCAATATACTTGGGTCTCTCCCGGCCTCAGTGACTTTCCTCTTTTGCCTGACTACGCTTCTGAGAACAGTTGTCTGGGACCCCAGCTTCTGAGAAAACCGTGGGGCGATCTAGTTCACCCTCCGCACATCCCCGTGGCTCTGGAAGAGGTATTTTCATTTTTCTAAGGACCCCCAAGGGGTCCCTGTCTCAAGATGGTCTGGACAGGGCGGGAACGTAGGTGGAGGGGGCTGCCCGGATGAACAGCCCCAGTGACAGAGGAAGGCAGATTTCAGTCAGAGGCACAGAGTGGACTGACACCCAGAAGTCCTGACTCCCAGACAAGAGCTTCCTCTGTTGCCCTTGCTGCCTCCTCTACTTTTCTTCATGGTTATCATCACGTTTTTTTGTTTTGTTTTATGACCCAGCGAGCCCTTCGTGACGCAGTGTCTAGTCTTGCTGTATGAAAAGTCTCTCCTATGGGCACTAGCCTCCCCACCTGTGAACTGGGGATCCTGATCTTAATGACATCACGGTTCCCCTCCAGCACACAGTCAGTGGTCTTTGACGAGAATGCCCTGTAGCAGAGAGCCGTTTTCTTCCTTACGAGGCCACGAGATAGCCCCCTGCTCGGCATCGCAGCAGTGGGCACCTGTGGCCCGCTAAGGAAGAACTTGTCGATGCTCGCCCCCTCACGCTTGCCTATCTGGCCAGCGGATTCGCTCGCCAGAGAGGGGTGTTGGAAGACCGGAAAGAAGTGGAACTCTCCTACTGCCACAGGCACCCCTTCGCGTACAGTAAAAACTTCACTCTGAGTCTCGTCCCCCGCAACCCAACACACAGACACACACAAAAGCACTGCAGCCCAAAAGCCCGCAGGAGGCGGGGGCGGCTTGTGCGCGTGCGTCGGCGCAGAGCCCTCTCCCGCCCACGTGCGCGGCCCCGATCGGAGGCGCGCGCCCGGTTGGCTGGCGGGAAGGCGCGCGTGAAGCCCCCGTCTGGCTCTGGGTGTGGGGGAGGGAGCACTGGAGGCGTTTGGAACGTGCCACTCTCGGAGACAACGGGGGGATTTTCGCGCTCCTCTAGTGTTTCTACCCCTCCTATTCGCCGACCGATCCGTTAGTTCCCCCACGTCCCCCGCCGAGATCCGAAGCCCCGCGCCGCGGCCACGCTCCCTCTCTACAGCGTGGCCCAGCCCCTGGAACCTCGCTTTGGACTGTGTTGTCCCCTCTGCCGCCGGAGTGGGGCGCTGCGCCACACGGTGGGGCCGGAAATTCCCGCGGCCGGAGTGGAGGAGCCGAAGCTGAGAGCGCGGCACCGCCTTCCACCTTCCCGGGCCGGGCGGGGGCGTTGGGCCCAGCGAGGGCTGGGCTGCTTGAGTGGGGGCGGGAGGCCGCGTCTGCGAGGAGCTGCGGCGCCGGCGGGCGGGGAACGGGACAACGCTGCTGTTCTAGAGCCTTTCGGCGCGCTCGGAGACCCTGCGCCCCAGCTCCTGGGCCCCCGCCCCCTCGCGGTCTCCGCCTCCTTCCCTCACACACCCCCCGGGCCGCCGGAGCCCCGGGCCTTCCCGGAGCTCCTCCTCCTTCTCTTCACACTCGCGGTCCGACCCGGGTCCTCCAGCCGCCTGTCGGCCTTGCCTTGCTCCCTGCCGGGCGAGTCCTCGTTCTCAGGCTCTCCTTGCACACGCACACACACATACACACGCTTGCCGGGCCTCCCCTCCTCACGGCCCCCCATCTCCTCGTCCGAGCTGACGCCGCCGTCGGGGGGAGGATTGATGTCCCTTCAGCATCATGCAGCCGCCGCCGAGGAAGGTGAGGGTGCAGTTGGGAGGCTTTGCGGTTTGGGAGGGATGTGTACAAGGGACGCGGCTGGGGCGCCCCCTCCCCCTTTCCCTAAGGGGCCGTGACCGCCGTCGTCTCGGGCTTGTCACCGAGTTGCCGCTGGCTTCAGTCGGGGGCCACGCGGATGAGGTGTCTTTCCGATGAAGGTGCTGCCGGGGCTCGTCCCTTTCACCGCACGGGAGACCCTCATACATTTCACAGGAGTTTCGGGTGTGCATTTGTATGTGTGCGCGCGCATGGCAGTGCTGCTCGCTGCAAAGTGCATTCTCGGGGCTGCACCGAGGGGAGGCGGGGAGCCCCTGCAGCTTCTCAGAGCCTGTGCTTGTGTGATTGTTTAGTCTGCGCCAGGTTTGAGCCCTCCGGCTGCTTGTCGCCACCCTTGCCCATTTGATCATTTTCAGGGAATTTGTTTCCAGCGTAGCGTTAAGGTTCGGCCTGCCTTTCCCACGGGGCGGCCGAAAAGAAGTTGGACTAGTCACCGCCCCCCACCCCAGGGGAAAACAAGAAATTAAGCCTGCCCCCCTACCCCGTCCTGCCCCTCCCCTCCAGCTAGGGGGCCGGGAGGCTGGTGCTGTCCCTGTAGAGCGAGAACCGGGCGGTGCGTGGCGTGTGCACCGCGATCTGGGCTTGGGGTGGGAGTGACGGGTGCTCTCGGCGTGTCAGCGGCTCCCCCCGCTGCGCCCTTCGAGAACTGTTTCACTGCCCTCTTCCCCAGCGTTTTCAAGGGCTGAGGCTGTGTCCTTGTCTTTTTAATTCTGCGAATGGTTACTGAATGTCTACCCTGGGCATTGGGTGGAGAAGGTTGTTCTGTCCTCCCTTCGTGGGCAAACATTTGCCGAATGCCTAACTCGCTCGCGTCTGCTTCTTCTTTTTCTCTTTCTTAATCCGTGTTTCTCCAGTTAAGTGCCTCTTTTCTTTCACACATGTACTCCCACCCCTCCCGGCTAGCCCGGCTCCGCGGCGGCGGCGGGGATTCCAGGCCCACTGTAACCTGGAACCCTGGGGTCCGGGCCTGGCTGGCGAAGCACTGGACGGCTTGCATTTGCTGTTCTGTTTGAAGTGGAGCCGCCACGGGGACCGGCTTGCTGGGGTGGCTTAAAAGCACTGCATATGCTGGAAGGTCACTTTTGCTTTCTCCTTTGTAAGAAAGAGATTGTGATTTGATGCGCTGTCAGCGAGCTGGCATCCTGAGACTGTGCTTTCTCGCAGCCATTATGGGATGATTTATGTAGTCAATTTATGCATATAATTTCATGATTGTGTAAATTTTGGCCATTATATATTAGGCATTCCTATACTCACGTCTGTCATCTATACTCAGCTCACCTCTCCCGGTGGTTGAGATCTTTGAATCTTTTTTGGAAGAAATAGAAGACAGACTCTTAAAACTCTAAGAAGACTACTACATATGTATTAAGCTTGTGCATGAAAAGGAATGACTGGCAGTTTACTTTGCATTTCTTTAATCTGTAATTTTTATACTCTTTTACTTTCATTTACCCTCTTTCAGGATATTTGGCTAGATTTCTCATTGTGTCCTGAGGAAACAAAATTAGGTAACTAGTAATGGATTTATGGCCTTTAGGGGAGAAACGAGCAAGAGGTATATATTCTGACAGCTATTAAGTATTTTGCTTAAGTAATGACTTTGTTGTTATTAAAGTTGCAGTAAGGCCTTCATAATATATGGTATATTTTAGGTGAAAGTTACACAAGAACTGAAAAACACTCAAGTTGAGCAGATGACAAAACTTCAAGCCAAACATCAAGCAGAATGTGATTTACTTGAAGATATGAGGTAAGGTTATAGTAAATAGTATAAGAACTTTTATATCTTTGTTTCAAAGAACCATTGAATTACCAAGCCCCAGGAACTGATGATGGAATTTCCTTTTGGATTTCCTGCGTTAATGTTGTTAGAGCTTTGACTCAGCTAGGAATTATAACTGGAACTAACACAATACGAACTTTTTTTTTTTTTTACTTTAGTGGCGGAACCTATAATCTACATATACTATCATGAAAAAACAAGACTCTTAAAAATTATTAGTCAAATTATAATTATTAAAGTAAAAATTCTTATTTAAATAATCTTTCCACTGAATTGTAACATTTACTGACCTTAATGATTTCACAGAGATTTTTAAACTGACACCTCTGGTTAATAGTTAATATCTGGGGGGGAGCCTGTCAACCTCAGACAATTGTACACTGGCACTATTTTTTAGAACACGACAAATACAGTTTTGTCTTTGAACATTAAATTTAGTGGGAAATATGTTATCATATTTTGTCATTTAAGTTACCTGTATTCGTAATCAAGACAACTTTAAATAAATAAGCCATCTTGCCAGCATTGTGAAAATCAGTATCTTTATAAAGGGAAGCATGACTCATTTTACTGAAAGAAACACTACTGTTTTAACAATCCTGTAATACAAATTGACAGCTCAATAAATATATTTTTATAAAGGATGGAAGATAAGTTGCATGTTGAAACAGAGTGGCTACAATTCTTATTTCCTTTTAGTAACACATTTATCCAATTGGCATTGGGTCTGTAAGCTTTATGTGTTGCCTCTTTCTCATGTGGTACATAACCTCATATTGACTTCATGAAAAATATGATCTATGTTTTGTTATAATAAAATTATGTGTTTGGATAGCTGAATTGTTTGGAGCCCAAACATTTTAATTTTTTTTTTAAAAGATTTTATTTATTTATTTGACAGAGAGAGATCACAAGTAGGCAGAGAGGCAGGCAGAGAGAGTGAGAGGGAAGCAGGCTCCCTGCCGAGCAGAGAGCCCCATGCGGGACTCGATCCTAGGAGTCTGAGATCATGACCTGACCTGAGCCGAAGGCAGCGGCTTAAACCACTGAGCCACCCAGGCGCCCCCCCCAAACATTTTAATTTAAAGAGCTCCCTTTTTCCTGTCCCGTATTTAATTTAGGTACTACTTGTGACTATTTCTCCTGTCTGTTCAGGGTTTCTAACTAGGGCATATAAATTTAGTCTTATCCAAACTTGAATATACTAAGATCATTGTTTTCTCACTGGGAAGTATTCTATTTTAATTCTGCATTAGTTTCTTTTTGTTTTTCATGTGGCCACAGGGGAATTTTTGGATTTAAATAATTCCTGTGCAAAATACCTGAAGCTCTTCGTAAGGTTAAAAATTAAGTTTTAGCGGGCCTGGGTGGCTCAGTGGGTTAAGTCTCTGCCTTTGGCTCAGGTCATGATCTCAGGGTTCTGGGATGGAGCCCCGCATCTAGCTCTCTGCTCAGCGGGGAGCCTGCTTCCCCCCCCACCTCTGCCTGCCTCTCTGCTTTCTTGTGACCTCTGTCAAACAAATAAATAAAATCTTTAAAAAAATAATAAATTAAGTTTTAAATGTCTATTAAGTGAAATACGGTATTTTAGTAGCAATCTCCAGATGAAGAAAGTAATAAATTTTTGGAAGCAGTTTTGTAAGGCCAAATTAGTAAGTGAAGCTTCTCTGGGGTATTAAGGTCAGTGGTCATTAAGCCCTGTGATTATATCTTCTAAAGACTTCTTGTTTACATTCTTTTCTTTTTTTCCCTTACTGCCTATACCTTAGTACCAGAGCTTATGGTCAAGTATGGGGACACACAATCACTGCTACGTTCATATAGGTTGTTCTGCTACTTTTATTTATTTGTTTTAGTATTGCCGACGCCATCACATTTCACTTGCATTATTGCAATTTTATCCCAACTATTGCAATAGTGTTCTCATATCTTCTACCCCTCAATCTCTTCTTTAAAGTCTGTCTTCCACACTGTCACCAGTTAGCTTTTTTTCCTTTTCTTTTCTTTTTTTAAGATTTTATTTATTTGAGTGAGAGTGTGCACATGCAGGAGCAGGGGGAAGGAGCAGAGGGAGAGGGATAAGCAGACTCCTTGCTGAGCAGGGAGCCTGACCTGGGGCTCAATCTCAGGACCCTGAGATCATGACCTGAGCTGAAGGTAGACACTTAACCGATGGAACCACCCAGGCGCCCCACCAGTTAGCTCTCTAAAAACATTGTTTATTATATCCTGTGTTCTCTATGGCCTCCTAGATAAAGATTACACACCTTGTTGTAGCATATATAGCGCTCTGCAACCTAGCCACAAGCTTCCTTTCCTGATGTAATTACTGCCATTTCATGCTTATTCATCCTTCCTTCTTATTCCCCTTGCCTTGGCCACTCAGGACTTCTGGTTATCTAATTGTGCTCTGTACATTCATTCCTTTAAATATGCCGTTTTCTTTGCCTGTTAATACCCTTCATCCCACTTTTTCACCTGGCAAATTCTGGTTGCCACTAAGTTTGCAAGTTTGTTGATCTCTGTGATCTCAGAGGATTTTGATTTTGCACGCACTTTTGGCTTCCCCCCTCATGTGAATTCCTTGAAGTCAGGGGGTAAGTCTTAATTCAGTTTTGTGTCTTTGTACCCTTTGTTTAGGCTGGCAGAATTGTTAAGTGAATATAACTGGTTATATTTAAGTGTGCCTTACTTGTTTTTAGGTGAAATGTTTTATCGTTCTGTTTGTAGGGTGCTAGAGTGTTGTCTGTTGGGCTTGTGTTATGCTTTGATTTATGTGGGCACTTTAAAACATATTGTACCATTTGATGTTGAGTATATCTATATTTACATATAATATATAAATACATAGATTGTTGGTGTTCCAAGAATTAGTAGATTCTTTATTCAAATGATATATGTTCTTTTATATTAAATATTAAATTCTTTCTTTTTTTTAAAGATTTTATTTGTTTATTTGACAGAGATCACAAGTAGGCAGAGAGGCAGGCAGAGAGAGAGAGGAAGAAGCAGGCTCCCCGCTGAGCAGAGAGCCTGATGCTGGGCTCAATCCCAGGACCCCAGGACCATGACCAGAGTGGAAGGCAGAGGCTTTAACCCACTGAGCCATTCAGGCGCCCCTATATTAAATTATTTCAGTGAATTCCTTCACTCCTATGTAGTTGTGATCAGAATACTGTATTATTACCTCCTAATAGGTGAATTTGTGTTTCTGATTTTTTTTTCAATGATAATATTGAATTGCAAGTTGAAAATTGCATACCCTTGATATTCTTAATAACTTTAGTTGCTTGAGAAAGGGGGTAGTTTGGCTTTTCTGGTCTGTCCTAGTAAGAAGAATGACATTTAAAAATTCATTAGCAAGGGCTGCCTAGGTGGCTCAGTGGGTTGAAGCCTCTGCCTTCAGCTCGGGTCATGATGCCAGGGTCCTGGGATAGAGCCCCACATTGGGCTCTCTGCTTAGCGGGGAGCCTGCTTCTTCCTCTCTCTCTGTCTGCCCGCCTCTCTGCCTACATGTGATCTCTATCTGTCAAATAAATAAAATCTTAAAAAAAAAATTCATTAGCAATCTCTGAACTTGAAGTTTTTATATGTATTATCTTGTAAAAGATCTTGCTTGTTGTCCCCCCCACCCACCTTTTTTTTAAAGTACTTTCTACCCTCAGTGTGGTACTTGAACTCAAAACCTGGAAATCAGGAGTTACATGCTATACGGACTGAGCCAGCCAGATGCCTTTGCTTTTCTTTTTTTGAGGGTCCCATCCCCTTCCTTCCCAACACCCCACAAATAGTAGTCTTTCTCATCGATACCTCAACCAGTATTATGCTCAATTTAAGTTAGTGTGAATTCACTCAAAAAAAGTGCAAATAGCTTTTCTTAATATAAAGAAATTACTAGTAGGCAGAGAAAAATTTTTATGACTTTAAAAAGAGCAAAAAATTAAAAGACCACAATAATTATTAAGTTATACGAAGGAGATGTAATAGGATATGTAGTGTATTAAGCTGTAAATAGACAATTTCATGCTGGGTTATGGCTGGTTTCCACTCCCTTCCCCCCCTTCTCATCTTCTGGAATTTTGAAGGGAGGAAACCAGTTATGATACAATATTTTTCCTTTGCTCTCCTCCCCTGCTTCAGTTCATTTGTTCCAGAGATGTATTTGGAAGCTGGTGTGTTGGGAGTAAAATATGAGAATGAAAGATAACTCATTTGTTGTTAATCAGGGACATTCCATGCTTTGGGGAGATTTTTTTTTTTTTTTTTTTTTAGATTTTATTTATTTATTATTTCACAGAGAGAGAGATCACAAGTAGGCAGAGAGGCAGGCAGAGAGAGAAAGGAGGAAGCAGGCTCCCTGCGGAGCAGAGAGCCCGATGTGGGGCTTGATCCCAGGACCCTGAGATCATGACCTGAGCCGAAGGCAGCGGCTTAATCCACTGAGCCACCCAGGCGCCCCGCTTTGGGGAGATTTTATACTGAAGTGTTTCCTGTTGACTTTTGCTGTCAGCAACAGACAAGGAAACTTTACTTTCTTTTTAGTTTATTATTATTATTTTTTCTCTCTTTGCTTTCTAAAACCACTTATAAGTTTCTAAATACTACAGCCTATATATTATTTATAAATATTATATATTTCATACTGTTTATTCTTATGTACTAAGTAGAGTCAATAAAGAAAGTTCTTTGCAGGGATCCTGAATATAAAGAACTACCTTCTTAGCAGACATTTTTAGGTCATTATATAATATGGAAAAAACCATAGAATTTTACAGTCAGTTGAACACTGTCATGTTTGTCAATGAAAATGGAAACTGAGGCACAGTGAGATGAAGTGAATCATACTGAGAAAAAAATGCTATTTCTCTAATTTCTAGTCTAGTGCACGATCCCATCTCTCTGTATTATCCGTGCTTTTAATCAAGGTAATCATCATAAGTCCCATTTCTTGAAACATTTTGCCTATCAAATAGTACATTTTAACTAATAATTTTTCTTACTTTTAACTTTTCATACATTAAGCTGTCAATCAACTTTGAATCAGTATTTTAAAACTACTAACATGAATCCAGACAAAGGCAAAGATAAATGAAACTTTACCTCAGAGAAGGCTGAGTGTATGGTTTCTCACAGATGTTCCAAAAAATGGAAACTAGCTTAAAAAGCACCTGTCTTTTCTTTGTAGAAACCTGGAGGTCTAGTGACCTCAAGTGAGGAATTACTGTACTATATGTTACCTTCTATAAACTGTAAGTTTGTGGGACTCACCGGGGATTGGATTCTTGACTATTTATGGATGCTCTGAGAATTTTTTCATTGTCTCAGAGACTGCTATGTCTAGAAGGGAACCTTAGAAGTAATCTGGTCTAGACTGTTTTTAAAAAAAGTTTTATTGTATTGATATATAATTCATATACCATGCAATTAACCTATTTAAAGTTTTTAGTATATTCATGGGATTGTATGACCATCAGCACTTAAACTTGGAACATTTTGCTTCCCCAAAAAGAAACTCTGTACTGATTAGCAGTCACTTCCATAATTTTCTCTAGCCTTAAGCAATTACTTTCTTTTTCTATAGAAATGGAATCTGTAAAAATGAAATAATACGGTGTGTGGTCTTCTGTGACTGGCTTTTACTTAGCATATTTTCAAGGTTCATCCATGTTATAGCATCAGTACTTCATTCCTCTTTATTGCTGAATAATACTTTGTTGGATAGATGTACCACCACATTTAATAACCTTCTTATCAGTTGATAATTTTTTGGCTGTTATGAATAATGTTCCTTTGAACATTCATGTACAAATTTTTGTGTGGACTTATGTTTTCATTTATCTTGAGTATGAATCTGGTAGTGGAATTGCTGGGTCATATAACTCTGTTTAACTTTTTGAGGAACTTTCAAACTGATTTCCAAAGTGGCTCCACGATTTTATATTCCCACTAGCAGTCATGTTATGAAGGTTCCAGTTTCTCTACATCATTGCCGATGCTTATTATTGTCTGTCTTTTGGTTATAGCCATCCTAATGGGTGTGAAGTGGTATTGTCGTGGCTTTTATTTGCATTTCTCTAATAGTCTGTGATATTTAGCATTTTTTCATGTGTTTATTAGCCATTTGTATATCTTCTTTGGAGAAATGTCTATTCAGACCTTTTGCCCATTTTTAAATTGGGTTATTTGTCTTATTGCATTATAAGAGTTCTTTATATGTATATGTACGTCTATATGTGTAAGTTATTTGATTTGCAAATATATAAAGTATTTGCTATATTTTTCCCACTCTGGAAGAATCAGTCTGAATCTGAAGTGATTCAGACACACATTAAATTTTGAGTTACTGAAGCAGTGGAAAGAATAAGGATTTTGAAGGTAGACCAGAGATTGAAACCCAACTCTGCCACTTATTATTAGTTGGGTAATCTTGGACAAGTTACTAAGGTTCTGTGAGCCTCATATTTCATATATGTAAAATAAGTTTAGTACCTACCTTTTTTGCTTTTCTGTAAAAGTTAAATGAGATACACGAAATGCTGAGCATGGTAGATCTTCAACATTGGTAGCTGCTATTGTTAGTGGAAATTAGAGCCTGGGAAGAGGGATGTTGTCTTATTCAAGGTAACAGTGGAGGTTTTTATGTTTCATTAATTCTAAGAAGCACAGTTTTTTTGTTTTTGTTTTTGTTTTTACATTCTTCTGAAATCCAGATACATCTTAGAGTTGGCTTTGGCTTTGATGTAGTTGTCAGTGTCTCTTCATGCATAGAACTTGAATACCTATTGGCAGGCTTGAAAGAAAATCCCCAGAGTTAATGGTTGGAATACAAATGTTGGGTCAGCTGGGCTTTTGATGGTGCAGAGGATGACATTGTGTGGAAAAATATAAGTATCAATGATTGATTCAGAACAGTGGTTCAGAAGAGCTTGACTCCTGAGTATGACCAGTTTATGCATCAGTTTATCTTTTTAAAATTATGTGCAAGAGTAATATATCCTAAAAAATATGACTAAATAAGCTTTAAAGCACTCTTTCAATAAGTATAAATAAAAATTGTAAGTGGTAGGGTATTGTATCAATTTAGTTGGCAGCATTTTTTCTTAGTGGAACATAATGTGTCTTGGAATCAGTGTTTTTGATATGAAAACTGGAAGTAGCTAATCTTTTTTCATTCTTTCAGATGAAAGTCTTTTTTCATTCATTCAAAAATTGTAAATTGCCTCTCAATTCAGTGTTCTTCCTTTTTTTAAAAATTTAAAAATTTATTTTTTAGAAGGAGGGAGGGGGAGAGGGAGAAAGAGAACTTTTTTTAAGTTACAGAGGTAGAATTCAGTGATTAATCAGTCTTATATAATACCCAGTGCTCATTACATTACATGCCCTCACCCAATACCCCCATCCTCCTACCTCCCTCCCCTCCAGCAACCCTCAGTTTGTTTCCTGTAATAAAGAGTCTCATATGTTTCGGGGAGAGGGAGAATCTTAAGCTGGGCATGGAGCCTGATTCAGGGCTTGATCTCACAACCCTTAGATCATGATCTGAGCCAAAATCAAGAGTTGGATGCTTAGCTGACTGAGCCACCCAGGTGCCCCAGTATTCATTCAGATGAGAACTTAAAATGATGTAAATCATGAGGGGAAAACTTTTAAAAATAGGACTGCATGGAAAAAGATCAAATAGGACTGTACTTAACATCTTTGAATGAGAGGGAAAAAAAAGATCACCTGATTTTATTCTATTTATTTATTTATTTATTTTTAAAAAGATTTTATTTATTTATTTGATAGAGATCACAAGTAGGCGGAGAGGCAGGCGGGGGTGGGAGGGGGAGCAGGCTCCCTGCCAAGCAGAGAGCCCAATGCGGGCCTCGATCCCAGGACCCTGAGATCATGACCTGAGCTGAAGGCAGAGGCTTTAACCCACTGAGCCACCCAGGTGCCCCAAGATCACCTGATTTTAAAATGAAAGGATAACATGGAATTTTAACTGACTAAATGAATTTACATTTTAAATATATACTTCCACATTATGGTCAGTTCTGGAGGGGGGAGGCTAAGCATAGGAGGTACTATCTAGGCAGAGGAGGAAATAGGGAAATACAGTTTGAAAGAATCTGTTTACTAAAACTTTTTGCCACAGACCAATGCCTACTTGAAAGAGTCAGGGTTTTAACAATACTTTTTCCTATTGCTATTTAATGGTTTATGAACTCATAAGCCACTGTTCATAGATCCTTATGTGCTCCTAAAATATGAAGATTTGGTTCTCGTTGGGATGGCTATTGCAACCCACTGCAGGAGAAGTTGTTTAATGATTTATAGATTTATAGATTTGAACAGAGCACTAGCTTAAGAGGCATGCAACCATGGTATGAATCCTAGTCTTAATCTCTTATTAACTGTGTGACTTTGACCTTAAATCACCACAAGTTACTTAAACTTCTCTGAGCCTCATGTCTCTTATCTATAAAATGGTAATAATTATAATATCTTATGGGATTATTTTGGTAATTGAAACAAAGTAATGCATATAAAAGCTCTCTTGTATAGTGACATAATAGATGCTCAGTGAATGCATGTGGAGTGTGATTATTATTTTTTTAAATATTTTTATTTTTTAATTAACATATAATGTATTATTAGCCCCAGGGGTACAGGTCTTTGAATTGCCAGGTTTACACACTTCCCAGCACTCACCATAGCACATACCTTCCCCAATGTCTATAACCACCCCCTCCCTCTGCCAACCCTCAGTTTGTTTTGTGAGATTAAGAGTCTCTTATGGTTTGTCTCCCTCCCGATCCCATCTTATTTCATTTATTCTTTTCCTACCCCCCAAACCCCCAACGTTGCATCTCAACTTCCTCATAACAGGGAGATCATATGATAATTGTCTTTCGTGGATTGTGATTATGTTAAGTAATTCAGAACACCAATTTAGAATTATGGTCTGTGACTGACTTATCCCCTAAAGTGTTAACTGGTAAGTTAAAAATGCAATGAGACTTAAAGATAAATTATTCAAGTAATATTAAGAATTTCCTTCACTAAGTTCAGTAGTCCTTGGTACCTTCTATTTTTCTGTGTGTTGATTATGATTCTTCTCATTATTGCTGTATGACTTCTGCAATTCCAAGCATGATGATCTTATACAACAATGTTAGTGGAGGAAGAGGAGAGAAGGGCAGTTTATCTTTAATGCAAATTTCCCCTCTCTTCTTCTCCTCTTTCCTCTGAGAAGATAATTTCTACCAGAAATTATCTCAACAGACTTGACTTTATATCTTATTGGCTTAGTTTTGTTCATCTGCCTCTGCATGCCTAGTTGCAAAGGAGGCTGGGAATATGATTATATTCTTGGAGAGGTGGTCTTTGCCAGCAAGAAATAAGTTTTTGGTGGCAGTGATATGGCTTTTTCCACATTACTGTTTTGCCCTGTTTGCCGTAGGGACCAATTTCTAAGTTACTTCTAGTGTTTCCCATAAAAGTGTAAAAAATGTGTTGGGGTTTAATTGTGAAAGATAAAGCTGGAATAAGGAATTCCTTAGAAAACACTTGTATGCCCTCCTACCAACTTCTTTTGAATTCAGAGGCATAGGTCAGGAGTAGGTTTTTATATTTGCCATAGGTAATGGCCCAATAGGCCAGTGGCCTCTTAGTATTCTCCTCTTAGCAACACAGAAGTGGTTAAAAAATCTCACCACTTATGGTCTTCTGATAATTTAGAGAAATAGTGGCCCAAGGGCCCTCCAGGCAGTTGTGGTTTTGCTGAACTTCTTTTACTTCTCAGGTGAAAGCATTAGTAAGTAGTGAAGTGGCTAAACTGAAAGCAGAGAAGGAGAAATAAGAGCTAGAATTACTCCTAGCTGAATAATTTGCCCCTTAATAATTGAGGATTGGCAATTCAGTCTTGGAAATATAAAGTACTTGAGGAAGCCTGTGGTGGTAAGTTTATGTTTTTCTTTGTAAATTTTTTGAATGTTCATTTGGATTTCACAAATCCCATTCTGTTTTATTGGTGTCAGCCTTCAGGAATGATGTGATGCATAAGCAGGAGTTAGTTTCTAAGTATGGTTTGTGCTGTCCATTCTTCAGTGACTAATTTGGGAACTAGGCACAGAAACTTGTAACCCCGTCTTTTGTTCCATTGCTGCAGATTTCCTGTCATGTGCTGGTCAGGACTGACTTAATAGAACCTTAGCTGATAGTTTTATTTCATCTTATTTTGTCTTCACAGTATTCCTTGGTATGCTTTATTTTAACATTCCATTTGATTTTTTTTTTTTTTTTTGCATTCACATCTGTTGTCATCCAGATGTTTTCTGTTTTGTGAAATTTGACATAATCCCAGTTCAAAAAAAAATGTTATTTCTGGTGTTAGGAAAAGTGTTACCATGTCTGTGGTTCCACAGGACACAACTGGGAGCATTATACTTCTTGATTATATTTTAGTGGTACTTGTTTTTCCCTCTTTGGTGGTTGGAGAATGGGGGCAAGAGGCAGAGACTTTTTATTACATACCATTTTTTTATGTTTTGAATTTTGAGTCCCGTGAATTTTACCTACTCTGAAGACTAAAATTAGGTGATTCAGAATTGCTAAGCATTTGGCTTTTAATTAATTTTTAGTGAAGTTATTTTTATGTATTTTTATATTAACTGACTTTGCAGGTTATTTCTAGTATGTACAAATTTAAGAATACTCGATTTATAAACTTCTTTTCTTAGAATGACAGATCTTCAGCTGATTATAGTTCAGAGTTGGGGAAACAGGCTCTGTGTACTACTGTGTTTCTTTCTGCGTTGTGGATTTTTTTTAAAATTCTGAAACAAGTACACATATTAGGTGGTTAGATTTCTGTCCAGCCTCAAATTTTATTTTAGCTCACTTTATCCAAAGGTTTTACATTATAGTCATATTTTCAAATATTTTAAATAAAAATTTTAAATATAGTACTATTTTGAAATGTTTCTGTGGTAAAATGTATTTTGCATTATAAGCCAACTTCTTCCATGGGGGAGTTGTTTTCTGTTTTGCCATAGAGGTATTTTATGTAATAGTTTCCTTAACTGTATTGAGCAAATTGAATATTTTTTAGTACTGCCTTTTCTTCTCTTGCATTTTTAGCTGTATCTCTTTCTGTTTTTCAAGTGGTTGTTCTAGGTGTTACACCATGCACCTTTAATTTATCACTGTATACTTAGATATATTATACCTCTCCACCTAAGGCACTTGCAAGAAGTCCAATTCTAATTACTTCATCCCAGACTTTGTGCTGCATACTTTATAAACTTCATAATATGATATTAGTTTTGCTTTAAACACAGTTATCTTTTGAAGAGATTAAGACATAGAAAAAAGTCTTTTATATTTATTTACCAATTTTGACTTTTCTTTCTTCCCCCAGACCAGTAACATAGTTTTGAGTTTCTGTCTGGTATCATTTCCTTTTTTTTCTTAAATTAAAAAAAATTTTTTTGCAGTAGTTTTATTTATATAAACTTTTTGTTTTAATATTTCAACTGGATATATTTAATGTGCAGTATACATTATTAATTCTTCTCCATTAATATTATCTTGCCTATAGTGCTGTAAAAGATATAGTACAAATATTCTAATTACAATGTACTAATATACTAATACACTAATTTTGAATTTTATAAACAAATGTTTGTTGCATGATAGAGAACACTTTTTTCCTTGCTTTCACTAAGTACCGAATAGATTTCTTAATTTAAAAAATTTTTATAATAATGTTATGGGATTCTCCAAAGAAGACATACAAATGGATAACAGACACATGAAAAAATGTTCATCATCATTAGCTATCAGTGAGATTCAAATCAAAACCACATTGAGATACCACCTTATACCAGTTAGAATAGCCAAAATCAACAAGACAGTAAACAACAAGTGTTGGAGAGGATATGGAGAAAGGGGAACCCTCTTACACTGTTGGTGGGAATGCAAGTTGACACAGCCACTCTGGAAAACAGTATGGAGGTTCCTTAAGAAATTAAAAATAGAGCTATCCTATGAACCTGCAATTGCACTACTGGGTATTTACCCCAAAGATACAGATGTAGTGAAAAGAAGGGCCATCTGCACCCCAATGTTCATAGCAGCAATGGCCACAGCCGCCAAACTGTTGAAAGAACCAAGATGCCCTTCAACGGATGAACGGATAAAGAAGATATGGTCCATATATACAGTGGAGTATTATGCCTCCATCAGAAGGGATGGTATCATTTCCTTTTGGGCTGAAGAATTGCTTCAGTGATTCTAATGAGTTTTGGTGACAATTCTCTTAGCTCTCACTTCTCTGAAAATGTCTTTATTTTACCCTAATTTTTGGAAAGTAATTTTTCCAGGATATTGAATTCTGGGAAGTGTGATGTGACTAATATGGTATCTTTGTAATTATCCTGCTGGCGGTTCACTGAACTTTTTGAATCCATAGGTGATGTTTTTCAACAAACCTGAGAAATTTTAGGCCATTATTTATTTCTTCAAATACTTTTTTTTGCTCCATTTCTCTTCTTTCCTTTTTGGGTTCCAAGGATTTGCATATGTTATACTGTTTGATAATAATCTGTGTTCTTCAGAGTGGATAGTTTCTGTTGATTTGTTTTCTGGCTCATTGGCCCTTATGTAATTAAAAAAAATTTTTTTAAAGATTTATTTATTTACTGGAGAGAGAGAGAACATGAGCAGGGGGAGGGACAGAGGGAAAGAGGGAAAGTGAGAGAGAATCCTCAAAGAGATTCCCCACCGAGCACAGAGGCAATGTGGGGCTCAATCCCAGGACCCAGAGATCGTGACCTAAGCTAAAATCAAGAGTTGGATGCCTAACTGACTGAGCCACTCAGGTCCCCCTGTAATTTTTTTTTAAAGAATTTTATTTTTGTGTAATCTCTGTATCAAGTGTGAGGCTCGAACTCAAAACCCCTAGATCAAGAATCACATGCTGTACTGACTGAGTCAGTCAGGCACCCCTCTTCTGTAATTTTCAATCTGTTTCTAAGCCTATCCAGTGTAATTTTCATTTTTGATACTGTACTTTTCAGTGCTTGAACATATTTATAATTGCTATTTTAAAGCTCTTGGCTGTTGTTTCCAACATTGGAGTCTTCTTGTGATCTGTTTCTATTGGCTGCTTCCAGCCCTCCCTCCCGATTATGGGTCACACTTTCCTGCTTATCTTCATACCTAGTAAGTTTTGATTATTTGGACTTTGTAGATGGCGCATTATAGGAAGTCTTAATTATGTTGTCTTTCTTTAAAGAGTGTTGAATTTTGGCGTTTCCACTGAAAGCCTGAGTGCCCAGGGTGTGCAGAAATGTCTCCACTCTGGCCGAACTGAAATTCTGATGTCTCCTAGCAGTGTGCAGCTTCTGCTGTATGTTCAGCTCTCAGGCCTGCAGCAGTGATTGTTCTAGGTCTCATGGAGTCTCACCCTGGCTTATGTGTAGCCTGGTACTCTCAGCCAACAGTGCCCAAGGAGACCCCATACAGATTTCTGGGGCCACCCTTTCTGCATTGTTGCCTGCTCTCCAGTATCCTGTCATATAAACTCTAGCCACTCTGCTAGCCCAGAACTCTGATTTCTCCATTCATGAGACCTTCATGCTCGGCCTAGGCTTCACTTCCCTGTGATGCATTTGGGAAAGTGTCCCAGGCAGAAAGCTGGAGCAGATGTGGTATGCCAGTACTGCTGGTGGTTTCACTCCTGCAAATAGTAGAGTCATAGATTTTGTCTAGTTTCATAGATGTTACCCAAGGAGGGCTGGTCTGGTATCAGTTTAATTCATCATGGCTAGAAAAAGTCCATTTCTTAGATGTATTGGAGGAAGATATTTAACTGTCTTTAAATACATAAGTAACATTATGTATTTACACATATGTAATATCTGTATACTCCTGATTTATCCTCTGCTTTTAGATGTGTGAGTTTGGATATTCAATATTTAAGTGTATTCTGTACCACAGGAATTTTTTAACAGCTTTATTAAGATACCATTCTTAAACCATGTAATCCACTCATGTAAAGTATATAATTCAGTGGCTTTTAGTATATTCAAAGTTGTACATCCATTGCCACAATCCATTTCAGGACATTTTCATTACCATAAAAAGAAACCTCACACTCCTTAGCCATTACCCTCCATTTTACCCCCATTTGCCCAGCTCTAGGCAATCACTAATCTGCTTTCCATAGATTTACTTGTTTTGGACATTTTATGTAAATGGAATCATACAATATATGGTCTTTTGCAACTGACTTCTTTTACTTAGTGTAATGTTTTCAAGGTTCATCAATGTTGTAACATCTATCAGTACTTCATTTGCTAAATAATATTCCATTGTTTGGATATGCCACATTTTATTAATCCATTCATCAGTTGTTGGACATTTGAGTTGTTCCACTGTGGCTATTACAAGTTAACACTTTTATGAACATTCATGTGCAGGTTTTTTCATGTACATGTGTTCTCATTTCTCTTGACTGTATGCCTAGGAGTCAAATTGCTGAGTAATACATTAACTCTGTGTTTTTTCAAGGAACTGCCAGACTGTTTTCCAAAGGGACTATACCATTTTACATTCTGACTAGCAATCTGAGGGTTCTGATTTCTCCACATCCTTGTCAACACTTGTTGCTGAGCATTAATTATATCTAAAAGCCTCCCAACAGCTATGCTTTCTGTAATTATTATTCCCATTTTATAGATGAGAGTGAGGCATAGAGTGGTTAAGTGACTTGCCAAGGATCAGAACTAAGAAATAGAAGAACTGGGTTTGAACCTGGATGTATGCCTGACTTTAAAATTTAAGTTCTTTCTCTCATTGGAAACTGTCTCTAAAGGTATTTGATAATAGCAGTTGAAATCAAGGGAAATTTTCCTAGTATTTCCAAGCATATTTTTTCAGCCTTTATTAGATCTTGTAGGAATCCCATGGAACATAGGACCATCATTTCCCTGGTTTTTTAGCTTGATTCAGTTTTCTTGAAAGTAGAAAACAGATGTCTTTCACTTGGGATTATTTTAAATATTTGGTGGCACACTATTTTCAGTGCCTACCATGTCCAGACATTGTGGATGGAATGTGGTATCTTGTTTCAAGAACTACTACTTAGAATAGATACCAAAGAAGAGGTGTAAGGTTCAGTGACTTGCACAGCTTTTAGTCTGGCTGATTAGTATAGGAGTGGAAGAAGATACATGGTCTGAAATTATATGTTTTTTCAGATCCAGGCTTGTTGAAGGATTGTGTGAAACACTGAACTTCTAGGGAATCTCTTGGCTATCCTGATAATTATATTTGGGGTTTAGGTTATATTTCAAAATACTTCCATAGTCAAAAATGCCTTGTCTGTCTTTTTTTGCTGTAAGTTAAGATCAGGCAGTTTTGTAGTGATTGAGTGAGGGATACAAAGTTTTTGAATAGCTGAAGTCTTGCTATCCAGCAAGGTTTTTTTTCCTGGCCATCTAATTTATGTTTATTTTTAACTTTTTAGCAGTATACCTAAAATAAAGTATACTCCACAAAAAGCTTAGAATCAGCTTATTCTGGGTGAATGTAAATGCTTTATATTAGTAAACTCACTTTAATAAAAAAAATTTTCTTTACGTATTTGAAACCAGTAAGTTACAAAAGTTATTGAAATGCTTCTACCTAGAAAATAAATTGCTTTTAGCCAATTACATTGGCTAATATTTTGTATAGCTACACAGAGGTATTCTTCTCAAGAGACGTAATAATCCTAAATTTACTTTCAGGAACATATCAGATTTTCAGAGTTCTATTAGTTTATAAAAAATATAAAAGAATAATAGTAACAAATTATAGTAATTTGTTAAAAATTTAAAAATGGCTTTGACAATGCATGTTTTGTTAATGTGGTATCTTTTGTCATTGATCTAGATCTAGTGTTGATATATTAGTACACATGTATTAAAATTAAGTCTTCAAACCTTCTGTATATTATGTATCAGTAAGGTTTTAAGGAAGGAGAAAGCAAGGAAAAAGGCCTCAGTGTTTATTTTTATGTGACTCTGCCAGGCAGAAGGCTGTGAATGTTTTATGATGTTTCTTTTAAATGTACAGTGTAATTCAAGGATAAGGAATAAGATGTCTCTCGGAGTAAAATGTTGAAAGATAGATAATGTAGTAAAAAATTATTTGTTAACCTATGTGCATTCTATAGAAGTAGCAACAGTCTTCATTTGATTAAAATGTTTTGATATGTTTTCTGCTAGGATCTCAAAGGAATTCCACTTTAATAAAAGATTATCTGTCTAATAAATGTCTCCAACTCTTTTCCTGGCAAAGAAAACTTGGCATCTTAAAATGGGTCTTAAATATGATATATCAGAGATGAAAACATATAAAGTCATGGTGTTCAGAGGTGAACTTAATTACAGATCTGATAAGATTTTGGCAACTTGATGAGTATTGACTAATCTTAATGGAAAGTAATTTTTTTACTTGAAAATACAGTTTTAGTTGAGGATTTTAACCTCTTCTTCCCCAGGGGTGTGTGTGTGTGTGTGTGTGTGTGTGTGTGTGTGTGTGTGTGCGCGCGCGCGCGCGTGCGTGATATCAATACTTTTGAAAAATGAGAGGATAGCCATTTTCTATCATCATGCAATATTTATTGAATTGACCTAAATACTACTTAAAGGATGTTATGATAAAAAGCTTTGGAAGATGTCTTGTGACTCTCTTCATCTTAGAACCTGTTCATGACAAACATAACTTCAATTTCTTTTTGATAAAATTATCTCTTTTCAGGTAGTTCAGTTTGAGGACATTATTTCTTTTTATAGTCTATCAAGAGTTGAAAGGCAAGAAGTTCAAAGATGCCCAATCAAAATAAGTCAGTTGGTCAAGACATGTAACTAGAGAAAAAAACAGCTCCATTTAGACCACATTTGATCAGTGTGAGGGGAGGTGCTCCCCAACCTCTGTGATGTTGGGAAGTGGAGCGTGAGGGGGAAGAATGGTTATGAGGAAGATCATAGAGCTTTTTCAGATTCTTGGATATTGTCATCACAATGTGATAACATTATCTTCTTTGAAATATTTTGAATTCTCAGAATTAAACATAACTCCAATGAAAGGACGGTGCCAAGAATGCATTGTATAAGGAAGAGTCATCTGGGCACTTTATAACATTGCAGATGCTTAGGTCCTACTCTTAAGATTCACAGTTGGTAGATTTGGGGAGAAGCCTGCACATATGCATCTTTAAAAGCGTAGCTGGTATTCTCATTTGTAAGTAAGGATGAGAACTGCTGTTATAGGGTAGGAGTTACCACTCTTATTTGATATGCATTTCAGATTTTTTTCTCTCCCTGAACTGAGGCATCACATAAAATATTTCCTTGGCTAACAGATACTGCAGGAGAAGTGGGTTTCCAAGATGTATAAAATTATTGATTGGATAATCAACCTTGAATAATTGAGAGTGGATTCTTTGTAGGTTGAAAATGTCAGTGAAATAACTTTTCAAGTTTATGTTACTTTTAATGCAGTTGTGTTGGATGACCAAGAGGGTGGTGGTTTGGCTGGTTATTAGGTGTTTTCCCCCCCTTCTTTTATGTTTATGTAATTTAAAAAACTATATATCTCTCTATATACATAGATATATACGTTGATTTACGTATTTGTTTGTATTTGGTGGGGTAAGGAAGGATGAGTAGTTTTATAATTCTCCGATTCTCAAACTGTTTTCTGGACTAGTAGTATCAGTACCAACTGGGAATTTGTTGGAAGTCCAATTTTTCAGGCTTTATCCCAAGCCTACTGAATCACAAATTCTGGGAGTGGGACCTACCAATCTGTGATTCAACAAGTCCTTTTAGGTGATTCTTATGTATGTTGAAGTTTGAGGACTACTGTTAAAATTATAATAACTATTATTTACAGAGGTTTTTTTTAACTTCCCCCATGCTTAACTAATCCATTGTTCAATATTTGTTTCCAGAATTTTAATCCTGTGTTGTGTGTACATCTTTCCTTCCAGACTGTGCAGTTTTTGAGAGCAAGACTATCTTTTATCTTTGTGTATTTCATAGCCTGGTACATAGATGCTGAAGGAGTGTTTTGTTATTGAATAAGGTTTTGTTAACCAAATTAGTTTTTAATAAATTTTAAGATATAGACTTCATAGTTGTTAAACTCAAGTTTTATTTTCCTTTATTCACCTAAGGAGCTTATACTGCACTGTAGCAGTAGTAGTAGTGTAGCATAGTGGTTGATGTTCTTACTCACATCTTTGTGTAGTTATGTATCTATCTTTTTAGGGTGGATTTCTAGTAGAGTTGATGGGTCAAACATTATATACTATTTAAATGGTTGTTTATGGATGCCTCAGTGGCTCAACCTGTTAAGCGGCTGTCTTTGGCTCAAGTCATGATCCCAGATTACCGATACTGAGCCCCGCCATCAGGCTCCCTGCTTAGCAGTGGAGTCTTCCCCCTCTCCCTCTGCCTGTGCTTTTGCGCTCGCTCTCTCTCTCAAATAAATAAAATCTTTAAAAAAAAAAAAAAAAAGGTTGTTCATACCTGCTGCCATATTGCATACCCTGCCCTATGTAGGTGCTTATTTTCAGATGTGGCCACAGCATGTGATATGATTATTCTAATATTTTAATATTGGGCATTCTAATAGGCAAAACAGTCTTATTATTTGAATCTGGATTTCTTTTTTTTTTTTAAATTTTTTTGTTAATATTTTATTTATTTGACAGAGAGAAATCACAAGTAGGCAGAGAGGCAGGCAGAGAGAGAGGAGGAAGCAGGCTCCCTGCGGAACAGAGAGCCCGATGTGGGGCTTGATCCCAGGACCCTGGGATCATGACCCGAGCCGAAAGCAGAGGCTTTAACCCACTGAGCCACCCAGGCGCCCCTGAATCTGGATTTCTTTGGTAATTAGCAAGGTTGGATTTTTTTTCATGATTGATATTTTACATTATTTTATGTATTTTGTTAAGCATCTGTCCATTTGGGCTGCTGTAACAAATTTCGATGGGCTGGGTAGCTATAAACAATAGAAATTTCTTGCTCATAGTTCTGGAGGCTGAGAAATCCAAAGATCAAGGTGGTGCCAGCATGGTTGTGTTCTCTGTTGAGGGCCCTTTTCCTGGTCATCGCTGGTACCTTCTTGCTGTGTTCTCACATGGCTGAAGGGATTAAGGATTTCCCTGGATCCTTTTTTATATGGACACTAATTTCACTTATAAGGGTTCTACTCTCATTCATGACTTTAGCACTTTCCAAAAGCCCCACCTAATAATACCATCACATTGGACATTTTAGATTCCAATGTATGAATTTTGGAAGGACACAAACATTCAGGTGATAGCATGTCCTTAGTTGAATTTTCTATTTGAATGTTGAGAGTTTCTTATATTTTAGGATGTTTGCTCTGTTTATTTCAAATACTACCCCCCCCCCCAGCTTGTTTTTTAATTTTGCTCTTTTTTAACCTAAAAACTTAATGTCTAGCTTGGTATATACTTATAAGACATATGTAAAAAAATCTAATGATACTGAAAATTGAAAATAAAACAGTAAAATATTCTAGGAAAAAAATTTTTTTTAAGTAGGCTCTGTGCCCAGTGTGGAGCCCAAAGTGGGGCTTGAACTAACAACCCTGAGACCAAGACCTGAGTTGAGATCAAGAGGTGGACACTTAAGTGACTGAGCCACCCAGTTGCTCCTAGAAAATACTTTTAGAAAGAGAAATGATACTCCATTATTTGAATGGAGAGAATTTAAGTCTAATTACTAATAGGGATAAAGATAGTTAAAGATAAATACAATAATCCACCTGGAAGGTCACATAAGCATGAAGATTTATTCAGCTGGTAACATAAAAAGAGTACAGATTATAAAAGTGTAAGGAAAAAATTGATAAATTTGTAATTATAGTTGGAGATTTTCACATCAAGAAATAAAAATTTAAAAAATATATACAGGATCTGAATTCCATAATGAATAAGCTTACTTATATACACATGGAATTCTATATCTACTATAGAGACTATACATTCTTTTCAGTTACAAAACTGGATTGCATAACTACTTATAGAGGAAGTCTCAACACATTCCACAGAAATGATATGATACCTTTTATGCAGTAAACACGTGATTAAGAGAAGGCTCAGGAGCCAGATTCTGGTTCCGCCCTACCTCTGTGACCTAGATGGTCATCTGACTCCTATGCTTTAGATTTCTCATCTGTAAAATGCAAGTGATAATAGCGTGCTCCTCAGAGTCATTGTGAGGGTTAGAGTTCAGATCAGTGCCTTACCACATGGTCAGGGCACAGTAGAAGTATTAGTCATCATTATTATATTCTCTGATGACAATGCAGTGAAAAATGTAAATCATTAATAAAGAGATAAACACTGACCCCCGATTAAAAGATGAAACCTTTATATATACTATTCAGTAATAAAAAGAAATGAATTATGGATACACATGACAATGTGGATGAGGGAAACATTCTGAGTAAAAGAAACCACATAAAAAAGAGTATATACTATATGATTTTATTCACATTATGTATTAAAATAGGCAAAACTAGTGTATGGTAGAAAAGAAATCAATACAGTGGTTGCCTCTGCTGGTTAGGGGAGGGAATTGACCAAGAAAGGGTATCAAGGAACTTTCTGGGATGGTGCTGCCATTCAATATCTTTTTTTTTTTTTTAAAGATTTTATTTACTTATTTGACAGAGAGAGATCACAAGTAGGCAGAGAGGCAGGCAGAGAGAGTGAGAGGGAAGCAGGCTCCCTGCCGAGCAGAGAGCCCGATGCGGGACTCGATCCCAGGACCCTGAGATCATGACCTGAGCCGAAGGCAGCGGCTTAAACCACTGAGCCACCCAGGCGCCCTGCCATTCAATATCTTGATAGGCACTTGGATTACACAGATGTATATGTTTGTCAAAACTCACATAATGTATATATTTGTGCATTTTGTTGTATATATTTTATATAAAAAGACTAAGTAAGTTGTTATTGCAAAAACTTGGTAAAAACTTAAAGTGCTTTTTAGGGGATAGATGGATAAATGAATAGTTGTATAAATATGAAATATAGCAATTGAAAGAAATACATCTCTTGGGTAGATCTACATTAATGTTACTGGAAAAACCAAGTTGCGGAATGGCAAAATACTGTGTATTGTTGATAGAAAGCTATATATTTAGAGTATAAAAACTTGAGTAAGAAGGACATGGTATTGGTTGCCTCTGAGAAGAGAGGGGAAGTACAGGAGTAGAACCAGTGGACCTTAGTGTATTGTGCAGTTACATTTCTCTGAAATACATCTGAAGCAAGTAAGATATGAGTTTAACACTTGTAACTACATGGATGTTTGTTTATATTTTTAGTTGTACTTTTATCTTAAAATATGTTCACAGAAAGTTAAAATCATTCTGTAGTCCTGCCATCCAGAGATGATCACTCTTAAATGTATGTTGCTTTCTTACCGTATTTTAAAAAGTAGTATTTGTAGATACCAGAGGATTAAGCTTCACTCTGTTTTCATTTTTGCTTTATCAGTTTTACACAACATTTGTAAAACAAATACTTATGAAAGTGAACTTCTTTAACTTAAATCAGGTGTGTGTATTTGAATATAAAAAGTTTTAATTTTAGAGAAATATTACAAAGCACTTTAAAAAAAAAGATTTTATTTACTTGAGAGAGAGAAAGAGTGTGAGAGAGAGCATGAGAGGGGAGAAGGTTAGAGGGAGAATCAAACTCCCCACAGAGCTGGGAGCCTGATGCAGGACTCCATCCCAGGACTCTGGGATCATGACCTGAGCCAAAGGCTTCACCAACTGAGCCACCCAGGCGCCCAACAAAGCACTTTTTAAAAAAGATTTTACTTATTTGAGTGAGAGAGTGAGTGAGCACAAGCAGCGGGAATGGCAGAGGCAGAGGGAGAAGCAGACTCCCCTTTGAGCAGGGAGCCCAATACGGGGCTCATTCCTAGGATCCTGGGATCATGACCTGAGCTGAAGGCAGACACTTAACCAACTGGAGCCACCCAGGTGCCCCTACAAGCACTTTAAAGAATACAGATTTTCCAGTAAATAGTAATAGAGATATGAACTAGGCTGTAAGAAGTTCAGGGTTCTGGATATCCAATGGTAATTTTTAAATTTTCTGCAGTATTTATTTATAAATATGTTTAGTAACCCTGTAGGATGTGATAGAAGTATCTCTGTCAAAATGTTAAATTCTTAGGCAATGTTAGGATTGGGATTGTAGTATTCTAGCCATCAGTTTTATAATTCTGCAGAAATTCTATAACTTCCTATAGCTACTTTGGTCATTGTACTTAAGGATTCTTTATCAAGGGGAATGGGGACTTAAGAGCCTAACTGGAGGAAATTCTTGCTTCATTTTATTTTTGATGCCCTCCCCTCCCCTTACCACCACAACCAGTCCTGTAAGGAAAATTTCAGAATTCTGTAAAAGTCTTTCTTTTTGGCCTCAGTTACTTTTTCTGTGTATCAGAGGTGTTCTCTACATGATTTCCAAAGTTTATCTCAGTTCTCTGATTTTGTGATTTCCAAGTAATTACAGAAATCTTTGGAGGCAAAGACTAGCTTTTATAGAGTCCTATGAAGATTGAGGCTTTACTTTTACCAGCTGACTTTACCGCTACTTGTTTTACCAGATTCCTTGTCAGATTTATTAGAGTCCTGTAATATAGTGCATTTTCTCCCTTCAGACCTAACAGATTTAAAAATTATTGTTAATTCTGCAATAGGCTGTTCATTCAACAAATATTTTTAAAGTAATTATATGATTGTGAAAAAGTTATAAATAAGTAGAATAGTTTGGATTTATTAGTACAATCATGTGAGACACCTATTATGAATTTTCCGTTACATATTTGTAGCCTAATAGTAAACATTTATTGAGTTCTTTCCATTTACCTAAGTGGTTTTATATCTGTTTATTTCACTTAATCTTCAGAACAACGTAGTATGATATATGTGAGTATATAGATGTAAAAATTGTTGCAGGTACTTACCCAAAGCCAGGATTAGAAAAATTCAGGACTTCTGCCTTTTAGCC
Source organism: Meles meles (assembly GCF_922984935.1). Lineage (NCBI taxonomy): Eukaryota > Metazoa > Chordata > Mammalia > Carnivora > Mustelidae > Meles > Meles meles. Next base: position 60,645,856 of record NC_060073.1, on the reverse strand, counting down.
TGTTCTCTTTCCACTTCCCTAGTGTATTTTTGTTTCTGAGGTCTTCCCTAGGAAAGTTGGGTTAGTGAGGTGTGGTGATGTCTTATAAACAGGGTGTACTGTAGACAGTGGAAGGGAAACAATAAAGTATGGAGATAATGTAAAATTGATTATTTGTTTCATTGCCATTATTCTCTTTATCTTTGGCTTCATTTTTAAAAAAGATTTTATTTCTATATTTGAGAGACAGAGCACACAGAGCAAGAGAGAAAGCATGAATGGAAGGAGGGAGAGGCAGAGGGAGAAAGAAAAGCAGACTCCCCATGGAGCAGGGAGCCGGATATGGGGCTTGATCCCAGGACTTGGGATCATGACCTGAGCTGAAGGCAGACCTTAACTGACTGAATCACCCAGGCACCTTTTTTGGTTTCATTTTTATCACCGATTTTACAACACATTATTTATCATGGAAAAGATCTTAGATAAAATTGGTTATAGGTTCATTTCCCAGTTTCTCCCCCTACCTAACCAGAGCAACTTATTAGCAATTTTGTGTGTTTTTTAATTGCTCTGATCTGTAACTTTCCCCATTTATGGAATGGAAATAACCTTTTCTGGTTTCTTCACACAGTTGTTGTGAAGGGCAGATAGAATAAAATGGGAAAGGACTTGGAAAATTTTGAAATGCTTTATTTACTAACGAGAATTATTGTTACTGCATGTCAGTCTTTGTGACTCAGTACATTGCTGGCCTGCTTTTACATAAATGTATTCTATTGAAATGTAATGAAACTATACTCTATAATTTAGAATTTCATCATTTAGTATTCCAGCTCTCTTGCTTTACATTAGTAAGTTTGTACTGTCTTTTCTGATTAGAAGTAGAGTGAAATAGTAATACCTTGTTTGTTATTTAATTGTATATAAAATGTGCAGTGTTTCCCACTAATGCCAAATGGCCAGCCAAGTGACCTAGACTGGAACTGTAGCAGCTACCAATGCCTATATTATAGCCTGCATTTATTTTTATTTATTTATTTTTTATATTTTTTTTAATTTTTTTTTTTACCCCTTCATTCTTTCATTTTATTTATTTTTTCAGTGTAACATTATTCATTCTTTTTGCACCACACCCAGTGCTCCATGCAAAACGTGCCCTCCCCATTACCCACCACCTGTTCCCCCAACCTCCCACCCCTGACCCTTCAAAACCCTCAGGTTGCCCCAACCTCCCACCCCTGACCCTTCAAAACCCTCAGGTTGTTTTTCAGAGTCCATAGTCTCTTATGGTTCGCCTCCCCTCCCCAATGTCCATAGCCCGCTCCCCCTCTCCCAATCCCACCTCCCCCCAGCAACCCCCAGTTTATTTGTGAGATTAAGAGTCATTTATGGTTAGGGGGATAGGAGAAGAATAAATGAAACAAGATGGGATTGGGAAGGAGACAAACCATATTTTTTTAAATTTTTAAGTAATCTCTAGACCCAACATGGGGCTCGAACTCACAACCTTGAGATCAGCAGTCATGGACTGAGCCAGCTTGTTTACAATAAGCTCTGTGCATAGTGGGTCCTCTGGAGCTGTGTAAAGAGTTTAATAACAGAAAACATTTCCTTTTTTTTTTTTTCAAAGATTTTATTTATTTATTTGACTGACAGAGATCACAAGTAGGCAGAGAGGCAGAGGAGGAAGCAGGCTCCCAGGTGAGCAGAGAGCCTGATGCAGGGCTTGATCCTAGGACCCTGTGATCATGACCTAAGCTGAAGGCAGAGACTTTAACCCACTGAGCCACCCAGGCTCCCCAAGAAAACATTTCTTGATGTTTTTGCCTTACCATTTGCACTGGTGGTAGTTAACTGGGACATTAGGCACCTTGTTTGAGATACTGCAAAAATAAAGGATACAGGAGTGGTTTTTAAAAATTTAAAGGCTTTTATAAACCTCTGGAGGAGGATTTGCTTGATTCTTGGGATTCTCAGAGGAATAGAATGTCCGGTTAATGTGGCTTGTTAAATTAGATTTATGAATACCTAAAATAAACTTGCATACATTTTAAAATGATATAAAGAACACTGTTACTAACCTGCCCCTTTTCCTTTTTGGCATTTCTTATTTTCTTGAAAAGTATTTGTATCTGTATTTTATGTGTGTAGGTTTTATATCGATTCATTTCAATTTAATTGAGCATCTCTCTTCCAAGCATCAAACTTAATGCTTGGGGATACAAAGCTATGTAAGATAGACAGAAATGCAGATACTTTCTTTTTTTTCTGTACATATATTTCCAATTTTAATTCCAGTAAAGTTAACATACAGTCTTACATTAGTTCAGGTGTACAGTATAGTGTAATAGTATATAGTATAGAGTAGTATATGCCATATATTATTATGTATATAACATATACTATATGGTATAGTGTAATATAGATTCTGCAATTCCATACATTACCCAGTGCTTACCATGATAAGTGTACTCCTTAATCCATATCACCTGTTTCAGCATCTCCCTACCCACTTCCCCCTGGTAACCATCAGATTATTCTCTGTAGTTAAGAGTCTATTTCTTGGTTTGTCTTTGTCTCTCGCTCTCTCTTTCTCTCTTTTTTTGCTCATTTGTTTCATTTCTTAAATTCTACATATGAGCAAAATCATATGATGTTTGTCTTTCTGTGCCTTATTTCACTTAGCATTATACAAGGGTATTTCCACTATAATGTAGTTAGCAATGAGACAGATACGTGCTTTGGGAGTGTAACAGACAGGTACTTGGTCCAGCATAGAGATTCAGGCAATGATTTTGGAAGAGATGATACCCAAACTAGCTCTAATCAAATCTTATGAAAATGGAAGCACATTAAGTTTTCAGAAATGATAAACCAAAAAATTTTTAAAAGCTTTTATTTATTAGAGGGAGAAAGAGAGAGAGAGAGCACAAGCAGGGGGATTAGGAGAAGGAGAAGCAGGCTCCCCGCTGAGCAGGGAGCCAGATGCAAGCCTCCATCCCAGGATTCTGGGATCACAACTTGAGCCGAAGGCAGAGGCCAAGTGATGGAGCTGCTCAGGTGCCCCATAAACCAGCATTTTATAATGTCAGTCTTCTGCAGATTTTGAATTAGTGTTACTTAAAAGGACGATAGTTGTTATTTCTTTATTACTGCTTTTATCATGTTTTATTTATTTTCAACTTTATTGAGGTATAATTTATGTACAGTAAAAATCATCCACTTTAAAGTGCATATTGGCTTGGTACATTTTAGTAATTGTGTGTAATTGAATTATAACCACTACACTCCAGATATAGAACATTTCCATCATCCTAAAATGTTTCCTTGTGCCCTTTAATGTCCAAGCCTCAAACAGCTACTTATCTACTTTCTGTCATTATAGTTGTGTCTTTCCTAGAATTTCATATAAATGGAATCACACAATAGGTACTTTTGTGTTTGACATCTTTTATTCAGTGTCTTGAGATTCATTAGTGCAGTGTTCTTGAGATTCATATGTGTTGTTGCATATATTGATGTTTCATTCCATTTTTATTGCTAAGGAGTTTTCCATAGTAAGGGTATACTACAGTTTATTTATCCTTCACCAGTGGAGAGGCATTTCATTGTTTCCAATTTTCATCTGTTACAAATTGTTTACATTCTTGGCTGCTGTGATATTTGCTTATAGGTCTTCCCCTGGACATGTTTTCATTTCTCTTTAGTAAATACCTAATAGTGCCATTGATGCGTTCTTTAATAAATGTGTGTTAACTTTATAAGAAATAACGAAAATGTTTTCAAAGTAGCTATACCATTTGATATTCCCATCAGTAGTGTATGAGCATTCCAGTTTTGCCATATCCTCATAAACACTTGATAGTGTTAGCTTTCTTGTTTTTTTTTTTTTTTAATTTTATTTATTTATTTGACAGAGAGAGAGATTACAAGTAGGCAGAGAGGCAGGCAGAGAGAGAGGAGGAAGCAGGCTCCCGGCGGAGCAGAGACCCCGATGCGGGGCTCGATCCCAGGACCCTGAGATCATGACCTGAGCGGAAGGCAGCGGCTTAATCCACTGAGCCACCCAGGCGCCCCGATAGTGTTAGCTTTCTTAATTTTAGTAATTCTAGTGGGTATTTTGTGGTATCTTATTTTAATTTGCATTTCCTTAATGACTAGTGATTTTATTTATTTTTATTTTTTTAAAAGATTTTATTCATTTATTTGATAGAGAGACAGAGATCACAAGCAGGCAGAGAGGCAGGCAGAGAGGGGGAAGCGGGCTCCCCGCCAAGCAGAGAGCCCAATGTGGGGCTGGATCCCAGGACCCTAAGATCATGACCAGAGCCAAAGGCAGAGGCTTAACCCACTGAGCCACCCAAGAGCCCCTGACTAGTGATTTTAAAACATCTTTTCATTATTGCTGACCATTTAGATGGTTTCTTTTATGAAATGTCAATTCAAGTCTTTTTCCCATATTTTAAAATTGGATTGTTTGACTTCTTTTTTTAGTTTTTTGAGTTACTTCCATACTGTATCCCATAATGGCTATACCAGTTTAAATTCCCATCAAAATTCACAAGGGGTTTAATCTTTTCTCCACATTAGCCAACACTTATTTCTTCTCTTTTTGGTAATAGCCGTTCTAACAGATGTGAAGTGGTATCTCATTGTGGTTTTGATTTACATTTCCTTGATGACTAGTGATTCTGAGCATCTTTTCACGTACCTGTTGGCCATCTGTATGTCTTCTTTAGAAAACTGTCTTTTCAGGTTCTGTTCCCATTTTTAGTTGGGTTATTATTATTTTTTTGCTATTTAGTTATATTAGTTCCTTATGAATTTTGGATATTAACACTTATCAAATATTTGGCTTGCAAATATTTATCTGAATTTATAGGTTTTCTCTTCATTTTGTTGATTATTTCTTTTGCTATGTTGTTTTTTAGTTTCATTTAGTCCACTTGTTTATTTTTGCTTTTGTTGCTTGTGTATTTGTGTCATATCCAGAAAATTATTGCCAAGATCAGTGTCAAGCTTTTTTATTGTATGTTTTCTTCTAGGGGTTATATGGCTTCAAATCTACATATTAGCATTTTAGTCTTTAATCTATTTCAATTTAATTTTTGTGAGTGGTGTAAAATAGGGGTCCAATTTCATTCTTTTATATGTAAATACTTTGTTTTCTCAGTACCATTTGTTGAAGACACTCTCCTTTTCCTATTAAGTATTCTTGGCTGCCTTGTCAAATAGTAGTTGACCGTATATGCATGGGTTTATTTCTGGGCTCTTCTGATTCACTGGTCTGTATATCTTTCTTTGATGCCAGTACCCTACTGTTTTGACTACTTTAGCTTTGTAAAGTTTTGTACTTTAGCTTTGTAATATAGTTTGAAATCAGTAAGTGTGATACCTCCAGCTCTGTTTTTCTTTCTCAGAGTTTCTTTGGCTCTTCAGTGTAATTTTAGTGTTTTTTTTTTTTTTAATTTTTGTGAAAAATGCCATTGGAAATTTGGTATTGCATCAAATCTATAGGCTTTGGTTAGTATGGATATTTTAACAATATTAATTCTTCTGATCCATGAACACAGGATATTTTTCCATTTATTTGTGTCATCTTCAGTTTCTTTCATAAATGTCTTAGAGTTTTCAGTGTTCACATCTTTTACCTCCTTGGTTAATTTCCTGATGTTGGATTTTGTTAAATATTTTTTCTGCATCTATGGAAGTGATCATGTAGCTTTTCTCCTTTATTTTGTGTTGAGTTAAACTGATGAATTTTTGGTTCTGGAACCATGCTTGCATTCCTCAGATAAACCCGATATGGTCTTTATGTTATTATTATGTCATATTATCCTTTTTATATGAAAATATAAAATGGATTTGATTTGCTAATATATAGTTAAGAACTTTTTTCTTTTTTTTAAGATTTTACTTATTTATTTGACAGAGAGAGATCACAAGTAGGCAGAGAGGCAGGCAGAGAGAGAGAGAGAGAGGAGGAAGCAGGCTCCCTGCCAAGCAGAGAGCCCGATGCGGGGGTCGATCCCAGGACTCTGGGATCATGACCTGAGCTGAAGGCAGAGGCTTAAACCACTGAGCCACCCGGGCGCCCCTATAGTTAAGAACTTTTACATCTGTATGTATAAGGGATATTAACTGTAGAATTTTTGTTGTTTTTCGATGCTGTCTTTTTACGTGTCCCTGTACGGGTAATACTGGCCTCATAAAATGAGTTGGGAAGGGTTCTCTTTCTTGTCTACTTTCTGGAAGAGTTTATATATGATGCTGTTATTTCTTAAATGTTTGCTATCAAATTGTTAATTCTATATTAACAGTGAAGCCATGTGGGCCTGGAGTTTTTGCTTTTGACAGATGAACTATTTTTAAACATTTTTAATTTAAATTTAATTTCGTTAACATATACTGTATTATTAGTTTTAGAGGTAGAATTTAGTGATTAATCAGTGCATGTAACATCCTGTGCTCATTACTTCATGTGCTCTCCTTAATGCCCATCACCCAATTAACCCATCCCACCCCTCCAGCAACCCTCAGTTTGTATCCTGCAGTTAAGAGTCTCTAATGGTTTGCTTCCCTCTCTCTTTTCATCTTACTTTATCTTCCTTCCCTTCCCCTATGTTCATCTGTTTTATTTCTTAAATTCCACCTATGAATAAAATCTTAGGTATTTGTCTTTCTCTGACTTACTTATTTTGCTTTGCATAATACCCTCCGGTTCCATCCACATCTTTGCAAATGGCAAGATTTCATTTTTTTTGATGGTTGATTAATATTCCATTATCTATATCTATATCTATATATCTCACATCTTTATCCAGCATCTGTTGATGGACATTTAGGGGCTTTCTGTATTTTGGCTCTAATGGACATTTCTGCTGTAAACATTGGGGTACATGTGCCTTTTGAGTCACTATGTTTGTATCCTTTGGATAAATACCTAGTAGTGTAATTGTTGGGTCATAGGGTAGCTCTGTTTTAAACTTTTTGAGGAACCCATCAAAATCCTTGAAAACACAGGCAGCAACCTCTTTGACCTCAGCCACAGCAACTTCTTCCTAGAAACATTGCCAAAGGCAAGGGAAGCAAGAGCTAATTAAAAAAAATGTTTTTAAAAGATGTTATTTATTTGAGAGAAAGAGGGAGAGCACAAGCAGAGGGAGAGGCAGAAGGAGAGGGAAGAGCAGACTCCCCACTCTGCTAGGAGCCTGATGTGGGGCTCAGTCCCAGAACCTGGAGATCATGACCTGAGCTGAAGCCAGACACTTAATCGTCTGAGCCACCCAGGCACCATAAACATCTTTAATTTTGATAAAGTTCATTTTAGTTACTTTTTTTCTTTTGTTGATATGCTTTTGGTGTTCCATTTAAGAATCTGTTGCCAAGGGATGCCTGGGTGGCTCAGTCAGTTGAGTGTCCAGCTTTTGTCTTTGGCTCGGGTCATGATTTCAGGGTGCTGGGTTTGAGCCCCACTTTGGGCTCCATGCTCAGTGGGGGGGTCTGCTTGAGGATTCTCTCCTTCCCCTTCTCTCTGCCCCTCCCCCTGCTCTCTTTTGAAAATCTCTTGCCAAATTGGAGATCTTGAAGTCTTAATTCTGTGCTTGCTTTTAAGAATTTTGTAGTTCGGGGTGCCCGGGCGGCTCAGTGGGTTAAAGCGCTGCCTTTGGCTCAGGTCATGATCCCAGGGTCCTGGGATGAAGCCCCACATTGGGCTTTCTACTCAGCAGGGATCCTATTTCCCTTCCTCTTTCTCTGCCTGCCTCTATGCCTACTTGTGATCTCTGTCAAATAAATAAATAAAATCTTAAAAAAAATTTTATAGTTCAAAAAAAAGAATTTTATAGTTTCATCGATTACATTTAGTTTTCAATCTATTTTGAGTTAAGTTTTATATTTGGAATGGGATAGGGGTCCAACTTCATTCTTTTATATGTGGAAATTCACTTTCCTAGCACCATTTGTTGAAAAGACTACTCTTTCTCCTTTGAATGGACTTGGTGTCCTTGTTGAAAATCAGTTGGTTATAAATATTTGGGTTTGTTTTTGGATCATCAGTTCCATTTCATTGAAAAATAATATAAACCAAGTAGGCCTCACAAACATAATACAGAACACTCCACCCAACAAAGCAAGATACACATTCTTTTCAAGTACACATGGAATATTCTCCAGAATAGACCATAAGTTGGGCCATGAACAATTATCAGTAAAAGATCGCAATCATAGAAACTATCTTCTCTGACCCAATGGAATGAAGCTACAGAAATCCACAGAAGGAAAACTGAGAAATTTGCAAATATCTGGAAATTTAACAACATATTCTTAACTAGTAGGTCAAAGAAATCCCTGGGAAAATTCGAAGATACTTTAGCAAGAATGAAAACAAAACACAGTATACCAAAACTTAGTGTGTGCAGTGACAGTACTGTGGGAAATTGATAGCTCTAAACACCTACATTAAAAATAAAGATCTCAAATCAATCTAAATTTATACCCAAGAAACTAGAAAAAGAGCAAACCAAATCCAAAACCAGCAAAAGGAGGAAAACAATGAAGAGTAGATCAGAGATGAAATAGAGAATAGAAAGACAGTAGAGAACTAATGAAATCAAAGTCGATTCTTAAGAGAAAGAGACAAACCTTTAACTAGTCTAAGAAAAGGAGGGAAGATGCAAATAACTAAAATCAGAAATGAAACTAGGGACATTATGGGTCTTGAGTAGCTCAGTGGGTTAAGCATCTGCCTTTGGCTCAGGTCATAATCCCAGGGTCCTGGGATAGAGCCATCATCAGGCTCCCTGCTGGGCAGGAAACCTGCTTCTCTCTCTCCCACTCCCCCTGCTTGTGTTCCCTCTCTTGCTCTGTCTCTCTCTGGCAAATAAATAAAATATTTTTTAAAAAGGGACATTACTCTCCATTCTACCATTGAAATAAAAATATTGTAAAAGAGAACTATGAGCAATTGTATGCCAACAAATTGGATAACTTAGAAAGGACAAATTCCTAGAAAAATACAAATTACCAAAACTGATTCAAGAAAAAAATAGAATTCTCAACAGACCTTTCAAAGTAAAGAAATTTCATCAGTAATCAAAAGCCTTCCAACAAAAAGTCCTTGACAACACAGCTTTTCATGGGTGGATTTTTAACAAACTGTTAAAGAGTTAATACTAATCCTTTCTCAAACACTTCTAAAAAATAGAAGAGGAGGGAACACTCGTATTCTATGAGGTCCTCATTACTCTGATATGAGAGTCAGACAAAGACAACACAAGAAAACCAAAGATCAATATCCCTTATGAACACTGATGCAAAGATTCTCGACAAAACACTGACAAACCGAATCTGACAACACATTTATGGAATTATACAGTACGATGAAGTGAGATTCATCCCAGGAATGCGGAAGTTCAACATAAAATCAGTGAGTGAAATACATAGAACAAAGGAGAAAAACCACATAACCATCTCAATAGAGGCAAAGAAAGCATTTGACAAAATTTAACACCTTTTTATGAAAAAAATTGCTCTGTAAACTAAAGGCACAGCATAGAAAATATAGTCAATGATACTGTAATAGCATTGTGTGGTAACAGATGGTAGCTACACTTGTGATGGTCCTGGTGTAACTTGTAGAGAAGGTGAAATCACTGTGTTGTATACCTGAAACATTGTAACACATATAAACATGTAGCATTAAGTGTCAACTACTCAAAAAATTTTAAATAAATAAATGATTTTTAAAAACACTCAGGAAACTAGGAATAAAAGGAAACTTCCTTAATATGATAAAGGGCACATACAAAAATCCACTATAACATACAGTTGATCCTTGGACAACATGTGTTTGAGCCATGTGGGTCCAATTTTTTTGGTCCAGTACTATAAATTTATTTTCTCTATGATTTTCTTAACATTTTCTTTTATCCAGTTTAGATTATTGTAAGAAAATGGTACGAATATGTATAACATACAAAATATGTGTTAATTGACTGTTATTGATAAACCTTCCTGTCAGCAATAGACTATGAATAGTTAAGGTTTTTGAGGAGTCAACAAGACTGCTATTCTCTTGGCACTTAAACATTATAATTTGATATGTAAGTGGTGTTTGCTTCATTCATTTTTTTGAATTATTAAGTTTTTTTTTTTTTAAAGATTTTTATTTATTTATTTGACAGAGAGAGATCACAAGTAGACAGAGAGGCAGGCAGAGAGAGAGAGAGGGAAGCAGGCTCACTGCTGAGCAGAGAGCCCGATGCGGGACTCGATCCCAGGACCCTGAGATCACGACCTGAGCTGAAGGCAGTGGCTTAACCCACTGAGCCACCCAGGCGAAATATTTGGTTACATTTTTTTAATCTGCTCCATGGCAGCGTTTTTCTCATGAATGTCCTTTGGTTCCTGTTTTCCTTTAAGTTTTGCATTTATATTTTCTATTCCTGCTTCTTTTTTGGGTTATTTTTTTTGTAATGAAGAGAGTTCTTCCTGTTCTACTTTTTAGGATATTGGAAGTAGGTGTCTCAGGGTAGCTACTGTCTTCCAAATTTACAGGAGTTTTCTTTATAACCAGGCTTGTTGTATGTATGAACTTATTTCATTCTCCTCGGCTAGAGAAGATTTGCTGTTTTAGGACTGTTCATAGTTTAGGCTGTCTTACTATCTTTTTGCCATACCAGCAGCCTAATTTCTGCAGTTGTAGCTTGTTTGTGTGATTCCTTGTTTAGTACTGTCTCCTCTACCACTTCAGACTGTGAGGAGCGAAGTTCCTTCCCCTAGCTCCCCTTTTTTTGTTGTTGCAAGTGTGGTTTCCATTTGTACCTCAGGAAGTACACCTGAAGAGATGTCTGCACAGCCCCCTTTTGGAGCCTCATGCCTTATATTCACCCTCTTTCTCCAGTTTTGTCTCTCTTTTGGCCTTTCACTTATATTTTCATATGTTTCCTAGTTTTATTGGAGATGATGTTTGCTTTTTTATTTATTTATTGCTTTTGGGTAATTTCTTAGAGGAGTAAGAAGATTCTCACTTTGCTCTGTCATCAACACTAGAGTCACTTAAAGTATATTTTTTTGTTAGTGCTTCACATATTCATTTAGTCAAAATATTTTAAACTGGATTAAATTCCCTAATTATAATAAATGTGGAGTGTATTTGCATTATTTAACAAAGATTCTAGCATTTAGTATGTGCCAAGTCTGTTCTAAGTGCTTTACAAATATGTACATTTCATCCTCATAATAATCCAATGAGGTAGGTGTTCTTTTTATAGGAAACTGAAGCACAGGCAGGAAAATTAACTTGCCCAATGTTGCCTAATTAATAAGAAATAAGAACACTTTCTACCTTTCATTTTATGACGATAGCATTTTGAATCTTGGCATCATCCATTTATACCTGTACTAATGAATCCCTTGAGAGGAGAGTCCATGTCTCATTCATTTATATTTCCTGTGCCTGTTTAGCAGAATACCTGAAATTCAGAAGATACTCAGTGAATGTTGTTGGTGAATATTTTTATTAGGAGCCAAATAATATCCTCTCTGCAAGACTTGTATAGTTTCAGTTCTTTATTCTATTTGTTTTGTATAAAAAAAGTTTTTTTGAGTACATCACACAAGCAGGGGAGAGGGGCAGAGGGAGAAGGAGAAGCAGGCTCCCTGCTGAGCAGAGAGCCCGATATGGGACTCACTCCCAGAACCCTGGAATCATGACCTGAGCCGAAGGCAGACAACTTAACCGACCCGAGTCACCTAGGTGCTCCATAAAGGGTTTTTGATGAAATAGTTGTCGACATGCTGATAATATAAGCATACTAGTTCGCTTACACCAGTTTGCTGTCCATGCTAAAAAATTCTTTTTATATCCTGATACTAGTTGTATTTATACAGTGTTATTTGTAAAATAACAGGGTGAACTAACTCCAAATAATAAAAATGTGGTAGTCATCTTATAGTCCATTTGTTTTTATTGCTGAGTTTTACTCCATTTTAAGAATATATAACTTTTGTTTTGGTATTTTTTTAAAATTATTTTTATTAATATAATGTATTATTTTCCCCAAGGGGTACAGGTCTGTGAATCATCAGGCTTACCCAGTTCACAAGAATATATCACTTTAAAAAAATTTTTATTTAAGGGGTGCCTGGGTGGCTCAGTGGTTTAAGCCTCTGCCTTCGGCTCGGGTCATGATCTCAGGGTCCTGGGATCAAGCCCCGCGTCGGGCTCTCTGCTCAGCAGGGAGCCTGCTTACCCCTCTCTCTCTGCCTGCCTCTCTGCCTACTTGTGACCTCTCTCTCTCTCTGTCAAATAAATAAATAAAATATTTAAAAAAATTTTTTTAATTTAAATTCCAGTTAGTTAGCATGTAGTGTAATATTAGCTTCAAGTGTACAATATAGTGATTCAGCATTTCCATACAACACCTGGTGTTTATTACAAGTGCACTCCTTAATCCCCATCACCTCTTTAACCTATCCTCCTACCCATCTCCCCTCTCATAACCATCAGTTTGGTCTCTATAGTTAAGAGTCTGTTTCTTGGTTTACCCCTCCCTCCCTCCCTCTCTCTATCTCCCTCTCTCTTACCTTTGCTCATTTGTTTTTGTTTCTTAAATTCCACCTGTGAGTGAAGTCATATGGTATTTGTCTTTCTCTGGTTAATTTAGTTCACTTAGCATAATACTTCTTGCTCCATCCATGTCATTGCAAATGGCAAGCTTTTATTCTTTCTTTCTTTTTTTTTTTTTTGGCTGAGTAATATTCCATTATCTATACCTGTATCTATCTCTCTATCTATATATACATACATACGACATCTTTATCCATCATCAGTTGATGGGCACTTGGCTGCTTCCACAGTCTGAGTGTTGTAGATAATGCTACTATAAACATTGGGGTACACGTATCCCTTTGAATTACTACTTTTGTGTTATTTGGGTAAAATACTTAGTAGTGCTGTTGCTGGATCGTAGGGTTGTTCTATTTTTGACTTTTTAAGGAACCTCCATACTGTTTTCTAGAGTAGCCATACCAACATTCCTACCAACAGTGCAGGAGGGTTCCCCTTTCTCCACATCCTTGTCAATACCTGTTGTTTCTTGTGTTGTTGATTTTAGCTCTTTTGACGGGTGTGAGGTGATCTCTCATTGTAGATTTGATTTGTAGTTTTGATTTCCTGATGATAAGTGATGTTGAGCATCTTTTTGTGTGTCTCTGTTGGCCATCTGTATGTTGCTTTTGAAAGGTTGTCTATTTGTGGCATCTGCCCATTTTTTAATTGGATTATTTGTTTTTTGGGTATTGAGTTTTAGAAGTTCTTTATGTATTTTGGATATATATTGCTGTTTGTTGATCTATTGTCCCATGATGAATACCTGGACTGTTTCCTGTTTTTGTCTGGTCATGAATAAAGGTGCTATAAATATTTTCATGAAGTGTTTTTAGGGATTTATGTTTTCATTTCTCTTGGTAAATGCCTACTTCTAAATTGCTATGTCAGGATAGATATGTGCTTAATCATATAAGAAATACCGTTTTTTCCCCAAAGCATTGTATTATTTTATATTCCCACCAATAACAGAGTTTCATTTCTTTGTAGTCTCACTGATATTTATAGTTACCAATGTTTTAAATTTTAGCCATTTAGTGCATGCATTTATCTTTATTTTTAACATTCATCATTATGGTTGTTGATATCCTATTTCCATTATCACCATTAATAATTTGAACATTTTTGGGGCATCTAGGTGGCTCAGTTGGTTAAGCCTCTGCCTTCAGCTTGGGTCGTGATCTCAGAGTCCTGGGATCAAGCCCCACGGTGGGCTCCCTGCTCAGCGGGGAGCGTGGTTCTCCCTCTCCCTCTGCCTCTCCCCCTGCTTGGGCGCTTTCTCTCTGTCAAATAAGTATACTCTTAAAAAAAAAATAATAATTTGAACATTTTTAGGTTTTCTTCTGATCCTGGCGATGAATTAAGGAGTTAGAGAGTTCCCAAGACAATTCGCAATTTTTTTTTTGAAGATTTTATTTATTTGACAGAGATCACAAGTAGGCAGAGAGGTAGGCAGAGAGAGAGAGAGAGAGAGAGGAGGAAGCAGGCTCTCTGCTGAGCAGAGAGCCCAATGTGGGGCTCAATCCCAGGACCCTGGGATCATGACCCGAGCCGAAGGCAGAGGCTTTAACCCACTGAGCCACCCAGACGTCCCGACAACTCGAACTTTTGACAGCAACTGCAAGTTTGGAGGTCTCTAGGATTACCCTCACTTCTGAAATGACTTGCAAGATCAGGGGTCCCCCGGACCACCCTTAGATTTGATAATTTATGGAAGGACTCACACAACTCACTGAAAGTTTACTGAAGGTTGTGGTTTTTTAATAGTGAAGGGATGTAATTTAAAATCAACCAAGGGGAAGAGGTATGTTTGATTACTTGGATGTGATTGACTGCCCATGGGCTAACCTTAGTTTCCAGCTCCTTCAGAGGTTGAGTTCATAACATGTGTCCCAGCCCCCCTCTTCTTCACACCACTCTCAATAAATCACATTGTTAGCATAGGCTGTTTGGCATGGACTAAAGTCCCAGGTAAATAAAAACACTGTTATCAGTCATAACATTCCAGAGGTTTAGAGATTACTCCACAGAAGCCAAGGGCAAAGGCCAGACCTCAGTCATAGCAGTGAGATCAGTCAGCGCTCCCTGATCTCTGGGTCCCAGCAATGCTGGTAACCAGTTAAGCCCACTTGTGGATCCCTGCCTCTTGCTCCTCTGCATCTTCAGATAATTTTGTAAGCACCTAATTTCTTGCATTGACTCACTTTGACTGGAATGTCCAGAGTAAAGAATTTGTTTCTGGTGCTGGAAAGAAAGGAAGAAATAAAGAAAGTGAGAGAGAGAAAGAGAGAGAGAGAAAAAGGAAAAAAGAAAAGAAGGGAGAAAAGAAAAGAAAAAAAGGAGAAAGGAAAGGGAGAGAGAAGGAGGGAAGGAGGGGAGAAAAGACATCCCCAAACACAAAAATTTAGTAACTGGAAAAGAAAACATTTTGATTCAAAGAGGAAAATACCCTATTCCCCCCACCTCCCCTCCAGCAACCCTCAGTTTGTTGCCTATAGTTAAGAGTCTCTAATGGTTTGCCTTCCTCTCTGTTTTCATCTTATTTTACTTTTCCTTCTCTTCCCCTTTGTTCATCTGTTTTGTTTCTTAAATTCCACATATGAGTGAAATTATATATTTGTCTTTCTATGACTGACTTATTTAACTTAGCATAATACTTTAGTTCTATCCATATCGTTGCAAATGGCAAGATTTAATTTTTTTGATGGCTGAGTAATATTCCATTTTGCACACACACAGACACACACACACACACCCCCCCCATACCACATCTTTATCCATTCATCTGTTGATGGACATTTGGGGGCTTTTCTTATATTGGCTATTGTAGACATTGCTGCTATAAACATTGGGGTACAGATGCCCCTTTGGATCACTGTGTTTGTATCCATTGAATAAATACCTAGTAGTGCAATTGCTGGGTTGTAGGGTAGCTCTATTTTAGGTATATTTCTGACTTATGTTTCATTTTCTCTCTGTTTACTCATGTTCCATTACCAAGCTGTCTTAAGTATTGTCACTTTTTTTAAAAAGATTTTATCTATCTATTTGACAGAGAGAGAAATCACATGTAGGCAGAGAGCAGGCAGAGAGAGAGGGAAGCAGACTTCCCATTGAGCAGAGAACCCGATGTGGGCCTTGATCCCAGGACCCTGAGATCATGACCTGAGCCCAAAGCAGAGGCCTACCCAACTGAGCCACCCAGGAGCCCAAGTATTGTCACTTTTTAAATTAATTTTTATTATCTGGTGAGAGTAGGTCTTTTTAAAAATATTATTCTTCTTCAAAATGTTTATAAGTATTCTTAAGTGTTCATTTTGCTTTATGAACTTTATAATCAACCTATCTAGTTAAAAGAAAAATATTTTTGAAATAATGGCCAACTTAACTCTCCAACCCTTAGCAACCACTGATCTATCTACTTTCTGTCTCTGTAGGCTTGCCTATTCTGGGACATTCTGTATGAATGGAATCATAATATGTGGCCTTTTATGTGACTTTTTAGCATAGTGCTTTCCAAGTTCATTCATATGGCATCATGTATCAGTATTTCATTCCTTTTTTGAATAATATTCCATCATATGAATATACCACATCTTGTTTATCTGATCATTAGTTGATGGACATTTGGGATGTTTCCACTTTTTGGCGATCATAAATAATGCTGCTATGAACATTCATTTACAAGTTTTTTTTAAACATATGTTTTACGTTTTCTTGGGTATATACCTAGGAATAGAACTGTTGCGTCATATGGTAACTCTTTGTTTAACCTTTTGAGGAACTCCCAGACTATGGTTTTCTGAAGCAGCTGCATCTTTTTACATTCCTGCCACGTCGTTTCTCCATGTCCTTGCCATCACTTGTTCTTGTCCATCTGTTTAATTATAGCATCCATTATATTTCTAAAGACGTTTATGAGAAACTGATGTTGAATTTTAACAAATGCTTTTTCATCTTATATGGAGATTATGAGAAGTTTTTTTTTGTTCTCCTCTCTTGACTGAATTATAATAAATAGATTTCTAATATTAATGACGTTGAGTTTGAATAGTTGTCAACTTGGATTTGTTTCCTTTCGTTAGAACAGAAAATTACTTAGTAGACATGTAATTATGTCATAACAACTAAAAATTCCACTGAGAGCTTTAAAATTAGTTGATATGCATGTTCAGAGTAAAAGAGTTCCTATTTTCTTGGTGACTTCACTTGAATATCTTTATTTCAAGATGATTTACATCTAAGCTTTCAAGCTAAATAAATAAACACTAAACACTAAATAAGTACTACTGCTAAGTAAAGAGCTTAAATATTTGCTTTCATGTTTTGTAAAATATTAAAAAATTCTACCTCCTACCAAATATGGGAGGCTTTCAGATTTTTTAATGGGGAAAGTATAAGCTAGTTCATTTTATTTTATTTTTTAAAGATTTTATTTATTTATTTGACAGAGATCACAAGTAGGCAGAGAAGCAGGTAGAGAGAGGGGGCGGGAAGCAGGCGCCACACTGAGCAGAGAGCCTGATGTGGGGCTCGATCCCAGGACCCTGGGATCATGACCTGAGCGGAAGGCAGAGGCTCAACCCACTGAGCCACCCAGGTGCCCCAAGCTAGTTCATTTTAATTAGTTTCTTTTGCCTGGGTATTTATAGTAGATGGAATGATCACATATTTGGTAGTACTAGTCATAATAATTTCTGGTACAATTTTAGTAAAACAACATGAGTATATAAAGGTGAATGCATGTGTTTGTGTGTGCATTTATTAAAAATGAGGACATTTTTTCAAACATGATAGATATTCTTACTAAAACATCAGAAAATAATGGAAGCAAAAGCAAAAGAAGGAAGTTGAAAGCCTGTAATCCTACTACCCAGAGAAAACTTAATTACTATTTTGATGTGTGTGTTATATAAAACAGTATATAAATGCATACAGTGTATTTATATATGTGTATATAATATATAGTTTGTATGCTTTAAGGACAATAGACTCATTGTATTATATTAATTAATTTATTTCTTAAAAAGATTTTATTTATTTATTTGAGAGAGTGAGAGAGAGCATGAGAGGGGAGAGGGTCAGAAGGAGAAGCAGACTCCCTGCTGAGCAGGGAGCCTGTTGTGGAACTTGACCCCAGGGCTCTGGGATCATGACCTGAGCCGAAGGCAGTCGCTTAACTAATTGAGTCACCCAGGCACCTGACTTATTATATTTTAAAGGACTGTGTTAAATGCTTTAAAAAGTACAGTACCTCTTAAGGACAAGGTATGCTATACCTTTCCCCACCTTTTTATTATAGTAAAATATGTATGGCATGAAATGTACTATCTTAGCCATTTTTAAGTGTACAGTTTAGTGGTATTAAGTACTTCATATTGTTCTCAACTATCACTATCATCCATCTCCAGAACTCCTCAACTTGTAAAACTGAAACGATACTGGTTAAATAATGACCCCTCTGCTGCTCTCCTTCCAGCCCCTCGAAACCTCCATTCTTTCTGTCTATATGATTTTTTTTTTAGATCTTAAATTTTTTTATTTGATAGACTGAGATCACAAGTAGGCAGAGAGGCAGGTGGAGAGAGAGAGGGAAGCAGGCTCCCCACTGAGCAGAGAGCCCGATGTGGGGCTTGATCCCAGGACCCTGGGATCACGATCTGAGCCGAAGGCAGAGGCTTTAACCCACTGAGCCACCCAGGTGCCACTGTCTATATGATTTTGACTACTCTAAGTACCTCATATAAATGGAATCCTAGAGTATTTGCCTTTTTGTGACTGACTTCATTGAGTGTAATGTCGTTAAGGTTCATCCTTGTTATAGCATATATGTCAGTATTTCCTTCCTTTTTAAGGCTATATAACAGCTATTCACTCAAAACAAATGTAGTAAGATCTTAAATAGTTGTTTTTCTTATATAAGAAATGAATAGTCATGGGGCGCCTGGGTGGCTCAGTGGTTTAAGCCTCTGCCTTCAGCTCAGGTCATGATCTCAGGGTCCTGGGATCGAGCCCCGCATCGGGCTCTCTGCTCAGTGAGGAGCCTGTTTCTCCCTCTCTCTCTGCCTGCCTCTCTGCCTACTTGTGATCTCTCTCTCTGTCAAATGAATAGATAAAATATTAAAAAAAAAAAAGAAATGAATAGTCATGTTGGTAAATTTAAATAATTGTTAAAGTGGAAGTTTTGGCTTAAATTGTCTTTTTTTCCCCCATATCCCACCCCATTTCTTTATATTTTTCACTTTTTACTCTGATATTTCTGCCTTAGTGAAGTGCTTTTAAGAGTACATTTACCTGGCCTTTAACAGAAAAGTCTTAAGGTCAAACTATTCAAGGTAAATTGTCAGTATTAACATATATCATTGACTACCTTTGGTTTATAAGGTGTACTGTTATTTCATGTACTATTGAAGTAAAAGAAAATACTGCTAATCATTACTAAAAGGTGAATCCCAATATCATAAATGTTAAAATGTAAAAGTGTTACCATAGAATCTGTCAAATATAATACATGTATGGAAAGGGCACATCCATTGTACCACATTTAGTGTCCTTGCACTTTGTTTTCTAACTCTTGCTACAAAGGACTGGAATGAAGGAATTGATTTGACTGTTCTTCATGTTGCTAAGCTGATCAAAATTTGATTTTCTTCTTTTTAAAAAGTTTTATTGGGACGCCTGGGTGGCTCAGTTGGTTAAGCGGCTGCCTTCGGCTCAGGTCATGATCCCAGCATCCTGGGATCGAGTCCCATATCGGGCTCCTTGCTCGGCAGGGATCCTGCTTCACCCTCTGCCTCTGCCTGCAACTCTGTCTGCCTGTGTTTGCTCTCTCTCTCTCTCTCAAATAAATAAAATCTTTAAAAAAAATAAAAAGTTTTATTCATTTTAGAGAGAGAGAGAGCGAGAGAGAGAGAACACATGGTGGGGGAGGGGCAGTGGGAGAGACAGTCTTAAGCCGACTGTGCACTGAGCATGGAGTCCGATGGAGGGGCTCGATCTCTTGACCCTGAGATTACCACTTTAGCCAAAACAAATAATCAGACGTGTAGCTGACTTTAAGTTATCTGTATCCAGCATGGGGCTTGAACTTAAAACCCTGCGATCAAGAGTTACATACTTTACCAACTGACGCAGCCCTCCAAATTGTGGTGCCCCCCAAATTCAATTTTTACTTTTTTTCTGTAGTTCCCTCTACACTGATTAAGTTCAGTAAACATTTTTAGTGCCTACTATGCTTTAGTCCTTGTCATAAAAGTAGTTAACATATATAGCTTTTCCTGTGTGTTAGTGTTTGAGCACTTAATGTATTTTAATTAAGTAAATTTTACAGTATCCCTGTGATGTGGATACTGTTACTATGCCCATTCTGAGGCACAGAGCAGTCAAGTGACTTGACCAAGGTCATACAACTAGTACATGGTGGAGGCAGGATTTGAATGTGTTTGGTTTGATTTTCTGACTCCAGAGTCTTTTGTCAGCAGTACTCCTAGGAACATAAATGAATAATATGTTGTCCTTTCCCTGAACACAGTTTACCAGGTAGTATCTGAGGGTAGGTTGATAAATTTACATAAAATTTTTGTTATACTTCTGGTAATGAATTTTTATTTGTGTTTTTAGGACATTCAGTCAGAAGAAAGCTGCCATTGAAAGAGAGTATGCACAGGTAAGCTTGGAAATTGAGGTGACCATTCTAGGTATACCTCTTCTTTGGCTTAAAGGCATATGTGGTTGTTGGAGAGAAACTTTGTTATCCCTGCATCCTGTTTTTTAAAAATTTCTGGCTATCTCACTTTGATCCTCCTTTTTACTTCATTTGAAACTCTAGTTGAGGAGGTAAGTGGCTCCTTATGAAGGTTATGAGCCTTTGGAAAGAAGATAATATTTATAGAATTTTTAAATATTTGCAAGTGTAAGTAATAATGCAAACATTTTATGAGTATATATATACTTGACCCTTGAACAAAATGAATTTGAACTGCACGGTTCTGCCTATACATGGGATTTTTTTTCCCCAATAAATTTATGTACAGTTTTGTGAATATATTTCTTCTTCCTCTGTTTTGTTACTATTTTTTTAGGTTAGTTTTATGTAAAAATACTGTATATAATATATATATAAAATATGTGTTAATTGGCTGCTTATGTTATCAGTAAGTCAACAGTAGGGTTTTAGAGTTACATTTTTGTGAATCAAAGTTGTATGTAGATTGCTGACTACATTGGGGGTTGGCACCCCTAATCCCCACATTGTACAGGGGTCATCTGTATATATTCATTCTCTAATATATCCTATTCTTTACAGTCTTATGGTAGGTTAATTTTATTTTATCCAGTTAGGCATTTATTTCTATTCAGGTCCCTGTTGACAGAGAATGATATACTTTCAATGGATGGCATAGTGCTATTTCTAGGGAAATTTAAGCATTTCCTTCTTTTATTTTATTTTATTTTATTTAAAGATTTTATTTATTTATTTGACAGACAGAGATCACAAGTAGGCAGAGAGGCAGGCAGAGAGGAGAGAGGAGGAAGCAGCCTTCTGCTGAGCAGAGAGGCCGATGTGGGGCTCGATCCCAGGACCCTGGGATCATGATCGGAGCCGAAGGCAGAGGCTTTAACCCACTGAGCCACCTGGGCGCTCCTCTCCTTTTGTTTTAATTAGAATTTTATTTGCTCCCAGGTAACTAAATGTGCCAAGAAAAAATCATGTTGGTATATCATTTTGTAGATAGGTAAAGAATTAATAACTATTTTCCTTGTATAAAAACAGTGTGACATGATTTGGAAATTTTGGCCCTTTTTAGCAGTTACTTTCTCTGTGGAATAGAATTCTAAAATTGATGTCTTCCCACTCCCAAAATTATAAATGTCAGGTTTTGATTTTAGTTTTATTTTGATTTCACTGTGGTTAACAAGGTAACTGTATTTTATTTGGTAATCTTAGAAGATAATTATTTCTTGAAAGATAGACTCATTAATTCATTAATTCAGTCATTAGTTATTGAGTGCTTATAAATCAGATACTTTACAGAATGAATTAAGTGTCAGTTTTAATAATTAGTGTTGAACCTTATTCTATGCAAATTTAATAAGTACTAGTAATGATAGCTAAAATTTATTGAATCCTTGTACTAGGCATTTTGCTGATTTTTTTTTTCATACAATTTCTTTAATGTTCTTCTGATTATTTTATATACATTATCTGGTGTCATCCTCTCAACAGACCTGTAAAATAGGGCAGTTATTATGCCTTTAATAGATGTTTCCACTGAGACCAAAGTATGTGATCTGCCCTTAAAATTTATATGAAATGAAAATTTTTGTATATTTGTCTGGAACATGATTTAAAGTTTTAATAGTCAAATAAATAAGACAGGCTGATTATTAAAAATATAAGACAGTACATTAAATTGCATGAAAATTAGCAGTCCTTTGTCCCAATCCCAATCACCATCCTCAGAGAAAAGATTAAAAGTAGATGACTATTTTGGTTCACCTGTGATCATTTCTGTATCTTTAAATAATGTGCTTATAACTGATTCATGATTTATCAATTCTAGACATTATTGCTAGATTATTTCCTATAATAAATAAGAAATTAGTTTCCTAAGCCATTCCTTTTGGCCTACTCTTTCCATTGTAATTCAGCACTATTTTGGTGCTTTTGTTATTTTTCTAACTCTAAGTGATATATTTAGACTTCTGTCTCTTGTTCTGTTAAGTGCATATATGTATGTTTTTATGTGTATTTGTGTATTTATAGCATATATTTGTGTTATTTGTGTGTAGACATATGTATTTTTGTGTATACATAGGTATATAGTATAGTGGAATTGCATTTTACAGAGCAGTCTAATTTATTCTTGAAAAACTTCTTTAAATGTCTCTTAAGTAAATTATACCTGATTTTGTTTAAACAATTCTATATAATAATGTATAAACTATATAAGATACCTAATGTATATTTTAAAATTTCATAGAATAATAATATTCAGAAATTAAAGTGTTCCAATGTCTCTCTGCTTGGGAGAAGCCATTTGGAGAGTCAGTGTGCTAATTCTTCTTCTTCTTTTTTTTTTTTTTTGGTCATATTTACTTCTTAGGTGATTTTTCTCAGTTCTTCTTACTCTTCAATATTTTTCCAATTAATTTTTTAATTTATTTCTTGATGATATAGACAAAGCTGTCTCTACACTCTTCTTTAACTGCCTCACCAGTGTTTTTACTTCTTATCAGTAGTAGAGAAACCCCTCAAATGACTGACATTCTATCTGTGGATTTTGCTAGTATCCACTGATGACGCCAGACTTATTTGCATTTGCTATGTGAGGACCTACCCTCATTGGTGATGGGATGTGGTCAGAGAGGACAGCTGGAATATTTAAATTATGTTTTTTTCTTTCTTTCTCTGGCTCAGTAGAGGGTTGAAATTTTGGGGGGTAGATTTTAAAAATTGAAATGGGGTGCCTGGCTGGCTTAGTCAGTAGAGCATGCAACTTGATCTTGAGGTTGTGAGTATAGGTGCAGAGGTTAAAAGAAAAAGATTTAGAAATTGAAATATAGTATATATACAGTAAGATGGACAAATCTTGAGTATACTGTTTGATAAATTTTTATGAAGTGAACACAGTCCCGTGCTACTATTCAGATTAATACGTAAAACATTAATTACCAGGGTCCGAGAAGCAGTCTTTACTCCTACCTTTCAGTGGTAAACAGTACACTGATTCTTTTCTTTTTTTTTTTTTTTCAAGATTTTATTTATTTATTTATTTGACAGAGAGAGAGAGAGAGGGGTCACAAGTAGGTAGAGAGAGAGGAGGAAGCAGGCTCCCCGTGGAGCAGAGAGCCCGATGCGGAGCAGAGAGCCCGATGTGGGGCTCAATCCCAGGACCCTGGGATCACGGCCTCAGCCGAAGGCAGAGGCTTTAACCCACTGAGCCACCCAGGTGCCCCAGTCCACTGATTCTTATCACAACAATTACCACAAACAGTTTACTGTTTTTGAATTTAAATTAAATGGTATCCTGTACTGTGTATTCTTGTGTGTCTGATTTCTTTCATTTACCGTTAAGTTTTGAGCTTCATATATGTTGTGTGTAGGAGTAGCTTATTCTTTTTCATTACTATATAATATCCACCAAATGAATATGTCACAACTTGTTTTCCAGTTTACTGATGATTAAAATTTGAATTGCTTCCAGTTTTGGATGATTTTGACTCGCGCTTCTAAGGAAAACTGTTGTACATGTTTTTTGGTGGACATATGGATGCATTGCTGTTGGGTAAACACCTGGGAGTAGAACTGCTGGGTCACCGGGTATAGACATATGTGAGCGCTTTATTAGTTACAACTGGTTTTCCAAAGTGATTATACCAGTTTACATGCTCAGCAGCAAAGTGTGAGAGTTCTGGTTGCTCCATATCTTTGCCAACACTTGGTATTGTCTACAATTAAAAGTGACATTCTGATAAATATATAGTAATAGCCTATTTTCTTTTTAATAAGCTGTTTAGAAATTGATGTATAACATGTTACAGAAAAATGTATGAATCCCAAGTACAGCTCCATGAATTTTCTAAGTGAACACACCCATATAACTAGTACCCAGGTCAAGAAACAGAACATTAATACCACCCCAAAAATCTCTCTTGTGCCCCTCCCTCTTTACTGTTCTCACTCTTATGCAAGTATTCAACTGACTCTTTTCTTTTCTTTTTTAAGATTTTTATTTACTTATTTGTCAGAGAGAGAGCACAAGCAGGCAGAGTGGCAGGTAGAGGCAGAAGGAGAAGCAGGCTCCCCAGCAAGCAAGGAGCCCCATGAGGGACTCAATCCCAGGATCCTGGGATCATGACCTGAGCCAAAAGCAGCCACTTAACCAACTGAGCCACCCAGGCGTACCTGATTTTTTTCTTAAACAGCCTTCAGGGTGCCTGGCTGGCTCAGACAGTAGAACATGCAATTCTAGATCTCGGGGTTGTGAGTTTAAGCCCCACATTGGGTGTAAAGATTACTTAAAAAAAACAAACAAACAAATCCAGCCTTATTTAGTTTTATACCTGTGGCACTATCATCACAATCAAGATAAGAACGTGTCTGTAGCCACAAAGAGTTTCCTCATGTCTCATTATAATCCCTCCCTTTTATTCATCCCCTGAGGGATGATTATCTTTTCCCTATTATTACTCAGGCAATCACTAATCTACTTTTTATCAGTATAGATTAGTCTGCATTTTTTAGAATTTTAATTCTATATAAATGAAATTATATGGTATGTACTTTTGTCTGGCTTCTTTTATCAGCATAATTATTTTATAATTTATGTTGTGTGTATCAATAGTTCATTTCTTCTTTTGTTTTTGTGCAGAGTGGTATTCTATTATATGGACATACACAATTTGTTTATCCATTCACCTCTTGATTGACATTATATTTTATATTTAGATATTTTAAATAAAGATGCTATGAACATTTTTGTATGGGCAGGTGGTTTCATTTCTCTTGGGTGAATATATTAGAGTAGAATAGCTGGGTCTTCTTAAGTAATTGCCAGATAATTTTCTAAAGAAGTTGTGCCATTTAATATTCTCACCAGCAGTATATGAGAGTGTCAGTTGTTCTGTATTCTCCCCAACACTGGATATGGTCTTTTCAATTCCAGATACTGTAATAGGTTCACAATGATATTCATTGTGGTTTTAATTTGCATTTACCTAATAATTAATGATGTTAAGCATCATTTTCATGTGTTTATTTGCTGTTGGTACATATTCTTTGATAAAGTGTTCAAATCTTTTGCAAATTAAAAAAGTGATTTTTTTTCTTATTTAAAAAGTTTTATTATGAAAAATTTTCAAGCATATATGAAAGTAGGGATTAGAACAGTGAATTCTTACTAGCTGTTACCTGGCCTCAACTATTACCAGTGCATTACCAAACATTTCATTTATAGCTTCCTGCTTGCTTTCCCTTGCTAAATACGTTTGAGAGGCATAACTTATGCATCATTAAATATCATCCATTTGTAATGTATAATTAAATGTTTTTTTGCAGATTTATAGGCTTATGCAACTGTCAGCACAGTTTAGTTTTAGAGTATTTCTGTTAATCCAGTGAGTTTTCTATACTTGTTTGTAGTCAGTTTCTGTTTCCTCAGGCAGCCATCAGCTCTGTAAATTTGCCTTTTTGGACATGTATAAAAATGTACTCTTACAACAAGATGTACTCTTGTCTGGCTTTCACTTAGCAAATGTTTTTGAAGTTCGTACATGTTTTATCATGTATCAGTAATCCGTTTCTCTTATTGGTGAGTAATATTCCATGGTATGGGTACACACACACACACTACATTTTGTTTAGCTCTTCAGTAGTGGATAGATACTTGGATTGTTTCCGGTTTAGGCTATTATGTATAATGCTACTATAGGCATTCAAATAGTAGTCATTATTTGGACCTGTGTTTTCATATTCTTGGATGTATATCTAGGACTAGAATTGTCAGGTCATTTGGTGAGTTTATTTTTATCTTTTTAAGAAATGGTCAAACTGGTTTCCATATTGGCTGTATAATTTTGCATTCTCATCGGCAGCATATGTAGGTAGCTGTTTATGTGTAAGTCTATTTCTGGACTTATATTCTGTTCCACTAGTGTATTTTTTTTTTAACTTTTTGGCCATATTACAGTTTTAATTATTGTAGCTTTATAATAAACCTTGATAGCTGGTAGTATTAGTCTTCACTATTCTTGGTCCTTTGTATTTCCATATACCTTTTAGAATCAGTTTGTTCATTTCCCTGGGGTTTTGGGGTTTTGACAGTAATTGCTTTGAATCCTTAGGTGAATTTGGGAAGAATTGACATCTAAACAATGTTAACTTTTCTCAACTATCTCTATTTATTTAGTTCCTCTTTTATTTTTCTCAGTTTTTCCAGTGTTTTAAATATATCATCTAGTTCATAAAAATCTCCATTTTCTTAGAGGCCTCTTTTCTTGAGTCTACAGCCTCCTGTTTCAACCTGCTTTTTCTCTGTAATTGCTGCATAGCTCTTATTTGAGATAGAGTCATTGATTCTTGGTCCTGTTTTCTAATTAAATTAATAAATAATTAAATTAATTTACCTCCCCAGCTCTGAGCATACCAAATACTATAATACAACCCCCGATATGATTTTAAAGAGCTGCACAATATCTCTCATATGAATATAACATAAACGAAATATATTTTTTGTAAAAGATTCTGGAAATCAAATAGAATGAGAAAAAATTTGTCCCCCCATCTTGTAGAGATTGACTTAATATATTAATATGCTGTCATATAACCTTATAGTTTTTTTAATGAACATATATGCAACTTACATATATTGAAAGAGTTTATTTAAAATTTATAAATGCATTGTTTTTTTCAGGGTATTCTCTCTTTAGTTACCAATAGCAGTGAACATCTTTCTTTCTATATCATTGTTGAAGTAACTGCTGATTACAATTTGGAATAATTATATTTCATTTTATTTGGTATAACATTTATTTAACATTTTATTTAACTAATATTTATTAGTTTTTTTTTCTAGTTTTACTTTTTTTTGATATAAACACTGTTAGGTTGAACTGCTTTACATTCATCTCTGATTATTTCCTTCCACCAGTTCTTAGAAGTGAAATTTCTGGGTCAGAAGTTATGTATAATTTTAAGGCATTAGTAGTCTTAATGAATGTACTGTAAAAAAATAGTTATTTATGTTTCTAGCGGCAGTATATGAGAGTGTCTATTTTGTGTTACTGCTAGTATTAGATGATATAATTATACATATTTTCAGGCCTATTTTTTAGGAGAAATTTGGTAATTTTGTTCTAACAACAAAAATTCCAGTTAAGGGGCGCCTGGGTGGCTCAGTGGGTTAAGCCTCTGCCTTTGGCTCAGGTCATGATCCCAGGGTCCTGGGATCCAGCCCCTCTGCTCAGCAGGGAGTCTGCTTTCTGCACCCTCCTCCCCCGGCTGCCTGCCTCTCTGCCTGCTTGTGATCTTTGTCTGTCAAAGAAATAAATAAAATCTTTAAAAAAAGAAATTCCAGTTAAACTCTGTGTGACACTGTGCTTTCTTTATCATCTGCTTACAGTTTTTGAAAGAACTCTTTCAGCATTAATTAGAAATGATATTTTAAAATATCTATTTCTTGGCCATACCTTAAAAGGGAAATATAAGTATAATAAATTGATAAAGGTATTTCTAAAATGTCTTCCTATTTAAAGTCTGACCGTTCTGAATAACTTTTAGATCCAGAGCCATTAATTTACTTACTTTTCCATACTAGATTACCTCTGTACATCTTAGTATATTAGTAGTGTAGCATTTCTTTCTTTCTTTTTTTTTTAAAAGATTTTATTTATTTGACAGACAGAGATCACAAGTGGGCAGAGAGGCAAGCAGAGAGAGAGAGGAGGAAGCAGGATCCCTGCTGAGCAGAGAGCCTGATGTGGGCCTCTATCCCAGGACCCTAAGATCATGACCTGGGCGGAAGGCAGAGGCTTAACCCACTGAGCCACCCAGGCACCCCTAGCATAGCATTTCTTAACAGAATATTCCAGCATTGTCTTCAGGAATTTTTCCCCTTTCCTGACACCGTTCTCTAGGTTTTCATACAGGAAGTGTCTTGATCTTAGCAGACAGTGTCAGTGAAGGTTTTTAGACAACACTTGGGATTTTTACATATTTTTGTTAGAAATATATGAGTTGCAGTTGTCTTCTCAAGGGAACAGAACAACCATCAGCTTCTCTTGTATGCTGATTTCACAACTGCAGTTGTGAGATGTTGTCAGTGGTTAGATATGCCCTGATTTCAGAGATTTTAAAATGTTTTTAAAAAATATGTGTTTTAATAGAATTGATTAGCTATGCTCCTTTTTTTTTTCCAGGCAATGTAGAGGTTTCATTCTTTGAAGAAAAGCTGAAATGTGGGAGGGGACCTTAAGAAAGGATATTCCTAATGGCTTTTTTTCTTTCATAGACTGAGGACTATGTTGCAAAATAAAATATTCCTAATATTACTTACCTATAATATATTCATATTGGGCTGTTGTCTTTTGGTATTTTGGGGGTATGTGGGAGTAGATATCTAATTGCTTTATTTGTATTTATTACTATAGCCACTGACTACATATTTTTCATTTTATGGACAAGAAATGGGACACTAATTCAAAGGCAGGAATGTTCTGTCTGAAATACATCAAACTGATGATACTAGGAAAATTACTTGACTTCTCTGGCTTTCATTTTTACATCATTTTTGAGAGGAGAATGATGGCCATTCTCCCCTCCCTTCTTTTCAGGCTTGTCAGGTACACTAATGAATATGAAATTGCTTTTCAGTCGATGCGTAGCTGTATATAATGGTCTTTGTTGTATTCAATGTATTCTTAGTTTTACTTATTTCTGTAAATTGTTGGAACCTAGCTTTATTAGATAATGGATTTCCCTAGTAGAAAGAGAATGATTAATTAAATTTGTGGACCTTTGTATAGTCTTATGTGTCTGGGAAATAGTATGAGGTAAAGTAGTGGGAGGATTTTCTTGCCTTTGGGGAAGCATTGTAAAAATCCTCCCACTATGAGAACATCTTCTGTTTCATTAGGATAACTACATAACTGTTTTTATTATGCCAGAATTGTTTGAAAAACTATCACTTAAAGTCTTTAAAAAATTTTTTTAAGTCTTCAAAAATGCAACAGTAATTCAGATTTAATAATAGAAACCCATGCAGTAGGATCAGCTTTATTGATATTTGCTTTATAATCTAAGTTATCTAAAATGTATCCATAACAAGAATCAATTAAGTTATTACTTTAAGCTGTAAGAAGTGAAATTTTCATTGTGTTAACCAACTTTAGAGTTTGGAATTTTTTAATGAATTGAATTGAAATATGGAGAGGGGCACCTGGGTAGCTCAGCCAGTTAAGCCTCTGACTTTAGCTTGAGTCCTGATCTCAGGATCCTGGAATTGTCTGGCTTCTGGCTGGGTGGGGAGTCTGCTGCTTCTCCCACTGCCTTCCCCCCACTTGTGTGTGTGTGTGCATGTGTGCGTTCTCTCTCTTTCAAATAAATAAAGCCTTTAAAAAAATACGAAGAAACTTACTGACCTACTGACATTTTTTCCTTTAATCTTTTATTTGGAAAAATTGAAAATCTGCAGAAATATTGGAAGAATAATACACTGAAGAATAGTACTTTAAAAAAAGGAATACTATTAATTGCCTCTGTCTTAACCAGTTACTAACATTTTGCTATATTAATACTGTGTCGATATACATTTTTTTCTAAGCTATACTGTTTGAAAGTAAGCTGCAGTCATCATACTTCTCTTCTACATACTTCACTTTGCATCTTCTAAGAAAAAGAACATTTCTTGGGGCTCAGTGTGTTAAAGCCTCTGCCTTCTGCTCGGGTCATGATCTCGGGGTCCTGGGATCGAGCCGGATGCAGGGCTCTCTGCTCAGCGGGGAGCCTGCTTCCTCCTCTCTCTCTGCCTGCCTCTCTGCCTACTTGTGATCTCTGTCAAATAAATAAATAAAATCTTAAAAAAAAAGAAAAAAAACATTTCCCCAAATAATTATGTCATTATCACACCCAAGATAATGAGTAATGATTCTGTAATATCTAATATGTAGTTTATATTCAGATTTCCTCATTTATTCTTGAAATCTCTATAAGTTGTTTTCCCAAGATCCAATTAAGGTTTGCATGTTGCATTTGGTGGATAACGTCTCTTGATTTTATTTAGAATGTTTCTTCCACCTTTTTTGTTTTTCATGGCATTGATTTTTTTGATAGGTCTGGTCATTTGTATTGCAGAATGCATTTTGTATTTGGAATTTTTCATTTTTTTCCCTTCATGGTTAGATTTCTGTTAAATATGAGCAGAAATACTATGTAGTTGATGTTGGGCCTAATAAGATTTTATGGTTTGTTCTGGTGACTTGGATGGATTAGAACACAACATCACTGATATTGCCAATTTTCAGGCCTGATTGAATCTATAATAATGATAGTAGATTTTAAAAATCATTTATCTAATTGTCTCAAACCATGTCTATATATTTTTTTGCTATATCATGTATTGCTGGTGCTTTAAAAAAGTGTTCAATTTTATTATGTTAGAATTTTGACAAGGCAGAACTGGAGAAAGAGCAAACATCTGAGAAATTAATTTTAACTTAAACATTTGAGATTAAGTACTATTATAAAAGCCAATATATATCTTAACTGTTACATTTCAGCACATTTTAAAATCAACTGAAAATTAGAGCATTTGGTCTTATGGTGGGAATTTCCTTTAGAGAGTCTGCTAGTTGTTAAATTGAAAGTATGTAAAACATCTTTGTACCAACTGTCTAATAGTAATGTTTGGTAATGACACTATTATAAGCTTCCTTTTCAGGAAGTTCTGTAGCTTTTGCTGTTATTTGTCATTGGTACATCATCTAAGTAGCCAAGAGTATCTAAATACCTCAGAAAGAAATGGAATTGTAATTTATATGAACACTTAATCTCCTCTATCAGTTTTGCAGGGTTAAAACAGCTTTTAAAAATATGGTGGTTGTGTTTTGGTTACTTTTTAATATTTTAGCCTGGTGGTTCACCTCTGTCAGGAGCTCAATCTTGTGAATGTTGATGTTTCCTTAGTTAGACCATAAGATGAGTGAGAATTTGTGCTCTAGAAGGATTTATTACTACATTTAATTATTTAATAAAATACTGTTTTTAAGTTAGAAGTTTGTTTTGAGACATACCAGTTTCCCTGTGTTGAGAAATATTTATTGAGCGCTCTTCTAGGTATTATGGCACTGTCCAAAAGAGAAGGAAAAGTTCTAGCACTTAGAGGGCTTACACTCTGGTTGTGTGTTATCTTCCAATTAAATGTATCAACTTCTTTTGCTTCAGAGACACTGATATGATCTTTATAGAATTATTATTAATGGTGTAATGTTGTCATCCTCTATGCAAAGGATTGATTGGCCAAAAAAGTTAAGTATTATTTGTGAAATTTAGAGAGGGTACAGAGGAGTCATTCCAACAGAGAAGTATCATAAAGGAAAATAATTCAAATGGATTGATCATATGACAGCAATCTGAAGAACAGTACCTGAAACACATGCAAAGTAGATTTGTAATATAGTTTTAGGGGAATGTTGGAAGAAAGAAAAAATAATATTGCATAACCTTATTTATACTTGAAAGGATTTGAGCCCTGAGCTTTTTCAAGATGGTTGTTACTTTCAATTTCCCAGAAGAGTATTAATGTTTTATTTTAAAGCATGGTTTCTGAAATTCACTTTGTAATACTCCAGAAATAACAGATGTGTTACATATCTATTTATACAAACAGAATAAATGAATCTCTGAAAACACAGAAGCCATTTAAGAGTCACTAAACAACCTTAAATATTAGGGTGAAATCAAATCTGGCTTTTGACTGCAGTTAGCTAACCACTTGAGGTGTTGGTAAAATCATTTGCAGTACTCAAACTGAAATTGCTAAGGGCAAGTTCTGTGTTTTAATTTACTTCCTGTAGTCTTTGGCAGAATGCTGCCGGTGAAAGAAGGATACAAAAGGTTACTGTGGTTAGAGAGAAAGAGCAGGAAAAGATTGTGGACTTTAAGGGCGGCTCCTTGCTTGAGGACAAACATAGAGCAAATATGGACACCCTGTCAAATAGCCTGTTGTGACACACTGTTGCCCCTAAAGTTTTTGCTATTTTTATACTTTCAAGAAACAAACTAATGAAGAAGAGTTGGGATACTACCCAAGAAGTTAGTGCGTGTGATGGGGTTCTTTTTTGGCAAATTTCACCAGCATAGAGGTTTAAAATGTAACTTAATTTAGCTGTGTGCAGTTAGCTTTCTGGCCATTGCTGTTACAGAAGCATTGGCAAGGTTCTTTGAAATGGCAGACTACACACTTAGAGCTTTTCATTCTGCCAAGCTCTTCCTGTAGAACAATGAGGATAACTATCTTGAGAGAAGATTGAGGGTTATTTTCTGTGTTTATGGTGATTCTTATTTTTAAATTTTTATTTTTTTTTTATTTTTTGAGTTTCTTGGCTTGCAACTATGGGTAGGAAAAACATTTGGGGAGAAGAGCAGACTGATTTTTTCCTTAAATTTGATACAGCTTGATTTTCAATGTTTTATTTTATTTTATTTATTTTTCAGAGTGAGGGAGAATGGGGGCAGTGAAGGGACAGAGGGAGAAGGAGAGGGAGACTCCTAAGCAGGCTCCACACCCAGAGCAGAGCTACAGGGCTTGATCTCATGACCCTGACTGACTGAGCCACCCAGGTGCCCTTGACTTTAAATGTTTTAAAAACAAAATACTGTTTGCTACTATTTTTCTGAGGTTTTTGCATTGGTGTTCATAAAGGATATTTATCTTTAGGTTTCTTTCTTGTAGTGTCTTTGTCTGCCTTTGGTATCAGGGTATTGGGCCTCAGAGAATGGCTTAGGAAGTGTTCCCTCCCCTTCATGTTTTGGAAAAGTTTGAGAAGGATTGGTATTAGTTCTTTGTTAAAGGCTTGGTAAAATTCACCAGTGAAGCCATCAGTCCAGGATTTTGCTTTTTCTTCCTCCCTCCCTTCCTTCCTCTTTTCTTCCTTCCTTCCTCTTCCTGATTCAGTTTTCTTACTAGTTATACTTTTATTCAGATTTTCTATTCGTGATTTAGTCTTGGTGGGTTTTATATTTCTAGGAATTTGTCATTTGTCATTCATTTAGGTTATCTAATTGGTTGGCATACAGTTTTCATAGCACTCTCATAAAATTCTTTTTATTTCTGTAGAATCCCCAGTTAACTTACGATTTTGGTAATTAGAGTTTTCTTTCTTTTTTCTTTAGTCCATCTAATTTAAGGTTTGTCGATTTTGTTGATCTTTTTGAAGAACTAACGTTTAGTTTCATTGATGTCCTCTATTTTTCTATTCTCTATTTCTCATATCTCTCTGCTCTAATCTTTATTATTTCCTTCCTTCTGCTAGCTTTGGGTTTAGTTTATTCTTCTTTTTCTAGTTCCTTATGTTCTAAAGTTAGGTTGTTGATTTGAGATCTTTCTGTTTTTTTTTTTTTTTCTTTTTAAAGATTTTATTTATTTATTTGACAGACAGATCACAAGTAGGCAGAGAGGCAGGCAGGGAGAGAGAGGAAGAGAAACAGGCTCCCTGCTGAGCAGAGAGCCTGATGCAGGGGCTCGATTCCATGACCTGAGCCGAAGGCAGAGGCTTTAGCCCACTGAGCCACCCAGGTGCCCCTTCTTCCTCTCTTTTCTTTTCTCTCTCCCTGCCTACCTTCTTCCTCCCTCCCTCCTTCCTTCCTCCTTTCTTTCCTCCCTCTTCCTTTTTTCTTTTTCCCTCCCTTCGTCCCTCCCTCCCTCTCTTTCTTTCTTTCGTTCTTGTGGTGTTTTTAGCAACCACCCAATACAGTACAGTGTTACAGTACAGTGTCATTACAGTACATTACAGTCCATTACAGTACAGTGTTATTAACTAGAGTCATGCTCTGTATTAGATCTTTAGACTTACTCATCCTAATAGCTGCAACTTTGTATCCTTTGACTACCATCTGCCCATTTCTTACACCTCTTTACTCCTGTAACCACCATTCTGTTTTCTCTTCCGTGTATTACATGTTTTTAGATTTTACATATAAGTAAGTTCATGAATTATTTTTCTTTCTGCATCTGGCTTATTT
Organism: Meles meles; assembly: GCF_922984935.1. NCBI lineage: Eukaryota > Metazoa > Chordata > Mammalia > Carnivora > Mustelidae > Meles > Meles meles. The sequence continues at coordinate 60,611,528 of NC_060073.1, read as the reverse complement.
TCCTTAGTATGATATCCTGTAGGTTCATCCATGTTGTTGCAAATAGCAAGATCCTCTTCTTTTTTAAGAATGACTAATATATATTTAGACAGATGAGCCTGGATCAGTGAGGGGCTTCCATCCCTGCATAGTCAGAAATCTTCATGTAACTTCTGACTCACTAAACTCAATTACTAATTGTCTCCTTTTGACTGGAAGCCTTACTAATAATGTAAATAGTTGATTAACACATATTGTATGTAAAATGTTATTAAGAAAACTATAATATGTTTATAGTACTGTACTTTATTTATAGAAAAAAATCCACACAGAAGTTCAAACCCATGTTGTTTAAGGGTCAGCTGTGTACATGTACCACAGTTTCTTTATTCATTAATCCATCAATGGATCCTCAGGTTGTTTCCATATCTTGGCTATTGTCAGTGATGCTGCAGTGAACATGAGATGGCAGGTATCCTTGAAAGTACTGATTTCATTTCCTTGGATTGCTGGATTATATGACCCTTTGGTTTTTAAATTTTTGAGGACTCTGCATACTGTCTTCTGTAATGACTGTACCAATTTATGCTCCTACCATTAGTTTATGAATGTCTCTTTCATCCTCACCAACACTGTTTTCTTGTATCTTTTAAATAATAGCCATCTTAAGAGGCATGCGGTGCTATCTCATTATGGTTTTGATGTGTATTTCCATGATGATTAGTGATGTTAAGCACCTTTTCATGTACCATTTCTATGGAAAAAAAAGTCTATTAAGGTCCCTCACTCATATTTTTAATCAGGTTGGTTGATATTTTGTTATTGAGTTGTATGAGTTCCTTGTATATTTTGGATATTAACCCCTTGTCACATCTGTGGTTTACAAATATTTTCTCCCAATCTATAGGTTGCCTTTTCATTTTGTTGATTGTTTTCTTTACTGTGGAGAAGCTTTTAATTTGATGTAGTCCCACTTGTTTATTTTTGCTTTTGTTGCTTGAGCTTTTTTGTCGTATTTGAAAAATCATTGCCAAGGCCAGTCTCAAGGAGCTTCTCCCCTATATTTTCTTCTGGGAGTTTTATGGTTTCAGGTCTTACATTTATGTCTTCAGTTTGAGTTGATTTATATGTATAATGTAAGATAAGGGTCCAATTTCATTCTTCTCTGTGTGGATATTTAGTTTTCCTAACCCCATTTATTGAAGAGACTGTCCTTTTCACATTGTGTGTTCTTGGCACCGTTGTCAAAAGTTATTTGACTATACGTGTGTGAGTTTATTTCTGGGCTCTCTATGCTCTTCCATTGGTCTGTGTATCTTTTTCTTATGGTAGTATTACACTATTTGGATTACTATAGCTTTGTAATATAGTTTAAAGTCAGGGAGCATGATGCCTCCAGCTTTGTTCTTTCTGAAGATTGCTTTGGCTTTTGGGGATCTTTTGTGTTTCATTATAAATTTCAGATTTTTTTTTCTATTTTTGTGAAAAAAGCTATTGGAACTTTGATAGAAGTTGCGTTGAATCTGAAAATAACTTTGGGTAGTATGGACATTTTAACAGTATTAATTCTTCTAATCTATGAATGTGTAATATCTATCCATTAATTTGTATCTTCAGTTTCTTTCGTCAGTGTTTTACAGTTTTCACTGGACAGATCTTTTGCCTTCTTGGTTAAATTTATTCATATATACATATATGCTATTATAAATGTGATTATTTTCTTTTATATAGATCATTGTTGGTGTAAAGAAACACAACTGGGTTTCTTTTGGTATGTTGATTTTTTGTTTCCCACAACTTTATTGAATTTGTTTATTCTATCAGGTTTTTGGGGGGTGGCATTTTTAGGATTTTCTGCATTTAGGATCATATCATCTCTAAACTGAGATCATTTTACTTCTCTTTTTTTTAAATATTTTATTTGTTTATTTGACAGAGATCACAAGTAGGCAGAGAGGCAGGCAGAGAGAGAGGGGGAAACAGGCTCTCTGCTGAGCAGAGCGCCCAATGCGGGGCTCGATCCCAGGACCCTGAGATCATGACCTGAGCTGAAGGCAGAGGCTTTAACCCACTGAGCACCCAGGCGCCCCTTTACTTCTCTTTTGATTTGGATGCTTTTCATTTCTTTTGTTTGTCTGATTGCTTTTGCTAGTACTTTGAGCACTATGTTGGATAAAACTGCTGAGTGGACATCCTTATGTATGTAAGTTATGTATATAACTTTATCAGGTGTTGTAGTGGTAATATTAAAAATCAGAAATCTAGTCAGTTTGATTTTTAGGTAATTGATGGGCAAATCATGGTGACATCCAGTCGTATTAATGTTATACTGAGCATGTTACATCTGAGACTGTCCATTTTTGTCTGAATATTGTTATAAGTAATATGCTGTATTTATACCTGATGATCAAACATCTTAATGCCAAATTGTTATGGCATAAGCCTGACTGATTTTTATGACATTAGAAAAAAGTTACAAAACTTCTAATGCAGCATTGGCAGTCCTGAGTGCCCCAGTGCCTTAGGCCTCTCTTAGCTTTCTCAAGGGCTGAGGAATACCCATTCTTGGGATAGCTGTGGGTGTGCAATGCATTATTTGGGAACCTCTGATTTAAAGGGTCAGAGGCTGAGCTTGATTTAGATTAGGAGGTGTACAAAACCCTTTGAAAATAAGTTTTGTTGATGATAGATATATTGGGCATCTTAGGTATCTTGTAGTGACTGAAGTAAAAAGTAAAAACCAGGTAAACTGGAATAGTCATGATGGCCATGTAGAAGAGGTGAATATTGAGTTATATAGGTGTCTTTTCCTTTCTCCCTACTTACCTACCTACACATATTCTCTATAACATAGTTTTGCAAACTATATTGTAAAATAGTGTTGTGAAGGCAGAAGCAGGGAGGTAACTTGGAACCTCCATGATTCCCACAATAAGGAAATGCTGGTGGGATGTTTCAGCTTTCTCTCTGGAAAGGAACCACTTGGTCTTGATTCTACTTGCGGTCTCAGTGTCTATGCCTGAAACCCATATATTGTGTCATAGGTACTTTGCCAGTCACAAAGACAGTATTTTATCCTTCATTAAAAACAAAACAAAAACTACAAGGCTCCTTCTGCCTGTCTCTAGATAGTTTCAGTGTGTCCTTCAAGATGCAGATCAGGTGTCAGCTGGTCCGATTTTATTACCTCCTGTGTTGCTGCTCAGTCTGGATTTGACAACCCTTCAGTGTGCTCCACTGGTAACTTTTTGCTTCTGTCTGTCACTTTTTGTCCTGTTATACCCCTCCTCTTCACCCATTTTGCAGAGTCTCTGGTACGTTTTAAATACTTGGTGAATATTTATTGAATGAATGAATGAATGAATGAATGAAGAAACACAGTTTTAGGTTTTGAAAATGATAGTAATTTTTAGTTGAAATTTGCCCCATTTGAAGTATTCAAAATGATTCATTTTTGCAAAGTTGAAGACACAGATGTACCAAAGAAGTAGTCTTTTGGTGTGAACATGGATGATTTTTAGGATGTGGGAAAACAAAAAATAATTTTTTAAAAGATTACATTTCTTGAAGTTAAACAATATTCTGCACTGATGCCTGTATTCCCTAGTAGATAGACATAACTGGTATAAACCAGATAGTAATTTGTTTCCACCTAGGAGATTTTATTTATTTATTTGATTTTTTAAATTTCAAAAAAATTATTTATTTATTTATTTATTTATTTATTTATTTATTTGTCAGAGAGGGCACAAGTAGGGGGAGCTGCAGGCAGGGGGAGAAGCAGGCTCCCTGCTGGGCAAGAAGCCAGCTGTGGGACTCAATTCTAGGACCCTGGAATCATGACCTGAGCTGAATGCAGCCACTTACCTGACTGAGCCACACAGGTGCCCCTCCATCTAAGATATTTTAAAGATGGAGACTATCTGTTTACTTTAGGCAGAGTTTTGTAAGGTGTTTATACCTTGGCTCTTAAGTTTAGAAAATTGATTTTATTGCTTTATCTAGAAGAAATCTCCCAATAAAACTAACAACCTGTTAATCTGTTTACATTAGGAGCCTTATCTAGTCACGTTAATTAGCTTTTTTGTTGTTGTTAATTAACTTCTAAGGCACTCAGGAAACAAGCTTATGGGTCAATAGATTATTTAATAAACATTGAATTTGAATTGAGGGAATGAGTTCAGTGTTCTTTTTGGGGGGGCTTGTGATCAGGTTTTTAAATATATATAACATAATATATATAAGATAAAATGTATATAACATATATATAACAAAATTTTGGTAAAATATATATTTTTAGTAAAATATATATAACATAAAATTTACCTTTTTAAAGTGTACAAGTAAAAAAAAATTAAGTGTACAAGTCACTGTCATTAAATACATTTGCAGTGTTGTGAAACTGTCATCAGTATTTCTAGAACATTTTTATCACCCAAACAGAAATTCTGTATCCATTAAGCAGTAACTCCTCATTCCCTACTCCTTATGTTGTCTGATCTACTTTTTGTCTCTATGAATCCCTTCTATATATTTCATGTAAGTTGAATCATGTAATCACATAATAATTGCCCTGTTGGAGTTAAGTGTTCCAAAAGGATATTGTCCTTCTCTATTCTAGTGTCTAAGTAGTAGTTTTCAAACATATTTTGATTATATATTACATCTATTTAAAAAATCTGTTATGTATGTGTATGTTTATTTTTAAATTATATACATGTGCTCTGCAGTAATATTGTATACATTATAAAATATATAAAAAAGTTAAAGATTAAAGTATTTAAAATACATTGTTAACAAATTTAAAAATATAAAATGTATTGTTAAAATTTTTTGATGGCTTTCTGCTATCATTAGCTTATATCTCGAGGCATAAAATTCTAGTGGTCTAATTTCTTATGAGATTTTATTGGATAGTCATTGTATCTACATTATATTGTTCTTGATAAAGAACTCTCTGGATTGGTAGAAAGTGTCATTTGCATGTATGTGAATCATTAGTATTTAGTTCAGTCTGTTTCTTGACTGGAACCTTTTAAAGCTAGTTACCTATTTTTGTGAGGGCCAGTCAATTAAAATATGAAATCTACAAATGGACTTAGCCAGGTAAATGTAACTGACAGTGTATTCAAGTACTTTGAAAGTGAATACATAAACCAGGATGTTACTAAACCTCTCTGTGTTGTATAACACCCTTTCTTCCCCAGAATACCTTGTGTATTGTACATAGCATGTGTTCATCTGGTAGACTGTCCAAGTCAGGAGTAGGGGTGGGATGCTCCAAAAGCATACCTATGCTTAAATGTTACTGTAATTTACTTCTTTATTTTTTGATAAAATTAAATACAGATAGTATGAATATTTTCTTTATATGTCCATGTGGATTTATTTGTTTATTTACATGGAGTACATTCACCTCAGTTTTGCTACTCTAAAGCTGTGTGATCTGGTCATCTAATACCTTACCCCCGAAGTGACTTGGTTAATCATTGTTAATTATAGTTTTATCACAGGAGTAGAAACATTGTGATATCAGGCCAGATAATAATAATATTCTTCTGTAGAGTCCACTTTTTTCCTTTCATGATATCTTGTTGGACTTGGTAAGTACCAGTCTCATCAAGAATAAGTTTACAAGGGTGGCTGGGTGGCTCAGTTGGTTAAGCGACTGCCTTCAGCTCAGGTCATGATCCCAGAGTCCTGGAATCGAGTCCCACATTGGGCTCCCTGCTTTTCCCTCTGACTTTCTCCCCTCTCATGCTCTCTTTCACTGTCTCTCTCTCAAATAAATAAATAAAATCTTTAAAAAAAAAAAGTAAGTTTACAAAGTATACACTGAGATAAATAAAATCTTTGCTTCAAAGAGCTTATAATAGTTTTTAAAAGCTTTAGTTTAAGTTGGTGACTTTTTCTTTATGAACCAAAATATTTATCTCCTCTAAGATTTTTCTTCATTCATAGTATCATAGCATCTAAAGCAATTACTGTAGTAATTATTAAATTTTTAAATTAAAATTTAAGTTAAATTAAATTTTTAAATTATTAAATTTCCCCAAGCTTTGGGAAGTTTCTTCAAACTACTGAGCTATAAAAAGCACCTACTGGGGCACCAGGGTGGCTCAGTGGGTTAAGCCTCCACCTTCAGCTCTGGACATGATCCCAGGGTCCTAGGATCAAGCCCCACATCGGGCTCTCTGCTCACCAGGGAGCCTGCTTCCCCCTTTCTCTCTGCCTGCCTCTCTGCCTACTTGTGATCTCTGTCTGTCAAATAAATAAAATCTTAAAAAAAAACAACAACAAACCTACTTCTAGAGAAGGTTATGGTATAATTATCTCATGTGTTATTATTATACAGTAATATGACTTTTCTTCCAATTCATATGATACCCAAATAGTTCTCCACATTCTTGCAAAATATGGTAAAAAAAAAATCTATAATTCATGGAGTGAAAAACAGCTCGAGCATACTTGTTTTTGTTTTTTTAACACATTTTAAAAATTTAAGTTCAATTAACATATAATGTATTACTGGTTTCAGAGGTACAGGTCTGTGTTATTCATCAGTTTTTTTTTTTTTTTTTTAAGATTTTGTTTTATTTATTTGTCAGAGAGAGAGAGAGCACAAGCAGGCAGAGGCAGAGAGAGAAGCCGGCTCCCTGCTGAGCAAGGAGCCCAGTGTGGGACTTGATTCCAGGACTCTGGGATCATGACCTGAGCCGAAGGCAGTGGCTTAACTGATTGAGCCACCCAGGCGTCCCATGATTCATCAGTCTTATATAATACCCAGTGCTCGTTACATCACTGCCACGTGAAGATGGACTCAGAGATTGGAGTGAAGAATGTATAAACCAGAGGTTTGTTGGCAACCCTCAGAAGGTAGTAGAGACACATAGGATGTATTCTCCTTTAGAGCCTCAGAAATTCTCCTTCAGTTTCTCTGAAATGGAACCAGCCCTGCTGACATGTTAATTTTGGACTTCTAGCAACTAGAACTGTGAAAGAATGAATTTTGGTTGTTTTAGGCCACTAAGTTTGTGGTACTTTGTTATAGCAGCTTTGGGAAACTGGTATCCGAGCATAATTTTACTATTCAAATATAAATTTTAGGCCTCTTGATGTGGCCATGTATAAATGTGATTGAAAAGGTGGATCTTGGGTGCCTGAGTGGCTCAGTCATTAAGTGGCTGCCTTTGCTCAGGTTATGATTCCAGGGTTCTGGGACTGAGTCCAGCATTGACTCCCTGCTCAGCGGGGAACCTGCTTCTCCCTTTCCCTCTACCTGCCATTCTACCTGCTTGTGATCTGTCTCTCTCTGTCAAATAAATAAATAAAATCTTAAAAAAAAAAAAGTAAAGATGGGTCTTCTCCCTCCTAAATTATAATGAAAGCTCTAAGTTTTGGGAGTACTAAATATATGCTAGACATCATTGCTTCATTTAAATTCTTAACACCAATAAGATCATGGCTATTATTTCTACAATTAAAGATACCAAGGCTCAGAAAGGGCAACCCTAACACAGTATGAACATTAGTATCTGACTGTTAAAAAAAAGCCTGTGTTTTCTTTCCTCCATCACTGACTCTGTACACTTATAGAGGTCAGTTTCTCTTCGTGGCAGTAGCTGGAATTTGTAGATTTTCTTCTTTAACTTACAATTTACTTTTGTATAATCTAGAAAAATAAAAAAAAATGATGGCTTCTTAAATGTGCCAACCTTTTCCAAAAGCTCTGAGTTTTATATGACTTTAGTGTTTGTTTGCATATCTCATTTTCAGCCAGAGGCCGGAATCTAAAATCATATTATGTCATTCTGTTCCTCTGGAATTGCTGAATAGCTGAAACCAGGAAGCACCAGAAATTTCTCATGGAAGTTCCAGGAACTTTAGAATTATGTCTAGAGAACCAGAATGATTAGAATATTCAGTTTTGTTTATTAGTAGCTTTAAATAGACCATTCAGACAAATGGTCAGAATCTACAAACCAGAGATTTGTTGGCAACCCTCAGAAGCTAGTAGAGACGCAATATTTTTATTTATTTTTTTTAAGTTTATTTTTTATTTTTATTTATTTTTTTTACTTTTTAATTTATTTATTTTTGCAGCATAACAGTATTCATTGTTTTTGCACAACACCCAGTGCTCCATGTAAAACGTGCCCTCCCTATTACCCTCCAACCTCCCACCCCTGACCCTTCAAAACCCTCAGGTTGTTTTTCAGAGTCCATAGTCTCTTATGGTTCGCCTCCCCTTCCAATTTTTTTTTTTTTTAATAAACATATAATTTTTTTTTTAATAAACATATAATGTATCCCCAGGGGTACAGGTCTGTGAATCACCAGGTTTACACACTTCACAGCACTCACCATAGCACATACCCTCCCCAATGTCCATAACCCCCTCCCCCTCTCCCAACCCCACCTCCCCCCCGCAACCCCCAGTTTGTTTTGTGAGATTAAGAGTCATTTATGGTTTGTCTCCCTCCCAATCCCATCTTGTTTCATTTATTCTTCTCCTATCCCCCTAACCCCCATGTTGCTTCTCCATGTCCTCATATCAGGGAGATCATATGATAGTTGTCTTTCTCCGATTGACTTATTTCACTAAGCAATATTTTTATTTAAGAGAGCCCATAAGATGGAGTGATTGCTGATAAAGACTAGTGTTAATTGGTAGGGTATCATTTATCCTTTTTATGAAACTGGTTATAGATGAAATCAAACCTGTTTTCTATCTTTAGTGGAAGGAGATGACAATCCTAAATGTGGTGGTTTTCTGATTATGTTTGATTATAGGTGTTTTGGGGAATTTACAATGTTTCAGAATGAATATTGAAATATTGTTGGGGTCAGAAGCATAAGGGAGAAGCTTCTCCATCCAGCCTCTTATCTAAGTGTTTATTAGCAGTGGAATTCAACTGACACGTGGCAGGCACTGTTAGGAGTTGAAGATATCATTAATAAAAATTAGATTATTTCTTCTTCAGATATAAATGTTTTTTATGGTGATGAGAAGTACCATTTTAATTGGGCTGGGGAAAGAAAATAAAAACTATTTGCAAATGTGTAAATGAAGAGTTTTTTAAAATGTGGGGGGAAATGGTGTATATGGGTAATTTATTTGATAATACACATAGTTTTAGCTTTAGAACTATAAAGAGGGATATGTATTCTAGGATATTATATAATCTGAAAGAAGAGAAACAGTCTCTGCAAAATAAAATATTTTAATTTTTATTCATTTGTTGTCATTTAAAGGAAAAATATAGCATTGGGATACTTGATTGTAGAATTTTCTTTTACTTTTTTTGAAAAATTTTTCTTTTTCAGTGTTCAAAGATTCATTGTTTATGCAGCACACCTAGTGCTCTATGGAATACATGCCTTCCTAATACCCACCACCAGGCTCACCTAAAATTGCTGTGTTAAATTGCATTCACTGTCTTTGAATAAGTCTTATTCTCATGAAGAAATAGAAAGAAATAAAGCTAGCCCACATGGGTTTGCTTAAGAGAATCATTATCCTTAATGAATATTTAATGGTCCTTATTAGAGTACTGCTTCATAGTGTTACCTACATGAGAGAAGCTTCTGTATTTTAGATCATAACTTTGGGAGAGTTTGAATTTGCGATTTATATATGAAGACACTTTTGATCTTTCATCTTAATATATATGTTAATGTTGTTTACAGTCAACAATTACATCCATCTCTTGTTTTTTGGTACTGAGAATCAGTTCTGTAATGCGACTGCCTGTCTCTGATGCGCTCCCTGCAACTTGCCAGAGTGAAAATTTTTAAAAGATGTTATTTATTTATTTGAGAGAGAGAGCAAATAAAGGGGCAGAGGGAGAGGGAGAAGCGGCTTCCTGCTGAGCAGGGAGCCTGATGCAAGACTTAGTCCCTGGACCCTAAGGTCATGACCTGAGCTGAAAGCAGACACTTAACTGACTGTGCCACCCAGGTGCCCCCCTAATGCTTTTATTTTAAAAGAGCAAACCATGGTACTATCCAGAAAACATTCCATGATAGCACCCACACCTTACTTCTTCATCTATGAAGTCCTTGAATACAGGATATTTCCCTCATGATTTATTTCTATCACTTAGTACAATATCTGGGACATCGTAAGTGCTTAAATAACATTTGAAGCAAGAAACAAGAATGCTCTTTTCATGTCTATTGTGTTGGAAATTACAATTCCGGGCAGGAATCAAAATGGTATTTTCTTTAAAGATTTTATTTATTTATTTGTCAGATTGAGAGAGAGCACCTGTGCATAAGTAGGGGGGAGCAGCAGGCAGAGGGGGAAGCAGGCTCCCCTTTGCGCAAGGAGCCAGATGTGGGACTCAATCCCAGGACCCTGGGATCACAACCTGAACCAAAAGCAGATGCTTAACCAACTGAGCCACCCAGGTGTCTCTCCAATTGATATTCCTAAGCCAAGAAAAGTGGTATTGCTAAAAGGAAATCTAAGCGTGTTTTTTGACTGGTAGTTGAAAACCAGAAGTAGCTTATGTAGTCATGTAGTATAAATTAATTCCTTTATGTTCTCAGAAATTAATTATTTAATGAAGTTTACACTTAAAATAGTTTGCAAAAAGTTGATAACACTTTTTGTAGTAGGATTAAATCCTTATGTCCATTTCATGACATTTGCCTTTCTCTAGTCTTAAAAACATATATATGTATCATTTAGCAGAACTATACTCTTATTCTCTATAGATTAATAAATGTAGACCAAGCATCACTGATTCAAAGGAATATTCTAATGAACTGTTATTAATGTTATTAACTTATTTTAGTGAGCAGCTATTCAATTTTTTTTAAGTGACTTAAATGTTGAATTATTGAGTAATATGAACCAAATGGTTTCTTAAGTCAGTTTTTCAGGGTAGATGCAAAGATAAAACTTGATTTTTAGCCTCAAATAATTTATAATCAAGTAGGATAAAAAAATGTGTAAATGAGTTAGTATAGCAGAAGGCAGAATGAAGTAGTTTCCAAATCACAATTATATGCAGCAAGATTATAAGTAGAGAAGCAGTCCATACTAGTAATGAATGATCAGGGAAGACTTCCGCGTTTAAGGCATTCACTATCAGTTACTGTTGGAGTAAAATATGCCAATTCTTAAACACAGAGGCCCCCATTGCCCTTTGGCTCAGTTCTTAAAAACCTAAGGTCCAATTTCAAAATCTTCAGATCTTCATGAGTTAGAAATCTTGAGTATTTACTAAAAATGGGTCCCTGGAGGATAGGAATTTTCTAAATGGAGAGTATAGTCTGATGGTTAAGAATATGGTTTGAATCCCAGCTCTGCCACTTACTTGCTGTGTGACTTTGGATCCATTTGCCAATCTGTAAAATAGAATGATAATGATAATAATGTAGAGTTACTGTTTGCTTCATTTTGCTTTCTTATGGATAAACACTTCGTAGCAGAATAAATAGCTGAATTATCTAAGATGAACAAGATTGTGTGTGTGTGTGTGTGTGTGTGTGTGTGTAGACTAAAAATCCAGTAGCACAGTAGATTAGAAATTAGAACTATCCTGAAAACAAGAGCAGGGGAAATGAGTGTTTTAGCACAGATTTTTACTCTATGTCCTAGGATTCAGAGAGAGAGAGAGAGCAGCTGCTTCTTTGCTACCAAAGATGTTTTAGAGATTGTTGACTTTTAGGTTTGGAACAGTTCTAGAATTGTGAGGATTCTAAAAGCCTTCATGCCAGTTTAGTTATCTAAGTATCTTCTTTGGTTTTTAAAATGTTTCCCCCTACTCCTTAAAAATGGATAGTGAACAATTAATGAGACCCCTCCCCATTCTTGTATTTAATTTTCCATTATTCTTTGTGTGCTGTTAACTAGTTCTTTGTATCTTTGTGTTGGTAATTCAAATCAGTTAATCTGCTCTTGTGAATAAAATTGAGAGCATTCCAAATTCTTTTTTTGGAGACAAGTATATTGTACTCACTAAATTCTTCAACTGATGTCATGCTGAAAGGATGTTAGTTAATATGCTTTATTTCATTCCCTTTTATTATGAATATTTTCAAACATAGAGCAAAGTTGAAAGAATATGACAGTCAACACTCATATACCACTTACATTCTACCGTTGACATTTTGGTATACTTGCTTTATCACATATCCATTTATTGATTATTCTGCCATTCATGAATTCATTTTATTTTTGGTACATTTCAAAGTAAATTGCAGACATAAGGACATTTCCATTGAAATACCTCAGATACGCTTTGTTTTTGAAAGGTTCATTTTCTCTTTTTCATTGAGTTTAAGTTTTAATCTTTTTCTTCTTTATTTATATTCTTTATTTAAATTTTGGACTGAATCCACTGTGGCTACCATATGATCTCTCTGATATGAGGAATTTGAGAGGGTGGGGGTCGTGGGGGGTAGGGAGGGAAAAAAATGAAACAAGATGGGATCAGGAGGGAGACAAACCATAAGAGACTCTTAATCTCATGAAACAAACTGAGGGTTCCTGGGGGATGGGGGGTAGAGGTAGGGTGGCTAGGTTATGGACACTGGAGGAGGGTATGTGCTGTGGTGAGTGTTGTGAAATATGGAAGCCTTATGATTCACAGACCCGTACCCCTGGGGCAAATAATACATTATATGTTAATTTAAAAAAAAAAAACTTCTGATGGTTAATGCTCAAAATTAGATTTGCTTTTTTTTGGAGGTTTGAACTCTAAAAAAAAGATACTAGAAAGTCATCTTAGCCAATTTTTAAAAGTATATTATGGCTTATACAATTGTAGCATTTTCTTACAATTTGCAATATTTTAGGATATGATTGCTGATAAGGGCTTTTGTTTTGTTTTTAGATTTTTTGTTTTTGTTTTTTTTGCTCTTTTTTTGCTTTTGTTTTGTTTTGTTTTTAGGTTTTATTTATTTATTTGACAGAGAGAGAGAGCACAAGCAGGGGGAGCAGCAGAGGGAGAGGGCAAAGCAGGCTCTCCGCTGAGCAGGGAGCCTAATGCAGGGCTCGATCCCAGGACTCTGAGCTGAAAGGCAGATGCCCAGCCATTTGAGCCAGCAAGGCACCCCGCTAATAAGGGTTTTGAAGACAGACAAATTCTTTCATACCATTAACCATTAGAAGCATTTCTTGCTTTTAAATTTTGTAGAGGACCTCAACTAGGTTATGAACTGTTTAAAGCCAAGAATGGTATGTCATTCCTTGTGACTTTTGATCTATTTGAAAGGAATAACCCAATATTTGTTGATGTATTGACTCTTTGATATTATGCTCAAAAAATCTTAGCACTAATATTCTAAAGTTGAGTTTTTAAACTAATCCTAATGTATAATTTTCAGCAACTTTCTAGAATTTGTATTCATTATTTGATGTATATTATATATTACATGATGTATATTATCATGGAATTTAAAAAATCACATAGAAAAAAAATCATCATAGGAAGCTCTTTGAGGTGTGTAATAGTGAGGTATTAAAATAATAGGATATCCTTCCATTTTATAGACTTTGCATTTCCAGCCCATAAAAAAAAAATAATGACCTAATCTGGCATAGGTTTTCATAAAAATAATTTTATTCTTTTAAAATACTTGAACCATGGGCATTGAATTAGATAACCATTATAAATGTAACATGTCATTTTAAAATTAGATTCCAGATAAAATCTAAAGCACATCAAACTAAAATGATCTTTCTTACTGTTTTCATTGTTTTTTGAAATCTACATAGGATACTGTTTTTTGATAGTGTTGAAAGTGCAGTTAGATAAAAATTACAGTGGGAGAAGGTCCTTTATCTCTTGCTCCTCATATGTGTACATATGGTACACATACACACACACATTCACACATGTTCCTATAGTTGGAACCCTCATTATGTGTCTAGTTCGAAGATTCTTTAGGGTCTTCCAGATTTAGTGCTGTTTCTCCTATCTGTATCAGATTGTGATTCTTTTTTTTTTTTTTTTTTAATTTTACTTATTTATTTGCCAGAGAGTGAGTGAGAGAGAGAATGCGAGTACAAGCAGGGGGAGCGGCAAGCAGAGGGAGAGAAGCAGGATCTCCCCATTGAGCAGGAAGCCTGATGTCAGACTCAATCCCAGGGCCCTGAGATCATGACCTGAACAGAAGGCAGACGCTTAACTGACTGAGTCACCCAGATGGTCTGGATTGTGATTCTTTTCTTAAATCAGAATTAGACACACAAATGAGAATTTTAGGATACCAGGAGACAGAGAACATGTCGATGGGTTTATGTGCCCTTTATTCCCTCTCAGTGATAGTACCTAAATGGTATCTAAATTTCAATTCTTCTAGAGCTCTGCAGTTAGGAGTGTTTAATCATCTGAGGAGTCCTGAGCTCTAACAATGTCTTCGCCTACTGAATGATTGAGAGAGGAAAATAGGCTTTCTCAGTGTTTTGCTCAGCCATCTAGAGGAAGGATTAGCAAATACGTTTTGCATAGAACCAGATATAAATATTTTAGGCTTTGAGGGTCATACGATCTCTGCCAAAATTACTCAACTTTGCTGAGTGAAAGTAGCCATAGACAACTGGTAAACAAGTAGATGTGATTTTGTTACAGGCAAACTTTAGAGAAATAGATTGCAGGCTGTATTTGGCAGCCTGTGCACTAGAATTGTGCTTCTTCTTCTTCTTCTTTGTTTTTTTTTTTAAAGATTTTATTTATTTATTTGACAGACAGAGATCACAAGTAGGCAGAGAGTCAGGCAGAGAGAGAGGGAGGGGGAAGCAGGCTCTCTGCCGAGCAGAGAGCCTGATACAGGGCTTGATCCCAGGACCCTGGGATCATGACCTGAGCCAAAGGCAGAGGCTTTAACCCACTGAGCCACCCAGGCGCCCCTAGAATTGTGCTTCTTAAACTATCTGTTGGTGCGGACTTTTTTTTTTCTTCCTAGTAATTCATTGATGGACACTTCTGTAAAGCATAATGAAAACTACTGAAAAATGATATTGAAAAGGACATAAGATAGAAGCTTAAAATTTTTGGGGACGCCTGGGTGGCTCAGTGGGTTAAAGCCTCTGCCTTTCGCTCAGGTCATGATCCCAGGGTCCTGGGATCGAGCCCTGCATCGGGCTCTCTGCTTGGCAGGGAGCCTGCTTCCTCCTCTCTCTCTCTCTGCCTGCCTCTCTCCCTACTTGTGATCTCTATCTGTCAAATAAATAAAATCTTAAAAAAAAAGAAGCTTAAAATTTTTCAATTAAGTAGATAATAAATTACATTTTGATAGAGTAGTCATACATAAGGAAAAAGAAAAGAATTAGAAAAACTGTAAATGTTGTTACCTGAAAGTTTCATGTAGCCTATTAATAAAGAGTTGCTATTATCGCCATAACTTTTTTGTCATTCTACAATACTAACTAGACAAGTTGAGTGAAATTTTAATTCCCCATTTATTAAATGCCTGTATGCACACTAAACAGATGCTGTATACATCAGTAAAAAAAATTTCTTTAAAAGATTTTTATTTATTTATTTGACAGACAGAGATCACAGGCAGGCAGAGAGGCAGGCAGAGAGAGAAGGGAAGCAGGCTCCCTGCTGAGCAGAGGGCCTGATGCGGGGCCCGATCCCGGGGCTCCGGGATCATGACCCAAGCCGAAGGCAGAGGCTTTAACCCACTGAGCCACCCAAGCGCACCCATCAGTAAAAATTTTAATGTGACACATTTGCTGCTTGCTGTTAATTTATCTAAACTAGGTTGGGTTGACAGCAGTGCAACTCACAAAAGGTAATGTATATATATGTCAACTGTTCTTAGGTTTTGTTTTAACAATATTCAGTATAGAGAAACCAAACTCTCAGAAGAATGTTGATGAGAACTGAACTGGAGAAGAGACTTAAGAAATTTCAGCAAACTCAGGATATACATTTCTAACTTTTCCCCAGGATGAAGTGATTTTTTACTTTCAGAATTCGTTTTTTATCTTTGCTTTGGTAGTCTGTTCCAGCAGTTTATCCTATTGAGTTATAGTTAAATTTAAATTATCTCTCAAAGAAATGGATTCTAGATTCATAGATTTCTTATATTTAGATTTTCTTTGGATGGGAAAAAGATAGGAAATTTGTATGTATATAATGTATGAAGTGAAAATCCTTAAATAAATGTACAGTATATGATCATAACTATTTCATTGAAAATTATTGTTAAATTATGGAACATGTCTTAAGTATCTGTTGAAACTCTGCTCTTTTCTTTGCAGTTTTAAGTTTCTATTTAAATTTGTTAGTTAACATATAGTGTGATATTAATTTTAGGAGTAAAACTTAAGTGATTCATCACTTACAACAGCCAGTGCTAATCACAAGTGCCCTCCTTAATACCCATTACCCGTTTAATCCACCCCCCACCCATCTCTCCTCCAGCAGCCCTCAGTTTGTTCTCTATATTGAAGAGTCTGTTTTATGGTTTGCCTCTTTCTCTCTTTCTTCCTTCCCCCGATGTTCATCAGTTTTGTTTCTTAAATTCTACATGTGAGTGAAATTATATGGTATTTGTCTTTTCTGACTTATTTCACTTAGCATAATACTCCCTAGCTCTATCCGCGTGTTGCAAATGGTAGATTTCATTCTTTTTCATGGCTGATTAGTATTCCATTGTGTCTATATACCACACCTTCTTTATCCATTCATCAGTCAATGGACATTTGGTCTTTTTCTGTAATTTGATTATTGTTAATAAATGTTGCTATAAACATGGAGGTGCATATATCCTTTTGAATCAGTATTTTTGTAGCCTTTGGATAAATTCTTAGAAGTGCATTTGCTGGGTCTTAAGGTAGTTCTATTTTTAAGTTTTTGAGGAACTCTGTACTGTTTTCCAGAGTGGCTGCATCAGTTTGCCTTCCTACCAACAGTGTAAGAGGGTTCCCTTTTCTCTGCATCCTTGCCAACATCTTTTGTTTCTTGTGTTGTTAATTGTAGCCATTTTGATTTGTATTTCCCTGATGATAAGTGGTGTTGAGCATCTTCTCATGTGTCTGTTAGCCATCTGTATGTCTTCTTTGGAACAATGTCAACTCCTGTCTTCTGCCCACTTTTTAATTGGTTATTTGTTTTCTGGGTGTTGAGTTTGATAAGTTCTTTATAAAGTTTGGATATGAACCCTTTATCAGATATGTCTTTTGCATATACCTTCTCCCATTCTGAAGGTTGTTTTGTTGGTTGTTTCCTTCACTGTGCAAGAAGCTTTTTATCTTGATTAAATCCCAATATTTGCTCTTGTTTCCCTTGCCCCAGAGGACATTTATCTAGAATGAAGCTGCTACAGCTGTTGTCAAAAGAGGTTGCTGCCTATGTTCTCCTCTAGGATTTTCATGGATTCCTGTCTCACATTGAGGTCTTTCATCCATTTTGAGTTTATTTTTGAGTATGGTGTAAGAAAGTGGTCCAGTTTCATTCTTCTACATGTCACTGTACAGTTTCCCCAACATCATTTGTTGAAAAGACTTTTTTCCATTGGATATTCTTTCCTGCTTTGTCAAAGATTAGTTGACCATAGAGTTTTGGGTTCATCTCTGGGTTTTCTGTTCTGTTTCATTGATCTATGTGTCTGTTTTTGTGCCAGTACCATACTGTCTTGCTCACTACAGCTTTGTAATATAACTTAAAGTCTGGAACTGTGATGACTCCAGCTTTGCTTTTCTATTTTGAGATTGCTTTGGCTAATCGGGGTCTTTTCTAGGTCCATACAAATTTTAGGATTGTTTTTTCTAGTTCTGTGAAAAACGCTATTGTTATTTTGATAGGGGTTGCATTAAATGTGTAGATTGCTTTGAGTGGTATACACATTTGAACAATTTTTGTTCTTCCAATATATGAGGCTGGAATGTTTTCCCATTTCTTTGTGTCCTCTTTAATTTCTTTCATAAGCATTTTATAGTTTCCAGAGTACAAGTCTTTTACCTCTTTGGTTAGGTTTATTCCTAGGTATCTTATGGTTTCAGGAGCAATTGTAAATGGGGTCAATTCCTTGATTTCTCCTTCTGCTGCTTCGTTGTTGGTGTATAGAGTTGTAACAGATTTCTGTATGTTGATTTTGTATTCTGACTTCACTGAATTCCTGTATCAGTTCTAGCAATTTTTTGAACGATTATGTTTCTACTATTTTTTGCTTTGATCTTATTGCCACTGAGAAACATTCATGTGCCTTCCTTACATGGAAGTATAAAGTAATTAAAAAATGCCAAATAGGGGTGCCTGGGTGGCTCACTGGTTTAAGCCTCTGCCTTCGGCTCAGGTCATGATCTCAGGGTCCTGGGATCGAGCCCCACATCGGGCTCTCTGCTCAGTGAGGAGCCTGTTTCTCCCTCTCTCTGCCTGCCTCTCTCTGCCTACTTGTGACCTCTCTCTCTGTCAAATAAATAAATAAAATATTTTTAAAAAATGCCAAATATATAGGACAAACAAGTCTGGCTATCCAGTTCATATTTAAAACATTGAGATCAAACCTTTTTTTTTTTTTAAATTTTGCAGAAACACTGAGAATTCATTTCATCGTTCATTTTTGACAGAACATTTTCTGTTTGATAACCCTCAAAGCTTAGCATGTAGTAACTGTTTTATATGATCAGTTTCCATATTATCACTTAGGGAATAATATATTACATTAGCCTTTAAATAATCCACAATTATACTCTATTACTAAGCATACTGTTTAGACAGGTGATTTTTTTTTTTTTTAATCATAGCAAGATTTTCTTGATGATGGAAGCAGTGTATTGATTGACATTCTGGATAACTGTCCATAGTATTTTCCTGTCATTATAGTTGTACTATCAGAATATACACTCATACAAAATCTAAACTCCAAATCACATTTGTTAACTACATAATTCTTTATTGATTTAAATAGTTCTGAGTTAGTTATGTTTGATAGTGAAGCTGAATAAAATCTTTCTCAATATCATCCTGTTCAAATCCCACAGTATACTAAAAGAATTGCCATGTTATTTTTGCAATTATTAAAAAACACGGCTAGGTTTGTGTGTTCTGTGAATTATTTTTCCATATCATTAGTCAGTTCTTGAATGTGTGGAACCATGTGTGATATTGTTAGAAATTGTTTTTTTGTTGCAGATTCACTGGGTATTTCTAAGCAAATATTTTTGATGGAGTTTTCCCCTAATATGTGTGTGTGTGTGTGTGCGTGTGTGTGTGTGTGTTTGTCTTTCTGTGTGTGTGTGTTAGTTTTAGTTTCTTGAAGAACAACTATATAAGAAGCCTAGAAAGTACTAAGTTTATATGTGAAAGAAGGAACATTTGCTTCTCTTGACTTTGTAATTCAATACACACTTTGAAATTATTTTTGTTTTGAACTTAATTCTTTATATTTTCTATATAAATGTCACTTAGGCCTAGATGGTTTTATTGTTTCATAGCCAGTGCCTCTCTACAAATAACACATTGTGGTTTTAGCACTTCACTTTGAATTATACTTACAAGTAAAATTAGTATGAACTCTTGGGTCTTCCTTGTTTTGAAGTTCTTTTAGTTCATTTCCCACTCAAATCTCATTCAGAGAATCTGTATCTTCCCTTTATAGCAAATTCTTTCTTTATGTGATTATAAATATACACATATATGCATGGGATATATCAAAATATAAAAAAATAACCTTTTCCCCTATCTATTTCTGTATATTATTGAATTGCCTTAATGACTTTATGGAGCCTCAGAGCTGAAAGTGATGTAAAGGTTGTATATATTCCAACCCTCTTTACCTTCTTTCTCTCTTTTTAATATAGAGAAGGGGTTGGCAAACTGTAGCCATCTGACTTGACACCTGTTTTTGTAAGTAAAATTTTATTGGACCATCATGTTCATTTGTTTACATGTTGTCTATGGCTGCTTTCTTGCCACACTGACAGAGTTGAGTAGTTGACACAGGGATTGTACAGCTGCAAAGCCAACAATATATACCCTTTGCCACTTTAGAGAAAAAAAAATTGCCAACCTCTAGTACAGAGGTGCCTTGCAGCCTCTTTCTGAATTTAGTGATAGTAATTTCCCCGTCTCTTAGGCATTCATCTTCTAGTAGGAAAGTTCCTATTTATATTGAGCAAAAATATTACCTTCTAAGTAAACTTCTTGGGTATATGATGGTTTTTAAGGAATCTGGAAACAACTTTTATGCCTTTTCTTTCTCTTTCTGCAGGTCCACATCCCACTTCTGCATTTCCAGCCCTAAATTTCAGTTTGTTCAGTTCACATTTGAATGACCTATGCAATTCAGTTTTAAACCTTTTACCTATCTTGTTGGCTTTTTTTGTTGTCATTACTCCTCAGACATTGATACTCAGATCAGAACTGAATTTAATAAACCTATGGGTGTAATTGTCTCAGAGAAAGCAGACTGTTTCTTCCTGTGTTTTTATTTTCATTTTTTAAAGTTTTGCTGTGTACTTTATATGTACTAGTCGCTCAGTGATATATATTGGTTACTGTTGACATGGACAAAGTTACATTATCCTGTTAGGGATCTATATAATTTTAGTGGCTCTTACTGAGCCTAAACTCAAAACCAGTAAGTCTTACATACTTCGCTATTAAATCAGATCTTCTCCATCCTATACTGAGCTGTAGCAGAATTTTTACTCCTATGAGAGTCTTTTGTATTGAGTTTAACCCATTGTGCCTGTATATTGAGAAGTTTTTGCATATTGATTCTGTCATTCACGTGTTTTCTGTTCATCTTAGCTCTTCGTCATGTGAGAATTTGATAGTAGTGAATTGATCAGTGGTGATCAGTTCTTTCTGGGACTTTCTCTTAGAGTTTATTGTACACTGAATTATTGCTCAGAAATAATCCTTCTGCACTCTTTCCCTTGGGGTGGAACATATATCCCTGACTTTGGACTTAACTGTATGGCTTACTTGGGCCAACAGAATGGAGATAGAAATGACAGTAGGTCATTTTGGAAGATAACAGTTTAAGAGGACTTGTACATTTCTTCTAGCTCTCCTGTACTCTGCCACTTACTAGAAGTGTTTGCCCCAGGTAACTACTGCCCCTGCAGACTGAGTCCTGGAATGAAGGATACGTGAAGAAGAATTGAACTTGATCCACAACCTGAAGCTGGAGTAGCTCTAGCCAACATGCATTAATGAATAAGGAATTAGCATTTAATACTGTAAGCCGTTGGCATTTTTAAAGATATTTGTTACATAGCATAGATTCAGCACTGGCTGACTCATACAGAGTTAACCAAGCCATTCTGTTTGTGGGGAGTCATCTCTGAAATGCCTATTTCCCTAAGACCAACACTAGACCATCATGAATCCTGGGTAAAGGGAGATTAGAGGTAAATTTTGGGTCCCATAGGTGTTGAGGTACCTGGCGTGGAATGAAGTGAGAGATCCTCTCTGAGGAAAGGAAAGTTCCTTTCTGAAGAAATGAACTACACCAACTAAACAGCATATACACAGATACATCCTGCTGCTCTAGCTATGCCTCATACGCTTTGGGTAAATTCTTCCTGCAGTTTGACTTGCTACCATTGTCATGTTTTTGTACTTCTTTCTATTCTACTTTCCCTTTCCTCCTCATCTTCTATGATTTTTTTCTCTTCCTAAAGTCTTGAAAATAGCTCATATTTTCATAGGTTATATATACTACATAAAGATTAAATAAGATAGCTGGAGTTCTAATTGTGGCTGTACTGTTTGTTAACACAGTTACTGTAAATAAGTTATATATACCATTTCTTCCTCAACTCACAGTTGTTGATAAGTTGAATGAGATGACAAGGTTATTGGTTTAGTGTCATTTGTATATATAAAGTCTTCTAACAAATACTGAGTGAATTTCGAGGGATATAGTAGTTTGTACATTGTAAAAGAACTCACTTCATTTCGTGGCATTTTGGTAATCATGGTTCTAGGAAATTCTTGGTATCACATTGATGTCAGGTGAAAAGAAAAGAAGGTTCCATTTCTATTTGTGGAGGAAGGAACATAAACATTTACCACTAGAAATTGTGGGACAGTTTTATAGAAGTGTTTTATGTTACATCATGGCTTAATACTTTATTTTAGGACTTCTTCTTACAGCATCCTTGGAAGTGAATAGGTACTCCCAGTGGCTGATGTTTTTAAATATTTTTTTCTTCTATCTAAAGATATAAATCCAAGACAGAGTATAAGAAAATTGCCTGTGCTCTGTCTCCTCTTTAGTTAATTTATTCTGAATATAAATTCAAGTGTATATCATGCCACTTAGTATTAGAGATAATTATATTCTTATATTCTTGGGTAAGATACAATAAAAATAATGAAACTGACAACTTTTTTATTATTTTAGGCACATATGAGACATCTTGACTATTTCATAGGAATCTGTTTTTAAGTTTAATTTTTACTAATTTATTTTTTTTAAGACTTTTTTTTTTTTTTTTTAATTTGAGAGAACTTGAGCTTGGGAGTCGGGCAGAGGGAGAGGGACAAGCTAGACCCCCCCTCCCCCCATCAGGGAGCCTAACACAGGGCTCGATCCCAGGACCCTGAAATCATGACCTGAGCTGAAGTTAGATGTTTAACTGAGCCACCAGGCGCCCCAGTCTTTTATTTTTTTTTAATTTAAGAGGTAATTGTGGTTTTAATAATTTAAATAATACAGAGGTACATTAAGTAAAAATTGTCTTATTTCTTTTCAAATTCGTTCTCTTACGTTTGGCATGAATCTTTTCCTGTTATGTATGCTCACTTAAAATGTAGTTTTTAATCCTCTGTAGGAAACTAGGCTCATGCTTAAATTTATTCTATTTCTTGTCTTTCATATTAATAGTATTTTTATCATTGATATTTTCTTCAGGTGAATACTTAAAGATCTCAATTTTTTTGGCAATATCATAGCTCATGTTACAGATGTTAATTATTTAACATCTGCACTGATTGGTCCACATCCCGTTCATTTAAGCTGAAAGCAATATTGCAGTGAACATCCATGTTTATCTTGTTACACTTGTGCTTTTATCTTAATAATTTTGAAAAATGGCATCCCTCCAGCAAAGCACATTTGCATTAAAAATTTTAATAGATAGGGGCTCCTGGGTGACTTGGTGAGTTAAGCATCTAGCTCTTGATTTTGGCTTAGGTCATGATCTCAGGATTGTGAGATGGAGCTCTGCACTGGGTGTGGAGCCTGCATAAGAGTCTCTCTCCCTCTTCCTCTGTCCCTCCCCCCTCAACTTGCAGGCACACTCTCTCACTCTAAAAAAAACATTAAGGGGCATCTGGGTGGCTCAGTGGGTTAAGCCACTGCCTTTGGCGCAGGTCATGATCTCAGGGTCCTGGGATCGAGCCCCACATTGGGTTCTCCACTCAGCGGGGAGCCTGCATCCCCCTTTCTCTCTGCCTGCCTCTCTACTTGTGATCTCTCTCTCTCTCTCTCTGTCAAATAAATTAAAAAACCCTTAAAAAAATTAATAGATCCTAGTAGGTAAAACAATGAGAAACCGTAGAGAATTTTAATTAGAAATTTTTTTCCTAATAGTTGAAAAATTTTAAATGGTACAGCAATTTATATTTCTACTAATGATTTAAAAGAGAATCTGGTGCATCTCACCCTTACAGGAATGAGTGCTGCCAGTCATTAATTTTTTTGACAAGCTGTACCAAAAATAGTATTTAACTTAAAAGTTTTGTTTCTTTGAGTACTGGTGTTTATGTGCATTCCCATGTTAGTAGATACTGCAGTGCCTTTTTGCTTTATTGGCTTTCACATACCTTTTTTTATTGGTTGTTTTTCCTTTTAAAATCAATTCATTGGAGCTTTTAGAAAGTTCTTACAGGAATTCAGGCAAGAGGTCTTTTTACTTTTCTTCCCATTTTTTGTTTCAGAATATTTCTATTTAACATATGAGAAAATTAACACATTATTTTTATATATAATATGCATATTATTTTAAATACAGTATTTGTCCACTATTTGCCCAATTTTAATACGTATTCTAATATATGTGCTTAATCTCTAAAAGACAAAAGTTTGAATTTTTCATTGTAGGTTGGTAGAATCTTGAAATTAAGATTTGGTAGTGCCTTTAGAAATATTTTTTAAAGTTTCTTTTTTTTTTTTTTTCCAGCTAATGAATTCAACAGTAAGAATAGAGGCAATAGTCATAGAATTTTACAGCTGAGCTTAAGAATGAGGTGATATTTATTTAGTATCTTCTGGATCCCAGTTACTGTGCTAGGCATTTCATAAGCTCATTATAATTCTCACACCAATTATCTCCCTTTGGTTGAATTTCTATGGATCAGATTTTGAAGAAAATTTTTAACAGGGTGTACATTGGAGATATCAGATGAGCAACCTGAGCTCCTAAGGAGTTAACTGATTTTTTTTTTTTTTTCAACTGAAGCTCAAATGCTCACAATTTATTTGGTCTCTGAGGCTGTGCAGCGTATTAGAAGGAAAGAGTTCTTTGGGGGCTGCTTTGCATTTTGGTACTTCTTATTTATTTCATTTCATTTCTTTTCTGTTCTTTTCTTTGCTTCAGCATTCATTGTTTAACTGATTTTCTTTATCCAGTAGTGCTGTAGCTTAAATATCGGCCTGGCTGGGATTCCTTCTACTGTCCTCTATAGTAGTTCCCCTACCCCTAATTTTAGAAAGTGTCAGAAAAACTGGAACTTAAATTAATAACAGTGAAAATTATGTATGTACTTTGCTTACAATGGATTTAATGTAATAGGAGATGAAATTCACTAATTGCTTTTTAATTTTGAAAACAATCTTCTTTTTGAAATTTATTAGGTTGAACGAATAATTTGACCACCTAAATTTAAATAGGAATTTTATCTTAAATCTTTTAAGAATTATATTTTATAGTTTTTTACCTAAAAAATTACCTTGCCTATATACAGACAAATTTGTATGTGCCTGTTTTATTGAAATATAGCTGATATGTGAAGGATCATAGGAGCACCATGTTGCTGTGGTAGGAAAAAGAATGGTAGAGAAGTATACCTAGGGCCTTTGAGAATGATTGTACGGTTTGTGCCTCTGCTAAGCTATAGCTAAAATGGAAACTTGAAATCCAGTCCTGGTTTACCTTGCCCAACAGAAACCTTGTCCTAGACCCTTAACAGAAAGACCCCTTTCCTTCCACAAGTTTCCTTGCCAAGCTGTTTCCTGTGGAGTTGTGTCCTCCCAGAGGGGGCGCCTTTTCCTAATTTATCTACTAAAATGGTCTCTGTCTAAATCACACGAAGTTGACATACAGGAGGATAGTGGCAGGGCTTGAATGTAGCAGTAGTAACACTTGGGAACAGAAAGAATAACACATATAGAGTCTCACTGGTAAATGTTCTGTGTTCGTCAGGATGATTAATTACTTTAATTGACAACCTGAAAATCTCCGAGGCTTTAGAAAATGAAATAAAGTGATTTCTCATTCATGTAACACTTTATTGCAGGAATTTGGTAAATGGCCTTGATGTGATCATTTAGTTAGTGATCCAGGGTCCATTAATCTTGAGGCTCTGAAGTTCTTCAGGGTCAAGTCCTCTGCTGGATCCTTTGCATCTAGCTAGTAGAAAGAGGGAGTGGAATAGGATTGCACATAGGAGGTCTTGATGGGCCAGACCTGAATGTGGCACACATTACCTCTCCTTATTTCTCATTGACCAGAACTCAGTCAAATGGTCACATCTGATTTAAGAGGAGGCCAGGAAAATATCATCAATGTGTATGCCTTGAAGAAGAGGAGAACATGGATACCAGTAAAGCTGGTAGTCTGACATATGTGTGTTTTTAAAAATACAGAAATCATTTTTTAAATCTGAAAATATTTATCTATAGTGTGTACCTGGGGTCAGTGTTTTAAGAGAACAATAAAAGTAGTATGTAATTTAACTGATTAGTTCCTTCAATTATACAAATGGTTATGGTAGATCTGGTAACTAAGATAAGAAGGAAAAATTAAACAGAAAACTTAAATTATGTATTACTTGGTGGGTTGCCCAGAAAAGTGGCTAGAGTGATGAATACTTGCTTATGAAAACCAGTAATATTTGCATTCACTACTGAATAGTGCCTGTTAGTGATTTAATAGATGATGCAAAGAAGTAAAATATTATATAAATACTAATCTGTTATACGTTTTTAAAGGTTTATAGTACTAGCCTACATTGTTAAATTTCTCTAATGTTATAAGATCCTTTTAAATGATTCATGTGATCGTGTGATTTGGTACTATTATGCTAGTTATCTTCTGAGCTTTCCTCTTTCCTGGTTAATTATGCTTTTACTGAGTACCTGTTGTGTATAAACCAATGGAATAAAGAAATTGGGAAAGTAGCATGATTAGGAAATAAGATTCTTTCCATTTAGCATATTAGTATAAATTTATATGCTCCAAGTTCTAATGATGTGATGGTCTAATCATTTAAAATTAGATATTTTTAAATTGTGAAAAACAATAGAAGTAAATAAAAATGCAAGGAATAGAAATGTACACTAAATATCTAACTATGAAACAAGTGCCCATTTAACTCGTGTCTAAGTAAAGAAACAGAAAATTTCCAGCACTCTGGAAACTTTTTTTTTTAAAGTTTTCGTTTAAATTCCAGGTAGTTAATGTATGGTGTGATAACTAGTTTCAGGTGTATAATATAGTGATTTAACACTTCCATACACAGCAAGCGCCCTCCTTAGTTCCCATAACCTATTTCACCCATAGGGAGAGATCTATTTCTGTCCTTCAATGCTGTTTGATATACAGATGTCCTTGAAGAAATAGTTTGGAATAAAGATAGTCTTTACAGAGTCACTTTTATTATATATTGCCCATATATCTGTGCATCAGTTTCTGGGGTCTTTTACTGGTCTTTCTCTTTTACTGGTCTTTCTTCCTTATACAAATATACTGTCTTAATTCATACAGCTTTCCAATAAATTTTTATATCTATTAGAGCAAGTCCTTTCATATTGTTCATCTCTGTTTTTTACTATTCTTAGCCCTTTGTACTTTGATACAGATTTTAGAATCACTTGTCAAGTTTTGCCAAAAGATCAGTTGGGATTTACAAAAAGACCAAATGAGATTATATTTACTTATAAATCAGTTGGGAAGGAATTGACAACTTACAAAATGAGATATACAATCAATTACCTTGGCATATCTCTCCATTTCAAAGGTATTCTTTAATGTCTTTCAATAAAAGTTTTATAATTTTCTCAATAGAGGGTTTTTTTTTTAAGATTTTATTTATTTATTTGACAGAGATCACAGGTAGGCAGGGACATAGGCAGAGAGAGAGGAGGAAGCAGGCTCTCCGCAGAGCAGAGAGCCAGATACTGGGGTTGATCCCAGGACCCTGGGACCATGACCTGAGTTGAAGGCAGAGTCCTTAACCCACTGAGCCACCCAGGCGCCCCTCTCAATAGAGGGTTTTAACACTTGTGCTAAACTTAGTCCTACATACTTAATCTGTATACCATATATTATATCCCCATATTTTCTGGCACATAAAAACTATAAATAGCATCATCTCAGTTCGGGGCTTGTTTTGCCAGCGAAGGAGTTACAAATAAACTTTGTTTTCAGATGATTTTACATTTTGGAATTGTGGACCTTTGTTAAAGTTGACATCTTTCAAGAAACTAATTTTTTACCTTTTGATCATGGACAGAGTTTTGAATTTTGATTTGTGTTTAGCATTCTGCTGAACACTTTAAATTCTAATTGTTTATTTTTAAATTTTCCCTTTATGTAAATAATCATGTTATTTGAGAATGATAGCAGTTTTGTTTCTTTCTCCAATCCTTATACCAACAGTCCTCACTTTCCTTCATTCACGTGCAGGATTGTGTCAAATGATGGTGCAAACTGAAACCGTGAAGTGATCTTAATGGAAAAATTACAATTGTTCTGTGACTTTAAAACATTTTCTGTCAAAAATTTTACTGTCATCTGTAAAGGTATAAGGAAATAGAAAATAGTAGAACTATTTTCTGTACTAGTAAAACTATTGTACTATACTAGTAAAACTAATATTTAGTATACTTAATTTAAAACATTGGAACTATGAGAATTAAGTGTATTATTTCTTCCTAAAATATTAAGAATAGTTTGAGCAGTGCTTTATTTTATTTTAGACAGTATCTTTGAGAGCAGTTTTAGGTTCACGGCAAAGTTAGGATGAAGATACAGTGATTTCATATATACCTCCTACCCCCACACAAGTGTAACCTCCCCCATTGCCAATATCCCCCACCAGAGTGGTGTATTCCAATTGATGAACCTACATTAACAAATCAAAATCACCCAAAGTCCATAATTTACACTAGGGTTCATTCTTCGTGTTGTACATTCAATGAGTTTGGACAAATATGCAGGTACATATATCCATCATTATAATATGCAGAGTAGTTTCATTGTACTAAAAATCCTCTGTTCTCTGTCTACATTCCATTGCCCCCAACCCTGGCAATCATTGATTTTTTTTTTAAACTATCCTTCGTTTTGCCTTTTCCAGTGTCAAAAAATCGAGTCATACAGGATGTACCCTTTTCATATTGGCTCTTTTCACTTAGTAATACATATTTAAGGTTTATCCATGTCTTTTCATGGCTCGATAGCTTATTACTTTTTAGCACTGAATAACCCTTTACTGTCTGGATGTACCACCATTTATCCATTTGCCCCCTGAAGTCTTGGTTGCTTCTGAGTTTTAGAAGTTATGAATAAATCTGCTATAAACAGTCTTGTGCAGATTTCTGTGTGACCATACGTTTTCAACTCCCTTGGGTAAAAACCAAGGAGTGTGACTACTGGATCATATAGTAAGAGCATATTTAGTTTTGTAAGAGACCCCCAAAATGTCTTTCAAGGTACCTATACCATTTTGCATTTCTAGCAGCAATGTATGAAAATTCCTATTGCTCCACATCCTTGTCAGTACTTGGTATTGTCAGTGATCCACAGTTTGGCTATGTCCTTAGTGATTTTCTGCCTGTTGGATCCATCTGTTTCTGATAGAGTTGTCGAAGTCTCCACGTATGATAGTGGATTCATCTGTTGCTCCTTGAAATGCTACTAGTTTTCACTTCATGTAGTTTGATACACATTAAGAATTGTTATGTCGAATTGAAGAATTGACTCTTAACCATTATATAGAATACCCTTTCTTATTCATGGAAACTTTTCTTGCTTTGAAGTCTGCTCTGTTTGAAGTTAATATAGCTATTACTGCTTTATTTTGATTAGTGTTAGCATGGTATGTTATTCTCCATCCATTTACTGTTAACCTATGAGTGTCTTTATATGGAAAATGGGTTTCTTACAGACAGCATATATTTAGGTCTTTTTTTAAATGTTTTATTTATTTATTTGACAGAGAGAGACACAGCGAGAGAGGGAACACAAGCAGGGAGAGTGGGAGAGGGAGAAGCAGACTTCCCACTGAGCAGGGAGCCCAGTGAGGGACTCGATCCCAGGACCCTTGGATCATGAGCTAAGCCAGAGACAGACACTTAACTGACTGAACCATTCAGGCACCCCTTTTTTGATCTTTTTAATTGACCATTCTGATAGTCTGTGTCTTTTCATTGGTACATTTAAACCATTGTTGCAAAAAAATGCTTATTATGTAATTGAACTTATATCTACCACATTGGTTACTGTTTTCTATTTCTTGCTATTGTTCTCTGTACCTATTTTGTCTTCCATTTTCTTTTTGCCTTTTGTGGTTTTAGCTGAGCATTTTATATGATTCTAATCTCTCTCCTTTCTTAGAATGTTATCTATCTATTAGATGTATCTGTTAGATACATATGTGTCCTTTGTATATATTTAACTATTTTTAGTGGTTGCCCTAGAGCCTGCATTATGTAATCCAAATCTACTTTCAAATAACACCATATCATTTCTTGGGTAGTGTGAGTATCATATAATAATAAGATAATCCTAATTCCTCCTTTCCATCCCTTGTACCATTTATTTCATCTATATATAAGCATATATAATGTATACACATTATATATACAGTTGACCCTTGACCAACATGGGGTTTAGGGGTATGCAATCAAAAATCTGGATATAATTTTTGACTCCCCTAAAACCAATAATATCAAGAGTTGATGAATACTTATTTTGTACATTATGTGCTGTAGTCTTAATAATAAAGCTAGAGAATAGAAAATGTTACTAAGAAAATCATAAGGAAGAGGAAATAAATTTACAGTACTGTAGTGTATTTAAAAAAAATCCACTTATAAGTAGACTTGTGCAGTTTAAATCTGTGTTAAGGATCAACTGTATATACATAAGTATGCATAATAGAATAATACATGATTGCTGTTATTATTTTGAACAAACTGTTACCTGTTAGATCAATTAATAATAAGAAAAGTAAATAACTTTATTTTACCTTCACTTATTCCTGCTTGATGGTCTTTCTTTATGTAGATTCAAGTTTTCCCTCTCTCTAAAGAACTATTTATAACATTTTTTGCACTTCAGGTCTTCTGGTAACAAATTCCCTCCCCTTTTGTTTGTTTGATAAAGTCTTTATTTCTCCTTCACTGTTGAATGGTAATTTAGCACATTATAAAATTAGATAGTAAAATCTAAAAAATGAATATGAAATAAATAATTTACTTCTTGTGTGGTTTCTGAAGAGAGGTTGGTTGTTGGAGTACTACTCAGACATTAAAAAAAATGAATCTTGCCATTTGCAGTGATGTGGATGGAACTAGAGGATATTATGCCCAGGCGCCCCAATGTCTCCTATTTTAAAAATATCGGTTATGTGGGGCACCTGGGTGGCTCAGTGGGTTAAGGCCTCTGCCTTTAGGCTCAGGTCATGATCCTGGGGTCCTGGGATCCAGCCCCGCATCAGGCTCTCTGCTTAGCGGAGAGCCTGCTTCCTCCTCTCTCTCTCTCTGCCTGCCTCTCTGCCTGCTTGTGATCTCTGTCTGTCAAATAAACAAATAAAATCTTTAAAAAAAATCGGTTATGTGTTGAAATTTTGGATATATTACATGAAGTAGTGTAAGTTACTAAATTTGAGGAGCACTTGGGTGGCTCAGTTGTTAAGCATCTGCCTTCGGCTCAGGTCATGATCCCAGGGTCCTGGGTTTGAGTCCTGCATCGGGCTCTCTGCTCAGGGGGGATTCTGCTTCTCCTTCTCCCAGTCCCTCTCCCTCTGCCTGCTGTTCACCTGCTCATGCTCTCTCTTTCTCTTTCTCTGTCAAATAAATAAATGAAATCTTTTAAAAAATAGTTACTCAATTTGAAATTACAGATCCAGAGGTGCCTGCGCCAAGGGTGGCTCAGTTGGTTAAGTGTCCAGCTCCTGATTTCAGCTCAAGTCATTATCTTAGGGTACTGGGATGGAGCCCTGGGTCAGGCTGCACACTCAGTAGGGAGTCTGCTTGAGATTCTTTCTCCCTCTGCCTGGACCCTCCCCCCTGTCCCCCTGTGCGTCTCTCTCTCTCTCAAATAAATATTTTTTTAAAAAAAGAGAAGTTGGTTGTAACTCTTATATTTGTCCCTATATAGGTTAGGTGTTTTTTTCCCCCCTTCTGGTTTCTTTGAAGATTTTTTTCTTTATCTTTGATTTTCTACAGTTCGAAAATGATCCGCATAGGTGTAGGGGGTTTTTTTTGTGTGGGTTTTTTTTTTTTGTCATTTATCTGGTGTTCTCTGAGTCTTTTGGATCTGTGATTTGGTTCTGACATTCATTTGGGGGAAATTCTCAGTTATTATTGTTTCAAATATTTCTTCTTTTCTTTTCTCACTTTATTGTCCTTCTGGTATTCCTATTATGCATATGTTATACTTTTTATGTTGTCCACAGTCCTTGGATAGTCTGTTTTTTTTTCTTTCATCTTTATTCTCTTTGCTTTTCAGTATTCAGAGTTACTAATGATACATCCTAAAGCTCAGAGATTTCTTTCTCAGCCATGTCCAGTCTAATAGTAAGCCCATCAAAGCATTCTTCATTTCTGTTAGGTTTTTTTTTCTTCTAATCTCTAGCATCTTTTTGTTTCTTAGGATTTCAAACTCTCTGCTTGCAGTGCCCATCTTCCTTGTATGCTGTCTACTTTATCCATTAGAGCCCATTGCATGTTTTAGCTTTTCTATTTATTGTTGGATTCGATTTGCTAATATATTTTCTTTTTTTTTTTTTCAAATTTTTTTTTTTTTTTAATAAACATATAATGTATTTTTATCTCCAGGGGTACAGGTCTGTGAATCACCAGGTTTACACACTTCACAGCACTCACGATAGAACATACCCTCCCCAATGTCCATAGCCCCGTCCCCCTCTCCCAATCCCACCTCCCCCCAGCAACCCCCAGTTTGTTTTGTGAGATTAAGAGTCATTTATGGTTTGTCTCCCTCCCAATCCCATCTTGTTTCATTTATTCTTCTCCTATCCCCCTAACCCCCCATGTTGCTTCTCCATGTCTACAATAGCCAAGCTATGGAAAGAACCTAGATGTCCATCAACAGATGAATGGATAAAGAAGATGTGGTATATATACACAATGGAATACTATGCAGCCATCAAAAGAAATGAAATCTTGCCATTTGCGACGACGTGGATGGAACTAGAGCGTATCATGCTTAGTGAAATAAGTCAATCGGAGAAAGACAACTGTCATATGATCTCCCTGATATGAGGACATGGAGAAGCTAATATATTTTCATGACTGAAATTGGACTGTAATTTTCCTTCTCATACTTTTTCTTCTCAAATTTTGATATCAGGGCTTCATATAATTAGTTGAAGAATTTTGCCTTCTTGAAGAATTTTTCTGAGATTGGCACTATTTCTTTTTCCATTCTCAGGAAGTTCTTTTTGGTGAAACTTACTGGGATCTGGCTTTTCTTTGTTGGAAGATTTAAAATTACTTTTTATTTTCTTTAATGTACATAATGTACAAAATTTAATGGTGTCTCTATTTTTTTCTCATATAAATTTTGGTAATACAATGTTTTTTCCTAGGAATTTGTTTGTTTTGTTTGATATTCAAATTTATTGGCATAGGTACCCATAATAACTTCATATTTTTCTTTTATATTATGCAGCTTCTTTAGTAATTTCCTCTTTTTCATTCCAATGTTGATTATTTATGCTTCATTTTTCTTTTTCTTGAACAGTCTAGTCTCACCAGAGGTTTGTCATTTTGTCTTCAGGGAATTAACTTTTGTTGATCTTTTCCTTTGTATGTTACATTTATGTTGATTCATTTATGATTTTATCTTTTATTTCCTTCCTTCTGTTTTCTTAGGATTTAGTCAGCTATTCTTTTTCTAATTTCTTGGAGGAGAAAGGAATGCTTAAATTGATTTTTTAGATTTTTCTTTTTATAAATATAAGGGTATATTTTTTTCTTTAAATATTACAGTAACATTCCATAAGTCTCATTATGTAGTGTTTAGTTGTTCAGTTGAAGATATTTTCTGACTTCCATTGTGATTTCTCCTTGGACCAATGGTTTATTTAGAGGTGTGTTTATTTCTTTAACATTATTCTTTATTGAAATATATATTATATATATATATAATACAGACATGTGCATAATTTTTAGTATGAAACTGACATACTCTTTGTCAACCTCTTCAACCCAGATGAAGAACTAGACCAATTTAGCATTCATAAGCCTCCTTTGGCCCATTCTGTCACAAACCACACCCCAAAAAAGCAGTGATTAACTTGACTTCTAACAGTTATATTTGTTTTGCCTGATTTTGAGTTAATCTAAATGGAATCTTAAAGCAAATTTTGCTCTGACTTCTCTTGATCAACATTGTATTTGTGAGTTGTCCAGTTTATACTCTCACCAGCAGCATATGGGAGTTCCAGTTGTTCCATATCTTTGCCAAGTCTTAATATTTTTAGTTTTTTTAAATTTAACTATTAGGTCATTAACCAATCTTTGTGCAGACTGGAGAGGGAAACTATATTGTTTTCCTTTGTGTAGACATCTGCCTAAACCTGGTTGCTGCTTAGCCTCTTGGTTTATTTAATGTTATACCTCTAACTAGCCTGTGAGTTTGAATTCTTATGTTTCTCACCTAATCTAATATATTGTTATTGACATCTGAAAGGGTATTCATTCATTTGAAGCATATTTGTTAGACCCCTACTTTACTCTGTGATGCCATTGTCGGAAACAGAAAAACACTGCCCTTTAAACCAGAGTCTAACAGAATAGAGTAGATATAGGTCCTCAGTAATATATTTATATTTATATTTGTATTTATATTTAGCAAAAAGGTCATGGAACACTACATCAAAAAGTAATGATGTACTGTATGGTGACTAATATGACATAAAAAAACAGATAGCAGTTTAATGAGATATAAGTCACATACCATATAATTTACCCCTTTAACGTATGCACCTCAGTGGGTTTGGTATATTCACAGAGTAGTGCAACCATTACCACAATCGATTTTATAACATTTTACCACACCAAAGAGAAATCCTGTACTTATGCTGCATACCTGAAGCTAATATAACATTGTGTGTCAACTGTACTTCAGTAATACACATTTTAAAAAAAGAAAGAAATCCTATACTAATTAGCAGTCACCCCATATTTTCCCATCAATTTCCCCATCCCTGGGCAGCCACCAGTTTACTTTCTGTCTCTGGATTTGTCTAATCCAGACATTTCATATAAATGAGATCATGTTATATGTGCTCTTCTGGCTTCTTTTACATATCATACTGTTTTCAAGGTTCATCCATATTATATAACATGTATCAGTACTCAGTCCTTTTTATTACTAAATATTTCATTGAATGGATATACCTATGGATAGATCACATTTTATTTATCCATTCATCAGTGGAGGACATCTGGTTTGTTTTCACTTTGGCACTATTATGAATAATGCAGCTATGAACATTCACATACAAGTATTTAAGTGGATATGTATTTTCTCAAGTGTACAATTAAGAGTGGAATTGCCAGGTCATTAAATAACTAGCTGTATGTTTAACATTTTCAGGAGCTGCCAAACTATTTCTAGAGGCTGCACCATTTTACATTTTCATCAGCAACCATGTGAGGGTTCTAGTTTCTTCATATTCTCTTAACACTTAGAATTACCCCTTTTTTTTTTTTTTAAATTTAGCCATCCTGGTGAAGTGGTAGGGAATCTTCAGCAAATATAGTGTACCTTACTCAACTTGTGCATTTGTCTACTCTGTACTTATATCAGAATATATTAAAAACATTTTTTAAAAATTCCGATCTTTTTCTCACTAGCTAGTGTTAGTTCCTTCAGGGTAAAGACTCTGACCTACTAATCTATTTGAATTAGGACCAAGGAATGAGTGCTTGAGTGATTGAATGTGTTTAAGTAAGTACTTCAAGAGACATAAGCAAAGTGCTTTTTGAGGGTTTATTAGAAGAAACAATCATTTCAAAGCTGAAGCTAAATCATTTTAACAAAGGGTTTTGAGGGGCACCTGGCTGGCTCAACAGTAGAACATGTGACTCTTAATCTCAGAGTCTTGAGTTCAAGGCCCACATTGGGCATAGAGCCTAATAAAAAAAAATTTTTTTTTTAATAGAAAAAAGAGGTGTTTTTTTTTTTTTTTAAATATTTAATTGATTTGACAGACAGAAATCACAAGTAGGCAGAGAGGCAGGCAGAGAGAGAGGAGGAAGCAGGCTCCCTGCGGAGCAGAGAGCCCAATGCGGGGCTCGATCCCAGGACCCTGAGATCATGACCTGAGCCGAAGGCAGAGGCTTTAACCCACTGAGCCACCCAGGCGCCCCGAAAAAAGAGTTTTTAATGTTATTTTGTTTTATGGATAGTGGAGTTTATATTAAGGAAATCTTAAGTGAGTAACACTATTGAGGTTAAAGAGTCTACTTATGGTTGGTTTAATTTTAACAATACATGTATTCTTGGTTAAACTTTTAAAAATTTGTAATATCTCGGGCACCTGGGTGGCTCAGTTGGTTAAAGCCTCTGCCTTCGGCTCAGGTCATGATCCCAGGGTCCTGGGATCGAGCCCCGCATCGGGCTCTCTGCTCTGCAGGGAGCCTGCTTCCTCCTCTCTCTCTGCCTGCTTCTCTGCCTAGTTGTGATTTCTCTCTGTCAAATAAATAAAATATTTTAAAAAAATTTGTAATATCTTATTCTAAAATAACATATTTGATGTTTGTGAAGAATATCATAATCTCTGTTTCTAAGCATTTGAGGAAAAGTCTCCCTTAAACGAATTTAGGGCAGAGGGACTTGGTCATATTTTATGGTATAACATGAGTTCTGGACACTGTCAAGTTCCATGTAAGTAGAGGAAGTAGTAATATCTTATGCTTTTTTACTAAAGTAGATAATATACATCTTATCTTACAAAGGAAGGAATTTGAGGGGTGAGTAGATCAAGAGAGGTGAGAAAAAGGGAAAATACTATTTTTAAATCTTGTAGAAGAAAAAAATCTAACAGCAATAATATTGAAACAAACTCTAATTCTAGAAAGAATTGTAAAATCAGGTGTTAAAGCAAATAACTTGGAAACTTCATTTAGAAACTAAGGAACTTGATGACATAGAATCAAAAACAAAACCTAAAAAACTTTGATAACAGCATTAATTAGTAAAGGTTAGAGAACAATGTTCTCTTGTCAGTGTTATACTTCAAATCTGTTGGGTTTCTGTCTTCAGTCTGTTTCATTTTGCCCCTGGATGAAAAAAGATGCTATATATTTGGAGTAGGAATGGTTCTCTCGCTCTCTCTTTTTAAAAAGATTTTATTTATTTATTTGACACACAGAGAGAGAGAGATCACAAGTAGGCAGAGAGGCAGACAGAGAGAAATGGGGAAGCAGGCTCCCTGCTGAGCAGAGAGCTGGATGCTCCATCCCAGGGCCCTGAGAGCATGACCTGAGCTGAAGGCAGAGGCTTAACCCACTGAGCCACCCAGGTGCCCCGGTTCTCTCTTTTTTTTAAAATTTTATTTACCTGAGAGAGAGAGCATGACAGGGGAGAGGGTCAGAGGGAGAAGCAGATTCCCTGCTGGGCAGGGAGCCCAATGTGGGACTCGATCCCAGGACTCCAGGATCATGACCTGGGCTGAAGGCAGTCGCTTAACCAGCAGAGCCACCCTGGCGCCCATAGAAATGGTTCTTATCCGAGGTTTGCCAGAGAATATTTATCTCCTGCTTATGAGATGCAGTAATCAAAAGTTAATACATTTCTGTAAATGTAACTGTATTTTACAGTTTTACAGCAAGGGAAGGTGTAAGCAACAGAAGAGACTTGGTATTGATGACCAAGGGAGAGCTGGTTAGCAAGGGGAGCTTGGGGAAGAGATGGAATAGGCTGTGTCTGCTGTTTGAGCGATATGTGCACCTCAGACACATACCCCGCAACCCTCTCATATCACACATACAGCATGTAGCCTTTTTAGATCAGCTTCTTTCACTTAGTAATATACATTTAGGGTCCCTCTGTGTCTTTTCATGACGTGTTTGTGTGTGTGTGTGTGTGTGTTTGTATATCTCACACATATTGTAGTAGTGCCCTTAATGAAAACACTCTGCCTCCAGCAAGAAAAAACTGCTTGTTTTTCCACATGACTGCAGGACAATTATAGCTTCTACTAGGAGCCCTTCTCCTGTTCCTGGGAAAATAGCTGGGTTGGCTGGTATTTGCATAATCGTCTTTAGGGCTATTGTGGGTGGGTTTGGGCTGCTGACACAGAGCTGCAGACTGGCCACCTGTCCAGAACAAATGAACTCAGCCTTTGTGCAGCATTATTATCTGTTTCTCCAGAGTGTTATTTCTGAGTAATGAATAATTTGATTAAAATATTATGGAACTATTATTTAGGAAATGTTTGTGTTGAACTTAAATCTTTGATTTTGAGAGGGAGAAATTTCTTGCCTCTTCCACTGGCACAACTATATATTTCTGTTCCCTCTCTGGCATAGTTTTTAACTGCTTTTGTGAAATTATCCTCATGAATATTAATTAGGAATGTGAGAATTTAAAAAGAAACTTCAAAATGATTTGTATTCATCCTTCTATAAATTATAAATTAAGTGTTGTCTAATGTTTTCTAGGAGTCCATTGCTTTTATGTGGAATAATTAATTAAACATTTTGGTCCTTAAAGGAAGAAGAGATATCTAAGGTCTTGAAATACTAATTGATCCTACTTCATTCATTTTCCTTGATAATTAACCCTGTATAGGATATTTTTGTCCTAACAATGAGCACATTGCTGTGCTGACTAATTTTATTAATCATCTATATTCAGTCTGTGATGGGAAATATCGCAGTTTTTTTGAAAATTACATGTGACATAGTGTTGACATTTCTTGTACATAATGACCAACTGAATTGAATTTTCATGTTAGAATTAAGTTGTCATTGATAGGCCCAATAATCATACAAGAAAAGTCTCAGTATCAAATAAGTGGTCAGTGAATTAATAAACATTAAAAAGTTTACTTGCCGGGCGCCTGGGTGGCTCAGTGGGTTAAGCCGCTGTCTTCGGCTCAGGTCATGATCTCAGGGTCCTAGGATCGAGTCCCGCATCGGGCTCTCTGCTCAGCGGGGAGCCTGCTTCCCTCTCTCTCTCTCTCTGCCTGCCTCTCTATCTACTTGTGATCTCTCTCTGTCAAATAAATAAATAAATAAAATCTTTAAAAAAAAAAAAAAAGTTTACTTGCCAGAGTTATTTTTGGCTGAAATCTGCATAGTTGTGACAATAATCACTCTCTACTCTCTGAGTTCCAATTAAATATCATTGAATGGAAGATTGAATACTATTGGAGACATTATCAAATACCTTGAGTATATACATCAAGTGCTTCACATATGCCATTTCATTTGAGTAATTCAACAATCTATCTTTTGAGGTAAATATTATTATTATTATTTTAATTATTTATTTATTTTTTATTTTTTAATAAACATATAATGTATTTTTATCCCCAGGGGTACAGGTCTCTGAATCGCCAGGTTTACACACTTCACAGCACTCACCATAGCACATACCCTCCCCAATGTCCATAACCCCACCCCCAATATTATTATTTTTAATAGACTTTAATTTTTAGCAGTTTTAGGTTCATAGTATTTTGAGCAGTAAGTACAGAGTTCCCATTTACTGTCTGTCTCCCCACTCCTCCACATGCACGACCTCTCCCACTAACAACATTCCCCACCAGTGTGGTACATTTGTTACAGCCCATAAACCTACAATTAACACATCATTATCACCCAAAGTCCATAGTTTACATTAGGGTTAACTTTTGATGTTTTGGTAAATGTATAATGACATGTATCCAGCATTATAGTATCATACAGATGGTTCCACTGCCCTAAAAATCTTACATGCTCTACTTGTTTGTCTCCCCGCCCCCCAAAACCACTCATCGTTTTACTGTCTCCATAGTTTTGCCTTTTCTAGAATGTCATATAGTTGAAATTAGTATGTAGCCTTTCAGATTGGCTTCTTTCATACAGTAATATGCATTCAGGTTTTCTCTGTCTTTTTATGACTTGATAATTCATTTCTTTTAGTGCTGAATAATACTCCATTGTCTGGATGTGCTGCAGTTTACTTATCCATTCATCCACTGAAGTATTACCTTTATTTCACAGATGATGAGACTGAAGCTGAGATCAAGTAATTTGCCTAAATCTACATATATAATACATATCACACCTGAGAACAAAGCCCGTGATCTAAAACAGTAATGTCTAGAGTAGGTTGTTCATGCTTTTGGGGGTGTACAAGATGATTACATACACATTGAGGGTTTTTATAGCACACTCACTGTTTGCCTTCATGTGTGGCTATAACAGTTTTCACCTGATTAAATGGATTTACGGATGATGTTTTCTAATTTAGATGGAGCTATCTGACAGGCTGGACAAATAACTTTAAAATAACACTGGGAAAAACATGAGAACTCACTGAGGATAATTTTAATAATGCGAACATTAGATAAGAGCAGAGATGACATTTCTCTTAAAGGTGTTCATCAACTTAATAATAAGGTGAAAACTATGATAGCTCAAACAGATCTGAAGAAAGTAAGCCAAAAATAACTTATAATTACATAGAAGACCATTTAATAATGGATATATTACCACTTTCATAATGAGGAACTTTACCCTAAACTTCTGTCTTGAAATAGTAGTCATTGATATCTATGAACCAATCACATTGGAAGAACATTAGAAAAATTAATTATTGCTCATTTATGTCATTCTTTTAAAGTTGTGTTTTGTTTTTAAAGATTTTTTAATTTATTTCACACACAGAGAGAGATCACAAGTAGGCAGAGAAGTGGGCAGAGAGAGAGGGGGAAGCAGGCTCCCTGCTGAGCAGAGAGCCCAATAAGGAGCTCAATCCCAGGACCCTGAGATCATGACCTGAGCCGAAGTCAGAGACTTTAACCCACTGAGCCACCCAGGTGCCCCTAAAGTTGTGTTTTTGTTATGTTTTATAATCTGTATAATATATAAATGCAAAATATCTCAGTATGATTTATAACCAAATATACATATATTAGGGGCATGTTCTCAAATTTTTTAAACTGATGTGTTATATATTTTAAAAAGTGTGGGGATCCCTATTCTAAACTATATTAGTACATTTTCAAAGGTCTCATGCCAATTAAAAAGGTAAATTATTTCAGTTTTGTACCCTTCCTCCTTTACAATTTATCTAGATACTCATTATCTTCTCTTTCTTGTTTGAAAGGGGTTCATCTTTCTAACCAAACTTTCATCTGTATAATCATAACCCTAATTATTTCCAGTTATGTCAGCCTTATTTTTATAACTCTTATCCATTTTCTCCTG
Organism: Meles meles; assembly: GCF_922984935.1. Classification (NCBI taxonomy): domain Eukaryota; kingdom Metazoa; phylum Chordata; class Mammalia; order Carnivora; family Mustelidae; genus Meles; species Meles meles. The sequence goes on along the minus strand of NC_060073.1, from coordinate 60,570,722 downwards.
ATTTTTTTTTAAGATTTTATTTTTATTTGACAGAGAGATACAGTGAGAAAGGGAATACAAGCAGGGGCAGAGGGAGAGGAAGAAGCCGACTTTCCTGCTGAACAGGGAGCCTGATGTGGGACTTGATCCCAGGACCCTGGGTTATGACCTGAGCCAAAGGCAGAAGCTTAATGACTAGTCGAACCACCCAGGCGCCCCCCTTCCTTTTTTTTTTTTTCTTTTTTTTTTTTTTTTAAAGCATTTTCAATCCTTCTTTTCTCCACTGGGTTCTTCTTTCAGCCTGTAAGTTTTTCTTCCATTTGTAAATTAACCAAAAAATCCTTCCTTTTAACATACCTCTTATCAATCTTCTATATTCCTTTTATCTATTTTTCTATTGACGATTTATACCCATTGAGCTTTTTTGAAAGCTGAGACCATATGAGAATCATCTCTATTCTTTCCAGTACCCAGTACTAATATAGCCTGGGTGAATCTTTTCTAAATAAATATTTACTGAATTATTAACACTTATTTCATAGGTATAGCACAGGTTTGGCACAAAGGCATAGCTCTTACTCTGTAGATAGGCTCTGTTAAGAAGGTAAGACCTATTCATGAGGAATCTGAAGATCACCAGGTTAAAGAGATTGCTTCTTCCTAGAGCTAGTTTTCTTTTTTTCAAAAATCTTACCCCAAAAATAACATTTTATCATGGAAAGAGTAAAATTCTAGATTTTAAAAGGTTTTATTTATTTGAGAGGGAGAGAGAGAGAATGAGTGAGGGGGGAGAGACACAAGGTGAAGGGGAAGCTGGCTCCCCAATGAGCAGAGAACCAGGTGCGAGGTTTGATCCTAGGATCCTGAGATCAACCTTGATCATGACCTGAGATGGAGGCAGCCACTTAACTGACTGAGCCACCCAGGTGCCCCAAATTGTACATTTTTAAAAAGCAAAGTATTAATTTCTTCATGTACTATGAATCTCAGTTCTTGAGCAGAAAAATGGTTTTCATTTCAAAATAAGATAGAATAGGAGCATCTGACTGGCTCTTTTGGAGTAACAGGTTTCTCTTGGTTTTGGGGTTATGAGTTCGAGTCCCATTTTGGGTGTAGAGATGACATACATACATACACTTAAAAAAATAAGGTAGAATAATAGTTGGATATTTGGTCTTATTTATTGAACTAAGCTAAATCAAATGAGCTAGTCTTTGAGGAAAAGATGGGATTTGTAGTAGAGGGTATTATTACACTTGAAAGTGGTTGTAGATAAAAATAAGCAGTGTTTCTGGAATTACTGTGGAGATTTACATGATACTGGAAGGAAGTAGGGAGATAAGCTAAGTTGATACCATTTGATAGAAGGTTGTAAACACTAGGCCAGGGTCTAGAGAAGCCAAGCCAAAACAAAACAAAACAAATGTTCTAGAAAAAGAACACTGAAATGAGAGTCATATAATTATTTATATTGGATTATTGGCCCTGTTACTGAGTGAGAAATTTTGAATAAGTTCCCAGTGTTCTTCATCTGAATTCAACCAGATAAATTTAAGTTCCCTTTTAGAATCAGTCATCAAAATTTCTTAGTGAAAGATGGTATTGTATTTAATATTTCAGCTGGAAAACTATTTTTACATCTACCAGAAGACTTGTATGCGGAAAAGCTCAACTTGATGAATCTTTTTGTTATAATAATCCCCCTTTTTGGCATGGCTGTTTTATATAAAAATAACATATTTTCCTACTCTTCAATGTAGAGTTGGTTAGGGATTTGGATGCAAAAGGGTATACTCTGAATATCCTAGAGAATTGTCCTCTTCTTTTCCTAAAGTCATCTACTATGCTCTGTGCATATCAAGTTTGTTAGCTTTTGTAGAGTTACAAAGAAATTAGGACTTACATATTTAAAAACTGAGTATCTAACTGACAAAGTAAGATACACATAAAAAGTTACAAAATACATACTATTAGTAGGACTCTATGTGATTTGTATGAATAACTGCCACATATATGACATGATCATTAAGGGCCCTAAGTTTGTAGAAAGACATGAGAAATGGGATTGGCATATCTAGAGAAAGCAGGAATATTGAGTGGATATAGAGAAGGGGACATTCTTTATCAGTAGAAGGCTGGTATCCAAAATGTAAAGGTGAAAAATAATTGTGAATGAACACAATATGCCTGAAGGAAGACTTCGTGTGTGGTAGAAATCATGATTACCATTTATCCTGTACTTACTATATGTCAGACATTGGTCTAATCATTAGGTTCCTAATCATCATGGGTCTAATCATTATATCCATTTTACAAAGTGTCATAATTTGTAAATTAGATAGATTTAGGTAGATTGGGGCTTTGAACCCAGATGTGTTTGACTCCAAAGACCATGTGTAACATTGTATAATATTGTAGTAGAATAATGACTATGAAGCCTGCTTGCTTGTTGTGGCTTTTTATGTTTCTATGCTTTCTTTATTGTGTCCTTCCTTGAACACATTTCAAAATTATTATCTTGGCTCTAATACTTTATGATTTGGATTGTATTACTTTCTGTCTTTTTTTTTTTTTTTTTAATTTTTTTTTTTCCCATTTAAACCTGCCCAATAGTCAGCTCTACTAAGAAGCCACTTCCTGTAATGAGCACTGGGTGTTATATGCAACTGATGAATCACTAAAATCTACCCCTGAAACTAATAATACAGTGTATGTTAACTAAATTGAATTTAAATGCAGAATTTTTTTAAAAAGATGCATTAAAAAAAAGAAGAAGAATAAGAAGAAGAAGAAGAAAGAGGAAAATAAAAGAAGCCTGGAAATAAGAAATTCCTTGTTTTGATCCCATTTCTGCTACTGGCTCCCTTTAAGTACTGGCCAGCCTGATATACTCTTAGTCTTTAGTTTCTTCACCTAAAAGTAAAAGGTTTGTTTAAATATTTTACCATTCTCATTTTAACAACAACATTAAGAAGATAAGTGAACATTTCAACAGTGTTCAGTATGTAAAATAGCATCTGGCAGGTACGTAGTAAATTCTCAGTAAATATTTGCTGAATGAATGTAGCATTGAGCACTTAACGTATGCTGGGTATTGGGCCCAGTGCTTTATAAGCACTGACTCATTTAATTATGTCAACATCACTTTGAAGTAGATACCATTACTACCTTTATTTTTGAGATAAGGAAATGCAAAATAAAGACAAGTAACCCGCCAAGGAAGGTCCACAAGTTAAACCCAAGCTTGTATGTCTGTGCTCTTAACCAGTGTACTGACTCAATACTGGTTGCACATCAGAATGAACTGTGACGTTTGTTATGTTAAACTATCAATATCTTAGCCCCACTTCTAGAGTCTCTAATTCTACAGGTCACACTTACTCTGCAGTACCCTGTCTGGTCTGTGGAGTGACTGACTGGGTGGCTTTCACTTTTCTTTGGCATATGTTCAGTTTTGGGTTTTGTTTGTTTGTTTGTTTTAACTGGGGAGGGAAACAGTTCTATAAGAAAAATGTACTTATGTAGCCCCAAGGTATGTAATACACTCAATTACGAATTTTCAGTAATACACTCAATTAACGATTTTTCAGTTTCCTCAGTGAAATGATCATGAACCAATATTAGGTATTAAAGGTAAATATTAATTACATAGTAGCTGAATTTTTAATTTTGGTCTATATGATCTTAAAAAAAATTCCAGAGAAGTTAATATACCAGGGGCGCCTGGGTGGCTCAGTGAGTTGAAGCCTCTGCCTTTGGCTCAGGTTGTGATCCCAGGGTCCTGGGAGCGAGTCCCGCATCCGGCTCTCTGCTCAGCAGGGAGCCTGCTTCCTCCCCTCTGTGTTCCTTTCTGCCTCTTTGCCTACTTGTGATCTCTGTCTGTCAAATAAATAAATAAAATCTTAAAAAAAAAAGTAAATAAGTAAAATCTTAAAAAAAAAAAGTTAATATACCAAATACCAAAAATGTCGATCTAATATTTTAAAATATTTGTAGTCTTTTTTTTTAAGTATAGTCGACACACAATGTTACATTAGTTTCAGGTGTACAGTGTAGTGATTGAACAATTCTGTGCATTATGCTATGCTCCCCACAAGTGTAGTTACCGTCTCTTTACAATACAGTACTATTACATATACCATTGACTATGTTTCCTATGCTGTATATTTCATTCCTGTGTCCTATTCATCCTATAACTGGAAGTCTATATCTCCCACTCCCCTTCACCTTTTTTGCCCATCCCCTAATCCACATCCTCTCTGGGACCAGCAGTTTTTTCTCTGTATTTATAGGTCTGATTCTTTTTGTTTGTTCATTTGTATTTTTTTTTTAAGATTTTATTTATTTGACAGAGAGAGAGATCACAAGTAGGCAGAGAGGCAGGCAGAGAGAGAGAGAGGGAAGCAGGCTCCCCGCTGAGCAGAGAGCCCGATGCGGGACTTGATCCCAGGACCCCGAGACCATGACCTGAGCCGAAGGCAGTGGCTTAACCCACTGAGCCACCCAGGCGCCCTAATTTCTTTTTTTTTTAAGATTGATTTATTTTAAGAGAGAGAGAGTGCAAGTGAGTGTGTGTGGTGAGGGGCAGAGGGAGAGAGAGAATCTCCAACAGACTCCCGCTGAGTGGGGAGCCTGATGCGGGGCTTGATCTCACAACCCTGAGATCATGAGCTGAGCTGACATCAAGAGTTGGACGCTTGATAGACTGAGCCACCCAGGCACCCCCTCTATGTTTAATTTCTTAAGGAACCTCTGTTTTCCATAGTGGCTATACCATTTTACATTCTCACTAACAGTGCACAAGAGTTCTAATTTCTCTACATCCTTGTAAACACTTATTTTCTGCTTTGTTTTGTTATTTTGATAGTAGCCAAGTAGCTTTTAGATTTTTAATATATGATCAACATTAAGCAAGAAATTCATAAATGTAACTTAGTCAATCTTGATTACAGTTTCTTCCCCCTTCCCATATCTGATTAGTTCCAGGTTGTCACTTCTGTTTTGGAGCACCTATTACTAGTTAGTTCTTTTCTCTTTCAACTGCTGAAACCAAATAAAATACCTTTCTAATTACATCACTCTCATCTCTTTCCCTTTATAATGAATCTTCCACATTGGACCATGGTGATCATTCTGAAATAAAGATCAGATTATGGCTCTCTCCTTTAAATGTCAATGGGTAATTTAATATTTATTGAATGCTTATTAAAAGTAACTATACCAGAGGTGCTTGGGTGGCACACACAGTCTTGGGATCGAGTCCCGCATCCAGTTCCCTCCTTTGCGGAGAGCCTGCTTCTCTCTCTCCCTCTGCTTGCTTCTCTCTTTCCCTCTGCTTACTTCTCTCTCTCCCTCTGTATGCCACTCCCCCTGCTTGTGCTTTCCATCTCTGTGTCAAATAAATAAATAAAATCTTTAAAAAAAGGTAAGTTTACCTAAATTTTACATGTCCTATAAGGTATGAATTTACTTCTATTTTAAAGATAAGGAAAATAGGGGTGACAGGGTTAAGTGGGTTAAGCCTGTCTTTGGCTCAGGTCATGATCTCAGGGTCCTGGGATTGAGCCCCGCATCGAGCTTTCTGCTTGGTAGGTAGCCTGCTTCCGCCCCTCTTTCTCTGCCTGCTTCTCTGCCTATTTGTGATCTCTCTCTCTCTGTGTCAAATAAAGAAATGAAATCTTAAAAAAAAAAAAAAAGGAAAATAACTGTTAGAGAAGAGATATAACTTGTTAAGCATTGACTACCAGAAAGTAATGGGACCAGAATTTGAACCCAGCGTTATCTGACTCCCTGTTCCTTCCTTTTATGCTTGACATATTTGTTCATGCATATCCTTTCCTCTGTCTTTGGTCACTGGGAAATCCTTTATACTTATTCCTTCAAAGCCCAGCTCAAATGACACTTTTACTGTGAAACTTAACCCTAGTTGTCCTTATCTTCTCTCTCAGATCTGTTCAGCACTTTTTGCTGTTATCCCATAGTACTTCATATATAACTATAATATACCCTTTTCTTGATAAAGGACATTCCAAAACAAGACAACATGTTACTTTGTAACAAAGGTTTATTGAATTGAATTTGCAAAATTTTTTTTCTTTGCGTTAAGAATAAGAAATTATTTATGTAGAATAGGATGTCATACATTATCCATATTTTAAGGAAACACTGTAGTGACTGTAACTTTCAAAACAGCTAAATTACAAAACAATGATTTGCATAAAAATTTCTCATTTTTGAAGAGTTTAGTCAGAGTTCTGTGTTTATTCGCAAAATTTAGATTTTATGTAATTTTCACCATCAGTTCACTGTATTAGAGTAAAACACACCTAGGCATAATTTCATACTTAATCCATTATTAGAATTAATCTTCAAGGTTTAGATTTTTTTCACTGATCTGATTCCTAAAGCCTAAAGACCTTAACCTTAGTAAATGAGAACTTGATGTTAAAAATAATAAATGTTAAATTAAGAACTTCTCTATGAAAGGCACTGTTAAGAAAATGAAATGATAAACCAGGGCCTGGAAGACCATATTTGCAAAACATGTATCTGATTTGAATCCAGATTATACAAAGAAATCTGAAAGCTCAATAATAAACAAATGATCCAATTAAAAGGTAGGCAAAAGACCTACACAGACACCTCCACAAGATAGGCCGATAACAAATAAGCGTATGAAAGATGCTAAGCATCATATGTCATTAGGGAATTGCCAATAAGATACCACTACACACACTTTTTGAATGACTAAAATCCAAACACTGATAACACCCAAGGTTGGCTAGGATGTGTAACAACAGGAACTTTGAAAATTTATGCTCGTAGAAATGCAAAAACGGTGCAGCCACTTTTGGAAGTTAAACATAGTCTATCATACAGTGAAGCAGTTGGACACCTTGGTATTTGACCAAATGTGTTCAAAACTTAAGATCACACAGAAACCTGTACATGAATGTCTGTAGCAGCTTTGTTCATAATTGGTCAAACCTAGAAGCAATCAAGATGTCCTTCAATAGGTGAGTGGATTAATGAACAGTGGTGTATCCAGAAAATGGAATATTATTTAATGATAAAAGAAACTGAACCATTAAGCCACTAAAAGATTTGGAACCTTAAATGAATATTGTCAGGTAAACAAAGCCAACCATAAGGGGGCTGCAGTACTGAATGATTCCAAATATATGACATTCTTGAAAAGGTAAAACTATAGAGACAGCAGAATGATTACTGTTTGCCAGGGGTTGGGAGGGAGGGGAATGAAGGGGGGATGAACAGGTAGAGCACAAGGGTGATTCAGTGTTTATTATGAGAATGCAGTGGTTGGTATGTGACATTGTGGATCTGGCAAAACCTATAAAACTGTGCAACATAAATAGTGAATCCTAATGTAAACTATGAATTTTAATGTGTCAGTGTTTTTTTCATCACTTGTAATAAATATATCTCTCTAATGCAAGATGTTAATATTAGGGTCATCTGTGCAATTGGAGTATATGGGAACCCCATACTTTCTGTTCAACTTCTCAGTAACCTAAAAGTGCTCTAAAAATAAACTCTGTTAATTTAAAAATGTATATATATAGTTGTTCACCAAAATGGAAAATGATTCAGTTCAGCAGTTATTTACTGAGCAAAGACTGACCTGTTGGCTTTTATAGCCCTGTTTTTTTTTTTTAAGATTTTATTTATTTACTTGACAGAAAGAGATCACAAGTAGGCAGAGAGGCAGGCAGAGAGAGAGAGAGGGAAGCAGGCCCCCTGCTGAGCAGAGAGCCCAATGTGGGACTCGATCCCAGGACCCTGAGATCATGACCTGAGCCGAAGGCAGTGGCTTAACCCACTGAGTCACCCAGGCACCCCTATAGCCGTTTTTAAAGAACTTTTAGACAACCCTTATCCAAAATGTATAATGTATGTTTATAGCAGAATGGATTGAATAGTCAGAAAGTGTTTTAAGTTTTGAAATAAGACCTGCATTTGATCCCAGGCTTAACTAGTTGGTTGATTTTATAAAAATTACTTAGGCTTTTAAGATTTCTGTTGTGTCTATTGCATAAGGCAGTGGTTTTAAATGTTAGTTAGTGAATGTGAAGCATCTGGCACACAGTAAGCACTCAGATGTTAGTCCTGATAGTTATTTGTTCTCCAACTCACAAGGCAAATGAAGAATAGCTTTTACTAGCATTTATGTTCAGTCACATTTGGGCCATTTCTTCTAGATTTTCCCCCTCTAATTTGAGATCACTAAGGGTCAAGTACATGAAGTTATTATTTGTTTGCTGGTTTGATATGTTCCAGTTTCTGGTCTGAAGGAGGAACTGCTTTTACAGCTGTCTTTGAGATCAAAGTAGGCTGTTCAATTGTGTTGACTAATAGAACACTTTTCTTTTTATTTAAAAACAATAGCAACCAGTTTGTTCCCCAGCCCAGTAAAAACTTTCATGTCAGATAGGCATACAAATAGGCATCTGCTAATCCAAGCCTTAAAATAAGCTTTCATAAAAATTGAAAAACTTATAACGTAACAATGTTTAGTGACTCTAATGATGTCAGCAAACCAAAATTACATATATTTTGCTCTAAAAATCTATAAACTATAATTTATGTTTTTCCAATTGATAATGTTTTAAATATTGCAAAATAAATTCCTTCAAATTTGTTTTTTACCAACATATATTAATCTTTATTGGAAGATGAGTGTAATATACAGTGAAAAATATTACTTTTTTACTAATAGCTTCCAGAAATTTGGAAAGAAAAAATTACAAAATGTGGGGGAAAGAGAAAATATTCATAAAAGTATAGCCATCATTTCTTAGTTAAGCAGTCTACTGAAAATGGTAAGTGAGGGGCACCTGGGTGGCTCAGTGGGTTAAGCCTCTGCCTTCGGCTCAGGTCATGGTCTCAGGGTCCTGGGATCAAGCCCCACATGGGGCTCTCTGCTCAGCAGGGAGCCTCCTTCCCCCTCTGCCTCTGCCTGCCTCTCTGCCTATTTGTGATCTGTCTTTCTGTCAAATAAATAAAATCTTTTAAAAAATGGTAAGTGAAATAAAAACTATTGAAATATTAGAGGTAAGCTAAGTTAGTGCCTTTTAGTCTATAGGATTTTCTCTTGACTAAAGTTTGTATATAAATTGCTTTGGAAATAAACAGAGGAACTCTAGAAAAAACAAGACTGGAGGGAAGAAAATGGTTGAAGTGAACATGAAAATAAATAACTGGCATTTAATATTTAACGTCAGGTAGATTTGGGCTTGTGCCTCTTAAAGGGAAGATACCTTTCATTAAGCAAATTTTCAAGTTATCTGCTTTTATTGGCAATAGCATTATATGAACTGGACGTTTAATATGTCCACTCTGTTTAAGTCGAACAGGTTGTATGCATATACTTTCTCTTATGAAATTGTCATGACAGCAACATTCAGTGGAGAACTAAGTATACTTTAGATATATGACTTTCATATCTCTTATAGATACTAAAGGCAACATTATGAGTTTTGTTTAAACACAGTAAATTAACTTAAGGCAATAAATCCCAGTTGTTATTAGAACTGTAGCTTTCCAAGGAAACATCTTTTTTTTTTAAATTAATTAATTAATTTATTTGACAGACAGAGATCACAAGTAGACAGAGAGGCAGGCAGAGAGACAGAGGAGGAAGCAGGCTCCCCGCAGAGCAGAGAGCCCGATGCGGGGCTTGATCCCAGAACCCTGGGATCATGACCTGAGCCAAAGGCAGAGGCCCTAACCCACTGAGCCACCCAGGCACCCCCAGGAAACATCCTTTTAAGTGTGATTTTATGATTCTATTTTAAGTGCTATGATAGTAATGATGCTTTTAGTCTAAATTAAGTGAAAGAAAGACATTGGAGGATTTTTTTTTTTTTGAGAGAGAGATAGAGTGCTTCCTCAAGCACAGGGGAGAGAAGAGGGAGAGGGAGAGAAGAGGGAGAGGGAGAGAGAAAATCTCAAGCAGGCTCCATGCCCAGTGTGGAGCCCTATTCAGGGCTTGATCTCATGACCCTGAGATCATGACCTGAGCTGAAAGCAAGAGTTGGACACTTAACCAACTGAGCCACCCAGGCACCCTCCCTCACCCCACATCTCTGATTGAAGAGTTTAATCTGTCTACATTTAAAGTAATTACTGATAAGTAGGTACTTTTGTGGTTACATTGAACATTATAAAGTTATAACACTCTAATTTGAATTTATACCAGCCTAACGTCAGAAACATACAAAAACATTGCTCCTTTACAGCTCTATCCCCACTTTTTTCATTTATTGGTGTCATAAAATTATATCTTTTACTTTGTGTCTAAAAACATAAACCAAAAAATTTTTGAATGTGTTAGTCTCTTAAGTTATGTAAAATCAAAATTACAGTAATACTAGCTTTTAAAGACTAACCGTTTTTTGTTTTTTAAGATTTTTATTTTTTAAAGATTTTTTTAAATTTGAGAGATCCTGTGAGAGAGAGAGTAAGAGAGAGCACAAGCAGAGGGAGAGGAAGAAGCAGGCTCCCCACTGAGCAGGGAACCCAACACAGAGCTTGATCCAAGGACCCTGGAATCATGACCTGAGCTGAAGCTAGAAGCTTAAGTGACTGAGCCACCTAGGCTTCCCAAGACTAGTAATTCTTTATTTTTGTCTTTTATTTTTTTCCAAGACTAGTAATTTTTTTTTTAAAGATTTTATTTATTTATTTGACAGATAGAGATCACAAGTAGGGGGAGAGGCAGGCAGAGAGAGAGAGAGAGGAGGAAGCAGGCTCCCTGCCAAGCAGAGAGCCCGATGCGAGGCTCGATCCCCGGACACCGGGATCATGACCCGAGCTGAAGGCAGAGGCTTTAACCCACTGAGCCACCCAGGCACCCCCCAAGACTAGTAATTTTTAAAAAGATATTAGTCTATAGAAAGTCTATAGAAAACAAAAAGATCTATAAAACACTGTTACGCTAGTACTAGCTTTTATAATTGCCCATAAACTTAACCTTTAGTGAGATCTTTATTTCTTCTTATAGCTTCAAGCTATTGTCTAGTGTTCTTTTCCTCTCACCCTGCAGGATTTCGAACATTACTTGCAGAGTAGGTCTAATGGTCACATACTACTTCAGCTTTTGTTTACCTGGTAATGTCTTGATTTCTTCCTCACTTTTAAAGACAGCTTTACTGGATATAACTGTCTTGGTTGAAAGGTTTTTTCCCCGTTTAACACTTTGAAAATATGAACCTCCTATCTTCTGCCCTTCCAAATTTCCCTTGAGAAATCTGCTGAAAATCTTATTGAAGATTCTTTTGTATGTAGTGATTTGCTTCTTGCTGCTTTCGCGATTCTCTCTTTGCTTTTAGCTGTTGGCAGTTTGATTATAATGTGTCTCAGTATGGGTCTCTGAGTTCATCCTATTTGGAATTTGAGTTTCTTGACTGTTTGTATTCATGTCTTTTGTCAAATTTGGGAAGCTTTTGGCCGTTATTTCTTCATCTAAACTCTCTGTCCCTTTTTCTCTCTTTTCTTGTTCTAGGACTCCCACAGTACTTATGTTGGTCCACTTGAATGATGTCCTAAAAGTTTCTTAGGCTCTGCCTTTTCTTCAATAGGGGATAGGTATGCAACAAGGGCTGCCCACCTCTGTGTCAGTGCCTCTGTGTCTCCACCTCCATGATCAGAAGCAGCAATCAGTAATCAGAGTACAGATCCCTGACATTTGGAGGACAGGGCCCTTTTTGTCCACCCTATCTTCTGCAGCCTATTTCAGGAATAAGTATATGGCTGCCTGCCCACTGGGCTGGGAGGTAAGAGGTAATTACTACTGAACTAAGTGCAAAAATTGGCTGAAATTTATTTCATTTAATGTCCAAGCTATCCCCTGGAAGTTGTAACCCTTGAAAAGACTTCTTAGTTCCAGACATACAAATGGCCAATAGACACATGAAAAAATGCTCAATGTTACTTGGCATCAGGGAGATACAAATCAAAACTACACTGAGATACCATCTCCTTGAGATACCACCTCACACCCATCAGAATAGCTAAAATTAACAAGTCAGGAAAAGACAGATGTTGGTGAGAATGTGGAAAAAGGGGAACCCTCCTGCACTGTTGGTGGGAATGCAAACTGGTGTAGCCACTCTGAAAAACAGTATGGGGGTTCCTCAAAATGTTGAAAATAGAGGTACTCTATGACCCAGCAATTGCACTACTGGGTATTTACCCCAAAGATACAAATGTAGTCGTCTGAAGGGCACCTGCACCCCAGTGTTTATAGCAGCAATGTTCACAATAGCCAGACTATGGAAAGAGGCCAGATGTCCATCGACAAATGAAAGGATAAAGAAGATGTGGTTTATATATAAAATGGGGTATTATGTGGCCATCAAAAAAAAAGTAATCTTGCCATTTGCAACAACATGGATGGAACTAGAGGGTATTGTGCTAAGTGAAATAATTTAATCAGAGAAAGCCATTTAATATGATTTCACTTGTGGAATTTAAGAAACAAAACAGGAGCGTAGAGAAAGGGAGAGAAAATAACACAAGATGAAATCAGAGAGGGAGACAAACCGAAAGAGACTCTAATCACAGGAAACAAACCGAGGGCTGCTGGAGGAAAGGAGGCAGTGGATGGGGTAGCTGGGTGATGGGCATTAAGGAGGACACGTGATGTAATGAGCACTGGGTGTTATATACAGCTGGTGAATTACTGAACCCTACCTCTGAAACTAGTAATACACTATATGTTAATTAATAGAATGCAAATGAAATTAAATTTAATTAAAAAAAAGAAAAGACTTCAGAGTTCCAGAATAGTTATATGAGACAGATTCTGCCATTGAGTTTGTTGTCTGGGTTGGAAGACAGATTTCTGCTGCTTTGTATTCTACCATCTTCCCAGAATCCTATCTTGCAATAGTTTTCTAAGTGGGAATATAACTCAGAAACTGCAAGCTGGAAGACATGCATAGGATGAAGTATATGGGAAGCAGTGTGGGGCTTCTTTGCCCTCTCTGGGTACATCAGTTTCCTAGTACCTTCCTACCAGAAGCTCTCCAAACCCTGTACTGTTGGAATTTTTATGGAGGCTTTATTGCATGGGCATTATTGATTATTTGCTCCATTTCCAGCCCCTTCCTCCTCTCTGGGGAATGGAAACTGAGCCAGAAAATTCCAAGAACATGGCTTGGTTTTCCTGGTAACCAGCCCCCATCCAGGAGGCCACCTAGAGTCACCTGACTGTAACAAAAGACACTGCTATCACTTCAGAAATTCTGAGTTTTATGAGCTTGGTGTCAGGAGGCAGGAACAGAGACTAACCTACATATATATATGTGTGTATACATGTATATGTGTGTGTGTGTGTGTGTGTATAATTTTTAATTATTTTTAATTTTTTATAAACATATAATGTATTTTTATCCCCAGGGGTACACGTCTGTGAATCGCCAGGTTTACACACTTCACAGCACTCACCATAGCACATACCCTCCCCAATGTCCATAACCCAACCCCCCTCTCCCAACCCCCCTCCCCCCAGCAACCCGCAGTTTGTTTTGTGAGATTTAGAGTCACTTATGGTTTGTCTCCCTCCCGATCCCATCTTGTTTCATTTATTCTTTTCCCTAGACCCTCCATGTTGCATCTTCACTTCATATCAGGGAGATCATATGATAGTTGTCTTTCTCTGATTGACTTATTTCACTAAGCATGATACCCTCTAGTTCCATCCACGTCGTTGCAAATGGCAAGATTTCATTTCTTTTGATGGCTGCATAGTATTCCATTGTGTATATATAATTTTTTTAATTAAAAAAATTTTTTTTAATTTTGCTAATGTGTAACTCCTTGATTTGGCTTTTAAAAGAAGCTTTTTTTCCCTTAAGCTTTCTTTTTTTTTTTTTTTAAAAGAAGCTTCTTTTAAAAGCGAAATCAAAGAGTTACACACTAGTAAAATATGCATTTAGGATTTATCTAAATTAATAGTTTGTGTAATTGTATGAATGAATAGTTTTTATTACTGAATGGTATTACATAGTAAGATGTACCTTAGTTTGTTGAACCATTCATCTATTGAAGGACATCTTTGTTGCTTCCACTTTCATGAATAAAGCTGCTAGAAACATTTGTGTGCAGGGTTTCATGTGAACATGCATTTTCTTATTGGTTGGCTAAATATCTAGGAGTCAGATGGGAAGTCTGTGTTTATTAACCTTTTAAGAAATTTCCAAACTGTCTTTCAAAGAGGATGTACCATTTGCATTTTTATCAACAGTGAAGGAGTATCCTGTTATTCTGCATCCTTACTAACATTTGATACTATAGCTTTAAGAATTTTAGCTATTCTAATAGGTATGTAGTATATCTTGTAGTTTTAATCTGCATTTCCATAATGACAAGAGATACTTATCATTTTCATACACTTCTTTACCATTCTTACATCTTACTGATGAAGTGTCTGTTCAGATCTTTAGTTCATTTTAAAAATTCACTTGTTTTTTTTTTTCTTATCATTGAGTTTTAAATGCTCTTTACATCTTCTGGATACAAGTCATTTACCAGATATATGATTTGCAGATTTTTTTTTTAGTCTGCAGCTCTTTTATTATTCTCTTAACAGTGTCATTTAAAGACTTCTGATGAAATCCAGTTTATAATTTTTTTCTTTAATATATCTTGCTTTAGGTGTTATTTGTTAAAACTCTTTGCCAAAGATCAAAGAGATTTTCTTTGTGTTCTACATGTTTTATAGTTTTGTACTTTATATTTAGGTCTGTGAACCATTTGAGTTAATTTTTTGTAAGTTGTGAGGTATGTGCTAATGTTCAGGTTTTTGCACATGGTCATCTAGTTGTTCAGCACCATTTGTTGATATGGTTCTTTCTCCATCTAATTTTCTTTGTACCTTTGGGAAAAATCCGTTTATTTGTGTCAGTCTATTTCTGGGTTCTTTTCTGTTCCATTAATCTATGTGTCGATTCTTTTGCCAGTACCACGCTGTCCTGATTACTGTAACATTACACTTTAGTAGCTTTGAATGCAGGTGATAGGGGTCTTCTGACTTTGTTCTTACCTCAGAATTTACTTTACTTTACTTCTTAGAACTTACTTCTCAGTTTTGATGACTCTAGTACCTTTACATTTCCATATATATTTTAAAGTCAGGCTGTTTATATCTATGAAAAAGCTCTCTGGAGTTCTCATTTGGATTTCATTTGTATAGATCATATTGGGAACAATTGACATCTTAACAATATGAAGTCTTTCAACCCATTAACATCAGATATCTGTACATTAATTTAGATTTTCTTTGATTTCTTTCATCAGTATTTTGGAATTTTCCATATACAGTTCCTGCACACATTTTGTTAGATTTATACCTAAGTATGTCATGTTTTACCCAATGTTAGCATACAAATTTTTTTAAAATTTCAAACTTTAAATGTTCGTTACAGGTATGTAGGAAAACAGTCCCGTTCTCTATGTTGTCCTTGTCTCTTACAGCCTTGATAAACTTAATTATTAGTTCCAGAAGGGGCTTTTTATGTTTGTTTTGATAGATTCTTTATAGTTTTCTATACACATAGTCACGTCATCTGTGAATAAAAATGATTTTATTTCTTTCCTATCTGTATCCCTTTTCTTTTTTTCTTTACTGTACTCGGTGGAACCTTCTTTGAAAAGGACTGGTGAGAGAGGACATTCTTGCCTTCTTACCAGTCTTAGGAGGAAAACATTCACTCTCCATTAGAAGTATGTTAGCTGTAGTTTTTCATGTACACCCTATTTAGGTTAAAGAATGGTCCTTCTGCTTCTAGTTTCTAGAGAGTTTTCAATCATGAATGAATTAAATTTCATGGGCTTTTTTCTTTTTAATTGTTTGGTTCTCAAATGTGATAGGATAAGTCATTTAAAATCATTTGATCTTGTTTTTTCTTGGGGCACCTGGGTGGCTCAGTTGGTTAAGCGTCTGCCTTCAGCTCAGGTCATGACCCCAGGGTCCTATGATCGAGCCCTGCATTGGGCTTCCTGTTCAGTGGGTATTCTGCTTCTCCCTCTCACTCTGCCCTTCTCCTCTGCTCTTGCTCTATCTCTGTGTCAGATAAATAAATATAGTCTTAAAAAAAGGATCTTGTTTTTCTTTTCTTTTTTTTTTTTTCCAAGACTTTATTTATTTATTTGACACAGAGAGAGAGATCACAAGTAGACCGAGAGGGAGGCAGAGAGAGAGAAGGAAGCAGGCTCCCTGTGGAGCAGAGAGCCTGATGCGGGGCTCGATCCCAGGACCCTGAGATCATGATCTGAGCTGAAGGCAGAGGCTTTAACCCACTGAGCCACCCAGGTGCCCCAGATCTTGTTTTCTCTTATGTAATTAATTTAAACAAAATTAACCTTTATTTTTGATAAAAGGAAAAAGCTAAAAATATGTATTTAATGTTTAATATATTACATGAGGTTAATATTAATGTTTATTATGTACTTTAAAATAATATACTGATTAATTTAATGCTGACTGCAATTATGTACCATAGAAAACAATGAAAAATATTTCAAAACTTTCCTTAAGGGTAAAGTGAAGTTCTCCATTACTATTAAAGTAATTTAAGAATAGTAAAGACAATTATATAATTTATGTCAGTTTGAGAACTGTCCAGCTTATGCAATGGACTTGTTAATTTTTAAAAGTCATTTCCAATGCCTGGGTGGCTCAGTGGGTTAAGCCGCTGCCTTCAGCTTAGGTCATGATCTCAGGGTCCCGGGATCGAGCCCCGCATCGGGCTCTCTGCTCAGCAGGGAGCCTGCTTCCCTCTCTCTCTCTCTCTCTCTGTCTGCTTCTCTGCCTAGTTGTGATTTCTCTCTGTCAAATAAATAAAATCTTTTAAAAAAAAGTCATTTCCATAATCTTGGGAATTTCACAACAAAAAGGTTTTTTTTGTTGTTTTTTTTTGTTTTTTTTTTTCCATTTTATTTATTTTTTCAGCGTAACAGTATTCATTCTTTTAACAAAAAGGTTTATAGTATATAAATAACATAGTGTGTGGGGCACCTGGGTGGCTCAGTTGGTTATTAAACGTCTGACTTTGGGGTTCTGAGATCCAGCCCCACGTAGGACAGCCTGTTTTGGCGGGGGATTAAGGGGTGTGGGCAGTGTGGAGTCTGCTTATCCCTCCCCCTCTGCCCCTCCTCCCATTCATACGCTGTGTCTCTCAAATGAATAAATAAAAATCTTTAAAAAAATAAATAACACTGGGACGCCTGGGTGGCTCAGTTGGTTAAGCGGCTGTCTTCGGCTCAGGTCATGATCCCAGCATCCTGGGATCAAGTCCCACATCGGGCTCCGTGCTCGGCGGGGAGCCTGCTTCTCTCTCTGTCTCTGCCTGCCACTCTGCCTGTGCTCACTCTCGCTGTCCCTCTCTCTGACAAATAAATAAATAAAATCTTTAAAAAAAAAAAAGTTATGATCTTAAAAAAAAATAAAATAAATAACATGGTGTCCTATAATTTTGAAGAGCCACTTAATTGCAAATCCTTAGTAAAATTTAAATATTATATTCTCTGTATGTTAAGGGGATGGGACAGGTACGGAATAATCTGCGTGAGCCATGGAGCACACTCTTGCTCAGCTTGCTGTGGTAAATGGGCAAAAGGTTAAGCCATCAGTTTATTTCCCAGTGTCTACTGAACAGTGGCTTTCTTTGTATTGCTTCACTTGTTAGAGCAAGTGTTATTGAGAGGTAAAACAAAGCAAGTCTTAGATCAGACACTGATAGCTTTTTAAAAGTTGGAATGGGATGTTATTGGATGTTCCAAAGAGTATATTGATAGTACATTTTTATGGAAACCACTGCTGCAGAGTAAACTATATTGGAAATCAAATCTACGTGATCCATCAGTGATGCTCAGATGAATATAAGTAAGGATTATATGTCTAGTGCACCAGTGTTAGGGAGTAATATTGTGGCATGGGGTGGAGGGGGAAGTGATTAAAAAAAAAAAAAAAAACTTTCCAGAAAATTTCTAGCTGTAGATTTTTCTTAGCCACTTAATTAGGATAGATTTTATTTTCTGTATATATAGACTTTTTATTCATAAGGCATAGCTTTAAATATAACATAAAAGGGAAACCAGTTAATTTAAGTATAGAATGCTTTCAGAGACATGAAATATTACTTAAGACCTTTCCTATAATGGCCTTGGAGTATTTCTTGAGCATCCATACAGAATAGATCTTGAACAGCTGCATAGAGCACACAGAAGTCATGATTCCTGCCTCTGTGAACTAACTTGAATAAAGTCTTTCATCTAAAGATCTCACTGTTTATCTATTTCATGAATCCCTCTTCTCATCTCTAAAGGGCTCATTCAGTTTAATACAGTTCAACTTTGTGGTTCAGGGCTCTAGAAATTGCTGTTGTAACTTACAATGCACAAAAAAAGGTAAAGTAATTTCAGAAATTTTTAAAAGAATTAGATGAAGTCCACTCTAAAATGATGTTTTTTAAGCAAAGATTTAAGCACAAATAGAATAAAATAGAATAGGCATTCTATTTTAAACCTAACTAGTTATATGATCTTAAGTAAATTGTGTAGCCTGTTAAATGTCCCATTTCTCTGTAGTTATAACAAGGCCTAATAGAGTTAAAGAAATAAGTGTGTTGAAATGCTTTCAAGTTCATTTGTTTTATATAAATGTTGAGTGGCGTCATTCTGCCTTCTTAGTCCTATTCATAATCTGAGGTTCATATTATATGCCCCATGATCTGTATGAAATGTTCTGCAACCACTTTTGCAGTCATTAAACTGAATAAGTCAGCTATCTTATCATTTAGATGTAATTTGTTAAGAAAATATCAGGTGATCTTTTCCTCACCTGGGAATTACATCACATATTGCCACCATTTGGTAGTGACCATGTGTTGCCACCCATTTTATGTTACATACTTCTTATTCCTGTCCGCGTATTATGAGTTCCTTTCATTTATTTGAACCTGAACAAAAATTAATATGCTGTGCCTTCTAGGTATGGAGTAAATTACTGGTACTTTTGGTTTTCATTGCTTTGGAGTATCCACACGTATGTTTTCTTCCAATAGTGGAAATGTTCAAATTTGACTGTAATTTTACAAAGGAACTTATTTATTATATTAAAACCACCTGGTCATAATCTTAGACATCTAGTACTTTTTTTTTTCTCTCCTGAGGCGTGAGGAACCAGAGAAATTTTGATTTAGAGATTTCTAACTCAGAATGGCAAAAACACAAAAGGAGTTTGGATATTATACATTTGAAATAGAATAATGTATGTGGCATTTATTTGTGCAATCAGTGAATGTTATTAGCATCAACAAAATGCTGGCTTCTTTGCTATAGCCTGGAGACATTGTGATTTTTTTAAAAAAGGGATAAGATGCCTACTTGATGGAGTTTATAATCAGTAAACACACAAAATATATTTAAACCAGACAGTAGCAACATAATAAGGATTATGAATAAGTTGGGGTAGTATGAAAGAGTAACTGGGTGGAGGGTGAGCTACTTTGTATACAATGATTAGAAAAAGCCTCTTTCAGAAAGACATAAAAACCAGAAGGATAAGGTGGTGCTTCGTTGTGATCACGAAATCTTATTTCTCTCTGAAAAGAATCAGAATTCATTAGAAAACTGGCTTATTGCATATTTGGAATAGAAACTGTAAAAGAAAACAGAGAAACTAAGGTCTATTGGGGTCATGATGTAGCCAACTGGGAGGGATGCCTTACCACAGAATCGAAAGAATAGTGATTGCAATAAATTGAAACACACCCATTATTTAAAAGATATGAATTCATAATGTTACTTTGAAAGTCCATTGTTCACCTTTGGGCAAAACTGGACAACCAAATATTTATCTTGCCTTTCTTTTAAGAACTGTACCTCAGGATAACCAAATAATTCAGGAATGGTAGCTCTTTAAAAAAAGATTCCAGCTAATAAATGCAGAAACAAGAATAAACTATTCTATTTTGATGAAATTTTTTAGGAAATAATTTTTTTCACATTTTCCTATATATGATTTTGAATATTTTGTGTTACGAAATTTAAAAATTGGCTTAAAGGCAGGGTGGTGAGAGTTCAGCAGGTAGGAATGGGCATGATGGGAAGATATTTCACGCAAACAGTAGTATGAAGAATGTACAAAGATGATAAAGTGCTGTCCATTTTCAGGGAAATCTTAATGATAGGGCTTCCCAAACAAAGTACAAGGTATGTAAATAGAACTATTGTGCATATGCAGTTGTATGTGAGTCCTCAGAATACACAATGCTTTGCAATAGTGAAACCAAACTATTGTCAAGTTCAGGAGGAACTTGAGATCCAAAGGAGCTTCTCTACAGTTCCTGCTACCCTTTGGTAGCAGTGAACCTTTGGGTTCATTGAAATAATGATAAATAGAAGCATTCAACAATGGTTTTAATTCTCCATCATTAAGGATGAATACCCAACTTTTTTTGTTTGTTTGTTTATTTGTTTATTTACAGCATAACAGTATTCATTGTTTTGGCATCATACCCAGTGCTCCATGCTGTACGTGCCCTCCCTATTACCCACCACCTGGTTCCTCAACCTCCCACCCCCCCGCCCCTTCAAATCCCTCTGGTTGTTTTTCAGAGTCCATAGTCTCTCATGGTTCATCTCCCCTTCCAGTTTCTCTCAACTCCCTCTCCTCTCCATCTCCCCATGTCCTCCATGTTATTTGTTATGCTCCACAAATAAGTGAGACCATATGATACTTGACTCTCTCTGCTTGACTTATTTCGCTCAGCATAATGTCTTCCAGTCCCGTCCATGTTGCTACAAAAGTTGGGTATTCATCCTTTCTGATGGAGGCATAATACTCCATTGTGTATATGGACCACATCTTCCTTATCCATTCATCCGTTGAAGGGCATCTTGGTTCTTTCCACAGTTTGGCGACCGTGGCCATTGCTGCAATAAACATTGGGGTACAGATGGCCCTTCTTTTCACTACATCTGTATCTTTGGGGTAAATACCCAGCAGTGCAATTGCAGGGTCATAGGGAAGCTCTATTTTTAATTTCTTCAGGAATCTCCACCCTGTTCTCCAAAGTGGCTGCACTAACTTGCATTCCCACCAACAGTGTAAGAGGGTTCCCCCTTCTCCACATCCTCTCCAACACACGTTGTTTCCTGTCTTGCTCATTTTGGCCATTCTAACTGGTGTCAGGTGGTATCTCAATGTGGTTTTAATTTGAATCTCCCTGATGGCTAGTGATGATGAACATTTTTTCATGTGTCTGATAGCCATTTGTATGTCTTCGTTGGAGAAGTGTCTGTTCATATCTTCTGCCCATTTTTTGATATGATTATCTGTTTTGTGTGTGTTGAGTTTGAGGAGTTCTTTATAGATCCTGGATATCAACCTTTTGTCTGTACTGTCATTTGCAAATATCTTCTCCCATTCCGTGGGTTGCCTTTTTGTTTTGTTGACTGTTTCCTTTGCTGTGCAGAAGCTTTTGATCTTGATGAAGTCCCAAAAGTTCATTTTTGCTTTTGTTTCCTTGGCCTTTGGAGACATATCTTGAAAGAAGTTGCTGTGGCTGATATCGAAGAGGTTACTGCCTATGTTCTCCTCTAGGATTCTGATAGATTCCTGTCTCACGTTGAGGTCTTTTATCCATTTCGAGTTTATCTTTGTGTAATACCCCAACTTTTGTATCAACATGGATGGATCTGGAGGAGATTATGCTGAATGAAATAAGTCAAGCAGAGAAAGTCAGTTATCATATGGTTTCACTTACTTGTGGAGCTTAAGGAATAACATGGAGGACATTAGGAGAAGGAAAGGAAAAGTGAATTGGGAAAAATTGGAGGGGGAGATGAACCATGAGAGGCTATGGATTCTGAGGAACAAACTGAGGGTTTTGGAGGGGAGGGAGGTGGGGGAGATGGGTGAGCCTGGTGGTGGGTATTAAGGAGGGCACATACTGCCTAGAGCACTGGGTGTGGTGCATAAACAATGAATCTTGGAACACTGAAAAAATTAAATTAAAAAAAAAACAAAAAAAGTGATTTTGATTCAACAATGGATTTAATGCCAGATTGATTTGGCAGTAGACCTTAGTAGAAGGGTGCCATGTGTAGAGTGCAGCATTGATTTTACTTGGGCAGTCTCTGCTTAAAGTAGGCAGTCTGTTAATGTGACTGTTCTTCATTTCAGCATTTTATTTATTCAGTTTGAAGTTGCATGTAGAGATGAGGATCCTAAAGTATATGATTTCTAATTCAGTACATTGGACCCTGTTAGGGTATTAGGGGACCACATATGTTTCCATCTAAAAGTAGTACATTCTATGTTCTGAGTGAATAGTTTAACCTCACTTGCCAATACAACAGTCTTTTCTGTCCAAATCCTGATATCTGTTGTACTTATTATAGAGAAATATTGTTTTTTGCACATTCATTTTGTATGGATAACAAGTGTATATTTCTTTGTAGAACTAATTTCTTTGTAAAACTAATTTTTTTATTTGAAGTGATTTGTGCCATGGTATTATTTAAAAAGAAAAAAATCCTTAAAATCTGTCTTGAATTAAAATGACTAATATGGAATAGCTAGCACCAAGGTATGTTCATTAATTTTACATGTAAATGTGTATCTGCCCCAAACTGAAAGCATTGTTACCTTTCATGATATATGAGAGTTTGGATTTAGAAATGTGGTACACGCCACAGCAGAAGAATTATGGGAAATTGAGATGTTAAGCTGTGTAATCAGAGCTCTGGGGAGGTGGACAGATGTGTCCCCTGTGATATTCCAGAAGTAGTTTGTTTTTATGGCAGTCAGGTAGTTTGGTGAGGTGAAAAGCATATAAACTAAGTTTCAGGTTTTTCAGCCTTATTACTCACCCTTTCCTAAAAATGAAGACAAGAGAGGACTGTGACAATATTGAGCCAGGTTTCAATGTTCTTCCATTTATCATTGGTCCTTCTGAATTAAATTTACATTTGAAAAGATGAGATTTGCCAAGTAATGTATTTTAAGGAAAAGAGCTTCTTTTATGGCAAAGTACTTATTTTATAAAATCTGTATATATATGTATTTTAACAGGGTATCCAGAAGTTGGCTAGTCAGTATCTGAAGAGAGATTGGCCTGGAATAAAAGCTGATGATCGGAATGATTACAGGTAACCTATTAAATAGATCTTGCTCATTTTCTCTAAAAATGATTTCATGCAGAGCCATGTCACTTATAGATAATATAGACTTCAGTGTTTTAAACAATTGTTTTTCTTTGCTATGTTTTTAGACAGAATTTTAAAATTATCAGAAAATATTAATGTTCTACAACATATGTAAGTAATTGTATAAAATAGTTCTCTTATGTATTAAGCCAAGTCATGTTTTATATAACTGATTAATAACCACATATGGAATTTAAAGAAGGCAGATGACAATGGAAGACAAATTGTTTCTTCAGTGACCTACAGACTAACCACAGTAATGCACCAATAATGAAACAAAATTGTAGCATTCTGTCATGTTTTTTAATTCTGAAATTCTAAATTTGGAGAGTTGGAATTTTGTGAGCCTAGGGAAAAGAGATTCTAATATTTACACGCATAAACATACACACAGAACAGGGTATCCAGAAATTGGCTAGTCAATATTCTACATACAAATTTTAAAGAAGGTAGATGACAATGGAATATAAATTGTGTCCTCAATGACCTACAGATATGTCTAAAATATTTGTAATTTTGTTTAGGATTTGATGTCTTTTTTTTTTTTTTTTGAAGTTAATTTGAAAGTGTTTATTGGCTTTTATCCTCAAGACTGTCCTTAGTATTAAGAGAACCAGAACTCAAAGACAAGATTTCAGAGCTTGCAGTTAAAACTAATGCCCATGATACAAAAGTAGAGAGAAACCAGGATAAGTAAGAATTCAGTATTCAAGTGTATGGCTTGGAATCTGAATATGAAATCATGTTGCTGGATTGTCAGCAAAGACTGACATCATCAGGTAAATTCTTAACAGAGTTATATAACTGAAAGATGAAGAAGAAACCATCATAGTTCCTCACAGTTATCAGGACTAACTGAACACGTGGAAGGCGGCATGATGAGCTTTAAGGAATAGATTTGTATAATTGCAATATAGACTAATAGAGCAAAACAGGAAACTAAACAAAACTAGAGATTTTCTTGTAGACTTTGCAGTGTCTTTGAAAGTAAGCTAAGAGGAAAAGAGGGAAGAGTTGAAATTGGAGCCAAAAGAGACAAGTAGAGCAAAAACCTTGAATGAGAGAAAGAATGTTAAATAGTTCACTATTGCTAACACAAAGAAAGCCAGACCAAGGAAGAGATTGCTAGCTTGAGAATAAAGAAGGACTCCAGTTTGTAGTTAGGCTATATTCTAAGTTTGTTTGAAATTCAGGATTAAGGTTTCCAAAGAAGTAAGGATAGAAAGGCTCTGCTACCTCAATAGCTTGTCCAGCCTTATTTCTAAAAGTACGTTAAGCCAACTTTTAGTAAATATTTACTAAATACCAGACATCATGTTAGGAATTTCAAGTTATCTTGTGATTATCAAAACAACCCTGTGAGGTACATATATATATAGGCATCGCCCTTTTATACATTAGGAAACTAAGTCTTGAGTTATACACCTTGTTACTGAAGGTCACACTGCTGTTTAAACAATCATTGATTCATTCTTTATTCATGAGATGGATGTAAAATATCTACTACCTGCTAGCTGTTAAGTACATTTTAGGATCAGAGAGACTGTGAGGTCTGTGCCTGTCCTTATGGAACTTACAGGAGATAGCTACTGTAAATAGTTGTGGTAATGGGTTAGGAGTGGAGAGGTGCATTAGGACCGTAGAGGAAAATCGAGACTTCTGAGTCTTAAAGAATGTATAGGAGTTTGCTAGGGTTGGGCTAAAGGAATTCTGAGAGAAGTAATGCCTTAAAGGCATGGATGCCTGAAAAAATATGGATGTTAGATAACCTAGGAGTTTGCCTGGCTGGTGTGAAGTATAGGGGTTTGAGGGTGACAGGAGAGGTGGACCCAGAGGATACATAGGCATCCGGAAGGACTTTGCATATCAGAGTTTCTTTTCTTATTCAAAAGATAATGGAAGCACTGAAAAATTTCCAGAAGAGGAAAACATGTTCAGCTTCAGTTTTCATAGTATGAAGGTAGATTACAGAGATGTGAAGAGGGGCGCCTGGGTGGCTCAGTGAGTTAAGCCTCTGCTTTTGGCTCAGGTCATGATCTCAAGGTCCTGAGATTGAGCCTAGCCCCACATTGGGCTCTCTGCTCAGTGGGGAACCTGCTTCTCCCCGACCCCCACCACCTGCTTCTGTGCCTATTTGTGATCTTTGTCTGTCAAATAAATAAAATCTTAAAAAAAAAGGGGAGAGAGAGAAAGATGTGAAGCATTTGGAAATGATAAAATTGCAGGAATTTAATTTCTCATCGTCTCTTATTCGAATAATGAAAATTAGCAGTAGAAATTAGGTTGTGGGGGAGATTTCAGTGGTATTTAGGAAATGGAACTTAGAGGACTTAACAGTTAATTTGGCACAATTTTGGTTTTTGTGTCAAATTTGTTCTGAGATTATGAGACTGACGCGCTACCTACTGCGCTATGAAACAAGATGGGATTGGGAGGGAGACAAACCATAAATGACTCTTAATCTCACAAAACAAACTGGGGGTTGCGGGGGGGGGGGGGAGGTGGGGTTGGGAGAGTGGGAAGGGATTATGGACATTGGGGAGGGTATGTGCTATCGTGAGTGCTGTGAAGTGTGTAAACCTGGCGATTCACAGACCTGTACCCCTGGGGATAAAAATACATTATATGTTTATAAAAAAAAAAATTGGAAGGGGAGGCGAACCATAAGAGACTATGGACTCTGAAAAACAACCTGAGGGTTTTGAAGGGTCAGGGGTGGGAGGTTGGGGGAACAGGTGGTGGGTAATAGGGAGGGCACGTTTTGCATGAAGCACTGGGTGTTGTGCAAAAACAATGAATACTGTTACGCTGAAAAAATAAATAAAAACAAAACAAAACAAAACAAAATTTGTTCTGAGACAAACTATAAACAGTTTTCTATAACTATCAGACTAGAATGTTTTCTCAGTATGTAAAATAGTTCTTGGAACATGGAAAGCGCTTAATAAATACTTACTGAATGAAGAATGAAGTAGAGGGAGGGAGAGAAAGGACTATAGAATGACCCCAAGGTTTGGTTTTTGTTGTTGTCGTAGTTTTAAATTTTAATTTAATTTTATTTAAATTCAGTTAATTAATATACAGTATATTATTAGTTTCAGAAGTAGAGTTCAGGAATTCATCAGCTGCATGTAACACCCAGTGCTCATTACATCATGTGCCCTCCTTAATGCCTATCACCCTGTTACCCTGTCCCCCCCAATCTCCCCTCAGCAACCTTCAGTTTGTTTCCTATGGTTAA
Organism: Meles meles; assembly: GCF_922984935.1. Classification (NCBI taxonomy): domain Eukaryota; kingdom Metazoa; phylum Chordata; class Mammalia; order Carnivora; family Mustelidae; genus Meles; species Meles meles. The sequence continues at coordinate 60,544,264 of NC_060073.1, read as the reverse complement.
GAGTCTCCTATGATTTGTCCTGGTTATTTTGTCTTACCTTATTTTTCCTGCCCTTTTCCTGTGATCCTGTTTTATTTCTTAAATTCCACACATAAGTGAAATCATATAATTGGCTTTCTCTGATTGACATATTTTGCTTAGCATAATACCCTCTAGCTCCTTCCATGTTATCACAAATGGTAAGATTTCTTTCTTTCTTTTTTTTTTTTTTTAATGGCTGAGTCCCCCACCCCTAGCGACCCCTAGGTTTTTAAATTTAGGTAGCTGAGAGGATGATGGTGGCCTTGTGGAAAAAGGTAATAGAAGGATCAGGATGGAGGTTGAGAACGGCAATTGCCAATTTTTTTGTTTATTAGGAGTTTATTTTCGTTCTAAACTTCTCTTTTAACTTTTTTTATATCTATATTTGTATTTGTATTTTAAAAATTCTTATCAAACAAATACATGTGCCACAGAGTATAAAGAGTATTAAGGGCAGCCTCATCCTCTTTCCCAGGCCTCTCATTCACACTGCTGTTCCCTTAGGGTAAGTGCTGGTAAAAGCATATGGTCTTTTCTTCCATATCTCTCCTGTGTGACACATATGTGAATATAAACAGTTTATTCTTGCCAATGGATGAAATTGAAAAGTTTGCTTCTTTGTTTGTTTACTTATTAAATTTTGTTAGAGAGCATGAGTTGGGGGGAAGGGTAGAGGGAAAGGGAGAGAGAGAATCTTTTTTTCATTTTTTAAAAAAGTTTATTTTTTCAGCGTAACAGTATTCATTGTTTTTGCACAACACCCAGTGCTCCATGCAAAACGTGCCCTCCCTATTACCCACCATCTGTTCCCCCAACCTCCCAAGAGAGAGAATCTTAAGCAGGCTCCACGCTGTGCTCGCTCTCAGTCTCATGACCCTGAGATCATGACCCAAGCTGAAATCAAGAGTCGGACACTTAACTGACTGAGCCACCCAAGTACCCCCCTCCAAAATATTTTTGAATAGTATTCAAAGCCATGAAGAAAGCTGGCCCCAAATTACCTTTCTCTCTTCATCTGTGGCCATTTCTCCTTTTCTTATCCTCAGTTCCCTAACCTTTGGACACCTCAAGCTGTGGTTGTATTGCAGTTCTTACCACACCTCCACTAGACTGAGATCAGTCATCCTCCCTGCCATCCTGTTACCTACACTTAGGATATTCTCCGTTCTCATTAGCAAGAACAGGACTCCATGAACACTTACTTATTAGACACTATATTTTCTCCTTGTTATCAGTTACTGTATAAATTAATCTTAAATTTTGAGCTTATATACCACATTTTCTAGAATCTTCCTGATGAATAGTTTTACATTTTCAGGCCTCGGGAAGATGTATGGTTTTGTTAAATCTTTTTTTTTTACTTTTTATTTTGAAATAGTTGTAAATTCATATGCAATTATAAAAACTAATACTGAGAGCCCTCTTACACTCTTCACCTAGTTTTCCCAGTGGTAATATCTTACATAATTATAGTACAGTATCACAACCAGGAAACTTACATTGATAGAATCCACCAATCTAATTCAGAATTCACTCATTTGGATGTGTGCACTCATTTGGGTGTGTGCATATTAAATTCTGTGGGGTTTTATCACATTTGTAGATTTGTGTGACTACCACCACAGTCAAAGTAAATTTGACAAAGTAAATTTGGTTCGTTTCTTAATTGTGATTCTTCCTAGTAAAGTGTTCTCTGTTTTCCACTGTGACATCTATATGGGAGACATACCAGAATGACTTTAGGTGGTATGTGGATGAACATTTTTTTAATTTTACTAGTTGCAACTTAATTATTATGGCAAATGTCCTTTGTTTTTCAGTTAGCGTATGAAATTATAAAGTACCATTTTAATTTAAAAGGTGAGTCATCTTGGGGTGCCTGGGTGGCTCAGTGGGTTAAGCCTCTGCCTTTGGTGCAGGTCATGATCTCAGGGTCCTGGGATCAAGCCCCACATTGGGCCCCCTGCTCAGCAGGGAGCCTGCTTACCCCCTCCCTTCTCCCCTGCCTGCTTTTCTGCCTACTTGTGACCTCTCTGTCAAATAAATAAATAAAATCTTAAAAAAAAACAACAACAAAAGGTGAGTCATCTTCATAAAAAAAGATAAGAAAATAATAGCACAGGAGATATTGAGGCAAAAATCATGTTAGACATACGTGAAGGACTTAAGATACACAAAGCTTGGTACCTTTATTAGAGTGAAGAGACCCTTCTTTTTTGTTAGCATTATTACTGGGACCAAGAGCAATCTTAAGTCAGCAGCAGAGCAGAAGTTTGGGAGTCTTGGTTCACATCTAGGCCGTGTCATTCCCACCTCTCTTTCCACCACTAACTATGTATTGAATGCCTGTTATGCCAGACCCTTTTCTAGGTGCCGAAGATGCAAGAGTGAATAAAACAAAGCTTCTGCTGTATGGAGCCTACATTCTAGTGAGAGGAGACAAGACAATAAACATACGAATAATTAAACATTATGTATCGGTGATAAGGAAAGTGAGCATAGTAAGGAGAACACAGTGTCATGGGAAGTGGTGGCACTGCTTTGGTTGTATTTTTTTTTAAAGATTTATTTATTTATTTGACAGAGATCACAAGTAGGCAGACAGGCAGGCAGAGAGAGAGGGGGAAGCAGTCGCCCCGCTGAGCAGAGAGCTCAATGCAGGGCTTGATCCCAGGACCCTGGGATCATGACCCGAGCTGAAGGCAGAGGCTTTAACCCAGTGAGCCACCCAGGCACCCCTGCATTGGCTGTATTGTGTAGAGCATAGACTTTAGGGAAACAGGAGCAAAAAGAGATAGGTTGTTTAGGAGGCTGTTTCCATAATCCAAGCACAAGATACTGTTTCCCAAGCCAGAAGACAATGCCCATATGGTCCCATCACAGTTACCAATCTCCCGACTTCTGCAGACAGTACCCAGATTCCATTATATTTTTAAAGTCTACTGAACAGGAGTTTTGAGTGGATCAAATGTGGGATGTGAGAGAAAAAGGAAAAATTAATGATGACTCCAGGGCTTCTGGCTTGCACATCTAGAAGGTTTGAATAGCTATCAATGAGATGGAATCAATTGACAACAAATTTTAGGAGATTAGAAAATTGGTTTTGGGCATTATAGTTTTTTTAAAAAATATTTTATTAATTTGACAGACAGAAATCACAACTAGGCAGAGAGGCAGGCAGAGAAAGAGGAGGAAGCAGGCTCTCTGTGGAGCAGAGAGCCCGACGTGGGGCTCGATCCCAGGACCCTGGGATCATGACCTGAGCCGAAGGCAGAGGCTTTAACCCACTGAGCCACCCAGGCGCCCCAGGGGCATTATAGTTTTAAGATGCCTACTAAATGTCCAAGTTGGATATGTTTAATAGGCAATTGGAGGTTAGTAAAGATTTTTGGGCTGGAAATAAAAATTCAGGACCAGTTAGTATATTGACATTATTTAAAGCCATGAGCCTTAATGAGCATATGTAAAGCGTGAGTGTAGTTAGAGAAGAGAGGCCTGGGGACTAACTCTCAGGGACACTCTAGCATTTACAGTACAGTGAGATAAAGAGGAATCAGCAAACGAGACTAAAGAGTGACTAGTAAGATAGGAGTAAACCAAGAAAGACTGATGTCTTAGAAGCTGAGGAAAGAAAGCATTTCAAGGGTAATCTAGGTCAGTTCTGCTGATAAATTGAATAATAAGGCCAAAGGTTGAACTGACTATTGGGTTAGGCATAAGGAGATATTTTATGACCTAGAGGCTATGGCCTTATTTAAATTAAATCCAGAGAGACCAGGAGTGGGGCCCCTGGGTGGCTCATTTGGTTAAATATCTGACTCCTGATTTCAGCTCGTGCCCTGTTCTCAGGGTTATGAGATCAAGCCCCTCATGGGCTTGGTATTGGGCATGGAGCCTGTTTAAGATTCTCTCTCTCTCTCTCTCAAAAATAAAAAAATAAGAGAGAGAGAGAGAGGCCAGGAGCAGAGGAATTAAAAACAGTAATTTCAGATAGTGCTTTCAAGGAGTTTTGCTGTGAAAGAGAGCAGGCATTGGAATGGTAGCTGGAGAGAAATGGAAGGTTGATGGAGGGTTTTTTGGTTTTGTTTTTGGTTTTTTAGAATGGAGACATATAGCATATTTAGAGATCCATCCAGTGAAGCGGGAACAGTAGATGTTGTAGGAGAGAGCACAATTCCTGGATTGCTATTCTTGGGTGAGTTATAGAATGTAGCCTAAATGTGAAGGGCTGCCTTCAGAGCACAGGTAGCTTAGCCAAGTAAAAGGAGAGATGACAGAGTGCATGGGTGCAGAAGTAGGAAGATCGGTAGCTCTGATGGGACCATATGGGCATTGTCTTCTGGTAGCTTCATTATCAGCTGAAAGTACAGTCATGTTAGAGATTTGAGATGAGAGGAATAGGTGGGAAGTAGTTGTGTAGAAGACTGAGAGAGTAAGAGGATTTAGGGGAATATAGTAGAATTGCTGGGTAGCACTAAGTGGTTGCTAGCATTTTATTAGAACATCAATTTAAATTGAGACCAAGGCCACATGATTATAGTTTTCTTTAGTAGTGTTCTGCTGCACAGAGTTTGGTATAAGCAGAATTTTTGATTAAACCAAGGTTGAAATTTGTACATTAGAATGATGAAAAGAGAAGGGCCAGGGTCATAAGGGTATACAGAGGGAGTGACTGTAATGGTGGATCATGAAACTTAGGCTGGATAAGGAGCTCAGAAGGGAAATTATAAGGGGGGTAAGAGACAGTGGGGAAGGGGAATAGAATTGAATGGATTGTGGGTTCTGATAGAGCTTGAATAATTGTTGGAGTAGAATCCTAAAGGGAATGAGTGAAAACAGAAAGTGTTGGTTAGGGATTAGATGGTTAATTTGGGATTACAGGAGAGGAGTGGTTACTTGTAATGGCAAAGTCTAGATTATGACCATGGGAGTGCTATTTCCTGGTGAATAGCCTTAGGAAAATTCTACAACCTCTCCAAGTCTTACTTTTCTCCTCTGAAAAATGAGGATATAGCCTATTTTACAAAGTTGACATGAGGATTAAATGATAATATAAATGCAAAAACACATGGCATAGTGTCTAGCATGTGATAGATTCTTAAAATTTTTCATATTTCGTAATTTTGAACCTTATTTTGCCTGACCTGAGCAGAATAGCAAAATACCATATATGCTTAGCACCTTATGCTTCAAAATCATATATGAAGCCTAATGAAATTAAAAAAAGATTTAAAAATCACTCTATACCCATTATTATTTTTCTTTACTTGGAATGAAAAACACTACCATTGCAGCTATCACTATTATGTTAAGAAGCACTTATATTCTTATTATAACTCTGCTTCTGTTACTATTTATGCATTTAAAAGAATCTGTGCAAAGGGTTTTCACATCGTTTGCATTTACTGTCAAAATAGCCCTGTGAGGTATGTGGTGCTGGTATTTTTGTTATTTTCTCCATTTCCCAGTAGGGGAAATGAAAGTATAGTGAAGTATCCTACATATGATTATATTGGTTGAACTAGAACTTGAGCCCAGGTCTTCTGATTAACTGGTAACTGAATTCTGTTCTTTTTATGGTATGTCATTACTGGGGATATATTTACCTGCTATAGATCTGGTAACCCCTGAAGATTTCTTTTCAAACTCTGTAAGAAAAGGATTTTTCTTTTTACTGCATGATCCTCATACTTTTATATGCATTCATTTTTTCATGCAACACATACTTACTATAACCTTTCTAAATGTTAGGTCATGTGTTTAGGCCCTAGGAATATGGTAGTGAGAAAGACATGTACCCATACTTTCAGGAAATTTTCACTATGGTGAAAAGGACAGACATTAACTAATAATTACATAAAAATACGTATAATTGAAAAATGCTGGAGCCATGTGAATGAATAACAGAGAAGGACTTTATTGAGCCTGTGGGTTGGGTTCATGGTGATCATGAAAGACTTCTCTAAGGAAGTTATAATTAACCTGAGATTTGAAGGATGAACAGCAGTCAACTAGGCTATGGAGTAATGGGAAGAGGGTGCTACCTATGGGGAGAGCCTAGATGAAGGGATCTTTCCTTCTTTCTGTCCTTCTTACCCTCCTTCCTTCCTATCACAGTTCACACTGGTTCTTTCTCATTTTCATTATGATTTTTTTTTTCAGCATAACAGTATTCATTGTTTTTGCACAACACCCAGTGCTCCATGCAAAACGTGCCCTCCCTATTACCCACCACCTGTTCCCCCAACCTCCCACCCCTGACCCTTCAAAACCCTCAGGTTGTTTTTCAGAGTCCATAGTCTCTTATGGTTCACCTCCCCTTCCAATTTTTTTTTTTTTTTATAAACATATAATGTATTTTTATCCCCAGGGGTACAGGTCTGTGAATCGCCAGGTTTACACACTTCACAGCACTCACGATAGCACATACCCTCCCCAATGTCCATAACCCCCTCCCCCTCTCCCAACCCCACCTCCCCCCGGCAACCCCCAGTTTGTTTTGTGAGATTAAGAGTCATTTATGGTTTGTCTCCCTCCCAATCCCATCTTGTTTCATTTATTCTTCTCCTATCGCACTAACCCCCCATGTTGCTTCTCCATGTCCTCATATCAGGGAGATCATATGATAGTTGTCTTTCTCCGATTGACTTATTTCACTAAGCATGATGCCCTCTAGTTCCATCCATGATTTTAAAATATATTTTAAGCATGAATTAATAGTTACAAAGCATAGTACTGAACTTTTTGCGTTTTCTGAGAAAATCCATTATTTGGACTGCTTAGGAGGGCCTATGGTGAGTTTACATCCTAGGTTCCATCAGTTGTCATGCAGTAAGGCCATTGAAAACATTTATTTTGGTGTTCTTTTTTTCCCCCCAGCTTTATTGAAAAATAATGGATATACATCACTCTATAAGTTTAAGGTGTACAGCGTGATAATTTGATTTACATATATTGTGAAATGGTTATCACAGTAGGTTTAGTTAACATCCATCATCTCTGATTTTGCTTTTATGCTGGCACAACACACTGAATCTTTTTTCCAAAGGGAATGTGATATACATCTGCTTAAGTAAATGAATATTTCCATCTAAACCGATTCATTTGGTGTATTACAAAAACCAGTTCATTACATAAACTAATCATTTCCTTGGTTGAAAAATACAGTTACAAGGGTGTTTCTTAGTTCTAAATAGGATGGGGACTCGGGCAATTTTTCTTTTTCTTATTTTTACACTGTCATCCATTTCATCCATTAACCCACTGCTAGTAGCACTTACATAACACAAGGTATCTTCTATAGCAGTCTATAGTAGAAAATTCATGTGGCACAAGAAGAAAATCTCAGGAGATGAACGTTATAATCTACCAGTATTTCATTTTTTTTTTTAACCAGTATTTCATTTTTAAAAACAAAATACCATCCATTCTTATGATAAGTTACGAAATATGTTTAACTAGTCTACGTGCATATTAGAACAGACTAAGGTGTTTAGCAAAGTAGAAGAGAAGCTTTGAAAAGGAAATTGGCTACAAAAAGCAAAGGATGCATAATTCTTTGACTTTATAAAGAGATAGTTTAGCACATTTATCAAGCAAAGGTGATGGGGCTTGCTTGGAATGATTCCAAGCCACAATGTGATGCTGACTAAGCATTATTAAAACAGAAACAGATGTAGAGCAATGATACCATGGACTTCTCAAGCACATAAGAAATTGTTGATGATTTTTTTCCACCCCATCAATTTATGGAAGAAAGTAATATGTTGTGGTTGAAAGAGAATGTACTTTAGAGGTACCTAGGCTTCATCTATATCTCAGTACGACCACACTCTTCTTTGATCTAGAGCGATTCTCCACATCTCTCTGAGCCTCGGTTACCCATTTCTAAAATTACGAAAGCGTCTTTTAGAAAAATTTTTTAAGATTTTATTTATTTATTTATTTATTTATTTATTTTTTTTTTTGGTGCCACATAGGCACCCTGAGAATATCTTTTTTTTTTTTTTTTCCCTTTTTATTTATTTATTTTTTTTTCAGCGTAACAGTATTCATTGTTTTTGCACAACACCCAGTGCTCCATGCAAAACGTGCCCTCCCCATCACCCACCACCTGTTCCCCCAACCTCCCACCCCTGACCCTTCAAAACCCTCAGGTTGTTTTTCAGAGTCCATAGTCTCTTATGGTTCGCCTCCCCTCCCCAATGTCCATAGCCCGCACCCCCTCTCCCAATCCCACCTCCCCCCAGCAACCCCCAGTTTGTTTTGTGAGATTAAGAGTCATTTATGGTTCAAGATGGGATTGGGAGGGAGACAAACCATTATTTATTTATTTTTGAGAGAGCATGGGGCAGGGACTGGGCAAAGGGAGAGGGAGAGAGACTCTCAAGCAGACTCTTTGCTGAGCACAGAGCCTAACTCAGGGCTGGATCCCGTGATCCTGAGATCACAACCTAAACCAAAACCAAGAGTTGGACACTTAACTGACTGTGCCACCCAGGCACCCCAGAAAAATATCTTAATGAAATAATGAAACTTGATATTCACAGTGAACTGTCTGGACAGTCTGAATTATTCACTAATTTTAATAGTGTCAGCTTTGTCTGGAATTGTAATCCTTGTTTCACTTTAGTATCAAGAACAGCTGATGAATCAAGACAGCCCATTGCAGAGCCCTTGAGGAATAAAGTATATGTTGCGTTTCTACCTGTATATGTTAAAAATATTCCTGCCTATAAAGCAGTATAAATACACTTTCAGATATAAAGAAAATATCCATTCTGTTTCACAGTGTTAGCCAGTGAGCATAAGGTTAGCCAACTTTTTTTTTCCTTTTCCCTGCCTAATACTTTTCTGTCCCTCTTTGAATTTAGGAGCATGTATCCTGTTTGGAAGTCTTTTCTTGAGGGAACAATGCAGGTAGCCCAGTCTCGGATCAATATATGTGAAAACTATAAAAACTTCATTTCTGAGCCTGCAAGGACAGTGAGAAGCTTAAAAGAACAGCAACTAAAAAGGGTATTGTTTCTATTCTTTTCTTATATGCATATTAATATCTCAGTGCTCCATTTGTGATCTGCAAGATTATATTAAATTGCATTTTAACACCTTGAGCTTTTCTATAAGGTCACAAATATTTCTGATTTCAGCATGTTACTAGGGTTTTGTTGATTTCATCATATTCTTTCTAACTACTGTATTTTATTAACTGACAAAAGTGAATGTAATTTGAATCAACATTCTGAAAGCTCAGTGAACGCTTCTTACAAATACCACTTTTCACCTTAAGTAAATAGATTTACTTAGTTTCACAATATTGGTATAGTTTGGTGTATGTTAAAGTAGTTACAATGTTATTAATCCTACTTTGTCTTAGTTTTCACTTGAGCCATTTTGTATGCTAATTTAAAAGAACTTGACACATTTTGACCAAATATAGAAAACTTATTACCAAAAGTGTTGTGCTCTAAAGTTTAATTATATAGGTTACAAAGAAGTAAAGGTTTCAAATAGATCTATTTCTTTGTTTATACAGAAGTTAAAAATTCAAAGAAAAAAGTCACTATTTATTAAATGTGATTTTTATGAAAAGCTTGCTATTAAAAATAGTTGATTGAATTGTGTCCTCTTTTGGAAATAGTTACAAAAACAGATTATCATGATGCCTAATAAGTAATTAATTTTTTATGAGACCATTAAATACTTTAGAAAATATTAAAGTAACCGTTTACGGAAATAGTATTTCAGAAGCCATCCAGTTTTTAAATTCTAATTGTCATTTGGATTTTCAGAATTGTTTTACAAACAAAATCTAAAAAAACTAATTTTGCTTATTTGTCAAAGATGATTTTAGCAGCATAAAATCAGTATGTTAAATGTATATTGTATGTATATAAAATTTCCACCTCTTTCAAGCATTAGTGTAATATCACTTGGTTTTAACATTTGCGTAAGAATGCCGTTGTTTTACCTTTGCTCAAAATTACCTCTTTCTAAACAAACATGGTGCATAAACTACATGACTACTGACTAAACAGTGCTTTCGAGTTGGAAGAAAATATGCTGTATGTCTAGGTATGTAAGTATCTATCCCTGTGTGCAGAGAGAGGCAGAGAATTAATGCTAGCATAATTCCTAACTGGGAGGAAATACTATGTGTCAGATAGCTAGTGCATTCACCAAATCTAACTGAATTACTGGAAAGTTCTACTTTTCTTAATATAAGAGTATTTTGGGGGCACCTGGGTGGCTCAGTGGGTTAAGCATCTGCCTTCAGCTCAGGTCGTGATCTCAGTGTTCTGGAATCAAGCCCCGCATCAGTCTCTCTGCTCAGCAGGGAGCCTGCTTCCCCCCATCTCTCTGCCTCTGTGCCTACTTGTGATCTGTCAAATAAATAAATAAAAATCGTAAAAAAATTTTTTTTTGAAAAAGTTTACCATTGTGCTTTTCTCTTACATTCGTAAAATAGTGTCTGCCCTGAATTTAACCAGCATTCTGTGGCAAATGATGTTTGGTGGGGTTTGACAGGTCCTCTTATCTGTGAATTAATTTGTTTTATATTATATTGGAGAAAAATGGTGCTGTGTTCCATCTAGACATTAAGTACATATTGGTCATACCCATTAGGATTCTGAGATTACAGATGACAGACCTACTTCCAACTAGCTTTAAGCCAAGAAAATAATGTATTAGCTTGTATAACTGAAAATGCCGGGGGTGGATCCAGGTGCTCAAATGATGGTATTAGAATTCAGTCTTTCTTCTCATCCATTAGGTCTGCTTCATTCTTTAGCAAATGCTTCATTCTTTAGCAACTCTTAACATGGTGGCCCCCAAAATGCAAGATTTATGAATCTTACAGAAGGCAATCGTACATTTCCATTTTCCTAAAATTTTCCAATAAAACTACCCAAATTGAGGCTGATTGACCTGTCTTGGGTCACAGGCTTTCCCCCAAGTCAGGGGTTACATTGCAAACGATATATACTATAAAGCTGGAAAGATGATTTTCCAAAAGAAAATTGAGATGGGTTTCCAAAGGAAAACAAGGGAAACAGAGACAAAGCAAGTAGAGATAAGTAACCACTACAGTTGATTACTCCAATTGTACCTCCCAAGCTTTACCACAGATTAACTCCATAGGATAAATAGACCATCGATTCTTTCTCCTTTATTTCTCTAACTTTCCCCCATTTTTTTTGCCTTCTTTTGAATCAATCTTATATTTTTTATTTCCTCTTTTTTTTTTAACTTTAGTGTGATAAAAGCAGTTGACGTGAGATCTACTCTCTTAACAGGTTTTTTTTGGGGGGGGATACATGGAAATATTTTTTTTAATTTATTTTTTCAGCATAACAATATTCATTGTTTTTGCACAACACCCAGTGCTCCATGCAAAACGTGCCCTCCCTATTACCCACCACCTGTTCCCCCAACCTCCCACCCCTGACCCTTTAAAACCCTCAGGTTGTTTTTCAGAGTCCATAGTCTCTTATGGTTCGCCTCCCCTTCTAATTTTTTTTTTTTTTATAAACATGTAATGTATTTTTATCCCCAGGGGTACAGGTCTGTGAATCGCCAGGTTTACACACTTCACAGCACTCACGATAGCACATACCCTCCCCAATGTCCATAACCCCCTCCCCCTCTCCCAACCCCACCTCCCCCCCGCAACCCCCAGTTTGTTTTGTGAGATTAAGAGTCATTTATGGTTTGTCTCCCTCCCAATCCCATCTTGTTTCATTTATTCTTCTCCTATCCCCCTAACCCCCCATGTTGCTTCTCCATGTCCTCATATCAGGGAGATCATATGATAGTTGTCTTTCTCCGATTGACTTATTTCACTAAGCATGATAGCCTCTAGTTCCATCCACGTCGTCGCAAATGGCAAGATTTCATTTCTTTTGATGGCTGCATAGTATTCCATTGTGTATATATACCACATCTTCTTTATCCATTCATCTGTTGATGGACATCTAGGTTCTTTCCATAGTTTGGCAATTGTAGACTTTGCTGCTATAAACATTCGGGTACACGTGCCCCTTTGGATCACTACGTTTGTATCTTTAGGGTAAATACCCAGTAGTGCAATTGCTGGGTCATAGGGTAGTTCTATTTTCCACATTTTGAGGAACCTCCATGCTGTTTTCCAGAGTGGTTGCACCAGCTTGCATTCCCACCAACAGTGGAGGAGGGTTCCCCTTTCTCCGCATCCTCGCCAGCATCTGTCATTTCCTGACTTGTTAATTTTAGCCATTCTGACTGGTGTGAGGTGATATCTCATTGTGGTTTTGATTTGTATTTCCCTGATGCCGAGTGACATGGAGCACTTTTTCATGTGTCTGTTGGCCATCTGGATGTCTTCTTTGCAGAAATGTCTGTTCATGTCCTCTGCCCATTTCTTGATTGGATTGTTTGTTCTTTGGGTGTTGAGTTTGCGAAGTTCCTTATAGATTTTGGATACTAGCCCTTTATCTGATATGTCGTTTGCAAATATCTTCTCCCATTCTGTCAGTTGTCTTTTGGTTTTGTTAACTGTTTCCTTTGCTGTGCAAAAGCTTTTGATCTTGATGAAATCCCAATAGTTCATTTTTGCCCTTGCTTCCCTTGCCTTTGCCGTTGTTCCTAGGAAGATGTTGCTGCGGCTGAGGTCGAAGAGGTTGCTGCCTGCATTCTCCTCAAGGATTTTGATGGATTCCTTTCTCACATGGAGGTCCTTCATCCATTTGGAGTCTATTTTCGTGTGTGGTGTAAGGAAGTGGTCCAATTTCATTTTTCTGCATGTGGCTGTCCAATTTTCCTAGCACCATTTATTGAAGAGTCTGTCTTTTTTCCATTGGACATTCTTTCCTGCTTTGTCGAAGATTAGTTGACCATAGAGTTGAGGGTCGATTTCTGGGCTCTCTATTCTGTTCCACCGGTCTATGTGTCTGTTTTTGTGCCAGTACCATGCTGTCTTGATGATGACAGCTTTGTAATAGAGCTTGAAGTCCGGAATTGTGATGCCCAGGAAATTAAAGAAGAATTGAAAAAATTTATGGAAACAAATATGGAAACATATGGAAACAAATGATAATGAAAACACAACGGTTCAAAATCTGTGGGACACAGCAAAGGCAGTCCTGAGAGGAAAATATATAGCGGTACAAGCCTTTCTCAAGAAACAAGAAAGGTCTCAAGTACACAACCTAACCCTACACGTAAAGGAGCTGGAGAAAGAACAAGAAAGAAACCCTAAACCCAGCAGGAGAAGAGAAATCATAAAGATCAGAGCAGAAATCAATGAAATAGAAACAAAAAAAAAAAAACAATAGAAAAAATCAATGAAACTAGGAGCTGGTTCTTTGAAAGAATCAATAAGATTGATAAACCCCTGGCCAGACTCATCAAAAAGAAAAGAGAAAGGACCCAAATAAATAAAATCATGAATGAAAGAGGAGAGATCACAACTAACACCAAAGAAATACAGACAATTATAAGAACATACTATGAGCAACTCTACGCCAACAAATTTGACAATCTGGAAGAAATGGATGCATTCCTAGAGACATATAAACTACCACAACTGAACCAGGAAGAAATAGAAAACCTGAACAGGCCCATAACCAGTAAGGAGATTGAAACAGTCATCAAAAATCTCCAAACAAACAAAAGCCCAGGGCCAGACGGCTTCCCAGGGGAATTCTACCAAACATTTAAAGAACTAATTCCTATTCTCCTGAAACTGTTCCAAAAAATAGAAATGGAAGGAAAACTTCCAAACTCATTTTATGAGGCCAGCATCACCTTGATCCCAAAACCAGACAAGGATCCCACCAAAAAAGAGAACTGCAGACCAATATCCTTGATGAACACAGACGCAAAAATTCTCGCCAAAATACTAGCCAATAGGATTCAACAGTACATTAAAAGGATTATTCACCACGATCAAGTGGGATTTATTCCAGGGCTGCAGGGTTGGTTCAACATCCGCAAATCAATCAATGTGATACAACACATTAATAAAAGAAAGAACAAGAACCATATGATACTCTCAGTAGATGCTGAAAAAGCATTTGACAAAGTACAGCATCCCTTCCTGATCAAAACTCTTCAAAGTGTAGGGATAGAGGGCACATACCTCAATATTATCAAAGCCATCTATGAAAAACCCACCGCAAATATCATTCTCAATGGAGAAAAACTGAAAGCTTTTCCGCTAAGGTCAGGAACATGGCAGGGATGTCCATTATCACCACTGCTATTCAACATAGTACTAGAAGTCCTAGCCTCAGCAATCAGACAACAAAAAGAAATTAAAGGCATCCAAATTGGCAAAGAAGAAGTCAAACTATCACTCTTCGCAGATGATATGATAGTATGTGTGGAAAACCCAAAAGACTCCACTCCAAAACTGCTAGAACTTGTACAGGAATTCAGTAAAGTGTCAGGATATAAAATTAATGCAGAGAAATCAGTTGCATTTCTGTACACCAACAACAAGACTGAAGAAAGAGAAATTAAGGAGTCAATCCCATTTACAATTGCACCCAAAACTATAAGATACCTAGGAATAAACCTAACCAAAGAGGCTAAGAATCTTAACAGGTTTTTAAGTGTATGATACAGTAATGTTATCTAGAGCCACAATGTTATACAGCTAATCGTGAACTTACTCATTCTGTATATCTGAAATTTTGGTAGGTTAGTAGTTCTCTCACCTCTTCCCTCCAGCCCCTGCTGACCACAACTTACTCTTTACTTCCATGAGTTTGATACTTTATGTAAGTGGAATCATGCAGTATTTGTCCCTTTGTGACTGGCTTGTTTCATTTAGTGTAATGTCTAACAGGGTCATCTGTGTTGTATGTGGTAGCATTTCATTCTTTTTTAAGATCAAATAATATTTCATTATGTGTATATGCTACATTTTTTATACATTCTAGCATTGATCAGCACCTTGGTTGTTTCCTCATTTCTTTCTGCTCTTGAGTCTGAATATTTTCTACCAATACCTCTCACTTAATTAATACTCTGTTTTGCTGTTTCTAATCTGCTTTTAAAACGTCTTTTGGAATCTCCGTGTATTTTTCAGTTCTAGAATTTTTAATTGAGTTTTTAAAAATAGATTTTGTGGGGCACCTGGGTGGCTCAATTGGTTGAGTGTCTGCCTTCAGCTCAGGTCATGATCCCAGGATCCTGGGATCAAGCCTGTTGCACCTCCACATGTTTTTCTTTTACCCTCTTGAATATATTACTCCTAATCTCTTTTCAGGATTCCACTGTCTGAATCACTGTAGGCCTTTTTTTTTTTTTTTATGGTTTTTCTTGATTTTGGGTTATTGGGGTCAGCTGTTTTAGTATGCCTCACGATGCTGGACATTTTTGATAAAAATTGTAGAGACTCTGGAAGACATTTTTTATTTCCAAAGAGTTAAGTTTTCTGGCAGGCAGATAGAATACTGTCAGATCACCTTGATCCTTTGAGGGTCTGGTTTTAGCTTTTCATGGGGCTGGTCTATTTCACCTTTGTTCTTATTGCCAGGATTTTAACTGTGAAAAAGTGTGGGGTGCCTACCAAAACCCTTCTACTTTGATAAGACATGGTTCCAGCCTTTGTCTTCTCAACATCATGTAGTTGCTCTGATCCTCTGGTAACTGCTCAGCTCATTAGACTTTTAGCTACTGTTTTTTACTGGATTTCTTGGCATTACACCCATACATGCCATTTAGAAGTCAACCGAACCGATGACTCGGGGAAATTGCATACAGATCTTTGGGCTTGCTTCTTTAACACCCTTCTTTCCAGATCTTTGCCTCTCAAGTTTCTACTCTTTCAGCATCCTTAAACTTCAGCCTCTGATTCGCCAGTCTAGTAAGAATGCCTGTTTCTCTGTAACCTGATTCAACAAATAACCTTAGGAAAAAAGTCACCTTAAACATAGAGCTTACCTATCTGTGCTTCCCTTCTTCCAGACATCACAGTTCCTGTAAGTCCAGTGTGTATCATTGTTCCTTAGTGCTGGTAGTTTTTTTTTTTTTTTTTAAGATTTTATTTATTTATTTGACAGAGATCACAAGTAGGCAGAGAGGCAGAGAGAGAGGGGGAAGCAGGCTCCCTGCTGAGCAGAGAGCCCCGATGCGGGGCTCGATCCCAGGACCCTGAGATCATGACCTGAGCCGAAGGCAGAGGCTTAACCCACTGAGTCACCCAAGCGCCCCAGTGCTGGTGGTTTTAAACAGTGTCCAAGTTTTCCATCCTGGAGGAAAGTAGTCTGAAACAACTTGTTCTGTCATTATCACAACCAAGTTTGACTTAAAGTTTTCCCTCTATAACATTTTGATATTCATGTTCTTTTAAAAACTTTCTCTATTTTGACAGTTTTCTAATACTGGGGGTAAATCCAGGCATATTATAATTATAAAGCATCTGACCATTGTGTAGATTATAATGAGAATTATATCATGGCTTTTTCTAAATCATTTTCTGTATGCTGACATTTGCTTAAAAAACAAAATGAGCCACTATAATCTAAGGCATTTGTCATTTTTTAAATTGAGGTATAATTAACATAACATTGTATTAATTTAAGGTATATAATGCAATGATTCAATATTTGTATATATGCAAAAGATCACCACAATAAGTCCAATTAACATCTATCAGTCTCATAATTAATAACACTTCAGTTCATATTTTTCTCATGTATACTAGAGTTCACATTCCTTTGAAATAGTAATGGTTTACATTGGATAACACTTTAGAGTTTGTAAACTCTTATTGTATCCATTATAGTCTCATTTGTTTTTCATATGTACTTGTTAGGTATGTAAATATTATTATTTTACAAATGACAAAACCAAGGCTAAAAAATATTAAGGAGACTTAGTAGTAAATAACAGAGCAGGAACTTGAATACTCTACTTCCTAATTCCAAATCCTATGCAATCTTTGAAAAATGCTTGAAGTTTAAGTTTAAATAGGTTTACAGAAAAATACATACAACCTCTTTACCTTAGTAGACTAATTCCTTTACTTCTTTTATCTTCTTAGTTTTTGTAATAGTTGTAATTAATACATTGATCATTTTTATGATATCCTATATTCGTTATTCTCTCCCATTTCCTAATTAATTGTTCATGTTTCTGTACAACCTTTATGTTGTTGTTGTTATTTTTATTATTATTTTAAGTAGGCTCCATGCCCAGCTTGGAGCCCAGTGCAGACCATGAACTCAAAACCCTGAGATCAAGACCTGAGCTGAGATTGAGAGTTGGATGGTTACCCAACTGAGCTACCTAGGCACCTCTATTATTTTTTATTTCTGAATGAATTTTTAATTTATTCTGCTTTTTAAAATCATATCTGTTTTTGGACATTACCACTAAGTCTACAATAAAAATTTAACCTTTTTTTCTTTGAAGTTATTATCTTAGGATGAGTTTCCAGGACACAACTACTGGTCAGAGAACCTACTGGTTTGTAGGACTTCAATGTATGGCTAAAGTTACTTTTACTTTTATTCCCGTCTTTAAATTACTGGCAAGTATATCTATCTGTACATGATCTGTGTCATACTCAGGGATCGTACTTTTAATTTCTGCACTGAAATTCTAATATCCAAGTTTGTCACCATTTCATATGATCCCTTAACCTTAGTGTAAACTTGTACATTAATTTCTGTGTTTATCAGTGGTCAGTGCTTATAACTCTTGGGAAAGAGCTGGGCTTATACCACACCAAGTCTTTTTTTTTTTAAATATATAATATATTATGTGTTTCAAGGGTACAGGTCTGTGATTTATCAGTCTTACACAATACAAATTTCTCCCCACAACACATACCCTCCCCAGTGTCCATTGCTCAACCCACCATCCCTCCCACCCAGTTCCCCTCCAGCAACCCTTAGTTTGTTTCCTGAGATTAAGAGTCTCTATGGTTTGTTTCTTTCTCTGGTTTTGGCTTCTTTGATTTATCCCTCCTTTCCCCTATGACCCTCTGCCTTGTTTCTCAAGTTCCACATATCAGTGAGATCATATGATAATTGTCTTTCTCTGATTGACTTATTTTACTTAGCATAATACCCTCTAGTTCCATCCACATCATTGCAAATGGCAAAACTTCATTTTTTTAAAGATTTTATTTATTTGTCAGAGAGAGAGAGAGAGAGAGCGAGCACAGGCAGACAGAATAGCAGGCAGAGGCAGAGGGAGAAGCAGGCTCCCTGCTGAGCAAGGAGCCCGATGTGGGACTCAATCCCAGGACGCTGGGATCATGACCAGAGCCGAAGGCAGCCGCGTAACAAACTGAGCCACCCATGCGTCCCAAAACTTCATTTTTGATGGCTGCATAATATTCCATTGTGTATATACGGACCACATCTTCTTTATCCATTAATCTGTCAATGGACATCTGGGCTCTTTCCATAGTTTGGCTATTATGGACATTGCTGCTATAAATATTGGAGTGCACCAAGACTTTTCTTAAACATTATTAAGCTTCTTTTTAAGTATATAACTTAGTCTACCCCAGAAAACTGGATTCCTGCAGAAGAAATTTATTTTAAAATTGGAAGGGAAATCCTAGGTAGTCTTTGTATTTACAGATTAAGTTTGATGACTTTTATTTCATAAATATTTTTGGTTCAGGCATACCTAAAAAATACTGTGGGTTTGATTCTAGCATTACAATAAACCAAATATCGGAATAAACTGAGTCAAATGAATTTTTTAGTTTCCCAGTGTAAATAAAAGTTAGTTCACACTGTACTAAAGACTGTTAGTGTACAGTAGCTATGTCTAAAAAAATGTACATACCTTAATTTAAATATAGTTCATTGCTAAAAAAATGCTAATCATTATCTGAGTTTTCATGAGTCATAGTCTTATTGCTGGTAGAGGGTCTTGCCTTGTTGTTGATGGCTGCTTATTGAGCAGGGTCGTGGTTGCTGAAGGTTGGGATGGCTGTGGCAGTTTCTTAAAATAAGGCAACAATGAAGTTTGCTGAATCCATTGACTCTTCCTTTCACAGATGATTTCTCTGTGTTATGTGATATAACATGTGATGTAACATGTGATGCTATTTGATAGCATTTTACCCACAGAACTTCGTTCAGAATTGGAGTCAGTCCTCTCAGACCCTGCCACTGTTTTATTAGCTAAATATACTTAATATTCTAAATTCTTTGTTGTCATTTCAACAGTCTTCACCAGGAGTAGAGTCCATCTCAAGAAACCACTTTCTTTGTTCATCCATGAGAAGCGATCCCCCATCCATTCAAGTTTTATTATGAGGTTGCAGCAATTCAGGCACATTTTCAGGCCCCACTTCTAATTCTACTTCTTTTGCTATTTCTACCACATCTGCAGTTACTGCTTTCACTGAAGTCTTGAACCTTCAATTTGTAAAAACACAAATTACAATACAAAAATACAAAATACAAATATCTTCTCCCATTCTGTCAGCTGTCTTTTGGTTTTGTTAACTGTTTCCTTTGCTGTGCAAAAGCTTTTGATCTTGATGAAATCCCAATAGTTCATTTTCGCCCTTGCTTCCCTTGCCTTTGCCGTTGTTCCTAGGAAGATGTTGCTGCGGCTGAGGTCGAAGAGGTTGCTGCCTGCATTCTCCTCAAGGATTTTGATGGATTCCTTTCTCACATTGAGGTCCTTCATCCATTTGGAGTCTATTTTCGTGTGTGGTGTAAGGAAGTGGTCCAATTTCATTTTTCTGCATGTGGCTGTCCAATTTTCCCAGCACCATTTATTGAAGAGTCTGTCTTTTTTCCATTGGACATTCTTTCCTGCTTTGTCAAAGATGAGTTGACCATAGAGTTGAGGGTCGATTTCTGGGCTCTCTATTCTGTTCCACCGGTCTATGTGTCTGTTTTTGTGCCAGTACCATGCTGTCTTGATGATGACAGCTTTGTAATAGAGCTTGAAGTCCGGAATTGTGATGCCACCAACTTTGACTTTGTTCTTCAATATTCCTTTGGCTATTCGAGGTCTTTTCTGGTTCCATATAAATTTTAGGATTATTTGTTCCATTTCTTTGAAAAAAATGGATGGTATTTTGATAGGGATTGCATTAAATGTGTAGATTGCTTTAGGTAGCATAGACATTTTCACAATATTTATTCTTCCAATCCAGGAGCATGGAACATTTTTCCATTTTTTTGTGTCTTCCTCAATTTCTTTCATGAGTACTTTATAATTTTCTGTGTATAGATTCTTCGTCTCTTTGGTTAGGTTTATTCCTAGGTATCTTATAGTTTTGGGTACAATTGTAAATGGGATTGACTCCTTAATTTCTCTTTCTTCAGTCTTGTTGTTGGTGTACAGAAATGCAACTGATTTCTGTGCATTGATTTTATATCCTGACACTTTACTGAATTCCTGTACAAGTTCTAGCAGTTTTGGAGTGGAGTCTACAGACACATGAAAAAGTGCTCCACGTCACTCGGCATCAGGGAAATACAAATCAAAACCACAATGAGATATCACCTCACACCAGTCAGAATGGCTAAAATTAACAAGTCAGGAAATGACAGATGCTGGCGAGGATGTGGAGAAAGGGGAACCCTCCTCCACTGTTGGTGGGAATGCAAGCTGGTGCAACCACTCTGGAAAACAGCATGGAGGTTCCTCAAAATGTTGAAAATAGAACTACCCTATGACCCAGCAATTGCACTACTGGGTATTTACCCTAAAGATACAAACATAGTGATCCGAAGGGGCACGTGTACCCGAATGTTTATAGCAGCAATGTCTACAATAGCCAAACTATGGAAAGAACCTAGATGTCCATCAACAGATGAATGGATCAAGAAGATGTGGTATATATACACAATGGAATACTATGCAGCCATCAAAAGAAATGAAATCTTGCCATTTGCGACGACGTGGATGGAACTAGAGGCTATCATGCTTAGTGAAATAAGTCAATCGGAGAAAGACAACTATCATATGATCTCCCTGATATGAGGACATGGAGAAGCAACATGGGGGGGTAGGGGGATAGGAGAAGAATACATGAAACAAGATGGGATTGGGAGGGAGACAAACCATAAATGACTCTTAATCTCACAAAACAAACTGGGGGTTGCTGGGGGGAGGTGGGATTGGGAGAGGGGGAGGGGGCTATGGACATTGGGGAGGGGAGGCGAACCATAAGAGACTATGGACTCTGAAAAACAACCTGAGGGTTTTGAAGGGTCAGGGGTGGGAGGTTGGGGGAACAGGTGGTGGGTGATGGGGAGGGCACGTTTTGCATGGAGCACTGGGTGTTGTGCAAAAAGAATGAATACTGTTACGCTGAAAAAAAATAAATAAATAAATAAAAAATTTAAAAAAAAAATACAAAATACAAATACAAATACAAAAAAATACAAAAATGCAGTATCTGTAAAGCATAATAAAGCAAAGTACAATAAAATGAGATATGCCTGTATTTTGCTATGTGTGGACCACTTTTCTTTGACAAAAACCCAAATACTCTGACTTGAAGCAGTTCATCTGGGAAAACTTGTGGTTATGGATATACTGAAGGGTAGGGAAGAATGCATCACAAGAGATCTCTTCATTGCACACATAGGCTATCTAATATTATTTGATGAATAGTATTTTAGAAACTTATATAAAGGAAAAGAAAAAAGCAAGAAAAGAATCACCCTAAGTTTTCTGATGAGATTTTTTAGAAATCTTTTCAAAGATCTGAACTATCATAAGATCCACCTTGACATTGTCACACTTGCAAAAGATAATTTAATTAATAGCATTTTATAGATGAAAATGAATTAAGTAATTTCCATAAGATGTTTGGTTACCCAGTACTAAGAAAGACATCTTATTCTTCAATGGGTAGGGATATAAGCAGTGAATGGCTATGTGTGGGTCTGTGCATGCATGTGCCCATGGCGTTTACTTTGTATGGACATACTGCGATCCTAGCCACATGGTTTTCATCCCCAGAAGTTTTGACCTTCTGTGCTTAGTTTCCTCTCAAAACACTCATTATCAGACTCTTTCAGTGCAAGTTAAATCGCCATTGGATTCTTGAGTTTCTCTTCATTGTTTAGTTTTTCTGAGGCCATGCTCATTTTAGGTGAACATTTTGGTTTTAGAAACAGAGCCCACAGTCTATCACGTTTCATCTCCCCCTCCGATTTCCCCCAATTCACTTTTTCTTTCCTTCTCCTGATATCCTCCGTGTTATTCCTTATGCTCCACAAGTGACACCATATGATAGTTGTGTTTTTACAAATTGAAGGTTCAAGACTTCAGTGAAAGCAGTTGACTCTCTGCTTGATTTATTTCACTCCTCCAGACCCATTCATGTTGAGACAAAAGTTGTGTCCTCCTTTCTGATGGAGGCATAATATTTTTTATTTTTATTCTTTTAAGTATTAAGGGGGGCACGTATTGCATGGAGCACTGGGTGTGGTGCATAAACAATGAATCCTGGAACACTGAAAAAATAAAATTAAATAAATAAAAAAAAGTAATCTCTGTGCTCAACTTGGGGCCTGAGCTCATGACCCCAAGATCAAGAGCCACATGCTCTACTGACTGAGGCAGCCAGACACCCCTCATGGTATTATTTTTTAAGTAAGCAGTTTGTTTATGATAAGGACTATTAAAACTAAAGAGAAAGGAAGATTTTTCTGCAAGATAAAAGATGATTATTTTAGTATATCTACACAGTGAAATCTTATTCAGCCACAAAAAGAAATGAATTAATACATGATATAAGATCGATAAACCCTGAATACATTATACTAAGTGAAAGTCTTGGGACATATACGGCCAGATACTATATAATTCCACTGATACGAAATGCAGAAATTCATTGAGACAAAAAGTAGATTAGTGGTTTCTAGGGACTAGGAGTAGGGGGAAATGGAGAGTGACTGCTAATTGGTATGGGTTTTTGTTTTTTTTTTGGGTGATGACAGTGTTCTGGAGTTAAATAGTGGTAATAGTTATACAACCTTAAGAATATACTGAAAACCACTGAATTGTATACTTTAAAAGGGTGAATTTTCTTCTATGTGAGTTACATGTCAGTTTTTAAAAAGCTTACTATTTTAAGGTAAGTTTTCTCTACATAAGGACATTAAAAATATGGTTGTCACAAAACTGGGGCACGTACTATTGTGGGTTACATGATAAAAGATATCATCACTTTCTTACTGTATGACTTGGGATAAATTATTTAACCTTTATAAGTATTTCCTCATTTAAAAAAAAGATTTTATTTATTTATTTGAGAGAGAGAGAGTGAGAGAGCAGGTGCATGCACAACCTGAGGGAGGGATGTAAGGAGAGAGAGAGAATCCCAAGCAGACTCTGTGCTGAGGGCGGAGCCTGGATGCAGGGCTCAATCCCATGACCCCAAGATCACAACCCAAGCTAAAAATCAAGAGTCGGACACTGAACTGACTGAGCCACCCACGTGCCCTGTATTTCCTCATCTTAAAATGGGACTAATATAAATACTTTTATCAGAGTCGTTTGGAGGAGTAAATGTGATAATATTTATATATAAAGTACTATACTTACACATTTTGCCTGTGTGTGCGCCTGTAGGGAGTCTTCTTAAGTGTAGCAAAACACTGAGACTGTCATGATTATCCTAGGCCATACGTGGCATGAGGTTTACTTAGAAGGACAGTAGCATAGCAAACACAGTTAACAAGCAGGACGGCATCCAGCACTAGTATAATTAGTTCTTCCACCACTGTATGCCTCAGTCTGCACAGCCAACCAGTTATTCTGTTTGGTTCCTCAGGTGAAAGGTCTGGGGTAAGAGAATGAGATTCACATGTACAGGGATAGCCACTGACCCTAAAGAGACTGAAAGCTTTTATTACAACTTTATTTATTTATTTATTACACCAGAGCTTCCAAAGTCTCTGCAAAGGACATGTCCATATCCAGGTATTATCATACTCAGAGAAGCCCGAACCCAAGACTTTTCCATCAGATATTTATTGTGCATCTGTACTTTCCTCCAAATTGATGCAGTTTACCTATCAGTGTTCGTAAGTGCTGTTGCCAAATTGTGTCTTTCTCAGGTTTCTGTTAAAACACAGACCTAGAAATTTCAGTAAGGGTCCAGTTTTCATGCAGAGGAGAAAGAGGTGAGGCTTTTTTTTAACCCTTTATTTATAGCCTGGCACTTGTTAAGTGCTCAGTAAATATGCTCATAGGGAATCTTCCAGGTTTTCTGTTTACTGTAAAGTAGTCCTTTTCTTACCACCTAACAATTTTTGGGAAACTCTAGCCTCTATGTCACATGTGTAGGTTTATTTGTGCTTTATCCTTGCTGCTCCAGTGTCCTTGCTCTACTCCGTGCTGTTCACCCTGTCAATATAGTTCCTCACCAGTGTCTCTTCCTGCTTTGCTGAGCTCTTGTCAGTCTCCACCAGACTCTGTTTCAAGCTCAGAAGTGTTTCAGTTCAGGCTTCCCTGAGTTGGCCTCAGGCTGGTGAAACTTTGCAGTGGTCTGTTGCAAACTGGGAAAAGTGTTTCCCCTTTAGATATCCAGAGGAGTCCCAAAGCAATGTTACTTTGGCCCCAATGTGTTATAAGAATTTATTAATTAAACATTTCTTTGAGTTAATCATGTCTGTCTCCGCCCCCAGGTGTGTATATGTATTCAAAGAACTGAGTTGGCAGTAATTTTGAGTAGTAATTGTTACATGGTACCCAGGTTTCTTGCTCCTCTCCATCTTGGATTTATGCTAGACTTGTCAGATTACACTCCTTCTTTCCCAGAGCAGAATTCTTCAGTATCCTTTGCACCATCAGTTCCCCCAAACATGTAAAGATTTTATTAAGATTTTGTAGCACATTAAGACTTTGGCAGCACATATACTAACATCGGCATGTTATAGAGAAGATCAGCATGACCCCCACCCAACGATTATGAAGAAATATAGGATTGCTTTGTTCTTTTGCCTTTAGTGTCATGGTATCTCCAATAATAAAAGCATTTTCATTGTTGCTCTTCTCCTGCCTTACCTTAACGTCAGTCTTCAGCAGCACTGAGGTTATTAAGAGTTGTTAAGCAAACTGGGACACTGTTCAATACATTTCTTGAGATGGGAGTACCAGCTGTTCACTGGATTTTAATTTGCAGTTTGAAGGAGACTAAAAGTGCTGATTTTTCTCCTGGGTTTCCATCCTGAGGGCATAGTGCGTAGTCCTTAGGACAAATTCATTTTTGGTAAGCCTAAAAACTAATAACATCATAATTGCACTTTGTATTTTACAGTGTGTGGACCAGTTGACAAAGATCCAAACTGAATTACAAGAGACAGTGAAAGATTTAGCTAAAGGCAAAAAGAAGTACTTTGAGACTGAACAGATGGCTCATGCAGTACGAGAGAAGGCTGACATCGAAGCAAAGTATGTGCTTTAGCATTTCGCAAAAAGTAATTATGCAAATAAATGTTATTTTTGCCAATACTTTGTTTTCTGTTAATATAAGGCATAGTCTCATTCTTAGGTTATGTTGGTTTAATCTGACCTATAAATGTTACATACTTTCAAATTTTTCTTTTATATTTTATATTTTCTTTTATATTGGATGATCTCATTTAAATTAGTATAGCAAAATGAGTTAGTTTTCACATTAAAAATTGAATTTTGAAAAGGAAAAAGGACAAATGAACATTGTATTGAACGCTTAGCAAAAGCTGGTTGAAGTTGCTATGGTGTCGGAATATCCGGGTTTAGGAGCCTCATTTTTTTTCATGTTAGACTCTAAATGAGTTGTTGTTGGAAATCCCTGACCCTCAGCATGCCATTGAAGGCACCTTGGACATCTCAAATAAATAAAGAGCACTGACCTCAGTATAGAAATCCTGACCCAGACACAGTTTCTCTCTTGTGTGAAATTTTAATATATATACTTTTTAAATGTATGCTTTAGCAAATGTGTGAATTATACTTTTAGTATATGTGAATCATAAGCCCTTTATTTCGAGAATAATTAGGAAAAGAAGGAACTGGCAATTGATAATAAAAGGAGATATAAAGTGAGCAGTACATCTTGAAACAAGATGGGATTGGGAGGGAGACAAACCATAAATGACTCTTAATCTCACAAAACAAACTGGGGGTTGCTGGGGGGAGGTGGGATTGGGAGAGGGGGAGGGGGCTATGGACATTGGGGAGGGTATGTGCTATCATGAGTGCTGTGAAGTGTGTAAACCTGGCGATTCACAGACCTGTACCCCTGGGGATAAAAATACATTATATGTTTATTTAAAAAAAAAAATTGGAAGGGGAGGCGAACCATAAGAGACTATGGACTCTGAAAAACAACCTGAGGGTTTTGAAGGGTCAGGGGTGGGAGGTTGGGGGAACAGGTGGTGGTAAATGGGGAGGGCACGTTTTGCATGGAGCACTGGGTGTTGTGCAAAAACAATGAATACTGTTACGCTGAAAAAATAAATAAAATGGAAAAAAAAAGTGAGCAGTACAGATTTTTGCTATGACGAGCTGAGGAAGATAAAGTTTTTGAGAAAAAATAAACCTGTGCCATTGAATGGGACTCTAAAGAGGTCTATTAAGAAAGCTGACTCTTAACTCCTGGGCATGAAATCAGAAAGGTCATGAACCATTGTACAGACCAGTGCGGGGGGGGGGGGGGGGCGTTCTTTCTAATATGTTTTTATCTATAGGAAGTTAAGCAATCTCATAAGCATCTTGTGAAAATTTATGGTTTCCTCCGAAGTTAATTCAGTACCAAGGACTGGTTGACGAATATTCCTAAAGTATTTAACATTACTGGAAAACGTATTTAATATTTCCCTATTTTAGGTTATTATCTTTATTATTTTTCTGAGCATGCAGATATTTCCCATACTTTGATAAAGTCAGTGAACCCATCTTTCCAATAAGATCTGAAGATTTTAGATTAGATGATCTCCTTATAGGAATTTCCTGTCATGGTGGTTTTGGGGAATTTGTTTTTTTTAAACTTTCAGGGATTCTAGAACAGAGAGTTGAGAGATCTGTTAGAGCATATATAAATACCTACTTTAGCCAAGGTCCACAGAGCAAAAATGAGGACAATTCCAAGGCAGTTCCTAAGAAGTATGGATTTGACAGGGTCTAATTCACAGATATTCATCGCACAACACAGCCTTCTAATATGGCCCAAATTCAAAGCAGTTACATCAAATTAGACATTTTATTTCAGTGTGTAACTTTCCTGAAAATTCGTTCAACTACAGAGTAAGAAATGCCTCTTTATCTTCATTGACTCTCTAAATGTTTATTGAATAATTATTTTGGGTACTTTGAGTACAGAGATGAGTAAGATAAGCTTTGCATTTTTAAGAAATTTAAAGCCTATAATTAAAGGCAAATGTGTTTAAAAGTAACTTTATGATTTGTTTACTCACAGTAGACTCAAGTACCTGCAGTCACTTACATAGTAACTAATAATATGTTCACTGTAGTTGTATGAAAACACTGCTTTGTAAGCATAGAAAATAAATTAATTTTGCCTAATGAGAAAGGAAACCTTTATAGACGAAGTGATATTTGGATAGAGTTGAAGGAGATGAGAAGGAAGCTCAGGGAGGGGAAATAAAGATGGGACTATGTATACTTTTGATAGATGATTTGATAGATGGTGAGCTGTGCACATTAAGAGAGTATAAAAAGGAAGAGGGATGCCATTTGAAAGGAAGGATGGGTTCCATTTTGGATATGTAGGTTCTGAAGA
Source organism: Meles meles (assembly GCF_922984935.1). Classification (NCBI taxonomy): domain Eukaryota; kingdom Metazoa; phylum Chordata; class Mammalia; order Carnivora; family Mustelidae; genus Meles; species Meles meles. The sequence continues at coordinate 60,516,525 of NC_060073.1, read as the reverse complement.
GCCTGCAGGACACTGAAGTGAATAAATTTGGTAGGGAGTCATGTATCTAACTCTCAGGTGAGACTCTGGGCCTGAAGATCTCGCTTTGGGGTTGGTTGCCTATCAGGTGATAGTTATAGGGATGAAATCATATATAAAATGAGAAATTGAGTTTGGGACTCTAAGGAGCATTAACATTTGGAAGTAGATGGTGAGGAGTGTGCAATACAATTCACTATTTATATGTATCTTTTTTGTTGTAGATCAGAATCTTTGAGCATTGGAACTGTATTATTTTATCTATTACTAATATCTTCTTAAGTACCACACAAGAGTTTATATGAGGATTAGCAAATGAAACAGAAAGCAGAAACTTAGAACCTTATATTGGAAAATCTAGGTGCAACTCAGATCATTTGGATAATGACTGCAAGAAAAAGAATTGAGAAACCCCAGTCTTTTTTAATCTTGAACAGGCTCTTTCAGATTCTGAAGTGTGTGGCTTTTTCTAGTCAAAACAAATAGGAATCTGATTAATAAAAGCAGACAGAACCCCAGGAAATACAAATATGGCAAGGTAGAAAATAACAGGAGTGTCTTGGACACAATTTTTTTTTTTTTAAACAGTGGAGAAGTAGTTAGGATTCATACGTGTGCATCCTTGAATGTTTCTCTTTTGTTAGAAAGATGATGGGCTGCGTTTGCTATCCTCCAAACATTTGCTATGCAGAGACTGGCTTGCTCCACCTTCCATTCCCATGGGGTCTGCAACTTTCCTTGGTATTATGGCATAGCTTCCAGCACATGCACTGAATTCTCCCATGGCAATCACCATGACACTGCAGTCAAGACAAACATTGCAGCTTCAAAAATCACTGGTCGGTCGTGGGAGTGTTGTTATTCCTTACTGTTTGTCTGTTGACTTTCTCCTTCTGTTTATCTCTGGCTGTTTGGGTAAAACCAGCATATTTTTACTACTGATTGTTAATTATGTTTCCTTCCCAAACTGAAAGGAATTGAGGAAAATAAGGACGTCAGAATGGGAGAAGATTAAATAAAACAAAATCATATAGGGCAGAGCCCAAGGACTTTCTCACTGTGTTCCAATACTATGGTAAGAGTGGAGGGAGCACGCAGGCTGGGAGCCAAACAAGAAGGACTTTCCATGGGAGAAATAATGGAATTAAGGACTTTGAAGACCCTGGGAATATCCTACTATAGGTTACATTGCAGGTGTTGTCACAGCCTATTGCACATGGCCCTGAATGCCTGCTAATTTTTGCCTCCACAGATTGGTTATCCCCGTGTTTCTAAACTAAGTGTGAATTTAAGTGTGTGTAATTGTATGACACTGGGAATCACCTATAGTTTGATGACTCTTGTTCATTAGGAGATACCAATATATTGTATTTGTCAAATTGTATTCTTGTCATTCAGGATATCTTAATTAAATATCCCAATTTTCTTGTTGCACTACAATATTCTTCCTGTAGTAAAGGAAAATAATCATTGCTCCTGGCTTTCTATTTTTTTAGTTCTCTTTTGGAATAGCATTGCAGAAAAGCATCACTGTTTTAAAAATTTGGAATTATAATACTAAAGATGTCATATGTAATTTGATAATTTTATGAAACATACTGTATTTTCTGTTTTATTATAGATCTAAACTTAGTCTTTTTCAATCAAGAATCAGTTTACAGAAAGCAAGTGTAAAGGTGAGTTTTTAAAAACTATTTCACAATTGAAAAACCTTAGCTTACTAAAAAAGAACTGGGTTTTTTGAGGGTTGAAGTCAGTTATTTCCACCTAATTTAGAAGCATTTTAAAGTCATTAACTCGGGGAAGAAGTCTCCTTCCCAGTTCATGGGGGTTTTCTGCCTAGGTGTCAGCACTTTGGACACTGCTTGCTTCTCAAGATTGCTTTAGAGATAGGTTCTATACCTTACCTGCTTAGGTAGCCTGTTATCTTTAACTCTTAGTCCAAGAGACTTAGTCCTCGGGCTTTAGAAAATCTACAAAATTCATTTCATTCCGATTTACAGCCTTGAGCAGATACTCTGGGCCAGATCCAAGTGAGATTTTCCTGTGGGATCATTGAACTGTCGAATACCTGATAAGTAAGTTTAGTGATCCGCCTTTGGCTGTCAGGATTCCGGCCAGGACACTATTCTTTTGGCATATGAGGAATGCTGATTTTTTAATTTTAATTTTTGAAAGATTTTATTTATTTATTTGAGAGAAAGAGAGTGAGAGAAAGAGAACACAAACAGGGGGGAGAGGCAGAGGGGGGAAACAGACTCCCGAGAAGCAGGGAGCCTAATGTGGGACTCGATCCCAGGACCCTGCAATCATGACCCAAACCGAAGGTAGATATGTAACCAACTGAGCCACCCAGGTACCTGGAATGCTGATTTAAAAAAAAAAAAAAAAAAAGATTTTCTAACTCATAGCAAATTTACCCATGTCTTTGAAAAGTAGGTACTTACTTAATTTGGGAACCTTTTTTTCCCATCTGAATAAAATGAGCAAAATACTTTGAAGTATTTTGAAAAGCTTTGGAAGTATGTTAAGTGTAAATAACATGTAAAAACAGTCTTGGGGTACCTGGGTGACATAAGCCTTTGGCTCATGTCATGATCCCAGGATCCTGGGATCGAGCCCTGCATCAGGCTCCCTGCTCAGTGGGGAGCTTGCTTCTCCCTCTCTCTCTGCTGCTCTGCTTGCTTGTGCTCTCTTTCTCTGTCAAATAAATAAATAATGTCTTAAAAAAAAAAAAGGAAACACTCTCACCATGTTTAACAGTTGTAATCATTATTTAATTCCTCAATAGTGTTGAATATTTTTATATGCAAATGAGTATTTCTGCACATGGTTACCTTTACTCTTGTTGGGGAGCCATTAATTGCCAGCTAAGAATGGTATCCTTATATATCTTACAGTGCAATATCAGTTTGTGTTGATTTTTTTTCTCTTTCACTATGTTTTAGTTAAAAGCCCGGCGATCTGAATGTAATTCTAAAGCTACCCACGCAAGGAATGATTATCTTCTTACATTAGCAGCAGCAAATGCACACCAGGATCGCTACTATCAAACAGATTTAGTTAACATTATGAAGGTAATACAGCCTTAATATTTGTGCTCATTTGTTTCGTTAGAGAGAAAACAACTCATGAGTTGACTATTCAGTAGGTAGCATTGAGTCAGTAGAATAGCAGCCAGGTTTCTTTGCAGTTCTTTGAACAATACTTGATATTGTTTGAGTACCCTCTCTTTCAGGTAATTCTGAATTAATTTTTAATATAAGAAAATATTTAAAGCCAAATCACAGTAAAAAGACTAACTGTAGTTAGTCCCTAGTAGTGGCAGATATTTACTGTATAATGGTTATTAATATAGAAGATACAGAATAAGATTCTTTTAAGGCTCAGGTTTTTAAAATTTTATAATTTTACCTTTAATTAATAGGTAAACTTGTATTTGATGTTTTATGATTTTGAGGTACCCATGAGAAGAAGAGAAAATATCTGGTAATTATATGAAGATGTCTCTACCCTAGGTAGTGCTCTGAAATGTAGATAGATTGTATTATACTTTCTTGTGTGCTCAAACTCAATTTGGTCTTTCCCTGTTTATACATGTATTTGTTTCTTTCACTTCTAATGAAGTAAAAGAAAAGGGGTAGAGAAGAAAATCTTGTTTAAACGTCTGCCAGATTTCACCTGTCACTGCATAGAGTGTATCTCATTTTCTCCTGTCTTCTTAAGGACCCAAATATTTGATTATTCTGTCTTTCGCTTATATTTTCAATCCATCCTTTTCAAATATTGTTCTTAATGACTATCAAAACACATTAATTGAATTGCTTGCTTTACAGATCAGAAGCTTTGAGAATGGGGATGCAACAGGAGTGGGTGCTCTTTTTTTCTATAGGGCCTCTGGGAAAGAGATAAACTCTGTCTAGAAACTGTAAGTTCTTTCCTTGAAAGTAGACAGGACATTTCCTGAAACCTTCAGGGAAAAATGGGAGTGATAGAGTCAAACTGGGCTAAGAAATATCCAGTTGCAAAATGTTTTCTTTCCTTTTTGTTCATTGCCAGAACTCCCCTTTTCCTAGCTTCTATCCTGTTTTGAATTCCACTGGTTAGAACATAGGTGGTAAGAGAGACAAGGGCTTGTTTTGACATCCCAGATGAGAGCTCTGTTTACGTTTCCTGATAAAATGTTAGACCTAGAGGTTTAGGCATTTTAGTATCTTATTAGGCGTACATAGCCCTTCAGATTTACAAGAACCAACTAGAGGCTTGACCTCCCATTATACCATACTTTCTCTAGGGAAATATATATGTCTACTCAGTCTTAGACAACCCATTTATTAAAGAAGATACTCAATACAGTTTACACTTAAAGTCGTGATTCCCTGTATACTGCCCACTCTTAAAGCTGTTAACTATATATTTCCCCTTTGATTACTTTAAAATGAACATACTAGTTAAGCAGCAGCAAAATTAAATCTTTATGTTTTTTAAATTGAATCCTCAGGCTAAAAGACCTCTTTCTTGAAACCCTGTGACCTTTGATAAACTGGGAAAGGTACAGTATTATTTTGGGGGTGTACCTTCTGCCCAATATAAAGAGAAAGTTAATGGGCCTGGCCAGCTCTCAGATTATATATCTTTGAACTTGCTTTGAAGTCCTAATGCAGATATTTGCTAGGCAGTGGTTTGGTTATGCCTCCGATTACTCATTTCAATCGACATTGTAAAGTACTGGAATGATAAAAATAGAGGAGTCCTCTTTTGTCCCTTAAAAGTAGAACAGATGTATTCTCAGTTTTCATGTTGTGTATGTGTGAATTCATTTTCTTCCTCATGTTAACTCTGTAGTCTGCAGTATTGGAAAACTGTCATCAATCATATTGTTAGCTGCTGAGTGAGTTTCTATCATTGAATTGACAGTGAGTGGCCCTTCGTATCTTTCTTAGAAAAGTCTTGTTTTCTGAATTGTTGTCAAGGTTATGATGCCCTAGCTAGGGTCTTTTTAAATGAATTCTATGGATAATTTTGAAGCAGGAGGTTTGATTCTTTGGTTTAATCATAAGCATTTAATAGTCACTTACAATGTGGTAGATACTGGACTACACTTTGGGAAGAGGCAGAGATGAGTAAGACGCTCTTTATCTTCAAAGAGCTCAGTCTGGTGGAAGAGAGAGAAATACATAGAAATGATATAATGAAGCCCCAAATCGGGCTCTCTGCTCAATAGGGAGCCTGCTTTCTCCTCTCTCTCTGCCTGCCTCTCTGCCTACTTGTGAGTTCTGTCTGCCAAATAGATAAATAAAATCTTAAAAGAATAATGAAATTACTTATTGGTGGAGGACCATAATTAGTAATATTAACAACTATTCTTTTTTTTCTTTGATTGCTCAATATTGCTCTGGCATTATCCTAATCATTTTAGGCATATTATCCTTTACCATTTTTTTCTTTATCTTAGTTAGAATTCATAGTTCATTATTTAAATACCATTCTAGCCTATAAATGGAATGAAGTGAAATTCCAACCCAGGATGAACCCAGATAACCTCTTTCTTTGTACCGGAATCCAAGTAGCCAAGTACTACTGAAAACAGTCTTTAAACAGATAGAACACATTTATGTTCATAAATTAATGTGGAACCAGTCTCAAATGGACCCTGAGCATTTGGGTCCATTTGGTCATTTCCTTGGTTGACTCCTAGTATTTTTAACATTTCTTTCAACTTTTTTCCATCTCAAACCTCGAATTTACCTCTTCTCTTTCACACTTAGCAAGTGGTCTTTCTTCCTAATTTACAGAGAAAATACAAGCCATTAAAAGGGAACCCCATTATTTTCCCATTACACATTTATTTGTGTTCAAGATTCCTCCAAGGAACCTCAACAACAGAGTTGTTTCTCCTGTCTAAAGATGATCCTTTCACCTCGGTTTTGGATAATGCATTTTCAGGATCAAAACAAATATTCTATTTTCTTACATATCTTGGACATTGTATTCTTAGGTTAAAAGTGTAGAAGAGGGCGCCTGGGTGGCTCAGTGGTTTAAGCCGCTGCCTTCGGCTCAGGTCATGATCTCAGAGTCCTGGGATCGAGTCCCACGTCGGGCTCTCTGCTCTGAAGGGAGCCTGCTTCCCTCTCACTCTCTCTGCCTGCCTCTCTGCCTACTTGTGATCTCTCTCTGTCAAATAAATAAATAAAATCTTTAAAAAAAAAAAAAGTGTAGAAGAAAAAAAAAATGCCAGAGCATGAGAGTGAAGTAACTGTTGGGTGTCCAGCATGGCCAGGTACTGTCTAGGTACTTTAAATACCTTCTTTCATTTAGTTTTCAGAACATCTTTCGAGCTAAATATCATTATCCCTGTTCTGCAAATCATATAGCAGAGCGTCAGTGAGGTTCAGGGAATGTGTATATATTCAGGACTTAAAGTCTCTGTGACTTCAGAGCCTGTGTTCTTTACTAGATACCACACTGTGTTTTCTACATTGCATTCCAATCTTCTTTTTTTTTTAGTTTTATACTTTATTTTATTTTATTTTTTGTGTGTTTATCTTTTTATTTTCTTTAATTTTTTAAAATGTTTTATTTTTTTTCAGTGTTCCAAAATTCATTGTTTATGCACCACGTCCAGTGCTCCATGCAATACGTGTGCTCCATGATACCCACCACCAGGGTCATCCAACCCTCGACTCTCCTCCCCTCCAAAACCCTCAGTTTGTTTCTCAGAGTCCACAGTCTCTTATGTTTGTCTCCCCCTCCGATTTCCCCCATCTCACTTCTCCTCTCCATCTGCCCATGTCCTCTGTGTTTTTCCTTATGCTCCACAAGTAAGTGAAACCATGTGATACTTGACTCCCTCTACTTGACTTATTTCACTCAGCATAATCTCTTCCAGTCCTGTCCATGTTGATAAAAAAGTTGGATATTCATCCTTTCTCATGGAGTCATAATACTCCATTGTATGTATGGACCATATCTTCTTTATCCATTCATCCGTTGAAGGGCATCTTGGCTCTTTCCACAGTTTGGCCATTGTGGCCATTGCTGCTATGAACATTGGGGTACAGATGACCCTTTTTTTCACTACATCTGTATCTTTGGGGTAAATACCCAGTAGTGCAATTGCAGGGTCATAGGGAAGCTCTATTTTTAGTTTCTTAAGGAATCTCCACACTGTTTTCCAAAGTGGCTGCAACAACTTGCATTCCTACCAACAATGTAGGAGGGTCCCCTTTCTCCACATCCTCTCCAACACATATTGTTTACTGTCTTGTTGATTTTGGCCATTCTGACTGGTATAAGGTGGTATCTCAGTGTGGTTTTGATTTGAATCTCCGTGATGGCTAATGATGACGAACATTTTTTTCATGTGTCTGTTAGCCATTTGCATGTCTTCTTTGGAGAAGTGTCTGTTCATGTCTTCTGCCCATTTTTTGACGTGACTATCTGTTTTGTGTGTGTTGAGTTGTGGAGTTATTTATAGTTCTTGGATATCAGCCCTTTGTCTGTAGTGTCATTTGCGAATATCGTCTCCCATTCCGTGGGTTGCCTCTTTGTTTTGCTGACTATTTCCTTTGCTGTGCAGAAGGTTTTGATCTTGATGAAGTCCCAAAAGTTCATTTTTGCTTTTGTTTCCTTTGCCTTTGGAGACATGGCTTGAAAGAAGTTGCTGTGGCCAATGTCGAAGAGGTTACTGCCTATGTTCTCCTCTAGGATTTTGATAGATTCCTGCCTCATGTTGAGGTCTGTTATCCATTTCAAGTTTATCTTTGTGTATGGTGTAAGAGAATGGTCGAGTTTCATTCTTCTACACATCTCTGTTCAATTTTCCCAGCACCATTTATTGAAGAGACTATCTTTTTTCCACTGTATATTTTTTCCTGTTTTGTTAAAGATTATTTGACCATAGAGTTGAGGGTCCATATCTGGGCTCTCTACTCTGTTCCACTGGTCTATGTGTCTGTTTTTGTGCTAGTACCTTCCTGTCTTGGTGATCACAGCTTTGTAATAAAGCTTGATATTGGGCAAATATTTATGTCCCCAATATGGGCACAGCCAACTACATAAGACAACTGTTAATCAAGATAAAGAGTCATATTGATATGAATACATTAATAGTAGGGGATCTTAACATGCCATTCTCAGAAATAGACAGATCATCCAAGCAGAAAATCGATAAAGAAACAAGAGCATTGAATGACACATTGGATCAGATCCACCCTAAAACAACAGAATACTCATTCTTCTCGAGTGCACATGGAACTTTCTCCAGAATAGACCACATACTGGGTCACAAATCAGTGAGAGTGAGATTATTCCCTGCATATTCTTAGACCACAATGCTCTAAACTGGAACTCAACTACAAGAAACAGTTTGGAAGGAATTCAAACACTTGGAAGCTTACCACCCGGCTTAAGAATGTTTGGATCAGCCAAGAAATCAAAGAAGAACTTAAGCAATTCATGGAAACCAATGAGAATGAAGACAATTCAGTCCAAAACCTATGGAATACGACAAAGGCGGTTCTAAGGGGGAAATACATAGCCATCCAAGCCTCACTCAAAAAAATTGAAAAATCCAGAATACACCAGCTCTCTTTATACCTTAAAGAACTGGAAAATCAAAAATTAAGCCAACCCCACACACAAGAAGGGAAATAATCAAGATTAGAGCAGAGATCAATGAGATAGAAACTAGAGATACAGTAGAACACATCAACAAAACTAGAAGTTGGTTTTTTGAAAGAATCAATAAGATAATAAACCACTGGCCAAACTAAACCAAAAGAAAAGAGAGAGGACCCAAAGTAATAAAATTATGAATGAAAAGGGAAAGATCATGACTAACACCAAGGAAATAGAAAAAAATCATCAGAAATTATTATTAACAGTTACATGCCGGTAAGTTAAGCAACCTAGATGAAATGACTGCATTACTGGAAACCTATAAACTTCCAAAACTGAATCCGGAAGAAATTGACAAACCTGAGTAGACCAATATCTAGTAATGAGATTGAAGCCGTGACCAAAAACCTCCCAAAAAACAAGAGCCCAGGACCTGATCGATTCCCTGGAGAATTCTACCAAACATTCAGAGAAATAATACGTATTCTCCTGAAGCTGTTTCAAGAAGTAGAAACAGAAGGAAAACTTCCAGACACTTTTTATGAAGCCAGCAATACTCTGATCCCCAAACCAGGCAAAGACCCCACCAAAAAGGAAAATTTCAGACCAATATCCCTGATGAATATGGATGCCAAGATTCTCAACAAGATCCTAGCTAATAGTATCTAACAGTACATTAAAAAGATTAGCCACCATGACCAGGTGGGATTTATCTATGGGATAGAAGGGTGGTTCAACATTCACAAATCAATGTGATAGAACAAATCAATAAGAGAAGAGAAAAGAACCACACAGTCCTCTCAATTGATGCAGAAAAAGCATTTGACAAGATACAGCATCCGTTCCTGATTAAACCACTTAAAAGTATAGGGATAGAGGGAACATTCCTCAATTTCATAAAATCTATCTATGAGAAACCCACAGCGAATATCACCCTCAATGGGGAAAAGCTGACAGCCTTCCCTATTGGCTGCTGGGAAGTAAGGTAGTTTGTTTCTCAAAATTCCTTTTTTTGTAGCATATTCTTGTATCATAAATATCAAAAATATCATAAGCTAATATTTTATAAGCTTGGGTAGTATATTCTTAGTAGTTTGTATAGGGAAGGATGAAACACAGTGCATCAAAGTAGAAAAGGGAAGGAATGTCCAACTAATGAGAATTTGGATAGTTTAATAATACTAGGACTAGATGATAATTGGGCAAAGTAATAAAAATTAAACATCATCTTTCTATGTGAAATAAATCTAGAAAATATGATAATATGGCATATCTTTTACAGATACTTGTTTTGGTTAAGTGAGGAGAAAGTCATTATTGGTAACCAAGTCCCTTACTCATATGGCTTTTCCAGCTAACCTCTAATTATTCTGAGAGTTTTCCTCATTCACATGTGGGATTATGGAACTCATTTTTTTTTTTAAAGTCAAGACTCTTGGTTTCCCTTCCAAATAATTCTCTAGCTGTTGTACTTCTCTTTCACCCAGTGTTTGTTCACTTTTATAAATTATCATGGAAGCTCCAAATCTCTGCTTCTATTACTTTGCATCCTCTTTCTTTATGTCCTCTTTCCTAGAGTAATCGTTTGGCCCAATTTTTATGAATATTTTATCTGTCCCAATTCTATATGTTAACCTTACCTTTACTGTTATCCATGGTTTGCCTTTGCATCAGTGGCTGCAATTTTTCTAAACTGGAGGCAGCTCTTTGTTCCCTTGAGTAAGTGCCCTGTCGTAGGTTTCAGATGACAACTGCTATCAATCTGTCCTCCAGAGCGCTAAAGCTGCACTGTGCAGTATGGTAGTCCTTAGGTACATGCGGCTGTTTTAAATAATTAAAAATAAGTAAAATCTTAAAATCTGTTCTGTAATCATAATACCTACATTCCAAGTGCTCCAGAGCCTCATGTGGCTAGTGGTCACATACTGCGTAGTACAGATATAGCATATTTCCATCATCACGGAAAGTTCTGTTGGACAGCAGTGCTCTGAAGGCTATTTAGTTTTTACTTGTTTTCCTTCCATCCTTCTTTCTCTGGCTATCATCAAATCTGCTGATCATTTTTCTCAGTAACTATGACCATAATTATATATGTGTTATTTCAGAATTAATTGCTCCTTCATTTGCTCTCTATACTTGAAAATAAAACAGGGGTTGGCAAACGTTTTCTGTAAAGTGCCTAATAATAAATATTTTAGGTTTCTCTGTCACAACCATTCAGCCCTGACCTTGTCATTGACAACATGTAAACAAATGAATGGTTGTTTTCCAGTAAAACTTTATTTACAAAAATGGGTGTTGAGCTGGATTTGACTCTCGGGCCTTAGTTGCTGATCCTTGGTATAGGACTTGAAACTGAATATGAAATTTTCAAATGTAAGTACATTCAAAGGTTGATAAATACCCATTAACTCACCACTCAACTTCAGAAATGAAACAGTAATTAGTAAAATGGAAGCCTCCTATGTGACTCATCCTAAAATACATCTCTCTCATCCACCATGTTGTAACCACTTTTCTGACAATACATAGTGTATCATACTTTGCATCTTGCTTTTTGCCCACTAAGTACTATATTTGTGGATTAATGCCAATTTTTACCTTAATTATTCATTATTATTTTGCTGTATAGTTTTGCTGTATGTTTTATAAATTACTTATTGATGTTCTCAACTGAAATTTTTGTTGGTTTTGTTTTACTTATAAATGAAACAGTGCTGCTATTAAATGTTCTTGTATATATCTCCTGGTGTTGTTCTGCAAGAAGTTCTTAAAGAAATATACCTAGGAGTGGTGTGTTCCAGCCACTTTACCAAAAAGTGTCAGATTGTGTTACAGTTCCTTTTATTGTATCTTTTAACATTGTTTGCTTGTCATGTTAAACTTAGCAAGTATTTCATTGTGTACTGGTGATAGGCATCTGGGGATTCAGAGGTGAATTAGACATGATCCATACAGTCACTGAGCCAGCAATAAGGTTATAATTCTTTGGAGCAGCCCCAAAGGGCTTAAGACCTATGAGGTGGTAGATCCTTTCCCTTGCTTTACTGGTTATATTATACTTGGCTTCCTGTGACACAAAAGGAGAAAATCAGAATGCTTCTTGCCCATTTTTTAAAGCAAAAATTGCCCAAAATTATAAAGCAGTAATTTTAAAATATTTTTAGCATTTGAACAACTGCTACAAACTCCTGCATGGAATCCTTGTATACAAAGCAGATGAAAGGAGGCCATTTGGTTAAAACTTGTGAGGCTGTGTCCCCTTTGTGTGTTTTCTCCATTCCCTCTACCTGTGTACGTCGTCTTCTACTTACTTTGGGTTTGTGAGATATTACACTGAGTACCAGGGCTCCTTGAAATAAAATTTGGAAACTGTTCTAAGATAGGATTTTCCAACTAGTAAATTTCTTACAGAATTCTAAGCTTTACCTAGGTGATTTCCTTGCTAGATGTTCTCAAAGTAATGTTCTAAAATTTAAATCAGGGGTGCCTGAGTGGCTCAGTTTGTTAAGTGACTGCCTTCAGCTCAGGTCATGATCCTGGAGTCCCGAGATCAAGGTCCACATTTGGCTCCCTGCTTGGCGGGGAGTCTGCTTCTGCTGACCTCTCTCCTCTCATGTATTCTCTCTCATTCTCTCTCTCTCTCTCTCAAATAAATGAATAAAACCTTTTAAAAAATGTAAATCAGATCATGATAATCTACTGCTCACATCCTCTAGTGACAACTGAATATTCTGGCGTAAGGACTTATCCTGGGCTGGAGAATCACCAATAAATGAGGAGTACTAAAGCAGAGAATACATAAAACTACTTATGGGAGTAGTGTATAAGGTGACTAGAGGCAAAAGGAAAAAACTTAAACTGATTCTTTAAAGTCAACTTTATTAAGGTATAATTAATATAAAATAAAATGCATCTATTTTAAGTATAGTGTTGGTTGAGTGTTGACACACACATATATATCCATGTAATTGCTGTCATAATCATAATATATAAAATATTTCTGTCCCCAGAACTTCTCTTGTTCCTTTGCAGTTAAATTTAGTTTGTATCACTATGTAGTAAATCAACCCAAACTTAGAGAGTTTAAATTATCTCCATCTACTATTTCACAATTTTTTAGTTTAAAAATCCAGGTGGGCTGAGCTGGGTCCTCAGCTTAGGATCTTACAAAGGTAGAACCTTGATTTTTATTTTGCCTGGACTGAGTTCTTCTCTGGAGACTCTTGAGAGAATCTATTCCCAGGATCATTCAGGTTGTTGACTTAAGTCCTTTTTTGCTTGATGGCTATAGGCTGAAAGTCACTCAGGTTGCTTTCAAGGCCATTGCATATGACTCCCTTTATCTCACAACCAGCATGTAGACTCTTGTTCATGTTTTCAATCTCTTACTTTATCTTTTGCTACTAACCAGAGAAAATTTTGGGTTTTTAAAGGGCTCCTGTGATGAAATTAGGCCTGGTAGATAATCTCTCTTTTGCCATATAACATAACATTATCATAGGAATAATAATTGTGTTGTTCATAAATTTTCTCCACACTCAGATTATGTAAGAGTAAGGGTTGTTGGGATCGTTTTATAATTCTGCTTCCCTCCATAGTCCTGTATTTATTTTGTTAAATTTATTCCTAAGTATGTCAATGTTACTTATAACCATTATGTTTTCATTTCATCTTTTTATTAATATCTAGAAAATCAATTGATTTTCATATATTGACTTATGGCAGTTACTACGTTACTCTGCACAACAGATTTCTGTAAAGCTTAGTGGCTTTAAACAACACAGGTGTTTATTTTTCTCTTGAATCTGTACTTTCGACAGAGCTTAGTGGGGATAACTTGTCTCTGTACCATTCCACATCAGCTAGAGCAGCTTAAAGGCTAGCAGCCAAGTTCTTCTGAAAGTGTACTTTCTCCCATGTTTAGTACTTGGTGCTCCATGTTGGCTGAGACTCTGGGGGACTGTCAGCTAGAGTTTCTGCACATGGCTTCTCTGTGTTGCCTGGGCTTCTTCTCAGTGTTGGGTTCCAAAGACAAATTATGTGAGGAGGGGAAGGAGGCTGGCCAGGCAATATTGCCTTTTATGAAATAGTCTCAAAGGTCATACAGTTTCTTTTCTGCATTCCATTCGTCAAAGAAGTTACAAGGTTCAACCCAAGATCAAGAGGGATTGATGGGATAGATTCTGCTTCTTTGTGCAGTATGGCAAAGTTGTGGAAGAAGAGGTGGCACCAGAAATATTGCTGTGACTGTTTTTTGGCAAATGTAATCTGCTACATGACCTTTTATCCTGCAGTCTTCCTAAATTCACTTATTCTAGTAGCTTTGTTTGTGGATTCTTTACAGTTTTAAATAACCATGATCATGTCATAGTTTATTTCTGTCTTTTTCCTTAAAGGTTTTATTTATTGCGAGAGAGAGAGTGTGCGAGCATGCACACACACAGGCAGGGGAGGGACAGAAGGTGAGGGAAAAGCAGACTCCCCACTGAGCAGAGAGCCCAATGTAGGGCTCAATCTCAACACGCTGGGACCATGACCTGAGCCTTGGGCAAGTGCTTATCCAACTGAGCCATCCAGGCACACCCATTTCTGTATTTCTGATCTAGAAGTCTTTTTATTTCTTGCCTTATTCTGTTGGCTAGGATCCTTAGTACAATGGTGAATAGAAGTAATTAGAGTTGATATTCTTGTCTTATTCTGAGATCTTTTGGGGAAAGTAAAAAACCAACTTTTAAAGAATTATTTTGGTAAAATACACAAAACATTAAATTCTCCATTTTATTTTTTAAAATTTTTTAAAGATTTTATTTATTTATTTGACAGAGATCACAAATAGGCAAAGAGACAGGCAGAGAGAGAGAGAGAGAAGGAAGCAGGCTTCCAGCCGATCAGAGAGCCCGACTCGGGGCTTGATGTGGGGCTTGATGCAGGGCTCAATCCCGGACTCTGGGATCATGACCTGAGCCGAAGGCAGAGGCTTTAACCCACTGAGCCACCCAGGTGCCCCTAAATTCTCCATTTTAACCATTTCCTTTTTTCTTTTCAATTCCAGTATCATTAGCATATAGTGTTATATTAGTTTCAGGTCTACAATATAATGATTCAACAATTCTATACATTAGTCAGTGTTCATCATGATAAGTGTACTCTTAATTTTCTTTATCTCCTCTCTGGTAACCATCAGTTTTTCTCTATAGTTAAAAGTTTGTTTTTGGGGGGTGCCTGGGTGGCTCAGTGGGTTAAAGCCTCTGCCTTTGGCTCAGGTCTGATCCCAGTGTCCTGGGATCGAGCCCCGCATCAGGCTCTCTGCTCAGCAGGGGGCCTGCTTCCTCCTCTCTCTGCCTGCCTCTTTGCCTACTTGTGATCTCTGTCTGTCAAATAAATAAATAAAATCTTAAAAAAAAAAAGTTTGTTTTTTGGTTAGTCTCTTTTTTTGTTTGTTTTGTTTCTTAAATTCCCCATATGAATGAAATTATATGGTATTTGTCTTTCCCTGACTTACTTCACTTCACATTATCCATGTTGTTGCAAATGGCAATATATTTTTCTTTTTGTGGCTGAGTAATATTCCATTGTGTATTTACCACATCAATCAGTGGATACGTGACTGCTTCCATAATTTTACTGTTGTAAATAATGCTGCAGTAAACATAGGGGTGCATATATCTCTTCGAATCAGTGTTTTCATATTCTTTGGATAAATATCCAGTAGTGGAATTAATGAATCATATGGTAATTCTGTTTTTAATTTTTTGAGGAATCTTCACACTGTTTTCTGTAGTGGCTATACCAGTTTGCATTCCAACCAACAGTAAATGAGGGTTATTTTTCCTCCACATCCTCACCAACACTTGTTGTTTCTTACGTTTTTGATGTTAGCCATTCTGACAGGTATGAAGTGATACCTCATTGTGATTTTGATTTGCATTTCCCTGATGATCAGTGATACTGAGCATCTTTTCATGTGTCTGTTGGCCATCTCTGTGTATTCTTTGGAAAAATGTCTGTTCATGTCTTTGCCCATTTTTAAATTGGATTTTTTTTTTATGTGGAATTGTGGAAGTTCTTTATCTATTCTGGATGCTAACCCTTTGTCAGATATGTCATTTGCAAATATCTCCTCTTGTTCAGTAGGTTTTCTTTTAGTTTTTTTTTTTTTTTTGACTGTTTCTTTGGTGTTCAAAGGCTTTTTATTTTGATGTACTCTGAGTAGTTTATTTTTGCTTTTGTTTCCTTGCCTCAGGAGACATATCTAGAAAAATGTTGCTACTACTAATATCAGAGAAGTTACTGCCTGTGCTCTTCTAGGATTTTATGGTTTTCTGTCTCACATTTAGGTCTTTAATACATTTTGAGGTTATTTTTATGTATGGTATAAGAAAGTGGTCCAATTTCATTCTTTTGCAAAGGGCTGTCCATTTTTCCCTGAGCCATTTGTTTTTAAAGAAGGGATCATTTCCCTTTTTTTTTTTTTTTTTTTAATTTGACAGAGAGAAATCACAACTAGACAGAGAGGCAGGCAGAGAGAGAGGAGGAAGCAGGCTCCCCGCAGAGCAGAGAGCCCGATGTGGGGCTCGATCCCAGGACCCTGAGATCATGACCTGAGTGGAAGGCAGAGGCTTTAACCCACTGAGCCACCCAGGCGCCCCAACCCTGAGCCATTTGTTAAAGAAACTTTTCCCCATTGCATATTCTTACCTCCTTTGTCAAAAATTAATTGATTAATTAATCATGGGCTTATTTCTAGATTTTCCATTTTGTTGCATTGATCTATGTGTCTCTTTTTGTGCCAGTACCATATTGTTTTGATTACTACACCTTTGAAGTATATCTTGAAATCTGAGATTGTAATACTTCCAGTTTTGTTCTTTTTCAAGACTACTTGGGCTATTGTGACCTTTTGTGTTTCCATAAAAATTTTAGGATTGTTTGTTCTAGTTCTGTGAAAAATGCTATTAGTATTTTGATAGGGATTATTTTTAAGATTTTATTTATTTGAGAGAGAAAGAGAGCATGAGGAGGGGGAGGGGCAGAAAGAGAGAGAGAAGGATCCTTCCCACTGAGCAAGAGCCCTACATGGGGCTCAATGCCAGGACCTTGAGATCATGACCTGAGCCAAAGTCAGATGCTTAACTGACTGAGCCACCCAGGTGCCCCGTGATAGGGATTGCTTTAGATCTGTAGATTGCTTAGTATGGACAATCTGTAGATTAATGTATGGACATTTTAACAATGTTCTTCCAATCCATGAGCATGTAATATCTTTCCATTTGTTTGTGTCATCTTCAATTTCTTTCATTGTTGTTTTATAGTTTCTGAAGTACAGGTCTTTTTATATCTGTGGTTAAGTTTATTCCTAGGTATTTTATTATGCTTGGTGCAGTTGTAAATGGGATTATTTTCTTAATTTTCTCTTTTTGCTTCTTCATTATTAGTATATAGAAATGCAGTGGATTTCTGTATTTTGATTTTGTGTCCTGTGACCTTACTGAATTCATTTATCAGTCTAGTAGTCTTTTGGTGGAGTCTTTAGGGTATTTTATATATAGTATCATGTCACCTACAAATAGTGAAAGTTTTACTTCTTCCTTACCAATTTGGATGCCTTTTATTCCTTTTTCTTGTTTGATTGCTGTGGCTAGGACTTCCAGCACTTAGTTGAATAAAAGTGGTGAGAAGAGACATCCTTGTCTTATTTCTGATCTTTGGGGGAAAGCTTTCAATTTTTCATCATTGAGTATTATATTAGCTGTGGGTTTTTCATATATGACCCTTACTATATTAGAGGTTTGTTCCCTCTAAACCTACTTTGTTGGCAGTTTTTGTCAGAAATGGAAATTCTACTTTGTCAGATGCTTTTTCTGCATCTATTGAAATGATCGTATGGTTTTTATTCTTTCTCTTGTTGATGTATCATGTTGATTGATTTGTGAATGTTGAACCACCTTTGCCCCTCAGGAATAAATCTCACCTGATCATGGCAAATGATTTTTTTAATGTATTGTTGGATTTGGTTTGCTAATATTTTGTTGAGGATTTTTGCATCTATGTTCTTCACAGATATTGACCTGTAGTTCTTTCTTTTTGAGGTGTCTTTATCTGGTCTTAGTATCAGGGTAATGTTGATCTCATAGACTGAATTTGAAAGCTTTTCTTCTTCTGTCTTTTGGACTATTTTGAGAAGAATAGATAATAACTTGTCTTAAATGTTTGGCAGAATTCACCTGTGAAGCTGTTTGTTCCTGGAGTTTTATTTGTTGGGAGTTTTTTTTTATTCCTGATTCAATTTTGTTGATGGTAATCAGTCTGTTCAAGTTTTCTATTTCTTCCTGATTCCATTTTGGGAGGTTTTATGTTTCTAGGAACTTACCCATTTCTTCTACGTTGTCCAATATGTTGGCATATAAGTTTTCATAATATTCTTATGTACTCCTTTGTATTTCTGTGGTGTTGGTTGTTATTTTTCCTGTTTCACTTTGATTTTGTTTATTTGAGTCTTCTCTCTCTCTTTCTTTCTTTCTTTTTTTTTTTTTTTTTTGATGAGTCTAGCTAAAGGTTATCAATTTTTTTGATCTTTTCAAAGAACCAGCTCCTGGTTTCATTGATCTGTTTTCTTCTTTTTTACTTCTATTTTGTTTTTTTCTGCTCTCTTTTGTATTATTTTCTTCCTTCTACCAGTTATGGGTTTTGTTCTTTTTTAGTTCTTTTGTGTGTAAAATTAGGTTGTTTACTTGAGATTTTTCTTGCTTCTTGGGATAGGCCTGTATTGCTATAAACTTCCCTCATAGAATAGCCATTACTGCATCCCAAAGTTTTGAACCATTGTGCTTTCATTTTCATTTTCTCTGTGTATTTTTTTATTTCCTCTTTGATTTCTTGATTGACCCATTCATCGTTTAGCAGCATATTATTTAACATCCATGTATTTTTTTTCTTTCCAGATTTTTTTCTTGTGGTTGACTTCTCATTTCATAGTGTTGTGGTCAGAAAAGGTGAATGATAAGACTTTGATCTCTTTGAATTTATTGAGACTTATTTTGTGCACTAAAATGTGATCTGTTCTGGAGAATGTGCCATGTGCATTTGAATGTATATTCTGCTGTTTTAGATGGAATGTTCTGTGTATAGCTGTTAGATCTATCTACTCCAATGTCTCATTCAACGCCACTATTTCCTTACTGATTTTCTGTTTGGATGGTCTATCCATTGATGTAAGTGGGGTGTTAAGGTCTCCTACTGTTACTGTATTACTATCATTTACTTCCTTTATATTTGTTATTAACTGCTTTATATATTTGAGTGCTCCCACATTAGGTGCATAAAGATTTATAATTGTTATATCTTCTTGTTGGATTGTTCTGTTTATGACTATATAGTGTCCTTCTTTTCCTATTTTTACAGTCTTCGTTTTAAAGTCTATTTTGTGGGGCGCCTGGGTGGCTCAGTGGGTTAAAGCCTCTGAGCTTTTGGCTCAAGTCATGATATGATCTCAGGGTCCTGGGATCGAGCCCCGCATTGGGCTTTCTACTCAGCAGGGAGCCTGCTTCCCCCTCTCTCTCTGTCTGTCTCTCTGCCTACTTGTGATCTCTGCCTGTCAAAATAAATAAAATATTTTTTAAAAAAATAAAGTCCATTTTGTCCAGTATAAGTATTGCTACTCTGGCTTTCTTTTTCCTTCCATTTGCATGATAAATGCTTGTCAGTCCCCTCACTTTCAATTTGCATGTGTCTTTAGGTCTGAAAGGAGTCTCTTGTAGACAGCATATTGTTGGGTCTTGTTATTTATCCATTTCATCACCCTATGTCTTTTGATTGGAGCGTTTAGCCTACTTACATAAGTAATTACTGGTAAGTATGTACTTAATGCCATTTTGTTATTTGTTTTATGTTCGTTTTGTAGTTCTTTGTCCCTTTCGTCTCTTGTTCTCTTTTCTCACGGCTTGCTGGCTTTATGTAGTGGTATAATTGGATTCCTGTCTATTTTTTGTGTGTCTATTAGTGGTTTTTGATTTGTGGTTATCATTAAGTTTGTATATAAAAACTTATGCATAGAGTAGTCAATATATTAAGTTAATGGTCCTTTAAGTGTGAACTCTTTTCTTCTTCTTCAAGTTTTTATTTAAATTCCAGTTAGTTAGCATACAGTGTAATATTAGTTTCAGACGTAGAATTAGTGATTCAACACTTCTATACAGTATCCAGTGACTATCACAACCAGTGCCCTCCTTAATCCCCATCACCTAACTAACTTATCCCCCCACTTTCTTCCCCTCTCATAACCATCAGTTTATTCTCTATAATTAGGAGTCTGTTTCTTGGTTACCTCTTTCTTTTCTCTCCCTGTGTTCTTTTGTTTTGTTTCTTAAAATTCCACATATGAGTGAGATGATGTGGTATTTGTCTTCCTCTGACTGACTGGATAGCAACATGCAAAAGAATGAAAGTGGACCACTTTCTTACACCATACACAAAAATAAATTCAAAATGGATTAAAGACCTAAATGTGAATAGGAAACCATTAAAATCCTAGAGAAAACACAGGCTGTAACCTCTTTGACATTGGCTGTAGCAACTTCTTACTAGGTATGTCTCCTAAGGCAAGGGAAACAAAAGCAAAAATAAACTATTGGGAACTTCATCAGAATAAAAAGCTTCTGCACAGCAAAGGAAACAATCAATAAAACCAAAAGTCAGCCTACAGAATGGGAGAAGATATTTGCAAATGATATATCTGTAACACCCAGAAACAAATAATCCAGTTAAAAAACAAGCAGAGGATATGAATAGACATTTTTCCAAAGAAGACATACAGATGGCCAGTAGACACATGGCCTTCACATTTTAGATATGTGGTGTTGTAATTTACATCTTTGTGTTTTGTGAATCCCCTGACTGATCTTTATAGATACACTTAATTTTACTGCTTTCCTCCTTCCCACTTTTCCTCCTTTAACTTACGTTGTTTGCTTTGCATGCAGAGTCCCTTTTAACATATCTTGTAGGGCTGGTTTACTGGTTATGAATTCCTTTTAACTTTTGTTTGTCTGGGAAACTCTTTATCTCTCCTATTCTGAATGATAGCCTTGCTGGATAGAGTGTTCTTGGCTACAGATTTTTTTTTCTTTTATCACTTTAACTATATCATGCCACTCTCTTCTGGCCTACAGACTTCCTGCTAAAAAATCAGCTCATAGCCTTGTGGGATTTCCCTGATATGTAACTGTTTTTGTTTTCTCTTGCTGCTTTTAAAATTCTCTTCTTATCACTACTTTTTGCTGCTTTTGTAACTATGTGTTTTGGTGTGGACCTTCTTCAGTTGATTTGTTGGGGGCTCTCTTTGTCTCTTGGATCTGGATTTCTGTTTCCTTCCCCTGATTTGGGAAGCTTTCAGCTATTATTTCTTCAAATACATTTTCTGCTTCCTTTTTTCTCTCTTTTCCTTCTGGGATCCCTATAATGTGAATGTTATTATGCTTGATGGTGTCCCTTGTTCAGTTTGATTGCTTTCCATCACTTACTCCTCCTCCAATTCCATGATCCATTCTTCTGCTTCCTCTGGTCTACTATTTATTCTATTTAGTGTATTTTAAATTTTAGTTATGAGTTCTTGATTTCTGACTGATTCTTTTTTATGTTTTCTGTCTCTTTGCTAAGGATTTCACCAAGGTCCTCTACTCTTTTTCAAATCTAGTGAGTGTCTTTATGATCATTACTGTAAATTATCTATCAGTCATATTACTTATCTCCATTTTGTTTAGGTCTCTCCTTATGATTCTGTCCTGTTCTTCCATTTCGGATATACTTCTCCATCTTCTCAATTTGTCTAACTCTCTCTATCTGTTTCTTTGTGTTAGGAAAGTTAGTTACATCTCCTGCTGCTGAAAGTAGCGGCCTTATAAAGAAGAGATCCAGTAGTGCCCTGTAATGCAATGTCACCTGTTCATGAGCACCTGGTACTTTAGGGGTATCTGTGTATATTGCATATGCCATAACCTTGTGGCTGAACTGCTTTTACCTTCAGCTAAGTCATCTACAATGGCTCTCTTTGCCTCTAGTGGGCAGGATTTGGTCCCTGTGTAGTGGGCCAGTCTTGGGTCACTTTGGGCTTCAGTTGAGTTGAACCAGCCATTTGCTAGAGATAAATAGCACTGAAGTACAGGGCACTTTCCCTGTACTGTCCCCCGAGAAGCTTTTGTTGGTGGGTAGGGCCTGCAGTCAGACAGATAGCTGCCCCAGCCCACTGTTGGGGCCACAGGCCAACTAGCGTTATGTGGTTTTCTTCTACCGTCACTGGGACAGCAGTCACTTTGGACTGGTGCTGGCCCTTTTCGGCACTTCTTGGTCACTTCCAGGCTTGCAGCAACACTTTGAATGGGATTCAACCTAAGGTGTACTGGAAGGAGGCAGGTTTGCAAGGGAGTTATAGGGGAGAGGTGTTAGCAAAGTTTGCACAGGTCTGTGAGGGAGCTGCAGCTATCCAGAACTCTTGCCAAGACCAGCCTTGTTTGAGGGGGCAGATCTACAGAAGCGAGGGGGAAAGCATTCTGGTAGCAAGCTAGGTGGAGAGTGTTGGCACTGAAATGATTCTGCAGGTGTCCATGCATCTAGGCTAGGGGAGACACATGGCATCCATCAGCTCTTTCATTCTTGTAGAGATATTCCAACAATCCTTGCCCCTCCAGTGCATGCTCAGATTAGTAAATAACCATTCCCATGTACCCCCAGATATTTCTCAAATTGCTGTTTCTATGCTGTAACTCGGGTTAGTGCTATTTCTTTAGAGGTGGGGATTCCATATTTTCTTGCCCTCAGCCTTTCCCAGAGCTGAGCCCACTGATTTTTTTTAAAGTTCCAGGTGTTAATTTAAGCCTTGCTGATTATAAGAACTCAGAAATTAGGCCCTTTGGTTTTTTTGGTTTTTTTTTTTTTTAAAAAAAAGACACATTTATTCAGCGTCATGATCAGACTATTACATTTAGCAATCAACAGCATGGGTGCAAAAAAAAAATCTACATTAAAACCCTTTGTTGGAATGCTTTACACTTTCCACAGAACAGAAACTAAAATAACCTGTTATACAATTAGTCACAAATACAGTCCTCGAGTTTTTTTTTGCCCATACACATGAGTATTGTCTAAAACATGTCTTCTTTGTAGCAGCTAGGCCCTGCCATCACTGTGCTTGGCTGAGTTCACAAATCTGTTGTAACCTGTAGCTTCCCTGTCACTTCTCTGGCTCTCCTCTCCTGCTAAGCTTTGTTTCCTGGCAGTAATTAAAACCTTCTGCCACTGCCGTAGCTACTGCTGCTGCTGGAACCACCATAGCCACCTTGGTTTCGTGGTTTGGCGAAATATTGGCCTCCACCACCATAAGGGCCAGAGCTTCTGCCTCCAAAATTGCCTCCTTTCATGGGTCCAAAATTTGAGGACTGATTGTTGTAATTGCCAAAATCATTATAGCTTCCGCCACCTCCAAAGTTGCTTCCATCATTACCAAATCCGTTCTAGCCATCCCCACTGCCACCATATCCACCACCACCTCGACTGCCACCAAAGCCACCTCGACCACTGAAGTTTCCTCCGCGACCAAAGTTGTCATTCCCACCAAAACCACCTCCACGACCACCACCAAAGTTTCCAGAACCACTTCGACCTCTTTGGCTGGATGAAGCACTAGCCATCTCTTGCTTAGAGAGCGCTTTCCTTACTTCACAGTTGTGGCCATTTACAGTATGGTATTTTTGAATGACAATCTTGTCTACAGAATCATGGTCATCAAATGTTACAAAAGCAAAACCCCTCTTTTTGCCACTGCCTCGGTCAGTCATGATCTCAATCACTTCGATTTTCCCATACTGTTCAAAATAATCTCTTAGATGATGTTCTTCAGTGTCTTCTTTAATGCCACCAACAAAAATCTTTTTCACAGTTAAGTGGGCACCAGGTCTTTGAGAATCTTCTCTTGAGACAGCCCTCTTTGGTTCCACAACTCTTCCATCCACCTTGTGTGGCCTTGCATTCATGGCTGCATCCACCTCCTCCACAGTGGCATATGTGACAAACCCAAAGCCTCTGGAGCGCTTGGTGTTTGGATCTCTCATTACCACACAGTCCGTAAGTGTTCCCCATGGCTCAAAATGGCTCCTCAGACTCTCATCGGTTGTTTCAAAGCTCAGACCTCCGATGAAGAGCTTCCGCAGCTGTTCAGGCTCTTTGGGAGACTCTGACTTAGACATGACGGCGGTGGGAGGGGAGACTTCAACGATGCTTACTCGGCGGCGTCCGCGGGCAGAAAGGCAGGCCCTTTGGTTTTAAAAGCCAAATGTTATGGGGATTTGTCTTCCCCACTCGAGTGCCCTGTGCCTGGGGTGTTTGGTGTGAGGGTTTGTCTCTCTACCCTCTCCAGCCCCTAGCATCCCTCCCATGGGTAGCTCCATGGATCTGTTTAGCTCCCAACTGTGTCTCCACTCTCCCTGCACTTTTTGATGTGTCCCTTACATTTAGCTGTAGAGAGTTCTGCCAGTCTTCATGTTGTTTTCTGGATTGTTTACACTGATGTAGGATCTTACCTAGTTTTATCTGCGGGATATGATGAACTGAGGATCCTCCTACTTGGTTCTCTTCCGCAGAAGTCTGATATGGACCTAACCATTTCTACATATACAGTTCATTGGCATTAGGTACACGTACAGTATTATGCAACTATCACCACCATCCATCTCCAGGACTTTTTTATCTTCCAAAACTGAAACTCCATGCCTGCTAAATGATAACTCCCCATTCCGTTTTCCTTCTGACCCCTGAAAACCACTGTTCTACTTCCTATATATGAATCTGAGTAATGTTAAGTATCTCATATAAGTGGAGTCATACAGTATTTGTCCTTTTATGTCTGCTTTATTCCACTTAGTGTAATATCTTCAAGATTATCTATGTTATATCACGTGTCAGAATTCCACTCATTTTTTTTAAAGATTTTGTTTATTTATTTGACACACAGAGAGAGAGATTACAAGTGGACAGAGAGGCAGGCACAGAGTAGAGAAAGAGAGGAAGGGAAGCAGGCTCCCTGCTGAGCAGAGAGCCTGATGAGGGGCTCGATCCCAGGACCCTGGGATCATGACCTGAGCCGAGGGCAGAGGCTTTAACCCACTGAGCCACCCAGGCACCCCAGAATTCCACTCATTTTAAGGCTGTACCTTTATTATCTATATCCTCCATTGCAAATAATTTTAAATGCCTCTTTACCAACAAAGAGAGCTGAGCACTTTGTGAATCCTTGCTGTCAGGGACCTTACAAATTAGAAGTAGAACTAAGACATCTACATAAGAGGACATCCAGCTACAACTGGATGTGACAATTGCAGTGACATGGCACGCAGCAGGTGGTGACGATGTGCAAGCCCTTGCTTCTTCCTCCATCTTCACAGGAGCGGCCGTGGTACCCGTGGTTCAGTAGTGGACATGTAGCTTTGTCCTTGCCCAGGAGCTGCACATCCTCAAGGTGACCAGCCAGGAGATGCTCATCCAGATCAAGGTTCATGTAGCCTTGCTGGAGGGCATCACTCGAGAAGATCCAGTCGTGCTCCTGGCAGGCACATCCCTGGAGGACGAGGCTACTGTAGGTCAATGTGGAGTGGAGGCTCTGAACACCCTGGAAGCAGCCGGCCACTGGAGACAAAGTTCCCGGTTCCCTGGCCTGTTCTAGGAAAGTAAGGGAGCAGGCTCCCAAGGTGGCCAAACAGAAAAAGGAGAAGACAGGCCAAGCCAGGTGGTGGATACAGTACAACTGGCACTTTGTCAGTGTCATGCCCACCTTCACAAGAAGAGCCCCAGTGCCAACTCAAGTCTGTTGTAATCCTGCCTCTCCCCAATAAAGCCACTAAGTTCAGTAAAAAAACAAACAAAAAACCCACCACAATTTAAGAGCATGTAATAGTAATAGCCATTATCTACATAGCTTTTATTCTTTAGAGGGTTTACATTTATAGTATCTCTTTTAATCCTCAAGACAATCCTACATATGCATGAATAGCTTCCAGTCGAGTGTTTCTATGAATATAAGTGGTACAAATAGCTTCAGACCATCAAATCTCCCAGGAATGTAAGATTCCTGACAGCAGATACTTTGTTTTGTTCCCTGTTTTATACCTACCACTCAAAATTGGTGTTGAATAAATGAAGAGATTACTGTGGTCTTTCGTCATGGAGGACCTTTCTCCATGAGAGAATTAACATCTTAGATAGCCCTTATGTAGTGAGCAGGATGTCAGTAAGCTATGGTGGCTAAGGATGGGATTTCACAGGGATGGACTTGTCTGAGCACTTATGAAAGTGATGTATAACGGAATCCACTGGTTCCATTGGTCCTGGGGAGAGGCACGAGAGTATTGACTAAGGCTACTAGCAGTAGAGTTGTTGTTGGTTGTATTTTTAAGATTTTATTTATTTGAGAGAGAGCAAAAGAAAGAGCACAAGCAGCAGGGAGGAGCAGAGGGAGAAGGACAAGCAAACTGAGATGACCTGAGATCATGACCTGAGCTGAAATCAAGAGTCAGATCTTGACCAACAAAGCCACCCTAGCAGTAGAGTTTTTAATGAAGCTTTAAAATATTTAACTTTGAAGAAATAATTCTAAAATGCCATTAAAGTAGCTCTTTTTTTAAAAATAGGTTAGAATGTGGATATTTGACTATTTATTATCTTAGCTTTTTAATGCAGTTTTCTGTGAAGTATATTTTTCCATTAAATTTAATTATTTTTATTTTTTTACATGTAAGTCCCATTTTCATATATTAGAAATATTGAATTGTTTTTACTCATTGGAATTGTGGACTATTAGGCATCTAGTAATTTTCCTAGATTCTGTGATATATTTATTGTTGTTATTAAAAATTTGAAGTAGTGGACATTGATGGCATTAGAAAGGAAACGATATGTGAACATACAGAATCTTCTACTTTCTTAGCCATTTCTGGCCTTAGCAAGTTTTCTTTGTTTATAAATCACTTACCAAGACCTCTCCCTCTCTCTTTTTCCAACCATTTTGAAAAGGCAAATTGTATTCATTTTACTGGTGGCCTTTGATTAGATTCTCAGACTGATATAATGATGTCATAAAATATAATAGAGATTCTGTTCTATCACTGAGGTGCTTAGCTGTGGCTTAAATTAGTCCCTGGCCAGAGACAGGTGTTTTTTTGAGTGTAGTGCCCTATTCCCATGATGAAGGTCAAGTCTCACTTGTGTGTATTTGGTGATTATCTGGTATGACCAATGTGTAGGTTTTAAATTTTGTTCAGTAAAGCATTTAAACCTAAGAATTGTATTTCTTTTTTTTTTTTAAAGATTTTATTTATTTATTTGACAGAGAAATCACAAGTAGGCAACAAGGCAGGCAGAGAGGCGGGGAGGCAGGCTCCCTGCTGAGCCAAGAGCCCAATGCGGGACTCGATCCCAGGACCCTGGGATCATGACCTGAGCCGAAGGCAGAGGCTTTAACCCACTGAGCCACCCAGGAGCCCAAAATTGTATTTCTTTATTGCAAATAACATGCTATGGAGTTTACCAAGCTCCATTTTCAACATGGCTTTATAATTTCTGACTTACATGAATGTCAGGTCATTCTAATTGTTTCCTTATTAAATTAATCAGCACAACCATATTTCCTTGATTCTAAGATTTAGAGTTTTGGAATTTTTTAAAAAAGATTTTACTTATTAATTAGAGAGTGTGGTAGTGGGAGTGGAGAGAGGGGCAGAGGAAGAGAGAAAATCTAAAGCTGACTCCACACTGAGTGCGGCGCCCAACCTGGGGCTCAGTTCCACAACCGTGAGATCATGGCCTGAGATGAAACCAAGAGTTGGATGCTCAACCAACTGAGCCACCCGGCTGCCCCTAAGATTCGGTTTTTGTTTTTTATTAGCAGTGCATCTAACATTTTGCGATGTCTCAAAGAAAAAGACAGTTTTCCCCAAATTTCCAGCTTGTACAAGGTACAGACGAAGATGGCAAAAAGATTTTTGATAAAAAAAAAAAATCTCTCTCAAGGGGTATTTGGGTGGTTCAGTCAGTTGAGCATCCAACTCTTAATTCTGACACAAGACATGATCTCAGGGTCATGAGATTGAGCCCTGTGGTGGTCTTCATTCTGGGCATGGAACCTGCTTGGGATTCTCTCCCTCTCTCTCTGCCCCCTCAAACTGAAGAAAAAAAAACAACTCTACCTTTAAAAAATTAAGGAGAAGATTAGTCTTTATACATTTCTGTCTTTCTCTCTGTTTCTGTCAAACTCTTAAAATTAAGTGGCAGTTCAATTAGTAAACCTAAATGCCGCTCATCTTTTCTGCACAGTTCATTAATCTTATTTTTATTCTAAATGTAAATACCTCTAAGCCAAATGAAATAAAATTATTCTAGTATCCCAGAAGGAATAAGTCTATAGATGAAAATAATAAGTGTTGGGATGTACTTCATTCTCTATTCATAAAGTTTTTAAAGGAAATAAGTAGATTATTACCATTGAATTTAATATTCTGCACTGGAGAGTTCAAGTATTCAATTAGCCTTAACAAGTGATTATGAGGCTAAGTGATAATACCAGGTGTGCTCTTTCAAAGCAAATCTGTTTAAAAGGTAATAGTGTATATATATATGTATATATATGTGTGTGTATAATAAAAACCATGTTTTTCATGTAAGATGAATCCTTACATGAGACTTTAATGTTATTACCCAATTTTTTAAAGGATGACTAGTGGTCTTAGTCTTTGTTTTGTTATATGTCAATTTGTGGTACATCTTTTAACATTACTATTATAAAACCATTAAAGCACCAAAGAGAGGGGCGCCTGGGTGGCTCAGTGGGTTAAGCCTCTGCCTTCGGCTCGGGTCATGGTCTCAGGGTCCTGTGATCGAGCCCCACGTTGGGCTCTCTGCTGAACAGGGAGCCTGCTTCCCTCTCTCTCTCTGCCTGCCTCTCTGCCTCTCTCTCTCTCTCTGTCAAATAAATAAATCTTTAAAAAAAAAAAAAAAGGCACCGAGGAGAAGTGTTGGTCAGAGAATGAAGCTCAGGTACACAGAAGCACAGCTGGATCACTGGAATGAACATGATTGGTCAGAAGCATCTTGACTTCTGTAAGCGGGCCTTATGCTCATGGATTAGTTCACAGCCTTTAATACTGCCAAGAATGTTTGTGGGTCTTTCTAGAATTCCATCTCAGCACTGTCATTTTGGAAATGTGAATAAAACTTTATTTAGGAAACTAAGATTTCTCTTTCATTAATATAGTTAGAGATAAAATATTATTTGGCAAGAAGAGCTCCCATTCAAGGCTCCCCACTGAGACACGTGTGCCACAGTTATCCTAATCCTACTTGTTATTTGGCCCTGGTTATCCTCAAGTATCATCTTTCAGTGAAAGACCCATCGAAGCATAGCTTACAAATAAGATAGCACATCGAACAGATGACTCTCTGGAAAGGAGTAACTCAATAAAAGTTTCAGGTCCACCTAAAGATATTTTCTAGGAAGCAGAATTATAAATAACAGTTTCAAATAAAATGACCGAGATCTATTATAGACTATTGGGTCACATATTAAGAAGTCTTTTTATTTGTTCAAAAAGTAATTTTTAGGGCACATGCTCTAAATTTACTTATTACTCTGAGGATAAAATGGAAAACCTCAAGATAATTTAAAAGGTGTACTCTGCTAACTTTATCTTCTAAAATTCAGATATAATTTATGTAACATAAAGTTCACCACTTTATTTTTTTACTTCTAAAAAAATTTTTATTTAAATTCCAGTTAACATACAGTGTAATCTTAGTTTCAATATACAATATAGTGATTCAGTACTTCCATAGAACCACCCAGTGCTCATCACAACAAGTGCACTCCATAATTCTTCTCACCACTTTTATTCAACATAGTACTGGATGTCCTAGCCACAGAGAAGAAAATTCTTGCTTGTCCTAGCAAGCAGAGAAGAAAAAGAAATAAAAGGCATCCGAGGGTGCCTGGGTGGCTCAGACGGATAAGTGTCTGCCTTAAGCTCAGGTCATGATCTTAGGGTCTTGGGACCCCATGTCGGGCTCCCTGCTTAGCAGAGAGTCTGCTTCTTCCTCTCCCCCTGCTTGTACGCACACTCGCTCTCTCTTTCTCTCTGGGATGAATAAATAAAATCTTAAAAAGAAAAAGGCATCCAAATTGGTAAGGAGGAAGTAAAACTTCCACTATTTGCAGATGACATGATATTATATGTAGAAAACTCGAAAGACTCCACCAGAAAACTCCTAGAACTGATAAATGAATTCAGTAATGTTGCGAGATACAAAATCAGTGTACAGAAATCTGTTGCATTTCTTTTTTTTTTTTTACAGTACATCATTAGTTTTTGATGTAGTGTTCCATGATTCATTGTTTGTGTATTTATAGTATATATTTCAGTGTTTTTTCTTTAGTGTATTCATAAGGTTTTACAACTACCACCATGATCTAATTCTAGAAAATTTTCATAACCCCAAAAAGAAACCCTGTACCCCGTTAGCAGTCATTCCCTGTTTTCCCACCACCTCCTGATAACCACTAATCTGCTCTCTATCAATGGTTTTTCTTCTTCTAGACATTTCATAAATGGAATCACATAGTATGTAGGGTGTGTGGCTTCTTTCACTTAGCCTGTTTTTGAGGTTCATCCATGTAATAGCATGTATCAACACTTCATTCCTTTTTATGCCTAAGTAATACTCCATTGTATGGATATGCCACATTTTGTTTATCCATTCATCAGTTATGGACATTTGAGTCATTTCTACTTTTTACTTCATTTTGTATCTCTCCCCCATCACTCTGCACTTCAGTGAGTGACTGTCTTTCAGTTCTTCTCTAGTACCAAGCTCTCCTCCAGGGGATTTGTACTTGTTCATCCCTTGGTCTACAACCACCCCTTTCCTCATTCTCTCCATTTACTTTCTTAACTTTCAAACATGGTTCACATCCTGGCTCAAATCTGTTTCTTTAGGGATGCCTTCCCCAAACTATACCAGAGTCCCTTGTTTTATGTTCTCATAGCATTAGCCTTCTTTCCTTCATAATATTCCTCTTAATTTATAATTATATACTTGAGTGTACTGTCTCTTTGCCTTCCTCTCCCAACTCTAGTATACTTTAAATTTCATGAAAACAAAGTTGCACCTGTTTTTTACTTGTCATTGTACCTTGAAGCATAGCATGGTACCCAGCATATATAGTTGTTGAATGTATTAATGCATGAATATATTTACAGTGCTAAGTACTAGGGATTCAAAAATGAAAAACAGTCTCTGTTCACATGGAACTTGCAATGCAGAGTTGAGAAGACAAGTAAACAATTATTTTGCAATAAGAAATGCTATAATGGCAGTGTCTACACATGTTGTGAGACCAGGAGGAAACGGGAGAAAAGTAAGGAAAAGCTTCACGGAAGTCGCTTTTGAACTAGGGCTTACTCTGCCTCACTTGGTAGAATGTTAGGTCTTGAAAGGAGGAACTTGAGTGGCTTACTACTGTGTTTTACTTCATAGAAGAGTGCTCAGTAAATATTTATAGAATTGAATCAAATACAGTTTTCCTGGCAGACAGGCAAATTGAAAACACTTCAAAATTAGAGATAACAATAATTCTGGACTACAGAGATAAGTAGTTCAGTATCTTCATAGTGTGCAGTGGGAGTGTAGCAAGAGATAGGGCTGGGTTATAGGAAGAGCATATGACTAGATATAGTTCATATTATCGTGGTTATGGATTTCTGTTTTATTCAGTGGATTGAAATTTGTTGGGTTTATTGTTTCTTATTAGGCTCAGATTGCTCCATACTTGACTAGTAGAAGTTCCTTTGAATTGACACGTGTCCTGTGCTCGCTTCGGCAGCACATATACTGAATTGACACGTGTCCTTCACATATGTCCCCCCTCATTCATTGAGCATTTCCTTTCTGGTGAAAGATGTTCCAGTTTATCATTTACTTTCCTTACCCTGATTCTGAAATTAGCTCTTTCCTCTGTCTCCCTTATTTCATTTTAGTGCAAAATTATTGAAGTGGAAGAAACTACGTTCTGGGTACTTGGTGTGCTTATTGCTTCTAACCCCTCTCAGTGAACAGAACTGGGAGATACATGCTTATACACACACATGAACAGCTATATTTATTTCTCTATCAGTATGTGTGTGTGTGTTATGTTTGTGTAAACAGTCTTTCTAGCCTCCCTCTCTTCTATATTTTATGTAAATGCCTTCTTTGACAATGAGAAACTTCACTCCCCTTATCCTCATTTTATTTACTTATGCTCAGTCTTGTTGTGTATTACTCATCTCCTGACCATTGAGAGAGAGGGAGAGAATGAGAGCCAGCACATGAGAGGCAAGAGGTCAGAGGGAGAAACAGACTCCCCGCTGAGCAGGGAGCCCAATGTGGGATTCGATCCTGGAACTCCAGGATCATGACCTGAGCCAAAGGCAGTTGCTTAACCAACTGGGCCACCCAGGTGCCCCTTTCAGTGTCGTTCTTCTTACCTCTCTCCAAACCCCAAATCCATCCTAGTAAATTCTTTCAGCCCTACCTTTAAATAGAACCAGTTCACCTCACCTCTACTGCTACTGTTCTAAATCAAGCTACCAGTATTATTTCTTGCATGTATTTTAGGATTCTTGTCGTTGGCTCTCTGCTTCTTTCCACCTTTCCCTCTGATGTCTATTCTTTAGCGGTAGCCAATGTGATCTTTCTAAAACTTAAATCAGATTATGTCATCATTACTCAAAACCTACTGGTAGTTTCTCTTCTCATTCAGTTTAAAAGCCAGAATTCTTACCAAGGTTTGATGTCCTCTACCCCTCTTTCCCTCACTGTGATTCAGCTGTGCTGGCCTTTTGGATTCCACAATGATCACACTAGCACTTCAGGGCCTTTGCCCTTTCTATTTCCTCAGAAAGCTCTTCCCTTAGACATCCATACATACTACTCCCTCACTTCATTCAGTTCTCTGTTTAAATGTGACTTTATTAGTAAAGATTTCCTGCCTACCCAATGTAAGCTAGCATCCTTTTCTTCATTCTCTATGACTTTATTTATGCTTATATGTTTATTTTATTTGTTATGACCAGGCATAATATTTAAGAGCAGAGATTTTGGTCTAATTTTTCTTCAACACAGTGTCCCTGCCACCTAGAATAATGTCTGACAGACTCATGATAAATATTTGTTGAACAACTTTTTGTGCCCTCATGTTTAATACGTTCATTTGGGTGAAATCAGTTTTGTTGATATATTAATAATATCTGTTTTTATAGCTATAAATTAGATGTTTAACCTGTTTTATGAAGAGAATTAGTGTCAAATGAGATATGACCTGACCTTAAGAGAGAGAGTTCACTTCCAAAAATATATGTTAAAGGGTTCAGAAAGCAGAATTAAGAGATTAGAGATATTTTGAAAAAGAACTTGTTAATGGAATTGATAAGAGGTCTGCTCATCACCAGCTGTACATTTCTAAGACCCAGATTTTTACCTTGCTGGCTTAGTTTCTGATGTTTGGCAGACCCTCTCAAGACCATTTCTCAAAGACTGTCCTTATTCCCTAATTGTAAGCTTGCTTTCTGCACCAAGAGTGTTAGACATCTCTCAATATACAATACATATTTCATTTTCTATCAGAGTATAGTAACTTGATAAGTTTCTTTTATTCTTTCCACTTCTAGTACAAAATTTTTGAAAGCTGAAACATATCTGAAGTAGTGGAGTAGTTCTAGTTACTTCAGCAAGGCCTGGGGCTCTAGAGAGTGTGAACTGTTCACATTAAGAAAAAGCAGGTAATTCCATCAAGAAAGCCTTCCTTCAGGGCTAGGTTTCATTGCCTTATATTTCTTAACCTGTGAGATTTAGTTTCTTCATCTATGGAATTATCTCTAACAGTATCCTTGCAAGAGTTGTAAATACGGGGCGCCTGGGTGGCTCAGTGGATTAAGGCCTCTGCCTTCGGTTCGGGTCATGATCTCAGGGTCCTGGGATCGAGCCCTGCATTGGGCTCTCTGCTCAGCAGGGAGCCTGCTTCCCCCTCTCTCTCTGCCTGCCTCTCTGCCTACTTGTGATCTCTGTCTATTAAATGAATAAATAAAATCTTAAAAAAAAAAAAGATTTGTAAATACATGTAAGTGGTTGGCACATAGTAGAAGTTCTTTGAGTACTCATTTCTCCTCCCACCTTCCCTGACCTTCCACTAATCAATAAAACTTAATGTTGTATCTATATTAATAAGTTCTTATGGATCTTAACTTAATTTTCCTATCAAAATAGTTAAAGTTGGTGAATATAAGTAAACAAAAAGCATATGGTGTTGTTTTCACTCCAAAATTGCTGAAGGCTAATATTAGATTTAGTGTTTCCGCTTTATGTTTCTGGCATAGAAATAGAGAAGAGAGAGTTAACTTCACCTGAGTGACCAAGCAAAACCAATCTAGATGAAAGTACAAAGGGAGTTTCCAAGCATTTAACTCATGGGTACTCTTCCTTTGTAAGTTTATCTTAATTTGGTAAGAAATGTGCAGACATATCATGAAGATGTAGGGATATTTTTGTTTTTTTCCAAAAATAAAAATACTTTAAAGTATGCCTTTTGGGAGTGCCAGCAACATGTAAATTCAGAAAATTGTCTTTTAAGTAAAAGAAAGAGTATGTCTTTTTATAGTATTCTTGTCAACAAGAATGTATCCTAAGCTTTATGGGGTAAGAACTTTATCTGTATACTGAACTCCAGCCTCATTTCCTAGCAAGCACCATTGATTTTAGTTAGATATTAAGGATGTGTAAACAAACTCTGAAAAGGTGGACTTCAAATTGGTGGGAAAATCATAGATGATAAAGGTAATGATCTTGAAGTTCTCTAGAAAAAGAAAACTTCTGACCCTACATCATACCAGGCCAAAATATAGATTCATGAAAGAGAAATGTAATAGACAAAAACATGGGTAAATATTTATTTGACCTAAGTGTGAGGAGGAGATTTTAAGTGTTCTAGCAAAGGTGGACACTTCATGGGAATATGGTGGTAGATTTGACAATTCCAGGTTTTTTAAATGTGTAATACAATATGTAGTAGGTGCTTTACTAAAGTCAAAGTGCTAAGATTGGGAAACACTGCCCTAGAACTCTACGATCTATAACCCTCATCTGCTTTCCATATCATCGCAGGCAATGATATCACCTGGTGTTTTGCCACAGTATAACCAGTATTACCAGCTTCCCAATTTGCAGCATTTGCTTCCTTACTGCTTGCTCCTTTGCTGCTTAGTGGATGCCATCTATATTAATTTTTGTTACATCAATATCCTCCTACAATGTACTTAGTCTATATTAATTAGGACAAAGGCTAAACAACTAAAATAGACTCAAAATGAAAAAGCTCAAATAAGATAGATGTTAATTATTTCTCATGCAGTAGTTCAGGGTAGTTAGGTAGGTTCTACCTCATAAAATTATTTAAGGACCTGAGCAACAAGGTGACTCAGCCAATTTCTCTCATCACCAGCTTGGCCAAACCTGGGTCACTGACTTATTTGAATTCTCTCCTGCGGATGGAGGAAAGAGAGCATGAGAAGTCATACCATTTTCTTAAAATCTAGCCCTGGGGCACCTGGGTGGTTCAGCTGGTTAAGTGTCTGCCTTCGGCTCAGGTTATGGTCCCAGGGTCCTGGGATTGAGTCCCACATTGGGCTCCTTAGTCAGTGGGGAGCCCGCTTCTCCCTCTCCCTCTGATGCTCCCCCTGCTCAAGCTCTTGCTCTCTCTCTCTCTCTCTCTCACTCTCACTGTAATAAATAAATAAAATCGTTAAAAAATCTAGTCCTAAAAGTGGCATATATTGCTTCTGCTCATACTGTATTAGAAAGAGCTTAGCCATGGCCAGTCCTAACAGTAGAGGAAACTAGGAAGTTCATTTTTAAATTATGTTGTAGAAAATTATTGAATGTCATGGAAAATGTTAACACTGTATTAACATTAAAGTAGATCATAAATAATATATTCAATATAGTCCTAAATTTGTTTTTAAGTCTATTTTATAAATAAAATTTAAATATTTTATAAATACATGTTCACATATTTCGATAATCATCAAAGTACTTAGAAGTTATTATCTCTAGAGTATCTCTAGTGATTACCTGTGATTTTTATACAAAAATTTCTACCATATATTCCTCCAACCCCATAAAACTGTTCCCTCTGTTTCAACTGAGGGAACTGTTTGAACGCTCTGAGTACACAGCATACAGTTCAAAATCCTTGTTCGTTTCTGGTGCTGTCTCTTGAATAACCTGACATTTTTGTCACATATGAACAATCCGCTGCACGGCAGTGACTCAACTATTGACTTGGACTCACTGTAGCTACTTCTGCTAGCTTGGTTTGAACTTAACTGTATATTACTTATATTTTTAAATTTTATTATGTGTGGTATCATAGATGATATTATAGTGTATTTTATATTACATATTATAATGTAATTTATATGTTTTTAACTGTATAAAGCTAAGCATAGTTATAATAGTATTCTATAGCACTTAACCTTTTTTTCATTGATGTGCATGCCAAAGTATCTTCAGATTTTGTAAATGGGTGTTATCATTGTATATTTTAAATGATGGGAGTAAAGCTGACCAGAAAACAGCTGCCCAGAATTACAAGTCAAAACCAATTATTAGTGTAAATGAAAAGGAGAATTAATTAACATATTCTGTGGTTCGTCTATAAACTTCATCAATAATCCTCTTCAGGGGCGCCTGGGGGGCTCAGTGGGTTAAAGCCTCTGTCTTCGGCTCAGGTCATGATCTCAGGGTCCTGGGATCGAGCCCCGCATCGGGCTTTCTGCTCAGCAGGGAGCCTGCTTCCTCCTCTCTCTCTGCCTGCCTCTCTGCTTACTTGTAATCTCTGTCTATCAAATAAATAAATAAAATCTTTAAAAAAAAAAAAATAATCCTCTTCAGTTTCCTTCCCTTTCATTAAAATTATTGATAACTAACAAAGGTGTGTGAATTTCACCTCAACTGCCTTCCCATAATCAAAAGTAGGAAACTTAATGATTAGTAAAATTAAGGAAAACCAAGAAGCAGAAAAAAATTCTAAAGGCCTCTAAATTAGCCATAAACTAAATTTATTTCCTGATGAATTACAAGTCCCTACCCAAGATTTGAGCCTTCCTGGGCATCTATGCTGCTCCCATACCCTAATATACCATTACTGTTCTGTGCTGCCTTGTACTAATTCAACAGTCTCTCTCTAATGCTGCCCTTCTCAAACATTTTCATCAGGCATTCAGTAGTAAACAAATCCCTTATTTCTTCAACATTAAGAAATTCAAATATGTAGAAAAATACAAAAATATTATAAATACCCACATATCCATTACTTAAAATTAGCAAATGGTTATAACATTTTATTAGATTCACATAAATTTTTTTAAAGAAATCAAGACACAGATAAAGTTTCAATCTTATCATACCCCTCAGCTGTTCCTTTCCTTTTCTTATTCCCTTCCACACTAAAGACAATTACTGTTCTGAAGATAGTATCTTTCCTTTCTTGCCAGAGGTTTTATAGAACTTTTTAGAAAATCTGCATGAATATTCATAAACAATATATAATACTGTTGTGTGCTTTTAAATTATGTACAGTGGCATTGTCTTTTCCTGTTCTGCAACTTAATACTTTTAATAAACATATTATATTTGTGAACTTGATCAAGTTCTACAACTCTGATTCATACACTTTAACTTCTCTGTTGTTTGCCATTTTGTAAACTGCAATTGTTTTACTTATTTTGCTTTTGAGAGACATTTCCGTGGTTTCTAATATTTTACTATTAGAAAAATGCTCCTGTAAACATTTTTTTGATATTTTCATACACAGATAGGCCTATACCTGGAACTGAAATTACTGAGTCATTGAGTATGTACATCTTCTAGCTTCGCGAGGGACCTACCAAGTATACTCTATCTAGCAGTATATAAGTGTTTCCATTTTCCCACATCCACATCAGTACATAATATTAGCAGGCATTTTAGTTTTTGCCAATTGATGAGTATTAAATGGTATTTTCTATTTGCATTTCTCTAATCACTAGTGAAGTTGAGTCCTTTTCATCGTTCCTGTTTCTTCTGTTGTGAATTGCCTATTCATATCCTTTACCCATTTTTCTATTCAGTTATGTTTTTCTTACTGATTTATAGGAATTCTTTTCTGGATACTAATTCTTTGTTATATGCTACAAATATGCTTTTTTATTTATATTGTCTTTAATCGACAGAAGTTTTGAATTTTTATGTACTCAAAAATTATCATTCTTGGGTGCCTGGGTGGCTCAGTGGGTTAAGCCTCTGCCTTCGGCTCGGGTCATGATCTCAGGGTCCTGGGATCGAGTCTCGCATCCGGCTCTCTCCTCGGCAGGGAGGCTGCTTCCTCCTCTTTCTCTCTCTCTGCGTGCCTCTCTGCCTTGTGATCTCTCTGTGTCAAATAAATAAATAAAATCTTTTTTAAAAAATTATCATTCTTTTATTATTTGCATTTTTGTGCCCCCTACTAGAGATACAGATATTAATCTTTGTTTTCCTTTAAACATTCTAAATTTTTGATTTATAAATTTGTTTTTTCTTATTTTTTTAAATTTAAGTTTTTAATCTTTTTGTAATTTACTTGTATATACTATAGTTTAAGGTAAAGATTCTATTTTTTTGTTTTTAGATAAGCACTTGTCCAAGTTCCATTTATTGAACAGTCTAATTTAGACTGAGCTCCATTATAAACCAGTTCTCATATATATGCAGATCTGTTTCTGGGTTTTGTATTGTTTCATTGGTCTCTTGTATATCCCTGTCTAAAATCATCTTGTCCCTTCTTCAAAATTGTATTGGTTCATAGGAGTCCTTCACTCTTCAGACTCAGCCTGTTATCATATGTATATCTTGGTTGGGATAACATTGAATTTATAGATTACTTGGATATATCTTAATATCAAGCCTTCTCGTGTGTATGAACATGATTTTCATCTCAATGTATTTAGTTTTTTTCTTACATCCTCCAGTTAATGTTTATAATTTTCCCTAATGATGCAGAATATTTTTTCCTATTTTACAGGATTATTTTTTTTCCCTTTTGAGTATTTTTTCTTTACATTCTTTACACATTCTCAATGCATACGAATACTACTGATGTTGTATACTGACCTTTAAAAAAAAATACAGCTTTATTGGAGCGCCTGGGTGGCTCAGTTGGTTAAGTGTCTGACTTGATTTTGGCTCAGGTCATGATTTCACAGTTGTGAAATTGAGTCCCCTGTAGAGCTTCGTGCTCAGCATGGGTTCTGCTAGAGATTCTCTCTCCCTCTGCCACTGCTCCTCCCACTTGTGCATGCACTCTCTCTCTCAAAATAAAGAAATAAAATCTTCATTAAAAATACAGCTTTTTAAGATACTTTTTATACCATAAAATTCACCTATTATAAATACACAATTCATTTTCAGAAACTATATAGTTATGTAACCATCACCACAATTCAGTTTCAGAAAATTTTCCTCATCCCTGAAAGTTCCCATATACTTGTTTGCAGCTAATGCCTGCTTCCACTCTCAGACCCACACAACCACCAGTCTGCCTTCTGTCTCTATAGATTTGCCTTTTCTGAACATTTTACATAAATGGAATCATAATACATGATATTTTGTGTCTGACTCCTTTCACTTAGCATGATATTTATGAAATTCATCCACATTATATTATGTATCAGTGGTTCATTCCTTTTTACTTCTGAGTAATATTGCATTGTGGAGATACCACATTTTTGTGGGGTTTTTAAAATGTAAATTCGAGTTACTTAACATAAAGTGTAGTATTGGTTTCTGGGAGTAGAATTTAGTGATTCGTCACTTACACATAACACCCAAGGGCTCTTCCCAACAAGTGCCCTCCTTAATATCTACAACCCATTGAGTGTATCCCCCAACCAACCTCCCTCCAACAACCCTGTTTGTTTCCTATAGTTAAAGGTCTCTTATAGTTTGCCCCCCTATTTTTATCTTTTTTTTTTTAAAGATTTTATTTATTTATTTGACAGACAGATCACAAGTAG
Source organism: Meles meles (assembly GCF_922984935.1). Classification (NCBI taxonomy): domain Eukaryota; kingdom Metazoa; phylum Chordata; class Mammalia; order Carnivora; family Mustelidae; genus Meles; species Meles meles. Next base: position 60,476,734 of record NC_060073.1, on the reverse strand, counting down.
TCAGAGAGGCAGGCAGAGAGAGAGGAGGAAGCAGGCTCCCCGCTGAGCAGAGAGCCCGATGTGGGGCTCAATCCCAAGACCCTGGGATCATGACCTGAGCTGAAGGCAGAGGCTTTAACCCACTGAGCCACCCAGGCGCCCCTCCCCTATTTTTATCTTATTTTGTTTTTCCATCCCTTCCCCTGTGTTCATCTGTTTTCTTTCTTAAATTCCACATACGAATGAAATCATGTATTTGTCCTCTGACTATTTCGCTTAGTATAATACACTCTAGTTCCATTCATGTCATTGCAAATGGTAAGATTTCGTTCTTTTTGATGGCTGAATAATATTCCATTGTGTTTGTGTGTACACACCACATCTTTGTTTATTCACCAGTCAGTGGACATTTGGGCCCTTTCCATAATTTGGCTGTTGAGAGTGCTGCTATAAACATTGGGGTGCATAAGCCCCTTCAAATCATCATTTTTGTATCCTTTGGGCAAATACCTAGTAGTGCAGTTGCTGTGTTGTAGGGTAGCTTCATTTTTAACTTTTTGAGGAACCGTCATACTGTTCTCCAGGGGGGCTGCACCAGTTTGCATACCCACCAATTGTGCAAAAGGGTTCCCCTTTCTCCACATCCTATCACATTTTCATCAGTTCACCAGTTGATAGACATTTGAATTTTTTTTGAGTTTTGGATAATAGGAATAATTTTGTTGTGAATATTCATGTATAAGTCTTTGCATGGACAAATGCTTTTTTTTCTTGTGCATAAATACCAAGAAGTGGAATTGCTGGGTCATGTGGTAATTTTACGTTTAACTTTTTGAGAAACGAACAGACTATTTTCAAATTGGCTGTTTTCATTTTATATTCTCATCAACGACATATGAGGGTTTCGGTTTTACCATAAGCTTACTAACACTTGCTATTTGTCCTTTTAATAATGGCCATTCATGCAGTGGTATCTCATTGTAGTTTTAATTTACATTCTCCTAATGACTAATGATGTTGAAGTTCCTACATGTACTTACTGGTCATTCATATATCTTTTTTGGCAACATGTCTCTTTAGATCTTTTGTCTATTTGTTAAATTAGATTGAGTTAATAATAGTTATTATTGAATTGTAAGAGTTTATATATTCTGGACAAAGTTCTTTATGGGATACATGATTTGCAAATATTCTCTCCTAGTCTATAGCTTTTCATTTTTATAATGGTGTTTTTTAAAGTGAAGAAGTTTTATGGGGCAACTCAGTGATGTAGTTGGTTAAGTGTTCCCAACTCGGTTTCAGCTCAGGTCCTGATCTCTGGGTTGTGAGATTGACCCCTGAATTGGGCTGCACTCAGCATGGAGTCTGCTTGAGACTCTGTCTCTCTCTGCCCCACCCCTTCTCTCCTCTCTCTCTCTCTAAAATAAATAAAAATAAATCTTAAAAAATTATAAAATGAAAAAGTTTTAAATTTTGATGTAATATGATCTTTTTTTTTTAATTTGGGGGATTATGCTTTTTGGGTCATAGCTAAGAAGACTACCTTTCATGACATCACAAAATTTTTCTTCTGTGTTTTCTTCTAGAAGTTTTATAGTTTAGCCCTGTTCCCCCCCCACTGAATTTCCTTGTCTCCTTTGTCAAAAATCAACATAAATGTAAGAGTTTATTTTTTTTTAAGATTTTATTTATTTGACAGAGAGAGAGAGACAGTGAGAGAGGGATCACAAGCAGGGAGTGGGAGAGGGAGGGAGCAGGCTTCCCACTGAGCAGGGAGCCCAAATGTAGGCCTCAATCCCAGGACCCCAGGATCATGATGTGAGCCAAAGGCAGAAGCTTAACAACTAAGCCACCCAGGCACCCCAAGAGTTTATTTTTAAACTCTCAATTATATTCCATTGACTAGTATGCCTATCTTTACCTCATGATTCTCCATTTTGATTGCTATAGTTTTGCAGTGACTTTTGAAATTAGATGTTGTACATCCTTCAGTTTTATTTTTCAAAATTGTTTTGGCTATTTTGGGTCCCTTGCATTTCCATGTAAAGTTTAGAACTATCTTGTAAACCTCCATTAAAAAAAAAAATTGGCCAAGTGAGCTTTTTTTTTTTGGAATTGTATTGAATCCTCAGGTCAACTTGGAGAGAATTAAGCATCTTCACACTATCTTCCATTCCATGAACATGGACTATCTCTCCATTCATTTAGGTCTTCTTTAATTTCTCTTGGCATCACTTGTAGTTTTCAGTGCATAAATCTTGGCAATTCTTTTACTAAATTTATTTCTTTGTAATTTTTTTTATTCTATTTTCATTCTATTTCTTGATCTTCATTCTCGGTGCTTTGCGTAATATATAAAAATACAACTGTTTTTAATATTAATCATGTATTCTGCAGTTCATTTATTAATAGGCTCTTTTATGTGTGTATATATGTGGATTCCTAAAATTTTATTACATATATGAGATCAGTCATCTGTGAGTAAAGATAGTTTTAGTTCTTACATTCCAATCTAAATGTCTTTAATTTCTTTTTCTTGCCTTATTGTAGGGTTCTTTCTTTATTATTTCTCTTTGTCTATTGAGATTCCTTACTTGTTGAGTTGTTATATTTTCCTTTTAATTCTTTGAACCTAATCTTTACACATATTGATAAAACTTACCTTAAGTCTGTATCTGCTAAATCTAACATGTTGGCCCACTCAGGCAATTTTTATTGACTGCTTTTCTCTCTAAGTTTAGGTAACATATTCATGTTTCTTTGCATATCTCGTAATTTTTGTTGAAAACTGGACATTTGAGATAACGTATTGTAGAAGATCTGGATTCTCCCCTTCTCCCCAAGGGCTGTTTTTGTTTCCATTTTTGCTGAGGTAATTGGTTTGTTATTTCATTGCTTGCCCAGACCAATTCTGTAGAATCTGTTTTACAATATGCAGGCACAGTATCTCTGTTCACTTCATTATTTTATTATTATTTTTATTTTTAAGCTTAAATTCCTGTCTGTCTTCATAACTTGGCAATCGGTCGGTGACTGGTCAGAAGTTGTGCCAATACTTCAGACCAGTAAGGCTTTTTTACCCTTTGCTGGTTAGGGAGAATATTCAGAGTTCAGGCAATCTTACCTTTTATTTTTCCTTGTGCCTTCTGAGGTTTTATCTTGCATGTCCATAGAGGCTCCCTGTCATTTAGGGGGGTATGTGGAGAGTTTATAGCTCTTTTTTTTTTTTTAATTTTATTTTACTTCTTTTCAGTATTCCAGAATTCATTGTTTATGCACCACACCCAGCGCTCCATGCAATACGTGCCTTTCATAATACCCACCACCAGGCTCACCCAACCCCCCCCACCCTCCTCCCCTCCAAAACCCTCAGTTTGTTTTGCAGAGTCCCCAGTCTCTCATGTTTGTCTCTTCCTCCAGTTTCCCCCAACTCACTTCTCCTCTCCAGCTCCCCATGTCCTCCATGTTATTCCTTATGTTCCACAAGTAAGTGAAACCGTATGATACCTGACTCTCTCTGCTTGACTTATTTCGCTCAGCATAATCTCTCCCAGTTCTATCCATGTTGATAAAAAAGTTGGGTATTCATCCTTTCTCATGGAGGCATAATACTCCATTGTATGTATGGACCATATCTTCTTTATCCATTTGTCCGTTGAAGGGTATCTTGGTTCTTTCCATAGTTTGGCGACCGTGGCCATTGCTGCTTTGAACATTGGGATACAGATGGCCCTTCTTTTCACTACATTTGTATCTTTGGGGTAAATACCCAGTAGTGCAATTGCAGGGTCATAGGGAAGCTCTATTTTTAGTTTCTTAAGGAATCTCCACACTGTTTTCCAAAGTGGCTGCAACAACTTGCATTCCTACCAACAATGTAGGAGGGTCCCCTTTCTCCACATCCTCTCCAACACATATTGTTTACTGTCTTGTTGATTTTGGCCATTCTGACTGGTATAAGGTGGTATCTCAGTGTGGTTTTGATTTGAATCTCCGTGATGGCTAATGATGACGAACATTTTTTTCATGTGTCTGTTAGCCATTTTCATGTCTTCTTTGGAGAAGTGTCTGTTCATGTCTTCTGCCCATTTTTTGACGTGACTATCTGTTTTGTGTGTGTTGAGTTGTGGAGTTATTTATAGATCTTGGATATCAGCCCTTTGTCTGTAGTGTCGTTTGCGAATATCATCTCCCATTCCGTGGGTTGCCTCTTTGTTTTGCTGACTATTTCCTTTGCTGTGCAGAAGGTTTTGATCTTGATGAAGTCTCAAAAGTTCATTTTTGCTTTTGTTTCCTTTGCCTTTGGAGGCATGGCTTGAAAGAGGTTGCTGTGGCCAATGTCGAAGAGGTTACTGCCTATGTTCTCCTCTAGGATTTTGATAGATTCCTGCCTCATGTTGAGGTCTGTTATCCATTTCAAGTTTATCTTTGTGTATGGTGTAAGAGAATGGTCGAGTTTCATTCTTCTACACATCTCTGTTCAATTTTCCCAGCACCATTTATTGAAGAGACTGTCTTTTTTCCACTGTATATTTTTTCCTGCTTTGTTGAAGATTATTTGACCATAGAGTTGAGGGCCCATATCTGGGCTCTCTACTCTGTTCCACTGGTCTATGTGTCTGTTTTTGTGCCAGTACCATGCTGTCTTGGTGATCACAGCTTTGTAGTAATGCTTGAAATCAGACAGTGTGATGGCCCCAGTTTTTCTTTTTCAACATTTCTTTAGCAATTCTGGGTCTCTTCTGGTTCCATACAAAATAAGATCTTTCTGTTGAATTTCTAGCTACTGTGCTAGTCAGATGGTTATCCCAGCTGGGACAACAGCCTCAAGCTAACAGACCTGGGGGCTTTCCTGTCTGAGATCCTACCAGGATCACTACTTCTGGTAGTTAATACTGCAGGACAGGAGTTTTTTGCCTTCCGTTCCCGATCAGGTTACCCTCTCTGGCACTGAACCACTGGTTTTCACTGCCAGCCTATCTTAGTAGAACTGGTAACTGAATTGAATGAAGAGAAAGAAAGAACAGCTTCAGGCAAGAATGCCACAGATTGACGCTATTCTTACCCAAAGGTTAGCAGTTTTTTAACTCATTGTTTGCTTTTGATTGATTTCTAGAGCCAATAATGGATGATTTTGACAATTAGTTTTACAGTGTTTTGGGAGATGTGTCAGCTTGTTCACTCAGCTGTACTAGAAATCCTATTCCAGTAGATTGATTTTAAAATCCAGCCTTTGTTGACTTGATCTGGTTCTAATAGTTTTATAGGTTCTTTTCAAATTTTCTATGTTATATAGTCATCAGATGATAATAATAACTTCTTATTAGTTTTTGCAGCTCATTTCTTTTTTCCTACATACTATATTTATTCAGTCTCTAATATAAAGATGCCTGACTTAATGGAGAGGGTGGAAATTCTTGAAAGTATATTTGGTTTAGGGGATTACCCTATATCAGGATTAGAAAGTTGTATTTTACTACTAATTTCTGAAAAAAATTTATAATCAATAATTGAAGTTAAATTTTATTGTTGCTGCTGGTTTTTAGGTTTTGTTTTGTTTTTTTACATTTTGAGGATGAGCATATGATTTTTTTTTTTTTTAATATGGTGAAATACAGGGGCGCCTGGATGGCACAGTCAGTTAAATGTCTGCCTTCGCCTCAGGTCATGATCCCAGGGATCCTAGGATTGAGCCCCACTTTGGGCTCCCTGCTCAGCAGGGAGTCTTCTCTCCCTCTTCTCCCTGCTCATGCTCTGTCTTGCCATCTCTCTCGCTATCTCTCTCTCTCAAATAAATAAAATCTTTTTTTAAAGTGTGGTGAAATACATCAGTGTATTTTCTAGTGTTTAGGTTCCTTTAAATTTTGGGATGAATCCTACTTAATCGTGGTATACTTTAATGATACCCATTGACAGGACACCTGGGTTGCTCCGTCAGTTAAGCTTGTGCCTGTGGCTCAGGTCATGATCCCAGGGTCCTGGGAAGGAGCCCTGCATCTGGCTCCCTGCTCAGCAGGGGATCTGCTTCTCCCGCTACAACCCCCCTTGGCTTGTGCTCTGTCTCTCATTCAAATAAATAAATCTTAAAAAAAAAAAAATATGCCTATTGCCACATTATACATGTTTATAAGCAAAATTGATCTTTAATTCCTTTTTCTAGTTTGGTACCAAGGTTATATCCCTAAAATGAGATTGGAGACTGTCTCTTTTTTGTTGAATCCTTTTTCTGTAAGCTAGGGATGAACTGTTTCTTAAACTTCTGGTTATACACCCCTCCGTCTGAGCTTAGTGTCTTTGGAGGTTTGAACACACACACACACACACACAGAAAGACTTTTTGAAATTATCTGTGATCTCACTTGCCACTCACTACTAAGGTGGTTACAGTCTAGCTTTCACTGCCACTATGACATTAAAACTGTTCAGGGGCGCCTGGGTGGCTCAGTGGTTTAAGCCTCTGCCTTCGGCTCAGGTCATGATCTCAGGGTCCTGGGATCGAGCCCCGCATCAGGCTCTCGGTTCAGTGAGGAGCCTGTTTCTCCCTCTCTCTCTGCCTGCCTCTCTGACTACTTGTGACTTCTCTCTCTCTGTCAAATAAATAAAATATTAAAAAAACAAAAAAACAAAAAAACTGTTCTTACCAAGGTCAGTAATAACTCCTTTGTTGCCTTAGTCTTTATTATTCTTTAAGTCCCAGCAGTGTTTGATGTTTAGCCTCTTCCCTTTTCTTGGGTTTGGTAGAACCGTATTTCTACTGGTTTCTTTCATTTTTGGCTGCTCTTTCTTCTCAGCTTTCATTGTCTCATAAATATCCTTTCCTTAGCACTCTTATTTTTCCCTGAAAGCACTCTTTAGTCATAATTATTCCTAGTTATTTCAACTCCCATCTTTAAATAAGTGATTCTCAAAAAACAAGACTATAAAGAACATTAGTTTGTTCATTACCATATGACTCACATCTACTATGTATTCTATATCTTGCACATAGTAGGCATTCAGTTTTATTGATAAATGTTTGCAGTCTTCATTTCTAGCGTAAACTCTTCTTTTAATTTCCAGACCCAGATACTCCGGTACTTAAGTTATTCTTCATCTCAGTAATAGTATCACTGTTTATCAATTCCTTTGACCAGACACCAGGTGTCATCATTTCTTTTTTTTTTTTTTTTAAGATTTTATTCATTTATTTGAGAGAGGGGGAGAGCACAAGCGAGGGGAAGGGCAAAGGGAGAGAGAGAAGTAGACTCTTTGCTGAGCGAAGTCGGGGCTCTATCCCAGACCCTGAGATCATGACCTGAGCCAGAGACCGCGCTTAACTGACTGAACCACCCAGGGGCCCCCACATCTTTTTCTTATATTCCTCCTGTATCCTAGTCATCAAGCACTGAGATATCTGGAATTTATCTCTTTACCTTCATCCCCTCTGCCACTGTTTTTTGGTTAAAAGGACTACCCTGTAGTATGCCGAAAAAAATACTGATTCAAGGAGGTAGGTATTGGAGTGGACAAGATGGAGGCAGAGAAAACAAAAGGGCTTGTTCAGTAATACTAGTGAAAAATGTTGGTAATAGTCAAGAATCCTGGTAAGGCAAATGATATTTAAAGAAACAGAAGAATTATAGGACTGAAGGAGATGCCATGGAAATCAAAAGAATGTAAAGCTCTCTTGTTTAATGGGGCAGTAAGCACAAAGAATGGCACAATGAGAAACAGTTGTCACTGTTAGAAGATTATAGTCATACTTATATAACCTACTAATTGCCTTACTCTGGTATTCCCATTATGCATTTATAAAATAAGGCCCTACCTAAATTATATATTATAGCTCATCTGCTTTAACTTAGTGACTTATGATTAAACATAGTTTTGGAAGTGAAATGTTTCTATTAACTTTCTACATGTATACTCTTAAAAATACTTTTGTTGAAATCCAAGTAACAGATATTTTAGTGATTGATTTATTTAAAATGTAACCAAGAATATATCAGGATGTATTAATTTTATCTGTAACTTTGTATTTTTTAGCCATGAGGTTTAAGTAGGTTTATAGTGTTTTGGATTCCTACTGACAAAGTGTTCAAAGTTACATTAAAAGCTGGCAGACTTTCTATTTTTTTTTTTAAGATATTTTTTAAATTTGAGAATGAGGAGGGGGGGAGAGGGAAAGGAAGAAACAGGCTCCCCACTGAGCAGGGAGCCTGTGGGCTCCATCCCAGGACCCTGGGATCATGACCTGAGCCGAAGGCAAAGACTTCACTCACTGAGCCACCAAGCACCCCAACTATCCCTGTCTTTAAATATTACGTAAGGGTACCTGGGTACCTCAGTTGGTTAAGCACCCAACTCTTAGTTTCAGCTCAGGTCATAATCTTGGAGTCTGGGATCAGAAGGGCCCCCCTCAGGCTCCCCACTTTTAATGGGGAGTTTGCTTCCTGCCTCCCCTTCTTCTCTCCCTCTGCCACTCGCCCTGCTTGTGCGCTCTCTCTCTCTCTCAAATAAATAAATAAATCTAAATAAATAATTAAATAATACTCAAAGATGTGGGTTTAATGACCACATAATATTTTATTAATATGCCATAAATTTTCCTGTCCTGTTTTGTCTGCTTTCATAATCTATAGTAAAGATTCTTTTATACACATTTTTGTACACCTCTTTGATAACTTCCTTAAGAGAACTTGTACACCTCTTTGATAACTTCCTTCTTATAACTTAATTCCCTAATCAAAAACAAAGATTTGTTAATACTTTCCATATAGACTCATTACCTTCCAGAAAGATTATATCATTTTTATGTTCCTAAAAACAGTGTATGAAAGTACCTATTTCCTTGTACCCTTATCAAAACTGTATTTTATAGACAATTAAATATACCTGTATAAGCAACAATTTGGATGAATTTATAATATTCTTAATTAAATATTTTCATTTTTTCTTGCTAGGAAGTTGAACATTTAAATTTTGTGCTATTTAAACCACTCTTCTGACCAATTACAAACTGAAGAAAAAGGATGGCTCCTTAAAGGAACAAGATAGTTAATGCTGAAGATAGTAATGATACATTAACAGAGTTGGAGCTTATATTTTATACCAAGCAAACTGACATCCAGTGTAATTTATTATATACTTATATCCTATTAGGTGCTATTTTAGACATGAGAGATACAGTACTGGTAGGAGACATTTTTATTTCAGACCATTCATTCATTTATAATTTAACATATTTACTAGGTGCTTTCTATGTGCCATTTCCTGGAGAAACAATAGAGAACAAGATCCACATGGCCTCTGTTCCCTTGAAGGAGAATAAAAATATAAAACTACCTCATTTATTAACTATTTATTACTTGCCACACATCATGCTAACACTATTACATATATTATTTCCTTTAATATTAAAATGATATTTGGAAAGTGCATTTTGGAGACATGCATATATCTGGTCAGATTTGTTCGTATAAGCTGAAATACTAACATGCTTTATAAAAGGCCTTTTAGTATCAGAAATGTGGTGCTTTTGTGTTAAAATGCATACACATCACAAAGTTTCATTTTGCTTAAATATTGTTGTGAGATCTTCAGATCTTAGAATGTTGGAAAGAGAAGTTTAAAAGAGTAAGGATGATGAAAAAGCTAATTCCCACTTAGGGCTAAAATGTATTTGTCCTGCTTCTGTAAATTTAAAGCCAAGAATCAGCTGTGTTAGTCTATAAATGCCTTTTCAATTTGGCTTTGTTTGCACTTTCTCCATAGAGGCTGTAGCACTGTCACACGAAACACTGGGGGCTCTTGCCAGAGGAGATAGTCTGAGCAATCCGCAGATGTCGAAGAAGCGCCTTGGGACTTTACTGCTTGTTTACAGAAAGAGTCACCCACCATTCTCCTAGATTTACTGTAAACCAGGGAGTTTTCTCTAAAAACCCAAAATCTAACAGAGAAACTGGAATGTTTTCACCAAATAGGCAGCTTTTAAAATCTGAATAAACCTCCATGATTCTTTAAAGAAAATTCAAGTTTGGGGTTCCTGGGTGACTCAGTCATTTAGGTGGGTGACTCCTGGTTTGGGCTCAGGTCATGATCTCAAGGTCGTGAGATTGAGTCTCATGTCATCAGGCTCCACACTCAGCAGGTAGTCTGCCTGAGATTTTCTCCCTCTCCTTTCTCCCTCCCCCCCCCTCACTCACGTGTATGCATGCTCTCTCTAAAATAAGTCATTTTTTAAAAAGAAAATTAAGTTATAATTGTAGGTACCATTAAACTTTGGAATAAGGAAGTAAAAACTTAATTTTTCTCTTATAATCTTAAATCCATTACTTAGAAAGTGTTTGAGGCACAATCTGTTATAACTACAATCTTACTAAATGGGGAGAAACATGTTTAGTTGTAACTTTTTCAAAAAGGGAATTTTTGTCATTGCTGCTAAGAAATGAATCCTGTCTTTCTTGACCTTCCTTCCTTCCTTCCTGAATGTCCTCAGCTAATGTTTTTTCTGTGATGCAAATACTGCTGAGCACAGCAGAGGTTCTTGCTGGAATTGAATTCAGTATGGACATGTGAGTGTTTATAAAAAGAAAAGCCAAATTCTTTCTTCATAGACTCTGTACTTGAAAGCTTTGATGTTCTGACTGTATGCCCCCAAAAGTACAATTTTGCTACTGTATTAAAATTTGAAAATATCCTGCTTTGCATGTTTAGCTCAAAGGCCACTTTTATTACATGTAAATCTCTAATTTGTGTGGCTCTTACCCTTTTGTTTTTAGAAAATATTTAGAATCTTAAATCTGCTTTATGTGCAACTCATTTTAAAAAGATCATTTTAAAACCTGAATTGTTTAATTAGGAAAACACATAATCAAAATAATAAATTAGTCTTAGACAAAACTTTGATAAGTATTGATTTTAATAGTTAAGAACTGAACTGTTCTCTTAATAAAAATTGTGACAAATGTAATTCTTAAGGACTTTCAAATCATTCAGGCATCATTTCCTCCAGAAAATCTTCCTTAAACCTCTCCACCTGTCAAGATGGCTCTCTTCTAAGAAGCACCTTGTATAATTAAAATTACCAATTACATGCTCGTCCCTAACACTTGGCCACGTTCTTCATGGTTACGTTTTCAAATACACCACATATGAACAGACTCAACCCTTGGCATAATTCTTGGCACACAGTAGGTTCTCAATAAATATCTTATTGAATCGAACTATTGAATGATCACTTATTATGCTTATCACAGGTTCCTTTTTGTCATAACATTCCATATTGCATAGAAAAGTCAGGTGCAAAGAAATTTAGCTGTCTCATGTGAGTATACCATACATCTAAGATTCTTCAGTCAGAGGCTGTCTTGGGGCTGTAAAGATCAGACTGTGTTTGCTATAGTCACCAAGTATGGTTTGGAGGGGAGCAATGGAAACATCTAAGGCCATCACACTGTTTCCTTTCCATTAATGGTCCCGTATATCCAAAAAATATGTATTAACTCTTCCCCAAAATTTCGAAGTGAGGAACGTTTGTATTGCCTGCATCAGGGATATTGCCTCCTGAACTAAAACTAAAGCTTTATGTTCTTCATGCTAAATACTTTTTGGCATTTCAATACTTTCATATCAAAAATATACACAAAAGATGCCACTTAAAATAACATAGCCAAAAGATCAACATGAGGAAATTCTAGATCTAAATTGGGATGCCAAAAATTCTTATGTTTGCAGCGGTCATATTTAGTCTCTGATATCTATATTTTTCTGGTTTTTATACCTAAAGAGCTGAACTTCTGTAGTATTTTCTTCCAGAAGTCTTTTGATTTCCTCCATCAGGCCTTTTGACCCTCCAGTTCTCCTTGCTTCTAGCTAAAAACTTATGCTTATATGGGTAATGGGGAGGGCATGTTTTGCATGGAGCACTGGGTGTTGTGCAAAAAGAATGAATACTGTTACGCTGAAAAAATAAATAAAATGAGAAAAAAAAAAAACTTATGCTTATAGTTTTTGCATAAATATAAAACCAAAACAGTTACCATTTAAATGCAAACAAATCTATAAATCAATAAAACTCAAACTGACAAAATAATTAAATGTGATAACTGATAAAGATTAGTAGAACCTAAATTGCCACTGAAACATAAATTATGATACTCTCTTCCAAGTTGTTTGGAATTCTCAGTGCCTGTTCTACCATATGCTTATAATGACTCTTTTTCTCATTTCACCCTTTTTTGCTTTGTTAGTATAGCATTCACTGATGTCATTTGACCTCCACATGTTGCAACTATATCATTTACGTTTTAAGTTTGAGGTCATTTTAAGATCTATTGTCATTAACCTAGGACTATTGGAGTAAAACTGCTTGACGTAGTGATCATAAGCACAAAAACCCCATGACAATTCCCTAGTAAAAGGTAATCAGTCATGTCACTGGATTAAATTATATCATTTAAAAATTATTTATTAAAATGAAAACAAAAATGTAAATTCCCACAAAGAATCTGTGAACTGCAAGGATTGTGTGATTAAATCCTCTGCTTTCACTTAAGGAAAACTACTCTAGTTTTGTCTGTAGTATATGTGAGGAACAAAAGAGATTTGGGACTACTGGGATAAGAACAGGGGCAAGAGATTCCCTAAAGCAGTATACTCAAGACAGTAGATCTTGACTCGAATCTCTTGACATATGCTGCTTTAAGTTTGCCCGGGTATGTCACTTACCTTTATCACATTTTACTTGGTTGTTGATTTTAGTGGGTTTGTTAGAAATGAAGATTAATGGTTAACAGTGGAGTAACATGGAAAATAATGGATGGCTGATGGACTTAAATATCTGTTCGTGTATATTAAAAAATGGTCAAAATGATGTATATTAAAACTTCCAAATCAAGTATTTGTGGAGCATATGAAGCTTTTTGCAAAATTCTGGATTCCCTGAAACACTGAGATAGAAACATGGCCACTAAACAGACAGCAGGAGCACCTGGGTGGTTCAGTCAGTTAAGTGTCCAACTCTTGGTTTCAGCTCCCATGATGATCTCCAGGTCCTGGGACTGAGCCCTGTGTCAGACTCCATACTCGCAGGGAGGCCGCTTGTTCCTCTGCCTGTCCCCCCACTTGTGCTTGCTCTCTTTCTCTGTCTCTCTGTCAAATAAATAAAATCTTTAAAAATAAACAAACCACAGCAACAATAAATCCTGGGGATTTCCAGAATTGCCATATTACATTACTTTAAATGTCCAGTTCTTTAAAAATTATGAAATGTACAAAGAAACAGGAAAGCATAGCCCTTACAGAGGACTAAAAGGAGTCAATAGAAACTGACCCCAAAGAAGCACATACATTGGACTTCCTAGATAAAGACTTTAAATCACCTCTTCTTAATATGTGTAAAGAGCTAAAGGAAACCATAAAGCTGAAGAAGTAAAGGAAATTATGAGAACAATGTCCCAACAAAGAGAGAATATCAACAAAGATAAATTATAACAAGAAACCAAATAGAAATTCTGATGTTAAAAAGTACAATAACTAAAATAAAAATACACTAGAAGGGTTCAGCAGCAAAGGTGAGCTGCAGAAGGAAGAAAATCGATGAATTTAAGGTCAGACAATTGAGATTAGCCAGTCCAAGAAAGGAATTGTATATTTAAAGTCTGATTTAAAAGATAACACATAAAGGAGTAATCATAAAATGTTGTCAATGGACTTAGAACATGTAAAGATATACTTGTAGGACAGTAATGACACAGAGGAGGGAGAGAGTAGAGCTATGTAGGACCAACGTTTGTATTCTGTTGAAATTAAGTTTACATTAATCCAAACCAGTTTGCTTTAAATTAAAATGTTAATTGTAGTTTCCAAGTAGCCACTATGAAATAACTCCAAAAAATACATAATAAAAGAAACATCAAGGGAATTAGAATTTTAACGCTTGAAAATGCCTATTTTACAGATCTCATGAGGAGATACTGTTATCATCTCTTTATTTTTGAAATGGGGAGACTGAGGCCCAGAGAGGTTATACTGTTTATATAATAGAATCAAAACTGGAAATCAAGTCTGTCACAAAAATCCCTACAATAGGTCCTATAAAGGAAATAAATGAAAATCTTGGGTAGAACATAGAAATGGTTAAGCTTTATTATTTTAGTATCTATGTTTTACAAGTACTGTATTCTTTTGACTCCAGATCAGGAATTTAATGCTCAGGAAGTTTCAGCGTTTTCCTAGAGTAGTTTTTTAGTAAGTAGTATTTTTAGTAAGTGGTAAGCTGGATTTGAATGCAAGTATATATGGCTCAAAGCTTTCTGTCGGACCATGCTTCTTTCACATTGCAACCTAAATATTGAGATGGTTTTAGCACACTCACCACCAGTTATGCATGCTAGTAAATAACTCAACAGGACAACACAAATATTAGAGAAAAGCAGTACTGAATTTTTCTTTCCTGGAGTTTTGTAATTCAGACGGGAACTTTCTTATTTGTTTGCTCTTTCACAGAACCTGAAATAACTCAGTGCTTTTAAACAAAACAACCTGGGTGATCTGTTTCTAGTTTTTCTTTACTATGTTTTACACCTGAGTACTACTTTACTTTACTAGTTTTACATCAATTGTCATATCCATCCATGTGTTAAAATATTTACAAGGATACAGATGCAGCCCAGCACTTCTTTTTATCTTTTTTAATTAAAAAAAAAATTTTATTGAAGTATAGTCGACACACAGTGTTTCATTGTTTCCAGGTGTACAACATAGTGATTGGCCAACTGCCGCACTCACCACAAGTGTCGCTGCTATATGTTATCATGCAACATTATTATAAGACCATTGACTATATTCCCTGTGCTGCACCTTTCATTCCCATGACTTCTTCAATCTCTCTAAATTTGTAAAAATCTACTTGCTCTGATCCTGGTTATGTGTAGCTGGGGTCTTCTCAGAAATACAAACAAATGCAGGCAGGCAGTCATTGTTCTCTTCCATCAGCAAAAGAAGACTATAAAATTTCATGATTTAATTTTAAGAGAGTTAATATTTATCGTCATCTTGGTATTTATATCCTTGACTATTATCAGAGACTATTTCAGAATGCCCATTGCTCTTAGAAGAATTTGCCTTTCTAGGCTGCATTAAGGAAATTCAGGAGATTTCAACATAACTGTATGACTAGAGAATCTGTGCCCTTCCTGGATCTAAATAAGGAGGCCACTGTTTAAAGTTCTCACTGTAAGGGAACACTGTATCAAATGCTTGGAAAAGTGACACATTTTCTTTCTCCTAACTCCTAATTCAGCATAATTTTCCTCTTCAGGTTCTAGAAAATTTATACTTTCTTGTTTAAAAAAAAAAAAAAAAAAAAAAGTTCAGAATATCCCTGTATTTTAAATTTCTGATTTTTTCTTTTAAGATATCCCAACTATCTATCTATTTATTTATTTATTTACTATTTTGAAATGTATCTACTATTACGAGTTTGGAACCCAAACTCAACTGATTTTAGAGATCAAGTTGGTCAAGTGAGTAAAGAGGACAGGGATAATAATGTATAAGGAACATGTCCTTTGGTAACAGAAAGGAACATGGCTGCTTAAAGGCATTCAAATTCAGTTTTTTAAGTTAAAAAACTGCTAGACCATTAAAACATGCTGCTGATCAAAGGTCTGTGGTTTCTCAATTGAGACATTACAGACTTCTTCCCTTAGCAATTTGTATCAAATCGTTTTTTTGAACTTTGACTAGATTTAAAATACATATTTGGTTAGGTTACCTACCAAATTTTTGCATAGTGGAGACCACTAAGGAGCTCATTCTGCCAGATTAACTCGTATTTGTATAACCCTCGAAAGAATGCCTCTCCTGCCATTTCTGAGGAAATACGTGAATTCCAGTTTATCATTGTAATTACCATTACAAAATTTGTGGCTCTTCACATGGCTCTCTGTATTAATCAAAGATTGTACACATCTGCTCATTTGAAAATGACCAAACAAGTGTACTTAGAACTTTCTTGTGCCTTGCTCATTAAATGCTGGACAGGGTTCAGATGCATCTTCACCATGCATGCCCTCGTTGTGACACATTTGCCATTTATTGAAAGCTTTGAGTAGTTCTTAACTTCGAGTTTTCAAGAAATACATGTAGCTGGGCACTTGGGTGGCTCAGTCCATGTTAAGTCTCTGACTTTGGCTGAGGTCATGATCTCAGAGTCCTGGGATAGAGCCCTGTGTCAGCCCAGCCAGGAGTCTGCTTCTCCCTTTCCCTCTCTTTTGCCCCAGCTCATGCTTGTGTTGCACTCTTTCTCAAATACATAAATAAAATCTTTAAAAAAAAGAAATACATGTTCCTTTTGGAATGTATTTGTGATTCGGTAATAAAAATTACCTACTTGAAACTTCTATTTCTGTTTAATTGAAGAGAACTAGGAATACAGGACAAGCTATTTAGTTATGACTTGTAGTTAATTGCCTAGATGAATCAAAGTTTTTCTTACGACTTTCAAAAGAAATAATTTAGATAGTATGGCCAATACAAGCTGCAGTTATTATTCATCACCTTTTAATGAGGAGTCTCTTAATTGCAAGTAACAGAGACAACTCAAAGTAGCTTGACCAAAGTGGGAATTTGTTGGCTCCGGTAGCCAGTCACAGAAGGGGCAAGGGGGTGCTTACTCAGAAACTACCCAATCCAAGGACACTCCCTGTCCCTCCCTTCTGCCCCCTATTCCCAGCTTCTCTCTGTCAAATTTCTCATCACTGCTTTTCCTTGTGAGTTGGTGTAAATCTCTTCTACTGAAGATAGACTTTCTCTATTTGGTAGGAAGAATAGCCATTTGGTGGTAAAGAATAGGCTGTTTTGGACTCCGCTTCCATCCCAGGGATCACCTACTTTAGGTCAAATGTCATTAGTAAATGTTAGATGCCTGTGTCAGCCATCATTATCACTATTTGAGTGAAGAGAAGTTGGGGGATGGGGGGAGAACATTCTAAACCAAGAGAATAACTTAATTGGAAACGTAAAAGTAAATATCATTTTCTAAAATGGCTCAGTGTGTTTGGGATGTAGAGTACAATGCAGACAACAGTGATTAGAGATGGTGCTTACAGAGGTAGTTTGGGACTAGATTGTAAAGGGCCATAGACAACAGTTAAGAATTTTGACTTTTCAAAAAATACAGTGGGAGCCATTGAAAATAAAATTATGGCATCACTTTTTTTCCACATCTGATATTTAATCTTTTTATTCCTTTTATGGAAAATAACCAATGTATACTGCAATAAAAAGAGTTACGTAATAACTCCACTGTACACATTATCTAGCTTTAACTGTTACCAATATATGACCAATCCACTGAAGACTTTTAAGAAAGGCAAAAAAGGAGATTAGCATTGTGCCACTTCCTTTGTTTAGTCTTCACAATGTGCCTTTGGAGTATATGGTATTCCCACTTTCTCGAATTACAAATGAGAAAACCATCCAAATGAGGAACGAAGTAACAGTGCTGGCCTTCTAACCCACATCCAACTTACTTCTGAACTCAGGTTCTTCCCCATGCTACAGCATGCTGCCTCTAATTCTGATGTTGGCATGATTCTGTTGAAGAGACAACTGCTGATCTGCCCTCCTGCTGTGTCGGGGCTGTTGACCCTATTCAGGGTGGTAGACTTCTCTGCTCTAGCCACTCTTCCTCCTCCCGGGTCACCGGGATCTAAGTCTACATAAATGCTCAACCTAATCAGCTGACGTAACTATTTAGTCCAGCGATTCTCACAGTATGGTCCCCAGACAAGCAGCAGTTGTTAGAAAATAAAAATTCTCAGCCCCCCACCCCCATCCCAGGCCTACTGAATCAGAAATTCAGAGGCTAGGAGCTCATGACGCCTGTATTGCCATTTGCTGTGTGGGGTTTTTGTTTTTGTTTTTTTTCCTATTTGCTGTGTTTAAATAAAATGCCTCATTTGTTTCCTGCAAATATGAAGTTGAGACAACCTACTAAGAGCATTTCTAAGACAAAACCATATTAGAAGAATTTATATGTTTCTTTTTTAGCAAGTTCATGAAAAGCATGTCCTAAGTTAGGAATTCTTATTCAGACAACACCAGCAGTCTCACTGGGGTTGTTACGTAACTTCATGGAAAGGAATTTTAAGGAATTTATACAGCCTATATTTAAAGTGCTTGATGGTGCCATCTGGTGGTGTAAGCGCTGTAGAACATGCAGCTCTGTTACTCTGCTTTAGGGATAGAATGTGAGTATTTTTTTTAAATCAGTTTTATAGGGCACCTGAGTGGCTGAGTTGGTTAAGCAACTGCCTTTGGCTCAGGTCATGATCCTGGAGTCCTGCGATCGAGGCCCACATCGGGCTCCCTGCTTGGTGGGAAGTCTGTTTTTCCCTCTGACCTGTCCCTTCTCATACTCTCTCTCTCATTCTCTCTCTCTCTCTCAAATAAATAATCTTTTAAAAAATTAGTTTTATAGGGGCGCCTGGGTGGCTCAGTCAGTTAGGCATCCAACTTTAGGTTTCGGCTCAGGTCACAATCTCAGGGTCGTGAGATCAAGCCCCGCATAGGGCCCCATGCTCAGCATAGGGCTCCATGCCCAAACAGTCTGTTTGGATATTCTCTCCCTCTGACCCTTCCCCCACTCGCATGGATGTGCGCTTGCACTCTCTCTCTAATAAATAAATCTTTTTAAAAATCTGTTTTATAGTAAAAGTTTAATAGAATAGCCAAACATAAGATGTACAAAGAATTTATCTACTATAAAACCTCCATTGAGGATCCTTAGATATGATACCAAAATACAAGCAACAAAAGAAAAATAGCTAAAATAGGCTTCATCAGAATAAGAACTTTTGTGCATCAAAGGGCACTATCGAGAAAGTGAAAAAGCCCACAAAATAGGAGAACATATTTGGAAGTCATACATCTCATAAAATATATGTATCCAAATATATGAAGTACAATTATAATTCCACAACAAAAAGACGAACAACCCAATTAGAAATGAGTGAAAGACTTGAATAAACATTTCTCCAAGGACAATAAACATATGGCCAATAAGCACATGAAAAGATAATTAACATTATTAGTCATTAGATAAATGCAAGTCAAAACCACAATGAGATACTGCTAAGATGGCTTGAATAATTTTTTAAAAAGAAACAGAAAATTAAAAGTGTTGAAGAAGATTTAGAGAAATTAGAACCTTCATACATTGCTAATGGGGATGTAAAATGGTGCAATTACTGTAAAAAAGTTTGGCAGTTCCTCAAATAGTTAGACATGGAATTACCATAGGACCCAGCAATTCCACAAGTAGGCATATACCCCAGAAAATTGGAAACAGATGTTCAAATAAAAATTTCTATATAAATGTTCATAGGACCATTATCCATAATGGCCAAAAAAGTGGAAACAACTCAAATGGCCATAAGCCAATGAATGGATAAACAGAATGTGGTATATCCATACAATGGAATATTATTCGGCCATAAAAGAAATGAACTATTAATACATTGATGAACTGTGAAAACATTATTCTACATGACAGAGGCAAGCACAAAATGACATATGTTCTATGATTCTATTTATATTAAATGTCTGTAATAGGTGAATCCATAGAAATATAAAGATTAGTGGTTGCCATAGGTGAGGGTATGGGGGGACATGGCAGTCACCACCCAGTGGATATTGGGAGATTTCTTTTGGGGCAATGCAAATGTGCTGGAATTAGGTAGTTGTGATGGTTGTACAATATTGTGAATGTACTAAAAGCAAAGGAATAGTATACTTTAAAATAGCTGAGATAGTGGATTTTATATTGTACAAATTTTACCTTAATTTTTAAGAAGACCTCCATTGATCGGCAAGAGTCCAGAACATTTTTAGATGATGATGATGATAGATAGATAGATTTTGCCCATAGTTGTTGCTAATATGCATGCTATCAATTCTACTTTTTTTAGCATTAAATTATTTATTTTTTTGTAACTATAGTTAACACAGTTTTTGTTGCCATGTATATTTTAGTCATTATACATGAGGTGGGTTTTCTTTTTTTTTTTTTTCTTTTAATTTCAGTGAGTACTACTCTAAATGCTTAAAGAGTATTTAAAACTCCTCAGAGACATTTCATTGGTATTTCTTCCCCAAAACTGTAACTGCAATTCACTTTTTAAAAACTATTTCTATTGTGTCTTTTTCTCTGACTGCTCTACAGTAAGAATATACTAATTTATAATCCTACCAACAATGGATGAAGAAAAATGGAGGAGATTAGGGGCGCCTGGGTGGCTCAATTGGTTAAGCATCTCCCTTCAGCTCAGGTCATGATCCTGCAGTCCTGGGATGGAGCCCCATGTCAGGCTCCCTGCTTCTTTCTCTCACTCAGCCACTCCCCCTGCTTGCACTCTCTTGCTTTCTCTCTGTCAAATAAATAAATGAAATCTTTAAAAATGGAGGAGATTAATGTTTGCATTGTCTGCTCTGTTTCAGGCACTGTGCCTGGATCCTTTCACATCCATTGTGTCATTCAACTCCCACACATACTGTGTTATAAAGTGACAACAGTTGTTGACAGAGTTAATAAACAGACAAACGAAGATCGGAACCTAGCCACTTTGTCTCCAAGTTTTGTTCTGTTCCCACAGCCTTACCAATATTGAATTTTCTCTTTTTTAGTTCCTATTCATTAGAAAGATTCAACATTCTCCCAGGTGATTGTTTACTGTTTACATGTTCACATTCATAATAATCTTTATCTTTTGTCCACTCATTATTAATGGATTTTAAACTGAATTTACCTTGTGAACACTAGGTATTACATACATATCAGAGCTTTGTCATAATTTTTTTGGCTTTTGTTTACTGTTTTACAGGCTCTTGATGGAAATGTGTATGATCACCTGAAGGATTATTTAATAGCCTTCAGTCGAACTGAGCTAGAGACATGCCAAGCTGTGCAGAATACATTCCAGTTTTTATTAGAAACCTCCAGCAAGGTAAGCTACCTTTAGTGTAATATGTGGTATTATCCATTTTAGAACCTAAAATGTTTTGTTTATAAATAAAATGAAGGTACCAATACATTAAAAGAGTGCTTTTAGAGGGCAAATTTCTTGGAAACAGTATCCTTCTAACAAAGTTGGAAGGTGTTCTCTTCTCCTTGATGAGTTGGCACAATGTGGAGAAAAGGGAGGTAATGATACAAGTTAGATCAGGACATTCTGCTGCCATGTATGTTGCTGTTGAGAAGAAATGATTTAAAGAGTTTTACCTTCCACTCAAAATAATTTTTGAATGCACTCAACTCATGGGGGGACAACAAGATCATGTCTCAATGCAAAGAATAATAAAAGGGCACAAAAGGAAAAGTAACATTTTATAATCATTAAAGAAGTGAATACTCGATCTTGTTTTTTTTAAAAATTAACCTTACCTTTTATATGCTGTCATTCTCTGATAGTAATCTTTCTATTCAAAAGTGTTGAGATCTAGCAGGTTTGCTGGCATGTTCACACTGTGTGCACAGAAAACAAACAAAATTGTTTGAATTCCTTAGGATCTGACAGATTAAAATGTTTTGCAACAGAAAAACTATCCTTTTGAAGATAAATTGTTCTTGTGATTAATAATGTTATTTTTATTCCGATAAATGCATAGCAAATATCTCCTGACTGAATGCATGCATTTGTAAAAATATATTCATTTTATAATGACTGTTTTTGAAGATCCAGTTCGATCCTCTTTTTTGGCAGGGGAAGCAGGAACTGGCTAATACCTTAAGATACTGTTTGGAAAAGAATCAGGGTTTCTTTTTTTTTTTTTTTTTTAAGATTATTTATTTATTTATTTGACAGACAGAGATCACAAGTAGGCAGAGAGGCAGGCAGAGAGAGAGAGAAGGAAGCAGACTGTCCACAGAGCAGAGAGCCCGATGCGGGGCTTGATCCCAGAACCCTGGGATCATGACCTGAGCCGAAGGCAGAGGCCTTAACCGTTAACACTGAGCCACCCAGGTGCCCCAAGAATCAGGGTTTCTTAAGAAGAGACATAGACTCTTCTTAAACACTTCATTATGTTTTCAGTGTACCATAGCTCTAATTCTATTTTTTAAAAACATTCAAAATATAAAGTTAATATGGAAATATAAAGATCACTAGTCTGGTGCTTTGAAATCCTGTCATACTTCTATTTTCCTTTCTTTTTACTCTCCAGAACCTAATACAAGATATAAAAGGATTGATGCATGGAAAGAAGGATGGGCAGAAAGATGGATAGTTATGTGAAAGCAAATGTAGAAAAATGTTACTTAGGGGTACCAGTGCAGCTCAGAGTTAAGTGTCTGCCTTCAGCTCAGGTGTTAGTCCCAGACTCCTGGGATCAAGTACCGCATGGGGCTCCCTGCTCAGCAGGAAGTCTGCTTCTCCCTCACCATCTGCCCCTCCTTCTGGTGTTCCCCCTGCTTGTGTGTGTGAGCAGGCTCTCTCTCTTTCTCTCTCTCAAATAAGTAAATAAAATCTTTAAAGAAAAGAGAGAGAGAGTAAAAAAACTGTCAATTGAAGAATCTATGTAGTGGGTGTATAGGTGTTTCCATATAGTTCTTTTTATTTTAATGTTATGTACATTTTACATTTTTCCATAAGATAATGTTAGAGGAAAGAGTCTATAAAAACATCTTGGCTTTATTCCGTTTATGGAGTGGTTGGTTTTTGACTAGTGACCAAATGCTTTATATTTATTGGTCCATTCAGAATTTCTTTTCCTTTTTTAGCACGTTTTAGTAACTTATACTTTCCTAGACAATCATCCATTTCATTTATCAAATTTGATGGTGTATATTTGTATATAAACTTGTATGCCTCTACAGTTGTCTCCTTTCTCATTTCTAATATTGTTTGTACTTTCTCTCATGTTGATCAGATTTACCAGTCTATTTTGTTAATCTCTTTTAAGAGTCAGCTTTTGTTCTTTCTCCATGTTGTTTATTTCTTTAATTTCTGCCTTTCTATTTATTATTTCCTTCTACTTTATTGCAGCTTATGTGCTTATTTTTTTCAGGCATGTTTTGTATTAGATCCTGTTTTAGTCTTTCTTGT
This sequence comes from Meles meles, assembly GCF_922984935.1. Taxonomy (NCBI): domain Eukaryota; kingdom Metazoa; phylum Chordata; class Mammalia; order Carnivora; family Mustelidae; genus Meles; species Meles meles. The sequence goes on along the minus strand of NC_060073.1, from coordinate 60,453,668 downwards.
TTTCAGGCAATTTTAAACTATTTAGGGCTGTTTATTGTTTCTACATGTTTTTCCCCCTTGTTAACCCATGAATTATTTAAAGAAATGAGTTTTCCCAGTTTCCATTCAGTGGGAGTATGTAGTGGGGTAATGTCTTTTCATTTCTAATTTTATTAAAAATTATATTTTGCTTTTATTTTATTACATTCTAATTTTATCAGAGAGATTGTCCTCTGACAAAACTGTCTGAAATCTCTTTTTCTGAGAATAAGTTAGATTGGATATAGTTTGTAATGCTGGCAAGTGTATAGTCCTAAAAAATAACTAATATTTTACATGGCACTTAATTTTCTAGGAGTTTTTAGCACATCCTTTGAGGTTAGTACTCTAATGCCCATTATATAGCGAGGAAAATGGACTCAGGACACTTATGTGGCTGCCTGAGGTTGCATACTCACATGTTGCATTTTTCTATGCTCTGCTACTATACTGTGTTATCTCTCTAACTTGTATTATTTACATAGAAAATGAATTTAAAATGTGTAAACTGGTTTGGACACATAAAGAGATAAGCTTTCATTTTCCTCTGCAATCACTTATATGAACATTTTGCTCCCCAGGGATAAGGAATAGATGAGATGCTCTTCTGTTTAGATTGCAAGTAAGAATGATATAATGAGGGGAGATGAGCTCTTTTGTTCCAAATACCAAAAGGGCTCATAACTCCTTTTTATTCCATGTGCTTTTCTGTTACAAAGAATTTGTTATGCTATTCTTATTATACTGCTAAAAGAAACACAGTGATCTGATAACCCAGAGAGAAGTTTGAAACTCTAGGTTTTAACCAATACCATTATTACTTTGTCTTCTTGGGGAAGGAGTTTATTTCCCCCCTCCCACACCATATCTAAATTGTAACTGTATGTATTCTCAAAAATACTTTGGGGGTCATCCATACTGACACACTGTAGCTGTTACAGTGCTCTCTATATCTTTCATCCCCTGAAGGGAAACACCTGGCCCTAGGAGCTTTTTTTAATTTTAATTATTTATGAAGCTTGCTTTCTCCTTAATATTTTATGAAATGCTTTGTATATGTAACTGAAGCAGATGTTGTCATAAATATTTTCTCTAGGATAGTAACTCCAAGATAGTTCTGCTGGTCTTTATAGTTTATTCATGTGTGCTTGCTTTCTGTCTGCATAAGGAAACTCCTACTAATTAGTAACATAGCTCTTTAAACAATTCAGAAAACGGAAGTGTTTATCTATATATCTTTGGAAATTAAATTGTCTGTTATTGCCATTCTTAACACTTGGAAGGCTAAGCAAAAAAGTAAGCTTAATAAAATGAAGGGGAAAACTACATGATCCTCTCAAAAAACACAGTGGGGAAAAAAAAGACACGGAAAAGCATTTGACAAAATTAAACATTCTTTTATGATAACACAAATTAGGAATAAAAGGGAACTTCTTTAACAGATAGAAGGGATTTATGAAAACCTTTAGTTAATATCGGGCTCAGTGGTAAAAATCTGAAAGTTTTCCCTCCTGAGATAAGAAGCAAGACAAAGATGCCCATTTTCCCCACTGTACTGGAAGTCCTAGTCAGATCAGTTAACCAAGGGAAAAAAAAATGGGGCACCTAGATGGCTTGTTGGTTGATCATCTAACTAGCTCAGGTCATGATAGTGTGGTCTGGGATTGAGCCCTGTGTCTGGCTTCATGCCCAGCAGGGACTCTGTTTCTCCTTCACCCTCTGCCCCTCTCCTTTCCTCTGCTTGTGCTTGCTTGAACATGCACTCCCTCTCTCTCAAATAAATGAGTAAGATCTTTTAAAAAAAAATAGAAGGCATCCAAATTAAAAGGGAAGAAGTAAAATTATCTGTATTTGCAGATGACATAAATAGAAAATACTGTAGAAACCACAAAAAAAGTACTAGAGCTGATAAATGAATTCAGCAAAAGTTACAGGTGTAAGATCAAAACACAAAAATCAGTTGTGTTTCATACTCCCATCAATGAAAAAACCAAAAGAAAATTAAGAAAACAATTCCAACTGTAATAATATCTGAAGAATAAAATACCACAAATAAATTTAAATAAGGGATTGAAAGACTTTTACATTGAGAAACTACAAAACATTGCTGAAAGAAATGAAAAAGGACCTAAATAAATGGAAATAATAAATATTTATGAATTGAAAGATTTCATATTACTAGTATTGCAGTATTCCCTAAAGCATTCTACAGATTCAGTCATTCCCTATCAAATTTTCAATAGCCTTTTCTGCAGAAATGGAAAAGCCAGTCCTGAGACTCATGTGGAACTCTAAGGGGCCCTCAATAGCCAAAAACAACATTGAAAACAAAACAAAGTTGAAGGTCTCACCCTTCCAAGTTTCAAAGCTTACTGCAAAATTAATCAAAATAGTGTGGTATAGCAAAAGGATAGACATAGAGACCAATGAAATAGAATCAAGAGCCCAAAATAAGCCCAAACATCTGTTGGCCAGTTGATGTTCAACAAAGTTTACAAGGCCATTTAGTGAAGAAAGTCTTTTCAACAAAAGGTGCTGAGACAACAGGATAACCACATGCAAAGCGTGAAGTTGACCCCCTGCCTCACTCCAAATACAAAAATTAACTCAAAGGGTACCTGGGTGGCTCAATCAGTTAAATATCTGCCTTAGGCTCAGGCCATGATCCCAGGGTCCTGGGATGGAACCCCGCCTCAGGTTCCCTACTCTGCTTCTCCCTCTGCCACTCCTCCTGTTTGTGTACTCTCTCTCTCTGTCAAATAAATAATTAAAATCTTAAAGAAAGGAAAAAAACTCAAATGAATCAATGACCTAAAACTATAGAAGAAAGCATAGAGGTAATAATCTTTATGACCTTGGATTTGGGAATAAGTTTTTAGTTTTTGGGTTTTTTTTAAGATTTTATTTATTTATTTGACAGACAGAGATCACAAGTAGGCAGAGAGGCAGGCAGAGAGAGAGAGGAGGAAGCAGGCTGTCCACAGAGCAGAGAGCCTGATGCGGGGCTTGATCCCAGAACCCTGGGACCATGATCTGAGCCGAAGGCAGAGGCTTTAACCCACTGAGCCACCCAGGCGCCCCAAGTTTTTAGTTTTAATATTAAAACACAAGCAACCAAAGAAAAAAAGAGATAAGTGGACTTCTTCAAAGTAAAAACTTTTGTGTATCAAAGAATATCAAGAATATGGAATGGACAGCCCATGGGAGGGCAAAATTATTTATAATAATTACTATTTACTGTTTATTATTTTAAATATTTTATAATCATTTGTCTAATAAGGTTTTAAAATCTAGAATATATAAAGAACTGTTACAACTCAACAAAAAGACAAATGACCCAACTTAAAAATGGGCAAAGGACCAGAATAGACATTTGTCTAAAGAAGATATACAGGGGCACCTGAGTAGTTCAGTGCATTAAGCGTCCAGCTCTTGGTTTCAGCTCAGGTCATGATCTTACAGGTCATGAGACTGAGCCCTGTCTTTGGCTCCACATTAAGTGGGGAGTCTGCTTGTGATTCTCTCCCTCTTGCTCTGCCCTTCCCCCTGCTTGCTTGCTCACTCTCCCTCAAATAATCTTAAAAAAAAAAAAAAATACAAATGGCCAATAAGCACATTAAAAAGATGTTTAACATAATTAGTCATTAGAGAAATGGAAATCAGAACCACAGTGAAATATTTTTTACCCACTGGGATAGATTTAATAATTTAAAAAAACCAAACACACAAGAGAAAATAACAAACAAGTGTTAGCAAGGATATGGAGAAATTATAATCCTCAAGCATTGTTGATAGGAATATAAAATGGTGGAGCCACTGTGGAAAACAGTTTCTCAAAACTGACTCAGCACTTTCATTTCAAGAGAATTGAAAGCAGGTTTTAAAACAAAAAATCATATATAGGTGTTGAAAACAGCATTATTCGTAATAACCAATAAGTGGAAACTTAAATGTCCATCAGCTGATGATTAGATATATAAGATTTTGTATATCCATACAATGGAATATTATTTGTCTATAAAAAGGAGTGAGCTGCAGATATATCATACAACATACATTCCACAGAATAAAATATATAAATAATATATTTATAATATATATTATATAAAATTATATTATATTATATAAATATTATATAAAAATAATATTTATTTATAATAAATAAAATATATTAATAGCTGTTCCATATAAAAAGATGCGGTTACAGACTGAATTGTAATCCCCCTAAAATTCATGTGTTGAAGTCCTAATCCCCATTACTTCAGGTAAGTTGGAGATAGGACCTTTAAAGAGGTTATTAAGGTAAAATGAAGTCTTATGAGTGGGCTCCAATCCAAGGTGACTGGTGTCCTTATATGAGGAGATTAGGACACAAACAGAAGACTGTGTGAAGACACTAGAAAAAGATGGCCGTCTACAAATCAAGAAAAGGGGTCCTCAGAAGAAACCAGTTCTGCTGACACCTTAATCTTGATTCTGGATTTCTAATCTCCAGAACTGGGAGGAAATAAATTTGTTGTTTAAGCCAACCAGTCTGTGATACTTTGTTCTGGCAGCTCTAGGAAACTAATAGAGATGCTAATCTTCATTATTAATTAAAGAAATGGACATTAAAACCACCATGGGATTCTATTTTATACTTATAAGATTGACAAAAATATAGACAGGAATGAGTATGAGTGAGAATATGGACTAACAAAATCATAGACTGCCCTGGGGAGTATGAAGTGTTGTATCCAGTTGTAAACATTTCTCATTATCTCGTCCATCTAAAGATGCATGCAGCTTATGGCCCAGCAGTGCCACTCCTAAGAAATTATCCTAGAGAAATTCTTGTACATTTGTATCAGGCCACTTTTGGAAAAATGTTCATAACAACTTCTGTAAGATTTGGAAAAGCTAGAATCCAGCTGTCCACAGTAGGCTGAATAATGGATTACCATACAGCAGTAAAATTGAAAGCTCTCTAGGTACATGCATTAAAATGCATGAGACTCACAAATATGATGCTGACAAAAAAGCAAGTTACAAAAGAATACAAACAGATGCCATGTAGAGATCAAAAATACCCAAGAAAATAATATTTTGAGATATTTCATATGTAGTAATAATATTTAAAAGAAAAAAGAGAGTGAATGGTAAAATTCAGTAAGGTGGTTTACGCTAGAGTATGCATTCTAAGAGGGAGTGATATTGCCCTAAGGAGTAAAAATTGCTTCCAGATGTTTAGGGAGGGGTTAAATATTATGGTGGGCCACAGTACATACATATATACAGTATATTTGTGGTATTAAAAGTAATGAAAGGGTAATTAGGGAAAAAATATCTAAAGAGGCATGACATAAGGAAGGCATTGGCAATATGGGTATTCCTTTTTTTTTTTTTTTTAAGAGTTTATTTACTTGGAGAGAGAAAGAGACAAAGCCTGAGCAGGACAGAGGGAGAGGGGCAAGTAGACTCCCAGCCAAGCAGGGAGCCCAACTCAGGGTTCAATCCCAGGACCTTGGGATCATGACCTGAGCCAAAGGCAGATTCTTAACTGGCTGAGCCACCCAGGCACCCAGTATGGGTATTATTTTTACTTAATCTCAGCACTGGAACACTGGATAGACCAATATTCTTAAACATCTGTTTATTGAATGCTAGTTTAGGCAAAGTCACTGTGCTACAGTGCTATGAAAGATACATCTATAACAAGTTTTAAAGCTTTATCTCAGTTGTCATGAGGAATGACAGAGGGGGGCAGGAAGGGAATGGAAGGAAGAATTACAAGGAAGGTAAAGAAATCTTTGATAGTGAGAAATATATTCACTATCTTGGTGTGATGATGTTTTCACAGGTTTACAGCTGTGTTAAAACTTACAAGTTTTACTTTAAATATGTAGTTTGTAGTATGTCAGTTATACCTCAGTAACACCTTTATAGAGAGATTGGACCTATATCCCAGGAAAAATGAAAATTTATTTTCACACAGACACTTGCACACAAATGTTCATAGTAGTTTTATTCATAATAGCCAAAAAACTAGAAATTGTTTAAATGACTTCAGTGAATGAAGGATCAAATGAACTTGTTATGTCCATGCTGTGGGATACTATTCAGCAATGAAAAGGAACAAACTATTCATACATGCAACAGCTGCAATGAACTTCAAGGAAATTATGCTGAGTTTAAAAAGGCAATCTTAAAAAGACAGGTGGCCGGTTGCCTGGATGGCTCAGTCAGTTAAGCCACTGACTCGTGATTTTGGTTCAGGTCATGATCTCAGGGTCATGAGATCAAGCCCTTGCTGAGCTCTGTGCTCAGCAGGGAGTCTGCTTGAGATCCCCTCTCTCCCTCTGGCTCTCCCCCTGCTTGCGCACTCTCTCTCTCTCTCTCTAATAAATAATTTTTTTAAAGCTGTGCTGCCTCAGTCCATCATATAATATTTGTGAAATAACATGTTAAAGAGCTGGACAACAGGTTTGTAGTTGCCAGAAATCAGGGATGAGAAGAGTGGATATAGCTACGACGGAGCAGCATAAGGGAGTCTGGGGAGTGGTTCAGTTAACCATCTGATTCTGGTGCTGGTTACAGGAAACTACACATGTCATAAAATTGCATAGACCTCTACACACATACACCCAAAGCAGTTAATGTATAAACGGTGAAATCTAAATAAGCTGTATCCTTTGTACCAAAGTTGATTTCCTGATTCTCATATTTGCTATAGTTATGCAAGATGGCAGCATTGGGAGGTACATAGGACCTCCTTGTGACTTCCTTTCAAAATAAAGTCTTTGAGAAAAAGACCAGTGACCAACCTAGTACCTCTAGTGTCCAGATTTTGTTCTCTAAATACTTTCTCTCTCATTTAGGGATGGGGGAAAGAGACAAGGCTTTTAGGGAAAATAGGTGCGATTCTCCAGGTCTGGGGCATGAAATAGATCAACCTCAAATGACTTGTCATAATAGAAACCAAAGAAACCAGTAAAATTATCAGAAACTCATATCAAAAGGACTCATGGGGCGCCTGGGTGGCTCAGTGGGTTAAGCCGCTGCCTTCAGCTCAGGTCATGATCTCGGGGTCCTGGGATCGAGTCCCGCATCGGGCTCTCTGCTCAGCAGGGAGCCTGCTTCCCTCTCTCTCTCTCTGTCTCTCTGCCTGCCTCTCTATCTACTTGTGATCTCTTTCTGTCAAATAAATAAATAAAATCTTAAAAAAAAAAAAGGACTCAGAGTGCGATCTTACTGGCCAAAGATGAGGTAATTTTAGCATCAGTGATGATAACTGCAGTGAACTAAAACACACTGAATATTATTGAAACCATGTCTTCATAATAATAATTTATTAAATTATAATTAGGTATTCTTTGGAGGTTTCTAGGGAAACAACTCAGTTGGGAAACTAGATAATAAAAGGAAAGAATTAACCATTTATCTTGCCTTCCTTCTATAAACTATACCTCTAGGTAATTAAATAGTCAACTTGCAAAGTTCCTTTCATAAATTATTCCAGCTAATAAATGAAAAGGGAATGATTGAATTCCTTGTTTAGAATAATAAGAAAAAGGAGGAAAAAAAACTCTAGTTCTTGCATCCTCCAACAGATTTAGGCATTTATCATCATAGGCCTGTTACATTAGTTTTGTAGGGCTGCTATACAAATTACCATAAACTAGGTGGCTTAAAACAACAGAAGTTTATTCCCTCTGAGTTCGGGAGCCCTGAAGTCAAAATCAAAGGATTGGCATAGCTACATGCCCTCAGACTGTTTTAGGGGAGAATCAGTCCTTGGCTCTCCCAGCTTCTGGTGGCTATAGGCATTCTTTCACTTGTAGCCACATTACTCTGATCTCTGCTGCCATGGTCACACTGGCTTTTCTTCTGTGTTATCTTCTGTGTGTCTTTTATACAGATTCTTATCATTGGATTTAGGGCCCTTCAAGGGAATCTGAAATGATTTCAAAATCTTTAGTCTAGTTATATCTGCAAAGGTCCTTTTGCAAATGAGGTAACATTCACAGGTTCCAGGGCTTGGGACATGGACATACATTTTTAGGGGCCACTATTCAGCCCACTCTAGTGGTTAATATCATAAAAAAAGGGGGTTAATCAGATGCAAGCCTCCTCATCAAACTAAACATCACCTTGCAAAAAAACAATACAAAAAACCCTGAATGCAATCAAGCATCAACTTATAGGACATACAGGAAACAGAAAACTACAAGGATGCAGTCAACAAAATTCAGACTGTGGGAAATGCTACAGGACAAAAACACAGTTTTCTTCAGCAAACTGAAAGAGAGAAAAAAAGAGGTGGAAGAAGGAAGGAGCCTCTATATGAAAAGAAACCTAAGCAACATCATCCACCTGCACTGTGGGCGCCTTATTTTGATCCTGATCCGAAAAACTTAAAAATATCAAACAATCAGGGAAATTTGAACACTTACTGGTTGTTTTATAAGCATTTATTGTGAATTTTAATATGGGTAGGGTTTTTAAAACAGTCCTTGTCTTTTAGATATCATACTGAAATATTTATGGATGAAAAGTTATGTCTGAGACTTGCTTCAGTATAGTTGGGGGTAGAAGAGGCAGGTGGGTTTGTTGTCTCTCCTTTTATATATGTTATAATGAAGTTAAAAATCTAAAAAGGTTGTAACTAGAGGGGTGATCCTCTTAGCTTTTTCTTCATGGTGATTAATGAGGCTCTCAGGGGTGTATCAAGAGTTTTCACAGCTTAAAACTGGAATCCAGGGAAAATAAAATGCATTTCCCTTTGAGAATACGTTTATTCAGCAAGCCTTGCCTGACAGAATTCTGCCAAGCTCTCCTCACCTTCTTTTGTTTCTCCTAGTACCCTCTACATACTTCCACAGTGTATTTAATTGTGTACTGTCTGGTTCTCCCGCTTTCCAGATTATAAATTCCTTGAAGATGCTAACCTTGTTTAATCTTTATTCATCTATATATTACCCTCACCTCTGCATTTAACACTGGGCTTGGTAAGCTCTCTCAGTAAGTGGTTGTTGAATGGGCAGTAGGGAACTGGGTTTGTGCTGATAAATAAAATGTAAAATATAACCCCTCCTTTCTCTGTCTCTTCAATAAACTCTTTTTCCAGAACTACTAACGTATAGCTACAGAGCTACTTTAAACTTTTCTTCTTCTGCCCATCCTCTAGCAGAGGTGCTAATGGAAAATAAGTGAAGGGTAAGCCCTGTAGCAAAATGGAAAATGGGTTTCTGCACAAATGTTGTTGATTTCCACTCTTTCCCAGTATATAGTGCAGTGAAGTCTCTTCAGATGGCTATCTTTCTGCACTATTTGTTTTGCTACCTTCTGTGTATTGGAATTCCCCTTCTATTTGAATTCCTTGGTATGCTTTAAGATGGTAGTTAGAATGTAACCTCCTAGGGGCACCTGGCTGGCTCTGTGGAGTACACAACTGCTTGATCTTGGGGTTGTAGGTTCCAGCCCCAATTGGGTATAGAGATTAGTTTAAAATGAAAAAAAAAAATCTTAAAAAAATGTAATATCCTAGAAATGATGTCAAGAAGTACTATAAAAATACTATTTTGTGGAGTATCTGCTGGCACAGTCAGTAGAGCATGTGGCTTTTGATCTTGGGGTCGTGAGTTCAACCCCCACTTTGAGCATGGTGCCTACTTTTGAAAAATTGTTTTAATACTATTTTATGCTATGGATGGGGTTATCTGGAAGTTTCCTAGTAGGTGAAAGTCTCCATATAGCAGACTTTAAGAGATCTACAAAACTTTATAGCTGGGAGAGACCTGCTCTCATCCCACTGCCCTCATTAAAAAGAGCAACTTTTTGCATAATTGCTATCTTTTTGCTGTCTTAAAATATTGCCTATTATCTAGTCCTGGGCTAGTTTCTAAACTAGTACTTTCCATATTTAGACTATTGAGAAAATGGGACACATAAGTAACAACTGTTATCTAAAATGAAAAAAAATGTGTACTTACCATTTCCTTTTGATCACATAATGTTGGATGATTTCTCATTTTTGGAAAGCAGCAGAATAAATCTTAAACTTTAAAATATAATTACTTGACATCATAACCTTCTTAAAGACTTAAAGATACTTTATTTTCTCTTTAGGTGGTACGGGACTATAATCTTCAGCTGTTTTTACAAGAGAATGCTGTATTTCACAAACCCCAGCCTTTCCAGTTCCAGCCCTGTGACAGCGATACTGTAAGGGAATTCCAGATTTTCATTCCATTTGTTTTTAAGCTATGTTTGTGCTCAGATAACTATTATCCTTGAACTAGACAGAAAAAGCTGAGTGTGTCTCCTTAATTTCATAACAGAATTGTAAGTATGCAGAGAAACGGCCATTTCTCCTTTCTAAAATGTGACTAAAACCCAGTATCTTTATGTTAGCAACTTAAATGAGGTTAAGTTCTAAGACATGTAACTAAAAACCTGCAAACTGAACAGAAAGAAGAAGAAAATATGTTCATTAAATTTTTTTTTCAATTCAAATATAAATTATACTTTCTATCCATGAAATTCTTCTCGTGGACACCCTTCCAAAGAAACCAGTGGTTAAATTTTAACCAGAATAAAAATCAATAAACAGAACAGTGAATGTGTGCCTGCACATATTTTGGTTGGCTTTATAAAAAATTACAGACCCTTTTTCATTCCTTTCAGATTTCCTAGAATATCAGAGCATTAACATAAATGCTCAAATTGGCAATATTTTAAAAAGCAGATATTAATCATGCATTTTATCCTTCAGTTTATGAAAAATGTTTGCCATTATTTGAATTAAAAACAACAGAACGAAAATGCAAATTTGATAACATAAAAAAAGAAGACAATCAACTTCTGCAAGTTAAGAAAGCGCATGTTGGCATATCTAGCACATTCTTTCAATGTGGGCAAGCCAAGAGAGAAGTCAAATTATATTCGTAAGGTCTTTTAGTAAACATGGAATCAGAACCAGGGGAATTTATGATATCACAGTTTCATGGTATCAGTTTAATACATCTTTACTAGAGTTATCTTTATTACTTTTCTTACATTTAAAGGAGCCCTGTTCGTGGCTATATAAAAAAATATAGGAAATCAGCATTTACCTCTAGATTATAACCGTTGCCCTTTATGTTAGTGCCTTTTTTAATCAGTCAGCTTTTTCTTAATGACTCAGCGACATCCTATAATTTGACTTCTTTACCTGAGAGGAATGAAGCATTAGAAGATACAGGGTGTGGACAGGTTCACCAAGTTGACTGAAAATTGCAGCTAATTCAAGATTATTTTATCTTTGCCCATTTTCCTCAGAAAAATAAGAATAACAGTAGACTCTCATTTCACTTGTTCAAGGCCCAGCTACAATCCGAAATCCTATTCTGTTTCTAGACACTGTGCTAAATGTTCTTAGCTGCATGTCCCTGTTTGCCTTAAAGTTCTAACTATGCTGTTTTCTGTCCTTGTGCAATCTTTACTGGGCAGAGTTTAAAAGCTGCCCAACTGGTGGATATTGAGCTCTCCCCTGTCAGTGCTCTGAGAATGACCATAGCTGAGGTATATGGGGGTGTGGGCCAAGGGTGGGGGAGATGGGATGTGTGGGTTTGCATGTTAATGAAGGGTGGAACCTAGTATTGGGATTAAAAATGTATTCGGGTGTGTAATGGGCCACTGATTGTGTAAACTGGGGCTTTCCATTTTCCTATATAAATTAAGCATTTCCTTCCCTATTTATAGTGAAAGGATTGAACTTCTCATTTTTCATCTTGTCTAAAGCACCTTTGTTTTCCTGGAGAGGCATGTTGGAAAGAATTGTAGAGCTAATCTTGCCTTTATCAAGGGGAAGCTGAAGCCTTTTTTAATATAACCCATTTCAAATTGTAATATTTTTCCTGCAGAAGTTGAAAACCAGATAAGAGCATACAGTCAGAATATTACTGTTAAAGTTAACTAAGGCTTGAAATGATTGTACCCTTTTTGTTTTTTGACTTATCTTTACATTATCATTTTATTTCAATATATGATTATTTTGATTCATGCTTTAGAGTGACATACCAGAAGAAACTGGCCAAAATGGCTTTATAAATACGCAATTATTTCTATTTTGTATAACCATAGAATTAGATTGGGAAGCTTAGTGTTAACTATAATATCATTACAAGTGACAATGATCAGTGGCAAGTTTCATCTAATGTAGTAACTTAGTAGCTGTCTCCTGGTTAACATTGATTTTCTTGCCCTTATTTCCATATAGTTATTGATTTCTACAGTGTCCTTTCTTTGTATCCTCAAATACCATTTTTCAGATGATACCAGAAAGTTGAAAAGAGTAATGTTCACCTTTCTTTGCTGAAAGGAGATTTTTTTTAATTTTGCATACCATATTTCATTTAATTTATGTTTTTATGATTATTAATTTTGAGTATACATATATATTTATTGGCCATTTTGTATCTTATTTTGTGAAATGCTTTTTTTTCTTTATTTCTTTTCAGTGTAACAGAATTCATTGTTTATGCTGAAAGGAGTTTTTAATGCAGGTTTTTTCTAAGAATATGAGATGTACCCTAAAATTTCCCTAACTCCCAAAAAGAGGATTTTCTATAAGGGAAAATTGACAAGTACATATATACTAGGATCCCAATTTTGGAGAGTCATTCAGCTGTCACATGGGTCATATTTGTTTTAGAAATTAATCCAGGTATTATAGAATGAGAAATCATGAGCTTTGCAGTCAGATCCTGACTGTGCCATTTGCTGGCTGTGTTTATTTTATTTATATGTTTATATATATATAACCTCTCTGATTCAGCCTTCTCCTATGTAAATGTTGAAGACTTTAATCTATTTGAAAATTAAATGAGATACTTAAGCATTTGACTCAGTACCTGGCACATAGTAGATACAGAATAAATGTTGACTGTCTTTTTTCCCCCTATCTTTCCACAAAACAAGCATATTTGATTTTTTTAGGTATTGTCCCTAATTGCTATAGGAAACAGCAAAATATCAAATATAGGAGACATTATAAAGATTATGAAGTCTTGTAACGCTTTTATATTCATGGTACCCCTGCACTTAACTCTCTTATTGAGTTGGCTGAAAGTCCCTTGGGACTTCTGTTCTTTTTCATTCCACAGTGTGGATCTCATCAACATATTTCTTAACAGTTTGTACGCCTAAAAAGCAATCAGTATGGAATAAACAGCAGCAGTAGCTAACAATTAGTGTCCGTTCCCACCCCTCTTATAGTTTTCGGCACCTCTGCTCTACATACACCTCGGTGTTTGTCCCTTCCATTACCAGAACTAGTGATATGTGCCCTTAAGGACATTTCCTCATGTCCAATGAAAAGGATCTCCTATCCTATTTAACCTGGATGGGGAATAATACAGGAAACACACATGTTTGCATTTAAGGCAGGAAAAACTTACGGAAACTTTCCCCCCATATTTCCTGGTGGGGATGTGAAGACTTTTTCCCTTTTACCTTTCCTGAACTGCAAATAACAAGATCTTCACAGATACCATAAGCTGACATTTTTATCATGGTATCACAAATATAAAAAATAGCTGACAGGGGTCCCTGGGTGGCTTAGTCAGTTAAGTGGGCTGACTTTGGCTCAGGTCATGATCTCAGGGTTCTGGTATCAAGCCCCGCATGGGTCTCCCTGCTCAGTGGGGAGCCTACTTCCCTCTTTCTCTGCAGCTCCTCCCACTTGTGTGCGTACACTCTCTCTCTGTGTCTCAAATAAATAAAGTCTTTAAAAAAAATTAGCTGACAAATTTTTTGATGTATGATCTTTTCCTGTTATTTTAGCCACTAGTTGTGATATTTATTTCTACCATCTTAAGATTAAATATTAAGTAAAATGGCCAGTTGCTGTAATTTAAGACTTTTGCACATTAAATTTTTGCTAAGAGGGGCATTTTATGCATTTATTAAAAATATGTACAATACATGTAAATCAAACTAACATGCTATATGCCTTAAAATTATATAGTGATGTATGTCAATTATTTCTCAATAAAACTAAGAAAAAAATATTTACCAAAAGTTAACCTTGTCTGTAAAGACTAATGGGACCAGTATACTCTACAGGGAAACTACTTCAAAATTCTCATTGTTAGTGAGTGGTTTTATCTGCTGATGGAAGTCTTGTATTGCCTATAGCATTGGCATATGAACATGAAAGCACTGTGATAGAGAATTTGTGGAAAATCCTCCTTGTGAGTAAGTCGGTACCATCCTTCTATACATATATATACCGACCACAGTATCCAAAAATGAAAGGCTCTGATTATAGACTAAAGTGTTGCTCTCCAGAAACAGCAGTGCTGGCAGTCAAGTGTTCAGAGGGGGTTGTCCTAAGTTCTTCAGTCTTTCAAAAAGGACTTACTTGCTTTTCATAGAAAACCTACCATCTATATACTGAGTCTTTGTGCTTTCTCTGGATTTGATGCATTTTCTAACCATCTGTAGGTATCTGGAGCTTCCCACAGATGCCTTGGTGAAGTACTAACACAAAAGAGCCTGGGAGTTCACTTTTTTAATCTAGCCTGTGATTATAGCTCTTAAAGCAGAATCTCTGTGAGAGCTGCCGGAGTAAAGGCATACTCCTCTTGTGGCTGTTCCAACCAGTCAGGCTCTAGATATATCTAGAGAGTGTCAGACACAGTGGTTTTGTTTTTGGTTTTTTGTCTTGTTTTCATGGCATGACTGAAGGACAGGTTTTTCTCTTAAATTTACCTTTGGTATCTAATAGCTCCCGTTTGCTTCCCAGAGGGACTACACACACTCAACCCAGTTGTGAGCTCCTGCTACTCTCCGAGTATAGTCAGAATAAGTTATGATTCATGAAGAGCGCTGCTCCACTCCTTTCCAAGTTGTATGATATATTTAAAATATGTGACTTAGAGGTTCACAGTCTCCCAACAAAAGCCTTCAGGTCAGATGTGTTTCAAAACTTAAAATTTTTCAGTGCTCGCTTCAGCACCATATATACTAAAATTGGAACAATACAGAGAAGTTTAGCATGACCCCTGTCAAAGATGACATGCAGATTCATGAAGTGTTCCATATTTTTAAAAAATAAAATCTTGAAAATGAATAAATAAAGTAACATAGATATCCTGGATTTTTAGGGGCATCTGACTTGCTCAGTTGGTAGATGATGGGACTCTTGATCTTGGGGTTGTGAGTTTAAGCCCCAAGTTTGGCGTAGAGATTACTTAAAAATAAAACATTTAAAAAAACAAAATAACAGACTTTTTCAGGTTTTAGAAGGGTGATCCATATACCATATATTGTATAACAACCCTAAACAAGGGGAAGGACCTCATGATCAAGCATAGTATTTTTGCAGTAAAACATATGAATAGTTATACCAAGTGAAATAAATAAAAACTATAAATAATGTCTCTTTGGTTCAAGTCAAATTTTGCCACACCTGAGCTGTGACTCCAAGCTTACCTAAAACACCTGTGATTTTCAGAGCATTGTGAATTTCAAAATTTTAGGACCATGAACCTGTATAAACATGAGTACTAGACATATAATAAGCTATGCAGATCCAGATGCTTTTTACTAAAAAAAAAGCTTGTTTTACTTTGAAGAGTAAAACAAGTAAAAATAATTTTCTTGAAATAATTAACAGTATATTATTAAATTTCATAAAAACTGAAGTGGATTAAATATTTAACACAATAAATATATACCAGTAAGCTGAAAAATACTAGTACAAATCCCTTGAATGAGGGTTAATAACTGGATTGTTCTTGGCATATGACATTGGCTTGACAACCCTAACATTATCTTTTGAAATTAGGTTGAAATGCTAGTATTTTGCTATGTAAATGCTAGTTTTCATTCATTATGTATGACCATCTCTTTTTCTCTCTTTCAAATGGTTATATTTTGGTAACAGACTTGGAAAATTATGACAGTGTTTCTTGTATGAAATCATCTTTTCTATCCCTACTCAATTTGCCCTCTGAGCACATGGTCAGATGCCTGTCTTAACCTTCTATGCCCTTATTTTAATCCTAAAGTGAACTGAAATCATATCTTAAGGACAAATAGTTAAGATGACTTAAAAACTGATAGTATCTAGGGGCGCCTGGGTGGTTCAGTGGATTAAGCCGCTGCCTTCGGCTCGGGTCATGATCTCAGGGTCCTGGGATCGAGCCCCACATCAGGCTCTGCTCAGCGGGGAGCCTGCTTCCTCCTCTCTCTCTGCCTGACTCTCTGCCTGCTTATGATCTCTCTCTGTGTCAAATAAATAAAATCTTTAAAAAAAACAAACTGATATATCTAGAATAGTAAAATGTTAATTTCTGTCATGTAGTTCTTTAAAGTTATTTAATAACTATAAATTTAAAAAGACTAGTATTTATATTCTGTAAAAAATTCTGTAGAAAATTTATATTCTGTAAAAAAATTTATATTCTGTAAAAAAAATTGGGAACTTTCAAAAAATTTAACATTGCGAAGGCTCTGAAGGCCTTTTTAAACTCATATGAAACATGGCCTTTGTTTTTCTAAAAACGAAGTGAAAGCAAAAGCCGTCTTACCTCTAAGTAAATGGCCTAGCCAAAGCTTCATTCAAAGGAAATTTGTATTTTAACAATATCTTCTTCAATATTACTGCCTTTATTTTATCAATATTGGTATTAACTATATAGAACAATTAGTGAGACAATACAGTTGTAAGGTAGCAAGGAATCTGAAGTCAAAGAGAACTCAATACAAGCTCTGCATTCACCACATACTGGCTTAAAAAAAAAACACATACACTTTCTAAGCCTAGAATTCCATACCTATAAATTGAGAATCATTGTTCAGATTATTTTGAGAGCTAAGTAATGTTTGTAAAGCAGTTAGCACAGAGCTTAAATATGCAATAAATAATACCCTTTTAGAAAAAAATAACATAGCTGTATAGTTTCCTAATTATAAAAAAAGAATGATGTAGAAAGTTTTCACCTGAACTGTTACTGTTTAAAGGTAACCGCTGAGGCGCTTGGGTGGCTCAGTCAGTCGTCTGGCTTGGTTTTAGCCCAAGTCATGATAAGCTCTCAGGTTGTGGGATTCAGCAGTGTTCGGCTCTGTGCTCTACTTGAAGTGGAGGAGTCTACTTGAAGATTCTCTCCCTCTGCCCCTCCCCCTATACGTGTGACCTGAGATTTGAAGGACAATACAAAAAACAATAAGGAAGTTATTTTACTCAGAGGGAACGGAAAAAGATCCATCTGCTTCTGTATTTTTTTTTTTACTAAAATGTGTATGATTTCTAAAATCTGATGTTTCCAAAGATCTCAAAAGTCACATTTAGTTGACCTAACTTGCAAATACCCAAACTGACAAATGAAAAACTACCAGTCCTGTACTTAAAAGTTGATAGGAGGGGCACCTGGGTGGTGTGTGTTAATAAGCCTCTGCCTTCAGCTCAAGTCATGATCTCAGGATCCTGGGATCAAGCCCCGCATTGGGCTCTCTGCTCAGCGGGGAGCCTGCTTCTCCCTCTATCTCTGCCTGATGTTCTGCCTGCTTGTAATCTCTCTCTCTCTCTCTCTATGTCAAATAAAAAAAAAAACTGCTAAGAAAATGCTTGTATGTCATTTCTCTTCAGTTTTTAAATTATTTGAATTTTAATTTATTTGAATAAATTATTTGAATTATTTTTGTGCCACCATTTTTCTGAGAATTGTGGCATTATTACATATGTCTCTTTTAAAAATAATCAAGTTCAATAAGTGAACTTTTTCAGAGCTAGGCTATAGTGCTTTTTGATACATGATTTTTAAATTCTCATATTTTGCTTTAGGCAGATAGCAATGTGCTTTAAAATGTTGTGCTTAATAGCTTATATATGTTACTATTCTCTTATGTTTCAAATGCATTTTTAAGAAGTAAAGGGAAAATGTTAAGAGTTTGAACTAGGGATCAAATTAGCTAACATTTCAAAAAGAAGCAGTCACTACCAGTTCCTTTGGTAGAATCAGCCACCGCTAACACCACCATCTGATCTACACTAGATCCCAATTTATGGCAATCTTGGATGGTAGAGGTGGCATTAGAACATTTCTCTGTGTGTTGTTTAATATCTGGGTTGTGTTTGCCTTGTATGAAATTTTCATTTGTCTAGACCCTGAGTTATAGGTAGCTTCCACATTTCTTTCCATGGCTTGATTTAGGAAAAAAAATTAATTTGAATTTAAATCACAGAATCACATCTCCCAATCAGTGGCATTTGTTGTCTGTCTTAATCGTTGGACACTCCCATCTGAGCAATAGTAAACCCAAAGAGAAAGGGGGAAAGGCCCTATCTATACTTCCCCAGCTCTTAAGCACAGGAAATACTCAGTGAAAAGGTAGAGATTATGTGTGAGCAACTAGGGCTCTGACCTTCTGTAGCCAGTACACATTTAACACACTTACCTATTCCTAAAATGTTGTTCAGTGATAAAAATATAATTTCTCCATCAGTTGTCTTCTTTCTCCTCAATTCTGTTGCGTATAAGTTCATTCTGTTTGAGATCTGCCTTGATCTATCAGTATACCTTCAGTCTTATTTCTAATTCATTCTTTGGGCTAGCAAGAACCTAGGAATTATGTGGAATTTTTTACTAATATTAACAATATTTTGTTTCAGGTCATTTTCAGCTGGGTGTCTAGCATTAACAATTCCCGCTTATTGGATACTTAATTATATAGTTAGTGTAAGAGAATGTTTATAATATGAGCTACTTTTATCCTAACAACCCCTATGAGATTGGCATTTTCACCAATTTTCAAATGTGACTTAAGACTCAGATTAAAAACATGTCCAAGATCATAAACATAATAAAGGACTTAGAATGAAAACTAAGTCTGTCTGACTTAAAAACCTATGCCTGGGCTCTTCAGAATACACATTTCTTGCATTCCATTTATACATTAGATTCCTCTGGTTAATGTAGATTGCATTTGCAATCTGCATCCACCTTTTAACATTATAAACCTTGACTTCTGAGAATGGATTAAAATGTAAATGCCTAGGTCCTTTTACAAAGCAAAATATAATAATAAAAATGGGTCCCAGATTTCTAATAGCCCAAAGAATGAATCAGTTGTGAAATCGGTTAGATTTTGATTTTGATTCTTTTGCTCTATTTCAGTGCATTTATCATTGTATAATCTAGCTTTAGTTGAAATGTCTGCATAGAGTAAAAGTTTTTGAACCTTGCTTATAATCCCCCCAACAGAAATATTAAGTTTTTGATACAGCCAAATTCTACTTACTCTTCCAATTTTGAGCTGTGTGGCCTTGCAAAAGTGAGTTTTCCAAGATTTTCCCACTGTAAAATTTTGCCTCTTTTTTGTATTAAAATCCTCTTGGATTAATTCATATTTAAGAGATTGTTTGTTTTCCTAATTATTTGATGTTTTTTTCCATGGGTTCTTGAGAGTTTAGAGAAAATTAAAATAATTTAGTGGTTAAGAGCTCTAATTCTGAAATCAGACTTATATAAATCAGAGTTGTAACATGTAATATCTGGTAGACACTAGACATTTTAACATCTGAGTTTCCTTTTCTGTAAGATGACTATATGAATCACCTCATGAGGTTGTTATAAAAGTTATGTGAAGCACTTTTCACGATACTTTTGTGTAGGAGGGGCTAACTATTAATACTGCTAATTTAAATTTTGCAGTTTGTCCTTTGTGAAACAGAATAGTAGTATTTTAGGGCTAGAAGAAACCCTTACTGATCATTTAATGAAACACCACTCTTATATGATATTAGAGTCCAGAGGAAGGGCAAAATCTAGTTTGAGGGTTTTTGGTGAATTGGTGATGGACCTGAAACTAATTTAATAACTTAAACCTAGTATCTTGGGTGCCTGGAGGCTGAGTGGGTTAAGCCTCTGCCTTCGGCTCAGGTCATGATCCCAGTGTCCTGGGATCGAGTCCCACATCAGGCTCCTTGCTTGGCAGGGAGCCTGCTTCTCCCTCTGCCTGCCTCTCTACCTACTTGTGATCTCTCTCTGTCAAATAAATAAATAAAATCTTTTTAAAAAAGTCAAAAAAAAAAAAAAAAAGCCTCTGCCTTCAGCTCAGGTCATGATCCCAGGGTCCTGGGATCGAGCCCCGCATCGGGCTCTCTGCTAGGCAGGAAGCCTGTTTCCCTCTCTCTGTGCCTGCCTCTCTGCCTACTTGTGATCTCTCTCTCTGTGTGTCAAATAAATAAATAAAATCTTAAAAAAAAATAAACCCAGTGTTTTTGTGGACAAGAGGTTGTGCTATTGTTATTGTATTGTTTTGTTCTCTTCACTTTTATCCATTGATTCTTTTTTTAAATCCCATTAAAACAATTGAGTTGTTTCCATTTTACCTATGTAACCATTTTAGTATCATGGTAGGTTGGCATAAATACTTTCTTTTTTCTTTGTTTAGCTAACTTTTTTCCCACCCAAAATGGATCAGTCCACAGTATTAGAGGTGAAGCTCCAATATTAAACAGTGCAAACTGAAAAATCCTGTGTTCATTTATGGTTTCATACCGTCCTGCTAATGTTCTGATATGAGACATTGCTTCCCACAGTAGTGGAGCAGGGCTTGTTTTGAGTGCTGATTAAGTGAAGGCTCTCTGGTCCACCTACAAACTGTAGTGATTTCAGTAGGCATAACGATTTTGGTCTCTGTTCTCTCTTATGTTGTAGAGCCGACAATTAGAATCGGAAACTGGGACCACAGAGGAGCACAGTCTAAACAAGGAAGCTCGAAAATGGGCCACACGTGTGGCACGTGAGCACAAAAACATTGTCCACCAACAGCGGGTAAGTATAATAGAGTCTTAGGCGACATTTAACTAATGGCAAACCAATTTAAGGAGTTGAGTTTTATTAATGTGAAAAACATCTTTATGTTTTTTCTGTAATTTCAGCCACTCAGCAGTATGCTCTCAGCTATCTACTTAGCTTGGAAATTCCTTAAGCCTTTCAAGCAGCAACACAGTAATTTATTTTGCCATAAAATTTTCTAAGAAAAGCTAGTGATAGTGTATTACCGTCTTTCAGGTAGGAGAAGAGACATGCCTGTGTTGAATTAAGCTTTTAATGACTGAGATAAAATTTTTGAAGACTTAATTGTAGAGTCCATGAAAGTGTATCTTTAAGGGGCACCTGGCTGGCTCAGTCGGTAGAGCATGCAACAGAGCTAAATAAAATTAAATTAAAAATTTAAAAACTAAAATTAAACACCAAAAAAATGTATATTCAAGGCTAAACTCTAAGCACAAGGTATAGTAAACTTTTTATAATTTCCATTTATTTATAACTTTTTCTTTACCTTCACATCCAACTTATTAAAAGAATTATTCATGTCTAGGTTTCCTAACCTCACGCTTATTTTTTAGCCCATAATATTTGGACTTTTCCTACTTTCCCTTCCCTCACACTTCATACAGACTTCACTTGCCAAAATCACCAGTGGTCTATGTTGCTAAATCCAAAATGGACACTTTTATTTCTCAAAACCTGTTGGCAGTTTCATCATAATCAACAACTCACTTTGTGTTGAAAAACCCTCTTCTCTAGTTACCCATGACTTAACATTGTCCTGGTTTTCCTTCTGCCTCTCTAGCCATTCTTATATTCTTTGATAGGTTTTTTCTCCACTTCATATTTAAATATTTAAATTCCTTAGAGTTCTGTATTAGGCTCTTTTCTTATTCTTTATTCTCATTATAGGCACTCTCAACCAATGCCATGGTTTCACTTACCACAAATCATAAATTAATATCTCCAACATTAGACCTTTCTTCTGTGTATACATATATCCTCTTGCCTGCTTTGACTTCTTTTTACTGTCTCACAGGGATCCTGAGTTCAATGCTCCACTAATCTAATGCTGCAAAACAAAACACCTCAAACTTAATGCCACAAAAAAGAGCATTTTTAATTGTCTCTTAGCACTGTGGAGATTGGATGGACTTAGCTTGCCACTTGTCACTTGGGAGTCTCCCATGTGGTTACAGTCAGATAGTGACTGGTGCTCAAGTCACCTCACAGGCCTCCCCACTGAAATCTGAAATATCTGGTGCTTGGAACAGGAGGACTTGAACAGCTGGGAACTAGAACAGCTGGAGCTCCTCATGCATCTCGGTCTCTCTGTGGTCTGTCCAGCACAGTGGCTTCACCTTAGCTGTTACATGGTGGCACAGGACCCCAAAGGTTTGAGTCCCAAGAATAAGCCAAGTAGGAACTGTGTTATCTTTTTTGGCCTAGTCTCAGAAATAACATGATATTACTGTGTCATTTTTTTGTTAACTGGCAGTCACAAAGGCCTGTTGTTGAGGTTCAGGGAGAGAGAACATAAACTCCACTTCTTGGTAGGGAAATAGCAAGGTTCTAGAAGAATATGTGGAGTGGGAAATACTGTAGTAATTTTTTTTTTTTTTTTTTTCAAAAACACAGTCTTGGGGCACCTGGGTGGCTCAGTGGGTTGAGCCTCTGCCTTTGGCTCAGGTCCTGATCCCAGGGTCCTGGGATCAAGCCCCACATCGGGCTCTCTGCTCGGCAGGGAGCCTGCTTCCTCCTCTCTCTCTGCCTGCCTCTCTGCCTGCTTGTGATCTCTGTCAAATAAATAAAATCTTTTAAAAAAAACACAAAAAAAACACAGTCTTCCAGTCTACCTGGTTATAACAGTTTACATCCCTCTTGCATGCAAAATAAAACTCCCCTCTTTACCCCAAATCCCCCCAAACCTGGTGTCAAACTACAGTATAAATTTCAGAATCTGGTCATGTAAATGAGATTCATAGAGAGATGAGGTTTCTTGAGTGCAGTTTCTCTAACACAGTTTATCTCAAAGAATTTGTGAACTAGAGAGACAAGTTCTCTGTCTACCATATAGCCAATAAATAGTAATTAGATGAATTACTGCAGCTTTATACTTCAAAATGTTAAACACATAAGAGACTTTTTTCATTAAAATGCTCTACTATAGGGGCGCCTGGGTGGCTCAGTGTGTTAAGTCTCTGCCTTCGGCTCAGGTCATGATCCCAGGGTCCTGGAATCGAGCCCCGAGTCAGGCTCTCTGCTCAGCGGGGCGTCTGCTTCCCCCTCTCTCTCTGCCTGCCTCTCTGCCTACATGTGATCTCTGTCTGTCAAATAAATAAATAAAATCTTAAAAAATAAATAAAATGCTCTACTATATTTGAAAATAAATGTTCAAATATTAAAAATATGTCTACTTTTTCTCTCTGTTGTCAAGGCATATTGTATCTTTCTGCTAGGAGATAAATACAGGCAGATTTCAACAACTTTTCCATTTCTTAATAACATGAGCTATGATAAGCTTTAATTTAGTAAGGTATAATTTAAGCAACAAAATAAAGGGGTTTTTTATTTTATTTATTTATTTATTTAAGATTTTATTTATTTATTTGACAGAGAGAGAGAGATCCCAAGTAGGCAGAGAGGTAGGCAGAGAGAGGGGGTAAGCAGGCTCCCTGCTGAGCAGAGAGCCTGATGTGGGACTCGATCCTAGGACCCTGAGATCATGACCTGAGCCGAAGGCAGAGGCTTAACCCACTGAGCCCAGGCGCCCAAGGGGTTTTTTAATACTGAAACCGGTTCTGCTTTTGGCCATGATAAAGCACCATAATAAATTACCATGGGATCACACTTAAAAAAACATAGAATTATTAGCCATATGATCTCTTAGGTTTTCTGCCTAAAGGCACTTTCTATATTGCAGGGCAGGAAGGGATAACTTAAGCAGGGCACCACAGACTCAGAGTTGAGATGACAGAGATCAGAGTTCAGAGTGGCTGAAGTGGCATGAATTTCAGGGCAAAGTACCAGACAATATGGAGTGCAGAGAAAGAATCCAAAAATCGACATAGGTCCCCCCTTCATTCTGTTGGTGAATACTAAACCACACGTGCATATGATGAAGTTCCACAATACAGGGTAGGGACTGACAGAGATAACCTGAAGGATTCCCAGAGGTCACACAGGTCTAGGATACATTCAGGTTGTGATTAGCCAAGGTTGAGACTTCCCATGGATCACCTGGGGCATTCAGGAGACTACAAATAGATCATACAGTGGTTCCAAGGCTAACTTGTCTTGCAGTAGGGCTACTTTAGAACTAACCTAACAGAGCTTTAAAACAGGCTTCAAAAAGATCAAACTAATCTACAAGTAACTTATTTGCCTGCCAGGAAAAATTTTAAAAATCTACTCTTCACAGAAAGGAAATAAAATCCAGTATTCACTAACATAGTATTCATGGGGTACCTCTTTTTCTCTTTTCTCTCTCCCTGTCCCTTGGCCCTTCCCCTCCCTCTCAAAAAACAACAACAACAACAACAACATAGTATTCACAATGTCAAATTTGCTAAACATTAAAAGAAGCAAGAGAATATAACCCATGACCAAAGGAAAAAAATCAATTGAGGCAGATCCATAAATGTCAAAGATGATGGAATTAGCGAATAAGGACTTTAGAACAGTAAATAAATTCAAGGATTTGAAAGGAAACAAACATGAACATATCAAAGACACAAAAGGAAAATAAATAGAAGAACCAAATGAAACTTAGAGAGCTGAAAATAGAGTATTTGAAATGAAAAATTCAATAGATTGGATGGCACCAAAAAAAAAAAAAAAAAAAACCCACAAGGAGCTTAAAAGTATATATAGCAATAGAAACTGTCCAAACTGAAACAAGGCAAGGATGTCCCCTTTTGCCACTTATATTCATTACTAGAAGTTTTAGCCACAGCAATTAGGCAAGAAAAAGAATTAAAAAGCATCCAAATTGAAAAGAAAGTAGTGAAATTATCTCTGTTCACAAATGAAATGATGTTACACACACACACACACACACACACACACACACACACACCCCTATTAGAGCTAGTAAGCAAATTCAGCAGAGTTGCAGAATATAAAACTAATGCACAAAAATTAGTTGCACTTTTTTTTTTAAGATTTTTTCTTTATTTGAGAGAGAGAGATAGCGACAGAGACAGCAAGAAGGAGCACACAGACAGGGAGGAAAGGAAGGAGCATAATGTGGAGCTCAATCATGGGGTCCTGGCATCATGACCTGAGCCAAAGGCAGACACTTAATCAATTGAGCCACCCAGGCTCCCCTAATCAGTTGCATTTTATACACTAAGAATGTATAATCCAAAAAAGAAATTAAGAAAACAATTCCATTTACAATACCATCAAAGAGAATAAAATACTTAGGAATAAACTTAACTAAGGAGGCAAATGACTTATATACTAAAAACTATAAGACACTGATGAAAGGAATTAAATAAGATAAAAATAAATGGAAAGACATTGTGTGTTTATGGAATGGAAGATAATATTAAGATGACAATACTAAAAAAAAAATGAAAAAATGACAATACCACCCAAAATGATCTACAAATTCAGCACAATTCCTGTCAAAATCCCAACAGTGTGTTTTGCAGAAATAGAAAAACCCATCCCAAAATTCATATGGAATCTCAAGGAACCCTGGCTAGCCAAACAGTCTTGGAAAAGAACAAAGTTGAAGGACTCATACATCTTGACTTTAAAACTTATTACAAACCTATAGTATTCAAAACATTGTAGTGTTGTCATGACTGACATACAGACCAATAGAACAGAAGTTTGTGTTTTTATTTTATTTTTATTTTTTTAACATGGAGAACTGAAGGTTTGTTTTTTTTTTTTTAATTTTAATTCCAGTATAGTTAACATACAATGTTGTATTAGTTTTAGGTGTACAACACAGGGACTCAGCAACTCTATACATTACTTATTGCTTATCATGATTAGTGTACTCTTCATCCCCACTGCCTATTTCACCCACCTCCCACCTACTTTCCCTCTAGTAACCATCAGTTCTCTGTATTTAGAGTCTGTTTTTTGGTTTATCTCTTTTTGAATTTGTTTTTTAAATACCTGTTATCTCCAAACTAATCCATTCAGTGCAATCCAAGTCTAACATCCAGCAGGAGTTTTTACAGAAATTGACAAAATGAGGACACCTGGGTGGCTCATTTGGTCAAGCGCCTGCTTTCAGTTCAGGTCATGATCCCAGGGCCCTGGGATGGAGTCCCACATCAAGGTCCCTGCTCAGCGGGAAGCCTCCTTCTCCCTCTTCCCTGCTCAGCTGGAAGCCTGCTTCTCCCTCTGCCTGCCCCCACTGTCCCTGCTATCTCACTGACAAATAAACAAATAAAATCTTTAAAAACAAACAAGCACAAGAAATTGACAAAATGTCTCTAAAACATACATGGAAATGCAAATGATCTAAAATAGCTAAAGCTAAAGCGGGGTGCCTGGGTGGCTCAGTGGTTTAAGCCTCTGCCTTCGGCTCAGGTCATGATCTCAGGGTCCTGGGATCGAGCCCCGCCATCAGGCTCTCTGCTCAGCATGGAGCCTGCTTCTCCCCCCTCCTCTCTGCCTGCCTCTCTGCCTACTTGTGATCTCTGTCTGTCAAATAAATGAATAAAACCTTTAAAAATAAAAAATAAAAATAAATAAATAAAATAGCTAAAGCAATTTTGAAAAATAAGAAAATTGGAGGGCTGGGATGCCTGGACAGCTGAGTCAGTTAAGCGTTGGGCTCTGTGCTGAGCATGGAGTCTGCTTGGGATTCTCTCTCTCTCTCTCACCCTTTGCACACCACCCCCCCCATGTGCATGTGCTTGCACACACTCTCTCTCAAAATAATAAATAAGTAAATCTTAAAAAAAAAGTCTGGAGGGCTGGGGCACCTGGGTAGCTCAGTTAGTTATGTCTGCCTTCAGCTCAGTTCATGATCCCAGGGACCTGGCTTCCTGCTCAGCAGGGAATCTGCTTGTCCCTCTCCCCTCCCCCTCTGGTTGTGCTTTCTCTCTCTCAAATAAGTAAAACCTTTTAAAAAAATGGAAGGATTACTCTACCTCATTTCAAGACATAAAACTACAGAAATCAAGATGTAGTATTAGTGTAAGAATGGACTTACAGATAAATGGAACAAAAAAGAGAATCTAAAAGTAGACAAACACATACATAGTCTATTGATTTCTAACAAAGATATAACAAACTTATAAAAATGCTAAATAAATTTTAATAAAAATGAATCTCGTTATATTTTAAGCACATGACTAATTAGAGTGCCATGATGATTCAACACTAGAAAATTTATCAGCATAATAAACTGCATTTACCAAATAAAGATGAAAAATTCTGATTATTTTTATAATTACCAAAAAATCAAATGATAAAATTATCTCGTAGTGATTAAAAAATAAAAGTCATAGCCAGCAAGATAAAGAATTTTTCATCCTAACAAGGATATCTTCCTGAAACTTAGAGGAAACATTGTATCTGATGGTTGTGTCCATTTTCTATATGTGCCATAAAAAATTACCATGAATTTAGTAGCTTAAAACAGTGCAACTATTTTATCTCACAGTTCTGTAGGTCAGACATCTGGATGGGCTTGGCTGATTTTACTGCTCAGGCTCTAACAAGGCCAAAATCATGTTGTTTTAGCTAGCGAGGCCGGCCTCTAGGGTAGAACCCACTTACAAGTTCATTCAGGTTGTTGTGAGAATCTAGTTCTAATAACTGTAGGATCTAGGTCCATACATCTTTCCTGTCATCTGGGAGCTACCCTTAGCTCCTGGAGGCTACTCTCTCTGATCCTTGCACATGGGCTTCTACATCTCAGAGCCAGCAATGATGCACTGAATCCTTCCCTTGCTTGGAATCAACTCCCTGACTTCCTTTTTGGCTGGTCTTTCATCTGATTCCAGCCAGAGGAAGTTCTCTGCTTATAAGGGGTCATAATGATTAGGTTGAGCTACTAATCTCCTTATCTTAAATTCCATAACTCTCATATATCTAAGTTGTATTTTACATATAAACAGTTCTAGGATCAGATACATAAGATATAGTTCAGAAAAATACATGTAAATTGATGGGACAGTAATTATCTGGGGTGGGGGGCATATAGTGGGATGTGCAAATATGAGATTTTCTGCCACTTTTTATTGTTGTTTTACAACAGTACTTTGTATGGATATAATTTTTTAAAAAGATTTTTATTTATGTATTAGAGCAGGAACAGGGCAGGGGCAGAAGGAGAGGGAGAAGCTGGCTCCCCACTGAACAGGGAGTCCCAATGCGGGTTGGATCCCAGGACGCTGGAGCAGGACCTGAGCCCAAGATAGACGCTCAACCAATGGGGCCACCCAGGCAGCCCTATATTCATTTAATTTTTAGAAATTGAAGGTGTGCATATCAAAACATGCAATCCAAGGAAGGTTTGTAGATTGTGCCAATGTCAGTTTCCTGGTTTTTATATTGTAGTATTGTTCTATAAATTGTTGCCTTGGGTGAAGGGGTGGGGGGACTTTCTGTACTACTTTTGCAACTTTGTATAATTGAGAGGTTTTTTTTTTTAAAATTAACAAATAAGTGAAAAAATTAAATGTTAAAAGCGGAATTGTGACCACTTGTCACTGAAGCCTATTAAATTACCTGAATACTGTAATCACTTAAGCAAAAAAAGAAAAAGAAAAAACAGTCATCATTTTCCTGTTTTCTTTAATAGGTTCTAGATGATCTGGAATGTCATGGAGTTGCAGTGTCAGAACAAAGCCGAGCAGAGCTGGAACAGAAAATAGATGAAGCCAGAGAAAATATTCGTAAAGCAGAGGTGAGGAGGCAGCTCACTGGGGCATTTTCCCCAGCTCCAACCATATCACAGCTGTGGTATATACCTGTAGAATTCAGCTGCTATCCACTGCTTAATTTGAAGATGACTCAGCATCTTTATCTGTGTCCGGAGTTTTATTTTTGATACCTGCTTCCTGCAAGATAGTACATGTAACAAAAAGACACTGAACCTGTTACCTGGAGAGTTTATAATCAAGAAAAATTAACAGAAGAATTATACCACGATAAAGATACTAATTTTAAAGTTTTCACAAGGAACATAATAGATCAGTCAAATTAATGGCATGAAATTGATACATATATATTCAGAGCCTTGAAAAGTCCTCCCCAATAATGGGCGGTTCACTGGTTCAGGGGCAAAATCTGACCTTTTAAAAAGAGACACTTGGTTAAGTGTCTGCTTAAGGCAAAAAACCTGACAATAGATTTTCATCTTTTGGTGAGGGGTCATGGAACCCTTTTGAGGATTGTGTTTGAAAGTGTGAAACCTTCTCTCCCACAAAAAAAAATACACATTTTGTGTACAGTGTCCAGAAGTTCATGTACCCTAGAGTAATATTACCTGACCTGGTCGCAGAGAGGTTGAGATGGAAAGAAAGATATTATTTGCAAAGGCGAAAGACATAGGATACAATTTGGCAGTTGGATTTGTTTAGAGTAGAGGTTTTTTGAAGAAATAATGGTAGGAAGTAAGCAAAAATTATTGTGGTTAGGACCAGTTCATGGATGACCTGTGCACACTTGTGTATAGTTATCTACCCAGTGCAACATGTTGAAGGGATGTTAGAAAGTAGACATCTTAGAAAGACCGACTATCCAGACCTCAAGGAGAATATTTTCCTGTTAGGAAGGCATAAAGAGTGCCAAAGATAGCTGAGACTGTAAAACATAAATGCTGAGGCATGGTCCACACGAGTATACTTAATACTTAAGGAACCCTGAGGACACAGAGACCACTGTGGGAGAAGTTGTCAGGGCAGGTAACACAGAAGAGGTAGAATTTGAGATGGGTGTTGACAGATGAGCAGTATTTAATTAGAGAAACAGGGGTAGCACAAGATTTATGCCATGTAATGTCGAGAGGCGTAACTTGAACCAAAAGAAGGAGGAAGATTTGAGCCTGGCATTGGGAAATACTCTCTAACAGTCATTTGCCCAATGAGAGAAGAAGTTCCCCGGGACACAGTGTGGCACTGTAAGTGTACAAGATACCACCAGGGTCTCTCTACAAGAGACTGGTTGAGGGTTAATCTAAACTAGTGATTTTCATATATCTTTTCAGGACTCTAGAGGTTTTGAGAAAGTGTTTCAGTGGTTGGTTGAGGGGAAAGGGGTGGTGAGGGGAGAGGCAGCTTAGGCAAACAGGGAATGTGAGCATGTTTTTGGCACAACCCCACGGCAGTGATCTGAACCAGGAAGGCTTGCCATCTGCCTGGCATAGAGAAACCCCAGTAAACCCAACTTGCCTGTCCCTGACACATGATCCACTGCCTCTACAGTAAAGAGGGCAGGGTGTACAATAAATAGCCATTTTCCACTCTGAACTCAGGATCAGGCTAAGCCACTACCCTAGGGTACCAGCCAAGTACTGCTGGCAGGCCTTTACCTGGTCTGAGAGACACTGGCCTGTGTATGAGTTTCTCCTGCTGTTTGTTTCTCCATACTCTGAGTGAAGCCAGTTTCAGAGCCCTGGTGGATCAGGAAAAGTCTCAGAAGTTTTCTGAAGGGTGTGTTCTGTCTTGAATTTTCTATTTCCAAACTCTCTCCATGGTGTTACTGTCTGGTACCGTCCCTCCACCAAACCCCCCAGGAGTAGCAGTAGTAGGTATTGGTCACACAAGTCTGCATTTAGGCTCAATGACCTGTTATTTCTGTGAGTGTGCTAAACAGCCCTGTGTTTGTTAGCTTAAAGCTAAAAATATGAAGTGAGAGTCCCACAACAGATTGTCTTATTTTTCCTAATACCAGTGTTTGAGTCTGCATTCTCAGAGATAATTTTCTTACCAAAACTACGGAATATGCTAAAAACCATGATGCTGGATCTATTATCTCAGCTTTAAATATCCATGAAATATAGTTAATACTACTATGATCTTAAAATGATCTCTCATTTGATTTTCACATATCAGATATAAAGAATAACCCAGCTAAAATTAGATGGCAAATATGTGAGTGTAGTATTGGGATAGTACTTACCAGACAGTCATAGTGAGGTTTTTGGATAGACTTGACCACAAGAACCTTCAGAAGAATTGACATTAGTAGTTTGTGTAGACTCCTTTCTTCCCTTTGCCTATATATCATTTGCATTGGATTTTCTCTTTCCATTTAGTAGTTATTTACTTTATTATAAATACCTAATCAAAAGGGAAAAGGCTGGTTAAAATCCCATTATATCCTTCATTTTTGGTTTATAACTCCTATCAACATGACTGTTACTCTTCCTTGTTGACTAATCTGCGTTATCCAGTCTTTTCTATATTGTGTTTCCATTCAGTGTTGCCAGTTAGAATAAAAGCCTTCATGGCACTCAGTAATAAACTTTTTCCAAACATAAGAAATCAAAATATAAATGGTCTGTGCTTTTCCAAAGAATAGGGTTTATATAGTGATTAATTAATTATTGGCTGGTTAATGTGTCACAAATTTACTAATTGATTAGCTTAACGAATACTTAATGAATACCTGCCATGTGCTAGATACTGATGAGTATACGGTACACACAGTGATGAACACACTATTGTTCTATTGTTATGATCTCTATGATAGTCACAAAGATCTTTGTATTAGATGTGGTACTGTTTGCAGCCACTGACAAATTCAAGAGTTGAAACAAAGCAATAGCTGCTTAAGTTAAGCTTTAATAACAGTCTTCTTAACCTGGTATTTAGGTATTTGAATTTTTTGAAATGCCTTTTGTCACACAGACACACACATTCTTCATCTGACTTAGCATTCCTCTTTTAAACGTAGCTTGCCAAGAGACCAAGAATTTTAAATACCATCTTTTTGGAAGTTGTACATGACTTATGTTGTTCCAGAACACAATTATTTTTTGCATGTTTAGGTTTTTCCTTTTATTTGGGTTGAGGGCAGTTTTCTTTTTTTTGACAGCGAGGAGACACAAAGAGGAGAAATTTAATGTAAGAAGTCAAAGATACCCAGAAATTTTTAGTAACTACGTTTGGGGTGAGGCCTCCTGAAGAAACTATAGACAATATGATTCTTTCAAGATACTAACTATATTGGGGCGCCTGGGTAGCTCAGTGGGTTAAGCCTCTTTCTTCAGCTCAGGTCATGATCCCAGGGTCCTGGGATCGAGCCCGGTGTCAGGCTCTCTGCTCAGCGGGGAGCCTGCTTCCTCCTCTCTCTCTGCCTTCTTCTCTGCCTACTTGTGATCTCTGTCTGTCAAATAAATAAATAAAATCTTTTTTAAAAAAGATATTAACTATATTTTTATTTATTTATTTTTTAGATTTTATTTATTTATTTATTTGTCAGAGAGAGAAAGAGTGAGAGAGAGAGAGCACAAGCAGGCAGAGCTGCAGGCAGAGGCAGAGAGAGAAGCAGCCTCCCCCCTGAGCAAGGAGCCCAATGTGGGATTCGATCCCAGGACCCTCGGACCATGACCCGAGCTGAAGGCAGTGGCTAAACCAACTGAGCCACCCAGGCGTCCCAAGATATTAACTATATTTTTAAAATCTGAATTGAATGTACATTTGAAAGCCAAAGTACATTAACAAAGTGAATTAACAAAACCAAAAAATATCACTTATTATCTATATAAACACATTTTCGTAGATAACATTTTCTCTTAAATTGTCATCCTATAAGGTTCTGTTGGGAATTCAGAATTATGTCATCCTTGTACCTCAGTGACTCAAAAAGTGATAATACCCTTGCCAGCATGCAATAGGAGAAACCTAGAAATTTCAGTTGCATAAAATGTGAAGCCTCATCCACCTCAAGATTAAGGAAATGCTAAGGATGAGCCTACTATAAAAACAGAATTTCCAGTCATGTTATATTCAGATTTACGTCCCCTCTAGGCCTGTTATTGCAGGTTTTCACTGTGCTCATGTAACATAATATGTCAGCAGACCTTTTGACTAATCGCTTTCTTTCATTTTTATTGTGAAAATTTTCAACAACATATAAAAGATGAAAGTAAATACATATTTCTCAATATGCTAAATTCAACCATTGATATTTTGCAATATTGGCTTTGTATGTTTGTTTCTGTTCTATAAAATAGAAGTTAAAGCTAGAGGCCTGACTAGGTGCTCTATGCAAACAATGAGTCATGAAACACTACATCAAAAACTGATGATGTACTGTGTGGTAACTAACATAATAAATTTTTTTTTTAAATCTCGAGACCACGGGGCACCTGGGTGGCTCAGTTGGTTGGGCGACTGCCTTCAGCTCAGGTCATGATCCTGGAGCCCCAGGATCGAGTCCCACATTAGGCTCCCAGCTCCACAGGGAGTCTGCTTCTCCCTCTGACCTTCTCGTTTATACTGTCTCTCACTGTCTCTCTCTCAAATAAATAAATAAAATGTTTTAAAAAATAAAATAAAAATCTCGAGGCCTGATTTGAATGAGTGCTTTAGGCAAGAATACTTTATAGATGATGCTGTTTTTCTTCACACAGATGTTTTTATCAAGTTAATCAACTCTATTAATGATGCTAGTAGTAGTCACCTAATTAGGTGGTGCTACCAGGCCTTCCAGCTGTTAAAGTTCCTCTTTTTGTACTTGCACCTAGCAAGTACTAGTCATCTCCAGTAGTGGCAAATGGGTATTTTTCACTCTTACTTACTTTACTCATTATGATTTCATGGAATTTTAAAAATCAACTATATCAAGGTATAATATACAAACAATAACATGAAACCATTTCAAGTGAAGGGTTTGGTGAGCTTGGACAAATGCATCTCCCTTATTATTCACGACCACAATCAAGGTGTCAAATATTTCTGCCTTCCTCCCAAAGTTCTCTTGTGACCGGGCAACAACTGACCTGCTTTCTATCTTATAGGTTAGTTCAGCTTCAACTACATGAATATTAGATTACTTGATATCGTCCTACACATCACATGCAAAGATCACCCCTCACACTTTCATCCAGCCTTACTTTTTGTCTTAAGCTCCGTTTGATGAGCTAGTATATACTCAAGGCCACTGATCTTTTCTTCTGTGGTATGTAATCTACTGTTAAGGCCATCCTGTGAATGTTTATTTCAGATATTACAGTTTCAGCTCTATAAATTCTGTTTGGTTCTTTATATTCTCTTTATATTCCCAGCTCATGCCTGTTTACCTTCATGTTTTCCTTTAAATCCTTAAGTGTATTTATAATAATGACTTTAAGTCCTTGTCTGCTCTTTCCATCATATCTGTTATTCTTTTGTCTCTTTCTTATTGATTAATTTTTTTCCTTTAGTTACGGCTCATGTTTTTCTGCTTTTCAAATACCTAGTAGAAATTGTGTTTGGTTGTTAAATCTGAATTCTCCTTTCTTTTTTAAAGGCTATTGAGTTTTGTTCTGACAGCCATGTCAACTCCAGATCAGTTTAATCCTTTGGAGTTTGATTTTTAAGTTTTGTTTGGGTTGGTTTAGAATAGCCTTTCCAGTAGGGCAAATTTAGCTCTATTGCCAGTGCATTTCCTTTCTGTAGTTTCTTGTTATGCTATAAGTACCCAATAAGATTTCTCAGTCTGGCTGGATAGAACTGTCATATCTTTCATCCCTGGGAATTTTTCAGTTCACAGCTCTGTGGTAGATATTTTTTCCTCACATCATTATCCTTTACTTCTCCTCATAGGGTCAGTCCCACCTTATATATTCTCAATTTATTATAGATTTTTATTAATTTCATCTATTTTCCATTATAGAGGGCCTCTTTTAAGCCCCATAGTGTCTAAATTCAGCCAGTGAGAATCCATTTAGGCTTCCGTGTCCTTTTGATGTTATTCCCATTAGTCTTTGAACAGTTTCCTGCTTTCTCACACAGCCTTGCTATCATAGACTCACCTTGTATTCTCCCTGATCAGACTTAGAATTAAGTCTGATTCTCCACGGAGCTCTGATTTCTATTAATAGAGGATTGTAGTGAGACACCCAGGTCTAGGATGTGAAGGTGTTTATTGTAATGAGTGTCATTTATGTCTTGGCCCTTTCTTTGTTTTCAGAGCTAGAAATTTATTGTTATTTTTTTTAAATCATGAGTTCATTTTGTTATTTCCAATTAAAATTTAAAATTAGGAGGATTTTATTGAATTTCTTTGATTTTATATTTGTCTTTTTTTGCTTATGGTCGAAATTTTGTAGCAATATACTGAAGTTTCAGAATTGCAATGGAAATATTAATGGTAAACTTGAGCAAAATTTAAGATTTCTTTGCAGTTTGTTTTGAATGTAGACTGTCTCCACAAGATTTCTGCTTCTGGTAATAAGAAACTAGCTCATATTGGGCTAATCCTCCTTTAGATAACAGTCATTAACCTGGGGCAAAAATACTTAATAGAACTGGAAGATATCCAAGCCATGTAAAAATTAGAAAGTCCCTTAAAAGAATGGAACTGTACTTGGAGATATGTACAGTAAGCAGCTCTTTGCGACAAGGGGCTGCATGACTAGAATTCAAGCACAGAGCCTTGGTCTTATTGGCTTGAGGATCAATGTTGGGGAGCTCTCAAGTTCGCATATATGTAAATAATTTGCAAATCCTCAGCCAAATCTGGATACATTTGTGGAGCAGAGACTCCCAGAAGCTTGACAGGAAATAGTAGTTGGAAGGCAAAATAACTGAGTCAAAATTTTAGCTGTTGCTTACCACGGGGAGTAACATTAACCATTAAAATATTGGTGTGGCTATGGGGCGCCTGGGTGGCTCAGTGGTTTAAGCCACTGCCTTCGGCTCGGGTCATGATCTCAGGGTCTGGGATCGAGTCCCGCATCGGGCTCTCTGCTCAGCAGGGAGCCTGCTTCCCTCTCACTCTCTCTCTCCCTGCCTCTCTGTCTACTTGTGATCTCTCTTTGTCAAATAAATTTTAAAAAAAAATTAAAAAAAAATATTGATGTGGCTAAAATATCAGACAACATAGACTACAGGGTAAGAAATATTAAAAGGGATAATTTATAATGATTAAAAGTAAGGTCATCATGATCTTTTCCATCAAGAAGACACAACAATTCTGAATGTGTTGTAGCTAATAATGGAGCAACTAAATACTGAAGCAAAAAACTGACAGAACTTTGGGGCGCCTGGGTGGCTCAGTGGGTTAAAGCCTCTGCCTTCAACTCAGGTCATGACTTCAGGGTCCTGGAACTGAGTCCTGCATCGGGCTCTCTGCTCAGCAGGGAGCCTGCTGCTCCCTCTCCCTCTCTGTCTGCCTCTCTGCCTACTTGTGATCTCTGTCTGTCAAATAAATAAAATATTTAAAAAAAAAAACTGACAGAACTGAAAGGAGAAATAGATATATCTCCAATGGTAATCAGAGATGTCAACATTCCTTTCAGTAATTAGAACAAAGGGCTAGAAAATCAGCAAGGATCAAGACTTGAACAACCCTGTCAACGAACTTTACCTAATTGGCATGTATAGAACACCCCATAAGGATAGAGTACTTATTCTTTGAAAGTACACACAGAACGTTCAGCAAGACCATATGCTAGACCATAAACCAGTGTCAGTTAGTTTAAAAGTATTGTTGTCACTCGGAGTATGTTCTCGGACCCATGAAAATTAAATTAAAAACCAACAATAGATACCTGAAAAATCTCCAGATATTTGAAAATTAAATTATTTAGACACAGTAATCTGTGGCTGCCTTAAAACACACACACACACACACACACACACCCAGCTTTATGGCAAAAACAACTTACTGTCTCTCACCATTCTGGGTGTTGACTGTGCATTTGTTTTGCAGGTTTTCCCTGAGATTACTCAAGGAGCTACATTCATCCAGAGGGTCTGCTAGAGTGCTGAGCCTTTTTTCCAAATGGTCTTTCATCCTCAAATATGCTAAACTAGGCTTCCATACATGGTGGAGACACATTCCCAGAAATCAGGCTTAATTGCACTTAATCAGATCTCTGCTAAAATCAAATTTGCATATGGTCCATCAAAGATCACATGAATAAGCCGAGAATCAATGTGGGAGGGGACAACGTGGATAGCAAGAGGCATGATTCATTGGCAGTAACATTTTACCAAAATTGTTAGGACCTTGTTAAATCATTTTCCTCAGCTGTAAAATGGAGTTTATGATATCCATCCCTAGAATTGTTGTGTGGATTAAATGAAATAATCATATAGTTCCTAGTACATGTGATAAAAGTTGTTTGGAGTATTTTTTTTAAAACACCAAAGGTTATTTAGAGTGGCAAATACTGTCATTCTCTTCATTTATTTATTTTCATTCATTTCTTATTACACCAAGATTATATATTTTAAAAGAACTGGCTTTTAAAACATCATTTTAAAAAGCTCTATCTCTTCACAAATTCTAAAATGATTTGGTCAAGTAGTATCTGGGATGCAATCAACTGGGAAATCATCAAAATTCATTTGAAAACACTGGAAAATTCTTCTTTTAAGTAGTTGATAAAATATAAACAGTTGGAACTCTGGAGGAAAGATAGCTATGATTATTCTGGAGCTATGATCTAAAAATCTAACTTTGCAAATGCCATGCTCATCAGCTGTTTGGTAAAGTACTGACAAAAATATGTCTTATGAAAATGAAATTACTTGGTATTGAAAAAACAGAATATATTGATATATCTTTCCCTCCCTCTCACTCTGCTCTTGCTCTTCTTTTTTGTTGTGTATCTCTGCTTCTGCAGTTAAATGACTTAGATTTATGATTTCCAAGAAGGAGTTTGTTGGTTCACTCTTCTTTCCTAGAATATTTTATTGCCTGTATTAGTTTAAAATGCATACTAGAATGGTGCAAAGACAACTGGATATTTACTTGCAGAAGAATGGAGTTGGGCCCCTACCTTATACCATATACAAAAATAAACTTGAAATGATCAAACACCTAAATATAACAGCAGAAGCTATGAAGCCCTCACAAGAAACCATAGGAGTAAATCTTTGTGACCTTGGATTAATTTCTTAGATATGAAACCAAAAGCCCAAGCAACAAAAGAAAAAAATAGATAAATTGGATTTTATAAAAATTAAAAACTTTCTTCTTCAAAAGATACAATCAAGAAAGTAAGGGTGGCTGGGTGACAGACTTTGGGAAGGGTGAGTAAGTTCTATGGTGAGCGCTATGAATTGTGTAAGACTGAAGAATCACAGACCTGTTCCCCTGAAACAAAGACTACATTATATGTTAATTTTTTTTAAAAAGTAAAAAAAAATTAAATCGAGTAGACATAAAAATAAAAGATAAAATTTGAAAAGTGAAAGACAGGGGCATCTGGGAGGCTCAGCCGGTTAAGCATCTGCTTTTGGCTCAGGTCATGATCCTGGGGTCCTGGGATTGAGCCCCACGTCGAGCTCCCTGCTCAATGGGGAGCCTGCTTCTCCCTCTCTCTCAGCAGCTCCCCCTCCTTGTACGCACACGCTCTCGCTCTCTCTCTCTGTCAAATAAATAAAAAGTCATTACAAAAGTGAAAGACAACCCACAGGATAGGAAAAAATATCTGTAAATCATGTATCTGATGAGAGACTTTTATTTAGAATACAGAAAAACTCTTAGAATAAAGACAAAGAACCTGAGGGTTTTGAAGGGTCAGGGGTGGGAGGTTGGGGGAACAGGTGGTGGGTAATAGGGAGGGCACATTTTGCATGGAGCACTGGGTGTTGTGCAAAAACAATGAATACTGTTATGCTGAAAAAATAAATAAATTAAAAAAAAGAATAAAGACAAAGACAAAATAAAAAGAACATT
The DNA here is from genome assembly GCF_922984935.1 of Meles meles. Taxonomy (NCBI): domain Eukaryota; kingdom Metazoa; phylum Chordata; class Mammalia; order Carnivora; family Mustelidae; genus Meles; species Meles meles. Next base: position 60,415,026 of record NC_060073.1, on the reverse strand, counting down.
AAAAAGACAGCCCATTTTAAAAATGAGCAAAGTATCTGAATAGACAGACATTTCTCTGAGAAGATAGACAGATGACTAATAAGTCCATGAAAAGATGCTTCACATCATTAGTCATCAAGGAAATACAAATCAATACTACAATGAGATACTACTTCACACCTACTAGGATGGCTATAATCGAAAAAGCAGACATTAACAAGTATCTTTCAGGATGTGGAGAAATGCTAACCCTCTTATCCTACTGGTGGGATTGTCAAATGAGGCAACTGCTTTGGAAAACAATCTGACATTTTCCCAAGTGGTTAAACATCTCATGATTTTATGACCAAGCAATTTCAGTCCGAAGTATATGCACATATAAGAGAAATGAAAGCATGTTTACTCAAAAACTTGTACACTAATGTTTAAAGAAACATTATTCACATTAGGCAAAAAAATTGAAATAACCCAAGTGTCTATCAGCTGACAAATAGATAAAGTTGTTGGTAATTTGATTCTGCTAGAATCAGGATGTTATTTGGCCATAAAAAGGAATGAAATATTGACACACGCTACACCATACATGCTGCAACATGAAAATACGATGCTGAGTGAAAGAAGCCAGACACAAAAGGCCACATATTATATGGTTCTATTTATATTAAGTGTTCAGAATAGGCAAATCTGTAGAGAGAGAAAGTAGAATAGTAACTGGAATAAGAGATAAGGGAGCAATGGTTAAAGGATTATGGGGTTTCTTTTGGAGGTAATTAAAATGTTTTAAAATTGATTGTGGTGATAGTGGCACATATCTGTGAATATACCCTTAGTCCTTGAACTGTACACTTTATTTTATTTTTTAAGATTTTACATACTTGTCAGAGAGCAAGAGAGAGAGAGCTCAAGCAGGCACAGAGGCAGGCAAAGGGAGAAGCAGTGTGGGACTCGATTCCAGGACCCTAGATCATGACCTGAGCCAAAGGCAGACGCTTAACTGACTAACCCACCCAGGTGTCCCTGAACTGTACACTGTAAATGGGTGAATTTTATAGTATATTTAAGCTTTAGCTCAGTAAAGCTATTACCAAAATAATTATTAGAAGAATAAATATATTTTTGCAAGGCTGTTTACCAAATTGTGTACCTTCAAGCTAAAAACTTGAATTACTTTATATAAGGATCTGTATGATATTCAAAACCATTGAATTGTACACTTTAAAATTATTAAGATGGCCGTTTATGTAACATGAATTTTATCTCGTTTTTGAAAGTATTTAGAGAGAGAGAGAGAGTAGGGGGAGGGGCAGAAGGAGAGGGAGGGAATTTCAAGCAGACTCCCCACTGAGTGCAAAGCCTAATGTGAAGCTCAGTCTCACAACCCTGAGATCATGACCAGAACTGAAATCCAAAGTCAGATGCTTAACTGACTAAACCACCCAGGAGCCCCAATTTTATCTCAGTTTTTAAAAATCTGTATGCTTAAAAATCTTAGGAATACAAAATAAATTCAGCAATGAGAGCTCAAGTGAAACAAGTTGGAGCTTAGGTCATTTTTTTTTTTCTATACTCCACATCCAACATGGGCTTGAACTCACAACCCTGAGATTAAGAGTCGCATACTCTACCAAGGGAGCCAACCAGGTGCCTGTAGAGCTCAGATCAATTTGATACCAGCTTCCGCAGCTGTGAATCCAGAGAGTGGTCAGAATTGCATACCAGCGGGGCTCAGTGAGCATACTGGTTTGTCCAAAAGTCCCATAGAAAGACCATGAAGTGAAGGTTGAAATTTATCAAACAATCCAGATCTTCTCACTGGAATCTTCAAATGTTGAAGGAAGAGACCATGTCTCTATTATGCAGAACAATGAAGCTGAATTTACTACGTGCTCAGCAAAAGAGAATGATACTTAAAAATACAGTCTCTCTGAAGAAACAGAACTAATATCTAGGGTTTTGAGAAGTGTAGATTTCAGGGATTGGCAGATTTTCAAAACTTACGGATTGGTTCACTTGTGGCTGTGCTATCTAGAGATGGGTGGGCTGTGGGAAGCAGGAGTGGGAACCTGACTACTGGTGGTGGCTGGTGTGAGGCTGTCCCTGCCTGGCTTCCAGGCTCCGCTGGCTGTTGGATCCAGACAGGTTCAAACTAGTTCTGTGGTTACTTGCTTATGGCTTGGAACACGAGTCAGAGAACAAGCAGTCTTTCAGTTCCTTGAATTTGGAGACTAGGAACTTTTTGTTTTCTGTCTCTTACTGTTTCTGACAGCTACACCGTAATTTAATTCAGATCTTTACCCAGTAGTTCAGTCAGGAGTCACTGAAGTGTTTAACCAGAGGAGTGACATAATGAGATCGTTTGAAAACTTGTGAGTCTCGGAGATGGGTTAGAAGGCTGTGGAACATGCTAGATTTTAGGATGTCTGAGGCATAGCCTTATTAAAAGGAAAAGAATGCAGACTTTATGGTGTATCTTTCTGTACATAAATTCTGTTGATGTATCTTGTCAAAATGAAAGTGTGCTATTTACCCTCATTTCTGTTCCGGGTTTCCTCCCTTCTCTCCAAGTGAAAAATTAACATTTATCCCAAGGTAGCATTGCTAGTAAATATCAATGTTCTTCTAATTAGTAAATCAGAAATAACTTTAAAACACACACACACACATTGATTTGAGGGGGAAAAAATGCCTTGATTTCTGACCATTTTCTTGGTTTTCTTAGATAATTAAGTTGAAAGCTGAAGCCCGGCTGGACCTGCTAAAGCAGATCGGTGTTTCTGTGGACACGTGGCTGAAGAGTGCAATGAATCAAGTAATGGAAGAACTGGAAAATGAACGATGGGCTCGCCTTCCTGCAGTGACAAACAATGGCACTTTACACTCGGTAGGGTTTCTCTTCTTGGCTGTGATGGCTGTGACATTTGAAGAATGCCATTCTCTGACTGTGTAACCAAACCTGAAAATAGCCAAAATTTAAAAGAAAAAATAATGGTCTTGCTAGCAGTTTGGTGTCTTTGCCTTACCCTATCACTAACTGAGTTAAACTTGGTACAGCAAGAGGAAAAAAGTCATGCTTTTTTTTTTTTTTTTTTTTACTGTGCAGTGAAGAACATATTATCACTTGTTGGTTTATCCATACCACTTTACCAAACTCCTTATCCCATTCTTGAAGAGAGATGCTTCTTGTCCAGAAGTAGCAGAGTAAAAATTTTAATCTAGAGTTTCTGAAGTGCTCAGAGGTCTTCTCTAGTACAAATGAAAACTAAGATGCAGAGAGTCATAAACAGTCTCAAAGAGGGAAGGGAACACTTCTGGTCTGTGTCTTTTTTTTTTTTTTTAAGATTTTATTTGTTTATTTGACAGAGATCACAAGTAGATAGAGAGGCAGGCAGAGAGAGAGAGAGGGAAGCAGGCTCCCTGCTGAGCAGAGAGCCCGATGCGGGACTCAATCCCAGGACCCTGAGATCACGACCCAAGCCGAAGGCAGCGGCTTAACCCACAGAGCTACCCAGGCGCCCCTGGTCTGTGTCTTATTTAATCTGTTTGATTTGCAAGGGCTTTCACGCTCTGCTCACTGTATCATCATCAGAGACACAGGGCAGGGATGGTGTGACAAACAAGGCCACAGCTCAAGCTGGTTTTTTCCTGCTTCAAGTCCAGGGCTGTTTCTACTCTGATGTCATCCAGTTCAACCTCAGTTTTTCATGTTGGAGATCTGAGTGCCAGAAAAGTTCCGTGATTTCCATGTTACTACAGAAGTGGATATATGATTTCTAGCTGGTCATCCAAAGTAGTTCCTGCTGCTGCCTCCTCACCCATTACTCTCTCTCTCATCCTGTTTATTTTCTTATGGCATTTATTACAGTCTGTCCTTGCCTTCTTTATTTGTCTTCTTTGTCTGTCTGCCTCCCCGGAATGTAATTTCCATGTCTGCCTGATTCACTGCTCTGCACAGCGAAGTGCCTGGCACATAGTAGGTACTCAGTAAATATCTGCTGAAGGAAGAAATAAAAGGTCAGATGGGCGAATAGATGGAGTAGTGGCAAACTAAAAGCTAAAACTTTACTCTCTCAACTTCTGACTATATCCATAGTGCTTCTTCAGTGCTTATGCCCTTCAGATAAAAGGGATCCTTGCTAGAGAAATTGGCTAAAGTTTAAGAACATTCCTGAAATTTTTGTCAATTTTTTTACATAACATTCTGATTTTCTAATGGGAATACACTTGCACATTTAAAGAAGATTGTGTATGGGTGTGCATTTTAAGGAAAAGCAGTCTATTGAAAGCTTATTTTTGTTTTACTATTAATGGTAATCCAGCTAAGGAAAGTAGGCACACATCACCCACTTGACTTTGGTGTTAGAAGAACTTGCCCTGTTTTCAATACGACAGAGTTGCTCCACATCGTGGAATATCCCTTCTTAACACAATTCCCATCTGCTTCAGGTTATTTTGTTTTACAGAACTTAAGATGACAGCAAATTCCAGACACAAACTTTCTTACAGCATCTTCAGTGGCACTGTTGGAAACCAATCAAACACGTGATTTCCCTTGGACTAGTACCTTTTCTAACTAACTCAGCTGAGCAGGCATTTATCCCCTCAGTTCTTGCCTACTTCCTGGGTATGTTGGAAAGGAACTAAACTTGGTCTCTCTTCTCAAAGAGCATAGCTGGTAGAGCGAATAGACCTTTATAGATCTTAGTGATACACAGCAGTGTATGACTGGACTACTCTGTGCCAAATTTGAAATTGCTTGCTCCTAACTCATCAACACCTTGGAAAAAAGCCACTTCTCTCTGGGTTTCAGAGAGAAAATTACGTTAAATGATTTGAAGATCCCCTCCAATTCCAAAATTTTATGATTTTGTGAAATGCTATCAAAAAAGCTCAGTACCAGATAGAAAAATAGGAAAGATGTTTGCCCCATGAAGGAAATGTGAGTTGAGATAGTCCTTGAAGAATTTCAACAGGAGATAAAGAAGGGCTTCTGAGTGTGAAGGAAGGAAATGAAAGAGATATGCCTAGTACAGTCTGTCAATGAGTAGTACATTCTGATAGTATAAGTGTTGAGAACTGTCCAAAGATATCAGCTCATGTAGGAACATCATATCCTCTGTGAAGGGAGCATTTTGCAATCCCTTCCCCCTCTTTTCTTCCCTCTAGTCAGTACAGAGCCTGTGTCATTCTGTTTTCAGCTGTAGGTTATATTTTGTGGAAATTCTATTAATAATACATTAGTGCCCTTCTCATTGATGGTGTCACTTCTCCTGGTTTCAGTTACTGTGGTCAACCATGGAAGCAACTATCTGGAAGTAGATGATCCTCCTTCTGACTTTGTCAGAAGGTCAGTAGTGGCTTCACGCTCCATTACAATGCCTATGTCATTCACCTCGCTTCGTCTCATCACGCAGGCATTTTATCATCACACATCATCACAAGAAGGGTGAATATAGTACAATATGACATTCTGAGAGAGAGAGGCCCACATTCACATAACATTTATTACGGTATATTGTTGTAATTGTTATAATTTATTATTCGTTGTTAATTTATCTCTTACTAGGCCTGATTTATAAATTAAACTGTAGCATAGGTATGTGGTGTAAAAAACATAGTCTATAGAGTTTGGTACTATCTCTCGTTTCAAACATCCATAGGGGGTCTCAGAACCTATTCCCCATGGATAAGGAGGAGAGGCTACTGTATAAATGGAGAGATCAGACGTAGGCACAGATTTGCTAAATGAAGTCCCAATATTTATTTAACCTGCTTTTAAATAACAACACTGAAATAGTTTAGAGGGATTTGTATCTCTTCACACTGGCAGCTAGCTGGCTAGGAGCGTGAGGCAGAAATACACATCTGGGGACCAAATTATTTCTTCCATTATAGATGCCAACAAAAGCATTAGTCATCAAGTTTAGAGTTCTCTTCCATCTGGAAAATGTGGTTAATTCCAGTGTTAGACATTAATAGTGTAAAGGGCTTTATTAGAAGATAAATGTTTTTAAAACATACAGTCTATTTACCTTATAGAATAAGGAAGAAACTAAACTTCCTTGGGTATTAACTCTTTGCCTTCTGTATTTTGCTCTAGTACAGAATACAGGACTCAGAAGAAAAAGAGAAAAAGAACCACAGTATATGGCAACGTTTTTTAAAAGGAGAGCAGTCTGCTAATAGAGTTATTTAACTGATGGTTAACTAGAGCTCATACATAACAGCCTGTGGTTAGATTGCTACCAGTAGTAGCCCAGTCAGCCTTTCTGTCCATCATTCGTTCCTACTCTTATTTTCCTTTCTTTTCTTACTAAAAGACCATACCCAGTTTACAACCTAATTTTGAAATTATATGAACTTTAGAATAGAAACAGTTTTATAACTAGGTTACAGAAAAGTTAGAAAGTTCAGTACAGAGTAAGATGACAAAAAACTCCATTCTTACTAACGCTACTGTTAACAACTTGATGTAATTCCATCCTCTTTCTACTCTTCTTCTTTTTTTTAAGATTTTATTTTTCACTTATTTGAGAGAGAGAGCAACCAGGCTGGTGGCAGGGAGCTGAGGGAGCAGGAAAAGCAGGCTCTCCACTGAGCAGGGAGCTCGAAAAGGGCTGATCCCAGGACCCCGAGATCATGACCTGAGGCGAAGGAGTACTTAACCAACTGAGCCACCCAGACACCCCTACCATCCTTTTTTTTTTCTTAAACATATTTCATAATAAAGTTATTTTGTGTATTTTTCCATCTAGCATTCCTATTTGCTGGATGATCTCCATAATCTTTCTTTTAATGTCTGCATAGTATTTGATCAAGAAAGCATACCATAATTCACTTAACTATTCTCTTATAGGTTCAATATTTAGATTTCTTCAAGATATTCTAAATAAATAATACTCTAAAAATATTTGTGTATATATTTCTTTTTTCCATACAGGGGATTTTTTTCTGTAATATAGATTCTTAGAAGTAGAATTAATAGGTCAGTGGTACCTGGCTGACTCAGTCAGTGGAGTGTGCGACTCTTGATCTCGGGGTTGTAAGTTCAAGCCTCACATTGGATATAGAGATTACTTAAAAGTAAAAAATAATTAGGTTAGAGATTTATAGTTCTTTGTTTAAGATTGGTTTCTGTTCTTTCGATTATTTTCCCTAGGTTCTCAAACTGTATCTGATAGTGTTTACACAACTTCCTTGTCTCCAGCCATTTCCCCCAACTATTATTATACACAGACATCCTGACATCCGCTCTGTTATGCAGCCTCCCAAAGAGTGTGAGCATTTTTCAGAGTTACAGAGAAATAAGTTCTGGCTTCCATTATTGGGAAGACCATGCTGAATAATGTGTTTGAAAGACAAGGAAATTAAATATTTTTTACCATCAGGATAGTGGTTTAGTTTCCATCTGCCTCATTAGTGCCTAATAGTCCTTGTAATATAATGGGCTTTGTTTTTCACATATGAAAATCTGTTTTGGGCTTGCACTAATCCCAAAGAAAGGAAACAATGAATTTTTGTAATAAAATAAATGTAGACTGTAGAAAATAATAGAATACACCTGCAAAAATCTTCAGGCGCTTCTGTGCTTACAGTTTTTCCAAATGGGCACTGGTCTTTTTATTGAATTAAACTCTATAACCCAAATAGCCTACACTGCAAGTGAAACTGACATTTCATATTTTCAGTAGGATCGATTTGATGCAATTCAACAAGCATATATTGAACCTGCACTGCCATGAGAACCTTTGCTAGGTGCTGGGAGTTACCAAACTGAGTATAATGTCTGCTGCGTTTGTAGCCACAGATTGAGAGAACCCTAGGTCATAAAGGTTTTCTCCTATATTTTCTTCTAGAATTTTTATAGTTTCAGGTTATACATTTAAATCTATGATCCATTATCTTTGTATATAGTAAGAGGAATGAGCACAAGTTCCTTTTCATTGTTGTTGAAAAGACTGTGCTTTCTCCGCTGAATTACCTTCACATCTTTGTCAAAAATCAACCATGTACGTATGGGTTTATTTTCGGACTTTTTCCTCTGTTCCATTGATCTATTTATATAGCTTGATGCCAATACTATACTCTTTTGATCTTTTGATTAATATAACTTCATAATTAGCCTTTAAGTTAGGTAGTATAAATCCTTTTTTATTTTTTTATAAATATTTTTATAATTTTAAAAATTTTAAAATTTTATAAATTTAAATTTATAAATATAAATTTATAAATTATAAATTTTATAAATTTAAATTTATAAATAAAAATATAAATTTATAAAATAAATTTATAAAATATAAAAAATTATAAAAATTTTATAAATTTAAAAATATAAATATTTTAAATAAAATTTTATAAATTTTTTTATTTTTCACTTTTTTTAAAATTTTATTTATTTCTTATTTTTTTATAAACATATAATGTATTTTTATCCCCAGGGGTACAGGTCTGTGAATCGCCAGGTTTACACACTTCACAGCACTCACCATAGCACATACCCTCCCCAATGTCCATAACCCCCCTCTCCCAACGCCCCCCCCAGCAACCCTCAGTTTGTTCTGTGAGATTAAGAGTCACTTATGGTTTGTCTCCCTCCCAATCCCATCTTGTTTCATTTATTCTTCTCCTATCCCCCTAACCCCCCATGTTGCATCTCCACGTCCTCATATCAGGGAGATCATATGATAGTTGTCTTTCTCCGATTGACTTATTTCACTAAGCATGATACCCTCTAGTTCCATCCACGTCGTCGCAAATGGCAAGATTCATTTCTTTTGATGGCTGCATAGTAGTCCATTGTGTATATATACCACATCTTCTTTATCCATTCATCTGTTGATGGACATCTAGGTTCTTTCCATAGTTTGGCTATTGTAGACATTGCTGCTATAAACATTTGGGTGCATGTGCCCCTTTGGATCACTACGTTTGTATCTTTAGGGTAAATACCCAGTAGTGCAATTGCTGGGTCATAGGGTAGTTCTATTTTCCACATTTTGAGGAACCTCCATGCTGTTTTCCAGAGTGGTTGCACCAGCTTGCATTCCCACCAACAGTGGAGGAGGGTTCCCCTTTCTCCGCATCCTCGCCAGCATCTGTCATTTCCTGCCTTGTTAATTTTAGCCATTCTGACTGGTGTGAGGTGATATCTCATTGTGGTTTTGATTTGTATTTCCCTGATGCCGAGTGACGTGGAGCACTTTTTCATGTGTCTGTTGGCCATCTGGATGTCTTCTTTGCAGAAATGTCTGTTCATGTCCTCTGCCCATTTCTTGATTGGATTGTTTGTTCTTTGGATGTTGAGTTTGCTAAGTTCCTTATAGATTTTGGATACCAGCCCTTTATCTGATATGTCGTTTGCAAATATCTTCTCCCGTTCTGTCAGTTGTCTTTTGGTTTTGTTAACTGTTTCCTTTGCTGTGCAAAAGCTTTTGATCTTGATGAAATCCCAATAGTTCATTTTTTATTTTTCATTTTTAAATCCAGTTTGGTTAACCTCTCACTTTCTTCTTTCTCGAAGTTGTTTTGGATAATCAGGGTCCTTTGCATTTCCTATGAATTTAAAATCAGTTTTCTACCTACCAGGATTTTTTTAAATAGGATTGTGATGAATCTATGGGTTAGTTTGAAGACAGTTGATATTTTAACAATGTTGAATCTTCATTATTTATCCATTAACATAATACCTCTATATTTACTTAGGTCTTTAATTTTGCTCAGCAGTATTTTGTAGCTTTCAGTATATAGGTCTTACACATCTCTTTTTCAGACGTAACTATTTTATAGCTTTTGGTGCTATCGTAAATGGTTTTTTATTTTGATTTCCAATTGATCATTGCTAACACATGGAGATATGATTGATTTTTGCATATTGATCTTGTATCCTGCAACTCTACTGAATTCATCTATTAGTTATCATAGCTTTTGTGTAGATTTTCTATGTAATCATATTGCCTGCATATTAAGACATTTTTACTGCTTCCTTTTTTCCCCTACTGTAACAACTAGAATCTCCAGTACAATGCTGAATCAAAGTGGTGAGAGCTAACAGATGTCCTTGCCTTGTTTCTGCACTTAGGGAGAAAGCATTCAGTCTTTCATCATTAAGTATGATGTTAACAGTAGGGTTTTTGTAGATGCCCTTTACCATGTTGAGGAGTTTCCTCTAGTCCTATTCAGTTTGCTGATAGCAATGAATGTTGGATCTTGTCGAATGATTTTTCTTTTCAGTTTGTTTATATGACAGATTGCATTGATAATTTTTCAGCTATTAAACCAACTTTGGATTACTAATAAACTCCACTTGAATCATGATATATTACCCTTTATGTATTTAGAGGAATTAATTTGTTAAAATTTCCATAAGCATTTTTTATTTCTATTCATGGCAGATACTAGTCTATAATTTTCTTTTCTTTATCTTGTATTGTTTGTCTTACAATGATTTGAAAAGTATTCCTTTCCCCTTCTATTTTCTGGATGCTTAATGTAAAATTGTGTAGTATTTTTTTTCTTCCTTAAATGTTTGCTATAATTCATCAGAGTAGTTATCTGAGCCTAGTTTTCTTTGTGGAAGTTTTTTTGTTTTTTTTTTTTTAACAAAAAACTCAATTTCTTTAGTAGATATAGGGTTATTCAGCTTATTCTTGAGTGGACTTTGATCATTTGTGTCTTTCTAGGAATCTGTCCATTCTAAGTTGGCCAACTTTATTGAAACAAAATGTTTATAATATTCCTTTAATATTTGGTTATCTAGAGAATCTGTAGTGAGGCATCACTTCTCATTCTTGGTATTTGTGTCTCTACTTTTTTCCTGATCATTCTGCTAGAGGTTTATCCATTTGATGGATCTCCATAAAGAAACAGCTTTTAACTTCATTAATTTTTTCTTTCACTGTTGTTTTTCTGTTTTCTGTTGTATTGATTCCTGCTCTGATTTTTAACCTTTATTCCAATTCATTTGGATTTAAATAGTTGTTCCCTAAGTTGAGGAAATTATTTCGCATCCCCCAGGGATCCCTGTCCTTCAATGCATATGAGGTCCAGGGTTCATATATTTTGAGCAGTTCTTTAGTTGTTTCTGAAGGGAGTTTACATCTGATCCTTGATACTCCATCTTATCTGGAAGCAGAAATCTATGTTGCTGATATTTTCAACATCACCCTTTACAGCCTCCTTGTTGTGTATTTGGAATGATGTTCAATGTGATCACTTCTCTGTCCAAATGAAATTCAGAGGTTCTTCTAGTCAGTTATAAGGAGCTGCCTTCCTCTATATTGAATATCACCAGATTCTTTATGTAATTTCTTCTTTCCTCATAAAAAAAAGAATAATGATTTATTAAGTACATTCTATAAATCCAGCATGTGTTATGGGTTTAAATATGTTACTTCATTTAATCTTTATGATAACCCTTTGAAGGAGTACTTTTCTTCATTATGAGATAAGGTAATTGAAGTTGAAAAGTTAAATAATTTGCCTGAGGTCACACAACAGTAGATGGTATAGGTATAGTCAGCATTCAGACTCAAGTCTGTCAGAGCCAAGGACCCAGTATTGCTTTCTAGTTTATTATAGTTCCATAAAGTTGATGAAACCCTTCAGAGGTTATTTTGCTGAGTCCAAACAGAGGGCTACTAATACCAACTCAGAAAGCTTTTTCTTATCTGCACTTGCAAAGAGAGTAAGCATTTTACAACATCTAAGAAAGGAAAAACATTAGTACAACTAGAAAGAATAGTTTAAATTGAAGTTCTGTCAGGTGACAGGAAGGAAAAGGGCTAAGAGAACTATTGTTAAGAAACAGAGGAAGAATGTGATTTTAGAAATGCTGGGTCAAGAAAACATTGTAACAGTGAAGTTACAGAGGGTGAAAGAGGGAGAAAGCAGAAGTTATTCATCAGTGACATACTGTGGAAAGCTGCTGGAGTGATGAAAAAGCACATGACCCTGACCCCTGTTGCTGTCACTGCAACTTTTCATTCCCTTCCATGAGACTCAAACAATGAACTCAGAAGAAAGGGGAAAGAAAGGAATGTTTAGTATCAGTGTTGCCAAGAGAAAATGTTTTGGATTGATTCCCAGTGCCACAGCACAGTGCATATTAACATTCCTTATATATTTTTGGAAACATGTTCTACCCACATTGGCTTTAATTTTAGTTTTTATAGATGTATGGGTGTTTTGTGTTGTTTTGTTGCAGTGCCCAGTTACGGGTTTTTGTTTTTGTTATTTTTTTAAATGTCTGTAACCTTTACTAGAGTACGAAAGCAGTGTTTTCTAAGTATATGTAAATATGTTTATATTTTATGGCAGTTTCTAGCATGTGATCCTCATCTTTTTTATTTAAAGATTTTATTTATTTATTTGAGAGAGAGACAGTGAGAGAGAGCATGAGAGAAGAGAAGGTCAGAGGGAGAAGCAGACTCCCCGAGGAGCTGGGAGCCTGATGCGGGACTCAATCCCAGCACTCCGGGATCATGACCTGAGCCAAAGGCAGTCGCCCAACCGAGTCATCCAGGTGCCCGATCCTTCTCTTTTATATGACACAATGCCCTTTTGGAAAATGATGGTATCATAGCCTGAAATGATTTGAAAGGTCAAGATTTTAGTCTTCGTCATTGACCTGACTGAACATAGATGAGTGATTTATGATTTTATTTATTTATTTGACAGACAGATCACAAGTAGGCAGAGGCAGGCAAAGAGAGAGGGGAAGCAAGCCCCCCCACTGAGCAGAGAGCCCGATGCAGGGCTCCATCCCAGGACCCTGGGATCATGACCTGAGCCGAAGGCAGAGGCTTTAACCCACTTGAGCGGTCCAGGCGCCCTAGATGAGTTATTTATAAGATGAGATGCACATGATTATCTCACTCAGCTGTGAAGAATTTCCAGAAATAGTTGTAAATAAGAATATTACAAGGGCTCTGAAATGTAGGCAATACATTTGACAGGAAATAGGTGCCATTTATTCTTTTAGAAGGCTCTATAGAATTGTATTAGGGAACTAGCAGTTAAGAATAGAGTCAGTTTTAAACGTTAATAATTACTCAAGAGAAATCACTTTAATTTGTTAGAAAGTGTAATTGGACAATATAGGCAGCCTCTACCTTGCAACTTGCTGAAAGCCAGCAAGTCTTCCCTGACCTTCTCCAAAGGGCCCCCTGCACACTTAGCATTTGGTGGTGGTGGTTTCTCCACTCTCGAGTATGAGCTCACGCAAAGTGTGTCCTTTGTTTCATGTCTACGAGCCTCGCACAGTGTTCAGCTTATTGTAGGGATTTGATATTTCAGTTATTCTATTGTGAAGCGTAATTCCATCTATCCAGTCGTTATATCTTTAATGTTGTAAACATGCATGCCTTTGCATGTTTGAACATGGGGAAAAGTAGCTAAGTAAATGCTTACGTGTACCTACAGACAAGGAACTTCGCCTGTTTTGTTTCCTGTTGGATTTTTAGTTTAAAAAGTAAGACATGCTTATTCTAATAGTTCGGATAATATAGAGTTACATAAAAAACAAGTCATCCATCTCTATTCTCCAGTCTTTGTTTTTCTATTCTGCCTCCCCCTGTCAGATATTGATGTTCACATAAATACTCTTTGTACTTTAATATCATAAATAGTACTCTAGGTAAATACATTTTTACAAACAATTATTGAATACTGTGCTGGACATGAACAATGGAATCATCATATGGGTACAGAACGATTGCAAGGGTCCCTTGTTTACCCTCATGGCCGTGTGGCTGGAAATATGGCCATGTTTCCCAGCATCACAAGAAAATATTGTACCACATATCGCTAGCCTGGAAAGAGATCAAAATTTCAATTTTGTTTTCTACTGAATGTGTATTGCTTTCACACTATCACAAAATTCACAAAATCACAAAATAAGTCAGACCATTGTAAGTTGGGGACCATCTGTAAATTACATGAGATGTTCAACACTTTATTTTTACAAAATAGTCTTTATATTAGGTGGTTTTGCCCAACTGTAGGCTAATGTAAGTGTTCTGAGCACATTTAAGGTAGGCTAGGCTAAGCTATGATGTTTAGTAGGTTAAGTGTATTGAATGCATTTTCAACTCGGGATATTTTTCGACTTATGATGCGTTTATTTGGCCATAACCCCATTGTAAGTTGAATAAGATCTACAGTCTTACCTCCTGTTGCTTTTACTTCTCCATAAGAGATTCACAAAAGTGAAGTTGCTAGATCGGGTGGTATAGTAGTTTTTAATTTCAGTAGTCTGATTTTTTTTAAGGACATATCAGTTTACATTTCTACCAACAGTAGAGGAGAGCCTGTTTCTCCAAATCCTTGGTAGCATGAACATTTCCTTATATGATCAGTTTAACATGGTAAGAGGCCTTTATTAGTATTTAACAGTGAAAAGAAAAAGGACACTGATAAACATTTCTTATATATTTGAAAGACATTTTACTCTTTGTTTTTTATGCAACTCTTTATATTGGGGTTGTGAGTTTGAGCCCCACATTGCATGTAGAGAATAGTCGAAAATAAAATCTGCTTTCCGGCAACTTTCCATGCTGCCATAATTGTGCACAGGAATGTCCTGGCACATGCTCTCAAGAGCAATAACAATGCTGAAAAGAGGCAAAATGTCAGGTTCTTAGTAGGCCACATTCCAAAGTCATCATCCAGTTTCTCACTGTGATGGTGAAGCCTGGTTACATTAGCGAATTTGAAATCACTGATAATCACAGAGCTGGAAAAATTGTTGTGAACCTCATGGGCGGTTAAACAAGTGTGGAGTGATCAGCCCCAGATTTGATGTACAACTGAAAGATCTAGAAAAATGGCCAAAGAGCCTGTTCCCAAACTGCCAGTTTGGTTTCATTGTACTGACAACCTCAACTGCCATCATGAACCATGAAGAAGCAAGACAGAAACACAGGAGGGAAAATCCTGGGATTTTCATCCCTCTTTCTAGGGATGTAATATATTCATGCAAATAAAGTGCTTCAGTGGAAAAAGAAATGAAAGAAAATCTTAGGGGCGCCTGAGTGACTCAGCCAGTTAAGCTTTCAACTCTTGGTTTCAGCTCAGGTCATGATCTCAGGGTTGTGAGATCAAGCCCTGTGTTGGACTCCATGATGGGTGTGGAACCTGCTTAAGATTCTCTCTCTCCCTCTGCCAGTACCCCCACCCTGCTGTCACATGTGTGCGTGGATGCTCGCTCGCTCTCTCTCAAAATCTTGAAAAAAAAAAAAAAATCTTGTCTTTTCATAACAGGAGAAATGCAAGTGAGAATAGATACTTTTTTCTGTGTATAGTTGAATAAGTAAATTATATTTTGAAATAATCAGGTTTTAAGTGTTTTTTCCTGCTTTTGACCATTTAAGGAAGCTAGCCATTGACTTCTAATTTTCTCTAGCTTAATGCAGATCCTGAAAGAGAGGAAGGAGAAGAGTTTGAAGACAATATGGATGTTTTTGATGACAGCAGTTCCAGCCCTTCTGGCACCTTAAGAAATTATCCACTCACCTGCAAAGTTGTTTATTCCTACAAGGTGTGTACTTCTCTAACTTACTGCTCATATTAAATTGCAGCAACTCTGAAGACACACGTGACTATGTCTGCCCAGCCTCTTGTACTGTACTTACTATAAATATGGTGTTAACATTACAGATAATATAACATAATGGTGAACAGTCTAGGCTCTGACATCAGCCTGCCAGGATTAAAATCCTGTCTCTGCCACTTATAAGCTATATGACCATACTAGTCCCTTGGTCTCTGTGAGTCTCGGTTTTCTTACCTATATTATGGGGATGATAGGGCTAGTTCGAAGATTAAGTGAGATAACACTTATACAACAAAGTACTTAGTACTGTGCCTGACATCTAGTAAATTTTCAGTAAGGCAATCTTACCCTTATTATCAGTTTTGTGCTTTGGCACAAAACCCTCCATTAGGATGACTCTCCAAATTGATACTAAAAGAAAATTGATTTACAGAACAGTTTTGTTAAACTTTACTAACCACCTCTTGTTTCCATGGTAAGCAGGGACCTAGATAAATAGATGCCAGAATTTCAAGACTTGATTTGGTGTAATAGTTCTTTTTTTTAATATATAATGTATTATTTAATGTTCATATAATGTACAGGTCTGTGAATCATCAGTCTTACATAATTCACAGCACTCACCATATATCTGTCACCCAACCACCCTTCCCTCCCCACCCACCCCCCAGCAACCCTCAGGTGGTGTAATAGTTCTTCACCTCTCTCACCCCTGTTCTACTTTCACATAAACTTTTTTACTCATAAAAAGTAAATTGAGTTTCCCTCCCCTCATCCAGTCCATCAGCCAGCCTTGTTGACTCTACCTCCAAAACATATACTGAATCCATTAACTTTTCACCATCTTGGTTTAGGCCATTACTTCAGTTACTGTAAAAAAACAAACAAACAAACAAAAAAAAACAAAAAACATAATTAGCATCCCTTCTACATACTTACCTCCCTCCCAACAGTCCATTGTCCACTTTGCAACCAGAATTATCTTTAACACATAAAGGAGATTATTTTATTCCCTTGCCTAAAAACCTTTTGTAAGCTTTCTGTCACAATAGAAAAACAAACTCTTCCTAGAGTCTATAATGTTCAGATTGATCTGAGCCCTGACAGTCTCCCAGCTTCATGCCAGACCATTCCCCTAACCAGACCACTCACCACACATTAGCCACTGTGGCACCGTGTTCCTTCCTAACTTGACAACTCTGCACTTGCTGCTCCCTCTACCTAGAACCATCTTTCCCCACGTTTTGGTTGGCTGCATACTGTTCTTCATTGAGGCTTAGCTCAAATAGTGCCTCCTCAGGTCTCCCCTGAGAACCTAAATAAAGCCAACTTCTCACTTACTACTCTCTTCCCATTGCCCTTTTCTCTCTTTGATTTACTATATAGCATTATCACCAGCCAAATTTAATCTTACTTGTTTTCATATTTCTTTGTTCTGACTCCCCACTAAAGGGCTATAAAATCAGAAACTTTGTCTGTATCTGTACCCTGTCGTGTATCTTCAGCAAGCAGGATGGTACCTAGCACACAGCAGGTCCTCAGTAAATAATTGTGGGATGAATAAATGAATGATGCAAGGAAGACATAAACAAATGAATTATCCTCTAGCTCCCATGCTGATGGACACCCAGTGCTTAAGGAACAACAGTAGAGGAAGCGTCTGGAGAGAATCTTCAACAGTCATTCATGGGAGACAGTCTCACTCCCACTGCCCACTGTCCCTGAAAGGCCAAAACTTGGCAGTATATACTCTTCAACATCAGACCTTTTAGTTTGACATCCTTTCATTATATACTTAAATCACGAACACTTACCTCTTTTCTAAAAGGGTTGGGTTTTTTTTCCCGAAGTAAACCATTTTGATAACCTTTTGAAAATTACAAGGCATCTTCTGAGATCGTTGGAAAGGTGTTATAGAGTACGATAATACTAGGGTTGGGTATGTTTTCCCAGCTCACCTCCTAACATTATATTTACTTTGAAGTTCCAGAATTAAAATTTAAGGTCCTTAAATGGAGAGGAACCCAAGAGTCTGAGTGACTATAAATAGCTCACATCCATCCAATATTCCCTCTATCGACATATGCCAGGCACGTCCCTATCATAAAGCAGACTATAAAAATCTATTTAACTAGTTAATCAGTGAACAAACATTTAGTGCCCCAAGTTTCAGGGATGCAAGAATTATTGTGACACAATTGCTGCCCCCCCCAGAATGGATAGTCTGGAGGTAGTAAACATTAAGCTGAAAAATAGAGTATGTATTAAAATATTTATAGTACAGGTTAAAGTTGCAAATTTTTCCTGTTATAGGAGAAATTTCATAGATGAGATGGCACTTAAATTAGGCCATGAATAAGATCTTACTAAATAAAGTGAGAAGGGAAAGAGCCTTTCTAAGCAAAAAGAACAGCAGATACAGGGACCCAGTTTGATGAGAGTCCGGGGTGCTCAGGAAATGTTGCATTCAGTAATGGGGGGGCATCAGCTGGAAATAAAGATGTTTACTGTCAGATAGTAAAGGGCCTTATAGACCAGACTGAAGTATGGTTTTTATCCTGACTGGTAGGAACCTTTGGATGTCCTAAAATCAGATTGGCTTTTAAGAAGGTAACCCGGGTCATGGTATTAGATACTATACAGGACAGATTAGAGAGAAATGAACTATAAGTCTAGTGGTGCTTCCTATAATCCAGACCTGGAAAGGAGGCCTGGATTAATCTGGTGCAAAGAAAGAAAAGTTTTATTTAAGGATTAGATTCAGAAGCCTTAAAAATGCTCGTAACCTTTGGCCCTACTAGCACATATCTTAAGGAAATGATCCACAATATAGAAAACAGGTTTTGGATACAAAATGTTCCTTCATCATAGAACCATTTTTATAATAGCTCAGAGTTGGCTATCTAATAAAGGAATAGCTAAATAAATTAACCATTCATATAATATAGTAATATGCATGAAATATTATGAAGACAATTAAAAATTACATTAATAAGAGGTTTTTTAATGCAAAAAGAAATGATATGTTGTGCCAGAAGAGTAAGATGCCAGATTACATGTACCTTAAGATTTCAATTATACATATTTCTAGCTTTTCTACAAGGAAGATGTATTATTTTAATCAGGAAAAAGTACATTGTTTTAAAAGACTATGGGAGATTTAGAGAGAGAGTGGTGGGAATGGAGCATGGGGCTGCTTCTAGAGTTGTGGTTGTCACAGGTATTAGGACTTCAGGAGGCAGTGTGAGAGCATGTGTTTCTTTAATAAGCATTTCCTGACCACTTGCTCTCTTTAGTTGGGATACATGAGAAAAGTTACATTCCCTGCAGTAACCCTACAAGGGCAAACAACTAAGCAGAGTGCCATGGTAGTTCATGGTAGTTATAAAGGTACACAACAAAAGGAGGAAGAAGCCACCAACTCATTGTGGATGGTCTGGAAAAGCATAATAGCTGGGTCTCAAATCATAAGTAATAGTAATAGCTACCATCTGTGAGGTATTGTGTGCCTGGTATCGTATGTATGTTATTCTAAACTCTTCAATGACACAATATGGAAGGTACTATCAACCAACACATTAATTCAACAAATATTATTTGAGCACCTTCCATGTAACATCCAGTGCTCTTTTCTATGCTTGGGGATATGGCACGGATGAATACAGATGAAAATCTCTGCCTTCACGGAGCTTACATTCTAATAGGAATAAAAAAGAAAACTGAGGCTCAGAGAAGTCTCAAGGTCACTTGCCCTTGGAAACAGACTGAAGCTGGACTTGAATCTGCAATCATCTAAATCTCTTCACCAGATGGGAAAGAGGGAGTGGGGCCTGCTGGAAAGAAGAAACAGCCTTGGAAAAGCATAAAGGCAAGGAACAACATGTGTTCCAGAGAACAGGGACTAGTGTGTGGGTCCAAAGCATTGAGAACCTGCGGTGACCAAGTTCTGTAGAATCTTGAGATCCTTGCAGAGGACTTGACCTTGTCAAGTGGAAGACTTAGTCACTGTTTGGGGTGATGTGATCAACCTAGCTTGCACTGATATTATATAATAGCACTGAACAACTTGCATGGCCCTCCATGATGTTTTTACAAGGGCAACAGTATATTTAAAGGTATTCTTATCCTTCCTGCTTTGAAGGATACACACACACAGAAGTCCCATTGTATCGATAACTTTTTTCTGTCTTGCCATGGAATTAGGGAAAATGTCTGTTATGCTGTTGCCTTTTGCTGGTGTCGTCAAAGCATAGTGCAGTTTCAGCTTAGCAAAGAAATTCCGTTGGAAAAGCGGTCATGAATCAATGAGCTTTTTTTCCCCTCAGTTTCGAAATCAGGTAAATTACTTAAAATTCTGGTCCTGGAGGATTTCTGTGACTGGTCAGCCATTTTCAATACTATTTAAACATCTCAAGAAGCTGTGGCAACATCCAGAATCTGGGTTTGATGAAATATTATAATGCACGTGAAATGGGAAATGAGTCTTAATAAAGTGACCCATTATCTTGCCTTATTTTTGCTTGTGTAACTTGGAGATAATATACACTTGGAGATTGTGATATTTGAAAAACTATGTGGTCTTATAGTTTGGCTATATAGTTGTAACTAATCTTGGGACTTGGGGAATACTTTTAAGCCTGTTCACCAGAGAGCCAGGAGATGCCAGCAGGCCTCTCCCTGTTACACGTGACAGCAAGTCTCTTTAGGAAGCACAGCCACACAGTTTCTCTCCAGCCCCTCTGCAGAGCCCCTGAGTGTCTGCTCTGATTCTGCAGTCTCAGGAACAGTATTGGGGTGGCCGGTGCTGGTGGGTTGCTGCGGTCAGAGATAATAAAACTATCCCAATTAGCAGCTTGTACAGAAGCGTCTCAGTGGACCAGCCCAGTCTCCACATTTAAGCTAGAGCATAAGAAATCCAAATTGTGACCAGTCTCAGTCATTTCCTTCCCAGCTTTCTTCTCTTGGCCATTGTTTATCAGACAGTGATTCCAGATCAGTTCTTGGCACTGCTCAAGCTGTCATCCGGTCCATGTACATAGCTGTTTGCATTTTCACAGTCCGCACCTCCATGCAGCGCTCTGCGCGCTTCTGATGCCATGCTTGCTGCCCTGCCTGTGCTTCCCAGATACTCATGGTTCTCAGCTTATTCATCCCACACTGACCCTCCCATCCTCCCCAGAATGGCAGGATTGTCATTTTGAAGAAATGGAGGCATCAAGAAGTTGAATAACCTAACCACTAGATACGTAAGCTGGAGCCGGAGCCCTGGTCCCCTGCTTCCAGCAGAGTGCTGTGTTCACGGCACCTGATGCCCTCTTGAGGATTCCGTTTCTCCAGTTTTTGTTGTGGCTTTATTTTGTTTAGTTTTTTAAAGCAAAACTTCACCTCATTGCGATAGTTTTACAACCCTTAAATTTTTATGTTCAGTATGTTTTCCAAAATCATTTCAGTATTTTGATCCCCAGTTTTTGTTGTGACCAGCACACATCTGCTCTTTATCTAACCTTTTTAATTTTGTCCATGACCATCCTACATTGCAGGCTTCTCAACCAGATGAGTTGACCATTGAGGAACATGAGGTGTTAGAAGTGATTGAAGATGGAGATATGGAAGACTGGGTAAAGGTATATTCCTTTGCTCATATCGCCCCTTCTCATGACATTTTTAGGAGTTTGTTTTGGTTCCTGTTTCGCCCTGTCCAGATTGTGTGTGCAAACCTATTTTGTCACATGTCTTTTACTCAGGCTCGAAATAAAGTTGGCCAAGTGGGTTATGTGCCAGAAAAGTACCTACAGTTTCCCACCTCGAACAGTCTACTGAGCATGCTGCAGTCCTTGGCTGCTTTGGACAGTCGGTCACACACATCCAGCAATTCCACGGAGGCCGAGCTCGTTTCAGGCAGCCTCAACGGAGATGCCAGTGGTAAAGACTGAAACAAGGCACTCTTTATTTGGTCACATTTGGCCTAAGCAGTATTGCCCTGGAGTCAGCCTTCAGTGGGTTAAAAAGCAAAACTTTATTCCTGTTCTATATTTTCTGTTATTTGGTCACATTTATCCTCTACAGTAGAACCCTGAAGTTGATCTTCAGTGAGTCAAAAAATGACCGCTGTACTGTCACCCTGTATGATGGTCTTTTAGTTGTCATGTGAGCATAGGGGTGGTTGCAGAAGGAACCTGGCTGTCCACGTCCTTATGCATTTTTCTCCCTCTTGCTACCTAGTCTGTTTCGTGAAAGCACTTTATGACTATGAGGGCCAGACAGATGATGAATTATCCTTTCCTGAGGGAGCAATCATCCGAATCTTGAACAAAGAAAACCAGGATGACGATGGCTTCTGGGAAGGGGAATTCAGTGGGCGGATTGGAGTTTTCCCATCAGTGCTAGTGGAAGAACTTTCAGCCTCAGAAAATGGTGACACTCCACGGATGAGAGAGATTCAGGTATGTGAGAGGAGAGAAAACTGAATTTAAAGGTGTTTAAAGAAAATTGCCCCCAAGCGGTGGTTGACCCATGCAGCCTGGGGCTACAGTCTCAGCCCCGCCTTCCCACTCCAGCCCTCTGCTGCCAGGTTTCTGCAAAACTGAGTTTGGAAAAGCAGAGACTCACCAACCCGGTTCCTGGGTAATGGCCGTATTACACCTCCATTTGTCCACTTTTTGTGCTCTGAATCAATTAACCGAAAGGATAAATTATATGTGACATACAAAAGAATGGTTTGGTAGAAAGACAGAAACCAGAGAGGGATGTATTGTCTCTGTAGTTTAGGGAGTGAAAATACTGCTCTTTCCATCGCTGTCAGAGCCTGCCTGCCAGTCCTTTTTAGAGGACTAGTGAGCCTGCCGGAGCCCCCTTATACTCATGTGGCTCTGGGCTCAGCTCATCATAGCAAAACTTGACTTCACAAGAAACCCCTCAATCGGGTGGGTCACTGCAGGCCTGGCAGATCCAGGACCAGAAGGAACATGTCTCTCCACCTTGTTTGTGTGACATTGTGACCACTTAGTCTGACGTTTACAAAACCTGAGGAAGTCAGAGACAGCCAGTTATTTTATTTTCACAAAAAAATAGAACTTGTCCCCTTTCTTTGTTCTTCACTTGATTTATTGAATTGACCAAGTTAGTAGATTTTCAGTAGAACTCTAGAGAATGGTTTGACCTGATGACTGTTTATGATAAACTGTAATCAGTAGGGTAATGAGATCTCTGAGAAAAAGTTAAATGCATCACAAAATCAGGTTTGGGGTTGTTATCCTAAGTTCACGTGCTTCTAATGAGGCTGAAAAAATTGTATATAGTTCTATCTGTGCTGCAGAGAAAAGTAGTATGTTTGAGTTAGAGAAGCCAGCTGGCCTCTCCTTCCTGAGGTGTGAGCACTTCGTAGTTTCTCTTTCCTTTGTGGCAGATCTCTCCTTCCCCCAAGCCGCCGGGCACCCTGCCTCCACTGCCGCTGTACGACCAGCCTCCCAGCAGCCCTTACCCCAGCCCAGATAAGAGGAGCTCCCAGTACTTCCCACGCTCTCCCTCAGCAAATGGTAAGGGTTCTCCTGGCATGGATCTAAATTCATTTTCATTCAGAAATCCACATGTTCACCTGAAGAGCAGACAGATCTGCATTAGCATTCTTACTGCTCAACAACACAAATAAAATGAGCTGCTTGGTTCCTTCCCTTAGAAAACAGCTTCCTTGCCGAATCACCAGGATTTTCACAGGCATCAAGGCATACTCCTGAGACCTCATATGGCAAACTGCGACCTGTAAGTCTCTTATCTGGCAGGGTTACAGAATGCACAGTTTTTCTAAGTTGAAAGTTAAAAACTAATGTCTCCCTGTGGCCCCTGTGCTACACTCATTCCCCCATGCAAGGGTCAGGTGGGTTGGGGACAGTAAAAGCAGCTCTTAAAAATGAAGGCTCTAGGGGTGCCTGGGGGGGCTCGGTCGGTTAAGCTTAGACCTTTTCACTTTGGCTCAGGTCTTGATCTCATGGGTCAAGGGATTGAGCCCCGTGTCCTTGGACTTCTCGCTTAGTAGGGAGTCTGCTTGAGGATTCTGTTCCTCCCCCCACTTGTGAATGCGAGTGCTCTTTTTTTCTCTCTCTCTCCAATAAATAAATCTTTTTTTTTTTTAAGATTGTCTGTCTGTCTGTCTTTATTTATTTATTTATTTATTTATTTATCAGAGAGAGAAAGAGAGAGAGAGCACAGGCAGGCAGAGTGGCAGCAGAGGCAGAGAGAGAAGCAGGCTCCCTGCCAAGCAAGGAGCATGACGTGGGACTCGATCCCAGAACACTGGGATCATGACCTGAGCCAAAGGCATCCACTTAACCAGCTGAGTCACCCAGGCATCCTCAATAAATAAATCTTTAAAAAAAAAAAAAAATGAAGGCTACAAAAATCAGCACATCTTGGAAGGTCTAGTCTACGCTGGCACTTTTCTCACTGAGCCCTGGTGAGGTCGCCACCGAAGTGTATTTAACTACTCTAGCTCTGTGAGCGTCAGAGTGGTCTAACTGTGAAACAAGAGCACTTTTTCTTAGCGAGCATTTATTGAGAACCTATTTTCCAGGCTTATATCTGGCCTCTTTTGAGGAACAGAGATGAAATGAGATATACTACATACTAGTAGATACACTACTTTTTGATGTTTAAGAGCTCCGATTCTCAAGGAGAATCTACTCTTACAAATAATCACCTCTACTCACCCTTCACTCTGTGCCATCGACTCCTTCCCCCCACCTCCCTGTGAAATGGCTCCAAGGTCATAACTTTCCCACACGCACCCAGTGCATTTCTTTTCCTTGAACTGCTTATCAGCATTTGACACCATTCCTTGAACCACTCACTTCCTTTGGCTTCGTTCATTCAGACATGTATTGAGAGCCTTGTTAAAGACTTTGGCTCTTTATCCTAAGTGTAACAGGAAGCCATTGCAAAGTTGTAAGCAGGACAGTGATGTGACTGGCTTTGCATTTCTGAAACATTGCTATGGCCGCTAAGTGAGAGTGAATGGAAGGTGGCAGAACAGACATGTGGAGCCATTAGGAGGCTGGAGCAGTGGTCCAAGCAAGAGGAGATGGCAGTATAGACTGCTGGGTATGGGTGGGAATGGGGAGAAGTGGGCCAGTTCGTTCCACAGCCCTTTCCTCATTTGCTTTCTGCTCTCTGGCCCTTTCTTTTTCACTGACCTGTATATGTTTCTCTGCTTCAGCACATCTCTGCTGATGCTTCTTGGGGTTCTTCCATGGGCTGCTTGTCCTGAAGTCATTAAACTCGCTCTCCCTGTGCCAACTCATCTATTCCCACAGCTTTGATAACCATTCATTTACTGACAACTTCCAGACTTGTAACTGTCAATCCAGTCTCTTCCCTGAGCTTCAGCCTTGTGGACATCTCAGTGTATACATGCCAGAGGCCCAAACTCAGCAACAGTGGATTAGTTGTCCTCCCTCCCAGACATGCTCCTTCTCTCATATTGCCTGTCTTAGTGAGTAGAACCTCCTTTCTACCACTGCTCTGGCATCACTCCCGATAGCTCCCTGGCCCTGCCTCCCACAAATAGTCATCACCAAATCCTGCCACATTTACCTTGGAGACAACTGTCAAGTCTCTTTTTCTCTCCCCCCACCCCCACTAATGGCTAGGTCAGGCTAACATCAACTCTCACTTGACTACAAGAGCCTCCTAAATTGGCTTCTTACCTATACTCTTGCCCACCACCCCACTCTTCTCCAAACTATTATCCCAGTCATCCTTTCACACCTTTGCTACTGCTGTTTAAAATCCACCAAAGCTTCCTTTTTGCCCACAGAGTAAAGCTCAAATTTCTTAACATGGCTTTATGAGGCCTCATGACTTCACCACAGGCCAGCTCTCTAGTCTTATCTCGTGCAGCTCTCCTTCCAAGACAGGCTGAAAGATGTTCAGTTCTCCAAGCATTGCTCTCTCTGGGTTACACTTCCAGGCCTTTGCTTTGGATGAGGCTTTTAGGGCTATGGTGACTCTTAGGCCCATGAAGCTTTCAGCCGAGGCAAGAACCTAATTTGTGGGTTCCACATTTCAACAGAACATTAACTCCTTGGTGTGAAAAATAGTGAGAATTACTTTGGAAGCACATGCTTTCATGTTCAGAGCATTTGAGACCCCTGGGGTGGCCGTGACTGTGGATAAACTGACCTGTTGGGATGTGGATACTTCAGGCACCGAATCAGGAAGCTGACTGATGATCCATGTATTTTTTTCCTGCTCAGGTGCGGGCAGCTCCCCCTCCACCTACACAGAACCACCGAAGGCCGGCAGAGAAGATTGAGGATGTAGAAATCACACTGGTGTGATGATGGGTTTACCCAGCCGTTACTGCTACAATCAAGGCCAGGCTTGGCGTTTGGCCATTCTTGTTCTTTAGGCACCTTTGCATGATGATGACTCTTGAACAGAGCAAAAACAAGGAGGAGCATGGGACTGGGTGGCCTGGTGCACTCCTCCCACGTTTTGAATATTTTGTGCCTTTTTTTGTTGTCATTTTCTATGTCATCTCTCCTACCATAGCACAAAGCCTGGTGGGCCCTAGAAGCAGAGGGGGACAGCCCTCAGGCCTATCAGTGGTCCATTTTTATATGAGACTTGAGACCAGGCCTCATTCGGGGCACGGTCACAGAGAAACTGATCATGGGCACTCGTACAGTATATTACTGTGGCCACAAGGATGTGGCAAAGATCCTCATCTTTCTTCAAGTGGCTTTTGCTCGTCTGATTGAGTTTAATCAGATCATGTTGGCTACATAAGGAACTAGAAAGAGGGATTTCAGGAGAGGCTGGCTCCTCCCCACAGTTAGTCCCCAGACTGAGAAAGTGAAACCTTATTGGAAAAAAAGTGGACTGCCCTGAGTTTATCGCCAGTTGCATTAATGCACATCTCTTCCACAGCTAACAGATTTAAAACAGTAACAGTGTCCTTTGTATTAATATTTACGCCATTCATTTAGTGTTAGTGGAGCTAATACGGAGGGGCTGCACTCACAGCCAAATCTGATCCATCACATAGACTAATAGAAAGGAGGCTGCGGCTGAAGCAGAAATGGAGCTTCCGGATCTGAAACGAGCTGATTTAATGTTCTTTTTGTATTTGGGTATTTTTTCATCTTAATTTTTGCAGCATATATTCTTCTGATCAATATCTTTAGAGTCTGAACCTCTAGATAAATTGGGGACACATACTTCCCTTGTTGAGCTTCTCTACTGGGGAGGCCCCTCACGCTGTTTTATTCCCAAGCCCAAGCCCAGCCGCCAGCCTGCGGCTGCTCCAGACCAGCAGCCAAACCCCACAGAAAGTACAGCTTCCCAGCTCCCCCTGACTTGATGTTTCCTTGGGAGGAAGAACCTGTGGCTATGGAGGAAACCAGCTGCCATGCAGAAGGACTAAAGGATGGCACACCGCACACAAGTGCAGACTGACAAGTTCTCCCTGTCACCAGGAGAGCCGAGAGGAGCGTTCTCCACAGGCTGGCGAACTCGAAGTGGCAGGCGGCCC
Organism: Meles meles; assembly: GCF_922984935.1. Taxonomy (NCBI): domain Eukaryota; kingdom Metazoa; phylum Chordata; class Mammalia; order Carnivora; family Mustelidae; genus Meles; species Meles meles. The sequence continues at coordinate 60,387,973 of NC_060073.1, read as the reverse complement.
CGAGGAGGTCTCTCTGGGCCCTCCACTTCCTGTGGAAGATAGGGAGAGCTGAACCCAGCAATGAGGGGGTTTTGCAGTTGCTTTTTTTTTTTTTCTTAAGAAATCAAATTTGCAGAATTCAGTCTAAAAGTTGTATTATGCTTTGAAAACTCCATCCCTCCTAAGAATCTTTAAAAACTTGAAATGCTTGCCAAATGTCCCCATGGGATTTTTGACCAAAAGTCAGGTTATAGCTGGAGGAATCTTCAGTTAGTCATTTGATCACTTCAGTGACAGTACCCAGTGACGAGTCTTCTCTGTGATTTGGGGTTTTTATTTTGTTTTTTGCATTTCTTAACCTGTTGATCTATTTGAGGTCTTTTTGTGTTTATCAAACTTATTCTTAAGTTTAAAAAAGAAATGAAAAGGGTGGCTTTTTTAAGATTTTAAAGTTCTCTGACATGTTAAAAATCTTCAAAGCACTTTAAACAGTCCTCCAAGTGCTTAAATCAGGCAGTTCTCGCTACCCAGTCTTGTCTTCTCTCTTTAGCTAGCCAAATTGTCCTTGAATCTGGATTTTCCACATTCTCAGAGAATCATTTGAAATCTTTTGTTATATTTTAAAATATTTTTTGGAAGAGCTGCTAATTTTATTTAAAAAAAAAAACAAAAGTTGTAAAAATATGCCTCCTTTTTAAACAGAACCCCTCCCTCCAGGACATATAATCCAGCATCACAGTGCACGGGGCCAGGCTCGGAGGGAGTGCCTCTGTGCAGATGTGCTTTCTTTACAGTGGCTGTAAAGTTTGTATTTATTATGTATAAAATGTTGAATAATAAAAAAAAAGAAATTAAGTTTTCTAAGTTTCCGTATAAAAAGATTTGGGTAAGTAGACCTTTCCAAACAGATAATGCTTTTTATAAAGACATTCCTAGGCCTTCCTTTTTTAAACCATAAAACAGATACAGAGAGGAGGAAATAAATTCCCAGTTAATGGCCTAGTCCCTCTGGCTGCCCACAGCCACATTTGAGGGCCAGGGATCAGTCTGTTGAGGGTGGGACCCCACGGTTCTCTTCTTCCCAGAGGTGGGTATGTGCAATCTGTATTCTTCCAGATACTTTCTGTGCATAGAACTTAGACACATACACATTGCCTTCCTATATACATGGGAGTATATAATTAGTCTTCCCTCATTCTGTTTGAAGACTCTCTTCTATTCCATGGTTTGGATGTATTTAAGCCTGCCACAGCGATGGATGTTTAGGTTGTCTCCATCCATTTGCCATTAGGAAGTTAAAAACAACATCTTCGTACATCATTCTTTATAAATTTCTTCCAGTAAAAATATTGGGTAAATTCCTAAATATGTAATTTGAGAGTTAGAAAGCTATATGAGCATTTGATTTTGTTAGATTTTGCCAAATTGGCCTCCAAAATAATGGTATCTGTTGATACTCCCACTAGCAGCATGAGAGATGGCAGCATGGACTTTGGAGTCAGAAGGTCGAGTTAAATCCTGACTCCCACTTGATGGCTGTGGGAACCGAGACGCCATGTCCTGGTGGAAACCTGAGGATAATACTGTGGATCCAGGAAGGATGCATGGAGGCTGTGGCACCAGGTGGTCACCACCAACATTCCTCACTGTCACCCGCCCCCACCTCCCGTGACCTTCCCCTCACTGCTCGGGTCCTTGCTCTCTTCCAGCCTCATAGTCACACAGGGCTGTCAAGGGAAGGAATGTTCCACAGAAATATGGGAGGGTGTACATTGAATACCACATTTGAGACTGCTGTTGGCATCAGAGGCTTAGTCTTGACCGGGGGACAGAGTTAAACTAACTGCCCCACCCCAGCACCCCAGCTAAAATTTGACCTTCTTCAAAAGAATTAACTGTCAAACAGTGAAGCCAAATTCACAGCACATCGCCTGGATCCCTTTCCTCTCTGACCTTTGACCCACCCCCGACCCACAAGCCAGCCAGAGAGGCAAGTAGGAGGACGTAATCTGGCTTTACCCCTGCCACCATTTGATGGGGACAACCTTCCCCTCTGGGCTTCTGCATCCCCAGCTTTGAATGAAGTGGAATGAGAGATTTCCAAAGGCTTATCCAACTCTTCTGTTAAGCTAGATCAGCTCAGTTCCTAGACACAGTGAAAACACCACACAGAAAGATCACAGACTAACACATAGACTTCTCAGGATGGTCAGAAATTGAAAATTCAAGCCATTGGACTCTCTGGCCTCCACCACCATCCCTCACCCCCAAGGAGAAAGTGAACCATCCTCTGGATTGTGATCACATCCCAGGCAGTTGTGTTCACTCCCTGCCCAAGGCCAGCCACAGCTGTCGGTTAGGGGGCTACTGCCTAACTTGAGTGGCTTCCCAACAAAATCTAGGTGTTCTGAATCTGCATTTATTTTGTTCATTACAAAGAAGCTTTTCACGACAAAAACACAACCAAGTTACAGAAATCTTAGTTTAGAAGAAAGAGAATTGTAATTTGTCCTGAAATCCTACAACTTGATGCAAGCAGTGTTAAGTTTCCTTCTAGACTGTTCTGTCACTGTTGATCTGCCAAGAACCCTGTGAATGCCAAAGAGCATCTTGTTCCTGGACCATTTTCCCCTGGTCCCACTGGCCAAAAAAACAAATGAAGTACTTCTGCCATGTCTGTTTCTGAGAGCTCTGGTCTGGGAATATTTTCCTGGAGTGTTCTCCTGAAACAACAGAAATGAAACCATAACTAGGGTTCACACGCTTTCCGCACTGTGTGCTAAACACCTAAGCGGCCTCCTTGTTCTCGTCACCCCCTTGCTTCTGTGAGGGGTAAGGGAGGAGCCTGGTCAAAAGTCCTGTATTCAAGCCCCTGGCCACCCTGAACAGCTATGGCCTGGCTCACCCCTTTGTCTTTCTGGGACTTGCTTTCCTCATCTGTAAAGTGGGAATGAGAAGACAATACAAATGTCCTAAATCCAGGAGGATTAACTGAAATAATGTGCAGAGAAGACAGAAATATGTTTGACCAGTGGATGTGTGTTCAGAGGAAGAAAACAACCTGCACACAGACATGGTATGCTGACTCTCCACAGGTGGGTCCACACCTGGTGCCACCAGGATTCTTCCAGAGAACTTTTTAAGGGCCATGACCACCTCTATTCAATCACTACTGGATATCAAATTCAAACTGCCCAGGTCTTATTCTGGGCACTGGAGACATAAATGACTCAGATCTCATCCCCATCACCAAGGGTCTCACATCTGGTGGAGAAGACTCAGGAACAGCAGACTCCAGCTAAGATGTGTCTTCCAGGGACATGACCAAGGGGCAGCAGGAGCCCAGAATGAGGGCTTCTGGTTGTTTCTCCCTGTCAAATCTCAGGTTCACTCAAGCCTGATTGGGCGGGGCAGACAGAGAAGGCAGTACTCCTGCCTGCAGACCAGCCCCAGGGAAGAGCTGTGTCACCTCTGGTGAGGCCCAGAGCGCTGGGACTGCAAGTGTCACAGGTGAGGAAAATCCTCCTCCCCGACCCCGGAAGACACTTGTGATTTGCCCCAGGTCTGTCGGTGGAAGACCACTGGGAGCAGAGCCTAGAACAGACCAGGCCAGCCCCTCTCTGCAGAACCTGAGGGCAGTTTTCAGAAAAGAGGGAGTCCTGGGTTTTTATCCCACCTTTGCTGTGTGACCCTGCACAAGACCCTGGCCCCTCTCTGGGCCTCAGCCCACGTGCATAGCAAGGGAAAGGCCATTTCAGTTTTGTCATTAGAGACCCAACTCAGGCAGGCAGCCCGAGTACCTGAGGACTGAAAACCTGGAAGGTATGCAGACCTACAAGGCAGAAGATACTGAAGGCCTAGAGAGGCTTTTAGCCCTAGGACTCTCTCCTCACCCTCTCTGCTACCAACTTCAAAGGCTAAGTGGAGGGGCAGCCTTCCCAGCTGCCTCTCCTCTGAGCTCCCCCTGCTCATTCCTTGCCAGCCCCTCCTCCTCCACACCCACCCCTTCCCTGGAATGCCTTGGCCTTTCGCTGGCCCTTCCAGACTTGCTCCCCCAGGAAGCATTCCTTCCAAGTAAGCTGAACTGTGCATGTGCTCCCTGAGGAGAAGCAACTGTGCCCCAAGGGTGTGCTGTCAGATTGGCCCATGAAGAAGGGAACGCTTACAGGGAGCAGAGGAGTTGAGGAGTTGAGTTGAGTTGAGCTGAGTCCGTCATTTCACAACACCTTTTTCTAGATTACCTAAGCAGCCTTCATGGCCGTCTTCACTGCCGTGAGGTCCCTGCCCCAAGTGCTGTAGCCAGTAACAACCTCCTAGGATTCAAATTCAGCTCACTCTTGTGGCCCTGCATGTCCCACACTTCAAGGGACACTGACCCTCCATAATCAGGCCTAGGTGACCAGAGCCCACAATGGAAAAAAGAGGACACAGGGAGGGCTTTAGGGTTAGACACAAGGCTAGAATCCCCCAGTAATGGTGGCAGCAGGGCACACACAGCTTGGGCACAGAGGGTGGGGGAGGGTGCCCTGCATAACAGGGAGCCCCGATTCTCAAAATGTTATTTTGTTGTTTAAAAAAAAAAAATACAGTCAAAAAAAAAAAAAATACAGTCATGACCAGCTGCGCCAGTGTGTGATCTCACAACACTTCGTCTGAGTGTCAATTTTATCACCTATGAAAGAAACTACCTCCCAAGGAGCTTGAGAGAAACAAATAAGACACTGCCTGAAAAGTAGAGCACTGTGCCTGACACATAAGCACGTAGTACTGGTGGCTACTGGAAGCACTGGCCTTTCCAGCCATGAATCCCAGGAGACTAGAGAATGGCTCAGCAGACACTAAGCAGCTGGTGACTCCTGGTGGCCGCTGGGAGCCAGGGCAAGGGGGTGGGCCTCAGGGTCTGAGGCTGGAAAATACTGGACTCCTAGCATCTTCAGCTGTTAGACTTGCTGAGTTAGCCATTTAATAGACATTTCCCAAGGCTCTCTCTGGCCCGGCCTAATCCCAGGAATTACTCTGTTCCCATCCTGGCCTTTTCTAAGAGCTCCCTGACTGAAAACGGAGGGAAGGATACACAAAGAGGAACATAAGGAGAGAGGAGGCCCCTAGCCAGCCTGGTAAGTGAGGAAAGGCTCATAGTGAGATGATCCCAAAAGACACATTTGAATTGGGGGCTGGGAGGGAAGAACATTCTGGGCAGAGAGAAAAATCAATGTGCAAAGCACATTCAGAGTAGCAAGGAAATGAAAATGCAGCTGAGGTCAGCGGGCGCACTCCTAAGGGGTTTGGATTTAATGCCAAGCAGCTTCTCTGCAGGCAGCCTGGGAACTTGAAAGGGTTGTATCTGTGATCAGGATACCTTAGAAAGTCACTCTGGCCACGACGAGGGGCCTGGCTGGAGACACAGCAAGACTAGAGGGGGGCCTGCGTTGCAGCTAGGTTAAAGTTAGACACAATGGCTCCAGCCCCTGGTGCTGGGGATGTGGGGCAGAAAGGGAAGAGACACTTATGTCAGGGGAGATGATGTCTGGGAGGCAGGTAGGCATGTCACCTAGAGCCCAGGGGACAGCTGGGCCAAGAGCAGTGCCCGGAGAGTCAGCAGAGTATAGACTGGGTATTTAATCAACACGTGCCCTTTGGCCTATGCCAAGAGCTTCACAGATGCTAACACCTAGAATCCATACAGTACGTTCTGAGGTGAGTATTTTTTTTTTTTTTTTTTTTTTGAGAGAGAGAGTGTGTGAACAGAAAGGGGGAAGGGGCAGAGAGGGAGGGAGAATGAATCTCAAGCTGACTGCTAAGCGCAGAGCCTGATGCAGGGCTTCATCTCACAATCCAAGTGGAAACCAAGAGGCAGACACTTGGACTGCGCCACCCAGGCACCCTCTGAGGCGAGTACTACTATTTTCCCCTTTCACAGAGAAGGAAACTAAGGCACAAAGGTGTTAAGGAACCGGCTTAAAATCACCCAGCTACTGTGACTCTGACACAGACCGCCTGGCTGTGCAGTTCAGGCTCTCAGCAGCCTACTGCTCATCCTGGGAATGGCTTCCAAACCCTGGAAAGGGCAATGACTGCCGGGAGACTTTGGAAGGTCATAAAGAAGGACACTGAGAATTGCAGAGTAAAGCCTTTGAATCTCAGATGAGCAGCACTCCACAGTAAGGTCCTAGCACTCGGGGACAGAAGTCCCTTCTGTTGTCTTATGACTGGCAGTGGCTGTCCTACTGATGACTCCTCCAAGCCGGAGGCTGACAGAGGGGCGCCCAGGCTCTGCCCTGCTGGGTCTGCCTTATACTCCAGAGGCTTGTGGTGCCCCCATAAGTGAAGTCCCAACCCAGGCCCAGCCCACAGCTGTCCTCCCCAACACTCAGACCTGTACAGACTGTTCCCCACCCGTTCTGGGTTCCACCTCAAGAGCGAGAATGTGCCCCCATCTAAAGACAAGCCTGGTGTACTAAGTACTAAGTACTTGACATCACTCTCTGGTTTGTTAGGACCCTTTCCACCAGAGCCCCTCTGGGCTACTTCCCGTGCTCCCTTCCTTGGAACTCCCAACCACCCCCTCCACAGCCTCAGCCTGCCCCGCGTGCCTGAAGTAGGAGGGCCCAAAGTGTTGGCTTGGTCTCTGGACCAGCTTGGCCCAAGGGTGAAATTCCCATGGCTCCAAGAGCCACTGCCCTTTGCTGCCTGTGAGCCTTTCTTCATGCTGTCTCCTCAGACATGAATAGCACTGAGGCCAGACTGGCTCTGCCCCAGCTCTGTGCAGCAGGAGGAAGGGGGCCAAGCCCAAGTGTCCTCGAGCCACCAGCTCAAAGGCTTCTGCTACCCGAATGCTGCAAAGAGGCAAGCAGACACCAGTTTAGATGCAATTTTTTTTTCACTTATGTCAAAGAAAGTAAGAAATCAGAGATTTAAAAAAAACAAATAAAAATACTGTAATCCCCCCAACACACACAAACTTTTTTTTTTTTCAACAGACAGGCCAGGTCCTGCCAGGCCTTATTCCCCATTAAATGCCCCAGGGTCACCCCCCCAACCCCCAGGCCCACTTGCTCTGGAGCCCTGTGAGCAGTAGGAAGCTGTCCTCTGGCTTTGGGCTTCAGACTCGAGCTCCAGCCCTGGCAGGAGGAGTCATGACACTAGCGCCAGAGCACGACCTTCCTGGCCTGGTCCACGCTCACCACATGGCTCCCCGAGGCACACCAGGCCACAGCGTTGATAGCAGTGCTGAGGAGAGGGAGGGGCAGGCTTCAGGGAGGCATCAGAAGCCTCCCTGCAGCCTGGGTTCTGCCCCTCGTTATGGGAACCGGGAATTTTGAGGCTGTCTCTGAGCCTGCTGCGGGGGGGTGGGGGGCCGTGCTCACCAGTGGGGTCCCCGCAGACTACCCTCCAGCTTGCCAGTGTCTACATTCCAGATGTAAAGGGCTCCATCCCAGGAACCTGCTAGCGCATAACTTCTGTCCGGGCTGCAGTGGCCACAGCAGAGCAAGCAAAGGATGACCAGAGGTGAGGACACACACATGCAGACACAGACGTGTCCATGCAGACAAGGACCTACGCGGTCAGGTGGGGCACACTTAGGAACAGGCCCGCACTCTCACAGACACACCTGAACACAGCTTTGGTCCAGTCAGAACCGCACCTGAAGCCATCAGCCCTGAGGACACAGAGAATCGGGGTCAGAATGAACATGGCCGCCGGTCCCTGCCCTCAGGAGCTTCAAGAGATTCCTCCCTCCATCGAGAGCTTGGGGCACCTCGACAGGCCCTGATCCGGAAGGGCCTCCAGGATGGGTCCCCCACTGACACGTCCAGAAGGGCCTTTAACAAAGGATAAGAAACCCAGCTGCCCCAACGAAAGCCACAGTGTCAGGGAGCCTGGAGCAGGTACCTGAACACCTGGCGGATATTGCTGACACGAAGATCAATGACCTTGAGCGTGTCATCTCGGGAACAGCTGAGCAGATGCAGCTGGTCATAGCTGAGGTTCAGGGAGGTGACCCGGCCCTGCACAGGGATGACCTGGGTGCAGCAGGGGACCCTGAGGATTGGAAACAGGTAGGGATGAGGAAGAGCCCACCAAGGCCACTCCTGATGGATTAACAAAGTCAAGGGGTGCCCCCGGGTCTTAGATCATTGCGGCCAGGGCCACCGTTGACTAATCTCCCTTCTCCCACTGCGGCCAGCCCCTGCCTGAGGAACTTAGCCAGCCTCTGAGTGGAAGCTGGGCCTCGAAACCCTTGGGTCACTAAAATAAGTGCTGGAGAGAAAACAATGAGAGCTGCCTTTCAGTGTGTCAGAGAAAGCAGAGGGTTTCCAAGAGCAGTCACCGCATACCCAGAAGGAGGACCCAGAGACAGGCTTGGCGCTGGCTCCAACACTGGCTTTTATAAATCACCCAAGCCCAGTGCTGGGCTCTAAAGTGAAAGAACAACAAGAATTTTGTTTCCTTTGATTAAAAGATAGTAACTATGTGGAAAAGGGGGCTCCTCCATTTTGGTTGGTGAGGCCCAGGCCGAGTCCAGCAGCTGCACCAAGAGCCACTAAAAAGGCGCCATAGGTCCCCAGAGGCAGCAGAGCCTTCAAGGGGCCACACCTAGCACTTCCCTGAGGTGCCTCTGTGGCTGCATGGCCAGAGAAAGGAAAGAGAACACAGGAAGCCTGTCCCCATGCCTCGACCACCCACAGCCCATGCTTGTCACCTGCTGTCCCAGAACCGGATCTTCTGGTCATAGTGGCCACTAATGATGACATGGTCCCCACACACCACATCATTACAGTAGGAAAGGACATTGATGGTCCTGGAGCCTGGGGACCAAGGAGCAGAGCCCTAGCCTCAGAAAAAGGTTGTTGGAAGCCATCCCATAGGACATCCAGAGAAGCTGAGGTCCAAAAGCCCCAGAGGAGTACGTGTCCTCCCCAAACTAGAAGCCAGCTTGGTCCCGTTTTCCCGCCCAAAGCCTGAGGTCACCAAGAAACCAGGCAGCATGATGGGGGGCAGAGGAGAACCCATGGGAGGTTTCACCCCAAATGCCTGTGAAGTTTAGAGCCATTCCCAGAGAACAGGCTGAGGTATCCTTGACCCAGTTTGGGGGTGGCAGCAGGTAGGGAGGGGGAGGTAGGGGCTGGGCCTCACAGTAGGCACGGCCGAGGTCCCACTCCTTCACCGTCCGGTCTCGGCTCCCAGTCACCGCCTGGTGCCTCGTTAGCTTGAATTTGGCAGCCGTCACCTTGTCTGTGTGTCCAGACAGTGTCTCCTGCCCACCCCCATCCCATGTATGGATCAAGGACATGGCCAAGACCCCATAACACCCCCCTCAGGGCCCAAGGCACGACCTCTGACCCCCAGGGCTACCTCCTCAGTCAGGCCTTACCTTGGACTGTACCTCCCCCACCTTCCAGAGCTGGGCGGCCTGATTGTAAGTAGCTGCTAATACCTGTGAGCCCTGGAAAGATGAAAGGGGAAGGCGAAAGCCCTTAACCTGGACCTAGACAGAAGCAACATCCCTCAGGCCAGAGAGCTGGGGCAGGGGCTGCCTTAGATCATCCAGATCATCCAGGCAGGGATCCATCCAGATCATCCAGGCAGGGAGAGCAGCCTCCAGGCCCAGGGAAGAGTTGTGTAGCAGCCAGACAGACTGGTTCTAGGACAGCCATGATGTTCCCTTATGTCCCAGAGCCCCCACCTGGCCAGTGTGGAGACCGGGTGGGGGAGCCCACACAACAGGCATCCCATGTCACTGAGGGTAAGTCCCCTCACCGAAGGGTCGAAGTCCACACTGGTGATGCTGCCACTAGCTCCTTCAAGGGTTTGGTTGGCCTCCAGATGACCTGGGGGACCAGGAAAAGGACAGGTGAAATGAAATCACTAACCACATGAAGAGGAGGAGCTGGGAAGATTAGTCTCTCCCAAGTTAGAGGAAAGAATTCTGGGGGCCTGGGCTAGAGACTGTGCCTTCCCAAACTGCCATTGGGCACTCTGGGGGCAGCTGATGACCTCACAGAGCTGCAGAGGATCAGAGAGAAGGGGCTGTCCCCAGGTCACACAGCAAGCCAGGGCCAGACCTTCCTCTAGGAAGCTTCCAGGAAAGGACTGTGACTCCCCACCACACCCGCCTCTACAAGCACAGGGTAGACCGTTGACACTCATCTCCTGAGTTCTGAGAGCTCAACTGATACCAGAAGAGGAAGTCACCTGCTGGACCCCAGGGACCTGCTTCTCAAGGACCTATCCCTGCAGAATCTAATGAGAAGGGACCCCCGCTTCCCCTAACAGGGACCATCTGAGCTGGGCCCTCCCCATCCCACAGACCTGGATCCCAGCAGCTAGGAGGCTCAGCCCAGAACTCTTGCCAAGGGGTCATCTGGCCACTGCCCACAGAAATGTTACATGTGAGTAAACAAATAGATCTAAGACCTTCCACCATCAAGCAGCAAGCTGAGGGTGGGCTCTGGAGAGAAAGCACGAGGTTGGCCCATAGAGGAGAAACCCTCACCTCCCACAACATTCCAGAGCTGGATGAGGCGGTCAGCCCCTCCGGTGGCCAGGAGGCTGCTGCTGGGACCAAAACAAACAGCATTGATCTCGGAGAGGTGGGCATCCTATGGGGAAAAGGGAGGCTGGTGCCTCTGGTCCCCACCATACGCACCTCTCTGCACCTCTCTGCACACACTCACAGGCTCTCACACGCACCCCTGCACACATCGGGTCTTGTCAGCCCCGCGGCTTCCCCATAGTTCCCTGCCTAGCCTCCTGACCCCCCTCTCCAGCCCATCCCCGGTTACTAAATGCTGAGAGGCTTCTGCCACTGGCTGGGAAAGGAAACGTGCGCTCTAGCTGAGGAGCCCAGCCTTGTCTCCCTGGCCTCCGTGGAGCACCCCCGGGGCCTACACTCCCCACACAGGCGCCTCAGGCATGTGGTGCAGCCCCTCCCTTACCAGCACATCCTGCACTTGGGTAGGAGGCCGGGCAGCCACACACACAGGGATGCTCTGGTATCGCTGCTCAGGAACTCCCCCAACCGAGTGGCCTCTCCTCTTCTTGAAACTGGGTGGGGGGCAGGTGTGAGGAAGGCATCCCGCAAGGTCTTCTGACATGGGAGTCTCACGCTCCCGAGGCAGCAACAATGGAAAGCAGACAAGACAGGTGGCAGAACATGGCCCGGGGGGGGGGGGCAGCAAGCTTGCTCCCAACCCAGCCTCTGACCCCAGGGGTCCCGGTGAAGACGGGAAGGGCACAGAGGCAAGGAGGAGTTGGTGGATGTGGGGCAACCCCTGGGCTGGGGTTTCAGTCTGAGCCTTGCTACCACTCTGGGACCCTGAGCAAGTCCTGATGCATCTTAGCCTATTTCCCAACTGAGCAGTAGTTCCTATCCAGGCTCGGGCTGGAGAGCCTCGTTCCCCAGGAGGACCACGGCTGAGGGACAGAGTGTGAAGGACAGCCAGGAAGGGCCTGGAAATGAGGGAAATGAGGTCTGGGAGAGGCAGCAGAGATTCACACAGACAGCTGGGCAACACATGCACGGACAGATCGGGACACACACAGACCAAGCCTGCACTGCAGAAGCCTGCCACGGGTGTCCGAGAGGCCCATACCCTTCACACACCTATGGGTGCACACATACACTTACTCCAGAAGCTCCTTCACCACATCCACACAGCGGGAGAGTGTCAAGGAGGTGGCAGAGGCAGATCTGGGGTGGAGTTAAGAGAGACTTGCTAAGGGACTGGCCAGGGAGTGTGCGGGCAGCAGCCATTCATCCCTACACCCTGCTGGGGACCCTGAAGCTCACAGCCGTTGAGCCTGGGACAAGAACTCAGCTCCTCCATGAGCAGGAGAGCGGGATGACCTACCAGCAGTCCCAAGAAGGTGGAGGCAGGGAGGGATTTGGCAATAAAGTTTCCTGAAGTTTCCACCATGATGGTAAGAACTGCCCCCTGACAAAAGTTCTGGGGAGGCTGAGCTGGGGCATATATGGGGGAAAGGGTGAGATGCCCTCAAGCTGGGATAGCACAAGGCTGGGGGATGAAGGGAGGTAAAACCTAGGCCCACTGAGTGACCTCAAAAATGTCCAGAAGAAGATGTGTCCTGGGATGACTTGGCCCACCAGGGCTGCCAGGACTTTGGGGACCAGCATCCCATGCCCTCCCCAGAGTTCTTTCACCGCCCCCAGGCCCAGACACCAGTGACCTGAAAGGAAGGGCTGAAAGAGAAGCGTTCAAGTTGGTGAATGGAGTGAGGGTGTGGGGAAGGCAGCTTCAATGACAGACAAATGGAGACGAATGGGGGAGACTGAGGGGAGGGGCCGGAAACCCCAATCCTTGGGCTTCAGAAGCCCAAGAGAGCTCACATCTATACATGCTCACATGTTCACACGAACTCTGATATGCTCCCCCAAGGTTGTACACACATGTGCTCTCATGTCCCTGTGAGTATACATGCTTGCACACCTTTGCCGACACACATATGCCTGTGACAGCTGAGTCCTGGGCTTTGCCCACAGTTCCCTGCTGGTGATACCCATTCACCCACCCCCACCCCCAGAGCTCTGGTCCTGAGAAAGGGAGAAAGAGGCGTTGGGGTCCCTAAGGTGGCAATGACCCCAAGCTACAGGCACTGGAGATCAGACCCGTCCTGGGAGGTCTGAGCTGTACTACAGCCTCTCCCCAAATTCCTCTCAGCCCAAGAGCTCAGCCCAGCTCAGAGCCCTGGGACAGTCCTCACCTGAAGGGTCTCTTCCACTTGTCACCAGCCTCACTCTTCAGGGATAGGGGCTCAGCAGTTGGGGCCAGAGTCTCAGCCTCCTCTCTGATCCCCTGGCCTACACTGTTTGGGCTCCTGGGAGAGGGAGTGAAACTCAGGAAGGTCAAGGGACCAGCACCCCCTGCCTCCAGTGCACAACACTGCGAAGAGGGTTCGGTGTGGGTGCATGTGCGATGGGCAGACAGCCAGAACACAGGAGTCCGCACGTGTCCTGTGGACTCAGTCTACGCGGGGGTCTCATGCGGACCGGGTTTGGGGCGCGGCAGATTTGCAGGCAGAGCCCTGAGAAAAAGGGTCCCTTAGAACCGCGGGGCCGAGGCTGGGCGGACAGGACCAGGCACATCCCCACTCTTACTCGCTGATGCTGACCGTCCGCTTGGCAGCCTTCTTTAGCTCCAAGGACACCCGCGCCTGCTTGGCCCTGGAGGAGAGAAGCATCCAGAGAGCCCGACCCCGGCCCGACGCGACTCCGCACGCAGAAGTGCCGCGCGGACCGTGACCACCCCCCACAGGGGCGCGCCTCCGAGGGGCGGGGCCAAGCGCGCTCACTTCTCGTGGCGCTCGAGGCGCAGGTTGCGCTCCGCGGCGGCGCGCGCCTTGCGCTGCACGAGCCGCTCGAGCAGGTCCCGCGCCTCCTCCTCCAGCCTGCGCAGGGCAGCCTCCTGGAGCCTCGCGTGCGCGCGCAGCTCCTCGTAGGCTGCCCGCTGCGCTGCATTCAGCTCCCGCTGTGCGTCCACTTGCCGCGCGTGCCGCGCCCGCGCCTCCTGCAGCTCCGCCACGTGCGCCTCCAGAGCCGCCAGCCTGCGGGAGAGGGGACCCTGCGTCACCGCGCGGTGGCGCCGGTCTCAGAGATGGGACACACTGGTCCCTCCCATGCGGCCAGGCAGGTGGCTAAGCCAAGCCTCCAACCAACTAGGTAAGGAAAGTTCTCGGGCCGTGCTGCAGACACTCAGGAGCACCCCGTCCCTCCTTCCCCGGCAGAGATGGCCCCGAGCCACCCAGAGATGGGCGCGATCCCCCCTCGCGCTGGCCCGCGCCTACCTGCTTTGCCGCTCCTCCAGCGTCGACTCCAGGGCGCCCAGGGCAGCGCTCTTCTCCACCACCTGGTAGGACATCTAGGGGGCGGGAGGGGGGCGGGAGCGCCTAGATGGGGCTCCCACCGCGCCTTCCCGGCCGGACACCAGTGGAACAGTCTGCTACTCCAGCCACCCGCCGCCTTACTGAACTGGAAGCAGAGGCTCAGACAGCTTAGGATCGTGCAGGGGAACGCACTGTTGTTTTCGTGCAACAGTGAAAGGGCCTTAGGCTCTGGAGTCTAACAGCTAAGTTTCGGTACTGGCAGTGCCACTTATTTTCTCTGTGACCCCAGGGTAGTCATTTAACCTCTCTGAACCTGCCGTTTCCTCACCTGTAAAGTGGGAATGATAGTACTTTCCCTCCTCGGGGAATGTAGAACTATTACGAGGAGTAATATTTCAGATAATAGCAAATGTTTACAGAGCACATGTGTGTCATGCCTCTGTTCTGAGTACTACATACATACTAACTCTTTTTTTTTCCCTAAAGTTTTTATTTATTTATTTATATACTAACTCTTTTAATCACCATAACAACAGCAGGAGGTAGGTACTGCCATTTTCTCCATTTTACAGTCAAGGACACTGGCACAGAGAGGTTATGTGTCTTGACAAAGTTACACAGCCAAGTGGCAGGCCACCTAACATGATGCCCCAAGTACAGGAGAGGTCCACAGGAAAGGTTCAAGGGATGTGGGCTCTGTTCCCCACGCTCTACCCCTGGCCTACCCAAGCATAGATTCTAGAGAGCAACCAGGAGCCCTAAGCAGAGACACAGGGCAATAACAAGAATGGGCTGTGGGAGCACGGAGGCCAGACTGAATACTGGAGCTGCCCCCAGCCCAAGAGTGGGGGTAAAGTTCAGCTCATCTATGTCCCTGCCTCATTCAGCCATCCTTCAACCAAGAGCTGGGAAAGCCACAGAGAGGAAGGTCGGGTCCCACTTTTTAGAGCTGAGGGGTCAGTGGAAGAGACAGACTTCAGGCGAAGAAATTCCTACCAGTGTGACAAGAGGAACATGAGGAAATAACCAAGGCTAGGGCTCTGGTTGCTAACTTGTTCCTGTGTTCTTCTCACATGGGCTTGGTGAGGGACGGATTGAGGGGCAAGGCCAGGGCTGCTCCCCTGCACTGACACACCTCCCTGTGTGAGTGCTCCCACACCTGCCTACCTTTCTAGCTGGCCCAACCGATAACGTTTGTAATTCCTTTCACCATGGAGCAATCTGACCTCCACTTCTCCTTCCTTGCCTGTCATTTCCTTTCATTGCTATTTTGTGACACAGTATTTTGGGGGAGGTTTTTCAAAATCCAAATAATAGAAATGGAAAACAGATGAGTGGTTGGTTGCAGGGTTAGGGATCGTTGGGGGAGAGGGGTGAGTTGTGGCCAAAAAGGGTAGCAAGAGGGAGATCTTTGTGGTGATGAAATAGTGCTGTATATTGCTGGTCACACACATCTACATAGGGGACACCATGACAAAGAAATACATGTACGTCTCAGGGCACCTGAATGGCTTAGTGGGTTGGGCCTCTGCCTCTGGCTTGGGTCATGATCTCAGGGTCCTGGGATCAAGTCCTGCATTGGGCTCTCTGCTTGGTGGGGAGCCTGCTTCTTCCTCTCTCTCTCTGCCTGCCTCTCTGCCTACTTGTGATCTCGCTCTGTCAAATAAATAAATAAAATCTTAAAAAAAAAAAAAGAAATACATGTACATCTCATACCAATATCAGTTTCCTGATTGTGTGTACTATAGTTACATAAGAAGCAGCCAATGTTTGCAACTTCCTATAACTATTCCCTCCCCCAATAAGTTAATGATAATGGTATATGCTTGTTGCAATATCTGAAACAGTACTAAGAATTAAAGAAAAAGCCACTCCCCATTCCCTGCACATCCAATGGGAACTGACTGGGAGCCATTGGGCCAGGGAGGAAGTGCTAAGGGGGTTTGTTGAGGTGTCCCAGACAAAGGGGACTATGAGTTCAGAGACAGGGAGAGTGGCAGGAGGCTGGAGAACTCCACTCGGAAGGCTAAAGGGCTCTGGAAGTTGTATACGAAGCTGACAATGGGAGAGATAGTGAAGGGGGTTCCACTTCTTTACTCGATGGGCTTCTGTTCTCTTGAAATGTTCACAACCTTGTATGTCTGTATTGTCTTTTTTTAAGGGTGATCTTTTTGTTAGTAAAATATATCACTCGGGGGCGCCTGCCTGGCTCAGATGGTACAGCATGGGATGCTAAGTTGTGAGTTCAAGCCCCACACTGGGCATGGAGGCTACTTAAAAATGTGTGTGTGTGTGTGTGTGTGTGTGTGTGTGTATACATACGTACATACACACACGTATCTCTCTTTCTCGCTGTGAGTGCTGTATGGAGAATGGATGGGAGTGCCAAGGGAGGCGTCATCCAGGAAGAGTTGAGGGTAACTTGGGCCATGCCAACAGAGTTGATGGGTTTGGAGGCAGTCCATGAACTGACGACTACTAGCTCAGGATGAAGGGCCAGGAGGGACCAGAGATGCCCCCTCAGTTTCCAGCCGGTGACTACCAGTTGGGGTGGAGGGTCTACCTCATCCATCATTTAGTCTACAAATATTCACTAGCATGGACTGTGGAGACAAACCCCAGAGTTAAGTGGAAGCAAACCAAAGGCATCCCAGGCCTTGAGGATCACACAGCCCAGAAAGTGCCTCAAATGTCAGGCTGCAACAGGGGCTCTGAGGGAGAGGCTCTCACTGGGTTCGAGCCCCACTCCCACAGTTGTTGGGCAAGTAACGTGGCATGCTGTCACCAGACACATGTTTATGGCCTATCGGTATCCTCCACTGGACTGGAAGCTCCCTGGGGCCGGGTCTTGTTCTTATCCTGTGCCTTGGATATGACAACTGCCAATAAATCTTTGTTGAAAGAATGAATGGAGATCACAGAAGGCAGGTTCGTGTGGGAGGAAGTACAAATCCTGGCCGCACTTCTCTAAGCCTCCAATTCCTGCCCTAGAGTTGCGGACGATTAGCTGAAACAAGGCTTAGCCCAGCACCTACAGGTGTCCCCTCTCCATATGCGGCTGGCCACGTACCATGGGGGAGAAGGTGAATCTGACTTTTTGCTGACCAAAGAGTGTGGTGCTCAGGAGAGAAGGCTGGGCCAGAAACAGGTCTTGGAAGCAGCAAACAGTCTTTGAGGTGACAGGAGTCTGTGAAGCCACCCAAGCTCCAGGGAACACCCGCATTGAAAGGGAGGGAGAAAGGAACCAGAGAAGGAAGTGCAAAAGCAACTGCTACAGAAAAGAGAAGAAAACCAGGACAATGTGGCAAAACCGAAGCCAAGACACCCCACAGGGTGGGGGCAGCAGTGTTGGGTGGAAGCAGCACCCCCTGCCGTGATGGGGGGCCACCGTGCTCATCTAGTCTGCCCATGTGCACGGTGCATCAGCCAGAGCCAGGCTCCGGGGTTGGGGGAGCAGGATGCAAACAGAGCAGCCGGACCATCTGGAAGGGGGAACAGACGTCATCTGGCCTTGTGCACCTCCTACTCCTCTCTGAGCTCTCACCTCACATCCTCTAGCTGCTGCTGGAGACCACCTCTGCCTGGGTTGCCAGTACCAAGCTGGAGAGCACTGTGGCACTGAGCCTGGGAAATGTCCCTCACTTGCTGGACCCCTTGGACCACATCCCCTTGCCCCCAGAGTCCTGGATTCTGGCCCCAGGCCATTCTCTCTCAGACCTCTGCCCAGCCTACCTTGCCACAGACCCGCCGGAGCCCCTCCTCCTCCTCTTGCCACTTCACCCTCAGAGTGGTTGGTGATGGGACTTCATCTGAGTCATGCTCTGAGTCCTCCTCCCTGCCAGCCAATAAGAGAATGGTGTTCATTGTCCCTCCGTTCACCCACAGGATGAACGCAAAAAGCCTGAAACCAAAACCATGAACTTTGTCCTAAGGAAGGTGGAAGCCAGAAAGCCAGTAGAGGAAAGAGCAAGTGTCCCGAAACTGGAACTGCCCATGACTCCCCTGCTCTGGGATTTCCCCAGGCCTTGGGTTCCCTAGCTAAGACCCTCTTTCAGAAGCACCTCCCAGGGGCACCTGGGTGGCTCAGTCAGTTGAGCGTCTGCCTTCAGCTCAGGTCATGATCCCAGGGTCCTGGGACCAAGCCCCACATCACGCTGCCTGCTGCTGCTCCACGGAACCCAGCTTCTCCCTCTCACTTTGCGTGTCACTCCCCCTGCTTGTGTGTGTGTGTGCACACGAGTGAGCTCTCTCTGTCAAACTGATTAATCTTTATTTTAAAAAAAGAAAAGAAGAAGCACCTCCCAGCTCTGAGGCCCAACCCACTCCTGGTTCTCATCTTCACTCTCCCTTTGGAGTATATAGCAAGACCTTTCCTTTAGGCATCAGGTTAAGGATTAGGGAGACAAAAAAAGAGGAGGGGAAAAGGCAGGAGTGTGGGGTGGGAAGGGAAGAGATGAGACAAATACAGAGAAGGACTGAGAAATGTGGTGGAGAAAGGACCTTCTAAGCAGCTGGTGTGGAGGAAGGTTCAAAAGCCCACCTCCTCCCTCCCCTGGGGAGCACCTACGGACCAGTGAGATGCCTTGGAGAAAATGAACCCAGCATAGTGGGGGCAGGGCCCAGGCATAGGCAGCCCATTGTACCCAGGAACACTTACACTCACCAGGGGCCCTGCAGGGTAGTGGGAGTGACATCATTTGGCTCTGGCTGCAGCTTCTCTGAGATCCAGGCCAGCAACTCAGACTTCTCTAGGAGACGGTTATCTAGGAGTACAAGAGGCTGAGCCTGGGACAGAGAAAAACAATTTCCAGCAGACTCCAGGCCTACCTCTCTGGCTGGGAGGGCTGTAGGTGGAGCCCAGGGATGCAGAATGGCATGGCTGCTGGCAGGCTGGACTCTGGCCTCTGCCTGAAGGTGTTTGTGAGCTCTCCCAAGACCTGCAGCCCGGGCACAGCCTCCTGGACCCAGTACCTGCCCACAGGTCCTCCCAGGGGAAGACAAAGAAAGACAACCACTGCAGAGGAAGGAGATGGCTGGCCTCACTGACCCCTGTGGATCCTGAGGGAAGGAAGGGGCCAGAGATTGATTCAGCCTTGCCCCACAGCAAGTCTTTGCCCCAAAGAGTGATGAAATAAACCCAGCTCCACCTGCCTTGGCCTTTGACAAATTACTTCCCTTCCAGGGGCTCTAACTTTCTACTCTGAAAAACAATCGTGTCTTCCCCAGGGTTGGGGTAAGGTTCCCCCATGCCAGAAGAGAAAGTCCTTGAGCAACAGACCTTCTTGAATTTGGTAGTTTTTGCTACAGACCCTGGAATATCTCCGTCCACCCCCACCACACTCACTTCCTCTTTTCTCGCCAGTTCCGGGGGGGGGGGGGCAGTGTGTGGTAAGCCCAGGCCTAGCTCCTCAGCTCCCTTCCTTCACCCAGTGTCCCGCCTGTCACCTCAGCTGGGGTCACTGGCCTAGTTCTCACACAAAACCCCACCCCAGCCCCCAGGGCACTGCACTGCCCCCTCCCCTAGCAAATCTAAAGAAGATGCCATTTTGCCCAATTTATTGGTGAAAAATCTGAAGCTTACAACCCACCCTAGACCACATAGAAAACTGGAGCTTCATTATGTCTGATCTCAGCCCTCTGGGTCTCTCCAGTCTCACGGACTGCAGCTCTTGGGGGACAGGGGTAACTTCTCCCTCAAATTGGATGGTTCCATTGTCCATCAGAGCAGTGGATAAGTGAGGCTGCCTGGAGGCAAGAGGCTGGCCTCACATCCCTGAGGGAGAGGACCAGCAGCCTAGAGGGTTGCAGGGAAATGGCCCAGGACAAGAGCTGTAAATTCAGTTTAGGGGATAAGGGGAGAGATAGTTAAGCAGCAGCCAAAATTAGGACCAGTGTTGGAGCTGGTGGGATAGTGGCTGTAATCCCCCCAACCATGACCCTGGACATACAACCTCGAATGACCAGGTGCACTTACACAGATGCACCTGTTCACCCTGGCTTGAACTGCCCTACCCACTCCTGACCAGCCCCCTACCGCGCCCCACCCTACAGAAACACCTAAGTATGACTTCTTGGTCTCAGCCAGCAGCCTGGAGCCCCCTGTTTCTCCCTCAGGCTGGGGTTGCCCAAGCACAGAGATGCTCCAAAAACCTGAACCAGGATCACTTAGCAGTGGCAAAGCCTGAGACTCTGAACTTTCTCCTTAGAGATTCAGAGTTTAGAAGCAGCTGCTCTCGGAGTTCTTTCACTGGGTGACAGGGACCAAGTGGATCGACTAGGTTGTACCTTGGGAACTGCCCCGGGAGTGGGGGAGCATAAGAGACCCTTAAAAAAACAACACTAGCTAACAAACCCGTGCTCGGGGAAACCCAGTCCGGGAGAGGCGGGCCCTGAGGGGCGAGGGGGGCAGGAGCACCGGGGGGAGCTCGGTCCTGGAAGGGGCTCTAAGCAGTCCGGACTGGAAAGGACAGGAACGTAGGCTACTCAGAGTTGGAGCGTAACAGAAAGAGGGACCCCCCCCAGGCCCACGGATCCCGAGGCGAGAAGGATGTTCCGCACGCGGCTCTCAGCCCGAGGAGCCGGACAACCCCCTGTTCCCGCGCCCGGATCCCCGTTCCCTCCATTGCCGTCTTGCACGGCCCCCGCGGCGCACTCACAGGCCGGCACCAGCTCCAGGAAGACGACCTTCTGCGCGCGGTCCCGCTGCCGAAGCTGCCGCACTATGTGGCGTTTCCAGCGGGCGGCCGGCACGCCGAGGGGCCCGGACCCCGCCATAGCCGCTGTCCCGCCCTCACCGCGCGCTGCTCCCAGGGAAGGAGGCGCGACCCGGGCGGGGCCTCTGGGGGACTCCGTGACGTCGCGGCCGGCCGCGGCGGGGACTCCCCAGATCGCGCTAAGAGCGTCCGCCGGGGGGGGGGGGGGGGGGGGGGGGTTGTGGAAAGCCGCGCAGATGTACTGGGAAGCCGTCCCAGGGCCCCTCCAGAAGTTCTCACCTACGTGCGCCGCCGTGACCCGGGGCGGAGGTCGCGGCCTCCGGGGCGGCTTCCCCCACGCCTGTGCGCGCGCTCTCGGCCGGCCGCCCTGTCCGGGTCCTTAACCCCTCGGCGCCGAGACCGCGTCGGGAAGTGACCGACGTCGCCGACGGACCCTGCGGCCCGGGCGCGCCCTGAGCTAGGGACCTAGAGACCCCTCACACGCGGACCCTGCCCTGGAGGCGTTCCGGATCCGCGAGGGGAGGCGACGCAGACACGAGGCCTGCACGGCGTGACGGCGAGCTGAAGCGCGGAGGAGGAAGGGGCTGAGGGGAAGAGGCGCCGCTTTCGGACGTGACGGCGTTTGAGTTGGAACGGGAGGGCTGCCATAGGTCGGTGCTGGCCGGGAGGAAAGAGGAAAGGGTTCCAGGCGGCGGGAAGAGCGAGTGCAGAAGTCTGATGGTATAAAAACTCCCAGGGGACGGAAACTCGTGGAAGGGCTAGAAGCAGAAGACCTCCTGTGCAGAGCACGGTTTAGGCGCTCAGTTCTTCGCAGAAAATAGAGATCCCCGAGATCGAAGCCCTGCAGCTGATTCCACCTGGCAATCCCTGGCCCAGAAGGGAGAAGCAGCTGGCCTGAGGTTGCACAGGAGCGGGCGGCTAACCTGGCCCGCAGCCCGGTGTTCTGTCTCCAGGCTCAACCGTTCGCTCTCGTGGGGCGGCCTCTTGGGGAGTAGCAGCACCTCCTCCTCCTGCAGGTACACTTGACGGTGAACCATGGGTTGCAGGGAACTGTGATAAAACCGTGTCCAGCATGACCCCTGTCCAGAGCTCTGTGGACACGCCGGGTGTGAAGAATGAAAGGAGAGATTCACCAGACCCAGCCTCATTCTGCTCTCGGCGAGTGACTGCAGACCTGTCTATCCCGCGGAAACGGAGAGAAATCGCGGTTAGGGGAGCCGCACAGGCCCTGGAGGTGACGGGTCTTTTGAGATGTGCGTGGTGGGATGGGTGGCAGGAGTTGGAAGGCAGTAAATGCCAGTGACACCCCAGGATAATGTACCCCTGCTATGCTTTGAAACCACCATGAGCTGAGCTCAGTCCCCCACATTTCCCTTGCACAAGCTCCTTTGGAATACCTTCTCCTCTAGTCCTCCTGACTCCTACTCATGGGCCACCTCCTCTGGGAAAACTTTCCTGCCCCTTCACTGAGTGAAGGCCTTTCTGACCTGAGCCACATTCCAAGGCTAGCTGAGCGAGTGTAGGTAGTAACAGTTTCCAGAAGGCATGCCCAGAGACTCCATGACCTTGGAGACCCAGAGCTTGTTGGTGACAGTGAAGAATTCCTTTTAGGACTGTCTGGCTTTGAGGTGCCTGGAGACACCGTCATGAGTCTGTATGCACTGAAGAATGTGTTAACAGGGCTTTGCTTGGCGGTGAGGAGCAGAGGTGGTATTTCTCTCAAGTGAGGAGTTGTTTTGGGGTGAGGGGTTCCTGACCCTCTTTTGACTCACAAAATACTCCTAGGAAATTTGAAATCATTTGTCATTTTTCAATAATAGGATAAAGAAGTGATTGCTTTTGACTAAAAATATTTATCTTCTATCTTTAGAATATAAGAGATTATGTTATAAAGTTCAGTTAAAATCTTAGATAACATGCATATGACGACACATTCCTATTTTTCACATTTAACATGCTGTTTCATTCATCATTATGTAAGAAAAACATGATTTGATGACAATATATGTAAAAAGTGACTAAATCATAATTTGGAGACCTAATGTGATTTAGAATATGTAGTTGGCTCTTGAACAACGTGGGTTTGAACTGCGCAGATCCACTTCTCTATGGATTTTTTTCAATATATATGGTACTGTATGATGAGAGAAAAAGAAAGGCCAGGCTTTGTGGTGACTTGGCTACTGTGGAGTCTCCAGGCAGAATTCCTGAGACACAGATTGTAACAATCCTACAGCTCCCTTCAAGGACTTTCTTTAATGTAAAGTAAAGTAAAGAGTAAAGTAGCTTTGCTCTTGTCATTGTTACTTCCCTCTGACAGCCATAAACACCCCCCAAAGATATATGTTAGCAATTACCTTCCAAGCATATGGCCCACTAGTATACAACTGAAGGGTGTCAAGACTAATGTTTGCTAGAAGGGGGTAACTAATCTTATCTTAGCAACAGCTAGCCACCCAAGCCTCTGGAAGGCCTTGCTTCCAAATTCCTTACACTTTTGCTCTAACCTCCACTAACTAAAGAGTTTAATCAGTAACTCCCCACAAACACAAGTGCAGCTCTTTCTGCCCACAGGTCCTGTTCCTAGGCTATAATAACCTTTTTACACCAAAAAATCTCAAAAATTCTTTCTTTACCATCCGCTCATGGCCCCACATCACTGTAAATATATTTTCTTTTCCTGATTTTCTTAATAACATGTTCTTTTCTCTTACTCTATTATTAGAATACAGTATAAAATACATATACAAAATATGTGTTAATCAACTGTTCGTGTTATTGGTCAACAGTATACTATTAATTGTTAAGTTTTAGGAGAGTGAAAAATTATATGTGGCTTTTTTGCTGTGCAGGGGTCGGTGCACTTAACCCCCATGTTGTTCAGGGGTCAGCTGTGATTTATAACTTACACCTGGATTAGGGGTCTCCCAGCAGCCAGAGTGATTGTTTAAAAACCTAAATCAGCTCATGTCACTCTTCTTTAAAACCCTCTAAAAGGTTTTCCAGCATATTCCATCCAGCATATTCAAAACAAATCTCAGATCCTTTGTCATGGCCTACAAGGTCCCACTCACATCTCTGACCTTATTATCTCTTTCTACCCTGTGAACAAAGCCTTATTCACAACACTGAATAACTGCCTAACTCATTCCACGTTGGCACCTTTGCCTGGGATATTCTCTATTCCTGGTGCTCTTCCTTCAGATATTTTAAGAGTTGACACAGCCCCTTTTTACCCC
This sequence comes from Meles meles, assembly GCF_922984935.1. Lineage (NCBI taxonomy): Eukaryota > Metazoa > Chordata > Mammalia > Carnivora > Mustelidae > Meles > Meles meles. The sequence continues at coordinate 60,364,197 of NC_060073.1, read as the reverse complement.
TGTTCATCCAGTCTGAAATAGGCTTTATTCCAATCAATGTCTACAACATCATCTACCTTTCAGAGCACTTATCACTCCCAGAGAGGATCATTTTTCTGTGCTTGTTCAGTTGTTTTTGATCTGTCTTTCCAGCCTGTCTGGAAGATTCAGGAGAGCCAGGACCAAGTCAGCTTTGATCCTGGCACTTTCAGCCCTAGAAGAGGACCTGGCACCAACTGAGAAGGTGTTCCATAAATATTTATTACTGTTGCTGTGGCATCAAAACTATACAAAACCAATTTTAATGGCCCAATGCTTAGAGGTTGTGAATTTAAAATTGTGGCTATATCGGGTGCCTGATGGCTCAGTCAGTTAAGCGTCTGACTCTTGATCTCAGCTCCAATCTTGATCTCAGGTTAGTGGGTTCAAGCCCTGTATTGGGCTTCATACTGGGCATGGAGCCCACTTAAAAAAATAATAGTAGGGAACATCTGGGTGGCTCAGTCAGTGAAGCGTCTGCCTTTGACTCAGGTCATGATCCCTGGGTCCTGGGATTGAGTTCTGCATCAGGCTCCTTGCTCTTCAGGGAGCCTGTTTATCCCTCTGTCACTCCCCTGTTTGTGTTCTCTCTCTTTCTCTCTCTCTGACAAATAAATAAATAAAATCTTTATAAAATCATAATTAATTGAAAATAAAAAACCCAAATGGTAGCCATATCTAATTGAAAAATAGTGCACACAGCCAAAGATTTAAATAGTACAAGCGTGAGACTTTTTGCCTCACACCATCATATCGGTCAGGATGGGACAGGCTGTTCTATGGTATTTTGTTTCTCTATTATTTAATACATCTATTTCTTAGTAGCGCTCATGATCCTTTTACAAACTGCGGGGGCACTTGGGTGGCTCAGTCAGTTAAGTGTCCAGCTCATGGTTTTGGCTTGGTCATGATCTCAGGGTCGTAACCTCAGGGTTCTGATCTCAGGGTAATGGTATCGAGCCCCATGTTGGGCTCCACACTCAAAGGGGAGTCTGCTTCCCCTGTTCCTCTCCTTCTGCCCCTGCTCTCTCTCTCTCAAATAAAAATAAATCTTGAAAAAAAATTTACAAGCTGCGAATGAACAACAAAATTTAATTTGAAATTTTTTAAAGATTTTATTTATTTATTTGAAGAGAGAGATCACAAGTAGGCAGAGAGGCAGGCAGAGAGAGAGGAGGAAGCAGGCTCCCTGCCAAGCAGAGAGCCCGATGCGGGGCTCGATACCAGGACCCTGGGATCATGACCTGAGCCAAAGGCAGAGGATTTTACCCACTGAGGCACGCCGGTACCCCTAATTTGAATGCTTTTATCAGTTGTGTACTTAATGTATCCTAATGTAACCAATTAAATTAAGTGAAGGACATAAAAGAATAACTGAAAGAAAGAAACTACACAAAATGTTTCATGTTGGGAAGACTAAAAATAAAAATATAATTTACACAAATAATAAATTCATCATTTTCCAACTGAAATCCCAATTGCATACCTTTTTTATAGAACTTGACAAGTTGTCTCTGACACTCATCTAAAAAGAGAATACCTGAGGAAAAAATATTTTAAGAATGGGGAAAGCTATTATAATGAAAATGGTGTGCTGTTGGCTCAGAAATAGGCAAGATTAATAACAGAATAGAGACCAGAAATAGATCCTCCCTTGTAGGGATTTAATATGTGATGAAGGTGGAATTTCAAATAAATGGAAAGAGGGGCCTAGTCAGTAATTTATGTAAGAACAATTATTTATCCAGTTAGATAAAAATACACAGTGAGATTCCTTACTTCACACCATATGCAAAGAGTAAATTCCAAATAGATACTATATTATGACTTATACACATACAAATGATAAATATATTAGAAACAATTAGGGTAATTTATCTATAAACTTGGGATAGGGAAGACTTGCCTAAGCAACACCAAAACCTAAAAATTATGACAAAAAGTAGATATTTTAAACATATCAAAATGTAAAATTTATGAATAAAAGACACATGCCCTGGGATGCCTGGGTAGCTCAGTTGGTTAAGCATATACCTTTGGCTCAGGTTGTGATCCCAGGGTCCTGAGATCAAGTCCCATGTTGGACTCCTTGCTTGGGGGGAGCCTCCTTCTCCCTCTGCCTGCCGCTCCCCCTGCTTGTGCTTGCTCTCCATTTCTCTCTCTCTGACAAATAAATAAACAAAATCTCTAAAAAAGGAAAGACACCATACCCTATTAAAATTCCAAGAGACTTTCTTGCAGAATTGGAAATGCCAGTCCTCAGATTTGTATAGAATCATAAGACATCCTGAATAGTCAAAGCAATCTTGAAAAAGGACAGAGTTGGAGGACTTCACACTTCAAAATGTACTACAAAGCTACAATAGTTAAAACAGTGTGGAATTGGCAAAGGATAGACATATTGATCACTAGATTAGAGTTGAGATCCAGAAATAAACCCATATACCTATGGCCAGTTGATTAAAAAAAAAATTTTTTTTTATTTATTTGAGCGCGCGAGAGAGAGAGCATGAGCCAGGGAAAGGGGCAGAGGCAGAGAGAGAAGCAGGCTCTAGGCTAAGCAGGGAGCCCAACATGGGGCTCAATCCCAGGACTCTGGGATCATGACCTGAGCTGAAGGCAGATGCTTAACAATCTGAGCCACCCAGGTGCCCTGGCCAATTGATTTTTTTTTTTTTAAAGATTTTATTTATTTATTTGACAGAGAGAGAGATCACAAGTAGGCAGAGAGGCAGGCAGAGAGAGAGGAGGAAGCAGGCTCCCCGTGGAGCAGAGAGCCTGATGCGGGGCTCGATCCCAGGACCCTGAGATCATGACCTGAGCCAAAGGCAGCGGCTTAATCCACTGAGCCACCCAGGCGCCCCTGGCCAATTGATTTTTGACAAGGATGCCAAGTTCATTCAATGGGGAAAGAATTGTTTCTTGTACAAATGGTGTCGGAACAACTGGATTTCCATATGCAAAAGAATAAAGTTGGACCCTTACTTCACACCGTGTTCAAAAATTAATTCAAAGTGGATCAAAGACCTGAGCTTAGGAGCTAAAACTACAAAACTCTTTGAAGAAGCACTGAGCGAAATCTTCATGACTATGATTTTATGGTTATGATATCAAAAGCACAGGCAACACAGGAAGACATAGATTGGCCTTCATCACAATTAAGAACTTTTGTGCATCAAAGGAGACTATCAAGAAAATGAGAAGACATCCGACAGAATATTTGCAAATATATATCTCATAAGGGTTTGGTATCCGGAATATATAAAGAACTAACACTTGGGGCACCTGATAGCTCAGTTGGTTAAGTATCACACCCTCTTGGTTTTGGCTCAGGTCATGATCTCAGGGTCGTGAAATCAAGCCCATGCTCAGCAGGGAATCTTCTTGAAAATTCTCTCCCTCTGCTCCTCTCCTGACTCACTCTCTCTTTCTGAAATAAATAAATAAATCTTTTTTTAAAAAGCAGTTAATACTCAGAGTTGGTAAAGGCGTGGGAAATGGAACCATCATTCCTCTGGTGGGAGTGTAGATAGGTCTAACCTCTTGGGAGAGCACCCGGGCCATATAACACACATGCATCCCCTTGGACCCAGCAGCTGCACTGCAGTGTATGTGAAATGGTCCAGACACTTAGGGTTTGAACGGAGTGAGTTCATCTATAGCTAGTGGGGTTCTGGGGCCCCTGACCTTCCCTACACACCACATACACACACTGTTTATTGCTTCACAGGGAAGACAAGAGTTTGGGATGACATGAACTGAAGCTACACTCACCAAACGTGTAGTGATTTGGGCTTTCTTTTTTTTATTATTTAAAAGCTTCACTTCTTGAGGCGCCTGGGTGGCTCAGTGGGTTAAAGCTTCTGCCTTTGGCTCGGGTCATGATCCCAGGGTCCCAGGATCGAGCCCCGAATTGGGCTCTCTGCCCAGCAGAGAGCCTGCTTCCCTTCCTCTCTCTCTGCCTTCTTCTCTGCCTACTTGTGATCTCTGTCAAAAAAATAAAATCTTTTAAGAAAAAAACTTCACTTCTTTATTTCAAAGCAAAAATAAAAGACCCTCCCAACCCTTTCCAAAAAACCCCAATAATAGTAACAATAAATCCTGCTAGAAACCGTAAGGAAGCACTAAGAGTTTGAGTATTACATTCTACAAGTATGCTGTTTGGATTTTTGTTTATTTGTTTTTTAAGCTGGTGACGATACACGTATTCTTTTTTTTTAAGATTTTATTTATTTATTTGACAGAGAGAGAGATCACAAGTAGGCAGAGAGGCAGACAGAGAAAGAGGGGGAAGCAGCTCCCTGCTTAGCAGAGAGCCCAATGCAGGGCTCTACCCCAGGACCCCGAGACCATGACCTGAGCCAAAGGCAGAGGCCCAACCCACAGAGCCACCCAGATGCCCCCCTATACATGTATTCTTAAAAACCTTAAAAGTACAGCTAAAGGATTTTGCTTAAAGTTAGGTTGGTTTTTTTTTTTAAGTTTTTATTTATTTGAGACAGAGAACACAAGCAGGGGGTTGCAGGCCAGCAGAGGGAGAAGGAGGCTCCCCACTGAGCAGAGACCCCCAATGCAGGGCTCAATCCCAGGACTGTGGGATCTTGATCTGAATCAAAGGCAAACGCATAACCGACTGAGCTACTCAGGCACCCCTGAAGTGAAGTATTAGAGGGCTACTTCAAAATACTGTGGTAAGGGGCGCCTGGGTGGCTCAGTGGGTTAAAGCTTCTGCCTTCGGCTCAGGTCATGATCCCAGGGTCCTGGGATCAAGCCCCACATAGGGCTCTCTGCTCAGCAGGGAACCTGCTTCCTCCTCGCTCTCTCTCTCTCTGCCTGCCTCTCTGCCTACTTGTGATCTCTGTCTGTCAAATAAATAAAATCTTAAAAAAAAAAATACTATGGTAGGACTGTGCAGCGATCCTTTGGAGCTTGAGGCTGTCCCTTCTGTAGTCTAGCAAAAGTTAAGAGACCAAGTTCAAAAGTGATCATACTTCCAGGGTTGTAATTTGGGCATCATTCAGTGTGAGCTAGTGTGCACAATGCTTTGAAATGGGCAGGAAAGGAGAAGGTGACCACTTTGTTCTGCAAAGTCAGGTGAAAGTTACGTGAATGAGAGGAATACAAACTTCTTTGGTAGATGAAATATGGCGGAAGTGGTCAGAGGGTCGTTCACAAGGAAGTCCAATCCTCAAGATGTTAAGTATGTTTGATTTCAGATGTGGTCAAGGAAAAATCCAGGCACAGCCCTACAGAAGCTTCCACAGTACTCACCTTCCCTTCCGGCAGCAGGCAGGCCCCATCTTGCCCCTTAGCAAGCTGGCACAAGGAGAAGGCTGTCAGGCTCCAGAAAGGCAGGTGGCTGTGAAATTCCCAAGGTACTAAAGGGACTAGGTACTGGAAAGGGTGGAGACACCAACTGGAAATGCTTCATGGGGAGGGGACCATAAGGAAGAGGAGAAGGAGGAGACAGTTGGGAAGACAGTTGGGATCTCCTCTGCACCCTCCTCATTGAGGCCCCACCCTTCATTGAAGGATGAGGGACAAGGACAGAGTACTTTGGGCCCAGTTTCTACCTGCCCCTCCCTCCATTCCTCCCAACTTTAAAAGGTTTTAGGATGCTGACCTATGTGAAATGCAGCTCATTCAGTGTGATGCAGTTTTGAGGTTAGTGGGTAAAGAGGTACCTGACCCAGGTGAGGAGGGTCCCCACCCATCTAACGGTCAGAGATATTCAGAACCTAGTTCTTACTTGAACACAGCAGTGAAGAGTGGTTTCAAAAAAACAAAACAAAAACAAACAAACCACAACAACAACCAGTAGGAGATGTCTCGGAAGCAGGAGAAAGGCCTGAGCTGGAGATTGGTGGTGGGGTGGAGTCATCAGCTTTTGGGTGGAAGTGAATGAGGTCATCCAAAGAGTATGCAAGGTGAAGAGAGGGCTTGTTACAGAAACTGAGAGACCAGTCAGCTGAAGCCCAGTCAGCTGAAGACCAGCATCAGGGACGAATCCATAGTCCAATGAAGCCAAGACAATACACCAGAGGAACCATGGGGTGTCCCACCGAACACAAAAGAGTCATCACAGGAATTGAGAGAGAGGAGCATCAGGTGAAACTTAAATGAAGCAATATTTTGATGGCTCAAAGCAAAAGAGGGCTATGTGCAAAGGAGCCAACTCCACTGCTAGGTGGAGCCAGGGGCCTGTTTCCATAGAAACAAGCAAGTTTAAAAAGATGTGATATATTGGGCGCCTGGGTGGCTCAGTGGTTTAAGCCGCTGCCTTCGGCTCAGGTCATGATCTCAGGGTCCTGGGATCGAGTCCCGCATCGGGCTCTCTGCTCAGCGGGGAACCTGCTTCCCTCTCTCTCTCTCTGCCTGCCTCTCTATCTACTTGTGATCTCTCTCTGTCAAATAAACAAATAAAATATTAAAAAAAAAAATACTAAAAAGATGTGATATATTATGTTCAGAAATCCCTTATCTGAATCTCTGTATCTGGGCTGTAAATCTTGTCCATTTAGAGAGTTAGATACTCCAGGCAAAAGTTTCTCTCTTACTTATATAATTTTAAGCAGCAAAGTTTCTGATAGTCTTTTAGAAAATTAAGCTGCTCAGTGAGTAAGAAAGAGGTAGTTACTCAAAGGAGGGAGTTGTTATGATATTTTATAGCTGCTCTATGTCCTAGGGAAAATAGTATATCCTGTTAACTTTGCAGCTGGCTTATCCGTGTCTGTTATTCCGGCCTGATAAATAGCAGGGCAGATTTTTACAGTCCGAATTAATGTTTAGGTTTTCAAGAGACAAACAATAGAAGAGGAATCTGTAAAGACAGAAGAGTGAGTAGGCAGGAAGAAAACCAAAGTGTAAGTCTGACAAAGCATGAGGGTGATTACTGGTGTTGAACGCTACTAAGGAGGTATAGTTTATTGTGCTCTCCAATACACTAGCAACTAGGTGATTTAGATTTTAATTTGAAGTGATAATTACAGGGGTGCCTTGGTGGATCAGTTAAGCGTGGGCTTTCAGCTGAGGTCATGATCCCAGGGTCCTGAGATCCAGCCCCATCAGGTGCCCTGTTCTGTGGGGAACCTGCTTCTCCCTCTCTCTCTGCCTGCCTCTTCCCCTGCTTGTATGACCACGCACACTCTCTCTCTGTCAAGTAAAATCTTTTTTAAAAAATGAAACTAAAAAAATAATAAAGTGATAATTACAGGGATGCCTGGCTGGCTCAGTCTGTGGTGCATCCAACTCTTGATCTGGCCATGAATTTGAGCTCCACCTTAGATAAAGAGATTACTTAACAACAACAACAAAAATAGGGAAGCCTGGCTGGCTCAGTTGTAGAACATGTGACTCTTGATCTCTGGGTTGTGAGTTGAGCCCTACCTTCAGTGTAGAAATTACTTAAAAATAAAATGTTTTAAAGATTTATTTATTTTAAAGGGTGGGGGAGGAGCAGAGGAAGAGGAAGAGAATCTCAAGCAGACTCCTGCTGAGATGGGCCAAGGGGGGGGGGCCCTATCTCACCACCCTGAGATCATAACCTGAGCCAAAAGTCAAGAGTCTGAGGCTCAACCCACTGAGCCACCCAGGCTCCCCTAAAAATAAAATCTTTTGTTTTTAAAGAAGTGATTAATTATATTAAACTTAAAATATTTTTAAAATTAAATTAAAATTTTTATTCCTCCATGGCACTTAGCCAAATGTCAAGTGTTCGGTGGCCACAAACTAGTGGCTCCCATATTAGCGCAGATATAAAACATTTCCATCACCACAAAAGGTTCACTGAACAGCAGTAAGAGAAATGGGAGTCCCAGCGAGGGTGATCCCTGCGAGGGCAGTCTTCAAGGAGTGATGGGGGTGAGGTGCAAACATAAGCGAGCGGTGTTCTTCCTAAAACTCAGCCCTAACAGCACTATTTTCCTGTAACAGCTACTGCGTGGCTCCTGCGTGCCTCCAGCCCACAAGCCCCGGATCAGAGCGCTGGGTTCCGCGGCTTCACTGCCTTTTCCTGCCCGGGCAAACTCACTATGGCCCCAAACTCCATCTCCCAACGTGCCCCGGCGGGCTTCAGCGTCTCTTTCTCTTCGGCTTCTGGGAAATGTAGTTTTTAAAGCGTTCCAACTCCGGAAAGGTGCTAGGCTTGAACTAAGGCTCCCATAAGGCAGTGCGGGGGTCACTGCGGTCCCGTCCAGTCAGCCATGAGCGGGTAACGGGATGGAAACCCAGGGTTTAGTGGAGCGGGGGCTGAGATGCTGGAGTCCCCAGGGAAGAAAGGATATCAGCTGTGCAGGGTCTCTTCCTGCCGCTCCTCAGATCGCCGCCGCTCTGCGGCTGTGACGTTGCCTCAGCCAAAGTGGAGCCGATGGGGGCGCCAGGGCGCCGTGGTGACTGAGCCGCCACAAGCACCAAGGGACCGGGAGGCAGCGTCCAACTGGTAGCAGCCTGAGGGCCATTGGGCGGCCCCTGGCGGCAAGCGCACACGCACGCGCAAACGCGGGACCTCGCGGCCTCAGTAAACACCGAAGAGCGCCTGCGCTAACGGAGCTTCTCGGGATCAACACTTGGGGGCGCCTTAGCGAAGATAACAGTAAAGTAAATAGCGTGAAGGTCTTGGTTTTTTCTGTTGCCCTTTTTCTTATGGTTTGTAAAGCACAGACCCCTTCATTGCCTCTCTTAATTTGATTGTCATAGCAGGATGATAGGTTTTGGGGTTTGGGTTTGTTTCGTTTTTGGTGTAATGTTATTTAATTTTACATCATATATCCTTATTTCACAGCAGGTTTTTTACAAATGGGGCAACGGGTAGAGAAAGTCACACAACCAGAGTCCTAGCATACATAATACAGTGTGAAGGACCAGAGACAGTTCAGGAATCACAGGCCCTAGCCTAGGCTCTGCCTCTCACTTGCTGTGTGACCTTGGGCAATTCTGTACCCTTGGGAACCTAAGCCTTCTAGTTTGTAAATGGAAAGAGGTTCTTGGGAGGATCCAATGAGATCCAGGAGTGAAACTTAATTCCCAAGCAGTCTATAAAGGCAAAATATTATAGTCAGGTGGTTGCAGATTGAGGGGCCCATTTCCTCATTCTACAAATTGCAAAACTGAGAGACCCAAAAGGGGCAGGAGCTTGCTGCATGTATCAACAGTCTGTGAGAAAGGGCTGAAGCCCAGCCCTACCGCCACTGAGCTGGGGGCCCGTCCCTGTGCCCCAAAGATCAGTGTCTTTGTTGAATACAGGCTCAGAGATTGACTTCACTCTGAGAGCCTGGGGAAGTCCCTATTCCCAGTCCTTCTCCTACCCAATTTGGCCCTAATGAAGGAGGGCCCTGCTCTCTTGAGATGGCTACCTGAGGCAGGAAGCTAAAGAGGATCTGGAGAATGCTGGAGAAAGAACAGTGTTGCTGGAGCCGTACAGACTCTGCTTCTCAGGACCGTGGTCCAAGCAAGGGAAGAAGCCCAGGTGTGACAGAAGAGGGGTAGTGCTAAGGGGATGGACCCTGAATGGGAAGGAGTGGGAAGACGTGGGGCATTGTTTCAGAGCCTGGGAGGACATGGACACTCAGGTGGCCAGTTGTGGCCAGTGACAGCTGGAGGTAGTATATAGACTGGACTGATGATGAGGAGAGAAAGAGATGCTCATCTTGCTGAGGCTGTAGGAGCCATTCTCCTGGCCAGGTGAAGCAGTCAAGTGGTACCACAGGCACAGCATCCCACCCCCCAGGATCAGGCAGCTGCCCACCAGAGAAGTGAACTTTTCTCTGTCCCTTGCAGTGGTGGAGCTGAGCAGTACCCAGCTGGTTCTCTCTGGAAGACTTGCCCTTAGAGGTTCTGGGGATTAGGTGGTGGGGGGAGTCTGGGGGACCCTGAATTCTGGTTGCAGATGGAGACTTCTCAGGCAAGTCATGCAAGGCAAATGTCTGTAGAACTGGAAATCTAAGATTCTTCTCAGTTCCAAGTATCTAGTTCCCTGGGTCTTTAACACTTACCTGTTTTCAGCAGGGAATACAGGCTACAGAGGAAAGGACTCCATTAAGAACACACAAGGAGTTGGGGTAGAACCAATTTAGGATAGGGATCTTTCCATTACATGGCAGTGATCAAACATCTTCATCAAACATTTATCGAGTGTCTGATGTATACTCTGAGAACAGCTACCTTGGAGTAGCAGATAGGAGCCAGGATTGCCATTGGACTTGGCTTTTAATCAGCCCTGTTTGTGACTTAATGCTGTTACCCTGGGTGAGTCACAACCTCTCTGAGCCTCAAGTCATCTGTAAAGTGGCAGTAGTAAGACCTATCTGGGGTGTAACTATGAATTAATTGAGTTAGGAGCTGTTAAACACTGAGAACAGCACAAGGCATGGGGTAAACATTAGCTACGGTCGTTACTCATGAACACAGGTTGAAGCTGGGTTCTACTAGAGCCAGGCAGGGGGAGAGATGCTGCAGCCCCAGGTCGGCTGAGCTCCTGGATACTTTCCCTCTGTGCCCTGGGAGCCTGTGTTTCTGGAAATCAGGAGGTGGTGGGGGGTGATGGGGACCCACATCCCCATTTCCTCCTCTAGCCCTGGAGACCTGGCAAGGAACAAGTGCCTCAAAGAGTGTTTACACCTCCACATGCAACACGATTCCCTTCCCTACAACCTGAGGTCCAGAATGAAGCCGCGTGTTACAGCCCTGGGCAGTCAGACTGAGAACTGACTGGGGTCTTTAATCCCATCAGGGTTTGGGGTCATGCACAGTCTTTCCTCCCTGCAAGGCAGAAGTCCAAAAATGCTAATAGTAGGGGCTTGCCCTCACCCCCATCAAAGCAAGGACTAGAGGGCAGGGAGGGACCCAGGTGGGCCTGGCATCAGGTACCCTGCCCCCAGCCCACCCTGTTATACGGCAGAGGTCTGGCCCAATGGTAATTTCAACCCTGGTCCAAGCCTCCATAATGGAGGTCTCCTTCAAACCCCCTATGTACAGAGGAGGAGAGAAAAACCCAGAGAGACCAAGAACTCCCACAGTGAGTTAGGAGTGAGTCTGGACCGAAATTCAGGTCTCCTGACATTAGGTCAGGGCTCTCTGCCTGGCAACCAATTTGGAGAGGGCAGGGCATGGTTCCATTGCTCCCTCCCAGCGCCCCCTCAGCCCTGCTTGGATCAGCCCCGGTGCTGCCACCTAGGGGGGCCCTGACTGGGGAGTGGCAGGGGGGAGGTGGGTGCTAGGAGAGGTAAGGGGAGGCAGAGTAGAGGACCTGGTCAGAGACCGGCCCAGAACTGACCTGGGACAGGTGCCCTGGGGCAGCTCTTCCTGGTGTGGTGGCTGCTGCAGAATTCCAGGGCCTTATTAATCGGTCTGAGGCAGCAGAGGATAAAAATACCGTGGGAGCACACTCCTGGAGGAGGGGAGCAAAGCAGATTCAGGAATGAGTCACAGAGCCCAGCCCTAAATTTAGAAGGTGCTGAAGGAGGCAACCTCCCCCAGGGGAGAGCACCGTGGAGATGCCCGCAGAGCCGGGACACCAGGACCTCAGGGCAGGGGGCAGGGGCTGGCGGAAGCTGTCCACAGAGCCTTGCCCTGTAATGAGAAAAGAGACATTTTGAGTTGCTGCTTAGGCGTTTTACAAGTATTCACAACCCTGCTCACACCCAGAGTCTGGACATTTAGATGAGGATTCCCACCACAAATTCCTGTCCGGCTCCTCCTGGTCACTTCAAATGACCACTCAGAGCTGCCTGTGAAAATCTAGTGATCTCTACCCTGACCTCCTTATAAGGTATCGGGGCTTGTGGCCCTGCTCTCTGTCCCCTGCTGGCTGAGGACCCAGCTGGAGGACTGCCCTTTCCCTGGCTCCTTGAGCCTGTTCTGGGATCTGGAAGTAATTCATCCCCTGACTTGACTTCCTTTGTGTGAGTGTATTGAAACAGCACCTTCAATCAAAAGGACCTAGGGTTTTCACTTTCCCAGAGTGGGAGCTCAGATCCCGAGAGAGCTACCAGCCAACCCCGTGTAGGCGACTCATGCCTCCTCGTTCGGCAGATCCTCACCTACATATTCCTGACAGACCAGCCCCAAGTTCTTGAACATGTGCCTCGTGAAAGCTGAGCCTGTCCCAGGCCTGGACCACATATGCATTTGGACCCCAGAATGAACACTGAGCCGGGGCAGAGCCTTTAGCCCCATCCTCAGACAGAGTCCCTAGTGTGCCTTCCCCACACCAGCCCTTCCTCTGGTCCTGGGAACCAGCCCTGGCACGTGAACATATCAGTTCTGTCCTGCCCACTGGCTGGTCACGGCCACAGTCCCCATGCATCCAGCTGTCAGACACTGGTGGCAGGGGAGGGGGGACATCTGTGGGGACAAGGAGCTAATGTCCCCGAGTGAAGGCCTCCCAAAGGGGACCCATCCAGGCCTTTGGCAGCTGTTTGGGAAAGGGGAATGAGGAAGGGGGACAGAATGTCCTAGGGCTCACCTCTGCTTGATTCTCTACCTCCAGGCTCCAGATGAACCCAGGCGGCTTCTTTTCTCCACATTGGAAGAGAAAGGTCCTACCTCCAGGTCAGGGAACAAAGATGCAGGAGAGAGGCCATCCTTGGAGACAGATGTCAGACCTCAGGGGAAGGGGGCTCAGGAGCTGTGGCCTTTATTGAACACTCATTGCTTGCCAGGCACTGGAAGAACTGAGACACAGAGAGCTTCAGTAACTTGTTCTCCATCACACAGTAAAAAGTTCTAAGCCAGACAGCCCGGCTCCCTGGCTCCCCGGCTCCAGCGCTTAGCCATCAGGCCGGAGGGCTGAGCAGGTGTATGTCACAGCGTCCGCCTGGCCTTCGCTCCCATCCTCCCTCCACACCCTTCAGTCCCTGCATCCTGGAGCTCTGGGAGCTGTGCTCTGGGCCTGCAGGGTCTTGCTGCCCAGGGTACCCCCAGGTTTGGGGGAAGGAGAAGCCTAGCAAGATCCCCACACCATGCGGGACCTCAAAATGTACAGAGCACCAGGCCCGCCTCAGCCTGGCGGGTGGAATCTTGAACGCCACTGCTTGACAGGATAACAGGCCTAGAAAGGTGCTCAGGGTAGGTAGAGTCTGAAGCAGAACCATGAGGACTCCCTCCATGGGAGGGCCCCAGACCCGGATGGCCTTGCCCCCTTGGGTCTGCCCTGCTGATGTTGTCAATCCAGCTCTGCCGCTCTAGGAATCCAGTTCGACTGCTGGGTCGATGCAGCCTTCCAAATGCCCTGGAATTTCCTGTCAGAGGCTCCTGATCCATCTGCCTGATCCTCGGCCCTCCCCGAGGCGCTGTGCTCAGGCCACTAGCAGTGCAGGTAGAGGCGTCCTTGCATGTCCTCAGGAAGGACAAAGTTTCTGGCTTTTCTACCCAGGCAAGAAACCCAGCACAGGCATGAGTGCCCCTTTTCTGGCAGCCCACACAATTTCCTTCTTTTGGGTTTTTTTTTTTTTTAAAGATTTTATTTACTTATTTGACAGACAAGGAGGCAGAGAGGCAGGCAGAGACGGAGGAGGAAGCAGGCTCCCTGCTGAGCGGAGAGCCCGATGCGGAGCTCTATCCCAGGACCCTGGGATCATGACCCAAGCTGAAGGCAGAGGCTTTAACCCACTGAGCCACTCAGGCGCCCCTGGTTTCTTATTTTTTAATCTCAAAGCTGGGCCCACAGCACCCTGACTCAGGCAAGTTTCCACCCCTGGGATGAGAGGGCCTCTGGGGAGCACTTCGGATCACCCTTTGGCTAGTGGGAGGGGCTATTGCTCTTCCTGAGGGGAGAGGCTCCTCTGTCAGGCCTGCTCCGGGAACTGGGACCTGCCCAAGGACACAGCCTGGCCCACAAAACTTCCCCCACACCCCTCCTGCCCCACACCCAGGGGACCACCACAGGGACACCAAGGGTGGGTTCTGTTTCTTGCTGGGCCTTATTTTCCTCAACTGTCCAATGGGGCTAATGATCCCTGCCTGACCTTCCTCCTCAAGTTGCTGTAAAAGTCAGACAACATGAGTATGAATGTTCTTACTCTGGCCCAGCACCTCCTCACAGAGGGGCTGTGAGGGGACTGTGTGTGTGTGTGCACGCACACAGGTGTGCACACATAACAGCTGCGACTCCTGGGTGCTGTCTGGGTATTGAGGTCTGGAGAGGACTGACGTGCCAGCGGGCAGAGCTCCGAGGATTTGTGCTGTGGGTGACAGGTTGCCAGATGTAGCCAGTATCGGGAGCATACTTATACGAAAAAGGTTTCTTTGCCAACCTGGAAATCAGATTTCACTCGGTGTCCTGTGTTTTATCTGGCAACACTCCTTGGGTGCTCTGGGTGACCTGGTGTGCCCAAGCCCATGTAGCTGGGTGGGGCTGGCCATGCAGGAGACTGAGGGGGCATGTGGCTGTGTGGGACTGTGACAGGACACCAGTGTAAGGGTCTGTGGCTATGACAGTGTCACCAAGAGAGGACAGGATGTGGGTAACTGTAGGCTCTCTGGGTTTGGGCTGTTTGCTCAGCGAGGCCCAGCAGGGGTAGGGACCCACCCTGGGCAAACACTTAGATCCGGCTCCACGTGGGACTGGGTTGCAGAGCCTATGGCCACCTGCCATCAGACTGTAAAGGGCACATGCCTCTCAAGGCCAAGCCAACCCTGGGGTCCTCAGAGTGCTCTGTCCTGGGCCCTTCCAGAGGGGCCTCTGGAGCCACCTCTCAACTCTGTTGCTTCCTGGTGACATCACACAGGTCACTGCCTGATCTTCTAGAACAGTACCCCTAGGACATTGCCTCGTTGCCGTAGGCAACCTGGGAATTTCTCCACCCAAACTGGCAGGCCAGGTTACCCCTGAGGAGGGGGTGGGGGGAAAAGGGGCGGGGGGGGGGGGGCCCTTCTCCTAATCTCCCAGAGGGGAGATCGGGGCAGCCATCCGTCTGTCTGACTAGATGGTGAGTAGGAGGGAACACCCAGGAGCAAGTCAAGACTTGGTGGCCCTCATTGGCCAGGACACTGGAGGGGGTGGGGGCTCTGGGCAGAGGCCAAATCTTAAGACAGAGAGAGGCTGGTGACTGAACCCACATCCCCAGCCCCAGGGGAGTGAGAGGGGTGGCATATAATGGGGAGCAGGGGTGGAGCCTTGGGTTGGGAGCTGGGAGACCTAGGTTTTTACCTCTGTTTTGTCTGAGCTAGCTGGGCCTTTGTCTCCCCATCTGTACAGTGCAGGTAGCATTAATCCGAGGATCTCCAGTTCTGCTCTCTCTGTGAGGGGCATGTGGAAGGCCCAGCACTTGCCCAGTGCTCCTCACATACCCATGATGCCTCTCAGTTTGCTAAGCACCTTCTCCTTCTCATATAAGCTCCTGCCTTCCACACCCACTCTGACTCCGACTCTGTGATGCCCTGTTCTGGGGCTTGGGACTCAGACAGGAGCCAGACCTGGACCGTGCCATGGGGGCCCAAAGAAATACCTGGATCTACCTCCGGTGGAGGGGCCCTATGATTGGGGTAGGGGGCTGCAAGGGGCCAAGCAGGGGGCATGCCTTGCCACCTTTCCACTGTTTAATCTTTCACGAGAATCTTAACCACCATCGTAATGAGATGTTACCTTAACACTTTTGGTTGGAAACATATCATTTTTGGACAGTATATTCTCTCTACCTCCCCTCCCAGTTATATTTCTGACTATTTGGGGGTGAAACTGCCACACATACAACTCTCTTCATTGCAATAATTCTCAGAGAGTAGGTATTTTTATTTTAGAAGAAGAAACAGGCTTAGAGGGGACTTGTCACCTGCCCTTGGTCACACAGTTGGATTTGAACTCAGGTCCACAGGTCCTTTGCACTGCCAGGCTATGGGAAGCAGGGGTGACCAAGTTCTAGAACTCCTCTCCAGGATCCTCTCCAAGGTCCTTGTCCCAACCCGCCTGGGCTCACTCTTCTGTCCTTGAGCAGACAGCGTCCTTCTCTCTTGCTCAGGGGTGTTTGGCGGTCATGTTTCAGAGGCTGTGATAAACCCCTAAGCCAGAGATACCTAAATTTGGGGGAACATGGGGGGCTTGCAAGGACAAATGAATGATGAGTAGAATGGGGAGTGATTCTGCCCATCCACTGGCTAGCTAGCCTGGCCTGAACCCGGGACCCAGGGTTGAGCCCAAGGCATGGCCATCGAAGCAGGGGTACCAGGCCACTTACTTCTTCTGACCCAAGACCAGGAAGATTCATTCTTGGTTAATTGATGGTTTCTGCCATCTCTACCTCAAGTTTATGTCTCTCTCAGACTGGCAGCTCTCTGTTAGTTTGCCCCTTACTGCTGTCACCCCACCTTACCTCTTTTACCCCAGACTGGGTAATGGGCGCGAAAGGTTTACTGCTCTGGTACTTGCTGTCTGCTGAGATATTGCTGGGGCCCTAAGAATGCAGGACCCACCAGGCCACTGTTCCCATCTCTTTTTCTTAGATCCCAGAGGTGACAGCTCACAAAGTAGGCCCTCTGGATTCCTTTTTTGAGTCTCCCAGCCGCTTGACTGTGAGGCTGTCAGATAAAAACACTGAGGCCAGGGGAGGGACAGTGACCTGTTGGGGTAGATAGAGAGGAGGTACATAGTAGAGAACCATAGGCTTGGTTTCCTGAGCCTCGAGCCAGCCCTCTGCTGCCCACTCCCACATATTTAAAGAATTTGGGTTAGAAAGGGTGGGGTGATTAACTATGCCCCCCACATACTGGAGATTGACGGTGATCACACCTCACGGGGACCTGCAACTCCTTTTACAGGATTTACTTTGCAGAATACCCCTTGAGGTCACCTGCCATCACAGCTCCCTGCTCACCCTCCTGCGCTTGTAAAATCAGGCCTGATTTACAAAGGGCTTGAAGCCCTAAGCTCTGTAGGAAGAAACACCTCTATCTGTGAATGCACTGTGACAACTCATCTTTCTCTAGCACCTTTAGGAAAAGCTATTCCACACCAGCACTCTAGGATGGTGAGGATAAGAGGTTATACTTTCTGATTCCTTCATTCTACAGATGGGAACCTAAGGCCCAGAGAGGATGGAGGCGCCAGAGCAGGGAAAGGAGCCCTGGGGTGGGAGGAGGCTGAGACGTGGGTGCTGTGTAGGATGACTATGTATTTGCTCTGGGACCCTGGGCAAGTAGCTGCCCATCCAGGTGAACTCCCATGGGCCCTCCCTGCCCATTGGTGGTCAAGGGCCAGTCACTGGTGTGAGTGAATGCTCAGCCTTGGGCCATCTGCCATGCTCATTCTGGCCTGGCCTGGGAGGAGTTGAACTATTGGCCTCAGTTCACAGAGTGGTTGTAGGCAGGGCTGGCACTAGGACCCAGGTGGCAGATGGCAGCCTCCCAGGCTGGAAGGGATGGCTGGAGTGCTGGTGGAGGTAACACCCCTCGGCCTTGGCTTTGGAGCTCTGGCCAGCTCTGCCTGGGGAAGGACAGGGGATGCTCTTGAAAGCCTAGTCTAGTCCATGGGAGGTGTGCGGGCAGGTGCTTGGGTGCTCAGGACGGGTGGTGGTGGGCCAGAGTCCTGGACTGGAGGGGGCCCTGATTAAAGCTCTCACTTTGGAGTAAGACTCAGAGATGTTACTCAAGTCTGGTCAGTCTGGGAACCTTGAGGCTAGTGGGTTCTATCAACTTCCGCCTGGGTTTGCGAACCTCACTGGGAACTGGGTTAGAAGTGTGTAGGCTTGGTGTGCCTCGTCGTTGGTGGGGGATGTAAGCTTCAGCATCTCGAGTTGCTTTCGACTATGGCGGGGGTGTGTGCCCATGTTTGGGTCTCTGGAGTGTCGTGTGGGGGTGTCTCTGGGATCTCTGGGGACAGCGTGCCTGTGTGTAAGTAGGTTGTTGCAGAGGTGTATAACTGTGCGTATGGGAGGGGGATGGAGAACGGGCTCCCAATTAACTTCCAGAATCGTTTCAAGCACCTCAGGACCCCTCCTCCCAGAGTCCATTCTGACTTGGCCCCTTCCTGCCCCGTGCCCAAACCAGGGTTGAGGACTAGTTCCCTCCAGGTCAAGTCCCTTCCCGGGGCAGGCGGGGGCGGGCGCTAGGACCCTGCGGGGCGGGGCGGGGCGGGGCTCCGAGCTCCGGCAGCTGTACCTCCGCAGCCTGGAAAATACCAAGCCCCGGGGAGCTGAGCCCGGGAGCCCCCAAGCGGAGCCAGAGGGAGGAAGGGAGGGGGCGCGCGGGGCGGGGGGGGGCACGGGGCGGGGCCGGGCGGCGGGACCCATTGCTCCTCCCCCGGAGCCCCCGCGCGGCCCCTGTCGCCCGGGCAGCGGCGGCGGCGGCGGCGGCGGCGCTCGCACCCCCGGCCCCGGCGGGCCCCGGCGGGCCCCGGCGGAGCAGCGGGCACAGGTGAGCGTCCGGCTGGGCGGGCGCCCTACCCTGCCCCCACCACCCGCCCCGCGCGCAGCCAGCGCCGGCGTCGCTGCCGAGTTAGTTGAGCGGGTCCGGCCGGCGCTGCGCGGAGCCCCTGCCGGACCGTCCGTCACCTCGGGCCCTGGCCTCCCTTGGGTCCCCGAAGAGGTATCGCGGGACCCCCAGCACCCGATACGCAGTCCCCACTCCGACCCCAGGGAGGTCTGGGGTCGGTTCTGGGGGTGGCCCCGTGACTGCCCGGTGCTGGTGAGCGCTCACTAGGGGGCCAGTCCCTGCCAGTCTGGAACTCTCCATCCGCCCAGGACCCCGGACAGCCCCACCCGCGCCCCCAGCGCACTGACTCCCGACCTCAAACCGGTCCTGCAGGTCCCAGGAAGGTGGCGTCAGCATCTGCAGCCGCGTCGACGTTGTCGGAGCCTCCGCGGAGGACCCAGGAGAGCTGGACTAGGACCAGGGCCCTGGGCCTCCCCATGGAGAAGTCCGCTGCCTCAACAGAGCCCGAAGGGCCTCGGCCAGTCCTGGGCCGCGATAGCGTCCAGGTGCCCGACGACCAGGACTTCCGCAGCTTCCGGTCGGAGTGTGAGGCCGAGGAGGGCTGGAATATGACCTACAGCAAGGCCGGCGTGTCTGTGTGGGTGCAGGCTGTGGAGATGGATCGGACCCTGCACAAGATCAAGGTAGGCTTGGCCTGCCCCACGTGCAGCCTCCAGGGCGCCCTGCCACCTGGGACAGGGAGTCTTTTACTCCCCCGCAGGGCCACAGACACCTGGTTGTGCACCTGGCCTCAGAAGGATTCTCCCGCCAGGAGGAGGCACAGTTTGCTGGGCAAGGGCTCATCACGCAGAGGCCAACTGAGGCCGGGAGAGGGGGTGTGTCTCACTCTGGCTTCACTCAGCCAGAGCCCAGTCTTCTTCATGCACGTGCCTGCTCCTGGGGAGGTGGGCTGCTGCCAGGCCTGTCTGGGGGAGTGGTCTCCCTCTGGGACCACTCTGCCCTGGTAAGACTTCACGGGGTCCCCAACTTGAGTTATCCCACGTGGGGAGACTGAGCCCTTCTCTCCCTAAGTCCTGGTTCTGTCTCCACTCTCTGCAGCTCTGGGCGCCAGGGACCTGATTTCCTTCCTGCCTAATGCCCTGCTCTTCCCTCTTCTTTTCCCCGCTGCACCCAGACTCTTCTGCAGGGACTCCGGATCCTAGTTGTCAAATCCTGAGGTCAGGGCTCGGATGTCCGTGCTTTACACAGGGCCAGGCTCTCAGAGGAGGGGTCAAAGGGAGGCCAGCACGTGCAAGGCAGATGCTGGTACATCGCCTCCCTCAGAGCCTGCAACCCCACTCCACACAGCCCTGTGACTTTCCTCCATGCAGGACAGACTTGAGGTTTGGGACCCCATGAGCCCACCTCCCCTGCAGGACGAGACGGGGCAAAGGCTGGTGAAGACTGTGGTCTAGAGGCCTCAGCGCCTGCCCCCAACCTATCAGGCATTACTGTTATGCCACATTTCGAGGGGGGGCAGGTCTCCCTTCGATGGGCTCTTGGCAATAGGTTATGCCCTTCGTCTCCCTTGCCTTTCCCTTGCTCTCTGCTTTCTGCTTCCCTCCTCCTCAGTGCGGAGGAGTGCATTCCTCTTGGGGTGGAGGGGAAGGGCAGGGGACTCAGAGGGCACTTCTGCCCAGGACCTACTCTCAGACTTAGCTGCAGCATCTTGACTTCATTCCAGGGTTGGAGATATCTGACCTTCCCTCTCTGACCCCATGCCTTTCTACCTCACTGTATCTTCGTCATTTACAGCTCTGTCCATCTGTCCCATGTGGCCTTCTAGTAGCTCATCCTTTCTGCCTCCCCGCCACCATGACTCTCCATTTGGATCCCAGCTATCTGACTATCTCTTTCTCTCTGGGTGTCTGTGTGTGTGTGTCTCTCCATCTGGGACTCTGCCCAGGTCTGAGGGCCCTTGGGCTAGGGGGTTCCTGGGGACCTGATCTCTGTCTGATGCTGAGGAGCAGGGAAGCAGAGGGCAGTTGATGTGTCCCAGCTTGTTGCTCTCTGAGGACAGGGACAGATCCTATCTCTCTTTGTGTCCCTAGATAGAGCAGGGATGTTGGTTGAAAGAAGGATGGAAAGAAGGAAGGAACAAACTGAATGACAGGTGAGCAAGGTTGTTGTGAGAACAAGGTTCTTTTCCAGACTGTGACCTGGGAAAGGCTTAAGGTTCCCAGAAGCAGAAGGTCTGAACTAAGTCCAGTATACTCCCACCCTCTGTGTCAATAGGGCCGAGTTGCCTCCTCCATCTGGTTTGGTTAATGAATAAACCCAGCCCAGTACAGGACTGGAGCTGGTGGGTCTTGGGGCCAGACTCCCACAAGAGACCCCTTGTGGTCAGATCCGACTTGTCAGATGGCATTCTTTGGGAGAGGAGGGGACTTGGAAAAACTGGGTGTTGTGGTACCCAGGCAGGACATGGATCCTCCTTCCCTCTCAGACTGAGCAGAGTTTGGAGGGGGCCAGAAGGCCCTTTGCCATCCCTGTTTCATACTCCCTCCTCACTGGGGCGCAATTGAGAACACTGAGGCCTGTGAAGAGGACAGGGGCCAGCCCAGGGTCACACAGCCAAGTCTTAGAAGAGCCAGGCTTGGAACCCAGATTTCCATCCTCCTGGCCTAGCTCTCTCTGTTCTGTTCCCCACAATGGAGGCTGGGTCCTTGGCTATGGGTATCCCAAGGGCCCAGCCCCCACTCCTGATCCCCTCAGCATAGCCCAGTGGAGCTCTGGTAGATGGGCAGAGGTCTCTGAGCTCCCCCTCCTCAGGATTTCAGGAGTCCCAGTTTCCACGCAGTGAATCCCATTTCTGACAGGAGCCCCTGCCCTGAGCCAAGCAGGGACTGTCTCTCTCCACCTTTGACTTTACCCTCTGGCCAGTCCTGGGCAGGCTTATCTCTAACCTACAAAGAAACTGAGGCCAAGAGTCACTTGCTTTCGGTCCCAGAGCAGCTGAGGTGGAAGTAGGACCCAGGCCAGCCTGGCTCCAGAGCACCTGGCGCTGTCCACTTGGCTCACTCTGTTAGTCAACATTACAGCATTTGACCCCATCAATAACTCTTTGAAGTACTGCGGTGTTTTCATAATCCCATTCCTGTTTGATAAATGAGAAAGCTGGAGGCCCGGAAAGGGGAGGTGGCCTGCCAAGGTCACACAGCAGGTCTGAAGCCAGAGTCCCAGGGCTGATGGGGTCACTCCAGGGGGCTGGGACTCACCCACAGCTGTTTGTTGAGCTTTGGCCCCTTCTGCCATCCTGCCCCAGCCCGTCGGGAGCCTTCCCCCTGAGCTGGGAAAGCCAGTCTGCACCCTGGACATGCCTTGTTCTCGTGATCCCAGGGTGGGGGGCGGGGGTCCTGCCTATCTGTCTACCTGATTGATCTCCTCTTGTGTCTCTTCCTCTAGACTTATCTTCTCCCTGTTTCTGTATCCAGAGGTCCCTAAGAGCCACTGTGGCTCTGGGACCAGCATTCAGAGCCAAGACAAAGGGAAGGGGCTGTTGGAGGCCACCTCCACCTTTGCCCTCCCTCCTGGCCTCCAGCCTGGCCTGGCCTCGGCGCTGCACTGTGCCTTGGGCCCTGGCGAGGAGGTAGACACCACCTCCCGAGAGGGTAGGCCTTGTCCCACAGGCAGATGTTGAACACGGATCCTGGGTCTAAGGCAGAAGGCAGACTGGAACCCATACCTAGGTCTCTTGATGCCCAGGCCGATGTCTGAGTGTATGAGGAATGCAAAACTCTGGGGTCTGCCGGTCATTTAAGCAGGGCCAGCTCGGGTCCAGTCCTGGTGGTGGTGTCCTCAGTATATGACCATAGGTGGGTCCCTGACCTTCTCTGAGCTGTTTCTCCTTCTGTGCCGGCTCTAAGAACACCTGTGCTGGGGCCAGAGGGGGAGAAAGGAGGAGTGAGGGGACAGAGAGCAGGTGGTGATGTGGCCTGCCAAGCTGTGCCCTTGCTGCTCCTGTGCTCAGGCTCTCTGCTGCTGCAGCCGGCCTAGCCTTGTGCTTGGCCAGCCATGTGAGAGGTGGAGGAGACCTGGCCCTGTCCTCAGAAGTTTCCAGAACCCAGTAAAGAGAGGAATGACAATGGCAGGTGACCCCTGCCTACAGCATGGGGCAGATGTCCACAGGCAGACCACAGAGGCAGGAGTGGGCCCAGTGAGCAGGGGGCCTTGAGGGGCTTGCTGGCTGCAGCAGGGGTGGGAACGTCTCCTGGGAGAGTGTGCCTGAGAACCTGAGGTTCCTCTTGCTACAGGAAGCTGGGCAGTGGGAACCTGTCTTCTCTGACTTCCTTTCCTATGGCTCCTCCCCTTCTGCTCTGGAGAGAGCTCCACAGCCCTTCCCTTCTTGATCTCTCTGTCCCCCGGCTCCCATATCACAAGGTACCCCCACTCCCACCCCAGGTTTTAAGCTTTCAAGTCTGTTCCCTCTTAAGTGCCTCAATAACTCCCCTGTGAAATGTGGGGTTATTTGACAGATCCCCAAGGGCTCTTCTTACTCTTTTAATTTTAATTTTAATTTTATTTATTTATTTTTGGCCCTTCTCACTCATAACAGTTTTACCACTCTTAACAGACTCCCCAGGGTCATGGGGAAGGTGGGGGCAGGGACAGATGTTTTCCTTATGGCTTCCCACTGAGTCTTCACAGCTGTCTTGTGGTGTGGGTCTTATTAACACCATTGAACGGATGTGGAAACTGAGGCTCAGAGCAGGAATTCACTTGTGCAAGGCCAAACAGCTAGAGTTGACTGAGGCAGGATCAGAATGCAGGCCCTTGGGTCTCCGAAGCTGAGATCTCTCTGTTCCTTTGGGCTTGCTTATAAACACCATTGGGCCCTTTTGTGTTTAGAACGCCATGGGTCCAAACATACCCTTCTCTCCTGCCTGGGTCTCCCTGTGCAGTGTTGTTTTGGGAGGACATCCTGGAGGGGACCCAGGTGACCAAGAGCCCAGTCCTTGGAGGGACCTTGGAGGTCACTTCACTTTTCCAAGTCAGTTCTCTGTGGAGGCAAGAGTGCGAGTTAATCTGGTTTTAGGGCCTTGGACTCAGTGAGTTTAGATTTAGGCTGGAACTCTGCGCATCTGGGGCTCAGTTTCCCCATCTCTACAGGAAGCTGCTGGGCAGGTGGTTTGTAGAGGTTGTTTGGGCCTGAGACCATGCTAGAGGGGTCTGTACCACTGGGCACAGAATAAGGAAGGTGAGCTAAGGCCTTGCCACTCTGTGCCATCAGAGAGCTCTCTAGATGGGGTGCCTGGATCCAGGGTTTGGTCCTGAAGACTGTCCCGGCTGGCTCTAGCTCTGACTTGGCGTGGGGGCAACTGGGGGCAGTGGCTCAGAGCTGAGGCCCATTTACTTCACCAAACAGGCTCCCAGAGAGCATGCCTCCAGACAGTCAGGGTCAGGACCTTCCTGTGAGGGAGCTCAGGAAAGGGAAAGGTCAGAGGGGGCTGGAAACTTGAGGGAGGTCTTTCTGGAGGAGGTCCCTGGGCAAGGCTGAGGCTGTAGGGGAGAGAGCACATGGTCTGGAGGCCCAGCCACGTGGCCTTGAGCATGCTGCTGCCGCTGCCTCAGCTTTAACTTCCTCATTCCACAGACGTGGATAGTGGGGCCTCTCTGAGGGCATCTCATCCATTCACTCCTTCAGCGAACACTCACTGATAGCCTCTCTGCCTGGCCCTGTGTGGGAGGTAAGGGACAAAGAGGGGACTCCAGCCCATGCCTGGTTCTCAAGGAACTCCCTTGTGCATGGATGGACACTCGTCACAGGAACTGTGGAGATCCGGAGGGAGGCCCTGAACCAGCCTTGGGGCCTGGGGAAGGCTTTCTGGAATGCTCAGGTGATACGTCTGGAATTGGGTGGAGAATGAGATGTACATGTTTGATAGCCCTGGGAGCATTCCAGACAGGGGAGCAGCTGCGAGAGGCGGGGAGGTGGGACCTAGAGCGGCACATCAGGAGACAGGCAGGGGACTTAGGATAGAGCTGGGGACGCAGAGGGTTAGAGGTGAATAGAGAGCTAGACCAAGGGCCTACGATGTGGGTCCTGCAGGTCCGGGTGCCAGGATGCCAGGGGACGGTTTTCAAGAAGGCAGGTAGGAGGAGGAGGAGGAATCTGTATTTGCCTGGACAGAGGTGCCATGACCCATGCTAAAGCAGGGGCTGTGGGGAATGCCTCCAGGACCGGCGACTGCATCTAGTGAGACGGAGGAGCTAGGATGGATGGAAGCTGGCGGTTTTAGCATGACCCTTTGCAGTGTGCAGGCTGGGCTGTGCAGGCTGGGCTGTGCAGGCTGGGCTGTGAGAGGGTGTGGTTGGACAGCCCCCTGATTGCCTGCCTTGGGGACGAGAACCTTGTGAGTGTAAGTGGGGTGAAGGTGGGTGCCTCTAGTCAGTGTCCCCTTGGGGCCAGAAGAGCCCTTAGCCCACAGGCTGGCTCTGCACATCCACGCCCAGCTCCCCAGGCTCTGGCTTTTAAACTTTAACGAGCCCCAGCTCAGTTTCCAGCCGAGAGTCTTTAAAGTTTCAGGAGATGAGAGAAAGGAGGGAGTCCTGGAGACAGATGGGTTTTCTTTCTTCTCCTGCGTCTCCACGCCTGGTGGGGCCACCTGGAGCCAGGGCCATGGGCGCCATGACTCCAGAAGCCTGGCAGTCTTCCGTGAGCTGGGACCTTTGGTTGGGCCACTCCAGCCTGTTCCTGAGGGACCAGAGGCCACAGGCTGGGCAACCAGGTTGCCGCCATGATAGACAGGCTAGAAATCTCATTCCAGCCCCAACCCTTTACCTTTGCCCCTGACTGGGTGGAAGAGCCTGCTCCATCAACAGGCAGAAGGACAGCTGGTTAGACCAGGTGTCAGGCTATTTCTCTTGGTGCCTCACTTTATCCCCTCTGGTATGCTGGGGCTGGCCTTAGTGCTCTGGGGCCCCTGGACCTTCAGAAACACAGACAGTGAAGGAAAGTGGCAGGCCTAGGACTTAGTGGTGGGTCCCATGCCAAATCCAAGCTCCTCTCATCTGTCATGAGAGAGCCTGGGGCAGGTGACACAGAGCACCTGGAGCTCCTTTCTGGGGCTTTAGCCTACCACTTGCTCGTCTGCCTCTCAGCCTGGGCTCCTGGAAGACTTGCTACCTCTGTTGTCTCTAGAGTCATGTCCTGGGGCAGGTGAGCAATGCCTGCACAGGTTCACTGCCCCTCCCCACCCCGCAGCAAATGTGCACACATCTACATGTACACATGTACACACACACACACACACGGGAAGTGGGAGGAGTACTGTGGTCCTGGGCCATTGAAATCATGCCCTTTGGGTTTCATGCCACAACTTGCATCTGTCCCTGGCTTCCTAAGATTCCCTCTACCATCTCCTGGACACCCCGTCTATATCTTTGGTTCCCCAGACTGCTTGTGACCTGATTCTGGACCAAAGAAGTGATAAGTCTTTTTTGTTGTTGTTGTTGTTTTTGTTTTAAGATTTTATCTACTTGACAGAGAGAGTGTGAGAGAGCCCAAGCAGGGTGAGCAGCAGTGGGGAGGGAGAAACAGACTCCCTGCTGAGCAGGGAGTCCAACATTGGGCTCTATCCCAGGACCCTGAGATCATGACCTGAGCTGAAGGCAGATCCTTAACTGACTGAGCCACCCAGGTACCCCAGAAGTGATGTCTTAAGTCAGAGGCCTGACAACCAGAGTGGATGGAGTTCCCAGGTGTGTCTCCAACATTCATTCATTCAACACATTTTTATTGAGCATATACTGTATGCCAAGTATTGTGTTATATCTAGGAATTTAGTGGCAAATCAGACAGCTCAGACCCTGCTGTTATGGGCTTACATTCTGAGGCGGAGACCAGAGAAAACAGAAGCAAACCGATAATTAAATAAGATACCAGATGGTGGTTGTGTGTCATGAGGACAGGGTGATGTGATAGGGCTTGTCTGGCCTTCTCCGTGTGCATCTTCTGTGTGGGGAGCTGGATTGCGGGCGACTGTGTGTGTGATATGAGCCTCCTCCCAGGTGCCCCCGTGCCAACTCTGACGAGGGTCAGTAAATTGTATTGGATGTGTGTGTGTGTGTGTGTGTGTGTGTGCCTCTGAATGTGGGACTGTGTGTTTCTGTGTCTGGCGTTACTGTGTGTGTGTGAGTCACGCCCCCTAACTGCAGCAGAGTTGTCTCTGATCCAATTATGTCTCCTCAGCTGTCTCCTGGCGGCTCCGGCCTGGGGCTCAGGGTTGGCTCTACCACAGCTCTGCCCTCCCTGCCTCCATCCAGCCTCCTGGCCTGGCCCCTGGGCCTACCTCTGGCTCTCAGAGTCTCCTCTTGGGGTGTGTTTTGTCCCCTTGTCCGAGGGTTACCACCTCTTCCTTTATGTCTCTACTTGTCCCTTTCTGTCCATGTTTTTTTCTGTCCCTGTTATTTATTCAGTCAACAAACCTCTTCTCATGCCTCCCACCCACTCTGCCCCACCTCAGCCAGTGTGAAGGTGCTGGAGACCTGAAGATGGGTCAGACCCAGGCCCTACCCCTACGGCCTAGCTGGGAGTCCGATGGTGATGGGGACAGCCCTCCAAGAGAACTCTGGTGGGGACCCCAAGGTAGACAGCATGGTGGTGGTGGGGGCTGTCTGGGCAGGGCCTTGGGAGCCTGGCAGGAGCCAGGCTGCAAGCTGAGCAATTCTCCACAAATCCCTCAGTGCCAAGGGCTCCCAGAGGCAGGAGTACAGACAGAGTGAAAAGGAGCGGAGGCGGAGCCAGAGAGAGGAGGACATTTTGGAGTTGGGATCCGGGCCCGAAGGCAGAGAAAGAGACAGCAGGGACTTTCAAGCCTATACCACCCTCAGTTCTGGCTTTTAGGAAGTTCCCTTGGGCAGGGGAAGCACTGGCCTGGGAGCCAGGAAACCAGAGACAAGGATGCGGCTGCAGTGGTTCAAGGGAGGATGGGGATGCCTGCCTCGGATTGGTGAGCAGGAGGTGTTGGAAGGTGGTGGCTGAGCGGAACTCTGATTGGAGTGAGGGACGAGTCCAAAACCGTGCCCAGGTGCCAGGTGCTGGAGGAGAGGGGAGGGCAGTGGGCATTGGGGTAGATAATATGGCAGCACTGGACGGGGTGAGTGTGTGCTTGGGTGTGATGCCCAGGAGGCCACTGAAGATGAAGTCTGGAGCTTACTGGAGAGAGTGCTTTGGGGCATCAGGCCTCTGGCAGTCCCTGAAGCCCTAGAAGGTGCTTCTCCAATATATCTTTGTCTTTGTGTCTGTGTGTTAGCCCTGGCCCTTGTCTTGTCTCTCGAGTTACCCCTCTCCTCCAGGCCCACCCACTGTCCACCTCTCCCAGCTCTCCTGCCCTCAACTCCACCTCTGTCCGCCTCTCCGACCTCCCCCAGGGCTGTAGCACAGTGGCAGGAGTTCCAGGCCAGGAGGTCAACTTGTGTGATGTTTGCGCCCGATGCTGCTCGCTGCTGCAGAGCTGGGGCCTGCTGGTCTGGAGCCTGAGGGGTGTGCTGGGGTCCATGGAGGCTGCTGGAGACTGGGACAGGGTGGGGGTGCTGGGGGAAGGAGGCAGAGCCGGTGTGAGCCTCTCAGCCCTGGATGGAGAGCAGCACAGGGCCCAGCGTGGTTGGCCGGAGCAGACTCAGGAGGCAACTGGGGCTCATACTGGGGTTTGGGTGGGTTCCTTCACTTCACTGTTTTGAGCCACCATTTACAAATGGGCATAATCTCCCTCCTCCCAGGTAATTGAGAGGATGGAATTAAGTTAATTTGTAAAGCTCTTAGCACAGAGCCTGGCACGTTGTTAACATTTGCTGAACGGATGAATGAATGAACAGTCTGAGGTTCTCAAGGGACAGCTCTGTTTTCTCCTGCCTCCTTCCTTGTTCACTCAGGTTACCTGATGGAACTCTTGAGCCCTCCCCTCCTCCCCTTCCTCCAGCCAGTCCAGGTCGTTGCCAGGCCCAGACTCACACTGGCACCTCTGCCCGGAGCTCTTCCCCCTCCTTTTCATCTGAGCGCCTTCTGCTCTTCCCTTTATCCTGTAGGACTCCACTGAGTGCTCAGCCTTGTAGCTGCGGACTGGCTTCCTTCTTGGCCTGCCCCGCAGCCCGTGGCCCTCATTGCCTGTGCAGCCCGAGGACACAGCACCCCCCCCCCCACCCCCCGCCCACCTTCCACTCCCAGCATGAGCAGGTGATAGGGAGCGTTTCCAGGCTGACTCGGCTTCAGCCTGGGCAGCCTCAGGCCCCTGCTCAGCTCCACCCAGACTTCCAGGTCCAGGGAATGAGGACCTCTGGATTCTGGACAACACTCTCAACGCAGGGGGAAAAAGTATAGTTTCCATGCCTTGTATAAACTGTGTTGTACCAAGAATCCAAAAATGAAAAATCACCCAAAGCCTCAATTCCTATGCAAAACATTTCTTTGTTTTCTCCCAACTCTCATTCCATGGTGTAGACAATTTATACATGGTTTAGCCCTTGGCACACGTACAGATTTGTATCTTCTTTCTTTCATTTAACATTACGTCAGTAAAAGTTTCTAATATTGCTACAGAATTATTAATTCCCAAACCTTTCCCTCAGCTGCTCCCTGCCTGTCCTAGTCTAGGTTCCAAGGGTTCAGAACCAACCTCGCCCTGGGGAGCCCCCAGTTCTCAGTTCTCAGTTCTTAACCCAACCCGGCCCAGCTGTGGGTGGTGTTCCAGGTTGCTCTCCATATATTTTGCTAATTATAAATGCAATAATATAGGCATGAATATTGTAACAGCTTTTTGGTATGTTTTTTCCTGAATATAAATTTCTGATCCTGGGATTCCAGGAACTGAGTTGAAAGACATTTTTCTTTTTTTTCCTTTTCTTTTCTTAAAGACTTCATTTATTTATTTGACAGTGAGATTGAGAGGGAGAGAGCACAAGCAGGGGGCACAGCAGGCAGAGGGAGAGGGAGAAACAAGCTCCCCGGGATCACGACCTGAGCCAAAAGCAAGACACTTAACTGGCTGAGCCACCCAGGTGCCCCTGAAAGACATTTTTATGATTTTAAAAATATTTGCCAAATTGGTTTTCGGAATAGTGGAGTCAATTTTTTGCTGTCACTAACTATATAACAGTTTTACCATATCCTCACAAGCCATGGGTATTTTCTTTATTTTTGTTATTTTCCTAAATATAAATTGGGACCTCGGTATAATTTAAATTTATTTTATTGGAACTGTGAAAGATCTTTCAGCAAGTCCCAGACTCTTCCCTGAAGCCTGTCTCTGACCCCCTACCCCCACCCGACATTTCATGCAAGGGTAATGGCAGAAGGAGACATCAGCCACAAGTGCCATAGAGAATTCTACCAGAGTCTGGAGGTTTTCACGACGACTCTTCCTTCTGATTCCACAGAAGCACTAAGGACCACCGGCCATGGCTCAGAACTGCACTCTGAAAGCCAGAGGAAGCCTACACAGGCACAACCTCTTCGTTGTCTCATCTGTCCATCCCTTCCATTCAGAAACAGTTCTTGACTAAACTGTGCCAGACACAGGGGAGGCCAAGATGAACAAGGGGCCATAGCGCCAGGGCAAGTCAGTGCATTGCAGTGTGTGTTGATGGAGGGAGGCCTGGAGAGTGGAGGAGACAGGAAGGAGGCCCCCAGGCTAACCTGAAGGATTTAAGGACTGGGCTGGCTGCAGCCAGGCTGAAGTTCAGAAACAAAATAGAGAAGGAGCCAGGGAAGGAAAGCCCTGGGAAAGTAGGACTGATCAGACCTCTCTCTTCCCACACCCCACTGCCCACTTTCTCTGACCCCCTCTGTCAGTGTCCTTGAGCTCTTCTTGAGATTTGGTGGGGGGCCTTGGAGGAAGGGCTTAGAAGTCTCCATTCTGGGAGCCCCAGAAACCTAGAGGCAAGGGCGGGTTCTCCATCAGCTCAGCTCGATGTTGGCCTCTTGGGGCCTTTGGGACAGACAGTGGGGGTCCTGGGAGGGGGACCCAGAGGAGAGAGGGTCGAGGGGCTGCTGAAGGGGAGCCTCTCATAGGCCTTGTGCCCCAGGCCAGTCTGCATCTCTCAGCACCCGGGCTGACATGGAGTCTGTGCTGCCTGGCCGTGGGGGGCAGCTGGTGCATTTGTGTAGGGCCCTTCCCTGGCGGAAGAGGCCCATCCACCCCACTCTCTGTCCGTTCACCCTGTGGAGGGATCTAGGGCATTTTTGTGTTTTTCAACTTTGTTCCCTGGCCCCGTATGTCCTGCCGTTTGGGGATTAACGAGAAGGTACTCCTGTCGGCAGGGCCTGAGAAGTCGGGGAAGCTGCCAGAGCTTGGGGCTGGAGGAAGGGCACCTACTGCCCAGGCTTTATGTACAAGACTAATTTAATCCTCGCAGCTCCTCTCTGAGGGGAGGATTATCTCTGTTTGACAGATGAAGATAACGGGGACTCAGAGCTGAAGTCTTTTGCCCAAGCCAAGGCCAGAAAGGATCTGCTGAGTCAGCTCTGAGCCGTGGGGCCTGGCTGGGTCTGGCTGGGCAGTGCGATGGCTGGAACCTCCTCAGGGGTCTTCCAGGTGCAGAGCTCCAGGGCTAAGTTTTGGAAAGGCTTTGTGTTTGAGCCCAGTGAGGTCCAAGGATGCAGTGAAGAACTTTGTCCCAAGGAAGAATATATGGGCCTTGCCTCCTGAATCCTGTGAGTTCTGCATAATAACCATCAGTTAGCTAAGTCTCCAGCTCCTGCGTGGTGTTTAAGCTGGGCTGGTCCTACCCCCTGAGGAAGGTAGCAGAAAGTCTTGACACTTTGGGGTCAGGCACAAGCAGCTGCTGGTTCCCTGCTTCACCACTGTTAGCCTTGAGGTCAATCCTTATAACTCTCTGGGCCTCAGTTTTTGCATCTGTAAGATGGGGATGATGATACCCACTGTGGGGCTGGGAGGCTCAGAGACAGTGTTAGTGTAGAGGTTGCAGCTTGGTGACCTTCACAACTGGCAGAGGCACTTTGACCTAAATGTCGGTTCCTGTGGGGTCCATGGGCCAGGAGCTGTCGTCTCCTTTGTGATGATGAATTATGTAGTGATTTTGAGCCCTTAATACATGGTAATGGTTATTGAGGTTGTGGCTTTGGTTCAGGGCTATGAGTGATTTGATACTGAGTGACCCACCCGCAGGCAGGAACACTTCCCTTTGATTTGAATATGGTTCTGTTGGGAACAGATGATTTGCATAACAGTTATTCCTCTTACAACACTGTCTACTAAAATGCAGTGTGGTGAGCAGTCAACACAGCCTGTGGGATGGTAAGAGCCCACACGGATCCCTTACCTTCTCTGGGCCGCACGTTCCCCAGTGGTCACTGAAGAGTGGTGGAGAAGAGCTTATCCCCTGGGTCCCTAGCTAGGACTTTGGGATAATCTGTGTGCCCACATATCCCATAGGCAAGGATACCGGAGACCTGCTGTGTGAGGTCTGAGGATAAGGGTCAAACTTGGTCCACCTTCCCGTCAGTTTGCATGTTACGGCCCTGACCTTTGGCCCTCAAGGCCCTATGGCAGCCCCATGGAGGTGACCTGACTTCTTTTCCCCTGTCTGGGGTCAGCTATCTCCCTGGGTCTTGGGAGAAACTTCAGCCCCTCTCCCTACCACTTCCCTCCCTCCCATGGAGATTCTACTTTAGGAAGCTGAGCCCTGGGAAGGTCTCCAGAGAAGCACAGGGCAAGGGGTAGGAGACAGGGAGGGGCAGAATGAGGTACAGCTTGGTGCCCAGCAGTCCTTCTGCTGTAACGGCCTCTCCCCCCTAGAGGCATTTCCACTCCTTTCCCTTTTAGCTTCATTGCCCTCTACTCCCACAGTCACTGTGTTCCTCTCCCCGGACCCCAGCTCATCCTCTAATGGGATTTTGTGTCCTTGTCCCTTGTGCCGCCCGCTTGTTGGGGCTCCTGGTTCACTCCGGAGGCCCTACTGCCCAGTTGCAGGCCTGGCACACAGCGGACTCCAGAGAATGGTGAATGGATGAATGGACAGACAGGCAGGGCCAGGGAGAGGCAAGAGGAGCACGCAGGCCACAAAATACGAGGCAGCACGTGCCAATGGGACCTGGTCCTGGTCTGCGGAAGGGTGAGCAGCTGCTCACGGAAGCCTGCTAAAGCCAGAGCAGCCGCTGTGTTTGTGTATTTACCGTGTACCAGGCATATCACCACATTATCTCATTTAATTTGATCCCAACAGCCCCATGAGATAGGTATTATTATTACCCTCATTTTTCATGTGAAGAAACTAAGACTTGGAAGTTTGTGCCCAGAGGAGGAACTGGAATTGGAAGATGGGAGTGCCAGACTCAAAACCTGCTGGACTCTTCCCTGAGGACCTTCCTCACTTGGCCAGTCCCTGCTGACCGTGGCTCTATGGGTGTGGTGGTCCCCGGGTTCTGAGCATTCTGTTTGCTGCCTCCTGGGGCTAGCGAGAAGGGAAGGGGAGACACCGTCTATAGTTTCCTGGCGTCACCTGCTCCCTCTGGGCCTCAGTTTTTTCAGCTGCAAGTCAGTTTCCCTGCTGCACCCAAGCTCGGAGGGTTCTGCAGCTAGTGGCACCCTCACTGAGTAGCCAGAGCGGCCTCCCTTCGGTTCTGGTCCGGTTTGCTGGGGGAGCTCCCAGAGGGCCAGCCCAAGTGACTGACTTGCCCAGGGTCCAATGGCTGCAGATCCCGGTTACAGGCCTGCCTCCCAGGTGCTCTCCAGTGACTAATCCCTACCCGCACCATCCCTCCTGAAGCCTCTTAGAATTACAGCTCGCACATGTAGTGGCTGCCACTGCGGGCAGGAGCAATGCTGGGTGTAATTTACACCTCTTGGCACAGCTGCACTGCCTCTAGGAGGCTGTAGAAAGAGCACGGCCAGGAGCCAGGCAGGGTGAGAACACCCATGGTCACTCTCCACTCCATTCTCTGGACCAGCCAGACAGCCTGCCTGCTTCTTTGCCTGCAGTGCCCTCGCTCCCGCCAGGCTTCCTGCCCTGCCAGCAGGGCCCTGCTGCTGGCCTGCCCAGGAGCCTGCCACCAGCCTGGGAAACCTTTGAGGTTTCCCTGTTTATGTATGTATGTATGTATTTTAAGTAGGCTCTGTGCCCATCATGGAAGCCAATGAGAGGCTTGAACTTATAACCCTGAAATCAAGATCTGAGCTGAAATCAAGATTCGGGCACTTAACTGACTGAGCCACTGAGGCATCCCTCCCTTTTTATTTATTTGTTTGTTTATCCCTCCCTCTTTATTTAAAAGATGAAATGCAGAGTTTATACTTACCTGCAGGGTCTGCCTCAGGGCTGTGCACACCTGGACTATCGGACTACCGGACTACCGCTTGCTGTCTCAGGAAAACACAGGAGCCCCAGGTCCTAGGGAAAATGGGCAGCGTCTGGACAGTGTGGGTCCCCTCTCAGTGTGTACCCAGGCCCTGGGGACGCTGAGCCTGGCCAGGGGCAGGAGGCAGTCTTAGGTAGGGTTCTAAGCTAAGAGCAGAATCCTGTTGTCATGGCCCCTCTACACACACTCAGGGCCCAGAGAACACCTCTGAGGACCTGCAGAGCCAAGTCAGCTTTGCAAGCTGGCTTTGGTTAGACAAGTCCTATTTTCCCAGAGGCCGCCCTCGAGTGCTCCTTGAGAGCTGGGAGGACAGGAAGAGCAGGTTCTGGATCCCTGCTCGACTGCCTTTCCTGCCCTGTGATTCTGGTTGCTGCGGCTCCTGGGTGTCGGGCTCCTACCTGGCAGTGTGGGAGTGATGCCTGCTCATAATTTGGGGGTAAAGCGTGCATGTGCATTGACAGGCCACTGCAGCATCCAGACCTCCACAGGACTACTGGGTAGAGGTCATCCCACAGCTATCACCGCTGGTCTGACCTCTGCCATCTTCTCCACCACCTTTCTCTCCGTCCCAGCCCTTCCCTCGCTTTGTTCCCTCACTGCCCGCACAGCATTCACTCCTGTGTCCATCAGTCAGTCCATCTGCTGTCTCCTTCAGTCTGGTAGAGTTCCCCAGGCCTTCTTTGCCTGTCCAGACCCTGACACTCAGCAGGGGGGACTTTTGTAAAAGTCCTTTATTTGGGGTTTGTCTGATTTTCCCAATGATTCGATTGTGTTTATGCATCTTTGGCAGAAACGTCATGTAAGTGTTGCCTGTATTCTCTTCATCATGTCCTGTCAGGCGACAGCCAGTGCCAATTTGTCTCCTTACTAATAAGTTCGCTGGGATCACTTGGTTTAGGAGGTGTCTTCCCTGCTTCTCTACAGTGAAGTTACTCATTTTTCCCTTTGTAATTTATAAGTATTTGATGGGAAGTTACTTTGAAACGATGTAAATACCCTATTCCTCATCAGACATTAATTTTATTTATTCATATCTATATTTCCTTTGGTTTCCTATTTTGTTCTGTGGAATACAATCTGTTGTCACTATTTTAATACATGGGTTGTCCCAGCTTTAGTCTGTGGTAGGTGGCCAACTGTCCTAGTTTGTCTGGGACTGAGGGGTTTCCCAGGATGTGGGATTTTCATTGCTAAAACTGGCAAAGCCTTGGGCAAACCCTGACAAGTCGCTCACTGAACCAGTGGGAGCCCTTCATGATGTGTCTGCAGGGCAAGGTCCCTATCGCTCTGTGAGTGTGTCCTTACTTGCTGACCCAGCCCCAGAATCACACATTTCTCTGGACCTGGAACAAGGACCTACACACCTACACAAGGCTACAACACCCCAGAGGGACTGGAGCAGACAGAACGTGGCTTGCCTACACACCTCACTCTCGTTTGCCTCTGTACCTGTTCCCTGGCTTCTCTCTCTTCCAGGGCCCTCGGCAGACACCTGCCTTCCAGACAGCTTCTCTGTGCAGCCCGATGCCTCCCTTCACCTTGCAGAGCTGACCTCCTCCTTTGTGCCCTCATCGGGTGGTTTGGACTACTTCTCCATTGTCAAGTTAGTCTCCTCCCTCAACTGAAAGCCTCTGGAGCACAGGCCTGAGTCAACTCTGATTCTTCTGTGCTCTGCACAGGACTGGAATTGGGGCCTGTTAGTTAACTGATTGGATCTGGAGTCATACCCTTTCATCCCGAAGAAGAGCAGAGAGGGAGGGTGACTTGTTCAGGGTCACACAGTAAATCTTTGCAGGCTGGAGCCTGTCTTTGAGCTTTCTTTTTTTTGTTTGTTTTTCTTCCTTCCTTCCCTCCTCCCACCCTCCCACCCTCCGTCCCTCCCTCCCTTCCTTTTGTGTTTTAGACCTTTCTTTGAGAGTCAGCAGTTAGTCCTCATCAACATGAACTGTCCGTAGACTTTTGAAAGGCACCTGGGTAACCAGCCTATGAAGCTTGTTTGACGAAATTTTACCCTTGTTATGTTTTCCGGACAATTGCACACGAGTACAGTAGGGAACATTCCTTATTCCCTTGGCCCAGACAGCTGTGTTGAGCCTGGTGCACATCTGGAGTCCCCATCTTCATGGCAAATTTCCAGATCTCTCTGTGTGCCTGAGGGCCACGCCTCTTGCAACCCACTCCACAGATGCATTCGTGAATGTCAGTGGCGTATTCTCTGGTCACTGCATCGTTCGTGGCAGAATGGCCCTTCCTCTTCTCACCACACTTCTTTGCAGGAGCCATTCTGCCAGACCCAGGTTGGAAAGGGAACTTCGAGGGTTGTCCTAATTCTAAAATGGGGCTAATACCTCAGAGCCTTTCTGTGAGAACAAAATGTGGTAATGTGTGTAAAGCACTTAGGATAGTGCCTGGAGGGGAAAAAGGAAGACTCTCTCCTCTGCTGGAGGAAGAAGGGGGTGGAGAGGAGAAGCAGGGGTCTGGGGGAAGGGTAGTACCTGGCATCTGGTTAGTGCACCCCTCTCAGTACCTCTGGGCGACCTTTCTACTTAAATTTTGTCATTATTGTAGGAGCAGTACTATACATTTTAGAAAACAAGAAATACAGCAAAAAGAAAACCATCATATTCTCATCATCTCAAGATTGCTGCTGTTAACACTTTAGTGATTATTCTTCCCGAGGGTTTTCTGTGCATAGATTTCCTCCACAGTGAGCTTATACTGCGCATTCCATTTTGGAACCTGCTTTTCCTCAGGCAGCATTCTACCACTTTGTTTCAGTAAATTTTCAGTGCACCTAATACTCAGAAGATATCCACATTTCTCCAGTCATCTCAAATATAGCCCTTAGAGCTGTTTGGTCCAGGTCAGCATGCAATCCAGGACCACACCTTCTATCTGGTTCTTGGGTCCTGTCAGTCTAGCCCAGACCCTTCATTATGACGTTGACCTGTAGAAGCAACTGGATCAGTGGCCTTGGAGAGTGCCTCACCATCTGCCTTCAGTTGTATTGTGAAATTTAGCTGGTTCTCTATCCTCCGTATTTTCTGTAAAGTGAAGTATATCCCAGGCTTGATGAGTTCACTGATGCCTAGAATACCTGGTAGGTGGTGATGTGCCCTTCCTGTGGCCTTTCCTCACCATTAGTGTGCCAAGGCCTAACACAAGGTTAGAGGAAAGGCAGTATGACTCGCCCTCATATGGTTACATAGATCCCCTTTTTTAGTAACATGTGCGGCTCCCTTGGCACCATCTGAATGCCCAGTTCTGGGAGAACTTTTTAAACTATACAAGAAAACTCGTCCAGTTGCTAAGGGGAACTTGATTCTGGGGTTTGGAGCTTTGAGGTGAAAAAAAATCACAGAACAAAGACATGAGCTAAGTTTCATCTTGCTGAGTGCAAACTTAACATAGTTCTGTTTTTACAGATGTATGATCTGGGTTAAATCCCGGCTCTGCTGCTTACCAGCTGGGCGACCTCAGGAAAGTTACTAAACCTCTCTCAGCCTCAAGTTCCTCCTTGGATTTCTTGTCTGACAGAGTTGTTTTGAGGGTTAAATAAAAAAAAGTATCCTTGGTTCTTTTCTCCCCTAGATGGAAAGCTCTTTGAGAGCAAGGCTAAAAACTGTAAGAAATCCAAAGATGTTGGGGGTACCTGGGTAGCTCAGTAAGTTAAGCATCTGATTCTTGGTTTTGGCTTAGGTTGGGATCTCAGGGTCCTGGGATTGCGCTGCATCCCATGTCTGGCTCCGTGCTCCATGCAAAGTCTGCTTGTCCCTCTCCCTCCCCCTCTTCTCCTCCCCGGCACCCCACACTCACTCTCTCTCCCTCAAATAAATAAATACAATCTTAAAAAAAAAAATCCATGGGGTGCCTGGTGGCTCAGTCTTTAAGCGTTTGCCTTCGGCTCTGGTCATGATCCCAGGGTCCTAGGATCGAGTCCCGCATCGGGCTCTCTGCTCAGCAGGGAGTCTGCTTCTTCCTCTCTCTCTGTCTGCCACTCTGCCTACTTGTGTTCTCCCTATCAAAGAAATAAATCTTTTTTAAAAATCCAGAGATGTTTGTTGGATTTAAAAAAAAAAAAAAGCATACAAATGATATGGTAGTGAGTCTCACGGATGAAAAAAACCATCCATTTAGGCATTTGTTTATTTATGCTTTCAATTCATTTAACATGTACCTATTCCACGTTCTGCACTGAGTCAGCTGTGAGCCTCAGCCATGATATTCAGGAGTCTGGGACTGCACCGAGAGAGAGATTTAGTGTCTGGGAGTCCAGAAGTTCTGGCCTGGTCATTCAAGAAGTCTTCCTGGAGAAGGAGACTGGGATGGAAGGGGAGGTTTGCTAGGGGCTGTCTGTCTCCTGGCACAGGCGGCTGCTGGGAGGGCTGGACAGGGCTCACAGCAAGAGGTCAGCCCGTGCTGGCCTCAGAGCTGCTGTTCTTCTCTGTCCGTCTTCTCCTCTTCTTGCCTGTCCCCACTTGGGTCTCCTGGCCGGGGCGTGGAAACTTGTGTGGCCCTGACACCCCCTGTGTGTGTCCACAGTGCCGGATGGAATGCCGAGACGTGCCAGCCGAGACGCTCTATGACGTGCTCCACGACATTGAGTATCGAAAGAAGTGGGACAGCAACGTCATTGAGACCTTCGACATCGCCCGCCTGACAGTCAATGCTGACGTGGGCTATTACTCTTGTGAGCAGCCACAAGCACCATCCCAGCTCTCCGCCCCCACCCGGGCCTCTAGCCCAGCCTCTTTCTCCCTCCTGCCCACCCTGCGCTCACTCCTGCGGCCAGGCGGCTCCGACACCCAAGTGCTGAAGATGGAGGGTCGCCCTCCCTGGCGTACATGAGCACACACACATATTCATGGATACACATTCCACACATGTGTACACAGTCACGTTGCAGCCCACGTATGCAGGCCTCGTGCCGTATGCTCCCAGTCATACATCGTCAGACACACACACTCACGGTAACGTCGTTCTCCCATATACTCACGATCACACAAACAGCCAGGTCAGC
Organism: Meles meles; assembly: GCF_922984935.1. Taxonomy (NCBI): domain Eukaryota; kingdom Metazoa; phylum Chordata; class Mammalia; order Carnivora; family Mustelidae; genus Meles; species Meles meles. The sequence continues at coordinate 60,325,447 of NC_060073.1, read as the reverse complement.
AAGGGAAGGGCCACGGGAGGCAGTGAGGTGGTCCCTGAGACCAGAGGGGAGAGGAGAGGGTTCTGTCCTTTCTCTCTCCTAGCCTTAGCTCTGGGACTGTGGTCTGGCAGGGGTTGGGGTACCCATTCGGATCAGGGAGAACTGGCAGTTGATGAGACATCTCTGTGCCTGCCTCAGCTGTGCCCTCCCTTGCAGGTAGACAGGCCGGTGGCCTGGCTGAACTGTCCCTTGCACTCCACAGGGAGGTGTCCAAAGCCCCTGAAGAACCGTGATGTCATCACCCTCCGCTCCTGGCTCCCCATGGGTACTGACTACATCATTATGAACTACTCAGTCAAACACCCTGTGAGTCTACCTGCCTTCCCTGCTGGGGGCGCAGGGGAAGGGGCCGGGTATGGCCAGGCCAGCAGGCCGGCCCAGGAAGAGGCCGCCAACCCTCAGTTTCCTTCCTACATAGTGAGAATATTGGCTCTGGTCTCCCTGCTCAGCTCTCAAATCGTTGAGAAGAGGGTGATGTAGACCATCCCTGTGGGCAAGTGAGATGGGCTGGCTGGGAAAGGGGTGCAAGGGGTGAGAGGCAGGGCTCTCTGACCCTCTCTGAGGCTGGGCCACCTTGCTCTGGCCTGGGCAAAGAGGAATGTGTGTGCTTGCCCACCTATGTGCTCATGACCCCTGACTGCAGACTGGGGGCATTCCTGGGAAGAGCGGGGGGAGCTTAAGAGAGGCAGAGGTGACCTAGTCTGAGTCCTCCCTTTCTCCTGCATCAGGCCTGGCTTGGAGTGTATGCCAGGAGTTTCGAACTAGCTACCTCTATGTGTGCGTGTTTGTGTGTGTGTGTGTGTACTCACAAAGACACTTCTTTTGCCCCAACCCTGAGTCTCACCTCCCTTTGCCTTCCATCCCCAGAAATACCCGCCTCGGAAAGACTTGGTCCGAGCTGTGTCCATCCAGACGGGCTACCTCATCCAGAGCACGGGGCCCAAGAGCTGCGTCATCACCTACCTGGCCCAGGTGGACCCCAAAGGTGAGGGCTTGGCCCCAGGAGCCCATCAGGGGATCCTTTCCTATACCACAGGGGATGTGACCTGATCTTCTAGGGATCAAAAAGGGCCTCTGTCTGGAGCTATTTTATATTTGGGGGCCTCTCCATCCAGAATATCATTGGAACCAAGGTGCAAGACTTGATAATGGTTTGAAAAACAAAGGCCAAGGTGGTAGGTGCTGCTCCACGATGAGGCCTGGAGCTCTTTTCCTGGACCCCCGCGCCCTGGCTCTGACGTGTTTCCCGCTCACTAGTTGCTCTCACCCTGTCTGTCTTGCTGGCTCCTACCCTTGCCCATCCCAGCAGCCCGAGTTTTCCATGTCTCAATACTCTTTCCCTCAGGAGGGCTCAGCTGTTCCCCAGGCTCTGCGGCCAGCTGACATGCGTTTCTGCTAGTATCCAGATCCCTGCAGCCATTGGCTTCCTGGATTCATCCCTCCAGATGTCTTCCAGGACTTGAGAGTCACTGTATCCCATGCTGAACTCTCTCTCCTTCTAGGTTATGCCTTCTCCTAAGCCACAACCCCCAGTCACCCATGCCAAGAATCTGGGGGTTGACAGGAGTGCCCTCTGCTTGGCTCCCAAATCTGGCCACCCATTCTTATTGATTCTACCTCCTAAATAGCTCCTGAATCTGTCCTTTCTCTCCGTACTCGGCCACCTTGTCTGTCCTTAGAGCTACTAAAGAATTTCTCCAAAACACATATTTCTACATGACTCTCTTCTGATTAGAATTCTTCTCTGGCTTTCCGTTGCCCTCAGAGGCTTTCACAGTCCCTCCTCATACCTTACATGGTCCCACCTCCCTGTGTAGGCAGCGGTTTCCCTCAGCCTCGCACCTCTCCTCCCTCCCTCATGCCGTAGGGCTGCTTCAGATGTCACCTCCTTTGTCTCTGATACCCAGCTCACCACTGGCTCCCTGCTTGGTGGGCCCATTCCCCTCCAGCAGAGCCCTTGGCACACTGTTGGGCCCCAGACAGTGAGCTGTTCTTTGGGCCCCGGGGATTGGCCCAGAGTAGGCGTCACGGAGTGGATGTGGAGTGAGTGCGTGAACGGGTGACTGGGTAGAGGATGGGTAAGCCCTGAACATCTTTGCCTGGGTGTGCCCAAGCCCCACCGAGGGTCCAGTGAGCCAGGCCCAGGGCCCTCTTGCTCCTTACTGACTGTGATGGGTGTCAGGCAGAGTAGACACTTGGGAATGAGAAAGGGTAGACAACTGGGTTGTGGGTTCCAGGTCGGACCAAGGTGGGGTGCTCAGCCAAGGGGCCTGTGTAGCAGCTAGACTTCCTGGGGCAGGGGACCTGGAAGGACAGGTAGATGAGGGGCTGAGCCTCAAGGCCGTTCACAGGTTGGGTATCAGTGGAGGGGAGGTGGTGGGTGGGAGCTTGGTGGGTCATGATTTCAACCTACTTGTAGCCTGTGGTCACCTAGGACCTGGTGGTTTTCTTCCATGCAGTCCTCTGGGGCTCAGCAGAGGGATGGGAGGGGTGGATGGGGTGGGTTTGGGGGGACACAACAGAATGATCCTAGAGACCTTGGGCTGAGGTGGAAAGAGAAAGTGAGGATGATGCAGTCTCACAGGACTTGACTCACGGCCTCCCCCCAACTCTCAGGGAGAAGAGGGTACCCTCTGTGGAAGCCCCAGGCTGGAAGGAGTGGGATGGTATATACGTTTGGGGGTTGGGTCCCTTAGGCAGCTGCTTTCCTTCTCTCCTCATTACCCTTTCCTGCTCTCATAGGCTCCTTACCCAAGTGGGTAGTGAATAAATCTTCTCAGTTCCTGGCTCCCAAGGTGAGTGGCTTGGGACTTTGGGGTACCGAAGCTGGGGGAAAGGGTTCAAGGAGGGGTGGGTCAAGGATGGGGAGTGGGAGTCAGGGGGCGGAGTCAGGGCTGAGGGGCGGAGTCATGAAATGGGCCAGAGTCAGGATACCGGGAGCAGGGGACTGAGCCGCTGGAGGGCGCAGGCTGGGACTTGGCGAAGATGCAGTCCCGCTCCGCGTCCACCCCTGATTTGGCTGTGCGGCGGCCCCACAGGCCATGAAGAAGATGTACAAGGCATGCGTCAAGTACCCGGAGTGGAAGCAGAAGCATCAGCCGCACTTCAAGCCGTGGCTACACCCAGAGCAGAGCCCGTTGCCGAGCCTGGCGCTGTCGGAGCTCTCCGTGCAGCACGCGGACTCGTTGGAGAACATCGATGAGAGCGCTGTGACAGAGAGCCGGGAGGAGCGCTTGGGGGGCGCAGGCGGTGAGGGCAGCGATGACGACACCTCGCTTACCTGAGCGCGGCACCACCGCTGGGACCAAGACAAGATGGAGTGGGGCCGGGGTGGCGGATCCTCCCGCGCTTTCTCCCCTCCCCCACCCCCGCGCCTCTTAGGGACGCTGGGCTCCGGCCCAGGCTGGCGCTGTGGCCTGGCTGGACACAGCCCCAATAAACGATCTCACAGCCTCAGCTGGTTCGTCGCTGTGCCTGCTTCCCACCACCCTGGGGCCCGACCACCGACCGAGGCAGCCCTTAATCCCCTTGTTCTAGAGCTCATTTTGTGAATTTCATTATTGATCACCTGGCCTTAATCCCTTCAGGCAACCCCTCCTTTCCCCAAGTGCGGCTGATGGTGTACGTGAGGTTGTTCCATAGTGTATTCTCTTCTGTATCTGTTCATTAGTTCACTAATCCGCTGGCCTGTCCTTGTTGCCTGTTTGCTTTAGGCTCTTCCGCTACTTTTCAGGGCTCTGAGAGAAGTAAGTCTGGCCCGGGGTCAGGGGTCAGAGGGTGAGGTTCTTCCATGTGACCTTCAGCCTAAGGCCCCACTGGTACAAGCTGTGGAAGTAGAGGGTCTGACACTCTCCAGTCGTCACAGAAGGAAGGCAGAGAGGTTCCTGGGTCTCAGACCACATGGCTGTGGGCCTCAGAATGAAGATTGGGGGCAATATGTTCTGGAGGAGGAAGGTTGGGGGTTGAGATGAGGGTCATCAGACTTCAGTGCAGTGGAGGGACCAGGTTCTGTGAGTGGAGACTTCCCTACGTCACTTTGAAGACCTCAGGCCTATGTTACCAGAAAAGGTAGGGCTCACAGTCCTCTGCAAGTGGTCAGATGCCTGTCCCCTGGTCCTGTGTTCCACCTGGCTGCTTTCAAGTCTAAGCTTTGAGATTTAGAGAGGTGCCTGAATCTCACCTGTTCTCAGTGACCTCCAGGTACCCTCTGCCACCTAAGGGACACCCCTGCTATCAGGTTGGGAGGGCGAGAGCTCTGTGCTCTGGCCCTCCTTAGTGTTTTTGCACCCCATATGAATTTGGGGCTGGGAAGTTCTCTCTAAGGTTTGGCCCTCTCCTCCTCTCCTGGAAAGATACAACCCATTTGGAGTTGACTCTCTTCTAGAGGGGTGAGGTGGATGTACTGTGCAGGGTAGGCAGAAGATTCTACAACTCTCCAAGACTTGGGTTCCCATCCCAGGCTTGCCCAATACTGGCTTTGTAACTCTGGACAAGTCCTGGAACTTCTTGGAGCTTCATATTCTAATCCCTAACCTGGGGTGATGATTTTTGCCTTCAGGGAGAGGTATGAGGATTCAGATAAAAGGCATAAATTGCCCGGCACTGGGCTTGGCATTTGTACTAGGTGCTCAGATTAATGACTCCTAATCTCAGAGCCAACCCCCGCACCCCATCCTAGTGAGAGCTGTTCTTTCAAATATAGCCACTGGGCATTTGGAGAAATAGAAGCACAGAGAAATTAGGGTCTCTTGACTTGGCTGGCCTCAGAGGTGACAGGGACACAGGACCCAGGAATTCCTCCCAAACCCAGGGCCCTTATCTGTGTATGTGCTGGCAGGATGGGCAGACATTTTACCAATCTCAGCCACTGAAGGTGTCTTGGTGCCAGGACCTCAGGCTCTATGCAGCCTCCTGCCAAGGGATCCCTCAGCCCTTTGACTGTGTAGGGCTCTTCCCCACCACACTGCCCCTGGGGGATGTGGCCCCCGAGAGGGAAGTGGGATATCCTCAGAGAATGAGGTGGGGAAGGACAGGAGGAGAAGGTTAGAGACCCAGGTCGTCCCGCCTTCAACCGCCCCTTTCCATCCTGGGGGTCTGGGACGCTGGGACGGGGATGGGGGGGGGGGAGGTCTGGGAATGTTGTGTGGCTCATTCCCCCGCCGCATCCCGGGGGTAGGGTCACCAGGAGAAGGGTGGCAAGAAGCTGGGAGACTCAGGAAGAGATGGAGACTCAGCGTGCGGGGAGGTTGGAGGTAGATCTTAACTTCAAGAGACAGAGACGGACTGGCAAGCAACGAGAAGGGCGGGGGAGACGCACCGACAGACCTGTCCGCTACGCCAGCCAGGCCCGCGGGCTCAAAGACTGCGACTAGGCAAGGAGGAGCAGGGGGCGGATCCCTGCCCCTTCCCGGCCCTCCCCTCTCCACCCCCGGGCGTCACGTGGGTCAGGCGGAAGCACCCGGCGGGGTGGGCGCGCCAGCCTGCGGCCGCGAGTTCACTACAGCGGCGTGAGTCAGTGGTGGCGCCGGGACCCTGACTCCCCGGGTCCCCGCGTGGAGTCTTCGCTCAGAACAAGTAAGTGCGACTGCTGGGTCTTCCCCGTCCCCCGCCCCTTCACCCGGTGTTGACTGGAGTTTCCCCATTTCGCAGAAGGGAACGCCGAGACCGCGCGCGGGTTGTGCGCCCCGCGCCTACTTCCGCGGGCGTTTCTCCCGGGGCTGTGGTCTGCTCTACCGTGTGGTGATGGGGATGAGGGTCACCACCTAAGGATGCGCGATCGGGCCAGAGTCGGTAGGGAGGAGGGCGAACCGGCGGGTCAGGGGGCTTCCAGCTATTAGTCCTTTGGCTTGAACGTTCCCAGGAGCCGAAGCCAGCCCGCCCTCTGGCGCTTGCTGCTCTCTTCTGTGAAATGGAGGCTCCCACCTCCTTGACCTCGAGACCCTTACCGCTCAGTACTTTCCTATGACCCTATGCCCTGGACCTGGGGCTCCAGTGACCTTGGGCAGACGACTTCCGGTCTCTGTGCCTCAATTCACCATCAGTAAATGGGGGCATGGCCTCCCAAGAGCTACCTGGCCCAATTGCTGGAAAGAGGAGGTGTGTGTTCACTGAATGGGGTCAAGCTGCGAGTGGGTTATTGGCGCTGGAGAGAGCAGGCTTGGAGTGCAGCCTAGGGGGCATGGGATGGGTGTTTGGTCCAAGATCTCCAAGTGTGATTTTTGGTGTTGGGGAACTCTGATCAGGAGCGATTGCAGTACGGTCTGGCATATACATTTCCCTCATCCAAAGCTCTTGTCCTGGGAGCTTTCCTTGATCCCCAGGCTTGGTTGCAGAGAAGGGTGGGGGGGAGGAGTTGCTGCAGGGTGGTACAGATTTGTGGAGGTACTCAGGTAGGATTTGACTGTGTTCTGAGCACCAAGGTCCAAACCGAGGCACCCAGGATATCTGTCTTTGGAGAGTGGAGAGTGCCCAGGTTAGGGGGAGACCTCCCAGCAAGCTTATTATAGGGTAGAAAGATCCCAGCAGAATCTGGAAGACAAGTGCAGACAGGTACCAAGATAGAATCAGGGACTGGGACTTTTAGAGGCCCAGGGAGGAGGAGATGACTGGAATGGGCCTTGGCAGTGAAGTGGCAATTAACAAGGATAAGGACCCCCCAGAGGACAGCACAGTTTGTGCAAAGGCAGGAACTTTCGTGGTATATTTGAAGAATGGAAAGGAGATGGGTATGGCTGGAAGGGGTAGCTGGGGCAGGGTGCAGCAAGAACCCATCCCCATGTGTCCCATGGCTGGTTGGGGATTGCCTAGACCCTGGCCTGTGGGACCTTGCCTCCTCATTCACCACTTCCTCCCAGGAATCGGGCACAAGGTGGTCGTTCCAGGCACAGTCCTGACAACTGGTGAGGTGGAAGTGGGCAGAGGCCACCTGGGGCCCAGACTGCCCCCAGGCTTCATCAGCCCAGCTGCACCCCCACCACCTCTCAGGCTCCAGTCATGCTTTTCTGCACCTGAAACCTTGGCCCCTTGTGCAGGTTGCTTGTCTTCCCCACCCTCCCTCTCCAGAATTTTCTCCCCACCCAAAAATCTATGTCCTTTGGGACTTCACAGGTGGGTTGCTTATTGCCTCTTCCTTCCTCGCCTTTCAGTCCTTCCTAATGTCACAGCTTGGGAAGGGTCTCCTTGGAGCTCTGTGGGGAAGGCCCTGCAGAGCCCTGGGGATTACTGGGGCTTGGGGTAGTTCCTGCACAGCAATCAAACATTATGTTGCTCTGCAAGTCCCCAAACTTCTTAGAGCCCCCATTTCCCCATCTGTAGGATGGGATGATAAGCCCTGGTCTCATGCTCTAGAGAGAGACCGCTGGAGCAAGAATTGGGCCTGAGAGTAAATCTTGTTCCCTGAAATTAGTTTGAATGAAGGAAAGAGACAAACTGGAGGGAAGGGGTCAGTTCAGAGAGGTAAGGGGCATCTGAGAGTCCTAGGGGCTGGTGGTGGACTAGCCTAGTACTAAGACTAGGGCATCGGCTAAAGAGAAGGGAGTCCCCTCTATTCTCTGGGGCCCTCTCCCCTCCCCACCCCACTCTTCCTTTAGCCAAGCTCAAAGCCAGCCAGCTGATGCCCAAACAAGTAGCCTCTGTTCCCAGGGTGGGGGAAGGGGAGGCAGGCCCTGGGCTCTAGGCCCGCCTGTCCAGCGCTGACCCTGCCGTGCACCCCTCCCTCCCGCCCTTAGCTCTGTATCTTAACCCTTGGGAGCCTGGGATGGGCCTTGGGTTGCTTGAAGGTTCATACCCGCTGCTCACCAGCTGTCTCCTCCCCACAACTTTAGGTTCCCAAAGGTTCTGTTGCAGGAGGAGGGATGCAGTAGGACACGATTTGGAAATGAAGAAGGAAGGAGGGAATGGAGATGGGAAGGAGACTGGAATAGATAGGGTCATGGACACTCAGATACACTTGACCCAGAAGCTTTTCTTCATAGATGGGGAGACTGAGGCCAAGGACTAGAGATCAGACCAGGATCAGACAGTGAGCCCTGGTGGTGAGGGTCAGGACAGATCCGACCCCTCGTCTGGGCCCTCTTGGGGAAAGAAGAGGGAAAAGGAGAGAGCTCTGTTTGATTTGAGCACCTATCATGTGCCTGATGCTGTACATTTGCACTTGATTTAACTTCATACCATTCCATGAGATGAGGATCACTGCCCAGTAACATGGCGGGCGGGGGGGGGGGGCAGCCTCAGAAAGCTGAGGAATCACATCCGTGAGAAAGATGTCAGTAAAGAGGCCCATAGCACTGAAGGCACTATTATGTATGCTAACCACTTTCGTCCTCCCCAGACAGCCACTGAGTGGTCTATAGAGGCAGGGTCAGGCAGGAGTTTCCTTTGCCTGCTTTGGCCTGATTTCCCCTCTCCCAGCTTGACCTTACCCCTTGAGCTCAGTCTGGGATCTGCTCAGTGAGGGGCTTTCCCTTGGGTGGTGGCCAAGGCGGCCTTGAGCAGAGTGTGACCCCAGCTGAGCAGACCCCGCCCTCCCTGAGGAGTAGAAGCCAGTCCCTTAGGTGGGCCCTCTCACCCCCTCCTCTGGTCTTAGTCTAGCTGGACTTGGCCCTCTTTGTAGCCCTGCACAGAGGGGTGTTTCATATTTCAGGAAGGGGTTTTGTGCTAAAGGGGCTGCTCCAAGGATCTGAACAGCAGGAAGGCATGAGGGGCCCTTAGAGATCCCCTATAAGTACATTGCCCGTGGAGCTCTGCCCCTAACTCAACACCAGGCCCCCCAGCCCTGATCAGAGAGGACATCTTGTCCCCTCACCCCCACCCCCATCAGGCCCCCAGACCTGTACATTCTGATGAGGGCCCTGGGGAGGACAGCCCAAGGAGGCCAATGACCTCAGGTGTCAGGGATGACCAGGGGCTGGCAGAACAGTGCCTGGTTGGTCTTTGACATGACCTTCCTGTGGAGTTTTTCCTCTGTCTCAGCCTTTGGAACATAGTTGAGAAGGGAAAAGATCTGTACTCAGGACATCTGCTCCAGAGCGTTAGGGCAATCCGAGTGGCTGGGAGGGGATGTGTACTTAAGTGACCAGTTCAGTAACAGCATTATTATTGAATGGTAGTAATAGCTAGTGTTTCTTGGAAGCTTACTCTGTGCCAGGCACTGTGGAAGCATTTTTTTTGACTGATTTAATCCTCAGCAAGTCTCTTGGGGTAGGTACCATTCCCATTTTACAGATGAGGAGACAGGCCCAGAGAGGTGAAGTGATTTGCCTACAATCACTCATTACAGGGAAGAGCCAGGAGTCTGAATGTCTCCCCCTCCGTGGTGAGAACTCAGCGCTGGGAGACACCGTGCGTGGAGGAGATCCAAACCCTGCTCTTCTCTGGGAACTGCTGGTCTGGGTGGCGGGCAGGGTGTGGAGGGCCACATGGTCATGTGACATTGCTGGCAGCCCACTGTGGGGATGGCAGGCCTGCCCAGGCATCCTGCTTGTAGACGGGGCCAACTGCTATCAAGTTCTGAGCCCCCCAGGGTCCCGGCCCTCAGACAAGCACCTCCTGGAGGTCTGCTTGCTGGCCTTGTTCTGTCCTGTTGGCTCTGGGCTTTGTTGAATATGACGGCTCTCCCATGTTTTGCTGATGAGGAGGTTGAGGTCAGTGGAAGCTAAGGGGGCTTGCTTGTGGTCTCTCAGCCCAGGAAAAGGAGAGCTGGAAGGGACAGCCGGGCAGAAGTTCTGAGGCCTGCATGCCACCTCCCTGCCTGGGGCCCAGTCAGGGCATCCTGGGCCTCTGAAACCCTGACTTCCCTCAGATGCGGCCTACCTGCCTTGTCAGGGCCCAGGTCTTTCTCCCTGACCAAACCTAGTTCTGTTATGGTGCCTGGGATGTGGAACAGCCAGATGTCAGTGACCAAATGAACAAACCTGGGGAACATGGTATCAGAGCCATGAGGCCAAGAAGCAGGGACCAGCTGTGGTCAAGAGTGTGCTGCTTAGTGCCAGAGGGGTCCAGAGGAGCACTCAGGGGCCAGAGAGGCCACCGTCCCCTGACCACAGCAGGGAGGAATGTGGCAAAATCTTCCTCCTCCTTATTATCTTCATTGTTGTGAGGGCAAGGGGGAGAGAGGAGCACTGGGACCTCTCATGGCCACTCTTCTGTCTCCATTCCCAGAGGAAAGAACTAGAGGTTACACGAAGGGAAGTCTGGCCTGGCCCTACTTCCCTCTGGCTGGGCCAGTAGTGGAGTGGGACAGCCCCCAGAATTGGGGGAGCTGCCCATTTCATCTTGCTACCCCAAATGCCTGGGTTTCCTTTGCTTCCTTCCCTATTGCCCCAGAGGACACTGCCTTGCTCCTGGCCTTCTCTCTCCCCTCCCCTCCTTTCCACCATAATTCCAGGCTGGGGCCCTGAACTCAGCTCCCCCTGATCTTCACAAAGGGACCAGGAAGCAACAGCTTCCACACCAGTCCCTAGGTGTGGACAGATCAGGACAGGAACGAATCAAACAGAGCAGGTAAGGTGGGTAGGGGGCCTTCTCCATTCCTCTTTCTTCCCATCCACCCTCTCCCCACACAGAGCAGCTAGGATTGGAGGATTCTGAGTCAGAGATCCTAGGCATTGGGGATTCAAGGATTCCAGGGTTTTGTGTGCTGGTGTTTCCTGGCTTCTGAATTTCCAAAATTCTGGGTTCCAAGAGCCTGGAAAGCCTTGAATTGCACTGGGTGGCCTCTGATTGAGACTGAGTCCTATGCCCCACCTTGGCTGACTGGTGCCAGACAGACAAGGCCCGGAGCTTCTCAGGGTTACTTCTGGGGTTCAGTGGCACAACCGGCTTCCAGACTCTGTGTGCTTTCTGCACCCACCATCCCCAGCAAGAGTGTTCAGCTCTTGCCTTTCAAGAAATCTGAGAACCATGTGGCGCCTGGGTTGCTCAGTTGTTAAGCATCTGCCTTCAACCCAGGTCATGATCCCAGGGTCCTGGTATGGAGCCCCGCATTGGGCTCCCCACTCAGCGGGAAGCCTGCTTCTCCCTCTCCCACTCCCCCTGTTTGTGTTCCCTTTCTTACTCTGTCTCTCTCTGTCAAATAAATAAACAAAATCTTAGAAAGAAGGAAAGAAATCTAAGAACCAGACCCTGGAAGGGAGACTAGGTGGTAGCCGAAGAGATAGCCATCCTGGTGGGGAATTGGGTGGGAACAGGCAGAGGCCAGGCAACCTCTTCATTTTCTGGCAGTGGGACTGTCCTGCTGGGTAGCAGGATGGGGTTGAGGGAGGGTCCAGGGAGGGCTGATGGCTGGCTGGGTCCGAGAGCAAGGTCTGGGTCATGCTGATGGATGAGCCAGGTCCTCCCAGGGCCAACATGGAATGTAGCTGAGCAGGCCCAGGACCCGTCTTGGAGGGTCAGAGCCAGGCTCAGGGGCCGCGACAGACTGGTGGATGGAGACCTGAGCCTGGGATCCCTCAGGGAGGCACTGCCCCTCCTTGGGGGGTAGGGAGGCTGGGCCTTGGCTCAGGGCCTTTGAATATTCTGCAGTGCTGCTACCCGCACCTGGTCCTGCCGGTGCCCCCTCTGAGCCTGTGGGCATAGCAGTTGCCCTCACAGGGCGTGGGCATGAGAATGGGAGCCACTTTGTGGGAAGGAGGCCTGTTCCCTCTTCTGAGAGAAGTGCCTTCCTCCTTGGAGACTTCCTGGCTGGTGTGTTCCTTCCTGGGTTGTGCTTCCCATCTCCTTCCTGCCACGCGTGCCTCTGGGCAGGCACCATGCAGGTGCCCGTGTGTGCCATGGGGCCCAGATGCATCCTCAGAGGACCTGGTGATTGCGCCTTTGTGCAGGTGTGGTCAGCGTTCAGCATCCTGGTGGACTGGGGTAGGAGGTGCTGGGCATTGCCCTCCTAGATGTGCGAGATGGGGAAGGTTTTTATCCATCTGAGTGGATCCCCAGGGAGCCCACTGGGGATCTGCAGCCGAAATGCCAGAGTGTTCCCAAAGCCAACTGTAGCCTGATGGGGGAAAAGGGACCCCAGAGAGCAGGGCTGGGGATGAGGCTTTGCCAGATGACAGTAAGATAGCTTTGGGGTGGGGTCTGTCTTGTATGCTGAAGGGGTGCCAGAGCCCCAGCTAAAGGCCTACCTCTCCCCTCAGACTGGGGCTTTACCTCCCCCTTCTGTCTCCTCAGCTCTGAAGATGGGCATGCTGAGCCCAGGGAGCATCTAGCTGTTCGCAGTTCTGTTCCAGTTTCTGTTTCGGGACATGAACCAGGACACTGATTTGCCTCTAATGCCAGTGACCTGAAAACCCAGAACCCACATTTCTCAGTGAGGGGCCTGCCTAGCCCAGTAGAGTCAGGGCATTGCTGCGGTATCTCTCAGGTTCCCCGAGGGACCCGACCCTCTCACTTCTTCCAAGGAACAGGCTAGTGGAAGGGGGTCCAGTCTGGGGCACCTGGGGCCTGGCCCTGACTTGTCTTGGGGCCCTGGTTAGTTTAGTTTCTTGCACCTGTCTGGGGTTCACTTTCCTCTCTGAAGGAGGGGAGGGCTGGGTAAGGTGGTCCCCCCGTGCCTGAGGAGTGGGTGGTTGGTGGGTATGGAGCGTCGGGGGAAGGCAGGCCTGCGGTCTGGCAGGCAGGAGACTACAGCTATACCTGGTGGGCACTAGGGAAATGGGCGGTGCCTGATCGAGGAGGCTGGAGGCCAGGTTCCAGCCACACTCTGGCCATTGATTGCAGTATGACCTCGGGCAAGTCATCACTTGCCTGGGAACTAATTTCCAAGTACAAAACTAGGAGATGTTCATTCATTCAGCAGATACTCACTGCCTGCCTGCCAGCCTCAGGCTGGATGCAGGGGAATCAGACTCTGGTCATGCTTTCAAGGAGCACTCAGCCAAGTCTGTGGTGAGACAGTCACAGATAGTGACATCCCTGCATGATCAGGGCTCTGGCCACAGGAGTCAGAGACTGCTTCCTGGAGCAGGTGACTCTTGAAGTTGACACTTGAACTTCAAGTGACCTTGAAGCTCTGCCTTGAAGAGCAAGGTAGAGTGATGTTCTAGGCAGAAGGAACGGTATAAGCAAAGACCTGGAGGTCAAGTGTCAGGCAGTGCGAGTGGAGGGAACGAGGTGGGAGAGGAGTAAGTGGCAGGAGCCAGGGGGTGGAGGCTCTTTGAACCCCACCAGATGACAGAAAGTCATGGAAGGGGTAGGCAGGGCCGAGGGGGCGGGGCTGGCCTCAGAGACTCCTGGAAGTCTGAGGTGGTTCTGACCTGTTCTGGGGAACAGTTGCCCGGTGGGCAGCAGGGTTGGGGGGTGTTGTCTGAGAGTCAGCACTTCCTCTCTGCGGGTAAGGGCTCCCTGAGCAATGTTTATCAGGCCAGCACAGCAGGAAGTGGCTGGGGCAGCTTCAGGTGGAGAGAAGGGGGAAGCCCAACCACAGAGGGGGCCAAGGAACCTCAGAGTCGAATCTTTGACTCCTAGAACTCCACTGTGAACCTTGATACCCACGTCATCCAACCATCCCTCTCCTTACCCAGGTCACAGGCCCCTGTCCCAGGCTCCTGACTGAGGTGAGCCAGGCCTTTGTGGACGTCCATTCCTCCATCCCTCCAGGGACCGGACACTTCTAGCCACTTGGGATAGGCCTGTGAATGAGACAGCGCCCCTGTCCTCTGGTTGAGGAGACGGACAATGAACAAATAAATGTGTAATGCAGTAGTCCAATGCCCCAACAGTGATACAGGCATCCAGGTCTGTAACCCCCCAGTGATAAAGCTGAAAGATGACACGGGGTCAGGGACTCAGGGGCACATTTTTAGGCAGAGCATTCAGGGAAGGAAGGCCTTGCATTTGAGAAAGTGCTGGGAAGAGCATGGGAGTGAATCATCAGATGTCTGGATGAGCATTCCAGGCAGAGGAGCTCCAGGGTCCAGCTCTGAGGTTAGCGCGCACAGAGTGGGTTGGAATAACAACGAGGAGACAGAGGCAGTGGGGATGGACTACACACAGCCTGCTAGACCTGTGCGGCTGTGTTGTTTACTGAGGGAGGTGGAAAGTCACTGGGGAGTGAGAGCTGGTCAGATTTGGGCTGTGTTTTGAAGGTATGCATTTATTTCTCACAAGTCTGCATGGTAGAGCTCTCATAATCCCTATTGTGTAGATGGTGAAACAGAGACTCAGAAATTTTATGAATTCCCAGTCTCCTAGCAGCTGGCACCCCTGTGCACCTACCAGCCCCCCACCCTGTGATCCATCCTGGAAGTGCCCTGCTATCTGGACAGTTAGGGCAGATGTCTTAGCATTGGCCTTCAAGGCCCTTCTCAGCCTGTGCTCATGCTCCCTCTCTCTTGCCCACCCGACCCCTTGTCCTCCCTGCTCTCTGCCTGTCTCTGCACTGTCCCCTGGGAAGAGATGGAATAGAAAGAGGGGCCCAGATGCTGGCTCAGATGCTGACTCCTGTGTTGTTTTAGACAGGGTACTTAACCTTTCTGAGGCTTAGTTTCTTTCTCATCCATAAGGTGGGCTAAAACCACTCACTTTCTAGACTGTCATGAGGGTGGTATAAAGCAGTCCCTACACCGTGTTTAGCACAGTGCCTGGCAGATGGAGAGCCTTCCATAATTACCACCTTTTGTTGTTCTAGGCAGGGATGGCCAGGCGGGGTAAGTGGGTGAGAATGTTCTCTGTGAGTTGGAGAGGAGAGGCCGAGTCATGGAGTCTTCCTATCTTCTGTCTGATTCTGTAGCTGGGAAGGCTGAGGTCACACATCACACTGGAGGCCAGAGCCTGTGTGGCTGGTACCCGGTCTCTGTCTCCTTGCCAGCGCCCACCCTGCCAGTTTAATCACCTCTACCCCATCAACACAGGTAGCTTCCTCCTTTTGGTTGTTAGCAGCAAGGGATCTGCTTATCTTCAGGCTTCTCCATTCCAGGGGCCACCTAGGGAGAGGGAGGCTCAGGTCCCTGCCCTCCTAGGCTGCTAGTTCTAGGGTGTGTGGGGGGGCCAAGTCTCTCCTCCCGGGTAGGTAGGCACATCAGGTTTGGGGACAGCTCAGAGAGGATGGAGTCAGGTGGTTTTCTGTCTCTCTCCTAGACCAGGGCCAAAGCTAGCCCTCAACCCTTATGCGGGTCCCACCATATGACTGGTTCTGTCCGCTCTGGCTGCCTGGGAGCCCATTGCCAGCCCCATGTACTCCCACCCACCATGTGGTCAGCCCTGTTTCTTTCTGTTTCTGCCTCATTTATAGTGTTAAGTGGCCCCGCTGTCCCCACCACCTCCCGCCATAGGGGGCAGTGGACACAGAGGAGGATCATGCTGGAGTCACCCTGTGGCACCTCTGGCCCAGCCCTGCCTGAGAAGCCCCCAGCTGAGGAGGGGATGATCTATGCCTGAGGTCAGGGGACCAGACCAGAGCCCGGTGTGCTCCTGCTGGGAGTGTCCCAGGTGTCACGTGCTGCGCCTGAACAGAGAAGAGCTGGGGCATGGGGAAGGTGGGTGTGGGTCAGGGCTGTGGAGTCCAGTTAGGTGAGGAGCTCTGCCTTGGGGGGGTGGGGGCGGGTTACAGGGTAGGCTGCAGGGGTGTGTTGGCGGAAGGTGGTGCAAGGGCTGGAAGCAGGGAGGAGGGCCCAGAGATCCAGGCCTGCAGGAGAGGCCTGGGGTGGATGGGCACAGTGGGGATAGAAAGGGAGGTATGTGTCAAAACAAGGTAGTGAGGAGGCCTAGGGGAAATGGGAGGGAGTGGCCCAGAATGGTCCTGACCCATCTGTTTGGGGGTGAGAGTACATGGTCGGCCAAGGGGGACTCAAATGTCACAGACTTTGACAAGGCCTAAACCTCAAATCATTTAACTTTCAGTTTCGTTATTTTGCAAGTGAGGCACTCCAGATAATCACACTTGATTCCATACCTTCCTTCCCAGCTGACCCTCTCCGGGGTGGGGCTTGGGTATGAGGGGGCCCCTTGATGACGTTTGGGGGAATATGGGTGATGGTCAGGGCTAGGGTGGGGTCAGGTGCTGTCTAGAGGACAAACCACGGGACTCTGAAGTCTCATGTTTATTAATGGCCCTCAGTCCATTTCCCATTTGAAAGTCCCTGGGCTGCACTCTGCCGCTGGCCCTCAGTCCTGGTAAGGGGGACCTTATCTGCTAGGTGGTGTCTTAGACTTAGACAGAGGATAAGGTCATGGTGGAGGGAGGAAGTGAGCTTGGGGGTCTCAGTTTTTCATTCTCCAGTCCAGATGGCCCAGGAAATCAGCTTCGTTTGTAACTGTTTTTAAGTAGTCTACTCATGTTACATTTAAACTCATGAAGGTACTTTTTAATAATGGTTTTGAAGAACAAGTTCGGACAAACTCAATTCTGACAGACTTAAGATACTTTTATCTTTTTTGCCTTCTAATTATAAAAGCGATACACAGCTATCAAAACTTTAAACAGTACAGACATGAAGGTTTTAAAAGTGATAGTCTTTCAAGATTGGGGTGGGAGTTAAGGCTAGGCCTGAAATTGAGCTCAGCGATGTCTGTTGTCCCTAGTCTTTAATGCACCGCAGGTACGAATAAAACTGTTTTTATATTTTTTGGGGTGATGCTGAACCAGCTGCCCCATGGAGGCTGTTTAAATGGACTGCCTCTCACCAGGTCCACTGTGTGTGATGTGCCTGTTGTGCCCTGTCCCAGGGTATGTGGTTGGGAGGGGTGAGGTGAGAGCTGGGAGAGGGGTACTGAAACCTAGCCTGTCCTCTTTGCTGAGCTGCAGGTCCTGCTTTGGGGCTCCTGAAGGAAGAGGCATTTTTTTCTAATTTGCTTAACGGCCCCACCTAGGTTGGAGGTTAGCCCTGCTTTCCCTGGAGAGTGCATGGTGGGGTGGGCATGTGCAGTGCCCGGGGCCACCCAGACAAAAGTCCAGGGGGCAGTGGGTATCCAGTCTAGAGCCCTGTAGGGGGATGTGGCTGGAGACTGGGTGTGAGTGTCACCAGGAGCTAGGGTAACGGAGAGCTCCGGGGTGCTGCAGGGTCCAGACTAGAGCCTGGCTACAAGGCCAGCACCAAGGGCTCCACTGGTCAGGACCGGCCAAATCCTTGGGGCTAAGGAACAGGAAGTGTCTGTCTTTGCAGCAGAGGAGGGAGTGGATGACGAATGAATGTGGTCTCTGGTACATATATGGTGACGTGTCATACTCATCTGGATGACAGCTCTGCCTTATGGAGGGGGAACTGAGGCTCAAAATGTGACAAGACTCACCCAGCCCTTCAGGCCAGAAGTGACAGAGCCAGGACTGGAGCCCAGACTTGCCTTGCCTCCTGGGGTGGAACGGGCTCTGACCTGGAGCCCCAGGGACTCACCGGTGAGGCCACTCTTCATGCACCCAGACGCTGGGGCCCCAACTCAGTCCTCACTGTCCTGAGTGTTGTTCCTCATCTGCCTCAGTCACTCCTGAGACCCCAGAGGACTGCAGACGCGGTTCACACCATGGATGGGATGGGGTACAAGCCTGGTGCCTGGGCAAATGACAGGCAGAGATTCGGACTGGCGGCGAGGCAGGTGACTCCAGTATAACCATTTGGGTGCAGTATGCAGTCGCCCTCCATCCCTGAGAGATAGGAAGTGGGCTTCTTGGCCCAGGGATCAGTCAGCTGCTTGGCTGAAGGCCACACCTGCTGCCTTGCCTTGCAGGGCTGGAGGGAAATAGCTGCGGCCGCAGGCGGGGGCCACTTCTGCACCCTCTGCGCCAGGAACCCTGCCCCCACCTAGTTCCTCATATCTGAGGGAAGTGTCTCCAAAGCCCCTGGCCTGGCTAGCCGCCTGGTTAGCAGAGTCCCGAGAACGCCCAGGAGGGTGGCGGATGCGATGCGGCCCTGCCCACAGGTATCACCTGGTGACTGGGCAGAGGGGAGCGGTTGGGGGATACCGGGCATTGCGGGGCAGGGGGGCGGGTGGTTGGTAGGGAGTGTGGGGGCTGAAGGGTGTGTGCGCAGTGGAGGCGCAGATCAGCTGTGTGGCTGCCGAGTGGTGTGCGAGGTGTGTGTGTGTCCCTTAGGGCTGTATGAGGTGTAAGTTGTGGTACAGCTAGGTTGTGGTTTGTAGACCTGGCCGAGGCTGCATGAGTGCTATTCTTGGTTCCTGTGTGGGATGTTCTGAGGGGTTTTCTGAGGTCTGGATGCTAGGGTCCCTGCCTGGCCTGCTTGGGGCAGCAGGGGTGGCGGTAGGGGAGGGCGTGAAGGGAAGAACAGAGGGAGTGTGGAGCCTGGGCCTGCCTTCCTCTGCCTCTCTTCCCCCCATCACTGGGCCTTCCCTTGAACCCAGAGTGTAGCTCTGTGCAGAGGTGGCCTGAAGATGCCATCCTGGGAAGAGGGGGTGGGGACAGGGTCTGGGCTGAGGGGACCTCAGAGCCCAGTGTGGAAGGAGTTGGGACCTTCAAGGCTGCCCTGACTCAGGCCTGACTCACCACACATATCAGAATGCAAAGGAGGCTCCCACCCCTGTGGGAGTCCCCAGACCTGTGGGGTTGTCACTACCATCCTTTCACCTCCCCGTCCCTGCCCCACTGAAATCACCCTGTCTCTGGAACTGCCAGGTCCTTTCCTATCCCTGAACCTTGCACACTTGGTTCCCTTGGGCTGGAAACACAACCTCCTAACTTCTTCAAAGCCTAGCTCAGGAGTCCCTCTGGAAGTCTCTCCAACTGGACTAGACAGAGGCGGTCATGTTCTCGGAAGGCCCTGTTGACTCCAGCAAGTGACCTGGGCAAATTTCCACCCCACACAGCTTCCCTGAAATGGGGCAAGGATCTCAGGCCTCGGGGTTGTTAGGAGGACAAGTGAGATAAGGGTGGAAATTTGGCAAGGGCTGGGCATGCAGTAGGCACTTAGGAAACGGAGGAAGTGGGAGTGTGCCTGCCCCCCCTGGGCTGCCTTCCTGCTGGACGGTAGGTATGGCGCAAGGGATGCTGGACTGGAACAGAGAAGGGGCAATGAGATTTAAACTGTGATGGGGGTCTAAATGGTCATCAGAGGACAGAAAGTGAAAGGTTGGCCGCCAGCAAGAGAGACTCAGGTCAGACCAAAAGAAGGACTGGCTGGCAAGGATTAATGATTCTGGATGACTACCTCTGGACTGAGTGCCCCTGGGCCAGCCAGGCCCTGGACTCCACTGTGGAGAACAAAGGGAATCAGAGGGGGTGCAGACCCTCAGGATACCCCAGGCCAGGTGGGGGTTAGGTGGAGGTGGATCTCCATGAATGGAACAACTAGAGACAGATCAGGAGCAGCGCTTGGCTGCAGGCCTCAGCTTCCCAGGTTTAGGGGCCCAAGGTGGGTGGTGAGGGAGGACTTGCTGGAGAAGGCAGTCTGGAGTCAGCACCTGAAGGTGGGGGGCTGTGGCTCATTTACTCATTGTCAGCAGACATTTTCGGGGGTCCCCTATGCTCAGCTGCTGCCTGGTGCACAAAGCAACATGGAGGGCATCCTGGGCCAGCGCGGCCTGGCTAGGGCTTGGGTTAGGGCTTGGGTTACATCAAGTCACTTCCTCTCTGTGGGTGTTGTTTCTTCATTTGTAAATGTCGCTGCTGGAGCAGGTTGAATGACAATGACGAGGGGCTGGACTTAGCGGTTTTGAGCTGGAGTGGGATCTTAATTGGCACAGCAGAGGGGAGCTGGAGGGAGACAGGAGAAGCAGGGCTGCGTGGGGTGGCGGGGTGTTGAGGCTTGAGCTGGGCCCTTGGGGTAGAGGAGGAGGGGACCCCCCCCATTTTGTGGCCTTGCTGTCACAATAGGACAACACTCCCCTCTGTCAGGTCCCTGCTCCCCTGGGGGTGGAGACTCAGGGATGTGTCACAGTAGCTGGAGGTCATACACCTCCAAACCAGGGCCAGGATTAGGGTACAGTGAGTGTGCCACTTGCCCTGGGCACACCAAGTGTAAGGGGCGGGGATGGGCAAAAAGCTCAGTATTCAAGATAATATTTTTAAGCTGTATTTTTTTTAAATCAAAATTAATGAGAAAAATCTAAGGTAAGATACCAAAATTTTAAATAAAGAGGTTTAGTATTGCCAATTCCTTTTGGCCTCAGACTCCAGTAGGGCCCAGCTGGGCACTGCTCCAAACTTCTTTTTTCAAGGAGCTTCCTCCTCCAGGATGCCTTCCCTGACCCTCAGCCTGGTGAGGGCCCTTTGGGCTATTTTCATTGGCTGGATGGTGTCTGACCCCCTCTAGCCTGAGCTTCCTGGAGAACCAGTCCAGGTCTCTGAGGTCAGGTTTGTGCTTTTAGAGCCTTGAATGAGGTGTTGTAGAGGGGTGTCAGGGTGGGTCCCTGAGTCTGACCTCAGTCTGAAGTCTTTAGTGCAGGAATAGGAACTTGAGGGAGGCCCCGGAGGAGTCTGACCCGTTCTCAGGGTTGGAAGTGGTTTCCTGTTTCCCAGCCCTGGTCATTCCAGTAGTGTCCATGTTGAGTCTTTAGAAGGGGGCCCAAGGTGGAACAGGTGCTCTGTTGGTGTTCATGATCACTTTTGAGAGGCAGGAAGCAGAATGGCCAAGAATGCAGAGTTGGGGGCATCTGGTGGCATCGTCTGGTGAGCGTCTGACTCTTGGTTTCGGCTCAGGTCATCATCTCCTGGTCATGGGACTGCGCCTGCATCAGGCTCTGTGCCCAACACCAAGTCTGCTTGAGATTCTCTCCCTCTCCCTCTGTCTCTCCTGCTCGCTCTCTCTCTCTCTCTCTCTCTCTCTCAAATAAATAAATAAATAAATAAATCTTTAAAAAAAAAAAAAAAGAACCCAGAGTTAGACTATCCAGGAGAAATGCATTGGGAGCCACAAGAGCAATTTAAAATTTTTTGAAATTTTAATGTATTTAATCTAAATATCCTAAATAGTGTACTTTCGTCATATAATAAATAGAAATAATAGAGATGTTTTGTCTTCTTGGTTTTTGTACTAAATCTTCAAATTCCAGTGTGTACATTATACAGCATACCTCCTTATGTGGTGGTATCTTCAGGACTGGTGGCCTTGTGGGGCTCCTGCTGGTTACTGTATTAGAGCAGATCTAAGACTATATTCAAGCTTCCCCTTCCTAGCTGTGTGACTTTGGGCAAATTACTTAACTTCTCTGTGCCTCAGTTTCTTCATCTTGAACTATAGCTGTGTACCTCATAGGGTTGCTGTGAGGATTCAGGAAGTTAATAAAAACTGCTTAGATACCTGGTGTATAATGACTATTTAGGTTGTCTTTTATTTTTTTAAAAATTGTCATTTGAGTAGCACTGCTGTTCTTTGCCAATTCTTTCTGAGGTACTAATTACCTGAAGTTTATTTTTAAAATGCTTTGAAGGGGGGCCTGGGTGGTTCAGTCGTTAAACGTCTGCCTTCAGCTCAGGTAACGATTCCAGGGTCCTGGGATCGAGCCCCGAGTTGGGCTCTCTGCTCAGCAGGGAGTCTGCTTCTCCCTCTCCCTCTGCCCTTCCACCTGCTTATGTGCTCTTTCTCTCTCTCTCTCAGATAAATTAATAAAATCTTAAAAAAAATACTTTTGAAACATAAATCTACTTTAGCCCTATCCTAAGAACTAGCTGTAGAGGCTGCTTAGATAAATAGCTAGCTAGTAAATTCAGATGGTCACAGGTGCACCCTGACCCCACCCTGTGGCAGGAAACGTGCTGTGGCCCATGGTGCCCGTCGACTTCCCACCCTCCTCACACGGAGCTCAGGCCACCTGGGCTTGCTGGGGGCCTGCTCTCGAGATGGCCAGTTCCTTTTCCTCCTGCCTGGAAACAGCCTCCTTTGCCCGCCCCCCCACAAGTTTAGGAGCAGGGCCTCTAGGGTCTCACACCTGTGCCTCAGTTGCCCCCTCTGCCCTCACCCTACCCCAAGGCTTCTAGTCCCCCCTGCCCACCCCCCCCCCGTTGAGAGTGTCATGTTTCCCTGCCCCCCCCCCACTCCCCACCTCTCACTGACAGGCTCAGCTTTGTAGTGGGAACTGCATCTGCCCCCGCCCAGTCCTCCCTGCGGGCGGCGCAGGCAGGCCCAGCAGTTGCCACCGCAGCCTGCCCCTGCACAGCCCAGCCTGCCCCTGCACAGCCCAGCCTGCCTCTGCACAGCCCAGCCTGGGGACCACACACCGGTCCTGGGGAGGCCAGAGCATGGGAGGTCCTGACTCTTCTTCGCCACCCATGCAGCCGTTACCTGTCCGCCTCTTCCCTCCCACGAGAAGGCCTTCCTCTGGCTTAACCTCCATGCCCCGCCCCACTTCCATTAGACTCCCTGATCCCTTCCTTTTTCCCCTACCATCTACCCCATCTCTTGCTTCCTTCCCTCTCTTCTAACTTCCTTTTTTCCTTCCCCTTCTTCCTTCCTCTTCCTTTCCTTCCTCCTTCCTGCTTCTCCGGGCATCCAGCGGCTCAAATTGGTTCATGGACTTTCTCCCCCATTCCTTCCTTGCAGATTCCACCGTGGACCAAGATGAGGAGCCATTCAGAGTAGCTGCTGCGCCTTGAAGGATCCCCGGTGTCCTGGGCAGCCCAGCGGGTGAGTTAGGAGGCAGGGGGATGGGGAGCTGGGTTGGGTGTGTTTGGCTAAGCCCCAACTTTGACGTGCAGGAGGCTTCACAGAGGCCAGAGCTGAGGTCCCAGTTTTCATTTTGAAAATAGGCAGAGAGGTAGGAAGAGGGTGAGGTTAGAGAGCCTCCCGGGAGGGCTTTGAAGGGGTGGGTAGGGCAGGGACCAGCAGGTAGGGTGGGCATTGTAGATCACATTCTCTTTTAAATTGTACTTATTTTTGGAAAGTGATAGAAAAGTTGGAGGTAGGGAAATGTATAGTGAGAGGTAACCCTCCCTCCTTGTCCTCACGGCTGCAGGTTCACCCCCAAGGCAGGCGGTTTCTTGTATACCCATCTGGGGTCATTCTTATGTATATGTATATACAGACAGACATATATGTACATTTTTAATTAAACCTAAAAGTTTACATAACAAAATACTACTTTGCATCTTATTTTTCCACCTAACAAATCCTTACTATCATTTTATATGAGCTTTAGAATCTGCCTAATGGTAATTTTGGGGGGATTGTGCTTTGTGCTGGTTATAGCTTAACCTGGGAAGAACGGATGTCTTCCTAATGTGGAGAACTGGTTTAATCCAAGAACATCCAGCATATTTCTGTTTGTGTCTTCCTTTGGGCCCCTCAGCAGCCTTTTTGAAGAACTCACGTAGTTCAAAATGTAGGTCATTGATAAAGATGTAGAGTGAAAAGTCTCCCTCCCACCAGAGGTGGGTTTCCAAGAAAGCTGATGGAGTCTCCAAGGCCCAGGGAAGGGGCCTAGACACTGTGTGCATGTGGTTTTGGAAATTTTTACAAAAGGAAGATATTTTTTGTTTTTCCAATTACTTTTTTTAAAAACTGAGATATGATGAACATAAAGCATTGTATTTTCAGGTGTACAACATAATGATTTGATATTTGTGTATATTATAAAAGGATAAAGGTATTCTGATATCTTTTATTTTTCTTTTTACAAGAGCGAAGTGGAGGAGGGGCAGAGGGAGAGGGGGAGAGAATCTCAAGCAGGACTCCACACCCAGTACAGAGCCGGACACAGGGCTCCATCTCAGGACTCTGAGATCGTGACCTGAGCTGAGACCAAGACTCAGACACTTAACCCACTGAGCCACCCAAGCGCCCCGAGTTTCCTCATTTTTTTAAGGCTGCTAAGTATTTTACTGTATGATTACACTATAATTTAGTTAACCGTTCCCTGTTTGATGGGTATTTTGGTTATTTCCAATCTTTTGTTATTGTACACATCACTGGTGCCAGTCACCTTGGAAGACTCTAGGATAAGTAAGTGCTTATGGGGTGGCTGGATCAAAGGGTGAAAGGACTTGGGGTTTTCATAGCTATTGTGGCTTTAATTGCCCTTCCCAGAGGCACTCCCACTAGCAGGTCGGGGAATGCCTCACCCGGTCACCTCGCGGTGTGAGGAGGTTAAGGAGGTTAAGTTAGTTTTCATATGCTTGAGGACCAGTTACATTTTCCTCTACCTATTTCTTATTTCTAGGTGCTTTTCAGTTTTTGGGAAAATTGGTCCTATGTCTGGAATATGAGAGAGGCATATGTCCTCTGACTTGTCGTTTATCTCTTGACTTTGTTTCTGGTGCATTTTTATTATGCAGGAATGTTTGATTTTTTTTTTTTAAGATTTTATTTATTTATTTGACAGAGAGAGATCACAAGTAGACAGAGAGGCAGGCAGAGAGAGAGGGAAGCAGGCTCGCTGCTGAGCAGAGAGCCCGACGCGGGACTCGATCCCAGGACCCTGAGATCATGACCTGAGCCAAAGGCAGCGGCTTAACCCACTGAGCCACCCAGGCGCCCCGAGGAATGTTTGATTTTTATATAGTGGAATAGTTTACTCTTTATCTAACTGGGTTTGCATCATTTCCAAAAGGCTTTTGCCTCTCTGAGAAGATATTTTAAATCCTTTCATGGTTTTATTTTTTTATAATGAAATCTTTGATCTGCCTGTGATTTATCCTGTTGTAAGGTATGAGGTAGGGAGTCTAACTTTGTTTCCAGATTATTCTGCAGCTGTCCCAACAATTTAATAATGCATCTTTTCTCTAGTAGTTTGAAGATGTTACTTTTATTAGACACTAAATGATTTTATGTATTTAGATCTATTTTTGAACTTTCTGTTTTGTTTGATTCATCTGTTCAGGTGCTGGTAACATGTACTATTTTAATTACTGTGACTTTATATGTTTTAAATGTGGTGAGGCTGGTTCCCACTCTTTACCCTTCTTTCTCCCTACCCCCTGCTTCTAGAATTTTCCTGGCTCTTTCTGCTTGTTTACTTTTCCACATGAATTTTCAGATTTGCTTGTCTAGGTCCCCTCCCCGCCTTTCCAGAATTGTGTGTGTATTTAATAGAATTGTGCATATTTATAAATTAACTGAGAATTACTATCTTCATGATGCCTTCTATCCAGGAGCATACCATGTCTTTCCATTTGTCTAGGTCTCTTCTTTTTGCCTCTTCCTACAGATCTCAGATCTTGCACAATTCTTTTTATGTTTCTTCTTAGTGTTTTAGGTTTTATAATGCTGTTGTAAATGAGGCTCTTCATCCTGGTTTCTACCCAGTTATTGCCTATAAATATTCGTTCTGTTCTATTAGCTTTGAATCCAGCTCACTTGCTATATTCTTAAATTTTTAATCCCATGATTAATAATAATCACTCATGAAATGGATATCCTTGTTTCATGCCTGACTTTAATGGAAAATTTTCCTTTGTTTTCCCATGAAGCAAGGTGCTGATTTTTAGTTTAAGGAAGTATCAATGTATTTCTATTTTAGTAAGATTTTTGTTAAGTACACTGGACGTTGCGCTTTGTCATTTGCTTCTTTAATATCTGTGGAGATGATCTGGTGAATTGCTGTTTTGATTTGTTAATCTCCTTCTCTCTGTGTCATCTGTCTCTTGCCTCTTGCCAGGTCAGGAGTTTTGGAGTGCAGGGGTGGGACCTGAGTCTCTATCGTCCAGTGTGAGGCTCTCTTCAATGAATACATGAGGGGATGGCCTTTCCTATACATTAACCTCTTTGGTGGTGGGAGGGGTGACTCATTCACAGGGCCAGGACCCCAGAGGCTAGGTGATTCTGGCTTCACTTAATTCCTGGAGCATTCTGCTTCCTCCAGGGGCATGGAGAGGGGATGAAGCTCAACCCCTACATGGGGCCTGCTGGGAGACTAGCAACCCCACCATACTCACTAAGCCTCTGGGCCTGGCCATCAGCTGGGAACTGGTGCCTCAAAAGGAACTGGGCCCTTGCCCAGGCCCTGCAGAGGGCAGTAGACACAGCCACTGGCCAGCCTTGCAGCAGTGGCCCTGGCTGTGGTTGGGGCTTAGGGGTGGTACCAACTCTGGAGGTCCTGGAGGGCTTCCTGCAGGAGATGTGAGCTGGATGCTACAGGGGTGGGGGTAGCAGGTTTCAGGCAGAGAGAAAAGCCCGTGTGTTCAGAGACCTGGCAGTATCTGGCCTTGCCTGGCACAGGGGGCACCAGGGAGAAAGCTTAAGGACTTAAGGACAGAGCTTGACCCCATGGCGTGGGAGAGCCATAGAGGGTTGCTAATCAGGAAACTAGGGCTGGGCAGCTTTGCCTCTCACCTGTGCCTGTCTTTCTGTTGCAGGTCTGGACAGGGCCCCGCTGGCTAGCCTCTGCTAGCAGGAACCATGGCGGAGGCTCGGGATGTAGCGTTGTCTGTGGCTGAGTGGCTGAGGGCGCTGCACCTGGAGCAGTATGCCGGGCTCTTTGAGCAGCACGGACTGGTGTGGGCCACGGAGTGCCAAGGCCTCAGTGATGCCCGCCTGCTGGACATGGGCATGCTGCTCCCTGGTCACCGCCGCCGCATTCTGGCCGGCCTGCTGCGTGCCCACACACCCCCCACCCCTGCGCCCCGCCCCAGCCCGCGGCCTGTGCCCATGAAGCGGCACGTCTTCCGCTCACCGCCCGCACCGGCACCCGCCGCCCCTCCTGCCGCGCCAGCGCCCTCGGAGCCAGAGCCCGCGGCTGGAGAGGAGGAGGGGTTGCCCACTGCCCCCCCTATCCCGCCCCGGAGGAGCTGCCT
This sequence comes from Meles meles, assembly GCF_922984935.1. Taxonomy (NCBI): domain Eukaryota; kingdom Metazoa; phylum Chordata; class Mammalia; order Carnivora; family Mustelidae; genus Meles; species Meles meles. Next base: position 60,298,806 of record NC_060073.1, on the reverse strand, counting down.
GCCACCTGCCTGCTTCTCCGCCCCACCTGCCGCAGCCCCGGACCCTGTGCTGCCCCCGCTGCCTGCCAAGCGCCACTTGGCAGAGTTAAGTGTTCCGCCCGTGCCCCCCCGCACGGGGCCCCCACGCCTGCTAGTGAGGTGAGTGGGTGCCATCCATGGTGGGAGGCGCCTGGGTCAAGGATCCTAGAAAGCGGAGGGGGCGTTTGTGGCCTTCCGCCCTGGGGAAGGAAGGCTCCCTCAATGGAGGGAACGACCTGTGTAAAGCTCGGAGGTGGGAGGCACCGTCTGTGGGCACACTCTGAGCAGACTGGAGCTAACCTGTTGGGTGAGTGGGGATGATGCTTGCGGCTGGCCCTGGTGGGACATTCTGTGAAGGCCAGGTGGGAAGCCAGGAAGGTTTCAAGCAGAACGATGGGATAAAAGCTGAATACTAAAAAGATGACTAGGGGCTGGTGAGGCTGGAGGAGGAGGAGGCTGGGTGACAAGTGACAGGTCCCAGGCTCTCAGGAGAGGCCCTCACTCGGGCTGTGCCAATAACGTTGGAGAGAAGTAGGCAGATTGGAGTGAGAGGTTGGCCCTGGAATGGATGAGCCTTGGGGATGGCCTAGACATAAGCAGAGATTGCACAGGTTGCTGCTACACAGCATCCATGATTCCATCTTGGGTGGAGAGTGGTGCCGTCCCTGATCTGGGGATCCAGGGAGAGACGCGTACCCAGGGAGGAAGCCTGGAGTTCTGTTTGGGGCCTGGTCAGTATGAGACGCTGGGAGATGGGAGTACATTCTGAGTCAGTAGGTAGCATGTGGAGGAAACAGTCTAGGATGATGAGCTTGCCGCCAGGGGAGGAGGAATCGCCCAGGGCCTGGTGCTTGTGCTCCTGTCTTCCCCCTCCTCACTGCTCCGGCCACATGTCCCCAAATCCTAGGGATACTTCTCAGGCTGCAACCTACACACTCTCCCTCCTCCTCAGAATTGTTTTCCCCTTTCCTGGCTCCCCATACTCCTCTGTTTCCTTGAGTTTCCTCCTACTTCTGTGGATAGCCTATTTTAATCTCCTTCACATATGCCTTCCCTTCCTGCCATTTGCTGGGATGCCCAGCTGGGAGGGAGCATCCCCAGCTGGTGCTGAATATGTGTTCAGGGGTGTAATGGAAATGACTGCAGCACTTGGACCCAGGTCATCCTAATCTGGGAAGGCTTCTCGGAGGAGGAAAGGATGGGTAGACGGAGATCTCCTTTTCCCTACTCTTGGGCACTGTGCTGGGTGCTTCACTTACACGATCTTGTTTGATTCCTGCTCACATCTTCTGGGGTATTTGTGTCCTGTTTTCAAGTAGGGAAACTGAGGCTCAGAAAACGGAGAGGAGCACTAACCGGATCCATGTCGAGTGCGTGCTCAGGGAGCCCCTATGGGAGGGTCTGGGAGGTTTTCCCCACCCAGAAAAGGGCTCTGATAGTAAGGGGGCCTTGAAGGCCAAGCCAGGGCTGTGGTGTTTTGAGGTTTGATTGCTGGAAGCACGAAAAGGGTTTTTGGCTTTCCTGGGTTTACACAACTAGGGATTGTACTAGCTATACACTCCTAGGAGCTTGGCGCACAGTGTAGATTGGAGTTTTCTGGAGCCCTTGGGCCCTCTAGTGGCCATTCTTATACATGCATGAGCCGTTTCTTTTTAAATTTAATTTCTTTTTTTTTTTTTTAAAGATTTTATTTATTTATTTGACAGACAGAGATCACAGGTAGGCAGAGAGGCAGCCAGAGAGAGAGGAAGGGAAGCAGGCTCCCCACTGAGCAGAGAGCCAGATGCGGGACTCGATCCCAAGATCCCGGGATCATGACCTGAGCCGAAAGCAGAGGCTTTAACCCACTGAGCCACCCAGGTGCCCCTAAATTTAATTTCATTTTTAAAGATTTTATTTATTGAGAGAGAAAGCGTGCTTGAGAGAGCATGAGGTGGGGGAGGAGGGGAGCATGAGCAGGGTTGGGGAGGGGCGGAGGGAAAGGGAAAAGCAGACTCCCCCTACCCCCTGCAGGGAGCCTGACCTGGGGCTTGATCTCAGGACCCCAGGACCACGACCTGAGCAGGAGGCAGAAGCTTAACTGAGTCACCCAGGCACCCCTCTCCATTTCTGTTTCCCTTCATTCCATCATCATGGAGGGGGCTGAGAGAGAGAGCACATAGGTTTGTGTGTCTGTGTGTCTTTGTGTGTCTGTGTCTGTTTGTCCATCTGTCTCTAGGGATAGGAGTAGGTGAACAAGGACAGGTGGCAGGACCCTGTCCATTAGAAGCTCAGGAGGCAAACGTCCCATTGAGGGAGTGGAGGCCTGGATTCCTGTATCAGAGGCAGAATACCCGGGGCAGGCCCAGCTAGCTGTGTGACTGATGGGCAGTGGCCCCTATTGGGTACCCTCCTTGGCCCTCCATGGCCCTCCTGGTACCAACATCTGCGGACAGAAGACTGGTTGGGTAGAGCAAGGGTCCTGTCTATGCCCCAGAGTACCAGCCCCCACTCTTCAGAGCCTCAGTCTGAACTTAGTCACTTAGCTGACGTGTGGGGGAGGCCAGTCCTCCATGCTCAGGAGTCTGGCCCCTTGTAGCTAGAGGACCCAAAATTCATTCCATGCTGAGAGAATTTGTAGATAATTGTCCTTCACAATTTGGGGCTATTTCTTCGGACAGAGTTTGATGGGAGGTGAGCTGCCAAGCCTGGCTTCCTTGTCCTGGGGTCTTTGACATTTGGAACAGGGGACATCTCCAGGTCTTAGCACCCTGCCTTCCATGGTGTACAAAATCTTCAAAGCCCAGTGGCAGAAAAACTCACTGCAGATGGAGCTTTGTGTGTGTGTAACAGCTGGAGGCTGGGCTGGAGCCTGACCGTTCTCCCTCGCAGCCCCTTCCTCTGGACCGCAGGCTCCATGGGGCACAGCAGAAGGCGATTCAACCCGGCCTGTTCCTGTCACCTTTGTAGAAGTCCCTTCTTCCTGATGTGGCCTTTGGGTCCTTGCTTGCACCCTTGAGTGACAGGAGTCTCACTCTGAATCTTAGGACCTCTTATACCAGTTCACAGGGTGACCGAGTGAGTACTTCTGCCAGCCTCTAGCCCATCACCAGCCTCCCCAGCGGGATCTGGGGTTATCTACTGTGTGTGCATGTGTGTACTGGCTGGGCATGGGAGGGCATGCCTAGCCAGCATGTAAGTGGGCACCCCTAGGTGTGTATGTTTGTACAAACCATGAAGGTAGTAGTATGTCTGTGTATTTACACTTCTGCACAGGTTTTCAGGGAGGCTGTATGTGGTCCCCGTATGTCCGCAGGAGTGGGGACTTAGGTGGTTTCAGCGGTTACTTGCTCGCGGTGGTGTGTGCGCATGTGAATTCCTCAGGGCCCGTGTGCACACCTCCACGGGCCCATGTGTGCTGGCGTGCTGGGACCTCCAATGGCGTGAGTCCGTTTGTGCATGCATGTGCTGTGGTAGCAAACTGGCACATGTGTTATTTTTGCCCTCCTGGGTGTGAGCCAGTGTGTATCCACATGCTGCCCAGCCCAGTAGTGTCCGCTCCATGAGGGCCTAGATTCTGGTGGGTTCTGTTTACTGCTGTATCACCAATACCGGCAACCATGCCAGGTGCCTAACGCGCCCCCTGGAAGTATTTGTTGTGTGCACGAATAGATTAAGACTGCCTGAGTCTCAGTGCTGCCCAGTGCTGGCACGGTTGACACCCATGTGGACTCAGCACCCAGAGTGCCCTCAGTCCACGCTGGACATTAGATAATAGGGTTAAGGGCCCCAAGCTCTCCACCCCATATCCCTTCCCACCCGGCGACCTATATCACCCTAGACATCTCGGGAAGGCAGAGGCCCTCAAGGAGGCAGGCAGCCAATAAACAGGGACAGGCTTGCCACCTCCCTGCCTCAGCTGGGTCAGGACTCTCACAACGAGGCTCACGTGCTGCCTGGCCTGGAAGGACCCTACTTAACCCCTCCAAGGCTCTGTACCCCCACCATTATTAAAAGCCTGAGATAGGAAACTTGTTGATGAGTCCAGAGATACGGAGAAACTTGCCCAGAGTCACACAGCCCAGCAGAGTAGAAGCCAGTGTTCAGACCCTGCCTCCTGACCTGGGGCCCGGCCTACTCAGCTCCAGGTATCATAGATGTGAACCCTCTGAGCCTGCTTCCCTGAGTGGCAGAGGGGTCTTCTCAGATCCGGGGTTCCAGGGTCCCTCCACAGAGCCCCTCTCAGATGGTGCTGGGCCTCAGTTTCCTCCTCTGATACTTCCCCAGATGCCTAGAGATACCTCCAGAGAGGGAGTATTTGCCCAGAGTGGGCAGCTGCCAGCTGGGATCACACTGCACAGCCTCCCACCTGTGCCCCTGCCTGCCCTGCAGCCCAGCCAATCCCTGGTCTTCCTGAAGGCTGATCACTTGTTGCTGGGGCAGAACTTGCTCCCTTCCAAGAGCCTCTTTCCCAGCCTCTCTGGGCCTCCTGTTGGGTGGAGAGGGACAATCCAAGGTTAGGACTTCCTGAGGATCTACTCTGTAAGGCCCTGCTAGACAGCACTGGGGTGGCTTGTCCCATTCCAACTTGGGGTGTGGGGGGGCAGGCTGGGGGCGGGGAGGAAGTGTCTGCCCCAGGGGATTCTGGGTGACTTTTCTCTTTCTCAGTGTTTTCAGGAAGTGTGTGTATTGGCCAGGGCGGCAGGGGGTGGGGGAGGAGGAGAGCAGGAAGCCAAGGGGAGCCAGAGCTGGATGTACACACACACACAGACACACACACACACACTCTCACACTCACTCTTGGACAGATTCACTTTTACACAGAAACACACACTCAGACAAGTGATCACAGCCACACAGAGCGGTACCTGGACCCCAACACAGCCTCCGACACACCCGGGGAACAGAGGCCTGGCTGTCTGCCAGACCAGCCCTGCTCAGACAGGCTGCCTGGTCAGGCACATAGCACTGTCGAGCGGAGCTGTGCGAGTCCTCCGGCCCAGGACCTGGTGGACATCTGAGGGTGAGTGAGGGGCGGCTTTGGGTTGGGCTATCAGTGGAGCATGGGGAGGGAGGCTCCTTTCTGAGGGTCTTTCTGTCCCCTCTGGGCAGGGTTTTCTGTGGTACTCCCTCTGCCCCTCCATTTTTTTGTTCTCAGAATTTTCTCTCCTCTTTCACTTTCTCCACATCTTGTTTTTCTCTTGCCCTTTCCTTTTCTCCCCTTCTCTTTTCCATCCCTCAGCCCTGGACTTTTTAGGCCTACATCTTCCCATAGACCTGTCTCCTGGGCCCCCCAGGAGCCCATGGTGCCTGAGGGACTGCCTCTGTGGCCTCTGTGGGTGTCTGCCCTTCAGGGACCCAGTGCTGATCTCATTTTGGCTTCTCTCGCTGTCTAGTACAAGGGTGTTGTGGCTCTGGGCAGCTCCTACCTGAACCCATTTGCCCTCGCACTGAGTCCAGGGTAATAGGGAGACCTACCGAGGGCTGGCACTTGGTTTGGTTCCGCCCCGACTTCCCCAAGGCCAGTAGAGGGGTGGGTCCCTATGATATTGCGAGGCTGGGCTCGCCATCCCTCCCCACAGTTGCTGTGGACCCCTCATGAGCTCAACAATCCTGTGCTTGGGTCCCTGGGGACATAGAGATGCCTCTCACTAGGTCCTGCCTGTGCATCCCATCCTGCCCTATGCCCTTGGCTCATCTTTCCACAGGGCTCAGCAGACACCTACCTGTACTTTCTCCTCCTGCCTGAGGAGGGTACTCAGGATGTGGGGGACAGGGTCCATACGGTCATGGGCTCCCTCAGGGATGAACTTTTTTTGCCCCAGAACCCTCAGGCACCAGCACAGGGCCAGAGCCGGGGAGCATGAAGAGCTGCCACGGGCGAGCTGGGCCTCTGCCTCCTTCTGCCCACGACAGCATGGCTTCCCTGTGGAAAGCTCAGTGTAGGCCTGGGGGCATGCCTGCCACGAAGGGCCCAACAGGCTGTGTGAGCTCAGCAGAAAGAGCAGTTGAGTTCCTAGAGGCATGTCCTGAGCACAATGGAGCGGATGATCTAGATCTAGATCATTGTAAGGATTAAATGAAAAGGCCTCCAGGAAGAATGCTTAGCACATAGTGGACGCTTAGTAAGTGGTAGCTGTCATTCCAGGGAGAAGTGCTAAGAGCTGAGCGAGCCTTGGTTGTGAGGGTGGATGCCAGGTTTATGGGGCACTGTGGAGGATAGCCATAGCCCTTCTCCAGTGATCAGGACGTGAGTGGGGTGCTGGTCATTCAGTCACAACACACACTGTCCAGGTCCCCCTCTGTGTTGGACGATGTCATGGCCTGGCAAGAGAGTGGCCTGGGGGGCTCACAGCATACGCAAGGGCTGAATACATCTAAGCAAGGGGAAGCTCAGGAAGGGCTTTCCATGTTGTGACCTGGGCACAACTAATAGAACAGAAGCAGGAGAGTGCTGGAGGGGTTGACCTTTGGGTCTCATGATGGAGAAGGAAGGACAGGGGCAGCCACAGAGGAAGCAAGAAGCACAGGAGTGAGGCTTGAGCCCTGTGTAGCCAGAGCATAAATGAGGAAGTGGACAGCTGGAAGGTTTGCCCCCATGGGAAGGGGAGGACAGGGTAGGAGACAGAGGTGGTCAGATCATTGGGCCTCATCCCGCCTCTCGGCCCCGCTGGTGAGAGCCCAGGGATTGAGATTTGGTTGGATCCCTCCAAGGGCTGTGTGACACTTTCGGGAGAAGGTCCTGAATCCAAGACAGGGTGTGGTTCTGGGTCCTTGGTCCTCTGAGGTCAGTGCAGTGAAGCAAACAAGTGTGGAGGCTGGAGGAGCCCCAGGGAGGCCCAGCACAGCCTAGAGCCTGAGAGGAGGCACAAAATGAAGGGGAAGGATGTACAGTGTGGACAGGGAAGGGACAGATGAGGGGAGCCACATAAGCAAGTGCCTGGAAATATGCATTTATGGGGTACAGCTCGGGCAGGCATGGCTGGAATATAAGGAAGGGATGAGTTCAAGGCCAGCCCGAGATATTCAGACTGCCCTGCTCTGTTGGCCCATCTGTCCTTACGGTGAATCCTGGCTCCTTTGGCCAGAGGTTGCTATAGACAGAAAGCTCGGAAGGGAGAGCCGGGGCCCGTCATGGGGGAGGAGGCTGTGAGGCAGGTTCTTGGCCCAGCCTCTTGCATCACAGCCAGGATGGAAAAGTTGTGCTGATGAACTGTGGGGATGGCTTTCCTTACTGAATTCCTTACTGGAAGTAGATCAGACAGGAACCTGAGGCTCAGAAGTAAAGCAATCTGCTTTGTAAGGTCAAAGACCAACTAGAGTCAAGCTGGGATTTGAGTGGGTTGAGCCAGCTCTGCCAGGCTACAAAGCTCCGTCTCTAAGCGAGACTGACCACACGTCTCGTTTCACCAGGACGACCCTGTTTTACCTGTTGCTCTGACATAGTTACTGACAGTATAGACTGTCAGCTATTCTGGTTTATATGACTTTTTTTTTAATATACAGTTAATTATGTGGTCACTCTATTCTTCCCCATTCTGACTTGGGACCCTCACATGTCCCCAAGCTCTCAAGTTGAAGGTTGGCTGTGTGTATTTGCCCCACCCAGTTCAGTAAAACGAACCTCTCAGGCTGCGGTCCCATGCCAAGGCGAATCAGCCTCTGCCCCTGTCCAGGAGTGGCCCAGGCTGGCTTCAGGCATAGTGGGGGGAGCAGATGTGTCTGCATGTCACTTGGACAGAAGTGAAAGGGTCTGAAGGAGCAGGGGAGCCAGCAGGGGCAGAGGTGGGCAGGTTGAGGCCCACTGAGGACAGGCCCATTGAGCTGTTTTCTTAGGTACATGTGGGCTTTCCATGGGCTGAGATGGTAGGGAGAGGGTGGTGATGCCGAAGCAAGCGAGATAGGCCAAGGTTTGGAGGGGAAGGCCTCTGTGCACGTGCTCATGTTTGGGGCTCAGGGTTGTGGCCAGTCTTCTGGCCTAATGGGCCAGAGGTCAATGGGAAACGGCCCAGCTGGGCCTCAGGTACAGATTGGAGCTGAGGTGGCCCTTAGGGTCGCCAGCACTGAGTAGCCAGGACTCCAGCTGGGGTGGGAGCACTCTGTAGGCACTGTCCCTTCCTCTGGGGTTTTCCCACTATGCTGTGCCTTCCGGATACCACTTCTCCTTTCCTGGCCTGGCCCTGACTCAGCATGGCCCTGTCCCTTCTGGTAGGCAGGCGGGGGGTCAGCCAGGAAGATTTCTGGAAGAAGTGGCTAGAGAGAGGCCTGGAGGTCCATTCTGATGGGGGGGGGGGTTCCCTCCTCTTGCTTCCACTTGCTTAGCACATAGCCGTTTGCCTGCAAAAACTATGCTGGAGGAGGAGCTGTTTGCACTGTTCCCCTTTCCCTTCTTGCCATGGTCACAACAGCCATCAGAGCTGTGGTCGCGTGCCCTCTTGGAGGCAACTTGGGAGCTGCCCACATCCTGAGCTGGGTGGCCAGTGTAAGGAGGCAGGCCTCAGAGAAGCTCTCAGATCATGTCCATGGCCTCATTTGACCCTGTGGTGGAGTTTGCCAGCTGTGGTACTAGGGTACAAATCCCAGCTGTGGGATCCAGGACAAATTACTTTGTGTCTCTGTGCCTCAGTTTCCTCATCTATAAAGTGGGGATAACAGTCAGCCATACCTTATAGAGCCCTTGTGAGGAGAAAATGAATGAAGCCACGTAAAGTGCTTGGAAGACAACTGGGAATATATACACATACACAATACTAAGAAGAATGAATTAATCTATGTCTTCATTTATTCATCCCTGAGTGCTGGGCATGCAGTAGGCAAGATGGTAGGTGTGGCACCTGCCTCAGGGAACCCATGGGCCAGGGAGACAGGCCTCAGATGGGCAGACCCCTCGCAGAAAGTCAGGACAGTGATGGGGGGCCCGTTGCTTCTTCAGCTCCGAGGATGCTCTGCTGCTTGGCATTGAAGGGGCAGAGCCTGTCCCCACCTCCTCTAGGTCAGTCTGACTGGCACTGGCCTTGAAGCCTGGACTTCTGCTCCCAGCTGATCACAGGCCAGGCCCCCAGGGGCCCCTCCTGCTTGGGGTCTGGGAGGCTGTATGTGATAGATAATTCCCGACATCGCAGCTGACCAGCTGGGGTCACACCTTTGGACCTGTGAGTACTTACTTAGTCTCTGGGTCTTCCTTCCCCCTTTCATTCACTTTTCTGTCCACCGTGATGGCCAACCTATCCACCTACCCTTCTGTCCCCCACCACCCATGCATTCAGCCATTTATTTGGTCTGTCATCATCCACCCGGTCGTCTGCCCGCTTAGCCGCCCACTCAGCATGCTCTTGTTGCTGACTCGGCCACTTCCTGTGCTGGGCTGTGGGGGTAAAGAATCAAGTCTGAGGCTGCCCCTAGCCTAGAGAGACTCAGGGTCAAGGAGGGGAGACAGCTGGTGTGGTGCCCACCTGGGGGTCTTCTTAGGTCCAGCTAAACGTGAAGGCTGTCAAGAGTACCATAGACCCACCTGGCATCAAATCCCCCCAGACCACCAGGGTCGTGGCCGCTCTTCCTTTGCTGCGGGGTCCCGGTCGCAGTCAGTGCCCCTGTTCACACAACCATCTGGGAGCCGTTCTCTGTGGCCGCCCAGGAGAGCGCACAGGGGTAGGGAGCCGACACTCCGACAGATAGGTGTGAAAGCTACCCTTAAACATCTTGACTCAAGGGTCCAGTATGTCCTCTAACAACCCCACAGGTGTGGTTTCAGGTTCCTGCATGGGATGTGGCCAATGACATGCCAGCCCCCTCAGGGAAACCCAAAGCTCCAGCTTCTCTCCCAGGTGGAGGGCCCACCTTCAGTTTCTGGTCTAGGTACACTGCCTCACTCAGGCCACTCTTGTCCAAGGCAGTGTTGCCAAGGAGCACGACTGACACACCAGCTGCTGCCGGTTTCTGGGGGAATGTGAGAAAGATCAGTGCAGGTCGGATGCTTTCTGCACACACGGAGAAGAGATGATTAGAGGACAGGGTGATCGGGAAGCAGGCTTGTGTGCTAGGAGTGTGGTTCTCTGGTGGAGTCGGGGTTCAGGTTCCGGCTCAGCCGCTGGCAGGATGCTGGGTACAGTAGACGGAGCTACTTTAATATATGTGATTCGGAGTGATTGGTCCTATCAATTCCCTTGTAACAGAGGGGAAGATGGACAGCGTCTGGGGGAGTGTGAAAGAAGGCTCAGGAAAGACTTGCAGGGAAGCAGAACTTAAGTTTGGAGTTAAAGGACAAGAGGATGTTCTCTAGTCAGAGCCCGGGAGGACGGGGTTCCTGGAGGAGACAACAGCAGGAACAAAGGCCTGGCATCATGATTATCCCCCAGCCCGTGCTTGCTTTTGCAATAGACATGCATTGCCAATCATTGCCAGGAACGCTGGGGCAATAACCAGGCTGAAAATAACCAGTGAGACAAGTTGCTCACCCATTCTGGTGTTCCTCCTTGGCCCCTGCCAGACGCCGGCTGAGACAGTGGGTGGAGCCAGCTTCTGGGGCTTAGGTGCCCTGTTCCAGCTGTGTGGGCACACAGCATGCCTCATCTTGGTTAATTCTCCAAACACCCTGTCAGATCAGTGATGTAGTCCCCGCTCTACAGAAGAGGAAACAGGCTCAGAGACGCTGAGTGCTTTCCCTTGGACACATAGGATCGAGGACTGAGGCAGGGGTCAAACTCGTATCCGATGTCAAAGCCAGGAGACACTCAGCCCGTAGGGAGCAGTGTGATCTCTGCAGAGACAGACACACAGAGCATTGTGGCTGTGGGACCCCAAGGGGCCCTGAACCCAGCCCTGGAGTTGGAGAAGGGTGGTGATAGCAGAGATGAGGGGCTGGTGTGCAAGAGGAGTGGGGTGGGCAGAAAGTGTTAGCAAGGACGTGCAGAAGAAGGAACCCTCATGCACTGCTGATGAGAAAGCAAATTGCTACAGCCACTGTGGAAAACAGAAAGGAGGTTCCTCAAAAAAAAAAAAAAAAAGAACTACCATATAATCTAGTAATTCCACTGCTGAGTATTTACCCAAAGGAAATGAAAGCACCAATTCAAAAAAGTAGATGCAAAAAAAAAAAAAAAAAAGTAGATGCAGCCCTATGTTTATTGTAGAATTGTTTACAGTAGCCAAGATATGGAAGCAACCTATGTGTCCCTCGATAGATGAATAGAGAAGATGTAGTGTGTGTGTGTGTGGTGTGTTTGCAATGGAATATTACTCAGTCATAAAAAAGAATGAGATCATGCCGTGTACAACAACGTGGATGGACCTAGAGGCTGTGATGCTAAGTGAAATAAGTTAGAGAAAGATGAATACAATATGCTTTCACTCATATGTGGAATTTAAGAAACGAAACAAGTAACCAAAAAAAAAAAAAAAAAGAATCAAAAAACCAGGGCTTACATACGGAGAACAAAGTGGTAGTTGCCAGAGGGGAGAAGCATAGGCGAAGGGGAAAGGGGGTACACTTACCGTGATGAGCACTGAGAAACATGTAGAGTTGGCGAATCATTGTATCGTATACCTGAAACTAGGATGCTGTATGGTAATTGTACTGGAATTTTAAAAAACGGAGGGGCATGGTGGGATCAGGTGAGTTTAAGGTGTCTGAGGGCACCATGATGAACATGCATGTCTGGGACAAGAAAAAAGGTGGTCTTGAGCCAGAGCCCCAGGGCTCAGGGCCTTAGGACTTGGTTTTTAAGGCTCTGGTCTGTGCTCTTGGCCTGCATGCCCATTTTGAACCTGACCCATCCACTCACCACCAAATGCCTTCTTATCCTTAAAAGCTCCATCAGGTGTCACCTCCTCCAGTCTTCCCTGACTTCCCAGCCTGGGATGCACACCACCCCCCAGCCCATTCTGCTTTGTATCCCTCTTCTAGACTGGAGACCCTATGGGTACATGCGGCTGAAAGCTAGAGCTCTGGGGACAGGTGACCATGCCAGAGCAGTGCAGCTCATGGCCAAAGAAGGGGCCTGCTTCCTTTAAGCTTGAGGAGCTCGGAGGTTCAGGGACCTGGGGTGAGGGGAGGGGGGTTCCTGTCTGAGTCTGTGGAATGAATGTGCTTTGCTGCAGCTCAGGTGACAGGGGTGGGAGGGGGGACGAGGCTCGGGGGGTTTGGGTCCTGGTTCTGTGTAGTGAGCCAGCCCAGTGACTGAGCCTCCTGGAGCTAACCCCCGGGCCTGGCTTTTGTTGTCTTCCCAGCCTTCCCTCCAAAGAAGAGGAGCTGCTATCACCACCGCTGTCATCCCCTCCCCAACCAGAGCCTGAGGAGCCCCCAGCCACCTTCCCCCGGGGGCCTCCACAGCCCCCCTCTCCACCTCCCAGTCCCCCAGAGATCCCCCCGAAGCCTCTTCGCCTGCCCCCAGAGTTTGGTGAGTGCCGTAGCCAGGCATGGGGCTCCCAGTGCGTAGCCTGGAATCAGGGCCCCTCGAGAATCAGCAAGGGTGCAAGGATCGAACTTTCTGTCAGGTTCTGCCACCCACACAGTGTGGCCACAGACAGGTGAGCCTCATTCTCTTCACCCTCATAGTGGAGCCAGCACCCACCTATCTTGACCTACTGACTGTTAAGTGTACATGGCAGACTTTCTGAGTGGCTCGTGGTTGAAAGTCTAGGAATATTTTCCATGGTTGTCAATGGTTTGCTTTTCCTTGGATTGTCCATTTCTCTTGATTCTTGTTTCTTGTTTCCTTTTCAGCCTCTTTAGACAGCCCTTGCCTCTGACCTGAAAGTTCGCCACCTATTCAGACCTCCTTGTGATAGTCTGGCCTCTCCTTTGGCCACCCCCCTAGTACTGTCCTATGAGGCCCTGAGAGTGTAAATAGCATTTCATGTCCCCTGTGCCTGTTTTTGAAAGCCAGGCTGGAGGCGGGGTGTCTTTTCATTAGGGTGGCTTATGTGAAGCTGGGCCAGGGTGCCCAGGAGAGGAGGCTAGGCTCCTCCTTCTGAGTCTCCCCCCGCCCCCACCCCTCTCTCCTCAGATGACTCTGACTACGATGAGGTTCCAGAGGAGGGCCCAGGGGCCCCAGCCGGCCTGATGACCAAGAAGGTGAGGCAGGTGGTGATTAGGGTTTGGGCTGTCTGTCAGAGGGGAGGGTAGGCTGCCCAGCTGCCTTGCAGACCCGGGGGACCACTGGAGAGAGAAAGTACCATCAGTTCCCAGGGAGAGCTTCCTTCCCTCTTGTGGTCTTGCCACGAGGGGCTTAGGGATAGAGCACAGCACCTGAGCCCTGGACCAGGGGTCTGCAGGCGCTTGCTGGTAGCCTCAGTTCCAGTCTCCAGCCACGTCTGGAAGGTTGTGTGTGGCCCTCTCTATTCCCCGGGATACTGAGCACTTCTCCCTTGGAGAGTCTCCATGAACACTTTCTGTTTTCTCTATCCCTAAGTATTTTCCACTGTCCCTTCATTTTCTGTCTTTGATGCTGTCTGGCTGGGTCCCTGGAGAGGGTGTGGAAACAGCAGGGGAAGTGTGGGGTTGTGTGGGTCCCTGATGGAGTGGACCTCGGGGGGTGTCCCTGGGTGGGTGTGATCTGGGGCTCGAAGAGAAGCATGATGCTGAGTGGGTCTGGGGTGGGGGGTACCAGGAGGAGCTCCCAGTGAGCCACATCCCACGGGCTGTGCGTGTGGCCAGTCTGCTGAGCGAGGGGGAGGAACTGTCTGAGGACGACGACCAAGGAGATGAAGATGAGGATGACCATGCCTATGAGGGCATCCCCAAGTAAGTGTCCACTCTTCTCCAGTGGTTGTCCCACCCAGCCACCCTCTGTTCCCAAGCACAGCCTGGCCCCTCCACCTCTTTGGCCCCTCCCCCCAGGGGAGCCCCCATCCTAGGCTCCCTCATTTCCTCTCCTTGTTCCCCAGTGGTGGATGGCACACCAGCAGCCTGAGCTCATCCCTGCCCAGCAGCCTCCTGATCCCTGAGCTCCCACCACACCCCATGGACGGGCATCCTGGGGGCCCTACCCCCATCACACCGGTCATCAAGGCCGGCTGGCTGGACAAGAACCCACCACAGGGGTGAGTAATGCCTGTTAGGTCCTGCTGGTTCTCTGTGTAAAGATGGGAGTGCTCTAGGATACTGGTATGCTGGATCTGAAAACCAGAGGGGCTAGGTTATTTGAAGAGATCTCTCTCCAGGCAGACTGTAACAGTTGATCATCCCCACCAGACCTATGTTTTAGTACCCTTAAAATTGGGAAGTCCTACTTTGAGTCTGACTTCAGTTGTTTTTGCTGTAGGTAAAGTCCATCTTCTCATTGACCGTTTGGGTTCCTTTCTCCTTTAAGCCTGGCTATTGCCGACTTTGTTTGTGGCTGCCATAGGGGAATGGGGTAATCTTAGAGCCTCTCCTCTAATCTGCAACCCTTTGCTCTTGTCCCTCTGCCTGTGCTTCTCCAGATCTTACATCTATCAGAAGCGATGGGTGAGACTGGACGCTGATCACCTGCGGTACTTTGACAGTAACAAGGTGAGGCCCGTGTTGGTCCCTGATGGGACCCCTGTTCCAGCCTGGCCCTAGGCTGACCCTTGACCTTGGATGCAGGTGGAGGCCCCCACCCAAGACGAGTCCTCACTAGAGCTCCAGTCTGACTCCTGAAGCCGTGTCTTCTGGCCGCTCGGCCAGCTGTGGGCTGTGGTCAGGGTCAGCGTAGGGGCTGTCCCTGGCCACCTGTGGGCGATGGGGTTCTAGTTAGCCTGCTCTCAGCTGAGGTTGAGGGAGCCAAGGAGGGGCTGGGCCTCCGGGTGCCCCACCCCCTACAGGACAGCTTCCTTCTCCTCCCCAGGACGCCTACTCTAAGCGCTTTATCTCTGTGGCCTGCATCTCCCGCGTGGCTGCCATCGGGGACCAGAAGTTTGAAGTGATCACAAACAACCGGACCTTCGCCTTCCGGGCGGAGAGTGATGGTGAGGAGCAGGGCAGGGAGAACGCTGGCTGTTTGGCCTGCTAAGTGGGGGCGTGGGGGAGAACCAGGGCACCTCTGCTCCCCCATCAAACCCAGAGAGGAGTCAGTCCTCTACGAGGTAGGGGAGAGCAGGGGGCACTCTCAGACTGGCTCTGTGCTTGAGATACCCACTGAGGCCTCAGAACCATAGATTTCCATTTACAGGGAATGGGCTCAGGTAGGCGAAGTGGCTTCCCCAGTGTGGCTTGTCCAGTCAGAAAACTCAGAGATAGTTGGAGATAGGTGGGCCAATCTGGGTGGGCTTGCTGGCAAAGGTGTTGATTGAGGAGCCTAGAATGGGGAGCCCTTAGGTGGCTGCCTGCCAGACTGAGCTCACACTCACTCTTTCCCCTATACCCTCAGCGGAGCGGAAGGAGTGGATGCAGGCTCTGCAGCAGGCAGTGGCTGAGCAGGGTGCCCGGACCCGGCTGTCTAGCACTTACCCTTTGGGTGTTCGAGGCTCAGAGCTGCCTGACCGTGCTGGCAGCCTGGAACTACGTGGTTTCAAGAATAAACTGTATGTGGCCGTTGTTGGGGACAAAGTGCAGCTATATAAGAATCTGGAGGTGCGAAGGGGTCAGCCAGTTTGTTAAACCTGTCCCCTGCCCACCTGGTCCTCTGGCCCTGCCCCCTGCCCACCCAGTCCCCCGGATCTGCCCCTTCCCTTTCTTCCTTCCCTGACTAAGCTCAGCCCTATGCTGGCTACCCTTCCTGCTTCTAGTTCTGACCCTGTCCCCTGCCTGGTCCCTGAGGATTATCTTCCCATCCGTGCCCTGCCTTCTGTTCCCGCTCCGTATCACTACATGGCCCCTGAGCCTGGGTCCATTTACCAATGTCCAGATTCCTAAGCCCTCTTCATCTCCTTCCAAGGTGCTTACTAGTCCCTAAGGTACTACTACCTTCCTTTAGTCTCTATCCCTCCCTCCCTGGGCCTTAGGCCCTGCCCCCAGGCCTTGCCCTCACCCCTCCCCCTCCATCTGCCAGGAGTACCACCTGGGCATTGGCATCACCTTCATTGACATGAGTGTAGGCAATGTGAAAGAAGCAGACCGGCGCAGCTTCGACCTCACCACCCCCTACCGCATCTTCAGGTAAGCCCGCCTCCTCTCATTTACCTATATCCTCTCTCCCTGTCAGGATCTTCTTGCTTATGTGGAAACCTGCCCCTTCTTCTAGAATGGATTTCTCCCCTTCCCAGCCTTGCCCACCCTCCTGGTCCTTTCTGTCCACTCACTAACCTGCTCTGACCCCTCCCTTCTAAGAAATCTCACTTTTACCCCACCCCCATCTGACCAGCACTGTCCCCCTTCCCCTCACTCACTCCCAGGTGGTCCTGAGGGGCTGGCCCATGCCTGAGGTCACGTAGTATGTATCAGTCAGCTTGGCTGTGGGGCATGACAGAGGAGCACAGATGGGGTGGGGGTGGACTTCAACAACAGAAGTTTATTTTCTCACAGCTCTAGAGGCTGGAAGTCCAAGGTCAAGGAGCCATCAGGGTTAGTTTCCGGTGAGGCCCCTCTTCCTGGCTTGCAGATGGCCACCTCCTCACTATGTCCTCACACGGCTTTTCCTCTGTGTGCAGGTAGAGAGAGTGAGCTATCTACTGTCCCTTCCTCTTTTTATAAAGAAACCAGTCTTGTTACATTCGAGCCGTACTCCTATGACATCATCCAACCTTAATTACTTCCCTAAAAGCCCTGTCTCCAGATGCAGTCACACTGGGAGACACAGTTCAGTCCATAACATCCCAGGTCCACCACCGAGTCACTGTGTGACCTGGGCAAATCACTTAACCTCTCTGTGTCTCGGTTTCTTCCTCTGGGAGTAAGACTGCGGCTGTCTTTGTAAAGCTGTTACCTGCCTCAGTGAGTGGTAACCACTTTGGCAACACTAGCGCCATCCCACCTCCGCTGTCATGTCCCTTGCCCTTAGCTTAGCTCTCTGTCTTCCGCAGGGACTTTCTCCTGAGCTCCAGACCTGCCTGTCCAACAGTTTTGTGGATGTCTGTCCCCCTGTGACTTCTGCCTCGACTCCCTGGACCTCCCAGGCCCCTGTCTCCACCCACGGGAATGCCTGCCTCTCCCACTCAGTCCTGTGCAGTGCCTGTCACCACCCCTGCCTCACCACCCTGGCTCTCTCACCTCTGTCTGGCCCCTCCCCTCTGTCCCTCCCCATTTTGTCCCAGGCCAGGGGGCCTCTGGCCTAGCGGTGGCTCCGCCTCATGCATCAGCTGCCTGTCTGTGACTGCCAGTAGGGTCTCCTCTTTTCTTTTTGTTGAAAGCCAAGTTTTATTTGTTTATTTCTGCCTTTGAGTAATGTTGGATGGCATGTTGGCCTGAGAGTCTTTGCCTCCTCCTTAACGACCACACAACAGGGACCAGCCACCTTCCAGTGTTTTCCTTGACTGTCGGTTTTAGAGAGGCCCACCTATTCACTGAGTGTCTTGTGGTCATCAACCTTAGTTAAGCTGATTTGGTGTTCAGCACCAAGGGCCTCCACCAGCCCGACATATGCAGGGGAAGACCGTGGGATGTAAACACGAAGACAGGTGGAATGCTTGGCTAAGGCTCGGCAGCCTGCAGATTCCACATGTGAGGCCTTCATGGATGAGCACAGTCTTCAGCACCTCTGGTCAGGCCACGTTAGCGCCTGTCACATCTCTAGCAGTGACGCCTTTTCTGGCCATGGTAGAGGCTTATAGGGGTAGCCGTATCTTGAATACATTCATAGGTGGGATAGTGGCAGCAGGGAAAGAACCAGAGGAAGACGTCTCTTTACCCTCTCCCCTGTCCCACTGAAACCCTCCACTGCTTCTGTCTTGTCCTCTGGGTGCACTTTGACCTCCTCTGCCTGGCCCAGCCTTGTGCCTGTATGTCTCCCAGCCTCCTCTCTGCCAGTTTGCCCGTCTTGTCCGTGGGTCCCGGAATGCCCCGTGTGCCATGCTGCTCCCTCTCTCTGGAATGGTTTTCCACATCTTCTGCTGGCTAAGCCCTTCTCATCTGTCAAGGCTTAGCTCAGGCATCATTTCTTCCCAGGAGTCTTTTCTATTTCCTGGGGGGGAAATAACAGCACCTGCTCTGGGATCCCCCAGCCCCTACGTGTCTCCTAGGTTCATGGTACCCTTGCCTCTGTCCACACCCACCTTCCTCACAGACCCAGGGTGCCTCCCTCTTCCGGTTGTGAGGGCTCAGCTCCTTGCTCCGCCCACATCGCCTGCACCTCTTCACGCTGCCCCCGAATCTCTCAGAGCCCTCTCCCACCAGCCCCCACCCCCCACTCCTGTGTCCCCAGCTTCTCGGCTGAATCAGAGCTAGAGAAGGAACAGTGGCTGGAGGCCATGCAGGGAGCCATCGCTGAGGCCCTATCTACCTCGGAGGTGGCCGAGCGCATCTGGGCCGTGGCCCCCAACAGGTTCTGCGCTGACTGCGGGGCTGCCCAGCCTGACTGGGCCTCCATCAACCTCTGCATCGTCATCTGCAAACGCTGTGCAGGTGTGTGGGGCTGGCGTGCCAGGCTGAGGCACGACAGGGCTGGTGTGTCGGTGTGGCTGGGGGCCTGTCTGGTTGGAGCGGCCGGAACCAAGACGCTACTCAGATCCTTGTCCAAGAAGCTGTATCTGTGCACCAGGCCTCTCCCACCATGATTAGCCTGCAGTCCGGAGAGTGCAATGCAGGGGTTCAGCTGCACGTGCCATGGGTAGGACACTAAGGCACGGGGAGGGGAAATGGTGCATAGCACATGGCCTGGCAAGTGAGTCTTGCCCAACTGAGCCCAGGCCAGTTGGGGTCCAGCACCCCTCCCCACCCCCGTCACATCAGAGGAGTGGAGGGGAATGAGACAGGAAGGGCTGGCAGGGATCTGCATGCAATGGGAGGACATGGGAGGAGATGGGAGGCCAGGGTGGTAGGGCCACGGTCAGATCCAGGCCTCAGTCTACGGTGGCGGGTGGGACCTGTTGGAGGGTTGAGATTGGAGACCAGTGGGGAGGCTGTTGACGGCTCCATGAGAGAGAGGAACAGGCCAAGGCCTGGTCTGGGGAAGCAATGGAGAAGATTCAAGAGACGTACAGGATCTGTGGTGTCAGAGTCCCTGTGACAGATCCGATGAGGAGGGTGAGGAAGACGCTGGGGCCCGAGATGCATTCATCTCTCTGCCCGGCAGTTACTGGGGGTCTGTGCTGTGCTGGACACTGTGAGGTGTTGGGATTTGGCCCTCAGGGGAACTGCTGATGCCCAGGGAGGAGCTTTGGGCAACTTGAGATGGGGATCTGGGGCAGGGGATAGTTTTGGGGAAGGCGCTGAGCGAGGGCAAACATCCAGGAGGCCTGGGGCTGGGAGGTGTGCATACAGGAAAGAAATGACTTGATTTAGAAAGGTGTCCACTGGTGGAGGGGTGCGGGTGACTGGTGTGGGCGAGGTGCTTCCTAGGAGACTGCAGGGGATGGAGGGGTGAGGCTGAAGCCAGAACAAGATGGTGCTTGGGCCTGCTAGTGCCCCAGCCTTCTCCCTCCGCCAGGGTTCCTTCCTGGGACCTGTAGCTGTGGAAGGCTACATTCCCTCCAGCCAAAGCTCACCCTGCCCCCTCATTCCACAGAGATGTCCTTAGTGCTCCCTGGTGCCAGACTTTGTTCTAAGCACATACAGAGGCTACACCCTAAAGGAGACAGTCAAGGTTCCTGCCCTCTGGCAACTTACATTCTAGTGGGGAGAGGCAGAAAATACACATACGAACCAATAGAAGTATCAGGTAATAAAGTGCTAGGCAGAGAATATGTTTGTCAGGAAGCCCTCTCTGAGGAGATGATCAGTCAGCTGAGACCTGAATGTGAGGAGGGAGCCAGCCCTGGGGAGATGGGGGAAGAAAGAACTGTGAGTGCAAAGGCCCTGAGGCATGAATCAATCAGCTGATGAGAAGAGGGAGGAGAGTATGGCTGATCAAGATTGGAATGGGGGGGATTCTGAGATAAGAATGCAGGAGAAATTTAGATCTAATTCTGGGGTGCCATTGGGGAGTCGAAAAAGGGGATTTGCATTTTAAGGAGATCACTCTAGGGGCACCTGGCTGGCTCAGTTGGTATGTGACTCTTGATCTCAGAGTGGAGGTCGGGGTTGGGGGTCATGAGTTCAAGCACCATGTTGGGCATAGAGTTTACTTAAAAAAAAAAAAAAAAGATCAAAAAGACTACTGTGACTGGGCTGTGCAAAGTGGCCTGGTGGCGGGGGGCGGGGGGGGGGGGGGCTGTTACTGCTGCAGGACGCCCGAGACTTTTCAGCTCCCCTGGTGCCTGGAGCAGGGGTGTGTGTGGCCAGCACTGGAAGCTGCCCCCCACTGTCTGCTCCTGCCTGGGCTCACAGGGAAGCAGGGAGGGCAGGAAGGTAAGTGCTCTTGTGAAGGTGAGGGCCCTCTGTCTGCAGGGGAGCACCGAGGCCTGGGTGCTGGCGTCTCCAAGGTGCGGAGCCTGAAGATGGACAGGAAGGTGTGGACGGAAACACTCATCGAGGTGGGGAGGCCTTGCTTGCCGCCTGCACTTGGGGTCCACTCCACTCTTCCACTGCCTGGGTCTCCACCCTGTCCCCGCTCGTAGACTTTGGCCCCCCGAAGTTAGCAGAGAGCTTTGGGATCACCTAGTGGGTGGGGATTTTGGAAAAGGCGATTTTTGGCAAAGTCAGCAAACTGGTCCATGAGCTAAGAATGTTTTTACAGTTTTAAAGGGGTGGTTAGAAAAAAAAAGGCATATGCAACAGAAACTGTTGTGCAGAGCCTGAACTCTTTACTTCTTCTGCACGCATGTACGGATGTCTGGGGGTACACTTAATGTGCATATGTGCCTGTCTCCATGGGGTTCGCACACAGGCGTGCAGTTGTTACAGAGGAGAACCTGCAGCGGGAGGCTGACCACGCAGGGCCTCCCTGTCACCCCGTCCAGCTGCAGGCCCCAGTGCGGTTTGGCTGTCACATCAACCCCTGTGAGTTAGGGTTTGAATCCCCAGTTTATAGATGAGGACACTGAGGTGCAGGGAGAGAAGATGGCTTGCCCAGAGTCATTGAGTGAGTCAGTGGTGGCAGGGTCTGTTTCTGCTTTATTCTCTTCTGCGACCCAGCGCCCCACACAGGACCTGACACAGAAGCAGGATGGGGGGCCCAGGAAATGGCTGTGGGACAAATGATCCCACAAATTAATCCCTAGTTTATTAATCCTTGCAGAGAGCAAGGATTAATAAACTAGGCCCCTGATGACTGGACCCCTGCATCTGCGCCCCCAGCAGGTGCGCCTGCCCCTCCTCCCCTGAGCCCAGAAAGGAATGTCAAGGACAGGAGAGGTTCCCACAATCCTTACCCCATTGGCGGACAGGTTAGCTACTCCGCCCCCCCACCCTCACCCAGGCTGTGATAGCCTCAGGAATGTGGAGTTCCAGATGTGGGACTGGGTGGGGGAAATAGCAAGGGCCCCAGCCAGGCACCAAGCTTGGGGCATCCCGCTGTCAGACTGTCTGCCTCTCGTCCTGTCACTGAGCTGAGGAGCTGGGTTTGGGCCCATAGCCACTGACCAGCCAGGCTGCCCTTCAGCTTCCCTGATGGGAAAGTGGGTGGGTGGCCTGGCTCGCCCAGCGCCTCTCCTGACAACCTCAAAGATTTTACCAGACAGGCCGGGCCATAGGCTGCCCGTCTGACCTCTTGCCCCCACCCACAGCTCTTCTTACAGCTGGGCAATGGTGCAGGGAACCGCTTCTGGGCAGCCAACGTGCCCCCCAGTGAGGCTCTGCAGCCCAACAGCAGCCCTGGTGCCCGGCGGCGCCACCTGGAGGCCAAATACCGTGAGGGCAAGTACCGCCGCTACCACCCGCTCTTCGGCAACCAGGAGGAACTGGACAAGGTCAGGGCACTGGGCCTCTGGGACGCCTGGAGACCACCCACTTTTTTTTCTACCCCCCTCTATTGCTCTCTCTTTAGCAGCTCATCTCTTCCATCAGCTCACAGTGATGAGTTGGCGTATGGGGAAACTGAGGCCCAGAGGGTGGAAGGGCCCTGCTTAAACCAAGGGAGAGTTGTGGCAAATCAAGGAGGAGTCAGGCCTGACCCTTGGGCCAAGTCCACATCTCCAGCATCTGTCTGCCTCCCTCCGCTCCTGATTCCTCTGTCTCTTGAACTGTCCTGCTCCTGTGAATCCTGCCAAAAGGAGTGAACTTGATGGGGATGCTATTTCCTGTCAGGCTCATGAAAAACAGCTGGCTGCTCTGACCCACCCCCATCCACACCCCACTCAAGCTGAGGCCCCACACGGGCCTCAGGCCCTGACAGGCTGGGAGCCAAGCCCTGGGCCCTGGTCTGGCTCAGCCTGAGTGGGAGGCAGCCGGCTCTGAGGCAGGGGGATGCCACTTGTGACCTCTGATTGGCCTTCACCCCTTCCCCCAAGCGGCCCCACCCAGGCAGGCTCAGGCCGGCTGGACGCCCAGTGGGAGCCAGGCGTCCAGCCCCCAGCCCAGCCCAGTCTAGCCCGCCAGCTAGGAGGGGCAGGGACTCCCATTGGTCGGGAGGGCTGGGCAGGCAGTGAGGAATTCAAATGTGGGAGGAATGAGCTACAAAGCATCCCCCCCTCTGGCCTTCCACAAGGCAGAAGGAGCGTGAGATCCTCTAGAGAACACTCTTGGCAGCTGATTGGGTCCCAGAGACTGCTAGTAGGGGTGAGCCCTGCGCCACCGGGACCCCCAGCCTCTGCGGAGCAGCCCCTACCCACCCTCCTATGCCCTTGGCCCTTCTCATTCTCCCCCTCTCCTCTCTCTCTGTCCTCCTTCCCCGCTCTTCTCTTTGAACCTGAGGCTAGACCTCCAGACTTGGGTGACTCCTTCCTCTTCCTTCCTCTCCTCCCCCCAGCTCCCCATGCCTACTGGCTCCCCACTCCAGCTTAGGCTGACCCTCCCCTCCCCGCTTCTCCGTCCTCCCAGGCTCTGTGTGCTGCAGTCACTACCACAGACCTGGCTGAGACCCAGGCTCTCCTGGGTTGTGGGGCAGGGGTCAACTGCTTCTCAGGGGACCCTGAGGCTCCCACGCCCCTAGCTCTTGCCGAGCAGGCCGGCCAGATACTGCAGATGGAATTCCTTCGGAACAACCGGACAACGGGTGAGTGACCAGTGGGACGGTCCACCTCGAGGGATGGGCCTCCCTGCTGCCATGGCCTGGCCCTGTGATGGGGGTGCTATGAGGCCCCCGATACACATACCACTCGAGCCGTGAGTGCAGCTCCGTCCGTGAGGGGCCCCGGCACAGCAGTGTGTGGTTTGGGTTGCCATGTCAGTGTCCATTGGTGCGTCTGGCTTCCCCTTCCTGTGTGTCTTTTTGTGTCTGTCTCTGCGTCTCTCATTCAGGACTTGTGGGTCCCTCCCTGACCTGCAGCGCGGGCCTTCACGTTGGCATCTGTGCTCCAGTGTCGTGCATCTCTGAGCCACTGTGGATCTGGGTTTCTTTATCCCCGGGGGCATTGAGGGCTTTGGGGTTTGTGCAGCCACAGAATGTCTGAGTTGCTATATGGGGATTGCATTTCTCTGTGTGCGGGTGACCCATGATGGCAGCCCTGTCTGCTGCTTTGTCTGGGCGGGACTCTGTCACAGGCTGGAGTTGGGTCCCATTTGGCTGTCACTCTCCGGCTGGGTGAGGAGGGGACGGTGGGGATAAGCCCTGCTGGTCATGGCTCAGGGCTGGCCTTGGGGGCCATATCTGAGGACTGAGGGTGGAGCTGGGCGGCGAGAGCTCGGCTCAAGTCCACGGGTGGGTGGGGCGTGCTGGGCTGGAGCAAGCCCAGGTGGCCAGGGAGACACAGGAGACCACCCAGCTGGCTTGGGCTTTGGGACCGCTGGAAGGAGGGCTGGAGCCGGGCTGCTTCCCTAGGCTTTGCACTGTCTGGGACAAACTTTCTTCTGGGGATTGTTAGTGAGTTTGCCTAAGACCCCCATTCTAGTGTGCTTACTCTGTGCCTCAGCAGAGAGAACGGGGTGGGCTAAGTTGGGGAGTCAGGAGGGCTTCCTGGCAGGGGAGGTACTGGAGTTGAGCCGTGGAATTTGCACAAGTGGGGAGAGGTGGAGCATGACTTGGGCAGAGCCCAGGATGTGGCAGTGAGAGCCTGAGGGTGACAGGGGGCTGGTGACTTCAATGTAAGCTTGGATGCTCAACCCAGGTGGGGGTGAGGGGGGTACCTGGGATGGCAAGCATGAGCAGCCATTCCTCCCCCTACCCCCAAAATCTTTCCTAAAGAGGTACCTCGGCTGGATTCAGTGAAGCCCCTGGAAAAGCACTACTCAGTTGTCTTGCCAACTGTGAGCCACAGTGGCTTTCTCTATAAGACCGCTTCGGCCGGCAAGCTGCTGCAGGACCGCCGTGCCCGGGAAGGTGGGTGCCAGGCCAGACCCCGTTGCTGCCAGGGCATTCTGGCGTGGTGGCGGGGCCAGAGCAGCCAGGGCAGGCTGGGCTGGTGGGCCCTTGAAGGTGCCAAGTGTACTCTGGCAGGGTCACTCTAAGAGGGCTTCTGAGATATCGTCTCTGGGACACAGTAAATGCTTCCTAAACGGGCCAGTAGGGGTGGGAGCAGGGCCTGGCACTGCAGAGCAAGTCACTGCTGGAGTTCCTTTAGGCTAAAAAAGCCATTATTGAGCACCTGCTGGGTGCTGGGCAGCTGGCATTTGGAGCCAGACAGAGCTAAGCTTAGAGCCCATCCCTTTATCATCTCTGCCTTCCATTTGCTCCCCAACTCAGTGTGACCTGCAGTCCTTCCCACATCCCTCAAGGACCTGCACGTCAGCCCTCCCACCCCATGACCTGCGACCCCTCCCCCCTCACTTACTGTGCTGCAGCGTTACCGCAGCGTTACCGGCCTCTTTGCTGTTTCTCAGCCGTGTATATTCACTTCCGCCAGGGGCTTTGCATTTGCTCTGCCCCCTGCCTAAAGGGCTTTTCTGCAGAATATCTGCATGACCAGTCCCTCGCTTCAGTCCGGTCTCTGTTTAAATGTTACTTCTTAGAGACTTCATCCATGACCATTTTATCCAAAATAGCATGCCCTATTTACCCTTCTTTTACCCTAATTTCACAGCACCTAGCTAACATTAAGTTGTCTGTTTATAGATGTGTCTCATGTTTCTCTGTGCGCCACTGGAATATTAGCTTCCCTTGCCCCTGCTGTAGCCCCAGCACCGAGAACAGCTCCTAGCGTGGTAGGCACTTGGCAGACGTTGCAGAACGAAGGGTAACAGAGGCAGGATTGGTGCTCCTCGAGGGGCCCAGCCTGGAGGGAAGGCTCTGGGACACCCTGCTGTCAGAGAACAGAGGTCACATATCCTTGCAGACAGGACAAGAGACAGTATCTGCTTTGAGAAGATTGTTGAGATCATCACTCTCTCTATCCCTCAGCACCCCTCTGTGAAGCTTACTAGCACCCAAAGAGATTTCTTGGGCGCTCTGTGCTGTTCACCACCTCACTGCCCCTCAGGCACTGCCCCTAGTCTACCTCCCTTTGCCTGATAATGTCATTTATGTAACTGCCTGAGTCATCCTTTTTGCCCTGGGTGCCAGGAAGCTCTGAGACAGTGTGAAGCTCAAAGCTGTGAACTCTATGAGCTTGCATGGCTTTGACATTGTGTTCTTTCTCCTGCCTTTCCTGATCCAGATTCCCATTTCTTTTCCTTTGTGGGCTCTTGTCAGTTTCCTCAGAGCCATTATAGGAGGAGACAGAGTATAGAGCGATGTGTACCACTGGCAGGGGAGGGTGAGAGCGCGGGGTAGCCATGGAAGCTTCCTACGGCATATGGGCTGGACTTGAGGGATGGAAGATGTGAGTGGAGGGAACAAGGTGAACAAAAGTGGGGAGGTGGGGTGCCCAGGAGTAGTCAGAGAGATGGCTGGAGAGGTAAGTGGGGGCAGACCCAGCAGGGCCTTGAATGCCAGCCTAAGTGGTATAGGATAAGGGGAGGGGGGCCTGGAAAGGTTTTGAGCAGAGGAAGGATGGAGTCTGGTTTTACTTCACTTTTGAATCTTGGGAGAAGTGAGGCTAGGAACCAGTGAAGAAGTTACTGCAGTAGTCCAGGGGAGAGGTGTGAGCTGGGCTGGCGTGGCGGGCTGCAGGGAGGAGGATGGAACTGGGGGAAGCTTGTGAGTTAGAATGAAGAGAACATGGGTCAGGTGGGAGTGGGAGCCCAGGGAGGATACAGAGGTGGTTTTCAGGGGAAGGAGGGAGGCTCCCTCATGGCTCCCTGCCCAACTTCTCTCCAGAGTTCAGCCGACGCTGGTGTGTCCTTAGCGATGGGGTCTTGAGCTACTATGAGAATGAGCGGGCAGTGACCCCCAACGGTGAGATTCGGGCCAGCGAGATTGTGTGCCTGGCAGTACCCCCTCCTGACACCCACGGGTGAGCACCCCTGGGGCAGAATCACAGTTATTGCCATAAGGTCCAACACCCCCCCACCCCCCACGATTGAGGAAATGGAAATGGGCCAAGAGAGGGCCAGAACCTTCCCAGGGTCATGCAGCAGCAACCTGGGACTAGAGCTGGGTCTCCTGAGGCCCCAGTCTAGGGCTTTCCCACCACTTCTTCGGGGGCCAAGGAAAAGTCAGTGGGCAGGGGGTGGAGGCAGGGCTTCACAGGTGGGTCTTGGCTGGGCCTGAATCCTGGCTTATGTATCTACAGCTTTGAGCACACCTTTGAGGTGTACACAGAGGGAGAGCGGCTGTACCTGTTTGGGCTGGAGAGTGCAGAGCTGGCTCGTGAGTGGGTCAAGTGCATTGCTAAGGTGGGCCTGGGTTAGTGGGCAGGTGTGGGGAGTCTGACGGCCCAGGGTAGGACTTCCTGGCTGTTTCCATGTACCCCAGCTCCCCTACCTCATGAATGCAGGGAGCAGACATAGGGCAGGCTTCTTGGGCCAAGGGCCTAACAATCTATAGTCACCTAGCAGGGAGAGAGGTCAGGAGACCTGTGGAGAAAGGGCTTGAGGGCCTTGCACTCTGTAGGTACTCAGTACATATTTAATAATCAGTAACAGAGCCATCTTAGAATGGATAGTACTGACTCCAGAAGGAGTGAGCTCCTTGTTGTGGAAGAAGGAGGCAGGAGGCTGCTCACCCCTGGGGACCAGAGCCAGGTGCCCCATGGGGTCCCCCTGTGCTATGAGGGCCTGTGACTCTTACTTACTTATTCCTTGATCAGTCTTCTGTGACCCTTCTGATGGTCAGCCCTCTGAGCCCTGGGGACCCAGCTGAACCAGTCTTGGTCCTGGCCCTTCAGTGGTTCCTTTGCTGGTGGGGGAGACAGATGGGGCCCAGACAGTGACAATACTGTAATCAGAGCTGCAACAGGGGAGAGGAGGGCCTCCCTGAAGGTGTCTGGAAACGTTGTCCAGGGGAGGACACATCGGAGTGGGTACGAAGTGGGGTCTTATACCCAAGTTCCTGAACTGTGCCACGTTCTGCCATGGGGAAGAGAGAGGAGGCAGGTGGGTGGGAAATGGGTACGTGCCCACAAGCCAGAGAGCTGGAGGGTCCCAGGCAGGCAGTGCCGTGGGCTGATGCAGCCTCCTCGGCTACCTCCCCTTTCTCCTGGCCTCCCCACCAGGCATTCATACCTCCCCTGGCTGAAGATCTGCTCGCCCGGGATTTTGAACGGCTTGGGCGCCTACCCTACAAAGCTGGCCTGAGCCTACAGCGGGCCCAGGAGGGCTGGTTCTCCCTCACTGGCTCTGAGCTCCGTGCTGTCTTCCCAGAGGGGCCCTGTGAGGAGCCGCTACAACTTCGGAAACTGCAGGAGCTTTGTGCGTGGACCCAGCCCTGGGCCCCTAAATTCCAGGGCACCCTATCCTGGGCTCCCAGGCCCCCAGCCCCTCCCTGGAAGTCTGAACTCTACCCTGGCCTGGCCAGAAGGAGCCAGCCTACCCTCCTATGTCCTCCTGCCCTTGGGGTATATCTCAGCAACTCGGTATATTGGGGGGTGGGTCCCAGGGATGTGTGTACCCAGAAAGCCTCCGGAGGGAGTCGGTTGGGGACCATGAACAGGGCCTCACCTTGACCGGCCCCTCCACAGCCGTCCAAGGGGACAGCGAGAACCAGGTGCTGGTGCTGGTGGAGCGAAGGAGGTGAGCCCTGGACTCCTGGGGCAGAAGCTCCCTCTCAGAAGCCTGTGGCAGTCTGAGAGACTTGGGAGGGGTCAGGCAGGGGTAAACCCCCAAGTGACCGACTCTGCCTCCCCGCCCAGGACGCTGTATATCCAGGGGGAGCGACGGCTGGACTTCACAGGCTGGCTGGGGGCCATCCAGAAAGCAGCGGCCAGCTCCGGGGACACGCTGTCAGAGCAGCAGCTTGGAGACTCCGATATCCCTGTGATTGTGTACCGCTGTGTGGACTACATCACGCAGTGTGGTGAGCCCTGCCCCCTTGGCACAGGCCCCGCCCCACCCAGGGAGACTCCCTCCCATCCACCCCCTCCAGGCCAAGCCCCACCTTCCCAGGATGCCTCTGACAGCAAGCTGTGAGGCTCCACCCCTGGCTCAGTCCATACCCCTCTCTAGGCCTGACGTCAGAGGGTATCTACCGCAAGTGTGGGCAGACGTCAAAGACCCAGCGGCTGCTGGAGAGCCTGCGGCAGGACGCTCGGTCTGTGCGCCTCAAGGAGGGGGAGCAGCACGTGGATGATGTATCCTCAGCGCTCAAGCGCTTCCTGCGAGACCTGCCTGATGGGCTCTTCACTCGTGCCCAGCGCTTGGCCTGGCTGGACACTTCAGGTAGGCCCCGCAGGCCTTGTCCAGCCTGAGACCCGGGCTGGTGCTGCTGGCTTGGCCACTGCTATCCCAGGATTCCCTCCCTTCCATTCCCCATCCACGGGGTTGGACACTTGGACGAGGCATGCCCCAGGGGACAAGTTCCAGTTCCCCTCCCTTCCTTTGCTTCTCCTTCCATTGTCACTCTAAACAGAACCAGGAAATGCTGTCCCCAAGGATTAGAGGCAGAGCAGCCAGAGGGGTGGGACAGGGGAGATGGCTTGATTGGGGGACTTCTTGACCTGATCTCTCTCTCCCCACCCAGAGATTGAGGATGAAGAGGAGAAGATTTCTAGGTACCGAGAGCTCCTGGCACGCCTGCCTCCAGTCAACCGTGCCACAGTGAAGGCCCTTATCAGCCACCTGTACTGGTAAGGAACGTTACTATTATATGGCTCTGGGGGGATGGGGTGGAAAAGATTCTTCTCCCAACCTGGCCGACTGCTCTCTCCTCAGAACCAGGTAGGTCTGGGAACTAAATGTTGACTTTTGATGTTCCCTGATCTTGGACACTTCGTCTCCCAACTTCCTGCACAGGACGGCGGCGGGGTGGGGCAGGGGGGGGATCTGCAGGGTGGGGAATACAGGAGGTTTCAGCTAGGACCCAGGGAACCTTGGCCAGGTCTCCCAGCTTCCCAGCTCTGTTCCTCTCCAGGACCCAAGACGTGGCCAGAAAGACCGTTCCCATTTCCCACTAACTAGCAGTGCACTCTGACCAGGACCTTCCCTGACCCGACTCCAGGAGCGGGTCATGGACCTGCTTGGAACTGGGAAGGGGGAGTGGGGAAGTTCCGGGCTGGACTTCTCACTCAAGCCTTCTGTCTTCCCCTGTCCAGCGTCCAGTGCTTCTCAGACACAAACCAGATGAACACACACAACTTGGCTATTGTATTTGGGCCCACGCTCTTCCAGACTGACGGGCAGGACTACAAGGCTGGCCGAGTTGTGGAAGACCTCATAGGCCACTACGTGGTGGTGTTCAGTGTGCGTCTCCAGCCAGCGGGCAATGGAGGGTGGGGACAAGCCTCTCCGGTGGCAGTGGTCATCTGTCTCTGTGTGTCTCCCCCCACCCCCAGGTAGATGAGGAGGAACTGAGGAAGCAGCGGGAGGAGATCACTGCCATCGTGAAGATGCGTGTGGCTGGCACTGCCAGTGGGACCCAGGTGAAATATAGGGGCTGGGAGCGGGGGCTCGGGACAGCTGCCTGCACCCACTGCCCAGACCTCTAGCTGAGCCCTGTCTCCTCACAGCACGCCGGTGACTTCATCTGCACAGTGTACCTGGAGGAGAAGAAGGCGGACACAGAACAGCATGTCAAGGTGGGGGCTTGGGGCCTAGCCACCAAGGGTCCCAAAGAGTCAGGCTGGGCCAGGCATAGCCTCAGGAGACCAGGGGACCAGAGCCTCCATCCCAAGCAGGAGCCCTAGTTTGGAACCTGTATGTGGCTGGTGCCTGAGCCTGTCTCACTGCCTTGTCCCCACCCAGCTCCTCAGGCCCACTCAGAGACACTCCTCCAGCATCCCAGGACTCCAGAGGACCGGAGGGCTGGGCTCAGCCCCTGGATCACACAACGAGGTTGTGGCAAAGCAGGGGCAGGGTGGGCTGACCTCTCTCTCCTCGGCCACCGCAGATCCCGGCATCCATGACGGCAGAGGAGCTCACCCTGGAGATCCTGGACCGCAGGAATGTGGGCATCAGGGAGAGGGACTACTGGACCTGCTTCGAGGTCAATGAGAGGGAGGAGGCAGGTGGGTGTTCCCCAGGATTGGCACGGAGTGTGGCTTGGCCTGTACCTGTCTGGACAGGGACCCCAGTCTGTCTTCCCCTGCCCCACAGTGTGGCAGCAGTGGTGGTCAAGGGCGTTTTGGATGACGGGTATTGCTGTCACACTGTCATCTCAGTGACGGTGGTGGTAGTGCGCTGGCAGGGATTGAGGGGATGGCTGTGATGTGGCTGACAGGAAGGACCATGAAGGAGGTAAGTGGTGTCAGCTATGACCATGCTTTCTTGGTGTCAGAGTGATGTTGCTTGCAAGGGTGGGGATGCTGAATTTGATAATGGCATTGGTGATGAAGGGAGTAGGAGGTGGTGGTGAGTGCAGGAGGGATGGGGCAGGGTCGGGTCTGGTGGTATTCTTGAGGCTGCTGGAGGTGGCGGTGTGAGGGGAGCCATGGTGGTGAAGGGGGTGATAAGGGCATTTTAGGGTGAAGGGTGGTTGGTTTTTAAACATTTCATTTATTTATTTGACGAAGAGACAGCAAGAGAGGGAACAGAAGCAGGGGGAGTGGGGGAGGGAGAAGCAGGCTTCCTGGTGAGCTGGGAGCCGATGCAGGACTCAATCCCAGGACCCTGGGTTCACGACCTGAGCCAAAGGCAGACACTTGAGGTCTGAGCCACCCAGGTGCCCCAAAGGGTGGTGGATGAGGGTGTATCTGTTCATTTGTTTTCCTGTGATTTGTTGAATGCCACCCACCAGGCTAGGGGGCCAGACACAGTGCCTCGCCTCACAGGGGTTAGTGTGGTCTGGAATGGACAGCAATGCCATGATCACCACGACAACCGTACAGCTGAGGCTGTGAGGACCACTTTGCAGGAAAGGGCCACAGCGCCGCTGGAGCTCTCAACAGGCTCTCTGGCTTTAAGACCCTGTGCTAGGAGGTGAAGAAGAGTAGGAGTTACATGCTAAAGGGGGAGAAAAGTGCCTCCTGGCAGTGGGAACGGCACAAGCAAAGGCCCTGTGGTAGCCAAGGACATCACCCTTTCGAGGAGCTTGAGGTGGCAGCGAAGGGCTTGTGTCATGGGGTGGGGCAGGAGATAGACAGAGAGGTGGCCACTGGGTCTGACCACAATGCAAAGCCACTGAAGGGTTAGTGATGGGAGTTTGGAGAGGTTGTTCCTTGTTGTTGGGTAGGGAGAGGTGGGGGCGGGGAAGGAGACACATGCTAGAGACCACATGGAAGGCCACGGTGTTAGTCCAAGGACAGATGGTAACATGGGCCAGTGTGTCAGTAGTGATTGACAGAAGCAAAGAGATTCAACGTATGGAGGGAAGATGGGGAGGCTTTGTTTCTGGCTTGAGTGGTTTGGAATGATTGCTGGCTTGGATTTGGATGTGTGGGTTGGGTCGGCTTTGGTCGCAGCCAGATGTGTGGAGCCTGAAGCTCTGGGGTGTGGCGGTGCTGGTAGGTGCTGGGCGTGGACGGAGCCTGTGGCCATGTAGGTGGTACATGTGTGCACCAGGCCTTGGTGCTGTGAGGCCTGTTACGCAGTAACAGCGGGTGTGCCCTCCCTCAGAGCGCCCCCTGCACTTTGCGGAGAAGGTGCTGCCCATCTTGCATGGACTGGGCACAGACAGCTACCTGGTGGTGAAGAAGCACCAGTCCATGGAAGCCATGCTGCTCTACCTGGGTAGGTGGTGGTGCCTCTTGCGGGGGGTGGTGGTGCCCGCAGCGCTGGGCATGCTGGGGGCTCCCCTTCATCTGGAGCCCGGATGGGAGCTGGTGGTGCCGGGCAGAGCCGCTCAGGCAGAGGGTGGCCCATGGGCTCATTGGCGGCTGGGGTAGGCTGGAGTGGCTTCCTTCATCCTGGGACCCTCCCCTGGGTGTCCGTGTCCATGGTTGGGGGTCAGGGGAGCCCATGGCCACTCCAGTCTTCCCCCAGCCAGCCACGTGGGTGACACCAAGCACGGCATGATGAAGTTCCGTGAGGATCGGAGCCTCCTGGGCCTGGGCCTGCCCTCTGGGGGCTTCCACGATCGGTACTTCATCCTCAACAGCAGCTGCCTCCGGCTCTACAAGGAGATCCGGGTAAGTGGCCCCAGTGGGTCTGGCCATGCAGCAAGCAGTGGCGCCCAGGCGTGCTCACACACCCATTCACAAACACCTGCTGGTGTCTGCCAGCGGGAGCATCCCCATCAAGCGACCCTAGGATGGCTAGTGGCGGGGGAGAGCCAGAGACTCTCGGGCCCACTCTTCTGTGCCCTGTGGCACCTGGATGCCATCCCATCAGGCTCCTGCCATCTCGCCTGTGCCTGGGCCTTGGCACCCGCAAGGACGTGCCCCATGGTGACAGCCCCCACTTGTGGCCCCTGCAGTCCTTGCCACTTCACAGGCTGTCCCTATTCCATGCCCACTCTGTCCACGTGCCAGGTATCCTCCCAGACCTTGGCACCCTGCCCCCAACATCTTCTGTATGTCCCTGCCACAGCCCACCACGCACCACTACACACACTGTCCTGGCTCTGGTCCTGGACCTCCTTCTTCCATAACCCTGATCCTCTATCAAACAGAGCCAGAGGCCGTGGAGCGGGGCCCCTGAGACCGTGAGTAGCTATGAGCCAGCTGCCAGCTTCCTTACACCGTCTGGGGGCCAAGTGAGCCTGGGGAGAGCCTGGGGACCTAGCCAGAGCTCTTGGCCATCTCCAGGCATGGTTCCCCCACCCCCTACCAGTCAGCGCTGGCTCCCACCCTGACTCCTGCCCTTCACCTCCAACCCTGCCCCAGAGTCCTTTACCCAAGGTAGAACGCTCATCAGTGTGATGCTTTACAGTTTTCCAGAGGACTCTGTGTGGGGTCTGTGGGGCCAGTAATGGAGACCCCTAGGTTTGAATTAGAGCTCCGACCCTCATCTCCCACCACCCCTGGAGTCATCCTCTTTCCAACCCTGGAGAGAGTTTCAAGGCTGTCAGAATGTCCGTGCTACTGCCCTGATTCTTAAGTGCTAGGGTGGGACTCCATAGGCTTGTGGTATAATCCTCCCTTGGTAGGAGCCCCTGCTCATCCTCCCTGGCTGCTGGCCAGCCCTTACGTGCGCACTCTGTGGGAGAGGGGAGTGTATCCATCCCTCGGGACTCCCCTGTCTGTAGGGGATAGTTCTACCTGGGAGAAGGCCCTTACTCAAGTTCAGCTGAAAACCTGCCTCCCGTGATGACCCTGTGGGTCCCAGCTATGCCTCAGGAGCCACAGAGCGTAGCTGTTCCACAGGGGTGGGCAGCAGAAATGTGTTTCCAAGCCCAGGTTCCTAGCCTGAGCTCCCACCGCTGCCCTAGCAGTGACTCCAGTGCTTCCTGCCCCTTGCCTCTTCTGAGGACACTGGACAGGTCTAGCTGCCATGGAGGGAGCAAAGCAGGCAGACTAGGACCATCACCTCCCTCTCTCTGCACGCTCCACCTCTATTAATGAATCTGGGGTCCTACAGACCCTTGTGGGGAATGCTTCCTCTCCTCTCCTTTGCTTCCCTCTATGATTACTTACTTCTGGCTCTGTTCACCCCTCCACTCAGTCTCCCTTGGTTCTGGGATATTATTTCCCTGACCCCCTCTTTATATGAGCCCCTTGGAGCAGAACAAGACCATCAGTGTGGGCAGAAGGGAAGGAGGATGGCTGAGGCACCTGGAAAAGCAGCTGCTGATCCCTTAGCACAGAGGGGAAAAGGCAGGAGAACTAGAAAAAGGAAAAAGTAGTAATGTTTATTGAGGTAGGTTTGGTGCCCAGCCCTCCCCGTACCTAATCTCACTGTTGTCCTGCAAGGAGGAATATTGTCCCCATTTCACAGGCGAGAAAACAGGCCTCAGGTGACTTGCGTAAGGCAATCTCTAGATGGTAGCCTGGATTCAGACCCAGATTTGTTAGCATCAGAGTTCAGTTCTTTGGTCCTTGAAGTACAGGAATCAGGGCCTCAGTAGCTGGGCTGATCAGTGCTGGACCAAGTGGTGCTTGCCCAATGGCAGCCAGCCCCTGCGCCCTGACAGGAATCCCAGGAAGGTGTGGTTTGGCTACCTAAGTGTTGGTAATTCTGGTATTTGCTGGTTTATGGAACAACAGACAAAATATTTGAAATTGGGACAACACCCAGCGATTCAGGATATGCAAACACCTAAGCCTAGTCCCGGGCATCTTCCGTTGTTAAAGACCTGGAGGCATTTGGGGAAGGAGTCACATTCTAGAAAAATCTTGGTTTCTGCAGAGGTCTTTGAGCATCTAGGGGCGAACTGTATTCTCTTCTAGTGACCTCATACCTCAGAGATGCTGGAAACATGAGCTGTTTGATTGGAAACCAAGCCCCACATTGACTGATGTCCCCCTCTCCCTCCCCATCCCAGCCACACTCCTGTCACACGTGCCATGCGTACACCGTGCACACCAGAGCCTGAGGAAGTGGAGTCTGAGGACAGTTTTTTCGAATCCTCAGGGAGCCACAGCCTGGTTTGAATTCCTTGATTCCCACAGTTCTCCCCACACCCTGACTGGAACCATCGCTGTTCCTGTGTCACACCCATGAGCCTGTTCCTTCCCCCTGTCAACTCCCTCTACCCCTTGCTTCTGGTTCTCTTTCCCTGGCACCCACAGCTCAACTTCTTCCAGGCCCTCAGCCTGCTTTCCATTCTCTCAGCCTGCTTGCAACCTAGTTTTCCACGCATCCTTTCCCCTGTCCTGCCCAGAGCTTGCTGTTTTCCCCGCCCGTAGACCCCTTTCTTTCACAACCTCTGTCTCAAGTCTTTTCATCCCTGTGACCTGGCTCCTTCTAATCTGCCGTCTGATGTCTTCAGTGCTCTGGGCCTGGCTTCTTCCCTGCCTTCCTTCTTTTTCCCTGCCTGCATGGAGGTTTTCTTCCTTGTGTCTACCCACACCGTGTTTGCCCAATGTCCGCAGCCTGATTTCCCATCCTGCTGCCCCATGTTCTCCTGCCTGTAGCCCAGTTTGCTCGAGGCTGTCTCGGGCACATGGCCATTGTCAGGTCGGGTGCCGTGTGTAGGAGACATAGGGTTCCCCCATCAGGGCCTTGATTCTCAGGGAGGATCGGGGTGAAAGCAGGGCAATAGGGCTTAGTAAGTCCTCTTAAGCTATATCCCCTGAGACAGCACCCAGGTCTCTGCTCATCCTTTATGCAGTCTCACAGGGAGTCTGCCAGTCCCCAGCCATCCTCTAGTCCCCTCTTTTTGTTCCTGCAGAGGAGCCATGCCTAGGGGTGGCCGGGAGCAATGGTGGGAGCAGGGTGGAGATGGCTCAGTCTTTGACCCCCAGTTTTGGTTGTAAGTGAGTCCCCCTCCCCTACCATCCACCCTGGCGCCCAGCTGGTGCCTGGGGTGCCTGGTGGGGCAGGGCTTCGAGCAGGTGGCCCCTGAAGCAAGAGGAAGGCTCATTAGCTTGACCCCCAATCCGCCTCTGCCTTGGGGGTCACTGCCCCCGTACCTCTGCCTCAGAGCCAGCCTGCTCCTTCCAAGCCCAGACCCATATGCAGAGGGGGGCCAGAGGCGAACTTGTCAGTGAGCCACTGACCCTCCCCAGTACATCGGTCTCTTGCTTCCTGACCTAGACCACTGGAAAGTTCTTCCTTTGGTCTACCAAACAGCCGTCCTGCTTCAGCGTGAGTCATTAGCCTTCCCCTGGTGGAACCAAAGAGCTAGTAGCTGCTGACTCTACAAGTCTTCTGTTCACACGGTCAACCCTGGAGCCTCCGTGGGGTGGAGAGGGGTGAGGAATAAATAACCAGAGACAGACGAGCAGCCAGCCAAGGCTCTCAGGTCCTACACGCTCCTTGAGTTTGGTGCCGGAGGATGACGTGCAGGCTTCTGCCTTCACAGTCTGGTTCAGCCGATGGTGCTGTGAGTCAGTTCTCTGGTTTGCTGGGGCAGCAGGGCGGGCCTGGTGATCACTGCTCTGTGTCCTGCTGGAACAGCCACCTCAGGGACTGAGGGTTGACTGTCTGATGCTGCTGCAGGGAGAGAGGCCTGGGGGCTCAGTTGGGCTGGATGGTGAACAGGAAGGGCTTTGTCCGGAAAGCTTCCTGGAGGAGGTTCCCTGTGCTGGGATGCAAAGAGGGCTGGGGCAAGGGAGGGGGGAGGTCACTGCAGTTCTGCCCCAGCTGACTTGAGTGCTGTCCCTCTGCCTTCCCCCACCCCAGAGTCACCGGCCTGAGAAGGAGTGGCCTGTCAGGAGTCTCAAAGTCTACCTGGGAGTGAAGAAGAAACTACGGCCACCCACCTGGTGAGCTGGGGCTGGGGCCTGTGAGAGCTCAGGACCCATGGTCAGGGGTGCAGCACAGCGGGGGGCTTTGAACTTGACAGGGGTTGGTACTGTAGTTCTGAGGGTGTGGTCTCCAAGACCAGCAGTGGTAACGTCACCTGGAAACACAAACAGCCCAGACCTGCTGAGTCATGGGTCCTGGGGGTGGGGCCACCAGTCCCTGGTAACAAGACATCCTGGGGACTCTGAAGCTTGCTTGTTTGCAAACCACTGGCCTGGATTGAAATCCTCACCAACTACCCCTGGGACCTTTCTGGGCCTCACTTCCCATATCTGTAGAATGTAGAAAATAATGGTACACCTGTTTCAGAGGGTGGTTGTATGTTTTTGAGATGGAAAGTGATGCGTGGTCGCTATTATTGTTATGAATTGCGGTCACCTGACCTAGTTTCCCGACTTTCTCCTCTCATCTGCTGGCTGTGCCTGGTTCTCTCTCAGGGACTAGGGCAGGCCTGGGGGTGGGGTGGGGGTGGGGAGCTAAGGGCCTGGGAGGCGGGTGCAGGCTGAGAGGAAGAGGCAGTGGCCAGAATGTGCCGCGCTTGCAAGAAGGCCCTGACCTCTAATCCCGGCTCTGCCCCAGGCGTCTGGGCTCTGTCCTGGGCACCTGGGCTGGGAGGCCTCTGTGAGCGGCCACGTGACTCCATCTGGCCCTTCTCTGCAGCTGGGGCTTTACGGTGGTGCATGAGACCGAGAAGCATGAGAAGCAGCAGTGGTGAGTGAGGGCTCTAGCCTCAGGCCCCAGGCTGTGGAGAAATGTTTACGTGTCCCTTCCTGTGGGGTTCCCCCACTGTCCACTTCTGTGCCCTACCTAGAGGCTGTGGGCCGGGGAGACAGGTGCTTGGCAGTGTCCAGATCTGTGCCCTACCCCGCAGGTACCTCTGCTGTGAGACGCAGATGGAACTCCGGGAGTGGTTTGCCACCTTCCTCTTCGTGCAGGTACCAGGCAGAGGGGGTCCTGGGTGGCATCCTTCTGGGGAATGGGTCTGTTTGTTCCTTTGCTTTAGAGGGCACCAATTGCTTCAGGTAGATTTTGAGTTGCTTTGAACTCATTGGTTTGTTCATTCACTCAGTAAGTCCTTCCTAGAGGCCCCTCTGGTCCAGCCCCAAGCCAGGCGTGCTAGAGACAGAGGGTGCAGCCCCTGTCCTCAGGCACTCCGCAGGTGCAAAGGAACAGACCTCGAAGTGGCCTGTTAAATAGCCTGGTGTGGTCAGTGTGTGGAGACAGAGAAAAAAGCCCAGGGAGCCTGCTATCTAGGGAAGGTGGCGGGTGGGTGGGGAAGGCAGCAGGGAGGGGGCGTCATGGGAGCTGAGTTGGAGGACAGAGCCTTCACCTAGCAAAGGCGGTGGGGGGGTGGGGCGGTTTCCAGGCAGAGGGAACAGCTGATGGAAAGGCATGGCAAGAGAACTACAGCTTGCATGGTGGGGCGCAAAGAGAGAGGCCAGGAGTGCCAGAAGCTGACACTGGAAAGGGAGGAAGTCAGGAGCCAGATCTCAGAGCCTTGAAGGCCATTCCCAGGGAGCTGAATTCAACCTCGTCAGCAGTTTGAAGTGAGAAAGTGGTGTGCAGGTTTGTCTGAGAGGGCTCGTTCTGGATGCGGCCTGCCGGGGAGGACAGACTGAGGGAGTCTGGTGGTCGCCACATTGAGCCAGGTGGGAACAGGCCAGGAAGGGGTTGGACTCAAGCCATACATTTTAAATGAGAGCTCAGAGTCGTCTGGGGGGAAAGGGAGACAGAACTGTACCAGGGCCCTGAGGTGAGTGCTTTTAGCCCTGAGCTTCCTGGTAGTCAAGCCTAAAGGGAAAACAGGTGGATTCCACAGTCTTGGCTCCCAGTGGAAGGAGGTGCACATGTGTTTCCTTTAGAACTGATTTCTGGGTACCGTATTCTTGGAGCAGTTTGTGGACCCGGAGGTGGGAGTTGTTGAGCAACATCACTGGCTGCGTTTTGCCAGGGATACAGTCATGTCCTCCTCTAACTGCTGCTTCTCGTACTGACTGGGATCAAAGCTGAGGGTGTCCCCTCAGCTCGGAGCTGGAGTCATTTCTGGGAAGGGTGGGTGGATCGGGAGCCAAGTGCCCTCCTCTCACCTCCTCCCCAGCACGACGGCCTGGTGTGGCCCTCGGAGCCCTCCCGTGTGTCCCGGGCAGCGCCTGAGGTCCGGTTGGGCAGTGTGTCCTTGATCCCCCTGCGTGGCAGTGAGAACGAGATGCGCCGGAGCGTGGCCGCCTTCGCTGCGGACCCCTTCTCCGTGAGTGGCTTTCTGTCCCTGTGAGCAGAGGGCTGGGGCCTGGCTGGGGTGTGCCTTCCGCCTGAGTCCCCTCTCCACTTGTCCTGATTGCCATACACCCCCCCACCCCGTCCTCCTCCGCAGCCTGACAGGCTCTTTTGGTTGGCGTAGTTCACAGGAGCCCCCTCTTTGCGTGGCCCTGGGGGACCCAGCTGACCTGAGTACTCCCAGGCTGGCATCCCAAGTAGCTGCAAAAGCTTGAGCGGGGCCAGCAGCCCTGTGAACCCTCCCAGCGTGCTTATGGAATCTGACCTTCTGTGGCTTCCCACAGCTCCTCCGCAACGCCTGAGCGCGCAAGAGCCAGCCCCTGCCTCTGGGACTCTGCTGCCATGAAGCCTTCCTCTTCAGACACCCTCGTGCCCTGCATGCCCAGTGTGAGCCAGCGGGGAGCGCACGAGGAAGCCTCACTCCCACACCCCGCATCCTGACTGCAGCATGGGGTTCCCTGGCCAGGAAGCGGAGGACAGCAGGGTCTGCCTGAGGAGGAACCTCTCATGGGCTCTGTCCAGGTGCTCAGCACCCCTGGCTTGGCCTGCTCCCCAAACAGGGTCACCCACCCTGAGTTTGAGGGGTTGGAGAGATGGGATGGGCATCAGTCAGGAGATCTGGAGGACCACCATCCTTGCAGAGGCCCAAGGCCCTGGGGTCCCGCTGGAAGGGTGCCCACCCCCTTGTCCCAGACTCCAGAGCAGCAAACGGCGGTGGATGCTCTAAAGGAACACTCAGCTGCGATGGGGAGGGAGCTCTTGGATATGTTTCTCTGTAGCCTAGAGCCAGGCCTGGGGGACTTCAGGAGCTCCCTCCAGTCTAGCCTGACTGGGAGAGCCCAGGCTTCCTGGTGCCCCTTCCCCACTTTGGGGGCCTTTTGATAATATAAATATATCTGTATATTTTATCCTATATTGCCGAGGCCTGTGATTGGCTGGGGGTTTCAGGTGCTCTGGTGTAGGAGGGGCCAGGAGTTCAGGAGGCCCAGAGGTGAGTGCCTAGTGCCCTGAAGCTGGGGGGACCCGGGGCCCTGAGCTGCTTAGCCCCTCCCTCCTGCCCCAGGCAGAGCCTGCCCAGCTCCATGCCATCCCCATTGCATGCCTGTGCAGCCGGGCTGGGAAGGCCTGTCCTGACCCTGGCCAGGACAGAACCCAGCTGGAGCAAGCCCCTTTCCTGGCTGCAGTCTAGAGTCTGGGCCCGGGCCTGGGTATAGCCTGTGAGTGACTCAAGGGAGCCCCCCACCAGCCCCTCTGAGACACAAGGTCAGAGTCACAGGAGCTTTATTAAATTAGGAAGAAGAGCCTCAGGTGTCCCTTGGTCCCCATGCATGGCCCTCCAGAGATGGGTCCTGCCTTACCCCTGGAGGCTGCCCTCACTGGGCACTCCCTGGTTGTCTCCTTCAGGAAGACAAGGCCCTGGCAAGTGGGGGAGATAACGAGCTGTTCAGAGACCTATTTGGGACTCCCTGGGAAGGTGCCAGACACCACATTCCTGCCTCAGCCTAGAGCCTCATTACCGGCCTCTCTCCAGGGGCCCAGCTGGCAGACAGGCTGACCTCCCAACCTTAGCCTCAGCCAGTGGGGGCTGGGCAAAGGGGATGGAGATGGGTCACCTGACCTCTGATTCATATGTTCCCACTCCTGGGAAGGCCAGTGTAGGAATGGGGTGCTGGGAAGCTGAAAGCTTCTCCAGGTTCCATGTTCCAGGCTCTTGAGGAGGGGAAGTGGATGTCAGACTGGAATGGGTCTCCTGGCCAGTTTCACAGGCTGGGGCTAAGCCCCTTGAGTCCCACTCTTATCCTCCCCTAGGTGGGCTGCTCCTGGCCAGGCTGACAGATTGAAAGTCCGACCATTCTGCCTGCAGCTAGGACAAGATTGTCGTCCAGGTAATCAGGGGCTGGAATTCTTCCCTGGATCTCACCTTGGACTGACCAGCTAGTTCTGAGGCCTAGAGAGAGTCTTGTGGGTAAGACTGGAAATGCCCCAATGCTAGGCTGCCAGCCTTGCTGCCCAGGCTCAGGGACTGGCTGCAGTGACTCAGTTGGGCCACCAGGGGGCAGCCATGGATAGCTCAACATTACTGGTCCCGGAGCAGGTTCTGGAGACCCCAGTGTGGCTGTCCTGGCCCAGGCGGTGTTCTGTTGAAGTGTGGAGTGGGACCTGGCTCTGCCTTTCACTTCAAGACTAGTGATATTCTGGAAGGCAACACCAAGTGCTTTGGACTCCCAGAATCTAGGAGCCAGAAGGAGAGAGTAGCCCTTTTCCAAGTACCCACTGTGGGTCAGCACCTTGCTCTCTGCACTTTCTCCTCCTGGAGGAGGCTCAGAGATGGGAGGCTCAGAGAAAGGGAAGTGACTTGCGCAAGGTCACATAACTTTCCTGAATCAAACCTGAGGTCCGGTTCTGTAGTCATTCTTTCAGGGGGAGGGAGTCTCCCTCTTCTATATCCCTCCTGATTTAAATTCTTCTCTCTCCTCTTATAAGTGGCCCCATACGTCCCCTGGGAAAGGGGATCTGAACTGTCAGGAGTTAATGATAACTTAAAGTGCTTTCCCTTGGGATCAGGGACAACATCCCAACGGGAGCCTCAGGTCTCAACCGTAATGAATTATAGCAATGACAACAGCGTGATGGGTGGTTTGGGGCAGGAGACTGTGCTGGTCTTGGTCACAGGGATTCCAAGAAATGGGGCCTCTTGGGACCCTGAGTGGTTTATATTCACATATTTGAGGTTGGGGTTGTGTCAAGATTCCAGAACTAGACCTACTGAGGGGTGGGAAGCAGCTCTTGGAGAAGAGGGGGCTTTCTGGAGGAGGAGGTACCCCCGAGCTGGCCCTGAAAACTGGAAGCCTTGCCAGGTATACATGGTAGGAAGGTGTGCAAGCCAGGGTGAGAGTGGGTTGAGGTGTTGGGAGAGAAGGACTGGGTGACCCAAGTCTGGGCCTGACCACAGTGAGCCCTGGGAGAGAAGGCTGTGGCAAGTCAGTCTGGGTGGAGAGCATTATGAATGGAGAGGGAGGAGGGAAGAGGGAAAGGGCTGGGTGATGGGTTGGGATGTCTGTCTGTCTCACTCTTTCTATCTGCTACCTCCTTGCTTGACCTGCCCACCCTGCAAAGTGTTCTGCAGCCTTGGAGGACCTCAGGAGACCCCCAGGCTCTGCAGGAAATCCATAGGACAGGGGAGGGGAAGATGGGCCCTGCCTCCTCCTTCCTCCAGATCCAAGGGATTGGAGGGAGGCCTGGAATGGAGCCTTTCTCACTGGGCCCCGTGCTCTGGTACACCCCCCCCCCCGCCCCCGCCCACAGCTCACTGGGAAAGAACATGGGTGTTGGACGCCCGTTGGGCAGATGCCCACGCTCCCATGTGTAAGCTCTGGAACTTTGGCTGAGTTCCTGAGGTCTCTGATCCTCACTGTTCACATCTACTTTGGAGGTATTAATAGTACCTACTAATGGGAGGATTAAATGAGCTAATATGTGTGAAGTAACTCGCACTATCCCTTGGTAATCCCCTTCCCGCACATGTCTAGGGAGACCTGGCATCCAGAGTCTTCTCCAGGCCTCGTATCTTTTACTTCAACAAGCCCTTCTTGAACACCTAGTGTGTACAGAGCTTTACTGGACACTGAGGGGGAGCACATAAGTAAATGCTGGGTGGGGGGAGCCCTTCCAGGAGGGGTATTGATCAGGAAAAACTCCACAGAGGAGGTGAGGCTACAAAGAGGAGCAGATTTCTACAGGTGGAGTTAAGAAGGAAAGGTGTCTTAAGACAGAACAGCATGATGCAGGGGCAAGGTGTTGTGACCTTGCAATGAGCAGCCTGTTGTGGGTGCGGCTTAGTGCCCTGGGGTCCTCTCCCCCATGCCTCTGGTGCTGGGATTTTGCCCTTCTTACCTCTTAAATGTAACCGCATCCCAGTCAAATGGGCTCCTTGGGGTCTTCCCCACCAGAAACAATTCCTGTCTCTATAGCTAGCTCTGTGACCAACGTGTGATCCAGGCCCTAATTGCTGGGGAATGTCTGTCTGTCGCACATATACACATAAGTACAGCTGGCATGAACCTCCCAACCTCTTCTCCAATATGACACTTCCTTCAGGAAGCTCTTCTGGATTGCTCTTCCATACTGTGTGCACTTAAGAGTATGTGTGCCTGTGCCCAGTCAGTTGACCCCAGCTAGGGCCTGGCCCAGGGAGGAGCTACCAGGGCAGGGTCCCCCAGTCAGCCCGAGCTGGTCCAGTCCTGGCATGTCCCCTCTCCCACGCCACTCTCAGCTTGTGGAAATTTCCACACTTTCTTTGCCCTGGTTCCAGCTCCTCCTGCTGTATTTATCACCCTGGAGACACAGTGACACGGGCGCACACAGGCCCTGTACACACGTGCCTGCACACCTCAGCCTGCGCTTCCAACACACACACCGCACATGCACACACGCATACACGGCACGTGTCTGAACGCCCCCACAACAAAGCTCTCTAGGAAAATTGCCCCCACCCTGCTCCTCCTCCTCCACTCTGTCCTCCCACCACCAACCACCTCAAGACACTGAGACCAAAGAGATGGGCTGGACAGCCCTCCCACCGCTTGTCAGCCTGGGAGGCACAGCCCACTCCCTGACGACAGCGTCCTCCCCCCACCACCCATCTTCCCCACCACCCGCTTTTCCCTCCTTCTGTTTCTGTAGCTCCTCAATCCTTCCCTCTCTGCCACTTCTCTGCTCCTGTCTCTCTCCCCCTGCGCCTCGGTCATTCCGAGTCCTCTTAGCACTCTTTCGACCCCCTGAGGTAGAAACTGTGCTTCCTCCCTGCCCTCCCTCCTGGGGGCCTTAGGTTGGGGACCTCATGGGGGCTT
The DNA here is from genome assembly GCF_922984935.1 of Meles meles. Lineage (NCBI taxonomy): Eukaryota > Metazoa > Chordata > Mammalia > Carnivora > Mustelidae > Meles > Meles meles. The sequence continues at coordinate 60,254,904 of NC_060073.1, read as the reverse complement.
ATGGGGACAGAGGGACAGGCCTAGGGGACCCAAGGGCCTGAGCCTCCAGATCCTGTCACGTCAGCCCCTCCTCCTGTGTGCTTGGCACCATGGAGACCAGCGTCATGGTAACACAGCTTGGGTGGGCACAGCCTTCCTCCTCCTAGGGGCCCCCCATGGCCTTCTAGGAGCTGCCAAGCAGCTCTGAGGAGATGGGCCTTGTGCTGGCGCCCACCCCCAGCTCATACCAGCCCAGGATACCCCCACCCTGAAGCACTGCAGCTTCCAATGCCGCAAGTCACGAATCCCCAGTTGGGGGGGTGGGGAGTGTGGATTCTCTGGCAAACATGAGCTCCAGAGCTGAGGGCCTCGGGGGTCTTTCATTGAGGACTCATTTACTAATTGAGGACCAGAGAGGGCAGGGGCTTGCTTAGGGGAACACAGCAAGTCTGGTTCCTGACTCTCAGAATCCGTTCTCTCCTCTGGGTTCCCACCTTCCACCCGGGTCAGTGGTCACTAGGGCACAGGTGTCATTCCAATCTGGGAGGGCTCCAGCCTGTCCTTAGTGTCGGCAATGACAATGATGCAGATGGCAATACTGATAAGCCACAGTGAGGCCCCCCACCACCACCAGGGCTAAGGTTTTGCTTGTGTTTTCTCATTTGATCCTTATAACAAACCCACCGCATGAGGAAGATATTCTCATTTTATAGGTGAAGAAACCAAGGCATGGACTTGACAGTGTCAGGTGACTAGTAAGTGGCGTGGCTGAGAAGGAGCACAGGTCCCTCCCAGAAGGTGCAGGTGAGCAAAGCTTCAGGCCTGGTGCCCCACTCCCAGCAAGCACTCTTTTTCTGAGGCAGTGACAAACCATGTTTTCCGTTCTGTCTTTCCTTCTGGAGAGAGTTCAAGGGAAGGATCTTTGGCCATAGGTTTCTAGAAGCCACAGGGTTATTTTTCTAAGAAGGTGGAGAGGGAACAGAGCCTTTCTAGTGTGGTTAGCCGTAGGGAGGACCTCCCTCACAGTCCAGCAATACAAACTCACACCTCCCAGGTCCTCGTGGAGTCCTGTCTGAGCCCAGGCGGGCGCTGTGTGATGGAGGGGGGAGACCCTGCTTCCCGGGCCCAGCCTCAGCTTGTCTACCGACCTTGCCTCCCTCCTGGCTTATGTAATCATTCAAATATAGCAGCTGCCTTTATCCCACTGAGTCACACCCCCTCCCACCCCCGCTCAGGTGCGGGGAGTTAAGGGGAAGAGGTAGATTGGGGCTGAGTGGGTAGCTCAGGACCTCCGGGAAGGAGAATTGCCGCATTGGAGGGTGGTGGAGGTGAGGAAGCTGGGGCCGGAACCCCGGGGAGGGCAAAACCTTCCCCAGAGTATGAAGCCACAGAAGCCACGTCTGTTCAGACCTATCCTGCTGAAATGCCACATTCCTGGGGATACCTCCCCAGGCTCAAGAGCAGTATCCACAGCCTTCTTTCCTAGCGGTGTGCCCCAGCGGAAGAGGTGAGGAGGAGGAGGTAGTGGAGTGGGGCAGTGGCCGCGAGTCCCTGGTCCTAGGTCTTGGCCTGCCCTCTGTTCACTGTGTGAGCTGAGCATGTTTCTGCCCTTCTGCCTGTTTTCCCCCTCTGTACCATAAGGGGCTGGATTCCACTGGCTCTGGCATCTTATGCTGTCTGGTCCTTATTCCTGGAGATGACCTTGACCTTGGGCAGAAGGCCCTTCTGAGCATCTGGTCTAGCCCCATCTCAGGCTGACTTCCCTCTATTTCTTTTCTTTGTCCATCCCAAGTCTCTCCATCCTCGGTGGGCCAGTTCAGCACCCCCTGCCCCCCACCAAATCCACAGGGCAGTGGAGACAGGAAGTGTTACTGGGTTCTGGGCTGAGGGGCTGAATTGTGGCTGCATCTCCCCTTCCTGAGTTGGCCATCTGCTCCACCACTTCATTCCCCTGCCCAGCAGGAGTGGGGAGCTTACTACCCCCGTGTGAGGTCACCCCTTCTTTCATGGGGCACTCGGACTGACCCTGGACCTGAAGTAGGTACACACAGTGCCTCAGCCCTCAGTTCTGGGTCCCCAGAGCCACCTTACCGAGGTGTTGAAGAAGCCATACCAGCTTAGAGCTGTTCTGGAGCCTGGTGTGGCTTTTTATTCCTTTGTCAACAAAGGCCTTGTCACCTGTGGCGTGATGGGGTCTGTGCTTCGTGTGGGAACACAGGGAAGTATGCCAGGCCCTTGGCGAGGACTTGGTGCTCCTTCAGCCATTGTACTTGAAGCCACAGGTGGCATCTTCCTGGCTGAGTGGGAGGCAGAGAAGCACTGCGAGATGGAGCCGAGTTCCCCACACACCCCCCTCACCCCTGGGCTTCAGTTGCCAAGACTCAGATGCAGGCCCATCCTGGCTCCCAGCCAGAGGGAGTCACCCAGGAGTTTTCAGGCTGAGCCTCTGTGCAATCCATGTTCTGCCAATTACCAGCCTTCCCCCTGGAAGGCCAAGGGATACTCCATGGCCTCAGTCTGCCCTTGGGTGGGTGGGTGGGGCAGTGGTTCCCACAGAGTGGGGCAATCAGGGCCCCCCACCATCCACCTACAGCCTGTTCTTGAGGCTTTGCTCTGGTGTGGTCCTGTGCGGAGCTCTCAAGCACTGTCTCGCTTCCACGCTCACCGGCGTTTGCTCCTTACTTTCCTCAACATTTCTCACTCGGACCTGGTGAGGCTGTCCCAAGGCTACGGACTGGGGCTGAGGTGAAGAGGACTTTGGCTTGTCCTTGAGGGAAGTGTGATCCAGTAGAAGAAATGAGCAGGGGGTGTGGAACGGTAAGACAGATGACAGGGAAGAGGGAGGCAGCCAAAGGCTGCTCAGCCCAGAACCCAGTGGTTCCTCCTGTCTACCCTGTCCCCTGTGGGTGAGGGCAGGGAATGTGCTGAACTGATCCAAGGATAGGCTAGGATTTGGGATGGGCAGAGAAAAGCAAGAGGAGGGGGAAGTCAGCCTGGGAATCAGAGGGTACCAAGTCAAGGAGGAAAAAAGGACTGACGTGCACTTAGGGACTAGACCCCGATCCATGTGGAGCAGAGGATGGAGAGGTTAGTCAGAGCGAACACGAGAGACTTCAAATACCAGGCTGATGAGCTTGGCCCTTATCCTGAAGGCGCTGAGGAGCCATGCAAGGCTTTCAAGGAAGAGTTACATGACCAGCTAGATAGTACCAGGGGCAGGGTAGAGTGGAATAGTGGGCTTGAGGGTTCTGGAGAGGCTGGAGAAAGACCAGAGGAGGGGGAAGTAAGCTGGGCCTGGAGGGATGGAAGCAGTGGACAGAAGAGAGGATTACAGAGGGAGAGGAGGGTGACAGATTTACACGGGAAGTGCAGAAGGAAGGGGCAAAACGACTTTGAAGTTTCCAGACGGGATTAGAAGTTTGCGGATGCCTTTGTTAGAGACAAAAGATATGTTGGATGTTGAATATTTGAGTGTGAGGGGCCCCTGGGAGTTCCCACAGATGTCCAAGAGGCAATCCGTACTGGAGGTTTGGAGTCCTGGGGAGAGGGCTGGCCTGCACGGGAGCAACCGGAGATGGTGCACTGGGGGAAGGCTCCAAACTCCTTAAGGCCAGGGTGGAGAAAGAGGAGAGAGAGGGCCTGGTGGTGCTCCTGTGAGGAGCACCCATGTTGAGGGGGCAAAGACAGGATGAGGCAGTGAGAGAGACAGAGGAGGGGCCGTCTGGAAGGTGGGAGGGAAACAGCCGAGCAGGAAGGAGGCGGGAGAGGGCGCTGGGAAGAAGCCGAGTTCTTTGGCAATGAGGAGTTAGCTGGAGCCTGCAGTCCTCGCGAGGCAGTGGGCGCAGGGCGGAGGCTGGAACCCAGAGGCTGCACCCTCCCATCGCTTGGGACAGCCACCCCCTCCCGGCTTCCTCTCACCTCCCGCCGGCTCCCCCAACTAGCCATAACCGGGGTCTGTCGACCAGCGGCACAACAACGGGCCCAGGCCTGTGAGCGCGGCACGCCCGGATCAGCACCCGGGAGAGCGGCCGGGGCCTGCGGCGGGGCGGGGCTTCACTGTGAGTGCTCCGGGCCTAGGGTTCCTGTGGGGTCCGCCTCCCAGGCCGCAAGCAGCCAGAGGAGTGGAGAGCAGGCCTGGAAACCTCGGGCCCTCTCCCCTTTCAGAGGCCTCCCCCCATCCCGGCACTGCCCTACAGCAGCCCCTACCCCAACATTTGAGGCCGTTACTCTCTCAGCCCCATCAACTCAACCTCTTCAGGGGGCGAGAGGGGAGGGAGGAAGAAGGTTCTCCACTGGGAACTTGGCAGACATTTCCAAACCCTCATAGTTCTTTGAGCTTGGAAATTGTGACCTCTCCTTTCAGATGAGAAAACTAAATAGAAGTTCAGAGAGGTTAAATAAGTTGCCCAGGGCACGTGGCAGAGCAGGGATCTAAACTTCTGCCTGCCTACCTCTAACCCGGGAGTACCCCAGGTCCCAGGAGTTCTGGGTCTCATGCTTTGTTTCTGCAAAATCCTTACTTCTGGGGCAGCTGCGGAGTCTGGTATGGCAGTGGGATGGGGGGAGACCTTCCCTCCTCCCTGGCTTGCTTGAGTGTATTCCCAGGAAATTTCTGAAGATGAGGCCTCCACTGCCGTTTCCAGAGTGGGAGGACAGAGAGGAGGCTGGATGGTAGGTGAGGCCTCAGTGCACCTGCTTCCCCTGTGCCCAGGAGGTGCCCTGCTTTGAAACCCTCTGACTCAGCTTCTGACTGCCGAGCTCCTCAGGGCATGAAGGGTAACTGTGAGAGGCCGAGTCTGGACATGGGCCAAGGCCTGGGCTTTTTGGGCCTGGAAAATGCCTTCCCAGCTGGAAGGCATGGGGCAGCGAGGTCCCAGGTACAGGTCAGGCTGAGAAAACAGTTTGGCCAGAGCTTTCAGAGGTCTGAAATTTTACCTGCGGGAACCACAGTGGGAAGCAAAAGCTCCCTCCCATTTTCTTTCCTGACACTTGCTCAGCCATGAGAAGACCACCTTCTGTCAGCCTGGACAGGCCTCATGCACAAGCGGGGTCATTCCTGTCCATTCCACCACCGTTGTGTGTCTCCCCGCCCTGTGCCCATTAACAGGGGCTGGGTTTTCACTCAGTCTCATGGACTTTGCAGCCTGGATCCTGGCGTATGGGGCCAGGGGTATTGCCCCCACTGGTCAGAAAAGTGAGGTTACTGGTGAGTACACCCCCTTCTCCTGGGGTCCTTTAAAGACTCACCTGGTATCCTCTCTTACAGAGATGCTCACAAATCCTAGACTGAGTCTAGGGTCCTCTTTGGGCATGACAGACACCGTGCTTCTGTCACACTACCAGTCATATCCTCCCCCCAAGCCCCCCCCCCCCCGTTGACTTGGTGCTTCTCAAGGCAAGGAACAGTCTGAGTCCTATCTAATGAAGTTGGCCAATGGTAGGTGTTTCTGAATGAAGAAGTTAGTGGAGGTGAGTTCAAGCCCCACACTGGCTGTAGAGATTACTTAAAAATAAAGTCTAAAAAAAAAAAAGTGCATGCTTCAGCATCAGGTCCCACAGTGTTCCGACTAAGCAGAGCCACCAAAAGTGGACTCTGTGACAAGGCTCTGAGTCCAAACGCCCTTAGCAAAAGTCCCCAGAGCCCCCTGTGTACCCAGCTCCGTGCTGGGGACACACCCCAGGACTATGATACAAACTCAGTAAGGGAGCCCAGAGGAGCTGGTTTTGCCTGGAGCGGGACCCTTCCATACTTGAGGAGGGCTCAGAAGTGTCCCCTGACCCTGAGGGCCTCCAGAATGGGGTAGTGCAGGGTCTGGATCCCACTCATCTGTCCCTTACCCCTAGCTCCCATTCTAGCCCATGCACAGTGCAAATCCTTCATCCTCCTACCTCTCTGAGCTCCTTTCTCTGCTTCTCTCTCCCTCGTTGTCTCCCCATCTTTACTTTTTTTTCCTTTTCTTTTCTGTCTTTGTTCCTCTGTATGTGTTTTCCCTATGCCTCTCTGATCTCTTTATATTTCCATCTTGATCTCTTTAAGGCTCTGATCCTGCTCTTCTCTCCTTCACGCATTTCCTTCCTGTCTGTTTCTGTCTCTGTCTGTTCCTCTGTGTGTGAATCTTTCTTTTCCTCTCCCAGCCAGAGTCTCTCTCTACCCCTCCCTCCCTCTCTGCCTCTCTGTCTGGGCCTCTCTCTTCCTCCTCCCTCCTCCCTCCCCCTTCTGCATTATCAGACCTGCTCCAACCTCCTCCCAGAGCCAGCCTAGCGGCAGAGGCAGTGGCAGCAGGAGAGGTGGGAGCAACTGGGGCAGCAGCAGCACTGTGTCAGGGTATCAAGTCCAGGCTGAGTTGGGGACAGGCTAACGCTGTCTACTGGGCCAGGCACAGGGCGAGGTGCCACCCTAGTCTGGCTGGGGAGGCAGACGATGAGGAGCGATGGGGCAGGCATGCGGCCACTCCATCCTCTGCAGGAGCCAGCAGTACCCGGCAGCGCGACCGGCTGAGCCGTGAGTACTATGGAGGGGCTGGGGTTTGGGTGAGCCCTTGCAAGACGCACTAGGGACAAGGGTCCTGGGAGTGCCTGTGAAGAGCTGGGGTTGGCGTGGAGCTGAGCCACGTGGGAGGATCGGGGATCGACCCTGCTCCTGGGAGCCCAGTTGCTGGACAATAACCTGGGGGGCCTCTGCACAGGGCTGGGGTGTCTGGCATCAACCTAGGGGGCGATGGGGCTGGGGTCCCATAGAAGGGGCTGGGGGAGGGGTTAGTAATGAACCTGAATTATCCTTCCAGGGGCTGGGGGTGGGGGAGGTCTGCAGGGAGTTCCAAGGAGCTCTGGGGCGGGGACGGGGGTGGGGTGGGGCGGGGGGGGGGGGGGGCACTGAGATTAAACTGATTCAGAACCCTGGAGGAGGATGAGATGTCTAGGACCACGTGTGTGTGTGTGTGTGTGTGTGTGTGTGTGTGTGTGTGTGTGTGAGTGAGAGAGAGAGAGAGAGAAAACAAACATGAATATGAATAAGAGTGGCGCTGGCACAGAACAGGGTCTGGGGCAACTGCCTTTCAAGGGATTGAGATTCACAGCCACCAGTTTAGGCAACTTTACCCCCAAAACACCCACCCTGGAGAGAGCCATGGGGCCTTTGTGGTCCTCCACGTGCTGGCGGGAGGGGGTGGTGGCGGGGCGGGGTTAGTTGTGCAGGTGGGGGGGGGGTGGTTCTGTGGAGGTGGCCCTCCACCATCTGAGGGCTGCCAAGGTGGGTGACAAGTAACGTGTGTTCCCAAGTCCGCAGGGGGGCAGGCCTCTGCCTGCACGTGAAGGTATGTGTGTGCATACTTCTGTGAGGGGCAAGGGGACACGTGGGGTGTGGAGGGGCCTGTGGAGTCCTGGGTGGTGGGATGGGCGGCAACCTGTCCGGATGCCTGAGCCGTGCGGTGAGACCGTGCGAGTTCATCTGTGCACGTGTGGGTGCAGGTTGCGCTGCCTGTCGGCGCAGGTGTGTGTATGTGAGAGTTTGTGCGTTGGCAGGCATGTTAAGATGTGCAAACAGAGTGACCCCTATACCAAGTGCATTGTTTGATTCCAGTACGTTCATGTGTGTGTGCTTATTTGTCCGCATGTGAATACTAGCATTGCGCTGTGTGTGTGTGTGTGTGTGTGTGTGTGTAGACATGGATGTCTGTTAACCTGAGTGTTCGAGTGTGGGTGTGTGAGCATGATGCTGGTGTGTGTAAGTGGATATTGGCGCTTGTGTGGCTGCTGTCCATGTGTGTCCATCTCCGTGTGTGTGTGTGTGTGTGTGTGTGTGTGTGTGTGTGTGTGTATTCATCCCCCTGGGCGTGGGTGGCTGTTGCCTTCCCCTGGTGGTTGAAGACACAGCTGGGACACTGTAGCCCACTGAGGCAGGGTGGGGGTGGCTGAATGTGTGACTACTCTGTGAGCCCAGGACAATTCATACAACAGCCTACGGGGAGAGGCAGGAAAGAAACAGGCAATAATGGTTCTGCCCTCTGGGGCCTCCTAAGCTTCCTAGACATAAAATAGCTTGAGAATAATTAAGCATAAAGATCAGGATCAAGCTAACAGGTGGGGGTGGAGTGGGAGCGCCATAAGCAAAGGCCCTGGGGGGGTGGGGGACGGGCCACGTGCCTGGAGCTGTGAGGAGGCTAAAGGGGGAGGCAGCAGCCTCATTTTGAAGGACTGGGAACTCCAGACCTCTTGGGCTTTACCCTGAGGGTTCTGGGGAGCCCGAGAAGGCTCCGTGTGGTAGAGGGACAGAATCAGGTTTGGGGTTAAGAAAGAAGCCTCAGTGGCACTGTCAAAGTGGAACTGGAAGAGAACGAAGGAGCAGGAAGACCAGGGTGGAGGCCAGGCAGGAGTGGGCATCTAGGAGGTCTGGGACCAGGTGGACCAAGGGGCCGATGACCAGGGCCTTTCTGAAGGGAGAAGTTGGAGGGCCTGGGCAAGAGGGTGGGAAGGGGAATGTTAAGGAGGCTTGGGCTTGGACTTGGGCTCAGGTGGGAGGAGTGGTGCCAGGACCTCAGGGGGTCAGGGTGTTGAGGGAAAAGCCCCTGGAAAGCTCAGGCCAACAAGGGAGCAGGAGAGATCCCCAGCGGGTTTCTAGCCAGGGTGCCAAGTGTTGGAAATCATGGAGTTGCCTCTTCCCAGACAGGGGAACTGAGGCTGTGGATTTGTCCACCTCCTCTGGCTGCAAGGCCAGGGCTGAAACTCCTCAGCAGACATGAACCTCGGTCTCCTTCCTCAGGCCCTGCAGGGGACCTGTTGGTTGCCTGAGCTGGTTCAGCTCAGTGAGAGTTAACTGCCTTTATGTTCCCTGCAGCCCCCAGTTGCCCCTGCCCACCAAGCAGCTCCTGCCACTCTTGCTGCTTCCCACTCTGGCCTCCTGTCCCCAGGGACTGCTGATGGCTTGGCTGGGATCTAGCCAAATAGGGAAGGCAGAGCTCCCAGCAGTACCCGCCTTCTGTCTTAATGGCCTGGGAGTCTCACCCTGAGCCAGGCTGCTGTCAAGTCAGTCTACACTCCCCAGGCTCCTGCTGCTTGTGCCTATACAACCTACCCACTCGGCATGCTCCCATTCTGGCATTGTTGTGTTTACCCATTCATTTATTCCCTCAACAGCAACTGTCCAACGCCTGCTTGCTGCCCACTGAGCTGGTCACTGGGGACACAGAATGGACATGGCCCCAGACTCTGCTCTCAGGGACTCGTGCTCTGATGAGGGAGGCAAGACTGGAAACCTACAGCCTTGTGGTGTGAATGGTGCTGTGCAGAGGGAGCCCCAGGAACTATGGGACCCAACCCCCCAAGCCAGGGCTTCAGAGGAGGAGACACTTGAGCTGTGTGTTGAAGGATGGATAGGAATGGCCCACGTGGGGAAGAGCAGAGGGAACAGCATGTAAAGGTGGGTCAGTGTGAGAACTTGCTGTGTGACCAAGGGACAGAAAGAGTTTGGGTCCTGGGCTCCTCTTCAGGGCCTAAATGCTTGGCTTTGTGTCCCTTCTCCATCCTGGGTCACTATCCTTCCTCCCAAGTAGGTCCAGGCCAGAGCATAATGGTTCAGGAGTGGTATGAACACATCCTGGGCAGAGAGCAGGGAGAGAAAAGCAGTCTTTATCCAACTACAGATGGTAAAACTGAGAGGCAGTCCCTGACCCCTCTCCAAAAATAATGATAAAGAAGTAGGCATAGATAAAAAAGGGAGTGAGGATGGACAACAGAAATTCCTACCAGCACAGAGGGGTGTGGAACCTCCTGGCTTTGGGAGAGTGGGCTGTGGGCATGAGGGTGAAGTCTTCTGGAACAGGAAGGGGAGTAAGGGACTCAGGCCCTCTCTAGCTCTGTCCCTCCTGCAGGTGAGTGAAGTCATCTGGGGAAAGGGGACGGCAGGGGCTGAGAGAGACAGGGGAGGGAGGTGAGGATTCACTCATTCATTTAGTGGATGTGTCCTGAGATGCTGCCCAACCAAACAGGCCAACTCTGCAGGGAGCTGGACACAGCAATGGCCACATGGAGGAAGGCCCATGGCCCCCCCCTACCTCTGCCAGTGTCTAGGGAAGGTCTTTCAGGGGAGGGGTGGTTGGGGCTGCCTTAGAAGGAAGAGTCACTTCTTCAGGCAGAATTGACAGCTCCAGGAAGAGCAAACGCCACGTGCAAAGGTCTTGAGGGGAGAGCAAGCATGGTTTTCTTATGTGAGCACTGAAGGAGGTCAGAGCGGCCTAAGCATGAAGTGCAGGGGTATGGGAGGGCCTGGGCAGAGATGAAGGAGGAGAGAAATGAGAATTGAGGTTAGACTATAGGAAGCACTTTCTTCTTTAGCCAGGGTACCCCCAGCAGCTTTGACCCGTAGGCATCATTGGGAATTTGCAACTTCTTGGTCTCTCCCAGAGACCTGCTGAGGGACTCCTCCTTGCTTGAGAATGAAATGCTCAGTGAGCAGAGCCCCTGAAAATGGGGGAGAGGCAGCAGTTGAAAGTGAGCCCCTTCCAGAAAGTGGCATGCAAATGAATGCAAAGTAATATGCAAATAAGTCAGCTTAGGCTTGGCAGCTTTGTCTGGGAGGATGAGACATCACCCACTTCCATACTTGACTCCCACCCTCTGGGCCCCCAGCCCCCAGCCCCTAGGACAGCCTGAACACCCTCGTCTGCTGCTCTGAATGCCCCAGCTTGTCTGAGCCACAAGGTTGTGGCCTCTAGGTTAGGGGCCACAGGCTCCCTGTCAGCACCCCCTCTTCTCGGGAAGTCGATATATTTAGTAACGGATGTTTTCAACACATTTATCTCCCATTGTTCAGCTGCCCGCTCCCTGGGAAAGGCCAGGTCCCCAGTGACGTGACCCACTTCTCGAATTCCCTGAAGTCACCCTTCTCACTGCCCTCCCTGAGAAATAGGAGGCAGCTGGGGCTTGATGCAGCAGAAAGGATTTAAGTCAGACATCTGGGAGGACGTCCCAACAGTGCGGTTGCTGAAATATGTGGACCCTGAGGTTTCTGGGTTCTCACTTTTTCAACGGCTATCCAGCTCCAAAGCCAGAGGAGGCTTGGAGAATAGAGTAGAAAAGGTAGTGGACAGGTGGAGGGTCAAATATCAGCACCATTTCTTGGCAGCTGTGTGGGCAAGCTACTTAACTTCTCTGAACTCTGTGAATAGTGGACTGGGAATATTAATACTTTCCTGGCTGAATGACTGTGAAGAATCTGGAAGTGGGGAGCTTCGTGGCAGGCATGCAGCAGGTGCTCATAAAGGTTAGCTGTTGCCATTATAAACCACCCACCCTCACCCACACTTTTAGAAAGATTCAGTGGGGGCCTGGAGGGGGAGAGACCAGATCTAAGAGCCCAGAAGCTGTCATCGTGTGGGAGACACAAGGATGTCTGAAATGGAGCCATGGAGGTGGGAATGCTGAGAAGTATTGATGCTCTGTGGGAGGGCCGAGGGCTTTCAGAGACAAGCAACCACCTCCCTCAGCTGCCCTGGCTGGTTAGGGTCTAACCCCCAGAGGAGGCAATGGGGAAAAGGGCTCGGTGAGGAAGGGGTTAAGCCAGCGGCCACACCCATAGAAGGCTGTGAGTCATTCTGGGAGTTGTAGTCTGGCATGAGTTCGCAGTAAGTATACTTAGTCCAGCCGCCTGGCGTCCAAATGCATACTGTGCTGTTGAGGCGGGCTGGGGACAGGCCCTGGAGGGGGCTGGGGGATGCAGGGCCCAAAAGTGGAGCATTGTCAGTCCCTCCCTCAGGACCCCTCAGTCTGCTGTGTGTTGGGCCATGCAGGTGGGGGTAGGGATAAAGGGATTAAGCCATAATTAGGACTCTTCACACATTCATGCAGAAGTTTACAGCTTCCAGAGCACTGTTTTCACATCTATGATCTCATTTAATCCTCACCACAAACCCAAGAGACTGCTGTTTTCTGGATGAAGAAACAGAGGATCCAAGAGGGGAAATAACTTGCCCAAAGGTATTCAGCCAGTGACTGGTGGAGCCAGGCTTGGAGCACATGTCTGCCCGCTCCCAAAGTTCCTGCTCTTTCTGTGGATTGTTCCAGATGGCAAAGGTCAGGCACTGAAGGACAGGCAAGACACAGACAATTAGAAATCTCAACAGAGGAACAAAGACCTTACTCAAGGGACAGAAGGCAAAGCCTGAGCTCCTAGGGATAGGAGGTTAAGAAGTGGATTAGGCAGACCCCAGACAACCAATTCCGGGCTGAGAATTTGGACTGCTTACCATGGCCCACCAGGCTCTTCCAAAGAGTTTGGAGCAGGCGCAGGGCCTGATTAGAGCTGGACTTTGGGAAGATTGATCTTGCAGTCTGGGCTGAATGGTTAGGACTGGAGAAACAACACAAACTGAGACTCCTGAAGTTCACCTGTGGTGCTCCCAGCACTTTGCTCCTCTTCCTCCGCCACACTTCTTCCCAGTTTCTTCCTCCTCTTCCTCTTCCTCTTTTTCCTTCCTCCTCTACCCTTGTCCCCTCCACCCCATCCTGGGGAGTGAGAACTATACCAAAGAGCTGTGCTGTAGCCACCTGTCTCCAGCAGGGGTTGCTGTTCTGCACAGTCAGCTGCCGCCTGGGTTCTCCTCCTGTCTGAAGAGCCAGAGGGAGGGAGGCTGGACAAGGAGTAGAGATGAGGGGTGGAGGAAGGGTAGCCCATTGTTCTCCACTCCCACTGGGCCCAGGGTGAGAGGGCACTGCTGACCTGGTATAGGGAGGAAAGAGGGCTGAGGGGACACCAGACCCCACATGGCAGGCACAGACACATGGAAGGAGATAAGCCAGAGGACAAGATATTTTACCTCCTCCCAGTTCTGGGACAAGTTTAGATTTGGAAGTGGATGTAGGAAGACAATTGCAGTTGGAGTCTGGGTTTCTACTGGATTGTGATTTGCTTGATCCTGAGATGAGGGCTAAGACTGGTTGGTTTGTGTTTCTGTGTGCGTGTGAACCTGAATGTGAGCTTCCCGTTGTGCATGTGTATTTATGGGTCTGAGAGTGTAAGGGTGTGGGGGTCAGTGTTTGTATAAAAGTGTGGACATATTCATATGTGTGAATATGTGAGTGCCCATTTTCCTGCCTGGTTATTGGTAAATGGTAATGTGTGTGTGAGTGTGTGCTCCTCTGTGTACAGTGTTATGCACACATGTTCTAATAAAACTGCCTGTGGGTTTGCGTCTCCGTGCATACGTGTGCCTGTGTTTCAGCGTAAAGGCAGGGATGTGTGAGCGTGTGTGTGAACCCAGCAAAGCCACGCCTAAGGTCTGGATACTCAACATTTTCTCTCCTGAGTCCCATCTGCCTGAAGGTAGAGACAGGGTACGTGTGGACTTGGGCTGGGGGGTGGCTGTCACGTGTGGGACTGGGCTTCCCTTGGAAGACTCTGGGACCCCCTCCTCGTCAGTACAGGCCCTAAAGGAACATAGCGTCTTTGTGTTCAGGCTCAGGTCCAGGGCCATGACATGGAGATGGTGGACAGGCCGTACCGGCACCCCTCTAGCAGAGCTTCAGGGGCTCCCAGCCCAGTTCTTTTCTAGAGATACAAATTCTGAAACCCAGAGAGGGCTAATGATTGACTTAGCATCACTTAGCAGGATTCAGGGTGAGATGGCAAGGCTTGCTGCCCAGAGAGGGGTGTGTCTGGTCTAGAAGGCTTCCTCTCTCCATCCTGCCTCTGGAGCAGATGGGGAGCTCAGAGTAGGGATCCAGTTCGTGGCATGAGGACACCTCCTGCACCTAGGCCTTTCCACTCCTCCAAGGCCTCAGATGCTGCCTTTGAAGTTTGTACCAGAGCCTCTGCCTGCTGTGAGACTCCTCCCGAGCACTTGTGAAGTCTGTCATTCCTGAAGCACGGTGATTCTGTAGAGAGGAGTCCGGCAGGGGAGTGGGACCACAGGGAGGGGCCTCATCTTTGCATCAGATGCTTTTTAAGGTTTTTACTATTCTAACATTCAAGGCTTTCCCTATAATCCTTTCTTGGTGTCTTAGTACTGAATCAGTGCTGGGATAGTAGGGGAGTCCTGGAAACAGCTTAGCTCAATGAGGGGGGGACGGGGCAGTCCCATGGGGAAGGGACTGCCCTAAGGGGGAGGGATGAGCTTCCTGTCCCTGGTGCAGGGAGGTGTGAACAGGGGGTCTGGGCAACCTTGTTAGGGAGACTGTAGATGAGAATCCTGTCCTAGCAGAGAAGTTGGTTTACAAACTCTTTGAAATCCCTTTAAGCTATAGCTGCCATGGAGGAGCCAGAGAAGGACATAGCTTGGCCCAGTGAGCACGGGGAAGTTTGAGCCCCACAGTGCTTTTCTGGTGGCCTGGGCAGTGGGAAACAGGAAGATCCCCTTCCCTGGGAAACTGGAGAGACTCTGTCTTCCTGGAATTTTAAGATTAGTGGCAGGGGGCTGGATTCAAAGACACCAGTGGGCTGGGGGTACGATGGGTAGGAGGCAATGGCCTTGCTGGCAGCACTGGCAGGGAGGGAGCAGACAGGCAGCTACCTTCCTTTGGGATGAGCTGTGGGGGGACTCTCAGGTTAGAGGCCCATGTGAGGCTCAGAACTGGGCTCTGGGTGGGATGGGGGCAGAGGCTTCCTGGTGCTGTGGGCTGAGCAGGGATTGGGTAAAAGAGCAGAGAAGCAGGCAGCCTGGTACCGCATCTTTCCCATGGCAGAGAATTCAGTTATCTTAAAACTCCAAGTCGGGTGCGGTTTGGGGGCTAGAAGGAGAGAACTAATGATCACAGAGTGCCCTTTCTATTTTCCAATTACCTTGTTTAATCACCTCAATAATCCCTCAAGGAGCTTGCACTGTTTTGTAGAGGGGAATCAGATGACACACTAAGGTGGTTTAATTGAAGGCACTTTAATGAAGCAACCGTTGTGGAGATGGGGCAGGATGAAGGGAGAAAACAGGGAATGTCGAGGTACTTTGGACTAACATCCATGAGGCCCAAGGGGCAAGGAGAGTGCTATAGATCTGAGAGCCAGAGCCAGAATAAAGGTATGCCCCCCAGAGCCTGTCAAAGGTGACAAAGAATAGAGGTCTGGAGGGACAAACGGTTGGTGGGAACCCAAAGTCCAGAGAGGGTGCCAACTTGCCCAAGGTCACACAGCTGGTTGGTCTCAGATGGAGCCAGAAGCCAGGCCCTGCTTCTGCACATGGATTTTGTCATGTTCTCTGAAGCTTGGTGGAATCCAGGTACCAAAGTGCTTTCTGCGTGCCTCTACAGGTGCCTTGTGGGCTGCCAAGAGTCTGGAGCTACTTCTGCCACCAACACTCTGCCCCCTACCTGAGCAGCACTGGGGCTGCTAAAGAATGTCATTGGCAGGGTTTGGTGTCCCGGGCCCCCACAGAGCCACATGCTCATGGATCCCACCCCTCCTCAATGATGCCGTCACCTCCCCTGTGCTTGGCACGCTGGCCATGGAGACGGGCTGGACAGCCCTTGTCGTCCCCTTTGTTAGAGGAAGGCAGTGGACATTAGGGGGTGAGCCCAGGGAAGGAGGAAAGCCCACGCTGGGCCCGCTGAACAGGAGACTTCCTCAAGGAGGTAATGCTGGGTTTTAGCCCTGAAAAATGAATGGGAGTTTTACGTGTGAAGGAGGAGAGGAAGTTAATTCTAAACAAAAAGCCAGCACAACAGCAGGAAGTCATGGTGGCAGGCCCCAGGCTGCTGGGCTGCGGGAAGGGCCAGTTGTGGAAGCCCAGTTCACCCAGGGAAGCCAGGGAGGGTGGAAGCAGGGGCATGGTTAGCTTTGGGTTTTTTTGTTTTTTTTTTTTTAAAGATTTTATTTATTCATCTGACAGACAGAGATCACAAGTAGGCAGAGAGAGAGGGAGGAAGCAGGCTCCCTGCCGAGCAGAGAGCCCGACGTGGGGCTCAATCCCAGGACCCTGGGATCATGACCCGAGCCGAAGGCAGAGGCTTTAACCCACTGAGCCACCCAGGCACCCAGCTTTGGGTTTTGAAAGCCCCAAGTGAAGGGTGAATGAAAGGGGCCAGGGAGGAGGCTGGTGTGGAGATGCAGGTAAGAGGCAAGATGGCTGCACTGGACGTGGCTGAGGACAAGTGAGCTGTGTAGACAGGTCGCAGGAGGACTGATAATCTCCACCCCCCAGCTCACCCATCTAAGCGTGTCCCGAGTTCTTCAGTGTCTGACCTCCAAAGCAGGGATGGGTGGCAACGCCAGACTGTCCTCCAGAAGCACTCCTCCCTGCCTCATCCTACCTGTGGCTTCCACACTTGAGTACCCATCCCTGACACCCATAAGCCACCCCTTCAGACTGAAGTCACCAAGAGCAAAGCTCTGTCTCTGCCACCTCATCTCTTGATAACACGACTTGTCCACTGCCAAGTCTAATAAAAGTCCTCCCTTTTAAGACCTTCATCCTGGAGTTTGATCTCAATCCTTTTTGCTATCCAGAGCCTGGGCCTTGGCCTCCCTGGGAGATGAGTCCGTGAGATGGTTCCCTCCTGGTGCTGGCGGGCAGTCATGGGCTTTGGCACAGCCAGCTCATCTGTGTGCCTCCGTGCCAGTGGGGACCCACTTTCAGCCTCCGCTGGGTCTCAGGTCGCTGACTCATTATCAGTGTTAACTGGCATCTCTGGTGCAGGCATCCCCCACCCCCCAGCTAAGTGCTTGACAATTGTTAGGTGCTATTGTGTGCAGCTGGACTCCAACTCCAGCACCCTCCTGCCCCAGGCTTCTCCTGGGTCTAGCTGCCTAAGCCAAGGAACCAAGTGTCCAGGCCACAGACATACAGCTCCAGGCATGGAGAGACAAACAGAAATAAACAAGAGAAAAACTCAGCAGACACAGAAGCCCACATACAGAGAAGCAGACCCTAGTACAAAGACATAGAGAGACCCACCACAAACACGCACATAACACAGACATCAATATACACTGAGAAACAGAGACAGGGTAAATCTAAAAAACTGACCTAATAATGGAATGAAGTGCGACACCTGTGCACATAACCCAGGTATCCACACATGCAACACAGACACGCATTCAGCACACAGAAACACTCACACTTGGCATAAATACGGGCTGCCCACCAGGTGGCCAGACAAAGCTACCTCTGGTTCCCCACCTGTGAAGCATTCTCACCTCTGGGTTATTGCACATGCTGTTCCCTTTGCCTGGAACACTCTTCCTGGATGCCTTCTTCCTTCTCAGGGTTAATTCCTATCCTTCTTTATGTCTTGGCATCCCTTACACACTCCCCAACCTTGGAGCTCTCCCCTGCTCCAAGGCATCACTGACTATTTTCCAACCAGACTTTGACAAGTTTTGGGAAGAAACTTTTGTCTGTGCCTGGTGAGGTGGCAGCTGTGGTTGTGAGTAGGCCATTAGGGCTGAGAAACCGAGCAGAGACAAATTTGGGATGGAGGGGGACAGAGTCAGGAATAACAATGAGGAGCTTTGACTGCTTGGGGCCTGAGTAAGCATTTAATGCATAGGCTGGCATAGCCAGATGTTCTTTGCCTCATTTTTTTTCCCGACTCTGCCTGATTTCTTTTGCGTTTCTTCTAGGCTTGCTGCCCAATCCAGTTCCCTCCTTCCCAAAGCCAGTCCTGCCTCTTGCCACCTCTCTGAGCTCACACACGCTCACTTGCCCTCTTGGCTTGGGTGTACCCTGCCTATACTTCTAAGCCTGGGGAAAACTTCATGATTCAATGCCTAGGGTCAGAGGCACAGCCTCCAGACACAGTCTCCTAACCCAGGCCACTTAGTTTAGTAAAGGGAGGCATAGAGTGGTGTGGTTATGAGCTTAAGTCTTGGGAACTGTCTCCTGGTTCAAATCTCAGCCCTTCTACTTCTTGGCAGCAGGACATGTGTAAGTTCTGCCACCTTTGTTCCCTCATCTGTGAAAGGGGGACACTAATAGGGCCCATCTCATTAGGGCTGCTGCAAGGATTAAATGAGACAAGTGTGTGGTGTACTTGGCATGCAGTTAGGCTCCCACTCCGGGCTGTGTGAGAGCTGAGGGAGAGCTAATGAGATCAAGGATGTGCAAGTGCACCCAGGAGGTGCCTAGTGAGTCCTTGCTAATTGGAACTGAGTGAAGCAAACATGTGTGTGAGTACCTACTATGTGCCCTCCATGGCTGGGTCTTTGCACTTCCCCTCCTCAGTATCTGCATGGCAGCTGATTCTGTACAGCTGTTACCCTATGGGGGGATCAGAAAGTGAGGGTGTAACTTCTTTTTTTTAATTTAAATTTTTACATCATTTTATTGAAGTATAACTTATATACAGTAAAATCACAGTTTAAGGTTTATGATTCAATGAGTTTTAGTAAATATAATATAGAGTCATATAACTGCCATTCCAATCAAGACAAGAGTATTATTGCCTCAAACTTCCCTGTGCCCTTTGCAGTTAATCATCTTTGGGGGTGGGGGGTTGACTTTTTACAGGGCTGTGAGAGGTGCTGGGTTTTTACTTGAGCTAAAAACCTGGACACATAGACTGGAGCTGCTTCTAACATGCTGGGCGATGCCAAGGAAATGCTCACCCTTTCTGGGCCTTTGTTCCTGTGGCCTTTTTATCTCCTGGCAGAGGTAATGAGGCCAGGGAGAGGACAGGATGCACAGGCCACAGTTTCCTAAGGATACACTCTGGGTCTGAGAGTGGGGTCATTTGGAAATGGTGGCCTCGGAAATCCACAGAGTGGGTGACAGGGAGTAGAGAGTTGGTGTTCTCACAAACCTGTCCCTCCTTGGATCAGGTGAGCCCTGTGGCCCTGATGGGAATGACTATTTGTGGGTCCAGACTGGAGCAGGGACCTGGCCAAGATGACTCCACATCTCTCCCTATCGTCCCCTTCCAGGGGGCTCTGAGAATTAGCAATTCCCTGAAAAGAAGGGGGGCACTTTTGTTCCCCAGTTCTGGAACCAAATATTAAAGCAATTATGTAACTAGCAATAAATTACTTAAAGTAGTGACTCACTCAGCTTAATTAGAGCAAGAGCAGGGAGGGATTAAGGTATTTTTAGAGCACACACCTCACTCCCTCCTGGGGGGAAGGGGAGGCCTCTGTGCAAGGTGGGGGTGGAGAAAGGGCTGGGAGCTCATGGAGGCACCCCAGGTGTCTGCAAGGAGATGAAAGCTGATCCTCCACCCCACAGAGGTCTCAACAAAGAGAGGCCAAGTCAGAGCAGTGGCAGGAAGAATTCAGATCAGACTCAAGGAACACTTGCCAGAGATGCTTATTGGAGAACTGGGACAGGTAAACTAGATTATGAACTCTTTGAGGGCAGAGACTAGGTCTGTGACCCGCCTGCCTAGCTGCGTGGCCTTGGGCAGGTTCCTTTGTTACCCCACGCTTCAGTTTCCCTCACCATCAAATGGGCATAACAATATCCACCTTCCTACACATTGTAAGGACCACGTGGGTGAATGTGCATTAAGCAAAGTCCAGTGCTGACTTAACAAGACAAAAATCTCCAAAGCGGCAGGAAGTAAGTCTGTTTTGTTCACTATTTTATCGCAAGCTCTATTCACAGGGCCACACATAGTAGTGTCCAATAAATGCTTGTTGAGTGAATACATATTAGTTTTATTCTCATTCTCCTACTCCAGATGGGTTCCTTGTTTCAAGGTTTGTGGATGATGGACCTAAATGAGAGGAGGGCAGAGGTGTCTTCCAGGTGGAGACTAGCATTTCTCCCCCAAGCTGAGGAAGAGACGATTTAGGACAGAAAAAAAGCGACTTCTAGAGACAGGCCTGGGAGAGGTCAGAACCACGGACAGCTCCGCCCTCCTAACAATGGGCGTGGTCTCCTGGTCGCCTGCGGTGCAGCTAGGATGGAAGGGCCCTCCTAGTTTACCCTCCACAGCTACAGGTGAGAAAAGGAGGAGCCGCTGTTCAGTCAGACTGGAGAGATCAGGACCCTCACTCAGGATCGCAGGGAGTTCCAAGGAGGGAGGATGAGTGCGGGATGGAGCATTCTGAAAAGCTTCCTGGAGGAGGGGAATGGGATTGGCTGGGAAGATTAAGGCAGAGAGAATATTCAGGCATCTGTAAAACAAAGTAATAATTTTGACCCTATAGGTTTTCTAGGTGGATTGAATGAGTTACTTTTTAGGAATGCCTGGCACATTTGCCTGCTTGGAAAGGGCACAGCATATGGGCTCATTTCTTTCCCTCCACCTCTTCTCAGCCCCTGTGACTTGAGGAGGGACACCCCCCTGCCTTACTGGAGACAGCAGGACCTGGATACCTGCTCAGAAGCTCTGAGGTACAGGGTTTCCTATTCCAGCCTTCACTGACGCCAGCTCTGAGACTGGACTGAGCTAGACACACAGTAGGTGCACAGGACAGACTGAGGGAAGGTCTGTACTCCTCCTTCCTATCAGGGCTTTGGAAGGCTGAGGGAAGGACACAGCAGGATTGGGGTGATGGAGTTTAATCTCTGATCCTCTCCCTGGCCCACAACCTCAAGACTCCTGCCCCTAGTGGTGGCTCTGATTAGTTCTGACTAGCTCTCTTCACACCTCGCTGGCCTCCCAGGGCTCCAGCGATGAATTAGTGATGACAGCTTTGCACCATCACTATGACGACCAGGCATGTTCTTAGCCTCCAGTCAGGGTGCAGTGGCAGAGGCCAGAGACCCCTTTGGCTCTGGGCTTTTGTACTGGTGTGTTTGACGGGGACTGGGGCCCAAAGGGGGAAATAGGGGGGAGGCAGCTGGAGATGGAGCAAGGACCAGGGCATGGGGGCTCCATCTGGAGTAGCCTAGCATTCCTTCAGATTGCTAGATCCAAAGGAACCTTGCGGATAGCCTTTTCTCTTCCTCCCTGCTTTCTTTTTCTTTTCATTCCTCCCTCCCTTCCTCCTCCTTTCTTTCCTTCCATTTTCTCTAAGCCTCATCCCTGTGCAAGGCCCTGAGCTGCCCACCTCTTCCCCCTATTCTGGGAATCAGGCCCAGCCCAGCCCTCACCCTTAAGAGCCCAGAGTAAGATGGGGACATAGACACATCCTGGCCTGAGCTTCAGAGAAGGTGTGTGGGAGCCACTGCTGGCTCTGCAAAGAGGGCTGCCTTAGCTCTGCCAGAGCCTATGCAAACAGCTTTGCAGAGGGAGTGATACTTCTGGTCCTGTTGAGTGAGATTTTCCAATGGAGAGACAGAGGATCAGGGGTGAAGAGGTGAACCGTGAGTCCAGAAGTGAAACATAAAGAGGGATGGGGAGTTGACAGAAATCCAGAGCAGCCTACTTGTAGGAGGTGTAGCAGGGAGCAGAGGAGGACTGGAGCCTGGGGAAGGACTCGGGGGCTGTGGTTACAATGAGGAGTTTGCGGTGTGTCCCATAGGGAAAGAGGAGCCCCTGAAGAATTGTTGTTGTTGTGTTTGATTCTGGAAATGGGAAACCTGAGGCACAGAGAGAGAAAGTGACTTGCTCAAGCTTGCTGAGGTCACGAAAGCCAACCAAGGCTATGGGCTCTGCCAGGATCCCAGTAGAACTCAGCTAGGACCTCTTGCCTCAGACTTGCTGGCCAGGACTTTTCCAGGTAACCACTATCTCCAAAAGGTGAGGAGGGCCCATGGATGACTTCGCCCTTAGTTTGAATGAAATTTGCATAGGCAAGAGCTGTGCTATGGCCCTCCCTGCCTCTTGTGTGTTGGTGGTAGTTGGGTAGGGCATCCAGGGAAGGACCTGGGAAGACAGAGGCTTGGCTGAGGCCAGCAAGAGATCAAGGTCAGAAATTGATTAGGGTCAGAAACTTGGGCCATCAGGCTTCCAGCCCAAGCACTGTGCTGCATTCTTTAATTTGCACTCTCAGGGATCTTTGTCTACATGGGGCACCCCCAGGAGGAAAGGGCATCTCTGAGGCCCTCACACTCTCCCTAGGCTCTGCTGTGGCTGGAATTTATCAGGGCAGAGAGAGACAGTTAGCCCCGTTGTCCTGATGAAAACACTGAAGTTTCAGGGCAACAGTGACTCACTCAGGGTTACTGAATAGGTCAGAGCTGAGCTGGGTCTGGCTGCCTGGCCCTTGGCCTGTCTATACTCCTCCACCTCGCAGCTGTCCCCTTGCCTCTCTTCCATCCCACTATGCAGCACTGCTGGGCCTGCCAGCTTTGATGGATGGTCCCACAGCTCAGCCTCCCTCCCATTCCTTTCCGGATGCTGGGCCGTTAGCCTTCTAATCACCAGTTCTGCCTGGTGGCCGCCAAGCCATCCATCTCCCCCCTACAGCTTTACCCAGCACAGGTGGGGTATTTTTGCAGGTGGGGGGAGGGGAAGAGGAGCAGTGCAGCTATTCCCCCTTCTCTGAGGTTGGGCTGGGAGTATGGCGGCAGCCCCTACTCTAGGGGAGTCAAGGGTTAGGAAGCAGCCTACACTCCTTTGCTGGAGTACCAGAAATCCCTCCTCCCAAGGATAGCTACACATGCATACATGCACACATGCTCACAGTGACATTAATAAAACAAAAACTCTCATGTGTCAAAAAACACTGTATGCCAAACACTGTGCCAGAGTTCTGCATGTGTATTCTCATTTATCGTGTTAGCTGGGTACTACTGCTAACTACACTATAGAGATAAGGAAACTGAAGCTCAGAGAGGTTAAGTGACTTCCACAGGTGCACATGGCCAGGAACTGGAGGAGCTGGGATTTGAACCCAAGTTGTATGGCTTACATCTTATTATTAGCAACTCCTTTGCTATACTGACTTACTTATATGTGCACACATGTGCACACAAACACAGGCATGCATGCACACACATCCATGTACGAACACAAGCCTCCATGCTGGCCCCTGTGCCACTCATCTACCCAGACCAGCTTCCAGAGGAGTAGGGAGAGCACTGGGCTGAGGAAGAGATGAGGAGTCTCTGCTCATTTCCCCCAGGCTGCCCCCAGAATCACCCTGGCAGTGACACCAGTCAGCTGGAGGGCTGCATGGAGGAGGCAGCCTCCAGGCATCAGGAAGAGGAGGCTTGGAGGCAACCAATCAATAATGCCTGCAGCTCTGCCTTCCAGGAACTGGGGCTCAAGGGAGTGTGGCGCCGTGGGTCGATGATCTGGCTGCAGCCCAGGCCCAGCAGGCAGGCCCATGTATGCGGAGTGTGGCTGGTGAGCGGTGGCCTGCTGCCCCTGTGCCCCCAGCTCCATGTGCTCTCCCCTTCTCCCTTTCTCTCCCCTTCCTGCTGTTGTCCTACACCTCCCTGTTTCTCCCCTCCCCACCCCCCAGAGTCAGCCCTGCAGCTGAGAATCAAACTGCCAGTTCCCAGGCACCTTTGTGCACCAACGGCTCTGGAGCTCCGCTGCTCCAGAAGCTGCTTCTGGGGTAGTTGCTGGGAGGTGTGGGGAGGGCGAGCAGAAAGGCCAGGGTCGAGAGAGCGGCAGGAGGTGGGGGCAAGCCCTCAGAGCCCTAGGAGACTATTGAAGGAGATAATGAGTGTAAAGTGCTTCACACCACCAGGGGGCACATAGTAGGTGCTTAATTAGACTGCGTCTTGATCCTCCCTCAGGAGTGTGGAGAGAGCAAGGCTGGTGCTGATGGGGGGTTGGGAGCCTCTGGAGGCACATGAGCTCCCAGAGCACCTGTCAGGCGCAGCGGACAGTGTTAACAATTCCTGGAACAATTAGCATTGCGGGGTGGAGGGGGGGATTAGTACCTGACCCCTGACAGGAGGCTAGCCTAGCCCCCATTCTGACATGGGGGGAGGGCATCTGGCACTGGGAGGAATGGTGGCCAGAGCAGGGCTGGAGACCGTCCCCTGCTCCTTCTGGGAAGGGCCCCTGAGCAGGCCCCTGGCAGACAGGCTTCCGTCAGTCACTTTAACTGGCACTGGCCCCCAGAGACCTGGATTCAGGTCCTGATTCAGGCACCTGCTGGCTGGTGGTAGTTAGTTAGGGTGAATCACTCTCCTTTGGGGGTCCTCAGACTTCTCATCTATAACAGCTTACGGTGAAGATCAAATGAGATGTTGCCTGTTAAGTGCCTGCCGCTTCCCTGTTCCCAAGGAGCTGGGCCACTTGGGGTTCCCCAGAGTCTGCCTTTCCTAGTCACACCCCTGACAGGGACAGGTGTGGGCCATCTCTCCACCAGATGCTGTCTGCTCCATCCTGACACAGGGTCCCCAGTGCCCTGACACAGGGTTGTTAAGGAAGAAGGAAGTAAAGGGGGTCCCATCTTAGCTTCTGTCATCTTCTTCACTCTGGTAGGGGAACACGCATGCCTCTCTATACTGGCCGAATGTTCAGGGGAAACACAAGGAGCGGTGGTCTGATCTGACTCAGGTGAGGGTGGGAGGAGCCCTGGACTGGGATTCCCAAAGCCTGCCTTCCCGTCGTTTCAGAGAGTGCCTCACTGTCTGACCTTGGGCAAGACCTGTCCCTGGGGGGTCAGAGAGACATGCGACCTCTGACCAGCCTCTTTTTGAGGGCCTAGATGATTCTGTGTTCTGGGGGAGAGGCTGGGTGAGGGGCTGGTGGTACAAGGCTGGTGCCCACCTACAGGCAGACCCAGGAGGCGGGACCAGCTCAGGACACCTGTGACTTTGGTGCCTTTGTCGTCCTACTGCCATAGGCTTGCCCCTGCAGTGCTCTGCTGTGCCTCCCGAGTCTCTGCTGCCCCGCCTGCCCCCTCCCTTCCGAGTCCTCTTTCCTTTATTATCTAACTCTATTGTCTCGTGCCTCAGGCTTATCTCCTCCTGTCACTCGTCCATCCATCTCTTTCTTCCCCTGTGGCTTCCTCCCGCTCTCTGACACACCCTCTCTGGAGGCGGGCCCTTCTGGGAGTGGATCCTTCCTTGCCAATTGTCTAAACAAGTGGTCTCCACAACTCTGACCAGCTCTGGTCTTCTACCACCTTCCTGTGTCTTCCTCTGCCTTTCGCTGTCTCTGGACTCCCTTTGCTTCTGCAAGTCTCTCTCTGCTCTTATCTCTGGGTTTCTGTCCTTTAGAGCCTGCTAGGTCCTGCCCCTTTGCCTCCGAAACCCCATCGTGTGCCCGGCGAGGGCAGCAGGTCCAGCCCTCCAGCCTGGAGCATGGAGTAGCCCACACACTCTTGCTCACTGGCTGCCTTGGAAGCCCCCGACAATGCCCTCCCGCCCCGCCCTGCGCCAGGGCCCCGTTGCTAGGCCCCGTGGCAGCACCTGGCTTCCATAGCGACGGCTGCTTAGAAACAAAACGCCACATCTCCTGGTCCCACCACAGAGTCTTTGCGAGTCTTTGCGGGGATCGAGCGCCTTGCGATCAATCAGGACAGGAAATGTGGCCGGCTCTAGGCTGCCTCCAGCTCTGGGAGGAGAGAGAAGAGGGAGCCACACACTCTGCCACTGGAGTTTGGGGTGGTTGGGGCAAGAGAAGCTGCCAAGGAGGGAGCATGGAAGGAGGCCCCCTGGGCTCTTCTCCCGAGTCAGCCTGCTACCAGGAGGCATGGTCTGCCACGGGGATTACTGTTCTACTGTTTCTAGCTATGTGACTTTACACAAATGACCTCATGCCCCAGGACCTCAGTTTTATCAACTGTCAAGTCAGGCTAATAATATCATAAGGATTAAATGAGAGAATCAACCAGGTGTGCCTGGCACTTAGAAGGTAGTCCCTGATGGCAGTCCTTCCCTTCTCCTTTAAAGTTGCCTGAGATTTAATTAGCAGAGAGGAGGGCAACGGACAGCCGTGTTAAGAGGGCAGAGGAATGCACCTCGAGTGTGCAGGGGTTCGCTGGGGCCCCTCTCTCTTACCTGGTATTCACAGAGACTAAAGCCCCCAGACCAGCAGGCTCTGAGAGTCATGGAGACCCTAGCCGAGTTCTGGCTTGTCAGGCAATTAGAATAATGGGGTCCTGGACTCCTGCACTCTCAGGACTCCAGGCTCTTGCATGCATAGAATCTAAGAAGCACAGACTCTTGAAATAAAGGGACTTTGATTTTCTTAAAACACAAAGCTCTGGGTGTTCTTGGAACCTCTCAAAGCCACAGACAGGGGCCTCCCTCTAAGATTGTTTCTGGACTGGCAGGGAGTTTTCAGGGCACGGAGCCTTGAGTCCCTGTTGCTTAGACTTTCTTGTGCCTTGGTATCTCTCATGGGCTCAGCTCTGAGCAACTCTGGTGTGTGTTGGGCGGTTGCTGGGGTCAGTGACCGACGGGAGCCTGAGATCCCTTTGGAGCAGGGCCAGCCCAGGAAGAGCCGGCAGAGGAAGCCAGGTGGCTGGTGGGCTGCAGCTGTCCAGGCGAAGCTGGGTGGGAGTCTGGGCAGCCACCCTTGGCCCGGGACCAGCCTGCCCTCCTCTATCTACCCAGGCTTTGAGTCAGGGCTCAGGAGGAAGCATTTCCACATGGCAGTCCTAGGGCTGGAGTCAGAGCATTCTTCATGGTCCCGCAGACGGGAAGGAAGGAGCCTCCAGTGAGGGAGACAGGGTGTGAGTAGGGGTGTGGGGGATGAGGGGGGGTGCTCAGTGAGGGGGGTGGAGATTAATGAAGGGGTGCAGGTTCAATGAGGAGGATGGGAGTTCAGTGAGGGGATGGGGCCTGGTGAGGGGGTGGGGTTCAGTGAAGATGTGGGGCTCAGTGAGGGGCAGGACTCAGGGGTGGAGCTCAGTGAGGGGGTGGGCTTCAGTAGAGGTTGCTGAGGAGTTTCTTTTGTTGTTGTTGTTTAAGATTTCGTTTATTTGACAGAGATCACAAGTAGGCAGAGAGGCAAGCAGAGAGAGAGAGAGAGAGAGGAGGAAGCAGGCTCCCTGCTGATCAGAGAGCCCGATGCGGGGCTCGATCCCAGGACCCCGAGACCATGAGGGACTCGATCCCAGGACCCCGAGACCATGACTGGAACCGAAGGCAGAGGCTTAACCCACTGACCCACCCAGGCGCCCCTGCTAAGGAGTTTCTTAGCACTGCACTGTCTCTGCACCACCCCAGGCTCTGGAGGATGGTGGTTGAGTTTAGGGGAGTCTGAGCACCTTAAACCCATTTGTCTTTCCCTGGTGTAGGCTGAGAGCCAAGAGCTCCTTTTCCCATCTCTTCCCAAAGCTGGAAAGATTGGGAGAGCTGCTGGGAAAGCTGGGATCTGCCTCTCCTTTTGCTCATCTTCCTTCCTGGTTTCCATGGGAATCGTGGCTCAGGATCATCAGGGTTTAACAGGATGGTGCTGTAGGAGGAGTCAGCACCAAGCAGAGCCACCGCACAGAGGAATGAGTTGGCTGCTAAGAAAGTGAGCTCCCTGTCCCTGGGAGTGTGCGAGTAGAGCCTAGATCACCAGTCAGGGTGACTTTAGAAAGGGGCTCAGATGAAGGAAGGCTGTGGGGAGGCCTCTTCCCTGGGACACGTAGGCTTTGTGTGATTGGCCCATATGGCCCAATCTTCCAGACATCCTTGTGCCTGTTGAGGGGGCCACGACACCTCGGGCTCTGCCCCCACATCCACCCTGCATTCTTACTCTGCGCCCGGCCCTGAACTGGACATGTACACGTGGACCTGAATCAGACGCATCTCTTCATGGAGGGGCAACAGGTCCGACTGGGGAGGCACACAGGGAAACAGATACGGTTGGGCAAATCCTATGTAAGGGAGCAGACCAGGCTGGAAGGAAGATTCTACCACTGATTTACGAAGTCAAAGATTTCTTTTTGAGCAGTTCCTCTGGGTTGAGCTTTGTTCTAGGTGCTGGGGTCACAGAGATGAACGAAAAAGAAAGAGTCCTGTTCTCTGGAGGGGGCAGAACAGTGGGAAGGCTGAACACCTGGCAGAGCACAGGGAGATGGCGAGTGCTGGTTGGTGGATCTGGAAGCCGTGACGAGTGTGGCCAGAAGGCAGCATAGGTGTGGCCTACAAGGAAGTCTGTTTGGTGGTGGGGGTTAAGGACCTTGAAGGGCTCCAGCTTTGTCCAGCAGGCAATTGGGAGCCATTGAGTGTGGGAGAGGCTGCAGAAAAGACTACTCCGGCAGGTATGGGCCTTGGGAAGGAGGCACAGTGGTCCCTGAAGGAAGCCCTGGGGCAGACATGCCCACCTATGCCTCTGTGTGTAGGAGTCATGTGAGCATGTGTGTAGGTATAGGAGTGTGTGTGGGGGGGTAGGAGTCTGTGTGTATCTGTGGGAAGATGGTGAGTGTGTGTGATTATGGTGTCCCAGGGAGGCCTTGTGTGGTGGTAGAAGGATCTTGGGGTTTGCAGATGATAAGGAGAAGATACTAAGTCCTAACTTGTGCAAAGGTCCGAGTCCCGTGAACCTCAGCCCAGATGTGAGACTACAGGCCCTAGGCTAGTCTGGGCCAGAATCCTGTGGGTTCCCTTAACCCTCTAGGGTCATGGACCTGGCCATCTGCTACAGATAAATGTGTATACAAATAACATGGAAATGGATGAGACTTCGGCTGACTCCTCCCCATCCCCAAATTCCCCTGGGCTTGAGTTTGCTCGGCCTGTGCTCTTCCCCACTCAGCTGCTCCCGGGGCTCTGGGAGCAGGACCTTTTCATCCAGAGCCAAAATCCATATTTTCCCAGCACCTCCCTGTGGCCGGATCCTTTCTCTGTGAGGGCTACCCCTACATCTGGGGCCATAGCCAAGGGACACAAAGAGCTGACCTGGGCTGGTGGCCTTGGCAGTGCCTCTTGTTGGCTCCATTATTTGGCTCCATTTGAATACATGTATACTCACACACTTGCACACATATTCACACGTAAATGCATGCTTTTGATATGTGGACACTCGTGCACACCTACAACTGTCCACATAAGCCTATGTGTGTACATACACACTTGCACCTGCACACATAGGCCTGTGTGCACACACATACATATACGCACGTTCCATAGACACACACACACACACACA
The DNA here is from genome assembly GCF_922984935.1 of Meles meles. Taxonomy (NCBI): domain Eukaryota; kingdom Metazoa; phylum Chordata; class Mammalia; order Carnivora; family Mustelidae; genus Meles; species Meles meles. The sequence continues at coordinate 60,226,128 of NC_060073.1, read as the reverse complement.
CATACACACTCAGCTATACCATGGAAGCATCACACATCCTCACAAAAAAATAAACTGACAAACCTGTAGTCATACTTTCTCCTGCCTTCACCCACACCATGCTCACAGGCCCGGGTGTTAGGCCTTACACACCTGCACACACACACACAGGTACCTAAGGGCAGCTTATACCCATGCTGTCGCCAGGGCTGAAGCATGCAGGACAGGCTATAGATGGACACACAACCTGCAGGGATGTCACCTCTTCCAGGCTCTTCTTGGATTGTCCCTTTGCAGGGCCCCTAGGATGGTAGAGTCCCTCAGCTCCACGCCCAAGTCACGGAAAGACTGAGTCATACACACTGTCTCCTGAGGAGCCTGCTACACTGGGATCTGGTCCTTGTTCACGGTCCTTGGGTCTGGCATGCCCAGGCAGGCCTGTCTGCCCAAGAAAGCTACTCTGTGCCCAACTCGGCCTACCTGGATGCTGCCTCCCTTCACCCGAGCTGCCTGAGCCCTCAGTGAGAACCAGCCTCACTTTTCTGAGCCGTCTGAGAGCCAGACCTTGCCTGAAGTCCCCCAGTATGTCAGGGCAGGCTTCCTTCAGATTTAAACCTGGGCTTCCAGGAGTCTGACCACAGTTAACAGCCACAGGAGGGAGGCATGTCAGACACCAGACAGGCTTGTGGAAGTAGGACTTGTGGGCATGGGGGGTGAGAGCAGATTGGGGGTCTGTTGGGGGTCAGCTGGAGGGATGGCCAGCAGGAAAGTCCGCTCTTCTGGCCCAGGTGAGGAAGTGTTTTGTGAACACGGTGGCCCACAGCGGTGTCAATATCGGGAACAGCAAAGACCTGGTTTCTGGACAGGGCCTGAGGTCTGGGGGGCCTGGTACCCAGGTTGACAAGCTGTGGGCTGAGTCACTTTTTCCTAAAAATACTCAGTAGCTGGGCCACGGGCAGTTAGAGTGGTCCATAAGGTGGGGCGATGAAAAGAAGGGTCTAGAAGGGCTGGGGCAGGCATTTCTGGGGCCGGACTTCCTTGTGACCGAGACGGACAGAGGGTTCAGGGACTGGGAGCATAGAACCCTCAGTCACTGCATTGTTGGGGACAAAAGGAGAGATGGGAAAATCTGTTTTTCTCACATGCTTTTCTTCAAGATGTGGAGCATGAATTTAGGGCACAGATTGGAGCCAGATGGGCCGGGTTTGAATTTTGGCTCCATTACTTACTGTGTGACTGTGGACAAGTTACTTGGTCTCTCTGTGCCTCAGAGTCCTTATCTGTAAAATGTGGCTAATAACAGATCTGACCTTATATTGTTCCTGAGGTGCTGAACTGGGAGGCTCATAGTAAGTGTTGGAAATAAATGTTAAAGCCCCTTGGACACACAGTCCTCCAGCTCCAGATATAAACACTCAGGCCATAAGAGTCAGCCCGTCCCTCGATTTCATGGGACTGAGGTCAGCCAGGAAGAGTATGTATCTGTTCTCAGACCTGGAGGCAAATTAGAATCACCTGGGAACATTTAAAAGTACCTGAGGTGGGGGAGTCCCAGGCATGAGCCCGGGTGAGAACCCAACACAGAATCACAGAATGAAGAACTGGCAGACAGGGATCCATGGGGGAATGAAGGAGTCCTAGCCTTGGACGAAGAGTCACTTCCTGGCAATGAGGGCTTGGGCATGGCCTGCCACTCTGCCATCTGGAGGAGCCTGGGCTGCCTCTTCTGGGAGCGGGCTGGATGGAGACTTTCAAGGATTACATGGCGGGATGTTTTCGAAAAGGTCTCTGTATGCCAAGCATCAAAAGAAGGAAGTTTGTTTATTAAATCTAGTGTATTAAAATTTCACGGATGGGGGCGCCTGGGTGGCACAGCGGGTTAAAGCCTCTGCCTTCAGCTCAGGTCATGATCCCAGGGTCCTGGGATCGAGCCCCGCATCAGGCTCTCTGCTTAGCGGGGAATCTGCTTCCTCCTCTCTCTCTCTGCCTGCCTCTCTGCCTACTTGTAATCTCTATCTGTCAAATAAATAAATCTTAAAAAAAAAAAAAAATTCACGGATGGGGAAAATGAGGTCCAGAGAGGCTCAGTGGCCTGCTCAGAATCCCACAAGTCTGTGGCAGAGTTAGGACTCAAACCCTCCGAGGAATGCTTGAATCTGAAGGATTGATGCAGAGTGAATCTGACTGAGGGAGACATAGAGCATGTACCTGGGGCCCCAGCCACTGAGCTGCAGTATAAGATGGCCAAGGAAGATTTAAGAAATAACCTGTTAGGAGGTGAGTGCTGGGAGGTCCTGCCTAGAGCTGAGAACCCAAGGGATAGTGGCTGTGCTGGGCCAGGGTTGTCACTTGACTGCGGGGTCTGACATGGCTTCCGCTGACGAATAGCTCTGTCCTGTGGCTGTAACAGATAGCCCCTCGGCACCTGTGTTCCAGCCAGGCTGTTAAAACCCAGGACTAACAGGTGCTCAGGATTTGCCAAGCATTTTATACACTGGGCTCAGACTCAGTCCTTCTGTATAGTCTTTACATTGGTCACCCCCTTTACAGAGCAGGAAACTGAGGCCAAGAAAGGAAAGGAGGCCCTTATCTGGGCCAGAACCTTTAAATCACCTTAGCCCATGCTGATTTCTAGGGTATTAAAAAGTAGGCCACATTGCCCCAATCTGAAGATAAAGTAAAATACATTGACTTGGCCTGGATCACTTATTGACAGAAAAGCTTTGCACTCCTCCCCACGTTCCCAGACGTGGCTCCCAGGAAAGACACAAGAATGGGGACCCAGAGGACTAAGGTAGCATCAAGGGAAGGTCTCCTGGAGGATGTGGGCCTCTGGTCCCTCAATGGTAAGCAGGCTGACAAGATCTGGAGGGCATCAGGGGTAGGGTGGCATGGGCCAGGGTCTAGAGGATGAGTCAGTCACCCATTGAGTACAGGAGGAAGTATAAGTTTAAGGAAAGGCGGCAAGAGGTTCAAAGCTGAGAAGATAAGTCAGGGCTAAATTACAGAGGGTCTGCTATGTCAGACTGAGGCCTTGGGCTTTCTGGTGTTTGTGGTAGGGAATCTTTAAAGGTGTCTGAGCAGAAGAAGAAGCATGTTCAGAGCTGGGCCTCAGAAACAGAGGTGGGAGAAATTCCAGCTTGGAGGGCCCCCCCCGGGTTGATGGGACAGAAAGGGCTTGGTCCAGCCTGTGTCAGGGGCCTGGACTGTGTCCAGGACCGGGCTCAGTGACTCAACGTGGAGGAAATCACTCCTTAGGGAGAAAGGCCCCAGATGAATCAGCCCCGAGAGGTGGGGAGGCTGGGGGCTCACTGAGTCACACTCCAAGTGGGGAAGGGGGGTGTTGCCGAGAAGGGGCCTGCAGTGCAGTGGGAAGGATTCAGGTCAGACCACAGCGAGGGCTGTCGGGGGACTCTGGCTGCCTTCCCACCTTTATCGGGCTTAATCCTGGCAGTCTTGTGAAAGAGATGGGAAAACTGAGGCCCAGAAAGGGGAGGGAATCTGATCAAGGTCATGCTGCAAGTCGCTGACAAAGGCCAGGTGTGATCCAAAGCACACCCTCCAGTCCAGACACGTTCTACCACCCCAGCCGATTTCACAGCAAGCGGAGGCTAGGAACTGGGTGGGTCCAGCAGGGAGCCCAGGTGACCCCTCCTCCCTCCGCCTGCCCCTCCACCTTCCTCGCCAGGCAGACGGCAAACTGGGCCGGGCCGCACTGCCGCGGTAGGACAGCAGGGGGCGCAGAAGCGTCGCGGCTACAGCAGGCGCCGGAGCACAAGAGGCCGCTCTGCGGAGAACTGCGCTCTGGACGCGCGGGTCCCACCGGCGAACTGTGGACTGTGTGGCCCCGGGGCCCGCACCCTCTCTGGCTTCCGGGGACGCCTACGCAGACCTGCCTGCCCAGTGCAGGGGGTCCGGGGTCCGGGGGGTCCGGGGCCCCTACCCCACTCTCGAGATGGTGCGCCTGTCCGTGTGTGCGCTCGTGTGTCTGTGCGCACGTGTCCCCCTCACAGATTGGCTACTGCCCCAGGTCTGTCCGTCGCCGGGCGACCTCTGTAATTCTCCCCGACTTGAAGAGGTGCCGGCCTGGGGCTCCTTGCATCGGGTCAGCGGCCCCTTCCCCCTCTACCCTCCGCCTTCCGCCCCTCCTGTCACTGCGCTGGTCTCTGGCTTGGGGCTCTGGCCGGGCCCCAGGACTTTCTAAGTGGGGGGAGGGGACGTGATCGTACAAGAGAGGGGCTCCGAGAGGCGAGGTAGCTATAGGAGAGGCGAGAGGCCTGAGGAGCGAGCGGAAGCTGAGAGCTGGCTACCTGGTAGGGGATCCTAATAGCGGACAAGCTGGAAGAGTCTTGAGAACGGAGAGAAAAGGGAGGTGAGAGCCAGGTGGTGAGGGGGACCTTGGGGGGTCCGCAGGTCGGACAAGCGGAGAGGCGCAGCTCGCGGCAGAGGGAGGGTAGGCGGGGCCGCGCGGTCGGGGGGCGGGGAGTGGGCGGGCCGGGGCGGGGCCGGGGCGGACCCTCGCGCGGACCCGGCGGAGCTGTCGCGGACGCGCTGACCGAGAGCAGCGGCCGGGCCGGCGGGCGGGCGGGCGGCTGCGAGCATGGTCCTGGTGCTGCACCACATCCTCATCGCTGTTGTCCAATTCCTCAGGCGGGGCCAGCAGGTCTTCCTCAAGCCGGACGAGCCGCCGCCGCCGCCGCAGCCATGCGCCGACAGCCTGCAGGTAGGGGGGCCCCCAGCGCTGGGCACGAGGAGGACGGGGTGTCGGGCGAGCGCTCGGCCGGGTCTTCCAAGGGGCGTACGGGCACCAGCTCCGTAGTCCACTCTGCCCCAGAACCCTCCTCAAAGTGGGGCCCCCTCCCCTAGCTCTGAATTCCACTCCTGTGCTGAGACTGCAGCCCATACCCGGAGCCCTTGAATCTCCAGCTCACAGTCCAGACCTCACCCCAGACTCTGAACCCCTTTGGATCTGGGACTCCACTCCAAGCGCTGAACTCCCAGTCCAGAATAGGACCCCAGTCCCCACGGAGAGCTCTGTTCAAACCTGGAACCCCCTGCCTTCCAGATGAGTGTATGACCCTGCCCAAACCCCTGAACACCTGAATACCCACTATATCTATGTATCTATATATCTATATCTATATAGATATATATATCTATAGAGATATATAGATAGATATAGATATATAGATATATAGATACATAGATATATAGATATCTTGGACTCCAGGTACACCCAGAACACCTGAACCCCCAGCTCTCAACCAAGACCTCTGTAAGAGCTGGAGCCTCACCCCAAGCCCCTGCACCTCTACTCCATAGCCTCTTCTGTGCCCCCACGCAGATTCCCACTCAAACATCTGGTCTTCAGTCCTCCCCTGGGACTCTACCCCAGGGTCCAAACACCTCTTTCTATCACAGTCTTTCTCTGCACCCCTTCCACCTGGTTCCTGCTTTCCTACCCTTCCTCCCTACCTCTTTTAGGGGTCTCACCCTCTCCTCTTGTTTGTCTCTGGTGTGGTGGTCCCACTTTATTCTCTGGTTTCTCCTCTGCTTTCTCTGAGTCTTTCTGGGCATCCTCTCTACCCCCCCCCCCCCGTTTCTCTCTTTTGGTCCCTTTTGCCCATATTCATCTCTCTTAGTCTGTCCATCACCCCACCCCCTCCATTTCTCTAGGTCTCTATCTTTGGTCTAGGGTCTCACCCTGTGATCATCCCTTCCCCCTTATATCTGCCTCTGCTTTGGGGTGAGGAATGGGTAGACTCAGAGTATGGGGCCAGTGTCCCCAGGACCTCTGCCTGCCCCATGTTGTCAGGCATGGCATGGTGTGGGCACTGGTGGAAGGGACTAAACATGGAGAGTACAGCTCTTGGGCGGTGCCCAGGGATCTAAGGTAGGTGGGGACTACGCGTGGAGCCCTGGGGTTCATAACTTATAACCCCCCATCCCCACCGTCCTGGTCTTGATTGGGGGCAGCTGGGGGCTTGGGATGGAGGAATCATGGGGGAGTAGACTGCAATCTGGAGCCAGTGACCTGTGGTGGGAGGTTTCCGGGACTGGGTGAGTCTGGGGTATATGTGTGTTTGTGTAGGATGGGCCACGTTTCATGTGTTGGGTGTGCCTCGTGTGTGATCATATGTGACGTGTCATGAAGTATTGTGTGTGGCATCACCAATGCGATAATTTGGGGGGGGACTCATGGGGGTTTCCGGTGAGTGTGAAGATGGTGCGTATGGCATTGCCTGTCGTGTGCAGCTAGGAGGGCTGTGTTGTGAGTGTGGAGTGGATGCTGTATGCACGAGTGTTGTGTGTCCAGGGAACATGTGTGTATGTGGTGTGTCTGTCTCCATGGGGTGGAGTTGCAGGGTCAGCCTGCATGGGGGGTTTTGTGGGTGGTTGCATATGTTCTTGGCTGTTTTGTGTAGCCAGGAAAAGCCACTGTGGGGGCCTGATGGAGGGATTCGTTGGGCATCTTGGTGGAGGGGAGTGGGGGTGGGGGAGCTGTGTGTAGGCCCGAGTGTGTTCGCAGCCTAGGCAGCTCAGAGTCACTGTGGTACACCCTGGGCTTCTTTGGGAAATGTATTTGGACCCAGGGGCTGGTGTTTGAGTGTCAGGTGTCTGTGTGATGGCTGTGTGTGCCCCTCTGGGTAGGGAAGGGTGCAGCAGCTAGGGCCGAGGGGTCCAAGGCCAGGGGCTGGTCGGCTAAGTGTGTGTGTTTGTGTGTGTCTGTGTGTCCATGTGCATGTGGGCAGGAGGAGGCGATGTGCCAGAGGCTTGTCTCTGCCACAGGTCTGCGTGTGTCCACAAATGTGTGACATTAGGTGTGCATGTCATCTATGCAGGGTGTGTCTCCATGTCTGGATAGTGTGTGTGTTGAATTTAATTGGATGTGTGTGTGTCTGTGGTTGGGGAGTTGAGTTGCGGTGTGTGAGGCGTGTGGTGGGAGGTTGAGTGTGTGGTGTGAAGTGTGGGTGTGTGAGCTGTGTGACTTTTCAGTGTGACATGTGGATTATGTGATCTTTTCTCTCTGTGAGTTGTTTATGTGTGGTGTGTGGTGAGGGGTGTGTGAAGGGTGTCGGTGAGCTAGTGGTGTGTGTGTGGAGGGGTAGGCAGTGTTGAGAGCTATGGAGTACGCGTCGGGGGCAAGGAAGTGTGTGCACAAGGTGTGTGGGGGTGAGGAATGAGGTATGTAATGTTTGGGCTGTGTGGAATCCAGCAGGTGTCCCATAAATGTTTGTGGAATGATGTGTGTGTGCAGGGAGGACTTGGCTGCCATCCTGTCCTTTCTTCCCTCCCAGTTAGGTCCCCAGAGATCCCCAGAGACGTTCTGTCATGGCCCACCCCAAGCTAAGCTGCCTCTACCCTTTGCCCTTCATCCTCTTCACGTTGACCAAGGCCTTTGTCTTGGGTTTCCGGTGGAGCAGGCGCTGGACAGGCAGGCGGCGGGTGATGTCGTGGTCTGGGAAGCTTTGTTCTTTTCCTTTGGGTCTGTGTCGTGTTTTGGGCTGGGCTTTGGAGGAGGGCGGAGAAAGGATGCACGTGTTGTAGGCTCACTGTGTTTACTACCCCCTCACAATGTGCCACAGCGGGGAGGGGTTCAGGCCCAAGCCATGGGGCCTGGGTTGTATCCCGAGGGATACCTCCTTGGCTCAAAAGCAGCTTGGACTGGGCATGGCACTGGGTGAATTTGCCAACTGTGAGGTCTTTGTCCAATGGGTGGCCCAGTACCCTTTCTGACTCACATCATTCTGGGGTGCCAAGCAGCCGGGAGCCCCCTTCTGCATGCCAACCTGTCCTTTTCTCTTTTCCGTGTGGCCCTCAGGGAGTGTCCCTGGGCTGGGAGTGAACCAGGAAGGCCTTAATCTATCTCTTCTTGTTGACCTCACATCTGTCCTCACAGAGACCCTTACCTGAAAAAAGAAGTCTGGTCACACTTTGGGGACCCTCTAGTCTGATAGAGGAGATGCCAGTCAGTAGGAGGACCCAGGTCAAACCCTCCAGAGAAAGCAATGGAGAAGACCTAGCAGGGGGCCTGCTGACAGGTATTTGGGAAGAAGAAAGGCCAGGCCTCCTGACAGTTGGAAGGCCCAGACTACCAGAGTCATCAGCGGAGGGGGTTGGGGCATCACCTCAGTATCACCTTCTGAAAGGTTCCCTGCTGTGAGTGAGCTTAAGCTGGGCCTGGAAGGGAGTATTGAGTAAGCAGAGAAGTGTGGCCTGGGGCTGAGGAAGGTTCTGGGTCAACCGGAAAAAAGGATCTTGACGGCAGTTGATCCTTCCCAAGCAGTCCTGTCTGGCTTTGGAGGGCCATCCCCGGGCCTCCAGCCTTCTCAGGCTTTCACATCACCTCTTCCCACCCCCTTGTGTTCAGCCAAAATGACTGTCATCGTCACCATCATCTGTTGTTAGGTGGCTCCTTCCAGATCCCAGGCTCCTTCCACAGGGTCTCATTTAAGAGATGAACTCGTTCGCTTGGCTACAGCATTTACTGTGCACCTACTATGCACCAGGTAGGCCCAGTTTGACACAGCAGGGCCCGAATAGGTTTCCTGGGGCTCCCACCTCCCGTGCTGGAGAAAGCCCATCTTGCCAGCCCAGCCACACTGTCAGCCCCCTAGGCCCTGGGCGCACAACCCTCCGGTCTGTTTCCTTAGCCTGACGTTTGCACGTGGTTCTGGGAGGCTCCAGGCATGCACCCCATGGTCTTGGGCTCTGGCTCCCAATCAGAACGCAAGCTCTTTGGAGACTGGGCCGGGTCTGCCCATCCCGTACGTCCTGAGCTGGGCTCGGCAGAGTCCAGATGGCCACATCGATCATCAGATGGTCATCACCCCCTGTCGGGCTGGCAGCCCATCTGCCATCTAGAGAAACCGAGGCCCAGAGCAGGGAGGGGACTCTAGACAAGTCTTTTCTTTAGACCCTCCTTTCACCAGTGTTACCAGAGACCAGAGGGGTTGGGGGACGTGCCTATGTTTCACAGTAAGGTGACAGGACACAGCAATTCTGTATTTCCCAGAACACAGCTCCACTGGTCACTGGGCTGGGCTCCAGCCCTGCACCATGCTGCTCCCTGGCTGGCCTCCGTGCTGCCTGTGGCGTGTAAACGATTATTAATGACCCCCCTGCCCAGGAGACAGGAAACGTTTCCCAGCCACAGCTGGGGACATGCTCCCGGCCAGCCTCCGCCTTCCACACCCACCCTGCCCCTGGGGTCAACACACATGTTATCTCCACGCTGCCCCAGCTTTCCCTGCTCCTCCTGCCCAGCCCCCGGGCAGCTTTTTCCTTTCCAGATCCATAGACAAGAAGAGACAGAGCTTTCTATCCCATGTCTCTGGCTTACCACTTTCTCCAACTTGATTCAGCTCTACCTTTTTCCCAGCCCCAGACCAGCCAGAAGCAGCCCTTCTCCTGGAGGGCTTTTCTGAATGCACTGCTAGGCCCGCCAGTGGCACTGTCTTGGGCTCTGACCATCAACTCTCCCTCCTGCAGACTTTGTTCCTGCTCTGCTGGTCCTGTGTCTGGGCTGGGGACTTCCTGTGACCTGTCCTCAATTGTTATCTTAAAACTGACACTTGGAGGATTCTCCCAGATGCCTCCTCCAGGAAATCCCCAGCCCAACCTGGGGACTCTGACTTACTCTGAGCATCCCAGCCTGCCTGTCCAGGCCACACACTGTGTACTGCCAGGCCTTCATAGGTGGACATTCAGTGAGTACCTACTACATGCCCCACAGAGACAGGAGGTAAAGATGAGTACGAGGTGGGCTTTAAGGCTCTGTCACACACAGGCCCACGTCTGAGCCACAGTGCATCTGTCCTATGGCCCCTCGGCGGACCTAGGTACCAGGGCTGACAGTGGGCAGATAATGGGGTGGTGGGGGCCCAAAGACTGATGTGGTAGGCAGTCTGGGGAGGGCAATGCTGGAGAGACTGAGGGGCCATGATTGGACAGAGCAGTGACCCCTGATTCAGCCCAGAGTAGGAGGGAGGGCAAGCTGGGGAAGTTCCAGGAGGAAACATATCTAACCTGAGAGCTAAGGGACGAACTAGGAGAAAGTTCTGGACAGAGAGAAAAAGTGAATGGCAAATGTGACAGCTTGCTGGTGACAGAGGGAGAGAAGTGTGGTTCTACAGTTCTGTGGACCCTGGACTGCCCGGGCTCTGAGGCCCAGGGTGGGGTGTGTGTGTGTGTGTGTGTGTGTGTGTGTGTGTGTGTAGCTGGGGACGAGACTGGTGAGGTCAGCAAGGACAAATTGTGTAGGACTTATAAGTGAAGAGATTTGGACTTTTTTCCAGAAGGAACTGGGCACTAGGGGAGAGAGTTGAAAGCAGGGCAGGGACTGCTCAGATCTGCTTGTTAGGAAAGCCTCTGGGTCACGGGGTGGAGAGCACACTGAAGTGGTGAGGCTGGCACAGTATGGTCCAGAGAAGAACAATGAGGCCGGGGCAGGAAGAGGCAGAGGATGGAGGGGAGGAGACAGACCCTCGAGGGTGGAAGAGGGAGCCACTTGGCTGTGGAGGTACAGAGAGAAAGAGAGGAAACGCTGCCCTGGGTGTCTAGGCCAGCTCTCGAGAGAAGACAGGGCATGAGGGCAGATGCCTGGGCCTGTGTCAGGGCCCTCTAAGGTCTGAAAGGTCTCAGGAAGGGTCTCCCAGGTCAGGAGCTTTGAGGCTAAGAAGAGACCAGGAGAACTGGACCCTGTTCTGGGCTCCTGTGTCCTCTCCTGCAGCATGGAGACTCAGGAACTGCCCTGGGTAGAGAGTGTTCGGAATTCAAAAATTGAAACAATCTGTGAAACATAATATTTAATAAAATTCAAATCCAAAATGTGTGATTACATTCCAAAACGAGTTAAAATGTAAATTTATGAAAATGCTAAACCTAACTGATGATTCTAGTATCAATTGTAAGCCTCAGTCGCTTCCCTCCACTTTGGACACAACTCCCCGGAAGCCGCTGACTCAGGTGTGACTGACCCCCACAGCAGCTCCAGGACCTTCCAGACTTGAGTTCAGGGTCCCTCCTGCAGGGAGCCCACCCTCTTTCTGGTGGCTTCAGGTGACAGGCATTTTGCTTTTCCTGTCCGCACCCCCACCAGGGAGTTAGCCCTCTAAATCTCCCATCTCTGGTTGTGTTTATTGAGGGGCCCTGGAGGAGGGAAGCGTTCCAGGAGATGGGGTATCTGCTACAGTGCCCAGTGGAGTGGGGTGGGGTCACAGGGAGACTTGGGGAGAGCCGGGAGGGGGCACGAGGGGAAGGGAGCAAAAATGAAAGAGCAGCACCACTCCAGCATGAACACGGTGTCCTACTGTAAATGTGACGCCGTTTCGGGAACCCCCGGATGTTATGGTCCCATCTTGCAGTCTTGGGGTGGGCATTGCTTGGCTCACACTCTCCATTTTCTGGGCTGCATTTTCTCACCTGGGAAAGGAGGAAGTAGGGGCCTTTTCCACCAAGGCGTGCATGAGCTCTGGCTCTGGGTGTGCATGACTCTAAGAACCCGGCGTTGCCGCTTTGTGGGCTTCTAGCCTTCCCCGACGCTTAGCTCCCAGCCGGAGCCGTGTGGAAGCGTGGTTGTGTGATTCCGACATTCTGGGACTGAAGTTGCTGAGACTCCAGGAGCCGGATAGGCGGGTATTCTGTGAATCCAGGATTCTAGGATTTGATGATTTGATGATTCAATGATTCTAAATGGGGCTGCTGGGAAGAGCTGCAGCCACCTGCCTCGTTAATGTTGATGTTAGGTTATGAAAAACATAACGAGAAGCAATGGAGAGAGCTCGGGTTGGAGGGTGGCCCCGCCCCGGGGGAGTGGGGGAGGGGAGGAGGGGCCCAGCCCGGTGTTGGGGGAAGGAGACCCTCTCCCGCCTGGGGCATGGATGATGGGTGACAGGACGAGGGGGCAATTCTCCCACCACAACAGAAGCCACATCTGTGCACGTGTGAGAGCCACCGCTCCCTAAGCTTGCAAGAGAAGGGTTCATTTCCTTCATGCCCCTGCCTCTGTTCTTCAGCTATTTCAGACCATGGCAGGGAGAGGAGTGCCCTTTCCTCCCAGCCCCTAAAGTCTCTGGGCAGAAGTGTCCACAGACGGCAGAGGAAAGAGGCCTGCTCACCGCCTACCACCACCCCCCCCCCCCACCGCCTAGCCCCGGCCTGAGGGGGAAAACAGGACATGAACACTTCCTGGACACGGACGTGGAAATGCACGAACCCCTGTTTGTGAGGGCCCCGAGCACAAAGGGCCTCCAACTAGGGCAGAGGCCAGGGCAGCCAGAGGAGACGGGTGGGCACTGGCCAGGGACCCATTGGCAACTCTGGTGGGGAGGATCCTTCTTCTGCCCTAGAGGTGGCTGTGGAAAGGGCTTGAGGAAGGGAAGTCCCAGGCCAGGGGGCCTGGAGAATGGATGACCAGTGGGTACTTGCCTTGGGCCCAGGCCCAGGGCCCAGCCTGGCAGGACGCCAGGCCGTTTGCCCAGCGGCTTGCTTGGGTTATGCGTGTGCCTCGGCACCTACACCAGGGTTGGTGGGGGTGGGGAGCCCTGGAGGCAGGAGAGAAGGCTCTTTGGCCTCTGGAGAGCTCATTCTAGCTGGGTGCCTCAGAACCCTGGGACCAGCTGCCTGAGTCTCAGCCTGGTGATCAGATCAGGTGAGGGAGGTCAGGAGCTGGCCCAGCTCACACAGCACAGCAGCTTCCCGACCCCCCCATGCTGGGTGCTCCCCCTTGTCTGCAGCTTCCACCTTTCCCCTGGAACATCTCGGGAACAGGAGCTGAGGCAGGACACCTGTTAGGGGGCAGAGCCCTTATCTGTCCCTCCTCCATCTTTGTCCTCCCGTAGGCCAGAAGGCAAGTAAGGTGATGACAGTGGCTCCCTGCTATCCCCCAGTGTCCATTGTCCACCACCTCCTGTCTTGGCCCGAGGATAGGGTCCCCACCTGCCCGACCCACAAGGAGCCTCCTGGTTCTCCTGTCCCTTCACTCAGCCCCTCTCTCATCCCGCAAGTCTCCCCCTCTGGCTGGCTGTATGTGTCAATCTCTTTCTGAAGATTGTTAGGCTTGGATGAGCCTCAGGAGATCATCAGGTCCCATGCTTTCATTCTCCAGATGAGGAAAGTAGCTCAGAGAGGGGAAGGTCCTGCCACACGGGCACAGCAGACTGTGGCTGAGCCCGTATCACAGAAGCACACTGGCCTCTGTGTCAGGCGGCTACGATGAGGCCTGAGGTTATGATAAGCTGGCAACTTCTCTCTTCAGCCCTGAGCTGTCCTCCCTCTTCTTGGCCCAGATTTCTCTCTTGTCTGCCACTGTGCCAGCTGCCTAGCTGACCCCTACCTTGGGCAAACCCTGCGCTTGGGATACAGAGCAGGTGGAAACCTGTGTCTCATAGTTAGGAGGCTGTCCTGGAACCTGGTGTTCTCTTCTTGCGAAGCACCACACGCCTCCACTCAAAGCCCTCCAGGACCTCTCTGCAGACTGTCTCCCTCTCACTAGCCTCTTTGTGACAACTGGGTTCTGTAATTCTATGTTTCTCCCCTGTGACAGATCATGGGTGAGTCTCCTCCTAGTCCTAAAGCCCTTCCTTCGGTGTCCCTTCCTTCTGTCTCCAGGAGGGGCTCGGCTTCCTGTGGCTGGGGTGGGGAGAGCCCTGAGGTCCCCAGAGGACAGTGGGACAATGGGGAGGCGGTGACAGATGAGACATTATGTCTTTCCCAAAGCAGGCTCCACCCTCCCCTAACCTCCTGGCTGGTGTCTGGGGCACAGCCCTGGCTTGTGGGACCACAAGGGTCCTGGTCTGACCCCATGGCCTTGACTTCTCAGTGTAGAGGTCAGAGGGTCAGAGTCCTGATCGCACTCAGCAGTTCTCTAAGTGGAGGCTGTGGAGCCCAGGTCCCCAGCAGCCCAGCAGCCTTGTGATGGGTGCTGCAGAACCCCAGGGTGGGTGAGCCGGACTGGCCGCCTGTGGGATGGGCAGGAGGGTGGCAAACACTGAGGCAGGGTGGGATTACGGAGGAACCGTGAATGCCTACCTTCCCATGCTGGAAGCTGGCGATGGGGAGCCAAAGAGCACGGGCAGGGGCTTCTCCAGAGAGTGGTAGAGAGGCAGAGGTATTCGGAGAATCACAGCTAGCACTGCCTCCTGTCAGGGGAGGAGGGGCTGGACCGGGGGAGCACAGTGGGTGGACCACTGGAGACCTCGGTGGAAAGGAAGGCTGAGGCCTGTGGACAAAGGGACGGGCTTGGGGTTAGGTATTTAGCTCAGCCCTCGTCATTTCCTCCGCCGGACATGGCTGGGTGAGCAAGGTCATCGCACAGAGGGAAAGAACAGGCCGGGACCAAGGCATAGCAGGCCCTACAGCAGACTCAGGCACGTGGGTGACCTGGTCACACCCTGGGCTGCCATCAGTCCCCCATCAAAGCCCAGCCATGTGGCCACAGTCACCTTGGGGGATGGCTACATCTAGACCATTGCCCCACACACAGACCCAAGCTTCCTAGGTGGCACTCAGGCTGGGCTATAGACCCTGGCTGAGTAGGGAGAGCCCACAGGACACGGGGACACCCAGACACCCTGCCACAGCCATACCACAAGCCTCCGCACGCCAGGTGCAGCTACTGTCACCCCTATGGTGACCCAAGGAGAGCCATAAATTCCAGCAGTCGTGGGCAGGTGTCCAGGGCCTGGGTGAGAAGAGGGGGGCAGGAGGCAGGGAATGCAGAACCTCCCCCCCCACCCCCATGCCAGACTCTGCCCTCCCCCCAGTTCGCTGAGTGCCCAAGGCTGTTTATTTCCTCACAGGGATGGGTGTCTCATCCCTCTCCCCCTCCCCGTCCCCACCACACGCTTCCAAAGCTGCCAAATCAAATCAGCCCCTGCACCCGCGCCAGGCTGGCATGGCGGCCAGCAGCTGACTGGAACGAAGCCAGGCTCAGAATATCCCTCCGCCTGTGCCTGTCCGATGGCTGGGTGTACTTATCGGGTGGGGGTGGGGAGGGGCAGTCAGCCCCTGGGCAGTGCCTTGGAGAGGCTGGGCTTTCTCGATGCCACCTGAGCCGGTAGGCTCCTGGAGAATGAGCGAGTGGCTCCTTGGGGTGGCAGCCAACCTCTGAGGAACTGTGGCCCCCGGATTGTGGGTGGGGGCGGCAGGAGCCCAGAAGACAGGGTGCTAGGAAGGGGCTTCCGGGAGCTCACACATATCATCATGACCACTGCCCTAGCAGGGAGCCCAGCCCAGTGACAGTGTGAACTCGACATTGCAAACCCCATTTTACACATGGGGAAACCGAGGCTTACAGAGGGGTGGTGAAGTTCCCTGGAGAGAAGTGGACATGGAGGGAGCCTCAGAAGGAGTAACAATGTGGTTGTTTCCCCTCCTGAGGAGGCCCCAGCTGAAAGAAGGAGCTCAGCTCTGTTCTCAGAGTAAAAGGCAGAGAATACACCAGTCAGAGGTACCCACCTGAAGTCGGGAGTGATATGGGGGTGGGGGGAGAAAGCAGAGCAAAATCAGGCAAGGCTCCCTGAGAAGATTCCCTGAGGAGGTCCCCCACTGGGAACAGGAACCCCTGGGCCTGCTAGAGGCTTGGTGGTGGCAGGGGGCGGGGGGAGGGCCCTCGGGCAGGCTGGGGAGAAGGGGAGAAGGCCTGGCAGGCCTCAGCTCCTGGCCTTCTTGTCTCTACAGCCAGCCGGGACCTCCTTGCCCAGGAGCCAGTGCCCCCAGGGAGTATTGCCAGCCGACTGGAGGTGAGAGCTCAGGGGAGGGAGAACTGGGTGGGCTTGGAGGGGTGGGGACACAGGCTGGGGGTCAGCCTGAGCATTGTCCCCACCCCTAGGAGGACTGGGACGCTGGAGCTGAATCCCAGCCCCGCCCCCCTCCAGCCTAGGGTCGCCCTGCCCCAAGATCACCTTCTCTGCCCTATTCCTGCCTGGGGCTCTCTCCCCCTGAGGAGAGATGAAGAGAATTTTTCAAACCCCTTTCTAGGGCTCCCCACCCTCACCCAACAGTTCATTGATTCTCTGCCCTAAGTGTTTTCTGAATTCCTCTCCTCCTCTCCATCCCTGCCCCCTGCCCCAATCCTCCTGGATGGCTCACCGGCTGGCTGCTTTCAGTCACCCCACTCTCTCCATGCAGCTGCCAGAAAGCTCTTCCTAACATGCAAACCTGAACTTGTTCCTTTTCTACTCAAAAATCCATGCTTCCCATCCTCCTGCTCCCTCTGCAGCCCCAGCCAGGCCATAGTCCCCCTTTTATCCATCCCGCCTCCTCAGAACCACTCCTGCCGCTCTCTTCTCCCTCAGCTTCCCATATCTT
Organism: Meles meles; assembly: GCF_922984935.1. Classification (NCBI taxonomy): domain Eukaryota; kingdom Metazoa; phylum Chordata; class Mammalia; order Carnivora; family Mustelidae; genus Meles; species Meles meles. The sequence goes on along the minus strand of NC_060073.1, from coordinate 60,209,838 downwards.
TCTGGGCTCAGCTCTAGCTTCCCCTCCTCTGGGAAGCCCTCCCTGTCCCTCTTGCTCCCTCCTCCGAGCTCTCCTGCCCTGGCAGTCAGATGGAACATTCTGATGTCTGTGTCATTAATACCCTGATTTCTCTGTTATGCTTCTCCATAGGTCTCCTCTCTGAACTGTGAGCTCCTTAGCCTGGGGACTGTGCCTTTTGCATTCCAGAGTCTCCCACTGCCCTCCAAAGGGTGCCTGGTGAGGGCTCAGGGAGTGCATTTCCTTTGAGATGAGGGATGCCCTCTGCAGCCCTGACCATGACTTTGGGGTGCCTCATGGGCATCTGCAGTGCTCAGAGGGGCCTTGAGCAGAAGCAACAGGGTGGGCTGGGGACTGGGAAGACTGGCACAGAGGAGGGTTGTGTGTCAAATTGGACCAACCAGCAGGACCAGCCTGAGCCTACTCTTGGGCCCTGGCCTGGCTGAGAAAAAGGAGGAGGCTCCTCTGGGCCAAAAGCTTTAGACACGCTTCCTTGTTCAATCCTCACAACCTCCCTGGGAAGCAGGGACTGCTATTATTCTCCTTTTATGGCCAGGAAAGCAGAGACACAGTGGGGTCACACAGTGAGTGCACGGGGCAGATCAGAGTGTGGAGCCCACACGTGTCTCGTGCCCAGCCCTCGCCCTCTTGCTGCCCTCCAATGAGATGGGAAAGAAGGCGCCCACACGGGGCCTGGTGCGCGAGGAGTTCAGCCGGGACACGGGGCCAAGTCCTGAGATTGTCCCTGCAGCTGGGAGCTGGGTGCGGGGCAGAGGCGGGGAGCGGGTGGCGCTAGAAAGTCATTATTAATTTATTTATGGTCATGGCATTCCCCACGGGGCAGAGGCTCCCCCCGCCCAGAGCTGGGACAGATGGTGTTCCTGGGAGCCTGCAGCATCTCAGCAGCCACAGCCACCTGCCAGGAAAGCCTGGATTTGTCATCTTCCCAGGAAGCCATGAGGGGAGAGGGCTCTGGAGAAATGGAGACCCTCCTTGGTGCTGGGAACTAGGCCCCAAGGGAAGGAGCCAGGCTTGAGCTCCTTGTATATACCTCTGGGCCCTGCCCCTTTGCCCAGGTCCCTGCCAGCTCAGGTTCGTCCCAACAAGTCCCACCAAGTCCCACCAGGAGGCCTCTGGGGAACATGCCCATTTGATCCCTTTGCTTCTGTTCTCTCCCCACATTTCCTTTGTCTGGTCCTCCTGCTTCCTCCCTCAGAGGGGGAAGGTTTTAGGCTGTGAGGCTAAGCTCTGCTGGGAGAGAGTGCTGAGTGCTCCCCAATACAGAAAGGGCAGGACTGGAGAGAGCAGGGGCTGGGGTCAGGCGGGCATGAGTTCAAGTCCTAGTTCCACCACTTTCTCGGTGTCTGACCTTTGGCCTGTTCCTTAACCAGCCTGGGCCTCAGTTTCTTCACTTGTCAAAGGGGAGAAGAAGATCCAGCATTAGTGGACCTAATCATTGCTATTGGCCGTAATCACAGCAGAGCCGTTGGGACAAGTTACAAAGTATGTGTGAGGCACCTGGCCCAGGGAGGGAGTTGGTCCCCCTTCCTGCTTCCCACAAGGGTGAGCTCCTTGGAGCCAGGCCTGGGCTGACAGGGGTGCAGCACGGGGCTGGGCGAGGGCTCTCGGAGTTTCTGGGGGCACGGCGCGTCCTTCTGGTGCTGGTAGCGCGACAGCTGGGGGAGCAGAGCTGCCAGCTTCCATCCCTGGGGCAGGCATCTGCTCAGCACCCCTCTTGGGATGGCTCCCTGGCCCCTGTGCCGCTGGCCAGCTGGGAGGAGGGCTCTTCAGGCTCAGACTGGAACCCTACTTCAGGGCCAGGTCCGTTGCTCTGACTCCTGAGGGATCAGGGGGTGGCAGTTCAAGTACTGAACTGAGCACGCTGGGTCCGTGCCCTCTCTGCCCGCTCTCGGAAGCGCTAGCTAGGGCAGGGGCTGAGAGAAAGGCGACACAGACGATGGCACGGGTATCCACACTGAGCACACTAATGTCCTGCCCAGCACTGCCTCCTCGCTTGCTGCCCATAGGATAAGAAGAGACCATAGGCCTTGGCATTGCCAGCCCTGCCTGCTGGGCCCCCTCATGTCTGCCCGTTGCTCCCAGATATGGCAGTGCTTACTCCCCATGGTACCCATTCTTCCTGGCCTCCCTGTCTTTGCTTGCACTGTCGCCTTTCTCTGGAACGCCCTTCCCTTCTTTCTCTACGTACTCCCTTCTTAAGTCTCAGATTAAATGTCACCTCCTCTGTGGAGTCCTCTCAGATTGCTCCCTCCACTCAAGTCAAATCAGTCTCTGCTCTTTTCTGGGCACTCACAGCCCCCAAGCTTCCCTGAGCTTACGGTTGGGTGACTTGTTGCCCGTGTGGTTATATATACTTTGTCACATAGTTATAAACACATGGGGGATAGGAACCAAGGCTGAGTCTCCTTTGTCTCTCCTGGGCCCCCGTGAGAGCTGGCACAGGCTTGGTTCATAGTAGGTGCTCAGTGAAGTTTCTTGTTTAAATGAGAATGGCTGTGTGAAGGTTGGAGGGGTTCCAAGAAAGGGGCACTTGCTGGTTTGGGGGCAGTCTTAGAGACTTCCTGGAGGAGGTGACCTTGGAAATTTGAAGGATGGGGAGGGTCAAGGCCATGAACTGAGGCCAGAAATCAGCTGGGTAGTCAGAGAGGTCCATGTGGTCAGCTTCTGTGAGTACCACATGAGGACAACTAGGCCCAGCCCAGGACTGGGAACAAGCAGAGAGAGGAGCCTGGAACAAAGACAGCCCCAGAGGAGAGGATGCAGGAGGCTGTCTTGATGCTGAGAAGCCCCTAGGGTCTCTGACCCTGGGTCCACTTGATCCCACAGTCTGGGGTGAGGCCGAGGCCACCCATGGTGAATAAATGGGTCCAGCGTGGTGGCATAGTGACGGGGGGATAGGGACAGGCAGGAGTTGGGGTGGTCCTATAAGGCAAGATTGCCATGGGGGCTAAGAAGGTCTTTGCAAGTGATAAGAGCAGGGTGTACAAGGGCATGTGGGCGGGATGCCATGTCTCCATGAGAGAAGGCCCAGCATGTCTGTGGAGCCCAGGAAATGGACAGAGGAGTGCGGGGATGAGGCTGGGAGGGCTACTTTCCAGGAGGCAGCACTTCCCGGCCTGTGTTTAAGATTCTTGAATGAGTGCTCCTAACTGGCAGAGGTGCCAGCCCCCTCCTGGATTCTGCACATCAGGATTAAGTGGCCTCAGTGATGCCCCGTGGCCCCAGAAGAGCTGCTGCCGGCAAGTTGGCCACAGCATCTGGCATCTCTGGGGGTCTGGAGTCCCTGCCATTTGGCTGTGCCCAATTATTGGGCTGCAGGGGCTCAGGCTGCACAGGGACTTGGGGCCAGGAAGGTGGTCTCAGCTGCCTCCCAGTCTATCTCTTTGTCTGTCGGTCTGTTCATCTGTCCTCACCCCTGACCAAACAAGGACCAGACGGAGATGGGTGAACACAGGTCCTACAATCAGAGAAGCCTAGTCTAAAGGAGGAGGTGTCAAGTACCAGGGACTCACACCCAGAAAAGACCCAAGCTCAGACTGGGCCAGGCATTGGGCAGACCAAAACCAGGGGGAGGTCCAGCCCCTTTGAGGGCTTGGAATGGTGGCTCAGAGAGAGGCAAAGACTGGCTCAGAGGTGCATAGCAGATCTGAGGCAGTGTTGGGGTCGATGCTGTGAGCCCCAGGACAAGGTTCCTCGGGCGCGCCCCCCTCCCCCGGGCCTGGTCCTTGGCTGTAAACACTGAGAGAACAAGTTCCGTTTCCTGGGAAATATTTATCTCAGGCCGTGTGGGGAGCGTGTGCTGGCCTCCCTGTGTCCTTCCTGCAGGCTGGCCTGGGGCAGGAGGTGAGGGGGCTTGGCAGCCGCCCGTGGGGGGCAGTCTATGTGGCCTGAAGTCGGGGCCAGGAAGGGAGTGTCCCAGGTTCCTCTTGGAGCCAGAATCTGAAGGCTGGAATAGGGGGAAGGGGAAGGGTAGGAGAGAAACCTGTTTTCTCCAAATCCTGCAACACAACCTACCTGGCTCCCATGTTCTTGTCTTTATCCCCAGGCGTGCTGCTGCTTCCCAGTTTCTACCTGCAAGCATTTGCTCCTGTCTGGGGCTCCCACCTGGGTTGCCTTTTTTTCTTTGCCCTCGTATTTGCTGGCTCTCACCTGGCTTCCTCTGGGAAGGCTTCCCTGATTCTCTAACCCCTTAACCCCTTGTCCTCCCCTTCTACCTTCTGTCCTCTTCGGCCTCCCAGCAGCTTCAGACTGAGCCCCATAGACCAGTTAAGGTCTTCTCCCAAAATGTTGGGAGGTAGACAGCCTCTTCAGACTGCCCAAGCGTCCCCTTCCTGGGCACCCTGGGAGTGAAACAGGGCCCAGAGGCCACCTTTCAGTAGAACCACCACAAGCCTAGGCCCATGGGGAATCCAGGTTGATTGAGTGAGGGAAAATTTCACGGGCCCTACAAGAATGGGGTGGGGTGGGCCCAGAGGGCCCAGGGTTCCCGCTGGCTGGCTCTTGGGCTTTGGGGCCTATATCCCAGGCTGGGCCAGGCCTGACTGGGGCCCTGACAACAGGAAATCCTTGAAGGAACAAGCAGGCTAAGGACTCTGAGCACAACAACAGGAAACAGCCTTGACATGGGGCAGCAACTCTGGTGATTGCGCCCAGTGGGGTGGGGGTGGGGGGAAACCGAGACACGGACTGGGGGGCAGTGGGTGTTCTACCAAGTAGGTGTCCCTGCACTTGTGATGCTGTGTGTTATCCAGTGTGCGTCCTCTGTCATGGGATACCGTGTGGGGAGTGAGTGAGTCAGAGTGTGCCACCGAGTGTGTGACACCGAGTGATACTGAGTGTGTGGTGCCACTCAGAGACTATGAGACCGGGGATGTGCCACCAAGTCCATGACACTGTGATCCCGTGTGACATGGACTGTGTGATGCTGAATGATACCGAGTATGCGACACTGAGGGTGTGTCACCATGAGGAGCGAATACGTAAACACAGATGGGTGATATGGTGTGATAACAGGTGTGGTCCTTGGGGCTCAGCCGTCTGACACTGAGTTGTGAAACCAAGTGTGTGCCCCAAGCGTATGGGATCCAGCGACGCTGAGCGCGTTGCCAAGGGTATGACATGGAGTGATGCCAAGTGTGAAACCCTATGCGTGAGGCTGCGGGACACTCTGAGCCTGATGCTGGACTGTGATGCTGTGTGTCATGGCTGATGACGACGTGAAGTAATAATCACACGACACTGTGTATGACGTTGTCCCAGGAAGACCCCCCCAGTGGGTCCAGGCAGGGAAGTGACACGGTCTGATGCATGATTTGGAGATTGCTCTGGCTTCTGAGTTGTTCGGGGTGGGGGGGGCGAGTTGGAGGGGCACAGAGGAGGTGGGCAGACAAGTTGGAGGCCACGGCAGCCACCCTGGCAGGAGATGGTGGTGCCGGGGCTCAGGGGACAGCAGAAGAGTTGAGAGAAATGGATGAACTTCCGAGATATGTGGGAGGTTGAAATGACAGAACATGCTAATGAATGAGCCGATGAGCCAGAGGAAGAAGCAGAGGATGGCTTCCAGGTTTCTGGCTTGAGGGCCAAGTGATGGACGGTGGAGACGTTACTGAGATGGGTGAGGACTGGGGGGAGGCCAGGGTTAGGGGGCTGCGAGAGGGCAAGGAGGCAGAATTGGAGAGATCTGTTTTTGGACAGAAGTCAGACATCCAGGTGAAGGTGTCCTGTGGGCAGCAGAGGTCAAACTGGGGATCTCGTTGGGAGGTGGCGAGTGTGGCTGGGATGACCTAGGGTGAGAGCACGGTGAGAGTAGGGGTGAGGGCTGAGGACCAAGCCCCAGCCGCAGGTCCCCAGACTCCATCATCTAGAGGCCTGGGAGGTGAGGAGGAGCAACCCGGAGACAGGGGAGGAGTGACAGGGGAGATAGGGGATACTGAAGGGTGGAGCCACAGGAGAGGAGAGGGCTGAGAGGGAGGGAGGTGGCTGCGCGTCAGGGAAGGTGGACAGGCGAGACCGTGCTGGACTGGGCCCAGCATTAGCCCAACAGGAACCACGTCAGTGACGGGGTGGGGCCTGAAACCAGCCAGCCTGGGTGGGTGCTGAGTGGGGGGGTGAAGACAGAGCACAGTCAACACTTTGGAGACCTTTGGTCACAAGGAAATGTGGACTAGGGGCGTGGTCACTGGAGGAGGTGTGAGGTCAAGGGAGAGTAAAATTTTTAAATTATAGAATATTTGAAATACACACAACAGTAGAGAGAGTAAAAACTTGCCATATACCCATCACCCAAATCTAACAGTTACCAAGATTCGGGCACATTTAGTTCATCTATCCCTCTCTATCTTACCCAAGCCCCCCCTTTTTTTTTTCATTTTTCTTTCCTGAAGTACTTTATTTTTTGGTTTTTAGTTGTGGTAAAATATACGTAACCTAAAATTTCCCATCTTAACCATTTTGGAGTGTATAGTTCAGTAATGTTAAGTACGTTCACATTCTCCAGAACTTTTTTATTTTGCTAAGCTGAGACTTATATCCTTCAAACAGCTCCCTGTGCCTCCAGCCCCTGGCAACCATGTTCCACTTTCTGTCTAGGAATTTGGCTACTAGGTACCTCAGATATCTGGAACCATACAGTTTTTGTCTTTTTGTGACTCCCTTATTTCACTCAGCAGCTTGTCCTCCAGGTCCGGCCATGCCGCAGCTGTGTCAGAATTTCCTTCCTTTCAGAGGCTCAATACTATCCTATTGTTTGTATAGACCGCATGTTGTTTATCCATTCATCCATCGATGGACACTTGGGCTCCTTCCACCTTTTGGCTATTGTGAATAATGCTGCCATAAATGTAGGGGTACAAGCATCTCTTCAAGATTCTGCTTTCAATTCTTTTAGATATGTACACGGAAGTGGAATTATTGGACCATAGGTAATTTTATTTTTATTTATTTATTTTTAATATTTATTTATTTATTTTGGGAGAGAGAAAGAGAACATGAGTGGGAGGGGCAGAGGAAGAGGGAGAGAGAATCCCAAGCAGACTCCATACTGAGTGTAGAGCCAGTATGTGGCTCGATCTCATGACCCTGAGATCACGATCTGAGCCGAAACCAAGAGTCAGATGCTTAACCAATTGAGCCACCCAGGCACCCTATTTTTAATTTTTGAAGACCCACCATACTGTTTTCCACAGCAGCTGTGCCATTTTACATGCCCACCAACAGTGTACCAGAGTTCCGATTTCTCCACCTCCTTGCCAAGACTTCTTTCCTCTCTCCCTCTTCCCTTCCCTTCCCTTCCCCCACCACCTCCTTCTTTCTCTTTTTCTCTCCCTCCTTCCCTCCTCTTCCTCCCTCCTCTCCCTCCCTCCTTTCCTTCCTTCCTTCCTTTCTTCCTTCCTTCCTTCCTTCCTCCATGGCCATCCTAATGGATGGAAGACTGGAGAAAGGTGATATCTCATTGTGCTTTGATTTGCATTTCCCTAATGATGCGTGATGTTGAGCATTTTTCCATGGGCTTGTTGACCAATTTGTATATCTTCTTTAAAGAAATGCCTATTCGAGTTCTTTGCCCATTTTTAAATGTTTTTTTCTTTTGTGTTGAGTTGTAGGACTTCTTTATATATTCTGGATACTAACCCCTAATCAGATGTACGATTTGCAGATTTCTTTTCTCATCCTGTAGGTTGCTTTGTAGTTTAAAGCAAATCTCAGACACGATGTCATTTCACCAAAGGTGGATTTTGTTTTTCAATGTCAGAAGGTCCTGGGTGATGCTGAAATGTGATGGTGCAACTCACAGCCAACTTGGAAGTGTGCACATGACACTACATGAGGGTGACATTGTGGAGCACTGGAGACATGACATATGACACTGGGGATGAGCCACCCTGAGTGAGGGCACAGGGATAGTACCACTGTGTGTGGTCCCGTGACACTCAGTGATGTATGACACTGTGGAAACCATGAAATGGCTGTGAGTCACTGAGTAGGTGAGTCATGCCACACGAAAGTGACAGCGATCCTGTCTCTGTGTCATCCAGGGGTGATGAGTGCAACACAGACGGGGACACTGGGAGTGAGAGGGGCCGTGGGTGTGCCATGGGCTGTGTGGGGGTGTGTGATCCATGTGGGATCAGCCCCAGCCTCAGCTGCTGGTCACCAGAGCAGAGATAAGGAGGAATGCCTGACATGGACGGAAGTGGGGTCCAGGCCAAGTGTGAGTCGGTGTGAGGCCTCCTCCTTTCTTTGAACCCCCCAGGAAGGTCTTCTGGAAGCAGGATGGTAACACCTTGGCAGAATGAGCTGGGACCAGCTACGAGCAAGGGCTGTGGTGTCTGGCTCTGACATCTAGAAAGTCATTCCATGTCTTGAGCCTCAATCCCCTTAAGAATAAAATGCAGCTGTTGGGGGATGACACGAAAGAGTGCTTTTAAGGGAACACGGTACCTGGCACTGAGCAGTGGCTCGGCGGTCTCTAGGGGAGCAGCAGTCCTCCCAGTGCCCAGGCAGCTAGTGTGATGGGAGCATTGCAGGTGTGCAGAAAGGGTGTGCTGAACGAGTGATGTCTTGTCCTCCTGTGCCCACAGCCTTCCTCTCCACCTCTCTTGTTCCTTCTGTCCCCTGCTTGGCCTGACCCCATGACCTGCTCCCAACCCACCCTCTTCCCAGTTTCCACCATCCTCACCTCTGTCAGTCTCCCACCCAGGCTCCCGCAGAAGCCTTGTTCAATTAGGCCGCTGCAATTTGCTCAAGAAAAAAACCTATAATCTGGTTGATCACACCAGTAGGGGATCTGGTCCAGGTGGGGAGGGTGGGGCTGGGTTGGGAGGTCCACACCCACAGCTGGGGGCACAGGTGTAGTGGTACCCGTCTCTCAGGACCCCCGCCTACTCCCTTGGACTCCATTCAGCAGCCAACAGAGTGCAAAGCTGGGGTTTCCCCAATGGCCTCTACAGAGGTTTTGGGAGGGTCCCTGGCCCTCTCCATGTCTCAGTTTCCCTCTCTGATAATGGGAGTTGGGCTGGGGGTGGGGGAGACGCGTCTCTGAGCATCTGGTCAGCCTAGCTCGCCTCCGAGTGCCAGCATAGTGAGCTCACCCCGACTGTGGCTTCTGTAAGGCCTTCTTTTGGGCTTTGGAGAAGGAGGGTGGATCAAGGGAACAGGGCCCCAGGGGAAGGGGAGGGGATGGGTGTCCTTAGAGCCTCGTCTGGAACCTGGCCACCCCAGTCCAGAGTCAGACAGCCTTTAGTCCCAGGCTGCACACTCGGAGTGGGGCTGAGGAAAGGGAGCTGCTCTTTGGGACTCACTGGCTGGGCCACGGCCTCTAACCTCCCCTGAGACCCGGCACAGGGGCTCCCACAGAAGTAGGGCACTGCCAACACCCAGCCTGGCTTCCCCCACCAGTCCATGTCCCTCAGGGCAGCAGTGGCCAGAGAGCTGGGGTCACCCCTCTCCTAACTCACACAGAAGTGGCCCTGCCCCCAGCTGGGAACCCTCTGGGGCAGAACATTTATGGTGCAAGGGTAGTCCTCCCAGCAGCTCGAGGAGAAGGCACTGTTTTACAGATGGTGAAACAGGGTCTAGGAAGGTTAAAAGATTTGTCCACTGCCACACAGGGGACACATGGCAAGGTAGGGATGTAGCCCTGGTCTGGCATTGGTGGTTGGAGAGGGGAGCGAGGTGCACGGGAGGCCGAGAATCAGACTCCCCACATGTAAGACACCAAGGCTCTCAGCCATACACTCATTCAGAGACAAAACCAGCCCACTTTCAGGGCACACAGGTGGGGGCACAGGTCCCCTACACACGCAGATCACTCAGGCGCAGATGTGGACATAGGGATACTCACACATTCACACTCGCACACACTCTCTCACAGAATCACCGATCCGTGGGTTTTCACCCAGACCTTCTTCTAGCGGCCTACAGGACGTAGTCTGCTGTAGTGCGCGTGGTGGCCTGCAGAGACACGCGTTCCAGATGGCTTGCGGGCAGGCCACACTCGTGCTTAGGGTACCAGCGAAGTGGGAGCTGCCCATAAAGTGAGTGAAAAGATCCGTCTTGATGAGTGTATCAGTTCTGATGTGTGTCCAGAATTTTGCAATCAGAGAAGTCACACAAAAGAGATTTTCATTTCCAAGACAAAATTAATATAAAGCCAGGGTCTGGACTCATCATCTCTTTACCCAGGTTTTAGGGCTCCAAGGGACTTGCTCAGATTCACAGTCCCAAGAGATCTTCTGGGCTCACGTGTTACCCGGCCCTGGACTGTGTATGCATGTGTGTGTGTGAGTGTGAGTGTGTGTGTGTGTGTGTGTGTGTGTGTGTGTGTACGCACGCTGGTGTACCCGCTTGGTGGCTCCCGGATCCTTGGGATGTGAGAGAGGGTAGAAGTTCCAGAGACTCCGGATGTTTGTTCTCTGGCTTCCTGGGCCCTCCAAAGGCAAATAACTTTGGATGCCAGACTGCCCGTCCCGGGCAGGCCGGGTGGGGTGTTGGGTCGTGTAAAGGGCTGGCTGCTCCCTCTGGAGCCCCACTGACGGGGACCTCGCAAGATTTTGCAGAGTGACTGAGACCTGTGGCCTGTGGCCAGCTTTCCATAAGCTTGTAGGTCCCCATCACTTCCCCTCTCTGGGGCTCAGGTTCCCCATCCAAGAAACAGAGGCAGGGAGGAGATGAGACTAGACTGGCTTCCCATGGAGACTGAAATTGAGAGAGAGACATCCCAAGCTTAAGGTGCAGAAGAGAAACAAAAGCGGGATACAGGGGGTGGAGGGGGCCAGTAGGGTCCAGGCTTCAGGGCAGGGCGCGGGGTCCCAGAGCCTGCCGTGTTTCTCACCCACTGCCCCTTCCCTGGAGAAGCCCTCTGCCTCAGAGCCTGGATCTGCTGGGGCCCAGCCCTTGTAGAGCTGCTGAGGGGAGCAGGGCAGGGCTGTGGGGATGAGAGTAGTGAGTGCTAGAGGACAGGGCCAGGCAGAGGAGCTGAGCAGACCAGGGCAGGACCTAGAAGGACAAGAGGGGAGGAGAGGCCCGGAGGTGGAGGAACGTAAGGGTGGGAGGAGTGAGGCTGGGAGAGTTGGGTAGAAGCTAAAGCATGAGAGCTAGTAGGAATAGGCAGTGGCCCCGTTGTGAGATGCTGAGCCCTTGACAGAGAGCTCCCAACAGGCCTGGGAGCTCAGAGCCTACTGTGCCCAGAAGCCATGGCAGTCTTATTCAAAGAAGGATTACAGTTTTAACAAAGCACTGCAGGTAGAGGCTGGGGTAGAGGCCCACAGAGAGGCCCCACAGAGTAGATGGGAGCCCAGAGGCAGGGGCATGCCTGAGATGAACCCAGCCCAGAAGATTCCTCACTCCAACCCCCAATAAAGGAGGACTATTTTTGGGAACAATGAAAGTGCTCACACATTCCTACAGGGGCAGGGAGAAGGAAGGGGGGCAGCCAGGAGCCAGTGCAGAAGGAAAGGGCCGACCCTAGTTTTCCCTCTATCTCTAACTTTGTCTTCAGTGTCTCCCCCTCAGTGGCTGGGGAGGTTTTATAACGCCTGGCCAGCCCAGCCTCCCTGTCCCCAGGGTCCCCTCCTCGTCTTGTGTCTATCCCTTTGCCTCTGAACTTATCTCTGTCCCAGTCTCTTTCTCATACTCCCATCTGCCCCCCCCTTCCCCCGCCCCACCGCCTTGGGATCTGGGGAACAGCTGGGAAGAGCCAGGCCCTGAAGATTGAGCCAAATACAGTCATGGGACCAGCAGTGAGGCTGTGGGAGAAACACATACCAGAGAACAGACAGACAGTAAGAGGGACAAACACAGAGAACCTGGGGGGAGGCTGAGAGGCAGGGAAAGAGCTTAGGACAGAGTCAGGGAGAGCCCGAAGGCAGGCCTCAATGACTGTGGCAGCTGCTCTGTGCTCTCTGAATTGTCCCGGGGGGATGCTCTACCAGGCTCACCCTCCCTCCACCCCCACCAGCACCCCCCAGCTCAGCCCTTCTTCCCTGCCCTCTGGAGGCCCACACTAACCCTAGGCCAGGCTGGTGCCATCCAGTATTCACCTCCCACTCTGGGCACGGTGTCTGGCACAGAAAGAGAGACAAGAAGCCTTGCCCCTGGCCTAGAGGAAGACACCCAGTCCCACCCCACACGTGAGAGGGGCTCAGCCCATCTCCTGGCCAAAACAGGGAATGGGAGGAACTCCAAAAATAAACAGTGCTCAGAAGGGAGGGAGCCTAGTGTGTCTTGAAGGGCCCTGAGCTGGACCGTGGGCCTCCTGACTCCAGGTGAGGCCCTGGGCAAGTCCTTTCCTACCTCTCCTGGCCTTAAGCTACCGCCATCAAGCTGGGGATTAGGCTCCATGAGACCTAGGGCCCTCTAGACACTGGTCCTGCAAGAATTCTCAGGAGGCTTGGGAGGAAGACAGATGACCCGACCCATCCAGGAAGGCCGCCTGGAAGAGGTGACGTCAGTCATGAAAGAAGCTGATAGTGATAGTGTTCCTCTCAGGGAAGAGCCCCTCCATCCTGACATGTTGTCCCCGGCCCCTTCTGTTCTGGGAGATGATCCTAAAGCACTGAAGGACCCTCTGGCCCATGAAGTTGCCTTGGAAAGGCTTCCAAAAGCTCTCAGCAGAAGGCACCCTCATTCCTCAGGCTCCTTCTCCAAAACAGTCACTGTGAGAGACCTGGGAAACGTTGAGAGCTCTCAGCTGTCTTTGTGGCTTGGGAGCCTCCAGAGGTTATGGGGTCCATCCATCTCCTTGGTGATGGAATGTACCCCTCACAGCCCAAAGGCTCGTGGCACTAAGAAGTCCAACTGATTATTTTATAGCTCAGCAAAGATCTGCTGACACCTGTGATGGGCTGGATGAAGCTGGGGACCTGGGGAGGAACAGGACACAACCTCTGGCCTCTAAAAACGCCCAGTCCGTTGGGAGAACCAGAAGGGAACTAGTAGCAATGTATCTGGCATGCCATGCCCTGGTTGGGGGGAGCACAGGACAGTGAGTGTCAGGGTCATATCTGCCTGGGAAAGTTCATGGAGGGAGACCCAGAGAAGGGAGACTGGTCATTCATTCATTTGTTCATTGGTTTGTTCATTCATGTATCCAGCCATTCCTTTGGTCATTATTTCCTGAGAGAGACTTTTCTTGACATTGGCCCAACGGGTCACATCTCTCCATCCTCTTCTGCTCAGGCCACTATGTCTGCCTTTCAGAGACTCCTGGATGGGCTTTGTCCAGCTCTGAACCCATCATGAAGACCATGTGAGGGGCAAGGCTGAGGAAAGTTTGAAGACATTTAAGGTCAAGGAACCCAGAGCTGGAGGCCAAGTGCACCAAGGCCTTACCTCATTGCCCCCATTCTTCTTATCACATCCTTGGGGATAGGGAGCTCACCCCTTCTTCCTTCCCAGACTTCTGTCTTATGGCATGACTGACTCTCAGCGACTTACATCTGCTTCCTTGTGACGACCTCCCTGTGCCCTGAGTCGAGGATGGAGAGGCACCAGGTGATCAGAATGACTGGGACAGCTGTGATGAGGGGGACGGTGGTGATGGGCTTTGGAAGAAGGCTGTGGCATCTAGGAGAATGTGGGTCATGAGGATGGAGGTCACTACTTACCCTGTCCTGTGAATTAGGCAGTTGAAGGTGGGGAAGCCAGGAGCCTGTCCTGCCCGTCTTGGTCTGATGTCCACCTCCCAGGGCAGTCTTGCCCTCCACACATTCAGCTCTTGCCTCCCTCCCTCTGCCTGCTCTGGCTGTCCCTTTATCCTCTCTGTTCCTGACCCCAGAACCTGTGCTAGGGATTGAGAGGTTCCAGGGAGTCAGGAGCCCAGAAAGCTAATTGTTCACACAAGCCTACCTTCTCTCCCCAAATCTGTCCTTCCTCCCATCCTTCATCCATCCCCAAACCTAGCCCCTGAGGAATCCAGGGGGCCTGGAACAATTGGAGGGCGTGTTGGAGGAGGCAGGATCTGGAGTAGAAGCTGAGTCTGACTTAGAAAGGGTGAGGGGCCCGGGAGGATCTGGTTGGCCATACTAGAGGGGAAGAGCCCACAGTTCGGGGGCCAAGCCCATCCGGGAAGTGGGGCACCCACGGGGCGGCGGGGGCGGGCGCCAGGACTGGGCTCAGGTGTATTCTACAGTGCACGTGTCTCCAGTGTGGCTCAGAGGCTGGAGACGCGGCCCTGTTGGAGTAACAACTGAAGCCGGAGTCTGCGAAAGGCGGGAGGAGGGGGGGGAGGGGAAATAATAGCAGGAGGAGAGAGGACGGAGACCAGAGGGGCGAAGGGCGGAGGAGGACGGCGAAGGGCAGGACTTTCCTGGGCTTGAGGACTTGGGCTTGAGGACTGGGCTCCTGAGCTCCAGGTGGCCCTTGTCCATGTCACCCCTGTGTCCCACTTTACTCTCTCCTTCCAGCAGCTCCGCTTCTCCCCTCCTTCAGGACCCTCCGCGAGGAGTCCCTCTCACTAGGCGGAAGCGGCGGGAGCCCCTCGGGCAGCCCGGGGAGGACTGGGCGGGTCTCACCTGAGCAAGGCCCCGCCCCTTCCTCGCCCCACCTATCAAACGGGAGGATCAAAGCAGGCACCTCCCATAATATTGTCCCAAGGTAGTAAGGTGACAGATGGTAACTACACTTACCGAGATGAGCATTTTGTAAGGTATATAATTGCCGAATCGCAGTGTTGTAACCTGAAACTAATGTAATAGTGTATGTCGACTATTCAGCAGTAACGCAAAACAAAACAATGGTCCCAGGGTTCGCAGGAGGATTGGAGGCGGTGTTTGCCCCTGGGTCTCAGAGTGTGGGCCCTGGGCCAGCAACAGCAGCAGCAGCTCTGAACCTGTTGGAAATGGCAATTCTTGGCCTCATCCCGGATGTACTGTACCAGAAACTTGGGGGTGAAGCTAGCAAACTGTATGGTAGCCAACCCTCCAGGGGACGCTGGTGGGCACAGATGGTTGAGAGCCCCTGGTGCCACCCCCCCCACCCCCCCCCACCCCCCCGCGGCACACGGTAGATGTTTGAGAACACTTCCCCCAAGCCTGACAGCCCACTCAAGCCAGGCTCTGACGTTTGCGTTACTGCACCTGCGGCCTGGGTCTCCATCTGCCTGTTCCTTCAGATTAAGTCTCCCAGGGATCACCACACCTCTATTCTCTTACTGCTGGTCCAGCTCAGCCTTGTTAAGGCGGAGGTCTAGGAGTGCAAGATCTAGAGCTCACAGGTAGCTCTTCGTAGAATATCTAAGGTGTGAATGTCTTTTAGACCCAGCTCCTTGAGCAGGTGACAGGCATGGGTGGGAGCGAGGGAGGGAGGAGGGCCTGCCTCTTGTTCTTCTTTATTGACTCTTGACTCTCTACAGGGCTGGCCGTGCTGTGAGGGCTGTGCGAAGTCACAGAGGAAGGTTGGAGTATGGGAGTTCAGGCCACGGTCTGAGGCCCCACCAAAAGTGGGGCTTCCATGCTCTGAGCCTTCAGGAGTTCTGTTAGTCACCCTGACACAGCAGCTCAGCCTGTTAGTCCTGGGCACAGAAATGGATAAGTTCTCCTTTGCCCTAGAAGGGCCCCCATTCTCCAGGAAGATAAGAGACTATATATTGATCACCAAAACAGGGGGCGGGAAGCAAAAGAGTGTAGATGGCATCTGCCCTGGCACCCCCGATTTCTTCCAACATGGCTGTCCTCCTGGGTTTCCCCCATTCTGTGGGTATCCATCTCGGGTCAGGTGCCTTCTCCCCAAGTTCTCAAGGGGACTGGCCTGGAGGTTTGGGAGAGGAGTGGACAGGAGAGATAGGAGTGGGTGGGGGCTGGAGTGTGCAGGAGAGAAATGGGAGAGAAGCCAGTGAGAGGAGAGAGGATTTGGGGTGGGAAATGACTTTGAAACTCATGGAGACATGACAGGAGAGCAGCCTGTGACAGAGATGGGAGGCATGGAGAGAAGAGAGATCCACTTAGAGAGGCTGGAAGAGACAGGGCCTAAGAGAGACACACAGTCAGGAGGGAAGGGAGGAGGCAGAGAGGGGCTCCAACACCCTGAAGATCTTGAACGTTGCCCATGCTTCAGAGAAGGGGATACCAAGGCCCACAGAGAGGCCCCCAGGCCACACAGGAGAACTAGCACACGTAGAGCTGGATAACTCAGTCTGTATGGCCGTCCCTGTAATACAGCTTGAGTCTTGGGGGGGACTTGACCATTGGGTTTGATATTATTACCTACTTCTAGGCCACCAAGAGGCATGATGAGGCTTCCTTCCAGAAAGAGAGGGGTGGGCTCTAGGCCCCAGGCAGTGGGGAGAGCAATAGGAGGGTTTAAAGAGGTGGGAAAAGACACAGAGCCTCATGAAGATAAGATAGGAGGGCAGCTTGTGACAGTGACCCTGACCTTCAAGATGGTCCCTGCATTAGTCCCTGCACAGGAAGCAGCAGAACAACTAAGGCCAAGGTCTCTGGCTTCATATGATCCTAGGCATTAGGAAGGAGTTAGAAGTAATTTAGGCTAGACCCTCCCCTCCTACCTCAACAAGTGCAGAAATGCTGATCTAGCCACAGGACTGGCCCCAGAAGAGCCCTGACTCCTAACAGACTCCCCTTTCTTGGTACCTGGAGAGAAAGCCCAGTGTTGAGGGGCAGGGGGGCGGCAGTGTCTTCGGTGCTGCCTGGCCCTCTCTCCAACCACAGAGCTGTGGGTAGGGAGCCAGAGAAAGCAGGAAGTCACCAGCCAGCTAGCCATTCTCACTGAATTCAACCACAAAACTCTACAACTATCTGTTGCTGAGCTGGAAGGACCCATTTTTACTAATGAGCAAACTGAGACCCAGAAGAGGAAAGGGGCCTGCTAAGGTCACAGTTTCTGTCATCAGTCTGGGACAGTCCTGGAAATTGCCGCTCTTTTCTTTCTTTTTTTTTCAATTTAATTTTTATTTTTTTAATATATATTTTTAAGATTTTATTTATTTATTAGAGATCACAAGTAGGCTGAGAGGCAGGCAGAGAGAGAGAGGAGGAAGCAGGCACCCTGCTGAGCAGAGAGCCAGATGAGGGGCTTGATCCCAGGACCCTGAGATCATGACCTGAGCTGAAGGCAGAGGCTTTAACCCACTGAGCCACCCAGGCGCCCCTTGCCGCTCTTTTCTACACACCACACATTCTCCCCTGAGGTCTGGGAAATTGCCTGGTGGTTATGTTGATATTTATACTGAGGTTTGTTCCAAAAAAACTGAAAGGGCAGGAAATGTGACCTCCTTCACCCCTCTCTGAGCCTGGGCCGCTCTGCGCGCTCATGTGTGTGTGCGCACGTGCACTCATGTCTAAGTATGTATTTGCGTGTGTGTGTTGTACATAGGGTTGTGTTTCTATCTGTATGCGGCCACGTTTGTGTGAGGGTGTGGCATGTATGTTGGACGGAGGCATGCGCGTTCTCAGCTGCTCCCACCGATTTTCCTGGGCTTTGGGATCAGAGCTGTTTCCATTCCTGAGCTGATGCAGTGGAGGTGAAGTTGCTTTGAGGTCTGGGGAAGATTCAGGGCTTGAAGTCCCCTGAGAGGCAGGTATGAGAATGGTCTTCCCAGTGGCTATTCCTGCACCCCACACCCCTACTCCTGGGTCAGGCGGGGCAGGGCCAGGCCAGGAGGGAGATGGACAGAAGGATGCCGGGCAGGGAGCCTCAGGCTTCATGGCCATGTCTGCTTCTAGCTAGCTCTGGCCAAGGCTGTGAAGCCCCTTTCTGCCACCGCCTGGACTCTCCTCGAGTTTCCTTTCCTGTCCCCCTGTCCCCACCTTTATCCTGCCCTTAGTCTGAAAAGTCACAGAAAGCTGACCAATCTGAAGAAAGGCCAGACAGGCACCCACCAATTCCAGTAAAGGACAGGCCAAGGCAGCCCCCAATCCAAGTAAAGGGCAGGTAGAGGAGCCCACCAATGGGAACAAAGGACAGACTATCCTCTCTAAGGCCCTGGGGAGGGAGCTGGGGGCCAGGTGCCCAGCTGGAGGCAGAACCAGGGCTGGAGAGGCGGAGACCTGGGCTGCGAACCAGCTCTGCCTGACTCCGCTGACCATAAATGGGACATTGCTCCTCTTATATCTTGGTCTCCTCATCTGTCAAATGAGGAGACTAAGCTGTCCCAAGCCTCCCCACCCCCACCTCCGGCCCCGCACCAGAGCTCACTCCATCACCTTGGCTGCTCTTCTCCAACTTCCACAATGTACACACATCAGACTCCACCAGAGGCCAAGAGCCCCAGGACTCTGCTTGTCTACCCCCCAGCCCCGCCTCCAGGCAGGAACAGGCTGAAACCAGCACCACCTTCTGAGGAGGCCCCGTCCTGGGAGCCGCAGCTTGAGGACCCTGGGTTGGCAGACTTAATTTTGGGATTATTTGGGACATGAGTTCTTTCTCCCCACTTTTAGTCTGCAGAATTGACCTCAAAAGGCCACTGTAGCCTACCTGTATGTTGTCCGCACAGCTGTCCCCCTGTCCCCACCTTCGTCCTGCCCTTAAGTCTGAAAAGTCACAGAGGGGCACCTGGGTGGCTCAGTCTTTTAGCGTCTGCCTTTGGCTCAGGTCGTGATCCTGGGGTCCTGGGATAAAGCTCAGTGGAGGCCTGCTTCTCTTTCTCCCTCTCCCCCTGCTTGTGTTCCTTCTCTCACTGTGTCTCAAAGCCAGAAGGAAGTGGCTGCCCCTGCGTGAACCTCTGTGCGTGCCTGGAGGGTGGCTTGGGTGTGCTGGGCGCTTCTTTGGAGAAGTGAAGGTCTGTGGCTGTGTGGCCTCACGCATAGGGTGCTGAGCACGTGTGAAGTGTGATCAGGAATGCCTAAGGGTTAAAGGACAATTAACCCAGTGGGGGGATTCTAATGTTCAGAACCAGCAGCTTCTGATGCCCAAGGGCAGAGACCTATCTCTGTGACCAAAATGTGTCTTCATCCTTGAGCAGCAGGAGGGGCTGGTGGGTGCCTGGGGTGTGGGGAGAGCAGTGGGAAGTGAGCATTCGGGGAGAAAGTCCACTGCAGCTGCCCACTCCTGGGAACCCAGGACTCGGTGGCAACGGGGATGAGGGGGAAGACTGAAGCCAAGAAGACACATGGCCAAATGCTGTAGCTGAAGTCTGGACCCCAGGCTTCTCCTGGACCCCAGCACAGGACTCCTCTCAGTGGCCTCTGAAAAATGGGCCCTGAGTCAATTCTTGCCCACCCTTAGGGACAGGCAGCTCACCTCCTCTCTCTCTCCTGGTGGCCTCTTTCTGTGTGGTGTGGCTCTGCCTAGGAAAAAGGTCCTTCTTCTCACTAGGCTGAGGCCAGCCTCCTTCAGACCTGTGGGTCTCCAGCCCATCCCTGGGGCCATAGAGTCATGTCCTGCTGCTCGGGAGAGCCTGAGAGATTGGAGTCAAAGACGGAGACCCATGGGTCTGCTCTGCAGTAGGCTGGGCACCCCCAGATCCTCCAGTCTCAGCCACATGCAGGCCTTGGTTTCTCGTTCCCTCCTTACGTGGGTCACCTGTGAATGAGTCTCATCTTGTCCTTACTTGAGATGAAGTGCACTGGAGATGATCTAATCCACCTGCAGAAGTGGGGGAATGGTCATCTTCCCTATTCGGGTTTACAGATCTTTATTAATATGGCCTGCAGTTCCAGCATTTTAATTATTACCGGCCACACATATACTATGGGTTCATGCGGAGCTTGTGATTCACTAAGACCCTCAACCTCATAACATTTTTATATGAATGGGGTCAAGCCATGTCTCCTTCCTCCTACGGTTAATCATTTTGCTTTTTGAACACAGACCCGGCCATCCACAGAAAAGAACTTCAAGGGCTAGTAGGGAGGGCATGGCTGAGTGGATGGTATGAGTCATGAGCCTGCCTTGGCCCTGGATCCCCTGTTCCATTACCTTTCTTTTTGATCCCTGCGGCTCAGCAAAGTTAATAGAGAAGCATGGACCTTTTTGGTCTCTGTTCCGGCTCTCCAAGGACAGGACTGTTCCTGGGATGGGAAGGCTGTGAGGCTGTCAAGGCTGGCTTCTCCTTCCTCCTCTATCCTGCCAGGGGCTGGCCCAACTGTGTTTCTCCCACCTGTGGGCTCATCGCCTGGACTGTTGCTACTCCCAACCCAGGATTCAGATTGGGGGGTGTTTGGTTGCTTATTTTGCTTTGTTTTAATATGGAAGGTTATGCTTTCCTTACTATGCTAGAATTGTCCTTGGCTAAAGGACAAGAGGTCTGGGGGTGAATCTAGACTTGAACTTTTAATGTACTGTGAGTACTTTGCTAAGCCCCTGACCCTTTTCTGAGCCCCTTTCCCCCGTTACTAAGAAGAGTGGACCTGGATACACTAGGACCATAAGACTTGTTGGATTCTGAGATTTTAAGATCCTGGGATTCAAGTGTCTGAGAGCTTTGGACTCTGGTTTAAGTGGGGAGTTTGTGCTCCTAGCTGTCTGGGCCATTGGGGCTGCCCTGGCCTGCCTGGAAAAAGCCCTCACTGCCCTTTCCTCTCTTCCAGGATGCTTTGCTGAGCCTGGGCTCCGTCATCCACATAGCGGGCTTCCGGCGGGCTGTCAAGGAGGCCCTCTCGGCTGTGCTCCCCAAAGTGGTAGGTGCCTTGGCCCACATTTCCCCCAGCCCCCAAACCCTTGCCCAGCTCCTTGCTGTACCTCACATAAATTTGAGAAGGAAGGAAGAAGCAGGGGCCCTGTACTCAGGGCTTCTGCTATGGAAGTGAAGGTTTTGAGTAAGTGTTCCAAGAGGGTGTCCTGAAAGAGAAGGTCTGAAGCTAAGTACCAGAGAATGAACTTGCGTAGGAATTCTGAAATGTCAGGGGCAGAAGGGAACTTAGAGCTTAATTGGGAAGATTGTGTCTCGAATAATGGAAAGGATTCCCCTGGGATAATAGCGAGAACACAGTGGAGTCAGCTGGGCATTGGGATATGTAGCAGAAGAGGTTGAGGGTAGACATGCCGGAGAACTTCCTTGATGCCAACTCCAGGAGTTGCTAGAGTGAGAGGCACAGCTTTATTGAATGAGTCTGTGAGTGGTGAAGTGTCCTGCCCAGAGATAGGAGGCTAGACAAGATGACCTCTAGAAACCTTTAGGCTTCTCTTTGACCTATCCCAACACCACAGACGGTTGTAGATTGAGGGTAGATGGAGGGCAGCTGCTTAGGCCCATGCTCACCCGGCCCACTTGGTTGTCTGGGCCCAGAGTGCCTTGCTGAGGGGACTGTGTTCCTCGTGAGGGGGGCGGTCTGAACCTGCCAAAGGAGCATGGAAGTCTTCCTGGAGGAGGAGACACCTCAACTGGTCCCCAGAGCCTGGAGTTTCCTCTTCCCTACTCTAGACCCAGCCAAGGGCAGCCTCTGCCAAAATGTGACACCCCTCACCCCGCCACTCCCCACCCCCACCCTTGCAAGTCCACCATATCTGAATCTGCTTGATTAATGAACCTCCAGATGCCCGGCGAGTTGGGGGTGACTCACCCAAGGTCACACAGCACGACAGGGACAAATGGGGCTTGGCACCTAAGCATCCCCATTCTCTCTCCTCAGCTCTGGCTTCTCAAACCTTCTAGAAGTTCAGAGCCCAGGAGGAGGGCTAATGAGTGAGTTTTATTGAGCGTGAAATTGGTAGGAAGTGGGTGGTGTGTTGGCGCCCCAAAATAAATCCTCCCAGAGAAGGATAGGACTGAGGCAACATCTGGCCTGGGATGGAGAAACATCTGGAAAGGAGGGGGTGGGGAGGCTAGCAGGTCAGCATCTGCAAAGCTGTCCTGGGCCCCTCTGTGGCCATGGAGGCTGCCCTGGGAGGGGTAAGGAGAAGGTGCTAAGTTAGGTCTCCACAGGCAGGGTGCTTGGTTGTTGTGCCAGGACAGATGCCCAGCACTGGATTAATTGTATCCCCAGAGCTGGGGGCTTAGAAGTTAGCTTTGGTCCAGGCCATTAGCTTCCTGGGACAGTGGGACATGTCTACCTTAGCTCGTCCAAGAGACCTGTATGAGCTAAAGGACCCCAACTTTGGGGAGCTGTGGTTTAACTGCAGGAAGGGTCTCAGCACACCCCCTCTCCTGGAGGCGTCCCTCCTCCCCCCACCCACTTCCCCCACCCCTGCTGGAGGGGTGGGGACATGGGAAGTGTGATCTGCCCCCGGGGAGGGGTAGATGAGAGGTAGATGAGAGGTCTCAACTACCCACAGGGGATGAGGGGAGGTGGGAGGTCTTCTCTGCCCCCAGAGAATTAGAGGGTCTGGTCTGCCCCCAGGGAGTCAGGGGAGGGTTGATGGGAAGAGTCCACTCTGCCCTTAGGGAGGGGTGAGGAGATGAGAGTGTCTGCCCCCTAAGAAGGGAGGGGAGAGGAGAGCATCTGCTCTGCTCCCAGGGAATGGAGGGGGTGGGGAGATGGAAGGGGTCTGGCTGGGTCCCCAGGGAGTCGGGGGAGATGGGAGACCTGCTCTGCTCCCAGCGAAGAGAGGGATGTGAAGACATCTCTACTCCCCATGGGGTGGGGAGGGGTGTGGGGGGAGGGGGGACACTGGGGGAGGGGTCTCCATACTCCCCCTCGGAGGAGAGCCACCGCACCTGGCCCTCTCATCAGCACCCATTGTGGCAGGCAGCCCCGAATGCAGATGGTGCTGATGTGTCTGCGATGGTTCCCTCCTTCTCTCCAATACACTCAGCTAATTTTAACCCAGAGGGCTGGGAGTGAGGGGGTGGGAGGCAGAGGGACATCCGGAAGCGAGGAGGATCTGTCCTCCCTGCCTCCTCACCCCCAGGGTAGCCACCTCTCTCTCTGTCAGGGCCAGGCTCTCCGTGTGACCCTGGGTGCTGGGGCTGGGGTGTCTCCTAACCTCTTTGGGCTGGATCCCTCAGGCCCCTCCCAGGCTGCTGCAACGACTAGAGGAGCAGACGGAAGCAGGATACAGATGAGAAAGAGGCCTCCCTCGCACTGATTTCTCCATCCCTGAGCTCCCTGCCCCAACCCTTCCCCTGGGGGACAGGGGGCCTCCAGGCCTGGCCAGTGCCTGCCCCTCACACTCGTCCCGGGCCCTGTCATCTCCAGCCTACACCACTGATGTACTGGCTCGGGTTCTCTGGAAGTAGGACTGAAACAACTCATGGGGCTGGGAGGGTGGGGGCAGCCAAAGACCCCCCAAAGTGGCTGGCAAGATTGTGGACTCTCACAGTGGTGGAAGGGCAATGGCTTCGACTGGATTCCACACTTACTGCCACACTTACTGCCGGGGGCCTTCAACACCCAGCTCCAGGGTCACCTCCTCCAGAAGCCCTCCCTGATAGCATCAGCAGAGAGGAGAGCACTCCCTTCCCCTCCCAAGAAAACAGTGTCGTCCCTCAAGACACTTAGCTGGGCATACAGGGGCCCCCAGCTGGGGCAGGGCATCCGCTGGGCAACCCTGGCCTCTGTGTCTCCCTCTGCACTCAGAGTGCGGGGCCTTGGGATGCTCACTGAGGCTGTGCTGAGTTGGGTGTGGAACCCTCGGGTAGCCGGTCCTGCTTGGAGGGGATGTGGCTTTTCACCCATGGGTCACTGAGGGCAACTGCTTCTGCCAAGACATGGCCCAGAACTGAGGCCAAGACAGCTCTGGGCCCTGGGAAAGGCACATTGACAAGTTGAAGACTTGACAAGCTTCGAATAGAACTTTGATCTCACTCTAGGGAAACATCATTCCAAAAGACACACCTGCTCCTATCTTTCAGGGCTCACAGCAGCCTCCCCCCAGCTCTGTTTCTAGACCCTGCTGACCCCAAGGCTATCTCCTGTGCCCCCTACCTCTACTGCCAGTTCCATAAATACTCTGTGCTCTTTACCACATATCTACGACTTGGCCCAGGCCCAAAAGCCATTCTTCTATGCCTCACCCTTTCCCCAAATATGTCTAATTTTCCTAGCAGTTCAGTTTAAGGTCACCTCTTCTAGGAAGTCCTTCTGGCTTGAGTCACAGTGTGTGGTTTCTCATAGAATTGTTTGTGTCTTTGAGGTCTGAGGTCATGGGGGAAGCTTCCAGGGCATTCTAAGCCCCTCCTGCCATACAGCCCTGGATGGACCACTCTGTTGACCACTCTGTTATGGTTCGCTGAGACTGGAGTCACAGCAGGGAAATCTCTTGGGGTGGGGGGTGGGTGGGATTTGTCTGCACCTTCGGCCCTTTAGATTCTCCCCCCAGCACTTCGGATTTGGGGTGATAGACAAGGAAAGCCAGCAGGGTCATGGGCCACTGCCTTCCCAGAACCCCTCCAGGAAGAAAGGGTGCTTACAGGAGATCTTCCACCCTGGCTTCAAGTTAGACCTCACCTGGGGAGTGAAAACAAACAGATGCCTGAGCCCACTGCCAGAGGATCAGTGACCTTGTCACCCAGATATGCATCAGCCCTGGGACAGAGCAGCTGGGAGGGCTCTCTGTAGGATCTCACGAGTGCCTTCTGTCCTAGGAGACTGTCTACACCTACATGCTGGATGGGGAGTCCCGGCTGGTGTGTGAAGACCCCCCTCATGAGTTGCCCCAGGAGGGGAAAGTCCGGTGAGCTATTCTGTACCCTGCTGCCTCTCCTACAGTCAAGGATCTCAGGCCTGGGGGACCTGCCAAAGTCATCTGGTCTGACTTCCCCATCTGCCCTTGACCTCAGCTTCCCTGCCAGCTGGGGTTCCTTGGCTGCGTCACTAACTCCCCATAGAGGAGAGAAACAATGTCTTTTCTCGTCCTGTGTTGCGGTAGTGGACAGCACAGGAAAGTACCCAGTGGTAGGTTTTCTTCTAGAAACCTAGAGAGCTCCTTGGAATTGCTACAGCTTCTTGGAAGGTCGGGGCTAGAGTT
The DNA here is from genome assembly GCF_922984935.1 of Meles meles. NCBI lineage: Eukaryota > Metazoa > Chordata > Mammalia > Carnivora > Mustelidae > Meles > Meles meles. The sequence continues at coordinate 60,184,998 of NC_060073.1, read as the reverse complement.
TATCATTAGATCCCCAGCAGGCTCTGAGAACTGCCTGGGAGGTCCTCACCAAATCCCAGAATGCTGGGACTTGTAGGAACACATGGTATCAACCCGGTGTCCGCAAGCAGGGAGATCAGAGACAGGTGTCCCACTGTGGGTTCTGAGCCCCAGTGCCTGGGTTCAAATCCCACTTCCCTTTTACTAGCTGTATAACCTAGGGCAAGGTACTCAACCTCTCTGGGCCTCAGGGTTCTTGTTTGTAACTGCCAAAAATGATAGTTACTTACCTCGTAGGGTTGTTGCAAGGATCAAATGAGTTTAACACAAGTGAAGCCCTTAAAAGGCATCTATTAGAAATGCTAAGCATCTGGTTTTGTTTTTGTCAGGATGGAATGTTGGAATCCCTGACCTTAGGCACATTTTGGGATGCCTGGTGTGCTATGGTCCCCTGATACTTCTGAGCCTAAATTGAATTCAGCCTCCTTATCTTCTACCACGAGATGTGTCCCAGGCCACGTACCTGGTGTGCGATAGAGCCAGGCCTGGGACACAGTCTCCTGGCTCCTGGCCATTCAGGGGACAGTCAGGAGAAGTGGAGCTCATCAGATGAGACAGTGTTGACAGGCAGGAGTGCTGGTCCAGAAGAGGTCAGGCCGAAGAGGACATGGTCACTGCCTTCTCAGTACCGCAGGGCCATTGTGGGCCCAGGGAGCACCAGGTCGTAAGCACTGAAGGCTGAGTGGGCACAGTGGGGTGTTACTAGAAGGCAGCACTCTACTCCCCGGTGGGGAGGGCTTTTCCAACAAGCCAAGGCCTCCAGGAATATGGCTTTTTCAGGTAGTAGCTGAAGCCAGCAAGGCACATGGCAAGACCTCCTTTCACGGAGGTCATGGAAAGAATTGCTATTTAGGGCTGCTGGAGACCCTGGTCCTGGGGATGCTGGTGGTCTTGAGGCCCCTGCTGGCACTTTGGACCCTGGATTCCAGGACACTGGCCTCTCTCTCCAGACCTTCCCCCTTGGACAGGCTGGTGCCTCTCCAACAAGCCAGAGCCTTCTCACATCCTGTTCTCCCATTTTGTTCCTCTAGGGGATGGGTGGGGGGTGACCCTCTCCTCTTCCTCTCCTGACAGCTCCTTCCCTCAAGCACTGTGCCATGCCACTCTCTGACTTCTACTGTCCCATCTATAAGATGGCAGGATAGGGCTGGCAGGTCTTCGGAATCTTAAGGAAGAAGAATGCTTATAATACTCCCTTTCCTTCTCGGAGCCAGCAGCCCTACTACTAAGAACGTTGCTTTGTATATGATCTTGCTCCACCCAGCAGGGCTCCTTCCAGTGGCCGGGGAAGGCCTTCCTGGGAGAGGGACGCAGGACCAAGGGCCCAGAAGTCAGGAGGGCTGCATCCTGCTGGGTCTGCCCTCCCTTCCGAGCCCAAGAAAGCTCCCCAGAGTCTTTCTGCTGTGAGGAGGGGTGGGGTGGGAGTCTGCGGTCCAGGCATCTTGGAGAGCTCTCAGATCTTCTGCGCCTCTCAGGATCCCCCAACCATCGCCCACTACCTTCAGATTCAGTAAAGCTTTTGGAAAAGATAAGGGGGGCACAGTGGAGCAGGGAGAGTGGTGGTGGAAGGAATTAAAAGTGAGTATTACAATGCAATTAGCCCAGAGTTCAGTGGAGATGGGGAGGTGAGCGCCTGCTCGGAGACTGGGCTCAGAAATCCCAGGAAGAGGCTAGCAAGGGGCAAGGGGAGGGAGGCAGCCCGCATCCGAGGGGACACAGAGTTCAAAACTCATTCAGGCCAGCAAGGATTAGGGGTAAAGGTTTACGTCAGTCTTCTCTCCTGAAATCTGTGCTTTGCCACACCCCCAACCCCACATCTGGTACTGAGTCCACCTCCAAGGCCGGGGCTAAGACCTAGCTAGGTATGTGGAAGAGGGAAGAGCACCGAAATGGGAGTCAGATGGGCCTGGAGTCTAGCCCGGCCCCCTCCCTGACTCCCTGTGTCACTTCCAAGCACCTGTCTTTTGAAGAGATGAGATCCTGGATACCCAGTGCTCTGCCCAGTGCTTGGCACAAGTCTGAGCTCAGTGGTTGCTGATTGCCCTCCACCCCAAGCCCCAATTTACTCATCAGGGTGAGAAAAATTTTACTTCCCTTCTGGCTTCAGTCTTTTTCTATAAAATAGGTGAGGCTGGGTGCAGGGTCCTTCCAGTGGTGACCCCTGAGATTCTGGCCCCAGTGGGAGACTGGGCAGCTGCTTCATCCAAAGGTGGGGCCCGAGACTCTGGCTGTGCCCAGTGGAGGGGGCACCACTCCAGGAAACCCTGGAGGGCTGGCAGGGCTGGGAAACAGCAGCAGGTGTGAATAGAGGTGGGTCATAAAGACAGATAAGGCTTGGGGAGGAAGAGGACAGGCTCCGTGTGGTGTGAGGACAACAGGGGAGATAGTCCAGGGGGAATGGGAAGACCCCTCGTGCCATTGTGCTCCACCGTGGGCTCACAGGTCCCCAGTTTCATCCCGACAATGTGGTTTGGGTTCCCTACCCCCTCGTGCTGCCTCAGGCCCTCTTCTCAGCAAAGTCCTTCCCAGGACGGCTCCATCTCAACCAGCCACACGTCCCTGATTTCTCTTGGCCAGCAGGAGGCGCTCTAGGAGGCCTGCTCCATATTGCCCCCGTCACTGAGGAAGCTCCAGTTTCCAGAAAAGGTGTTCCCGCCATGGTGGCCTCCCTCAGGGATGGGTCTTTCCACAAGAAGAACCGTGGGCTGGGAGTCCGGGAGACCTGGGATCCAAGAGGGTGTGGCTGAGACCCCACTGCCACCACCCTAGGCCAATAATTTCTCTGGGCCTCTGGGGACTCCTGGGAGACAGCAAGATGGAACACTGCAGTGTGAGGCTGGTCCAGCTCTGAATTCTAGGGGCTGGAGGGGAGGGCCTCCTGGAAGACTGCCTGCAGAAGGGCCTTCTGGGAACACTTCGTCGCCCTCATGTTGGTGCCCCTTCAATCTCCCAGCCTATTTCAGTCCCCCGCCCTGCTGCCTTCCTCCTCTTATTGTGTCTCCTGCCATCTTCAAGCCTCTCATTACCCGCTGCTGGTTGCAGCAAAGTCTGGGGCTTTTCAGCTGCCACGGGGACACCCCCGCTCACAAGAGCCCAGCTGCTTGTCTCCCTCTGCTACCATTTGGGGGTCCCAGGGCCCAGTCTTGAGAAATTTCTTCCTCAGAGCTGACCTGGTCCTCTTTCACTGCAGAATCTGTGTTCCTCTGATTTGTGTCAAGGGACACATGGAATAGTCTGTCCCTGTCTCTGGAGTCTCACATTCTGGGAGAGGGAGAGGAAGAGGAGAGGGTCCAGGTCCTGGCCTGAATCATAATTTATCTCTAAGAGAGATGAAAATTCAGAGTGAGGTTGAGGCCCGCGGAGGTGGGGGGGGTGGGGGTGGGGTGCTCAGTAAAGGTGATGGGGCCTCACCAAAGACGGGGCTCAGAGGAGTGGGAGGGGGCCTGGGCACTCAGCTCTTTCCAGGCCATTGACCCTCCCAACGGAGAGCTTTTTTCTCTACTCTTGCCACTAAACAAATAATTGTTAAAGGGATGGAACTGTCATAAAGTCCACGCCCGTTCCTCTCCCCACTCTGTGCCCATCTGTCTTTATCATAACTGGGGCAGCCATGACCACCCAGGCACCAGACCTGAGTCATTAGCCTTCAACCTGGACAGCTGGCCCCCGGGCGTGGAGTCCCCTCACCCCTCACCATCAGCCTGGCAGCTGGGTAGGAGGACAGAGGAGTCAGCAGGGGAGAGGAGGCAGGGTGGGGGAGGGCCCCTAAGGTGAAGGAGGAACCACTGGGGTGTGAGTATAGACAAAGCCCTCACCCCCACCTGGTTTGAGGAGACTCAGCCTGGGCATTTCCCTTTGCCTTCTAGTTCATGGGTATCTTTAAAACCTCTAGGAGGACAGCAGTTCCAGGAAGGGCTTGCATGGGTGCGGGCTGGGGTGAGCATGGCCCAGCACAGACCTGCCTGGGACTGTGGGATGTGGCCAGGCTGGGGAGGACAGATTGCAGAGCAAGGTGCCAAGGTGAGGGGACTCCTCTGGGTTTAGGCTCCTCAGAGGCCCCAGTGCTCCGGGAGAGATCTGGGCTCAGTCAAGGTTGATCTGCCCCAGCCTCGCCTCTCCTCTGCTGTCCAGGGACCACTGAGACTAGATGCCCTCACTGCCAGGACGTTTCCAGTCTCCCAGATTCTCCCTGTCCAGTGAGAGTTTTATCCAGCAGCTAAACTGATTAGGCTGAAAGCAAACATGACCTTCACCTTCCACTACTCAAGTCTATCCTGGGGCTCCCACTGCCCTCAGGATCATGCCCAGCTCCTCGGGACCCTGTCCAGGCTTGCTCCCTGCTGTCTAGCCACACTAAATTTCTTGCAGTTGGGCCATCGAGCAGCCAAACGTTCTTTCCCTCCTCTGAGCCTCGACACATGCAGGTCCCCCTGCTTGCACATCCCTTCCTGTCTGCCTTGAAAACCTCTGCATGTTCTTTAGGACCCAACTCAGCATTGCCTCCTCCAGGAAGCCTTCTCTGACACTAACGCCATGCAGGACAGTTGTGAGATGCATGGAAGGTGATTCACTCATTGGATGGGGGAGGTGAGGAAGAGGGAGGTAGCTGGGACAGTTTGTGGACAAGCTTACAACAGACCCGGTGGGTGGTTGTGCCTCTTTATGTAGTGGAGAGAACAAGTTCAGATTGGGACTGGGTGCCTTTGACGACATCAGGGACATCCAGGACAGGCTTCCAGGAGGCCTCTGGGTACCGGGGTCTGGAGCTCATGAGAGTGGGACCTGGAGTCAGGAGGCCATGAGCACAGAAGAGAGAGTTTTGTGCAGAAGAAAGGCGGAGGATGGACTCTTTCGTCAGGCTCCCGGGGTGGTGGTGGGGGGGGCACGAGGCAAAGGCAGCTTCTGGTCTGGGCGGGGGGTTGGGAAAGGGGGAGTGAGGTGTCAGGGGGATGTAGCCCCTTGGTTTACAGACCAGCAACATAAGGACCAGCACATCTTGTGGTTGCCCAATAACCATACTGCAGGAGGCCAAGTGGCTGGGTGGGCTAAGTAAGAGGGGGTTTGGCTGAGGGTCATGGAGGCAAGCCCCTGCCTCCAGGAAGCCCCAGTCTTCAGCAATTGAGTCATCAGGAAACATGGCTACATTGCTCTCCTGCCACCCTAGATTCCCATTCCCTATTCCCAGCTGGACAGAGCAGAGCTGGAGCCTAGCTCTCCAGGAGCCTCATGGTCCAGGGTGTGAGGGCTGGAAGGTAGGAGACACCACTAGTTCTTGTAGATTCTGAATCTACAGGAGGCCAGGAGTGAATGGATCCAGCTCAGAATGCTGCATGACCTTTACCAAGAGGTGCAACCTCTTTGCCTTTGATTTCTCTAGAGGCCTCAACCTGATCGGGAGACTTGGAGGCCACCCCGCCTCTCTTATCCTCATCTGGCCTTTGCTTGGCTCCCCTTAGTGACCCCGGATGCCCACACTGGCGTCCCAGCCCCCCCAGGCTTCTCTTCTCTTTAGGTCAGGCAGTTCCTACAAACACAATTAAGTGGAGGCAGCATGAGGGATGAGGAACCCAGGACATTTAATCATCGGGGAGGGACAGTTGGTGAAAAATCAGGCACTTAATTAAGCAGGAAGAGCTAGAGGCCAGAGGAAGGGTAGTATGTGTGGCGAGCGCAGATAGAAGCTCATTCTTCCTACACGACCTCCCCTCCCCACCCCTCCATCACACCTACGCCCATTCATGCCAATCCCTTTGGAAGTTCACCCCCCTCAGGTCTTTAGGAAGGTTCGAGCACATTAGTTAGGAGTATGTGCTCTGGTGCCAAGTGCCTGGGTTCAAATCCCGACTCTATCACTTATTAGCCCCGAGACCTTGGATATGTTCTCAACCTCCACCTGAAAATGGAAATGATGATAATATTGAATTCATGGGATTTCTGGGAATTCCAAGTTAAACCAGACACGTTGTTTGGACTGTGCATGGCACATGGGGAATGTAGTATAAAATTTAATCATGACAACTATCCCTGGAGTCCTCCTGTGCTTAGCACCGCAAGTTGCTGTAGAATGTTTTCTTTTTCTTTTTTCTTTTAATTGAAGTATCATTGACACACAGTGTTACACTAGTTTCAGGTGTATAGAAGGGCTTTCTGAGGGTAGAGATGGTTAGGATTCTACTCTCCTCCATACTCTTTCTCCCTGGGAGGCTCAGAGAGGTAGATCACTTGCCCAAGGTCAAGTCGTAGCCACAACAGGATTTCAGAGCTAGGTAGCCTAGCTCTGAGCCCTTGCTTGACTTGCTCTGGGGGAACTGTGCTGGGCCCCAGGGTTCCAGCAAGGGGCGCCAGAGGCCAGACTGTGGCTGCCTGCCCCTCTATGTGGCGGGTCAGCGTTCCCATCTCTTTTATTTGTGTCCTCCTCGTGTCCACCCTACAGCAGGTCAGATTGTCTAGATCCTTGCAGATGTGCAGGGTCGAGCCGGCTTTGTGTCCTCTGGTTGGGGCCTGCTCCTTTTTGATCCGGGGACTGAGAGCTGGGAGGGTGTCCTTTTCAGAGAGGCTGTGGTCTCCCGGAAGCGGCTGGGCTGCAGCGGACTGGGTCCCACAGACCTGCCCGGGAAGCCGTTGGCCAGGCTGATGGCTCCACTGGCTCCTGACACCCAAGGTAAGGGCCGGGACCTGGGCAGCGGCAGGGAGGGACTGTGGTCCTGCTCCCCAGATCACGTCTGTCTTCTAGCCCTGTCTTCATCTTTGTCTCCTTCTTTCTCTTGCTCTGTGTCTCCAGCAGTTCCTCCATCTAATTCTCTCTGTTGTGCTACTAACCTCTCTGAGGCTCAATTTCCTGATATGTAAAATGGGGATGAGAGAACCTGCCTTGAGGGGGTGTTTTGAGGAGGAGCAAATGAGATAACGCATGTTAAGGGCCTGCCACACACTAGGGCTCAGTGGCCAGTGGCCGCAGTGATCATGTGCTTGTGTCTATTGCTTGATGGGCTGCGTTGTTGTCATGCTCTCTCTGTCACTGTCTCTGTTTTTCTTTCTCTTCCTCTCCACGCCTCCTGTCCGCCATGTCTCTCTGCCTCGTGTCTCAGTCTCTCTAGGTCTCTGTCCTCTGTCTCGATGTGGAAAGTGCACAAGACTGGGAGTCAGGAGACCTGACTTGCTGTGTGATCTTGGGCAAGTCACTTCCCCTTTCTGTACCTCAGTTTCCCAATCTGTAAAATAGGGGTGCTCAGCCTTACCTGCTTCCTGCCCTCTCAGGGTTGCTGGGGGGTGGGGCTCACAGAAGAGTTGTGAAGTGAGGGGGCTTCCTTCCATGCAGGGGACATTGCTGTGGTTTTTCTGTTGCTGCCTCAGGACCCCCTGTCTCTCTGGGTGTCTCTGTGTCTCTGTGCCAGCCTCTCTGTCTGTGTCTTTGTCTCCCTCCCTGGGGCTTGGCTCTGTATCTCTGAGCCTCATTGGCCCTGCAGGACCACCTCATTGCCCTCTCCCCCTCAGTGCTGGTCATGCCGCTCGTGGACAAGGAGGCTGGGGCTGTGGCAGCCGTCATCTTGGTAAGAACAGTGTGGGGTGGGATTGGGGGAGAGAGGAACAAGGGAGGAACAGGGGATGGAGCCTCTCTGGGTGTGTGTGTGTGTGTGTGTGTGTGTGTGTGTGTGTGTGTATGTATGTAGAGCAGCAAGCTGGACTGGAGTGGGGGAAATGGGGATCTGGGAGGAGTCTGGGCTTTTCCCACACCCCAGCTCTCTGTCCTACCTTGAATGGGCAGGACGAAATCATCGGCCCTGTCAGCAACATTCAGAGATATGTACAAGCCTCTCTTGTACTTCTCTGCCCAATTGGAGCTATCTGTGCAACCCTGACCTTGCTTCCTCTTTGGCATCCTCCCTGCTGGGTTGGGGCAGGGGGCTGTGTCCACAGAAGGCCTGACAGACACTGAGGAAGGGTGGATGGATATGTTGCCGACAAAAAGAGCCAGTATGAGAAGGCCCGTCAGATTCCGGTGGCTGGAGCTCAGGAGCACGAGGGGGCCCACTGGGAGGGGCTGCCTGGGAAAGCATCCAGCCCCACCTCTGATGCTGGCGACGATGGGCGGGCTTCCTGGAGGGGGTGATGGAGGGGAAGGGGCTTCAACAGCAAAGGGGGGATGCGCTGCCTGGCGGGGCGGGGCTGTGAATGGGGGGAGCCCGGGGTAGTGGGAAGGTGGGCAGTCCGGCAGGGAACCCGAACCCAGACTCCCCCTGCCCTCTGCTGCCCCTTAGCGGAGCTCACCAGCTTTCTGCTCCACCAGCGGAGCTTGGCTGAGCCTAGCGGGGCTGGTTCAGCCACTCTTTCAGGCTCTTCTCCCATAAATCAAATCCTCCTGTCCTAGGAACCGAGGGTTGGCGCCCCCCAATGGCCATTATTGGGGGACCGGCTTCACCGAGGCAGCCACAGCCCCAATAAGGCTCAGACCTGGGGGCGCGGACAGATGAAGAGGGGGTCCTGTGGGACTCCTCCCGAGCTCATTAAAACGGAATTAAAGGTTTCTGAGGCGCCTGACCTTTCCGGAGCTGCTGGCGGGGGAGGGCAGTGGGAGTGGGGGCCGGCCGCGGGAAGGGGGGGATGAGGAGAGGAAGGAAGGAGTGCTTGGCTTGGTCTCCTCGGCGCCCCATCTGCCTGACTGAGGGAGCCGCCGGCCCCTCGGTTTCTCCCACAAGCTGCTCCCCCACCCCCAGCTTCTGTTCCCGCAGGGGACGGATCTGCTGTTGGCACAGAGTTCCTTCTCAGCGCGGCTTCCCTCCCTCTTTTGGTCCCAATCTGTGCCAGAGCCGGTGGCTTGGAAGAGGCTCAGGGCTGGGGGCAACGTGCAGAAGTGGGCGGTGGGAGGGGGTAACTCGGTGGCCCACCTCTGTTGAGGGAGAAAAGTCTGAGGGTGCCAGAAGAATTTCCTGTGGCGGTCTAGTGAGGGCGAGGTCAGAAGGGAAGCCACTCCAGGAAGAGGAGGACGTTCGGAGTTTGTTCATCTTGCTGGGAAGAGGATGGCTGCCATGACTGCAGCTCAGCTTGGCTCAGGTTGGACCCAGAGTCCAGGTTTCTGCCTTCACCTGCGGGAAGAAAGGCCTGTGTGTATATGTGTGTTGTAGGCTGCGGAAGGGGAGGCGGCCAGCCTTACTCACATTCAGTATACCCTAGAAACCCCTGCTCTGGGCATCCAGGCTGGGTGCTGGGGCAGAGAGCGGAGTGAGACCCATTTGCACCTTCTAGAAGCGGTCTTCTAGACGACTTCTAGAAGTGGTCAGCTTCAGGTGACCACTGGCCAAATGAAATAAATGCAGCTGGCAGGTGCTCTGGTGGCAGAAGCTGGAGCACCAAGGGGTGCCTCATAGTGGAGGTAGCATTTGAGTGGGGCTTTGGGGCATAGGTAGGAGGTTGACAGACAGAGAAGAAGGGAAAGGATATTCTAGGAGTAAACAGCATGAGCCAAGGCAGGGTGGGGAGAAGGGTGGTTGGGAGAAGAGTGATCCTGGTGAGGCTGAGGCTTGGGGTGCACGGTGCTGAGCAAGATGTCACCTGGTCCTCTGGCTGCCAGGAAAAGTTCCCAACAACTAGCTTCCCACCTCCTCAAAGGCCCCGGGCAGCTCTTTTTCTTTTTTTCTTTTTCTTTAAGAGCTCTTGAAAGGTGCTTAAATTATTCAGTCTGCCTCTCCTCCAAGCCTGTGCCTCAGGTAGAAGTGCAATTCCCCAGGACACCCCTCTCCCCGATGCATACACATCTGCTAGGTCCTGTGTCCCCCTGGATCTCACATGCTTCCAGAGGCGGCACAGGCTGCCCCCGACCCCCTAGCTACAACCAGATCCTGATGGCAGAGGGCAGAAGGGTAAAGGGGATGCCACAGGGTGGAGATTTGGGGAGGGCTGATTCACCAGCTCCATCCTCAACAAGCCCCACTCCTTTCTCAGACTCTGCTCTTGGTATCCATTTATCCATCCTTCCATCTGTCCGTCCATCCTCCCACCCATCTATCAGTCAGAGACCCATTTCTCGGGCATTGCCAGGCATGGTGTGCTAGGTGCTGCCAACAGAGCAGTGACTGACCTCTGGCTTCGCAGATCATACAGCCTGGAGGTGTCGGGAGACAGACATCAAACAAGTGAGCCAAACAGGGATAGAATTGCAAATGATGGCAAATACTGGCAAGGAAACAGGGAGCCCGGCAAGGAATATTTGTGCCTGATGGAGACACTGCGGGTGGAGGGCTGTCTGAGGACTGTGCCGACCAGGTGCAGGGCTGCGTGGCTGAGTGCTGGGCATCTGCTGCTCAAGGTGCCTGGGCGGTAGATTCTTCATGTGCAAAGAGTCCTTAGCTCTGTTCTTAGTTCTGGGATGAGAAGTCCCTGGAGAGGGTGGCCCTTGGTCTCTGGCATCGGATGCATGATTTGTGCCCATGCTTCCCTCCGGCCCTGCCAGCCACATTGGCTCCTTACATGAGGACGACGTGTTCATGCGATTAGCCACACTGAACTTGGTGAAGGTGAGAGGTTTGAGGGCTGTGCTGGGTTTCAACCCTCTCTGCAGCCCCAGTGCCCACAACTGAGTGTTCCCACGGGGCCCCAGACACACTCCCTGATTAGCAAGAGTAGGCTGCAATTGTGTGTTCCTGTGGGTGAGCAAAAAGCCATGCATGAGTGCTGGTGATTGTATGTTTGCCTATGGCGGGGGCAGGAGCGTGTGCATGGCTCTTGGCTATGTGAACCCAGGTGTCCTGTGTACGGGTCTGAATGTGTCCATATGGATGGTGTGTATGCTGTGGGTGTGGGTGTGTGGATGCCTTTGAGTTTGGGACTCTACTCCATGTGTGCCCACACGCCTGAGCATCTCCATGGGAAAGTGAGCGTAGGGGCGGGTGCTGAGGCTTTTCAGGAGAATGTGTGTGGGCTTGTACATAGGCTGGGTGGGGATGGGCTGAGGCAGCCCAGGAGCCTCTGCTGGGCTGGGGGGTGGAGTGTCCAAGGGGTACAGGAGATCGTCCCTGTCTCCAGTTTTCTGAAGCTCTCCTTCGGTCTCCCAGCTCTGTGTTGGGACCAGGCTGTGTTGTCAACCCAGGAACTGGTTGTCGCATAGTCCCGGAGGGGTCCCAATCTTCCCTTTTCCTGAGAGATGGGTCCAGGTGGAAGGAACAAGAAGGATAGCCTCCCCCATCTACTAACAGTAAAATACTGACATGTTTGTGTAAGCCATACACAAATCAACCATGCTCCCAGCCTCTTTCAACTCCTTGTCCTGCAGGAGTCCTAGATGGTAGCACTTCGTCCAGGACTTAAGCTGCAACAACCATCTCTGGTCCACAGATGCTAGAGTCTGCCATGGATCCCCAGTACAGTGAAGATAAAGTCCAATTCTTTCGCCTTGGACTCAAGGCTCTTCCCCCTGTGGCACTGTGGATCCTACCCCTGCCCTGTTCCTCCCATCCCCATGCCACCTCTTAGCCAGCCCTGCCAGGACACCCCTGGCTGCAGTGTCCCCTCTCTTCAGGCTCTACCTGTCCTCCCCATAGTTCAGTGCCAGTTCTTGAAGCCTCCATAATGCCCTTCCCCTCGGAGCCCCCACAACCCTGAGGTTCCCACCCACACCATCTGCCCTCTCCTACTTCCTCAGGTCTGAGGTTCTGCACCCCACCCACTGCATCCCCCACTCCATCCCACCCCAGCCAGACTGTGAGCTTTCCGACAACCTGCTGGGCTCCTCCTCTCCATCTGCTCCAGGCAGGGGACCTAGAGCAGAGGCGGATGGGGGCTGCTGCGTGGGGAGGGAGGATGAAGGAGGGACCCCAGTGCAGTCACCATGGGGAGCCCTGCAGGTGGCAAGCAGCCCTGAGTAGGCACAGGAAGCTGGTGACGCAGGGGGGGAGCCTAGCTGGCAGGACCTGCTGTGGGCTCCCAGACTGCCACCACCCCCCACCCCTCAGTTTTCTTACCAAGTGCCCATGCAGGGGTCAGGGAAGAGTGTTCACAAAGTATAGAAGATGCACTAAGGGTATTCCTCATGATTGACACGGGGAAGTTGGATGATAGACGATGGGGGATGGAAGGGCCGAGAATGGATCCTGAGGGGGGAAGGTATGGGCAGACTAGGGGAGGGAGTGATCGGTGCTCTCCCAGACTCTGCCACTTTCTGCTGTGTGACCATGGGCAAGGCAATACAACCTTTCTGGGCCTTGGTTCATGTGCAGGATGGAAGCTTGCCTTCTGGGCTGGTGAGAATCCCATACATGTAAGGCAAGCACTTTATCACTCCATTCATCCATTCTCCCAACCTTCCTCCCAAGTTCTTTAGGCTCGGCAGATGCATCATAAATGCTGAAACTCTTCCCTTACTGCAGACTTAAGGGCAGCTCAAGCCTCAGCTCGGAAAGTATGGAGCTGGGGGCTGAGGCTAATACCACTGATTCCATGATCAGCGCCTAAGGGGCTCCATGGCTGGGAGATGGAAAGGGGTCCAAGCTCACCCCCCCTTTCCCCCACTGGACACCTGGGTTGTGCTGTTAATGGGACAGTGTCTGAAAAGGCAGAGATCAGACAGTTTCTTTCTTTGGATTAGCCCTAGAAGGCTTCCTGGAGGAGGGGATTTTCCTGGAGCCATCTGCTTGGTCAGAAGGATAGGCTTATCGTTGAGGCCCACAGACTGGGGTGTGGATGTGTTGGTGGTGACAGGTGTATGCTGGGCATGGGACAGGAGCCTAGGGGAGGTCACAGGTGGTCCCCCTCTCATATTCCTTCAGGTGCACTGTGGCCAGCTGAGCGACAGTGAAGAGTGGAGCCTGCAGGCGGTGGAGAAGCATGTGAGTGGGGGTAGGGCTGGGTAAGATGGGGGCCGCTGAAGACCTCACCACAACTGGTAGGAAGATGATCTGGCCAGGGAACTGGACAGACCTGGGTTCCTGTCCACCATCTTTGGGTCTTGTGACTTTGAGCAAGTCACTTAACCTCTCTGGGCCTCAGTTTCACATCTGAAAATGAGGATAAGGATAGCACTGACTTGCTTATGGTACAGTGAGATAAGGCAAGTCAGATACCTTGTCAATACTTAGGAAGGACTATGTACTTAATGATCCTGAGACTGTAGGAGTTTGTGACTTTAACAAGGCCTTCCAACTCCCTGAGTGTCAGAGAAGCCGAGAAATCTGACCCCACCCCGTCTAGTAAGAGCCTGGAGGCCAGCCAGGGGGACAAACCCTGTCCCTAGCTGTTCAAGAACTGAAGGATGCTCCTGGGGCACTGGGAGCCCACGGGTGGGTGGAGCGCTAAGGGTTGAATTGTTTGGGACGGGGGTCGGGGCAAGAGCACCGCAGGACAACGGAGCAAAGGCGAAGGTCCCCAGGCGGCGGCCGCGAGCGTCGTACAGGTGGGGCGAGTGACTCGATGACCACTCGGCTTGTCCCAGGCCCTGGTGGCCCTGCGAAGGGTGCAGGCCTTGCAGCAGCGCGGGCTCGGCGCGGCCTCCGAAGCGGTCCAGAATCCCCAGGCGGCGGCGGTGATGGCAGACCAGAAGGGCGGCGTCGCGTACACCGACCAGGACAGGAAGATCCTACAGCTGTGCGGTGAGGACCCGGCGGGGGCGGGGGCGAGGCCCCTGAGCCCGACAGGATCTAACCTGGAAGGGATGGGCTTATGGGGTGGGGCACGCCCGGGATGGGGGGACCCGAGTGGCAAGTGGAAGGGAGGTCTACGGGCCGGCGGCAGGTGCAGCATCCCTGGGGGAGTCAATGAGTCTTCCCTCTGCCCCGCGCCTCCCCACTGCAGGGGAACTCTACGACCTGGACGCCTCTTCCCTGCAGCTCAAAGTCCTCCAATATGTGAGTGCACGTGCTTCTCCCCTGCCCCCGGTGGTCCTCCAGGGACCTAGGGCCCTTCTCAATCAGATTCTAGCGCCCCGCCCTCCCCTCCTCCTACCTGAGGAGCCTTGGAGAGGCGAGAGGGTGGGGAGTGGGGGTGGCCCCAGATCCGCGGTCAGCCGCTCCCTTGGTCCCTGCCTCTCAGCTGCAGCAGGAAACCCAGGCATCTCGCTGCTGCCTCCTGCTGGTGTCCGAGGACAATCTCCAGCTTTCCTGTAAGGTGAGGGCCCAGGTCCACTGTGGATTGGAGCGGGGGGCTGGGACCGGGGTCTCCGAGGGGAACAGCCTTGCCCACCCTTTAACCGGTGCCGCCACTTTGCCCCTCAGGTCATTGGAGATAAAGTGCTACAGGAGGAAACCAGCTTTCCCGTGAGTCCCCCATCCATCCTCAGTGTTGGGAGTCTGTGGGAGGAGTTAGGGCCAGTGAGGGGCTCCAGGGAGCTGGCCAGAGAGACGGGGATCTCTGCTAGAATCACTCGGAACCTGCTGGAATTATCTGGATCTTGGAATCTATTTAGAAATGTTATGAGAGACCACAACCTGTCATCAATGGGATCCATTAGGAGAGATCTCTTACAATCTATAGAAAGGCTTACTTGGGACCAGTTCACTTCTGCTGGAACATTTCTGGATTTGGCTCTCTTAGAATCTGTTGAGTTCCACTCTCTGTGGAGTTTACTTTTCTCTCTTCTAAGTAGGGAAGACCCTAATGTCATCCAAAGGGGATTCTGGTCAAGAGCAGAACTTCTCTCCACCCCACCTTCCACCCCAGCTCCCCAGTATTGACTCTATCCACCGTTTGGATTTCTGAAGAAGTTGCTGGAACTTCCAGACTTGGGAGGGGGGTTGAGTCTGAGGTCACCTGACCTTGGAGAGAGCTGAGCCCTGACTCAGCCTCTCCTCACTCCCCAGATGACGACAGGGCGCCTGGGCCACATGGTGGAAGATAAGAAGTCGATCCAGCTGAAAGATCTCACCTCTGTAAGCCATGGGCTGGCTGGACTGGGGGAGGAGACAAAGGGAGAGGGTCTCTGGGAGAAGGCAGCCTGCGAACAGGAGAGACAAGCCCCAGGGACTTTCTCCCAAGCCACCCCCGTGTTTAGTGCTTCCCATTCTGCAGAAGCCCCTTAGAACTGCCTGTTGCAGGGTGTGGTGGTGGGCTTGGGACAAAGCACATTCCCTCCCTCCATCCCCACCCTGACACCCCTCCCCTTTGCAGGAGGATGTGCAACAGCTGCAAAGCATGTTGGGCTGTGAGCTGCAGGCCATGCTCTGCGTCCCTGTCATCAGCCGGGCTACCGACCAGGTGGTGGCCTTGGCCTGCGCCTTCAACAAGCTTGGAGGAGACCTGTGAGTCTTGGTGGGGTGACGTGGATCAGGAGGTGGAGCTGAGAGGCTGGGCAGGGCTCTGCTAGGGCCACAGTGAGGGAAAGGCTCCAGGCAGGGGACACCATCCCAGCAGTGGTGGGCCAAATGGTTTGTTGGTGAGGAGCCTAGGGGATTCTGAAGGTGCTGCAGCTTCTTCTGGCTGAGACACAGGTCATTGGTGACTCTCCATCACCCATTTTGGCTTATTTAAAATCATGTCGAGGGGTGCCTGGGTCGCTCAGTCCATTAAGCTTCTGCCTTCAGCTCAGGTCATGATCCTAGGACCCTGGGATCGAGCCCCACATTGGGCTCCCTGCTCAGTAGGGAACCTGTTTCTCCTTCTCCCTCTGCCTGGTGCTCCCCCTGCTTGTTTGTTCTCTCTCTCTCTCTCTTTCTCTCTGTCAAATAAATAAATAAAATCTTCAAAAAAATAAAAATAAAATCATGTTGAGGTCCAAGTGAATTCCCCTTCTTTTTCCCACTTCCTCCACTTTGCATTATCTACTCTCAGAGAGAACTGGCCTTTCCCCTACTTGCCTTCACCCTCTTTTGGCACTTCTGCTGGAAACTGCCCTGATGGAGGGGTGGTGAGCTCTGGGATGGGTGAACTCTCTGGGACCCAGACAGCACCACTGACATTGTGGACAGGGGCAAAAGGGAAGAGGTGGGGGCTGGGATAAGCTGAAGGACAGTAGAGACACTGGCAGGGCAGCTCTAAGAATCCTAGAAAACACAGCGGTGGGAAGGGCAGGGTCAGGTAAAGAGGCTTGGGAAGCTATTCTCAAGAACTGAGGTCAGATTTGGGGTCTAGAAGTGGTATTGTAAATAGATTTCATGTCCTACTCCAGCTCATTACTTGGTAGGAGCTGCCTGCAAGAGTGGGCTGAGCATGGAGATTAGCTGAGTGAGAAACGGTGCTGTGACCAGTGAGCCGTGTCTGTCCTGGGCACAGGCTCCGTATGTGAGTGCTGCCACATGTGGTCCACTGCTCTCTCAGATTGTGCCTGAGTCACACAGGGAGGGAAGAGTGGGAGGTGAGTCCTGATTCCAGGATGCGGACATACTGACGAAACGCTTGGCCCCTGGGACTCCAGCAAGCAGACTAGGCTGTAGGTCCTGCAGAAAGTGGACACTGGGGATGCTGGGATGACTGAGATGTCAGAAAGCCTGGGCATGGTGTCTGCAAGGGTGAGGCAGAGATCTGGGAGTCATAGGCCTGAGGAGCAGGACCTAATGGCGTAGAGCTCTGCAGGCAGGGCAGCTAGGCCTGGGGAAGTGAAGATGGGGCTGAAGCAGAACCCATTGAGGCAGGGAAGATGTGGGATCTGTGTCATCCGTGCTTGGCGTCCTACTGGTGGGAGCATTTACATCGTTCAGCAAGCACACATCGGGCACCTACTGTGTCCAGCCCTGGACTGGTCAGGTGGCCTCAGAAAGGCCCCTCAGGAGGGGAGTGCAGAGGGAGGGGTTTCAGCAGGGGCTGTGACCTCTGGCTGCTGGCTGGGGGACTGGGCTCTGAGATGACCTTAGACCTGGAGGAGAGGTGGCATCAGAAGGGAAATGAGATGGGGCTTGGTGACAGCTCTGTAGCCATCTCTGGGTCCCACACATTTCAGGGAGTGAGTGCTGAATGAGTGTATGAGACAAGGTGGGATTCCACTCAGAGCAGGGATGGCAGATAAGCTGCCTGGAGCCCAAAGAACAGGGACCCCAGAGTTCCTTGAGCTGGGAGTGTGAGGGGGCTGGTGACCAGGGCAGACATAGAATACAGCTAAAGCACTTAGCAGACACCTCCCATTTATCTCTCTGGCACCAGTTCTGCACTGGGTGACACAGCCATGGTCCCTGCCTTCAAGATTTGAAGTTTATTTTCAGGGCGGAGAGGGAGGAGGGTGGGAAAGGTATTCTAGGCAGAGCGAATAGTGTGGAGAAAAGCGTGAAGGTGTGAAAGAGCCTGAGGTTTTCTCAGAATGGTGATGATCTCAGTGAGGCTTAGTATGAGAGACACCCATAGATATGGGGACAGAGGTGAGCGGGACCAGACTGAGGGATCTCACACGCTGTGCTAGGGAAGGTAGGGAAAGGATACAGGGTAGTGGGGACAGGGATCTAGACCCAAAGCATGAGGCAGCCAGCAGGAGTGAGGGATACCCTGGCAAAGGAGCACTGAGACCAGCCATAAAATGGGGAGAAGCCTAGGCAGGGAAATCTGGGGACCGAGAGGTCAAGATCTCAGAGGCATGCTTCTCCCCCTCATTCTTAAGGCCCCCACTTGGAGAGGCTAAACCATGTCTCCAGCGCAGATCCTCCCTAGCTTGGTCCATCCAGCCCCACAGAACTCCCTGTCACTCGGTGGCCAGATTGAATGACCTCAGCAGGACCAGGGGCCATCTTGCCAAATGGGAGTTAGCTCTGAGAGAGATGGGCTCCTCCTCACAGCCACGTTAGAATTTATGGCGGCACCAAATCACAGCCTGCAGAGTTGGAAGAGTAGGACTGACAGAAGCTGGACAAGACAGGATGGGACCACTGCCCCTCCCTGAGGCTGGTGGTCCCTGGGGAAGAGCAGGAGAATACCCAGCTCTGGCCCAAGCAAGTGTCTAGTCTGAGAGGGGAGACCCAACCTCAGTTTGGATAAATCCGAAGTCAGTGGAAGGGGACATAGCTCTGGCTTCAAGAAACAATAGTTTGAGGAGGAAAACACATTTTGGTCTGAGGGGGATTAGAGCCTTCCCCTCAGAAAGCCCCAGTCTGAGGGGGAAGCTGGCTTCAGCTGCCTATGCCGCGAGCAGCCCGGGTAGAGGGGAGTAATGGTTAGCTGATGCGTCTCTGAGTGGACATCCTGGGGAAATGGAAGCAAGGAGAAACAGGGAGGGAAGACCGCTGTCCACTGCCTCTCTGGTGACCCCCACCCCCTGCCCCAGGTTCACAGACCAGGATGAGCGTGTGATCCAGCACTGCTTCCACTACACGAGCACTGTGCTCACCAGCACCCTGGCCTTCCAGAAGGAGCAAAAGCTCAAGTGTGAGTGCCAGGTGAGTCACCTACTATGAGCTTCTCTTGGAGATGAAGTCACGCTCTCAGCCCCAGAGCGTCACCCATAGGAAAAAGCCCCTGTCTTTCTGGACTGATGGCAGGAAGGTTGGCTACCTATTGCCCTGGAGGCCGCTTAAAGTGGGAGGTGGGTTAGTGGCTCCTCAGGCCAGCCCGCCGTTGGCTGCAGGCACTGTGTGCGATCGTCCTCTAGTGTTCAACTTGGGTACTACAGCAACATCTGGGCAGCGGGAGCCCGATGTGAGGGAGAGCCTGAGACTCCAGATTACTGTGCTCCTTCACTGGGGCTGTACTTCCCACTCCTTCAGTTGGTAGCCAAATGATATAATTAGACTCTGCCAGTCCCCAGCATGACCAGAGAGCCCTAGAGGAGGAATGAGAAGACTCTGGAAACATTGGAGGCAGGGGGCTGGAGAGGGGGACCCCTCTGCAACGCCAACCCTACGATCTTCATTCCCTGCATTCCAGGCTCTTCTCCAAGTGGCAAAGAACCTCTTCACTCACCTGGGTGAGTGAACTGTCCTCCTCCATGCCCAGCTGTGGGTGGGAGTGGGAGTGGGCGTTTTGGGGAGGAAAGGTGAGAAGGCTTGTCCTTGGCACTCTAGCCTGGTCTCATCACTGCCGTCCACGCTTCTCCCACCCACAGATGATGTCTCTGTCCTGCTCCAGGAGATCATCACAGAGGCCAGAAACCTCAGCAATGCTGAGATGTAAGCGAATCTACCTCAGGGTGGGGCAGCAGAGGCCCCAGTCCTCAGGCCTCATCCCCTTTTTCCTTTTCCCTCTCCCCTCCCCCCAACAGCCTCCATGTGGGACCCTGTCATGTTTTGTATGATCCTTTATTTCATGCTTGTGTCCCTTACTAGTAACGTCCAATGACAGTGGAGGGGGGGCTCCCTTTGCTGGCTACGGATCCCCAGCTCCTAACACAGTGCCTGGCACACAGTAGCCGCTACAAGGAGGAAAAAAGAAAATCATTGGGGTGAATTTATGTCTGGAGTCAGCCAGCCCTCCAGAGGGTCTCGTAAGGGAGCACTCCTTCCAGGCTTCAGAAATCTGGGCTTTGCCCTAAGTCGTGAGAAGTGGGGGGGGGGGGGGGGGGGGGGGTTGGTCAGAGAGGGGTGTCAGGGCGCTGTGGACTGAGGCTATCTCCCCACAGCTGCTCCGTGTTCCTGCTGGACCAGAATGAGCTGGTGGCCAAGGTGTTCGACGGGGGTGTGGTAGATGACGAGGTGAGGCGCGGCCGCGCGGAGGGCGGGTGGGGCCGTAGTTCTGGGAGCCAGGAGTCCGCAGGGCGGCCAGGGAGCAGAAGGGACAGTCGACGGTCCGCTCCCTGGCGGGCCGCTGACTTCCTCCCTACTCCGTTACCGCCCCGGCAGAGCTACGAGATCCGCATCCCGGCTGACCAGGGCATTGCGGGCCACGTGGCAACCACCGGCCAGATCCTGAACATCCCAGACGCGTACGCGCACCCGCTTTTCTACCGCGGGGTGGACGACAGCACGGGCTTCCGCACGCGCAACATCCTCTGCTTCCCCATCAAGAACGAGAACCAGGGTGCGAGCTCCGGGCGGTTCCGGGAAGAGGGGCGGGGCCTGAGCAGGATGGGGCAAAGCAGAGCGGAGGGTTGGCGACCCTTCCCCACCGTCCTAGAGTCTCAGAGCAGAAAGGCCTTGTGGTTACCCAGGCCGGGACGTCTCTTGAGGAGACCCTGGGAGGGCAGACGCCACTGGACACACTCAGCGGCTGGTGCTAGCCCCTCTCTGGTCCCCAGAGGTCATCGGTGTGGCCGAGCTGGTGAACAAGATTAACGGACCATGGTTCAGCAAGTTCGATGAGGACTTGGCGACAGCCTTCTCCATCTACTGTGGCATCAGCATAGCCCATGTGAGTGGGGACAGGGCCTGGAGCCAGTGCAGGCCGTATTGTTATCCTCTCCTCATTGGCTTTGTCCAGAGCACGGGTCTGTGACTCGGAGTTCTTGCTCTGGACAGTGCCTGCTGGTCACCTCTGGCCTGTTTCCCATCTGAAAAATCAGGATACTGTTACTATTTACTATCTTGTCCTGTTAGCCTTCTAGGATCAGGGAACACTCCAGTTGTCATTATTGCCCATCCCTTCCCAAAGCAACCTCAACCCAAGCCCCTGGTTAGTTTCTTTTTGGGAAACATTGGGTCTCATTGTCCAGAATTGGCAGTTCTGGCTCGGGGAAGCCAACCACTAGGTTCCTGAGGCTCTCCCACTTCCTTGCTTCTCTTTCCCTGCTTTGGGACTCAGACTCCATGACTGAAGACTGGGGCAGGCTCAAGAGGGGGTGCAAAGTGCCAGATCAAATGCCAAGAAGACCTGGGGAGGAGGAGCAAGGGGAGGGAGGTTTGAGGGGAAATCGGAGGGGGCTCCCTACTCTGGGCTGGAGCTTGAAGGCTCGGACTAGGGTCAGCATGGGACAGGAAGGGGGTTCTGTCTGACCCTTTTGTCCCTGTCCTGGGCATTCTGAGATTTCATAGCCACTTTGCTTGAGCCCCATCTTTCCCTCTCTCCCCCAGTCCCTCCTATACAAGAAAGTGAATGAGGCCCAGTATCGCAGCCACCTAGCCAACGAGATGATGATGTACCACATGAAGGTGAGGCCTACACGGAGTCTCTGTCCTTCTTCTCAGAATCCCAGGGTCTCTTGCAACCCACCTGTTTCTTCCCCGCCTCCCAGTTCCTCAGGGGCCCAGGACCAGCCTGGGTTTTCTGATTGCCCTCTCTTAAAGATAAGATTAGACCCAGAGCAATGCCAGGCCTCCTGTTCTCCTGTTTTCCTTCAAGGCAGCCTCTTTCAAGCAGGTTCTGGTTTAGCCCCAAGGCTGGCAGCAGGACCCAGCCCAGGGAGGAACTTGGTTCAGCCTGATGTTCCCCACATCTGGGGAGAACTTCCACCTTAAGAATCACTGAAGGCTAGGAAGCTCACTCAGGGCCCTCTGCCAGCTCCCCTAGGTACTGTGGTCCTACAGTCCTCCACAGTCTTCTGATAGCCTGTCTCATTCCCAAACTCAGTTTCAGAAAAACGGTCCCAGGCTTTAGTTCAAAGTGTGTGGTGGTCATTTTCCTCTCACCTATGTCCAAATCAAAGGGTCCCAGACTTTTTGGGTAGGGTCAAAGCTGTGGTTGGAAGGACTGAGGTTAGACTCTGGGACATTCCCCCTGAGGAAGGAACCCTCAAGTTAGTGTCTGTGAAAAGGCTGGCGTTATTTGGGGGGGTATTGTGAAGGGGTGTTCTCTGTCTATGCTGAGGATAGGCTGTTACAGATGGGGTTTCTCACGGGCAAAGAGGCAGTAGGTGGGCTGCAGTCAAATGCTCTACCACTGAGCTATACCCCCAGTAGGTGGGCTGGACGACGGGGATCTCTTGCCCAGTGAGGGTGCATTTTGGGTGGGTCCCCCCAACCATGGGATTTTGAGGATGAGGACACTGGGTGGGGGTGGAGGTCATCCTCTAACACCCTGGTTGGTCCCCTCTAGGTCTCTGATGATGAATACACCAAACTCCTCCATGACGGAATCCAGCCTGTGGCTGCCATTGACTCCAACTTTGCCAGTTTCACCTACACCCCTCGCTCTCTGCCCGAGGATGACACTTCCATGGTGAGCTGGTCCTTCCCCGTTTGACTGTAAGAGGTGGAGGATGTCAGCCAGAGATTTAAGTTAGACGTGGACAGGAGCTTCCTGGCAAGAAGGTCATCACCAAAGACTAGAGAGCCTCCCTTGGAGATGGAGTGGGCATGTGGTCTGCCAGCATGGACCACGGGGCCTTCCCAGGGCTCAGGGGCTGGACTGGATGACCGCCCAAGGCTGCTCCAGAACCATCAATGCCCAGGGCATGTGGTCTCAGGGTTAGCAGGTCCTCCCTGGTTTTCTAAGATTTTGTGTGAACTTGGTTACAAGAGTTCTTAGATCCCATTTCTGAAAGCTCATGGCTCTGAGAATGCTTGGCTCTACCATTTCGTGGTTCTCTGGGGTTTTGGTTTTTGGTTTTCGGGGGTTTTTTTTGTTGTTGTTGTTGTTTTAATGGTTCTCTGGTTTAGATCTAAAGTGCTAAGATTCCAAAATTCTATAGGCTTCAAGAAGGCCCAAGGCAGGGGAATCATTTCAAAACTGACAGTCCTTCTGATCCCCTGCTTTTGCTCTCTCCAGGCCATTCTGAGCATGCTGCAGGACATGAATTTCATCAACAACTACAAAATCGACTGCCCGACGCTGGCCCGGTGCGCGCCCCAGCCTTCCCCTCCACTGGAGGGGAGCCCCAGGCTTTGCCTCACTCTGTCCTCTACTGTCATATCCATTGCCCCAGCACTCTGGGAAGGGGTCTCTGAGGATGACTGGGAGTGGCCTGGTGTGTCAGAGTGGGGCAATTCCCAGCCTCTGGGACCATGAGTAAAGGAAAGGAATGGGGCAAGGCAGACCCTGAAGGGCTTTCTGGAGAAGGAGAGCCTGAGGCCCCTCTGCTGCTCTCTCTCCTCCCCCCAGGTTCTGTCTGATGGTGAAGAAGGGGTACCGGGATCCCCCCTACCACAACTGGATGCACGCCTTTTCTGTCTCCCACTTTTGCTACCTGCTCTACAAGAATCTGGAGCTCTCCAACTACCTCGAGTGAGTGGCTGGGCCAACCTATCCTCCCTGCCAACGTCTGGCAGCTGCTGGAGTCCCCTTCCCAGTGTGGCAGGCCCCCGACATGCACCACCTCCTGGGATCCTCCTAAGGGTGTCGCGACGAAGGTTGCATAGTCCCGTTTTCCAGGTGGGACTTGCTCACAGTCACATACGCCTGGAACAATGAGCCTATGAAACTCCAAATCAGGGCTGCTTTCCAGGAAGGGGACCTAAGCGTCCTGAGCTCCTGTCCAGTGGCTCCCAGACAACTCATGCAGCCATTCTTCCTCTGGCTATGTGGGAGGGTCTGATCTCCCTCTCCCCGCTGCCTCCCAACCAGGGACATCGAGATCTTCGCCTTGTTTATTTCCTGCATGTGTCATGACCTGGACCACAGAGGCACAAACAACTCCTTCCAGGTGGCCTCGGTGAGACTCTGCCCTCCCCATAGGGGTCACCCTCCTAGACAGGGCTGTCTGGGAGTCTCAGCCCTGCATCCTGAGGGGAGGTGGGAGCTGCTGAGACCAGGAGCTGGTTTAGAGCTGGGAGGAGGCTCCCCGAGGCTTTGCAAGGGCTCTAAGATGGAAGAGTCGTAAGGGGCAGGGAGGACAGGGCAATGCCTAGCCTAATATGGCAGGCACTTACATCTGGATATGAGGAGTGATGGAGATTTCTGGGGTTCTTCCAGAAATCTGTGCTGGCTGCGCTCTACAGCTCCGAGGGCTCTGTTATGGAGGTACGACCGTTCTACTTAATATCCCTGTACCCATCATCCTCTTAAGGCTGGTGACTTACGTAGTTAGACTGTGACCCAGTTGCTCCCATTCCCAAGCCCTGCTCTCCAGACAGGCCCTGTGGACTGTCACCACCCCCCGTGCCCAGGGCATGTCTGGTTCCTTTGGCTGGATGGTTGTGGAGAGGTGCCGGTGTGGATGGGGGTGTGAGTCAGTCTTCGGATTCTGCCCGAGCCCAGGTTTGCACAGGGAGGACTTGTATTTAGCATGTTTCTCTTTGCGTGTCTGGGAATGCCCTGTGCATTCCGCTCCCCACCAGGCCTAGGATGGCTCTGCCCCCGTCACTCCCAGTTTTGCCTTAGGTTGTTTGAATTGGGTCTGTCCAGCCCATGCAAGGAGATGGAAGCTCCTTGGGGCAGGGACAAAATCTGAAACGTCTCTGAATTCTCTGCCCTTGGCACAGGGCTTCGCACACAGTAAAAGTCAAATTTTCAAGGTCACCTTGCCCCATGCTGCCCCCCCCACAACACCCCTCTGGAGATTGTCCCTGTTTGCATGCCCCTGGGAGACAAGGGGCTCACTCCCTCCCAGGAGGCTGCCTGGCAGCCCTGCTTTTGCCCTCTGTGCCCTGGGCTAAGCCTGCTGCTCCTCCGAGTGACAGCCCATCAGCATCAAGAGACAGGGGCCTTGCCCTCACCTCATCACTGCCTTTCTTTGTCAGCAAACAAATGTTTGCTGCATGAATTAGTGTCTAGGACTCTGGGGGATCATTTCAGAATCACTCCAGTTTGAGAGGCTCTCAGAGTTTGCCTGGTTGTGTCCCTCCATGTGACAGCTGAGGGACCTGAGGCTCAGGGCCTGCAGGGACTTGCCCAGGGTCACACAGAGGCCTGTAACAGAGCCCAGAATGGACACCAGGTCCCCAGACTCCCTGGGTCTGCCTGCTGTGCTCACCTTGGGGGGCTGGAGCTGTACCGGGCCTGCTACCTCTCTTGGGGTCAGCGGTGAACAGTGCCCCCAGTCCCCACTGGGCCCCCATTTCTCCTCTCCCCACTCCCCAGAGACACCACTTCGCTCAGGCCATCGCCATCCTCAACACCCACGGTTGCAACATCTTCGACCACTTCTCCCGGAAGGTAATGGGGTCAGAGGAAGAAGCTGAGGGAGTGGGTGGGGTGTCTGGCAGGAGGCCTTGACACTCCCCCCGCCCTGGTCCAGGACTATCAGCGTATGCTGGACCTGATGCGGGACATCATCTTGGCCACTGACCTGGCCCATCACCTTCGCATCTTCAAAGACCTCCAGAAGATGGCTGAAGGTGCCTGCTGTTAACCCCAGGCCTTGGGGTTGGGGAAGGACCACCAAGAGGGTGATGTGCCTGCAGAGCAGCTCCAGGGGTTTAGACAGCCCCTGCCCACCCCCCGCCCAGCACTGAGCCACCAGACCCAGGCAGATCCAGTACCCAGCCCTTTGGCTCCCATCCAGGGTGCTGGATTTCCTGAGCCACGCACGGAGAGTGGGCCCTGGGGTCTTGCCCTCAGACAGAGGGGCCTGGGTCCTTGACCCCATCCTCTCCCCAACAGTGGGTTATGACCGGACCAACAAGCATCACCATAGCCTCCTCCTCTGCCTCCTTATGACCTCCTGTGACCTCTCTGACCAGACCAAGGGCTGGAAGACGACCAGGAAGATTGCTGTAAGTGCTGTGCCTCCCTGAGAAGCTGCCTGCCCAGTTCTGTGTGGCTTCTATAGCCCAGACACCTCTCTGGGCCAAGCTCAGTCTGGCTCAGTTTTGGGGAGACAGAAACCTAGATCAGTTCAGGGCGACAGATGGGAAGATTCAGAGAGGGGCATGGACTCACTGGGTGTCACACAGCAAGTCAGTGGCTGGTGGAAGGGGGGCCGGAATGCAGCCACTTGATCCCATCTGGGGCTGTCCCCCTTCCAAACTGGGCCTGAGGTGGGGCTGAGGGCTGCCTCAGTTTGCCATCTTGGGAATGAGCTGTAGAGGAGCTCACGTAGACGGAGCCCATGCACAGAGTGTGATGAGAGTGCTGGCCTTTCAGGAGCTGATCTACAAAGAGTTCTTCTCCCAGGGAGACTTGGTAAGTGGGGCATAACCCTGGGTGTCCAGGTTGCGGGGAGGGTCCCTGGCCTGGGGCTGGGAAGGGCTGGGTAAGTTTCTTCCTGGTGCCTGACTGAGGGAGAAGAGGCCGGGCCTGACAACAACTTGCTGCCTATAGGAGAAGGCCATGGGCAACAGGCCGATGGAGATGATGGACCGGGAGAAGGCCTATATCCCTGAGCTGCAGATCAGCTTCATGGAGCACATCGCAATGCCCATCTACAAGTGAGAGAGTTCGGCGGGGGGGGGTGGGGGTAGGGGGGTGGGGGTAGGGGGGTGGCGCGGCTGCCGAGGGGATGGGGCTGGCTGCGGCAGACCCAAGAACTGGGCTTCCGAGCTCCAGCTGACACACCCCGCGGCCTCTGGGCCCAGCCATCCTTTTCCGGCCCCTACATGAAGCCTTCACTTCATGCTCTCCTTGAGTGTCCCATCCCAGGCCTCACATTCAGGTGCAAGTTCCACCTGCAGGATAGCCCGCATCGCCCTTGCTACTCACAGTCTGACTTCTGCCCCTGCACCCTTGCACCCCCAGGCTGCTGCAGGACCTGTTCCCCAAGGCGGCAGAGCTGTACGAGCGCGTGGCCTCTAACCGTGAGCACTGGACCAAGGTGTCTCACAAGTTCACCATCCGCGGCCTCCCGAGCAACAACTCGCTGGACTTCCTGGATGAGGAGTATGAGGTGCCTGAGCTGGATGGCACCAGGGTCCCTGTCAACGGCTGCTGCAGCCTTGATGCTGAATGAGCCCTGCCCCGGGACCCTCCCCTGCCCAGGCCTCCTCTTAACAGCCCTGCACTGGCTTGGCCCCAGTGTCCTGGGACCAGAGCCACAGGTCCTAGGTTCTAATCCAGGACTTACCATGGGACCCTGGGCAAGCACCGACCTTCCTGGGCCTCAGCTTTCTTTTCTGTATAATGGAAACAAGACTTCCAGCCTCACCAAGACTTTGTCATTTGCCCTCTGAGAGCACAGGGGGGACTGAGAAGCAGTGGGACCTGCTCTGCGGCCCTGACCACATCTTGGCAAGTCCTTCTGAGGCAGCCTAGATGGTTTCTCCTGGGCCCCATTCCTGCCTCACCCGATCCGGCCGTCTTCCCTCTTGCACGGTTCTCCTGCAAGGAGGGGGTGGGACATCTCAGTGAGCAGGGAGTGGGTCTTAGAAAGGGTCATTAATTCTGCTGGATGGCTAGAAATTGCCACGAGGCTGAAGGTGACCCTAAGGATCGCCACTATAATCGTGGTGAGCATTGGGAACTGGGCTGCCCGGGCCCCACACAGAAGCTGCCAGAGGGCCAGCTCAGGGCTCTGGGCAGAGGGGGCTCAGGAAGAAAGGATGGGAATGGTGGGCAGGAAGGAGCCCGGGGCTGGAAGACAGGTGCCAGTTGAGTCAATAATGCTTCCTCCTGACTGTGTGACCCTGGGCAAGTGACTTCCCCTGTGTGGGTGAGACAGGAGAGTGAGACAATCCATTTTCTAAGACCCCTTTTAGATCAAAGTCCCCTTGGCTCTGTGGAGTCCCAGGAGAAGCCGTGGAATGTCCCTGCAACCCTAGGGCAGAGAGCCAACCCTGAGTCCCTCAGGGGCCCCCTGAGTTTCTCCCCCTTAGCCTAAGTCCCTTCCCCCTCCCTGCAGCCAGAGAGGGCTGTCTCGGCCCTAGCAGGGCTCCTATCTTCTTCAAGGCCATATCTACCCGTGCCCTGGGGCTTGGGAGACCCCCATAGGGCCGGGCCTCTTGGGTCAGCCCGGCTGCTGGCTTCTCCCTTCTCTGTGTTGTTCTGTATGTGTTGTGGGGTGGGGGGGAGGGGGGCCACCTGCCTTACCTATTCTGAGTTGCCTTTAGAGAGATGCGTTTTTCTAGGATTCTGTGCAACTGTTGTATATGGTCCCGTGGGCTGACCGCTTTGTACATGAGAATAAATCTATTTCTTTCTACCAACCCTCTCCCATGGGGCTATTTCCAGATACTGTGCACGGGGATGGGGGAGACAGAATTGGGGCCAGCTAAAGCTCTTTAGAATTCCTCGGCTACCGGAGCCCCCACCCCTTGTGCTTAGCTCCTCTTCTAGGAGAGTCACAGACCTGTTTGGGTACCCCTTGGACCAGTCCTCTACCAGCCCATGGGGCTTAGAGGCAGACGGTGGATGAGGAGGCCTGGGCATGGAGCAGTGAGGGACATGCTGGCTGGCAGAGACTGTGAGCTGGCAAGAAAGAACTAGGCTGAAGCAGGCTGCCTAGAGCTTGTCCTAAACACTGTCTGCTGACCTACTGGTCATGAGTACCCACCCAGCCAGAGCCTAGACCTCTGAAACCCCTCTGGGCCTTCCCCATCTGTGTCCCCATAAGTCCTGCCGGGAAAGTGCCCCTGAGTCTGACTCTACACCAGATACAGCCCGAGTTGTGTCTGTGGATTTGCTTCCCTGCTTTTCTGGTTGTGAACATGTTTCTCTCTGCAGGGAGAGAGGCAGAGCCCAGACTGGAACAGCAGCAGGCTCAGATGGGTAAAATGTCTACACCCTGCCCTCTCTTACCTACACCCCCTCTCCTCCCCATTTCCTCTCCTGTTCATCTTGTCCAAATCAGTAAAGCTTGATATGTTCAGTGCTCAACACTGGGATTTCCTTTCCTAGGACAGGGAGGAAAGGAGGGCTGGGAGGAGATGGTTAGGGCCATCCTGTAACCACTGGTGGTGCCCCAGGTGCCAGCCTTTGGGACCACAGAGCCTATTTCTCATGGTTTGGTACCTGCTCTTCTGGGCTGGATGGTTGCAGGGCACCTAGCTTTCCCTTAGGAGCTTGGGTCCAGTCCCCTTCCCTACCCAGCCCCCGCTTGGGGCTCTCCCAGTCTGTCCCTGTCTTCTCTCAGCACAGGACCCAGGCTGACCAGTGGGCCCCCAGGTAGGGGCAGGTCAGTGCCCAGCAGGCCCCTTGCTGATAGGGGCTGGCTGTTCTAACAATGTGCAACTGACCCCGGCATCAGTGTGTGTTGACACAGGTGCTTCTCTGCCTGTGATTCCCCTCCCCTCCCCCCAACCCTGAATGTGTGTCCCTCTTCTACCAAGCACAGCCTGTATGCACACTGCAGGGATCTTGCTCCCCGTCCCTGCATCTGTTGTCTGTCCCCAGCTCAACCCTCCCTTGAGGACATCTAATCCCATTTGAGGCCCATGCTGTGACAGATCCTTCCTCGCCACCCAGTTGAGCGAACAGCTCACAAATATTTCTTCATGCCTTTGCTGAGGCCCAGAGCTAACTGTCCTTGTCACTGCTCTGGAAGGTTTAACAGCCTGGCCAGGGAGATATGGTCACAGGACATGACAACCCTATGGGACTCTTGACCATGGGGCCCCAGGCAGGATCACAACCCTGAGGAAAGGCAGGGAGGTCTGGAAGATGAGCAGGTATTGTTTTCCTGTGGGCACAAGGGGACAGGCGCTCCTGGTAGAAGGGACTGCTCATATGAGGGCACACAGGGAATGAAGAGACAGAGGGAAGATACCGCCAGACCAGGAAGGGCCTAGAATGCTAGGCTGGGAAGTTTGGTTTTACCTCAGGGGCAGTGGGGAAGCCAGGGAAAGTTTGCAGTAGAGGAGTGACTTGGACCTGAATTTTATTTTTTTAAAGATTTTATTTATTTGACAGACAGAGATCACAAGTAGGCAGAGAGGCAGGCAGAGAAAGAGAAAGAGGAGGAAGCAGGCTCCCTGCCAAGCAGAGAGCCCAATGTGGGGCTGGATCCCAGGACCCCGGGATCATGACCTGAGCCGAAGGCAGAGGCTTTAACCCACTGAGCCACCCAGGCGCCCCTGGACCTGCATTTTAGAAAGATCCTGCTGGGAAGCAGAAAAAGGAGATGAGGCAGGGATCCCTCTAGAGCTGTCTCAGAGCCCTGGGCTGGCCGTGGAGGGAGGAAGGAATTGAAGACCTGTAGGATTGACAGAATCTGGTGACCAATTGGGTGGAAGTAAGGGCCAAGGAAAGCCTGGGAGGTGGCCTGGAAGGTGGGTCCACACGGCCCCATGAACCACTCCCGGAGGCGGCTCAGGGCTTCTCCCACCCGCAAAGACCACCGGGTGTGGCGCCCCGGGCGGAGGTGAGCTGGAGGGAAGATGGGCGGGGCAGCTGTTTGGGGAGGCTAGAAGAGGGGCGTCAGGAGCCACGGGAAGCCGGCTGGGAGGAGGAGTCTCTGCGCGGCTCTCACCCGGCAGCTCTCGCCGGATCAGAGAACACTAGGCTTGGCCCCATAAATTCTTGTAGCTGCTCAGCCCTCCCAACTTAATGGTTTCATTTTACATAAAACCTTACTATGATTCTGGGGAGTAGATACCATTATCTTATTCTGCAGCCAAGCAGCTTGAGGTTCAGGGAGGTTAACTAATCTGCCAGGCTTGAGATGTGAGCCACGCCTGCCTGACTTCCCCTCCAATGGCTCTTTCTCTGGGATAGGGAAAGGAGATTCAGTAGGTCAGAGTCACTGTCTCTGCAGGACTGTGGTGGAAGGTAGGGGTGGTGAGCAAGTGGGGTTGGAACCCAAGAGAAGGATCTGGGATCAGTTTTGCTTCTGTGTTGCAGAGGCCGGAGGGCTGAGACGGAGAAGAGGTGATGGTGTGGGTGGTCTGTAGTGCAGCTCCTGGCCACTAGATGGCACTCAACCCTTGCCTCACCTCCTCCGGTCCAAGACAGGTGGCGTGGGGGGGGGCGTGGGGGGGGGCGTGGGGGGGGTGGGGGGGTGGGAGGGGACCAACCTCACTCCCATCCACTCACATACTCTCCTGTCATACTCACACAGAGAGATGCGTGTTCTCTCTCTCTCTCTCTGTCTGTCTCTCTCTCTCTCCCTCTCTCTCGCAGACAGACACAGACTCACAAGCTCATTCTACTGGCACACTCTTGAGTTGACTTTACACAGTCTACAGGGTGTACGCTGTGCAGACTCCATAGGGAAAATGGGAAATGTTTCTTGGGGGCATGTAGCCCCTTTAGCTGCTCTTTGAACAGGACTGAGGTCCGCCAGTCTTACCAGAGTGAGACCCCATGTCTAAGGTGTGTCTTCCTGCTGAGTGGCCTCCTTCTACGGAAGGATCCCTGGGGAGGCAGGACCAGCCTTGAGATCTGGCGTGGGTGGAACCCCTTCTCTGGGCATAAAATAACTAGGAAACAGCACTGTGGGGCCTGGTCCTGTGCTGATGAAGCTGGAGAGTCAGGACGGGAGCAAGCTGGAACGTGCAGGATTCTCGGGAGGAGGCTGGGCTCAGGGGTCTTGATGTTTGGATGGGAGGACTGCGACAAGAGGTGAGGGCACTACAGATACACCAGGACCGCGGGCTGGGTGGTGGGGAGGTGTAGGGTCTGTGGGCAGGGCCTCAGCCTTTTCTCACTGCTCATCTTCCCAGGGCTGCCTCCTTGAGATGAGGGGGCTGCTGGAGGTGGGGAGTGCAAGCCAACCACAGATGCCACAAGGTAGCCGGACAGGGTAGGGGCAGGAGAATGGCAGGGAGATGCTATTTTCTTAGCCTCAGCTGCAGTGTCATGGAAGGGCCTCGAGCAGGGAGATGAAGGGGTTAGAGGCCTGCTCTGAGCAGGAGCTGGGCTCCATAGCTACAGAGGAGCCACGCGTCCAAGCTAGACTCTGGATGATGTGTGAGAAGAGAAGAGAAAGTGGGTTGACAGGGGAATGAGAGAAGCAGGGAAGCGGAGGCCACATGGCTTGTCTGGGGAGGATTTAGAATGTCAGGAGAGGCCTCTATCTGACTGAAATTTGCACTGCTGGGTTCTCTCTCCTGAAACACAAAGCAAGAATTGTTCCCACACACCCAGTCCCTCCAGGACTTTCTTTTCTCTCCTGGTAAGGATGAGCCTAGGATTCTTCCTTGGGGTCTCAGTTTTCTTGTCCACAAACTGGGATGATGAGGCCCCTCTGGAGGCCGTCAGGAGACAGGAAGGTGTGCTGGAAGGGAAGCCACTCTACTTCTAAGGAGTTGTATGTGAATGCAGTCTGCACACAGACGCCATGGCCACATTGTTCTCTGAGGGCTAACTAGCATGGGTCTATACAGGAAGCAGAGCACACCATGCCGTTTGAAGACTGGCGGGTCAGGTGTGAGAATGGGAGGTGTTGCCTTTCCTGCCAAGATGGCGGCCACTCTCCATTCCTCAGTCATCCCTGCAGAAACCACAGAACTGGGCAAGGAGCATGGAATTCTGGGAACTAACAATTCTGGATGAGCTGGGGAGAGATTAAAGTGAGAAGCTGGGTTGGAGGAAAGCATTTGCCTCTCCCCATGTTGCCTTGGAAAGTCCACCACTGCCCATCCTCTCACGTCTGCACAAAGTCCTGGTGCTTCTTTACCCCCCTTTGGGCAGTGGCTGAAGGAAAAGAACAACCTCTTAATTGGGAGACTCTTCCAAAGACGGGTGGGAATTACTATCTCCTTTAGTGACAAGGGAAACTGAGGTCCAGAAACTCAGCTGGCAGCAACCTTCCTCAGAGCAAAAATTGCTTATAGAGCATCCACAGGGTCAGATGAGGAAATCGAGCCTCAGAAGGACAGGGACCTCCAAGATCATACAAAATACAGAGGCAGAGCAGAGCTGAGTACCGGCTGCCATTCCCTGGCCAGAGGTTTTTGCCCCTGTTCCAGGGAGGGCAGTCTTTGCTTCCCTGAGTCACTAATGTCAGGCCTCACGTCAGCCTTGCCCCTCTGCAGACCCGGCGCTGGTGAGCTGGTTTGTTCCTCCCACATCCCAGTGCTCCTGCATCTGCCTAGTGCTGGGGTCAGGGAAGGAGGAGGCTGGTTAGAGCAGTAGGTGCCCTTTTCTCTCCACATCTGCCTCTGAACATCCATTGACTCTCAGCCCAGACTCTCCAGGCCGTGTGTGCCGGTCAGGTGCATGTGCTTGCTTTCCTCCCACAGACCAGGAGCCTCTCGAGGGCAGGAAAAGATCTGCGTTGGCTCAGGCTTTCCATGTCCCCACTCAAGAGTTGAGTGTGCTGTAGAGGCTCAAAAGAGCCAAGTCAGGGCTCCGGAGCATATGTGCTGCTCACGACTCAGCTGAACGCTTCGGAGAGACCCTCTGAAAATCTCCAGAATTCTCTCTCTGTGCAGCTCTTCCATCTCTGGTACTCTGCCCTGTAAACGCTAGCCAGCTGGATCTCTTCAGACTCCCAACTCCATCCTCTCAACTCTGGGAAATTTCCAGGCTTCCCTGAGGATCCCCTTCCCTGCTGCACTGTAACCTAGAGACTCTCTCGAGGCTGTAAGTTGGGCAATTGTAGAGGTTACCACAATTTTCCTTTCTCTTATGATCCCATTCCTTGTCTGGTACCCGGCCCTTTGAAAACCTTTATTTTGTATATTTTGTCCATGATGTTGTTATTTCAAGGAGGCTGGTAAATCTAGCCTTTATTACTCTGCCTTGGATGGGAGTGTGCGTCTATTTTACTCAATTTGATTGAAGAATAGTACTCCAAGTATGATGTTGACAGCCTTTTGGATATTAATATGTTGGCTGTTAGGAGCAATGTTCCCAGCGGTGTTATTGTATATGTGTATATTTTGAACACTCCGTTGTATGAATATCTATTTCTCTATTCTGCTGTGGACCTGTATCTTCAGGCTTCCATCCAGAGCCATTCCTTCCTACCTAAAAACACCCTTTTAGTGTTTCCTTTCGTGCAGGTCTGCTGCTGCTGAATCCTTCTGGGTTGGACTAGTTTGCAAATGTCTGTTTCTCCTTCACTCTTTTTTTTTTTTTAAAGATTTTATTTATTTATTTGACAGACAGAGATCACAAGTAGGCAGAGAGGCAGGCAGAGAGAGTCGAGGGAGGCAGGCTTCCTGCTGAACAGAGAGCCCGATGCGATGCGGAGCTTGATCCCAGGACCCCAGGATTATGACCTGAGCCAAAGGCAGAGGCTTCAACCCGCTGAGCCACCCAGGTGTGTTGTTGCCGCTGTTGAAGTATAGGTTGGGAAGTCTTTCCTCCAAGCACTTTGGAGATCACATTCGATTCTCTTTTGAGTGTCATTGGTTCTGATGAGAAGTCAGCCAACAGTCTTGTTCTTATTCCTTTGAAAGTCCCCTAATGTATCTCTTTCTCTGGCTGCTAAGATTTTCTCTTTGTTTTTGGTTTTCAGCAGTGTTATCACAATGTGCTTATGTGTGGTTTTCTCTGTATTTCTCCTGTTTGGGATTCATAATGCATCTTGAATCCATGGTGATTTTCCCTCCCCTCAATCCAGTCTTCGTCAGCTACGGATAAGTACATTTCCGTTAATTCCCAAAGCATGCTAAGAAAGTATTCTACAAAATTTTCCTGAAATCCTGTGATAACAAGAGAAAAATAATAATGCTGATATGGGAGAAATTATTTTATATTTGTATTGACCACTAGATTCTTATCCTTGGGGCTCACACTCACACCCCCCTCAGGGGAGGAGAGGGTCACCAGTGGCAGATTTATAACCAAGGATCTGTCCCTGACCAGATATCTCTACCTAGAAAAAAGGCTTTCTACCCTCTGCCTCGGGGCTGGTGAGAAGGAAAAGCTACTTTGTCTCTGTCTCTCTGGCTTAAGTTTGCTTCTCATCAACACTTACATTGTAATTAATGCATAACACCAGTATTTCATGGTTTAGAACTGCACCTTATCAGAATAGGATTTTGGAATTCCCTATGTGACAGTAAGTAGATCCCTGAGTGCTGAGTTCAAGCTCAGTGAAATAAAGGGTAGCCAGCGGGCAGCCAGGGCTCCCCCTCCCTGGTGGATTTCTCCCTCTTGGCTTTGACCATTAGGCTTCGAGCACACCTGTACGACAAGTTAGAGAGGCATCAGTGCATCACACTGTACCTCTATCTCTGCCAGCTCATTTGCTATGTCAGTAGTGAATTTCAGTGGTGAATCAAAGTGGAAGTAATCTTTTTTACCTGGTCTGGGTTACTGTCCTCACCAATCTTTGCACCCAGGCAAAATCCGTGACCCGACCCAGCTCACTTGTCCATGTATTTTTCCTGAATCCCAGATACAAGCATCCAATTGCCTGATCCTGTCTAGATTGCCTTCCTGTGGTATAGAGGCTGAAAAACCTTTCCCGTATTCCACACCAGCTTGGGTTTCATGTAGGACCTGGGTTCTACCAGGAAGGCGTCCAGAGGTCTCTGAGCAGCGTGGCATTGGCATGCTGGGCTGTCAGGAGGTGAGACATGGGAAGCCAGACAAGGGAAAGGCCACGTCGTCTTCCCGACCCCCACAGAGGCCGCCACTCCACCAGCCAGTTCCCCATGTGGTGGCCAGAGGCCACTGACCATATTGTTCTTCCACTCCAAGCCTCTGGTGGTGGCTACCTGGAATACAACTCACCCTCTGAACTTGGTCTTGACCACATGCATTTCCCTCAAATGCCTCAGATGCTGTTTGGCCCACAGCTGCCTGAAGACCTATACCTGGGCCTGCTCTTCCCCTCCTTTGGGTCTTCCTCGCTTTCACCCTGGCTTCCCACCTGCAGGGAGCCCTCTGCCACCCAGCTGTCACTGGCATCACAGCCCCCGACATCTCTGTCCCTTGACCGGTACCATGTGCGCTCCCACCTCTTCTAGTCAGTTGGCTCACAGGATGAGGGCCAGAGCTGCCCTGAGGATTAGTATATTCTCGGCTTGGTCCTCTCCCAGGGTATGCAGTAGGCATCTAATGTATGAGAAGGAAGGAGGAGGAGGAGGGGAAGGAGAAGGAGAAGAAGAAGAAAAGAGGAAGAAGGAGATGTCCTTGCCAAGACATGGAGGTGGACATTCATACTGGACATTGATGACTGTCTGCGGGTAGATAGATTCCCCTGAAAAGCAGCTGTGATGAGACACCCACGGAGGGCTTTCTAAACGGCAACTCTTCACATAGGTGCCAACCAACAGGTGGCTGCATAGTGATGTTTCCCCTTGAAAACCAGTTGGGCGTTTTGGCTGGCCCTGACCTTCAACTGTGTAGCACTGAACCTGATTCCCTGCTCCCTCTACTTAACCCTATGTAGGTTATGCTGTGTACAGCTTGGAGCGTCGGCTGATAGAGTCCTCTCAAAAGCCCAGATCCTATTGGTTGTAATTGCCTGTCTCCCCCAAGAAAACATGAGCTCCTTGAAGGGAGAGACCGGGTCTGGCTTATTTCTAGATCCTTAGTACCCAGCACAGAGCCTACGACAGAGCAGCACTCAGCAAAAATGTACTGACTGCTTAAATGAAATGTGAGTCATTGTAAATCCAATCCGAGTGGCTGCACACATTGTGGGATCTGGGGCTGGCCTGTATCTTGAGGAGTATCTTGGTCATGATCATGGATGTGCAAGAGTTAGCTCATTCAACTGAGGAAAATAGTTTGCTCAGTAAAACCATGCTTGCGTGACGAGCAGTCAGGCGTCTGGTTGGAGGAAATCATGTTCACAGTAGAGTCATGCTTGCATGACCAGCGCTGAATATCATTCAAAACCAACTGGCTTCCAGAACACAGGCAGGCTCCAGGATGCAAAGTGATATTCACCATTAGTGAAAGGCATGTAAAGGACAGAGAATAGTCATTGCATTTATACTATACCCTCATCAAATAAATTCTAAAATGTCACCAATGGAAAATTCCTCCCTAAGGAAATATCCCCCCCAATTCCCCTAAGCATCTGTTTTCATCTCTTAATACAATCTGTGACTCCTTATTCCTGGGTCCTCTTAGGGACCAAACACAGGACCCCAGATTTGTGTTCTTTCTTATTTTCTTAGCAGTTTTTTCATGACACTCTTCTAAGTTGCTAGATGGGTTTCTGTGGCCCCTCTTGGCAGCTGGTGGGTATCCCACCGAGGGAATGGGTTGGGCAAGGTGGTTAAGGGCGTGGCATCTGCCATGTGGCAGACCAGGTCAGATCCTGTCCTGCCATTCTTTGTTGTGTGACTTTGTGTAAGGACTTAACCTCCCCTGAGTCTCAGTGTCCTCCTCTGTACAGTGGGGATAATAATAAGCCTTCTCAAAGCTGTGGCAAGGATTAAATGAGAAGAGGCATGAAAGCCTTTGGCCTTTGTCAAAGCTGCCACTGGTGTGAATTTCAGGATTCCATGGGGGTATGTTTATGGGAATGAGGAGGTAACTTCATCTTTGGCAAAGGCTGAGGGGTGGGAAGAGAGCTCCCGGGAAGAAGGCTTCGGCCTTAGAGACAAAAAGGGCAGGTTCAAAAGAGTTTGGAAGAAGTCACCATGGCATTCTGGGTTAGTGTATTGAATGTGTCCCTCCCCAAAATGTATGTTCAAGTCTTAATCCCTGATTCCTGTGAATGTGACCTTCTCTGGAAATAGGGTCTTTGCAGATGTGATTCAGTTGAGGTCATTATAAGAAGGAAATGTGGACACGGAGACACACAGGAAGGTCATTTGATGATGAAGGCAGGGATGGGATGATGCCAGCATAAGTCAAGCGACACCAAGGAGTGCCACCAACACTGGAATCTGTGAGGAAGTGGAGGAAAGGTCCCCTGCTAGGTCCTTCAGAGACAGCATGGCCTGCCAGCACTCATTTAGGACTTCTAGGCTCCAGAACTATGAGACAACACATTTCTGTCATTTGAAGCCACTCACTTTGTGGAGATTTATCATCTCGGCCCAAGGAGACAACCACAGGGAGTGTGGCCGGGAAACGGTGCCTCAGGGCATAGGGCACAGTTGGATTGGAGGGAGGGGGACACAGCTGACACCAGAAGACTTTGGTGTCTTGAGTCTGCTTGGTAGGACAGTCCAGTCACTGAAGACCATCTGGAAGGCACACACAAACGTCTGGCTTCCTTGCCCTGAGATGAAACATCGTTGATCGATGCTCCATATTTCCTTCTCTCACCAGACGGAGACTAGGGTCTTAGACCCAATCCACGTTCGGCTATTCCCCTTTCCTGTCCTGCTTGCCTCACTCCCTTACAGGTTGTTTCTGACAAGCACTCCCATCTCTGTCAACCACGTGGTCACTATCCCTCAGAGTGGTTCCTGACAAACTTGCCCAGCCCAGCCTTGTGCTAGCTGCTGGGGGTGGTGGGTAACAGAAGCACTAAGGCAGGGCCCCGCCCGGAGCTCAGGGTTACCTAGTGCAACATTAATTGATTCATCAACTAGTTCGTAGTGAAACACATGTTTATTGAAAACATACTATGTGCTGTCTCCGATTGGGCATTGGAAAGGCAACAGAACCAGACGCCGGGCATGCCGGGATGGCGCTGTCGGTTAAATGTCCGACTCTTCAGAGTCTGAGATTGAGCCCTGTGTGGGACTCCGGGCTCAGGGTGGAGTCCACTTGAGGTTCTCCTGCTCCCTCTGCCCCTTCCTGCGCTTGCGCTGGCTTGCTCTCTAAGCAAACAAATAAATCTTAAACAAACAAACAAACAAACAAAAAAAACCCAGACACCAAACTCAGGCTAATTGAGCGATAGACATTATTTAATAGACTTGTAGGCAGGGGTGCCTGACTGGCTCAGTCCATAGAGCATGCAACTCCTGACCCCTGGGTTGTGAGTTCAAGCCCCGTATGGGGATTTACTTAAAAAAAGTTGGGGGGCACCTGGGTGGCTCAGTGGGTTAAAGCCTCTGCCTTTGGCTCAGGTCATGATCCCAGGGTCCTGGGATGGAGCCCCACATTGGGCTCCCTGCTCGGTGGGAACACTGCTTCTCCCATCCCACTCCCCCTGCTTGTATTCCCTCCCTTGCTGTGTCTCTTTCTGTCAAATAATAAAATCTTTAAAAAAAAAAAAAAGGCAGACTCACAAGCAAATGTAAAATGGCAGTTGTGCCAACGGGGCCATTAAGAAAAAGGAGATGCTTTAAGAGTCTCTGACGGGTGGATCTGACCTGGTCATGGTGGTTGGAGGGTCTTAGCAAAAGGAGAGCAACCCAGGCTAAGGCCTGAGGTGAGTAAGAGCAGAGGAAACAGCAGAGGGAGCAGAGGGAATGAAGATCCTAAGGCAGGAGGCAGCACAAGAAGGAGGGTCTTAAGGAAGGTCAGCGGAGGGGGGTGGCTGGGAGACTATGGACTATGAGAGGGAGCTTGGAAGATGAGGCAAGAGAGTCGGGCTGTGTTAGGAGTTTGAACTTTACTCCAAAAAGAATGAATATCAAGGGTTTGCAGTAGGTGGGTGACCGGCTCAGAAACCGAGACACGTTTTCTGTGCTGTGGCGGCAGCACAGGCTTGGGAAGCAGCTGGGTGCCTGCGCAGGTAGAGAGCTCCCGCAGCAGCTCAAGTGAGCATGTGACAGTAACATGGGCCCAGGCCACGGAGGATGGAGAGAGGTGCACGGATCGGAGAGACGGCCTGACCGATGGGTTGGAGGTGATGTCTGGGAGGGAGAAAGGTTGGTGATGACTCTTAGTCTCCTGGTTTGTGCAACTAGATAGATGTTGGTGCCATTTGCTGGGAAAGGCGCCCTGGAAGAGGACCAGATTTGGAGGAGAAAACCCTCAATTCAGGAAAAGTTCTTTGTAAACCCTATGGTTGCAGGAATATCAGCTGTTACCACCCACTCATTAAAAAAAATATTGAATAAATGCTTGCTATCTGCTGAGCCCTGTGCCAAGTGCTGGAGATGGAAGGGAAGGAAATTAGCATTCGATGCACAACTCTGCAAGTCAGCAGGCTAGCGAGAGGAAGGTGGGCATCACGGTGTGACAGACTTGGTTTTGAAACCTGGCTCTACAGCTTCCTAGCTGTGTGACCTTGGGCAAATCACTTAACCTCTGGGTGCCTCAAGAACATCTGTAGAATGGGATTTACATTCCTGTCCCCTAGAATGTTCTGTGGCTCTAGGGACAACACAACCCAGTGCCTTTAGCTCAGTGCTTTGCACAGAGTAAGTGCTTAATATAACGATGCTCTTGTTCGTTCCTTCGGTGAGGCCTGGTCCTTTGTCATTTTATCTAATCTCTACCCCAGCCTCCTGAGGACAGAATGATCATTGTATCTCATTTTACAGATAAGGCAGCTGTGCCGATTGCCTACCCAATGGCATTTCCCCTCTTCCTCGCCGTGAGAAAGCAGGGTTGGTTTGGGTGTTCATTATTCCATATTCCGGAAAGCTGACCCCCTCTCTTGCCTCAGGGCATAAATCCTGATTAGTCTAAACTAATCATGGTAATTCCATTCCCCTACCCAAAGATTGATTTAGCAGTCATGTGTCCATTCCTACCCGGTTAGGAACTTCGAAGTTGCCCAGAAATGTCCCCGTTTTAGTTCTAGTAGTGCTAAATGCCTGGAAATCTGTCATTTCCAGGCAGACTAGGATGGCTGGTCACCCCAATGGCCAGTGAGACCTGAGGAGACAACTTCTGTGGGGATGGGGGGGGCATCTGGAAAACTTTTTCTTTGCTAAGAATAAATGGTAAAGATCTACACAGGGGAGGACATCATGCCCTTCTTTGCTGGAAGGCTTTGTTTCTCTCTACTGTGTTTGGAGCTGCTGTTTGGAGCCATCCTGTGACCAGGAGAGGAGATAAGCAGCAAGCTGAAGATGGCGGGGTAGAAAAGTGGAAAGCACCTGGGTCCTTGAGGACCACTGGCCTGTAAGCACTTAGCTCAGGGTCCTTGCTAGGACAGAAACAAACTACAATACCCGCTAATATCTATCCCCTGCAGCCCAAAGCATACTGAGGCAAAATGGCACCCAGCTGGAAAGGGACAGAGCTGGGTCTAAAACCATCTCCATCATGGTGTTGATATCTTAATATTAAACTCTAGGACACAGAGAGAGAAGTGTAAGTTCTGCAAACCACTACATTTGCCTAGGACAGTGTTTCTCCAAGTATATTTCTTCCATGGGGTGCTCTCTGCACAAGGATTCCATCATCAAATGGGTTTGGGGGACATGACTTGCTGTACGCTTACTGCCATGTATTAATTTTGGGAAGTCCTACAGGAAGGAAATCTGTTTATCTTGGATTCACTGGGTGTTTTCTCAAAATAATTTCAATGTGGAGTTTTTTGTTTCTTTTTGTTTTTGTGAAGCCCCATTGATGTCCCCCAGGTGTTCCATAGAACACAGTTTGGGAAATGGTGAGGTAACAGAGGCAAAGGCTGTCTGGAGGGGCTCCTGGGTGGCTCAGTGGGTTAAAGCCTCTGCCTTCAGCTCAGGTCATGATCTCAGGGTCCTGGGATCAAGCCCTGCATTGTTGGGCGGGGGGGGGGGGGGGGGGGGGGGGTTGTCTCTGCTCAGCGGGGAGCCTGCTTCCCCACCTCTCTCTCTGCCTGCTTCTCTGCCTACTTGTATTCTCTGTCTGTCAGATAAATAAATAAAATCTTAAAAAAAAAAAAAAAGAGGCTGTCTGGAGAATGAGACCGCAGCAAGGGGCTCTGGGTTGGAGCCTTGGTTTGCTTGCAGTTGGATATGATTACAGTAGTGCCCCCTTCCCCTCTTCAGAGTATCCTAGTTTGAGATGATCAGCTGTGTCATTACTCGTCTCTGGGCAAGGAGGAGGGCTTCCTGGGAGAGGGGGAAGTGAGCGGCTCTTCAGGATCAGGGATTGGGGTCTCCCCCACCCCCCAGCAGAGAGGTGTGGCCAGAGCAAGCCTCGCCCCTGGGGCTGGGGCCAGGGCACCGAGTGGCAGGAAGACTGAGGCTATGGAGTTCAGCTGTGGCATGCGCTGTACGTTTGACGTTTGACTCGGGGAGGGAGGTGGGGGTGGCAGTATGGGGCCATGAGCCTGGGTGGGCAGAGAGGAATGACAGGCTCACAGGTTGCAGTGACACAGGGATGGCCTGGGCCCAGAGGCCGCACACAGCACCCACAGGAGGTGTGCTCTGGGCCAGTTTTCTCCATACTCCAGCAAGCAGGGCTGTCTTTTGGCTTGGGCAATGGGAACCGGATGCTGGATGTAGCACCCATCCGGGCAGATGGAGGCGTAAAGGAAGGTAAGAAAGCAGCCCAGGCCCGAGTTTGTTACTCCTGTCCCTCCAGTCCCAAGCTGTTCTTTTGTTTGCTGTCTGTGTCCCTCATTGGACCTGAAGCTCTATGAGGTCAGGCTCCTTATGTGTTCTGCCCACCGTTGTATCCACAGTGCCTGGAGCAGTTCCCCATCCATAGCAAAGGCTCAATAAATACATGTTGAATAAATGCATGAGAGGGAGAGAAACATCTTTCTAAACCAGAAGGGCATTAAGACTTAATGAGCCTCTACGGTGTGCTGGGGGCTTGCCAGCAGGCATCTCCTTTAGCTCACCTTGGAGGCAGAGATCACCGACGGGCTAACTACGAGCCAGCAGATCCCATTCCTCGGCTGAGGCCCGGTTCAAGCCCCTCCACCTGCAGGAAGCCTTCCCCATCTAAGCCACTTCCCCTTCATCAGGCTTCCCCTCCTCTGAGCTTGATAAAATCCAGCTCTTAACTGCGTGCTGTCCGGCGTGGCGTTTCATCCGATATCCTCCCACTTGATGTGAACCCTTCAAGAACAGAGGCTACATCTCTGTTTCTAAGTCTTCCCCCACAGCACCTAGAGCTGAAAAGAACAAAAAACAAAAAGCAACTGCATGTGTTTGTTAATTGGTAGGTTTACTTTTTTTAATTTATTTTTTTTCAGCGTAACAGTATTCATTGTTTTTGCACAACACCCAGTGCTCCATGCAAAACGTGCCCTCCCTATTACCCACCACCTGTTCCCCCAACCTCCCACCTCCAACCTTCAAAACCCTCAGGTTGTTTTTCAGAGTCCATAGTCTCTTATGGTTCGCCTCCCCTTCCAATTTTTTTTTTTATAAACATATAATGTTTATGTATGTGTGTATGTATGTATGGCGATGTGAATCGCCAGGTTTACACACTTCACAGCACTCACGATAGCACTTACCCTCCCCAATGTCCATAACCCCTTCCCCCTCTCCCAACCCCACCTCCCCCCCAGCAACCCCCAGTTTGTTTTGTGAGATTAAGAGTCATTTATGGTTTGTCGGTAGGTTTACTTTTAACACAGGTTCCAGCATGACCTTGACCCCGGGCACTCTTCTGGCCCTTAGTGCTGCTGCTCTGTGTATTCTGTCTCAGTTAGGAGTGCTTTCCGCTCCGTGACAGAACACCTGACAAGCAGCGTCGTAAACAATCAAGTCACTTAATTATCTCACGCAGGAGAGGACTGGAGGCAGGCTGGAGGCAGGCTGGGGCAGTGCTCCCAAGATGCCAGCAGACTCATACTTTCTGCTCCGCCCCCTTGAGCATGCTGGC
The DNA here is from genome assembly GCF_922984935.1 of Meles meles. Lineage (NCBI taxonomy): Eukaryota > Metazoa > Chordata > Mammalia > Carnivora > Mustelidae > Meles > Meles meles. The sequence goes on along the minus strand of NC_060073.1, from coordinate 60,141,966 downwards.
TTGTCGCCTCATGGTACAAGGTGAAGTTTTAGGCTTCACATCTAAATTCCAGGCAGGAAGATGGGAGAAAGGGAGGAGGCTAGCCCAAGTGTCCTTTTGCTCAGAAAAGCAGAAGCTTTCCCAGAGGCCTCTAGCAGACTTCTGCTTCATTTTATTGGCCACACTCAATAAAGGAGCCTGAGAAAACAGCTAGGTTTTTCAGATTCTGTAGTTAAGGGGACAAAGGAAAAGTGATTTGCAAGTGGGTGTTGCATGAGCCCACCAACAGTTATTGCTGTAGACGCTAGAGAAGGAAGAGAGAATAAAGGTAATCAGCCTTGTCATTCACTCCAGTGGGCCATTCTGAAATCTCCCCAGCCCAAGCAGGACCCTGTTTAGATTTATTAGTTCCTGGGGAGACACTCTACGTTCTTGGGTATACATAAACACGGATGCCTACAGACATAAAAGGCATGGTCCATGCCTTCCAGAGCCACACAGTCAGGTGGAGAGGATGTGCTGGGCTGGCAGAGATAGAGCCGTCATCTCCATAATGTGTGCTATGGATTGTGCATAGAAAGATACGAGAAAAGGAGCATCTAACTCTGCTTGGGGGCAGTCAGGGAAGGCTGCCCAGAGGAAGTGACACGTGGGGTTGCAATGGTGGCTAAGGCTATGAAGAAGGGGCTGGGGGCAGGTGGTGTTGCAGATGCCAGAAAGTGCAGGGCCAGGGGGACAGTGGTGGGAAGAGAGTGCAGTGTAAATGACGAGCATCCCAAAGTTCTGTCTTGCTGGTGTGTGGGATGCCTGATGGAGAGAGATGAGGCTGGCAGGACCAGATCATGAAAAAGGCATGATGTCTGCTGCTAGAGGCTCAGGTCTCCAGCATGGGTGCTTCGATAGAGGGTGATGCCACTTTCTGAGACAGGAATCACTGAACTCAGTTTGGTAATGTTGACTTTGGGGACTTCAAGCTGTTCCTATGGCCCATGAATTTCTTTTTTTTTTTTTTTTAAGATTTTATTTATTTATTTGACAAACAGAGATCACAGTAGGCAGAGGCAGGCAGAGAGAGAGGGGGAAGCAGGCTCCCCACTGAGCAGAGAGCCTGACGCAGGGCTCGATCCCAGGACTCTGGGATCATGACCTGAGCCAAAGGCAGAAGTTTTAACCCACTGAGCCACCCAGGCACCCCGCCCCATGAATTTCTAAGACAGCCTCATCCACTTCAGTTACTGTTGTATGACTCTTAAATTTATAGACTCTGTTCAAATCTCTCTTCTATATTCCCTGCCTGTGTATCCAGTGGAGCTTTGGCTACATGACAACCATGCCCAAAATTTAGTAGCTTAAAAACTAGAACATTTAGCCCCTGAATCTGTAGGTTGGCAGTTTGTTTGGGCTCGGATATTGTCCCCCTTAAAGACTAAAAAGATAGAGGGCGGTGGTTCCCATTGTATCCGCCCCCATTTAATCTACCTGTATTAGTGTCTGCAAAAACAATTTGGCTCATGTTGGCTCATGTGATAACCACAAGTGATAACCTCGAATGCAGCTCTTACGCTGGATGTAGTATCTTTATTGGGCTAGATGAGCACGATCTCTGGCTCTTGCTGTTAATTCTGTCAGGATGTTCTTTCCAATCCCCATTAGCAAAAAGAACCAAAAGCAGTTCACAAATAAATGAGCAATAGTACTCATTTATAGTCCTGCCCCCAAGACTATAACTCTCCTTCTCTGTCAAACAAGGTCTGTCACAAAGACCTTGGTTACCTTGACTTTCTGCAGACCATTACTCTGGTCCACCATATTGGTGAAGTCATGCTCATTGGACCTGGTAAACAGGAATATGGGGTTACTCTGAATGTCCGAATAAGACACATATGTGCCAGGGGGTGTGAGAAAAAACCTACAAGGTTCATTAGTCTGCTATGTAGGTGAAGGATTTAGGGGATCTAGGTCTGAGACATCCCTTTTGAGGCAAAGAACAAATTATTACATCTTATACCCCTTATTGCCAAGTGAGATATACATGTTTGATGGATCCTTTGGAATCTAGAGGCAGTAGAGGCCATGTTGAGGATAGTACCCCAATCCGTTTATGAGGTGGTCGGAAATCTAACAATTTCAAGTGAGGCCCTGAGGAAGAGAGGGCCGTGCATTAGGACAAGGTCACAGTACAAATAGCTCTGCCCCTTGGCTATAGTATTGCAGCTGTCCATGGAAATAGGGTGCAGGTTGGAGTCTCTGGTGAGCCCCATAGGAGACGCATGGCACGGACACTCTTGCTGGGCCATGCCTTCTGCATCAGAAAACTGTATATATTTGAGAAGCAGCTCCTGATGGACTACGGGCCCCTGGTAGAGGCTGAACATGGTGTGCTCAGAAGTACACTACATAATTAGGAGACAGGAGCTATCATGAGCTGGTATTCCATCCAATCATAGAGCAAGGAGACAGGCACAGTAGCAATCCACTGACTGATGGAAAGGGTACATTCAGGCCTAAGGAGGTTTGTAAGGCACAAATGAGTCATACGAGCAGGTGGCTCAGAGCCCCGTGTCAGAAATCTGTTGCAGTGATGTCTCTCCTGCACTCAAGTCCATGGCCTCATGGGGGCTTCTCTGTGACCAGACCATGGAGAAAGGAAACATCCAGGCGTGGTCCGCATATAGGGGGAAGCCCGCCTGTAAGTTGACGTGAGCCAAAAATGGACTGTTGCCGCACTGTAGCCTCAAGCAGCAGTGGCCCTAGAAGGTAGTATAGAAGGCAAACCCTCCTAGTGGGCAGAGCTCCAAGCATTGCTTTCAGCCATAAGTGTTATGGAGGTAAGATTTGGCAAAGATGAAGACACATACTTCTGAGCACTGGTAAATCACTGGCTGGCTGGTCAGGGGCCAGGAAGAAGCATCATCAGAAGACGGGGGAGAGGCACGTGGACGACCTATGGGGTGGGGGAGGCAGGGATGTGAAGATGTTTGTGTCTCGAATCTATGTTCACTAGGAAGCACCCAACTCTGAGGAAGCACACAACAGCCCGGTGGACAGGATGATTCCTCTGGCCCATGGTAGCCAGCCGCTATCCTTAGCCCGCCCAGGGCCGGGGCTGGGACCCATAAATGGGGGAGTCACAGGGGCAGGGATGGGGGCTGTGCAGAGGCCCAGCAGCAGGGGCTCACTCCCACCAACGCCTATCTAGCTACGCCTCTGTTGATTATCTGATTATCTGACTTGCCACCAATGTTCTCCAGCGCTGCTCCATCCCTAGGGCTCAAGCAAGCGGGTTATACCATGCTCCCTCTACCTGGAAGGGGAGTTAATTCTTTCTTATAGGAACTTAAACTAGCTCTGGGGTGTGGGTTTGCCTTCCTGGCCTACAGGGCCTCTGCCACCAATTCAGAGTGACGACGTCCCTGATTTCCCAACAAAGCACTGTCTTGCCTTGCCTTAGCCTAATGGCCATATTTTATGATGAAGATGGGACAAGGGGCACAGTGCCATACTATTCACTGGTCCCCTGACACTCTGAGTCACCTGGAAGGCTGAGTGAGGCCGCTAGCCTAGGGATGCCCCCTCGAAGGATTGCAGGGGCTGTCCCGGAAGGTATGCAACCTGCATTGAACTGAAGGCTGGTATGGGAACTCTGGTACTCCGACCCCATTAGCGGGAATACAGAGGTCGGGGAGTTAAAGGGTAAAAGGAGTGGCCTCTCCTACCACCATTCCTGGTGACCTACTTGCAGACGTAGGGCTTTGTGTTCTTACAACTTTAGGCTACACTGGAAAGAAGTCCCAGTTTCCAGGGAGGGGCTCTTCCACCAAGGGACACTGGAAAGTTCCCTTGAACCTGAAGCTACCACTGCCGCCTGGTCACTTTCGGATCACGGTTCCGAAATGTCCATGGTTCAGAAGGCCAAAAGGATTTGCTATGATGGCAGGGTATAATCACCTCTGATTTTCATAAAGAGGCAGTGTTGCAGACACTGAGTGGGGCAGAAAGGAGCACGTCCAGAGCTCAGGGCATTCCCTAGGGTGCCTCTTGTTGCTTCTGTGCCCAGCAGTAGCACTGCGTGGGTGACTGAAACATCCGTGGTCTGATAAAGCTAAGGCCACCAAGGGCTCAGAGCCCTCAGGGACAAAGGTCTAGGTCATCTCCTTGGCCAGCAGCTAGACCAGCTGAAGGGTTAGCAGAGGTTGAGCAAAATTTAGGATGGGCAGTGGCAAGGGGAAATGACAAGCATCAGTTAGATATGCAAATTCAGACTGCACTGAGAGATCATTTCTCACCCAGCAGATGAATATAAATCCTACAGTTGGACAACAATTTCTCTTGGGAGGCTTCGAGAGAAAGGCGCACACTCACACGTTCCTGGGGAGGGTGCAAAATGGTATGACCTCTGTACGGGGAACATGGCAACATCTAGCAAAATGACATATGCGTTTACCCATTTCTAGGAAACTATCCCAAATATACACTGGCAAAAACCTGAATTGACGTTGGCACAAGACTGCTCACTGCAGCAGTATTTGTATTAGCAAAAGACCCAGAGGAAGATCATCAAGTGAGCTGCACTTCTTCTTTGTGGCAGCTGTTGGGAAGGAGTTGGAACCCAGACAAAACACTGGGTGATTTACTTGTTCCTAACTGATGTGTACTGAGGGCCTGCTATGTGCTTGGTAGCTTACATATATTACTCTGTTTAAACTCTTCAGCACCCCTGCATACTTTCTGGAAACAAATTTGTATCTGTGACCTTTAACTCAGAAATTCTAAGAATACACCATGCAAACATAACCAAAAATGGCAACCATTCTTTATGCACAAGGATGCTTACTGCAGTATTATTTTTCAGAATTATTTGTTTTATCAAATTTAAGTAGGCATGCAATACAAAAAAAAAAAAAAAAGGCAAGCAATACACAAGAGCTTATAATAGTATCAACCATCTCCAGCTCTGCACCTTTCCGTCCCAGTCTGGTCTCTAGAGGCGACCCCTTTGAAGCATTTCTGGTTTTCTATCTTTGAGGTGTAGCTTCTGTATCTTTAAATAATGTGTTTGTGTGACTCTGCATTTGCTAAGTTTAGATATTGTGTATTGGCTTCCTGCTACAGATTAAAGTAGGACCTTTTCAAGATCAAACACTACATTTTAATTCTCTTCAGAACCCCAGGACCTGGCCGTGGGACTAGCAGGAAGACAGTATTAAGTAAATATTTGTTTAAAAAAAAAAAAAAAGGAACAACCTGGGTGGTCAAGGAAGGGAAGGCATTGGAAGCAGAGAGAAAATCATTGGCAAAATGGCTGAGGCCTCTCCTTCCTGACTAACAGGACCCTGATCTAATTCAGGGTGGTTGTGTACCCAGCTCAAATTGCTTACCTCCCACACTCTCTCGTAGCAAGTAGAGACCATGTGACCCATCCCAGCCAAAGGCATGTAAGTAAAAATTACTTATATAAGTAACTTCTGGGAGCTTCTGGGAAAGGTTTCTAAAGAAACCCTGAGGCAGTTGGCATATCCTTGGGTCCTTTTCACTCTTCCTTATTCTTCTTTCCTGCAACAAGGATGTGATTTCTGGAGGCTTAGCAGTCATCCTGCCACCATATTCTAAAGATGGAAGACCAAAGCAATAGAAGGAGCTCAATTTTTTGAAGACATCGTTTAATTTTACAGCTTGGACTGGCTATTTCTAGACTTTATGTTTCCCGAGACAAATAGCACTTTTATTTGTTTAGGATCACATAATTAGTTTTTCTGTGGCTAGCCGCTTCATGTGTTCTTAACAGAGGGACATGGAAAAAGAACAGCTAAAATCGGATGGTTGTTGATTGTACAAGGAGATTCTGAGGATTTTCTATAATAAAGAATTTAAAAGAACTATGAAAATTACACACACACACACACACATATATATATATATATATAACTCATCCTTGCAAATAAGATTTCCAAAAAATTTTGCAAGACATCTGGGCTTCAGAGATTGTTGCTATGTCTTGTGACAGTGTGACTTGACCTCTAAAGTCTGTAATTTTGATTGTTTGTTGATGAAAAAAGCAACTTTTGTTTTTTCTGAGTTGTTGCCTAGGCATTTTAACATATGATAACCTTGAATAAGGAATATTCAAGGAATACACTCAGGTCTGGACATTTATTTATTTTTAAGATTTTATTTATTTATTTGAGACAGCCAGAGAGAAAACACAAGCAGCAGGGAGCAGCAGGCAGAAGGAGAGGGAGAAGCAGACCCCTGCCAAGCAGGGAGCCGGATTCAGGGCTCTATCCTGGGTCCTGGGATCATAACCTGAGCGCAGGTTATGAAGGCAGGCGCTTAACCGACTGAGCTACCCAGGTGCCCCAAGTCTAGACATTTAAATAAGGACCGAAGTTTAGAATTCCCACCATAAGTTCCTGCTTTACTTTTCCCAGACCACCTTCTAAAATAATCATGCAGAGGTAAGCCCACAAAAAGTGACCTCTGCCCCAGCCACCTTATAAGCAATAGGTGCTTGCTGCTCTACTCTCTCTCCCCCTGGCTCCTGACCTGGGACAGAGGACGGTGCCTTGTGGGGTGTATTGAAACTGCGCCTTGGAGCAAAATGACCATGTGGGTTTCATTTCCCCAAAGTGGGAGCTTGGATACTGAGGGAGCCCCGTGCTCCTGACCGTGTGGTTGCCTTGTGGCAGAGTCTGCATATCCTTAATTCGATACACCAGCCCCAGCTTCTTAATACAGTTGTCTTGATAATGTTTTAGACCGGTGATGACACTTGAATTCCCTCAGCTTTTTGGAGAGGTACAAATACCTGTGAATTTTCTCTCTCTCTCTTTTTTTTTTTTTTTTGCCAAGACAGGATCCTTGGCATGGCACCTTCCTCAATATACATGAGGGAAAATAAAACCACTCTGTACTTATTTATGTTAAAGATTTTATTTCTTTGAGAGAGTGCGCATGCTCACACAGTTGCACAGGACAGGGGATAGGGGAGGGAGAGAGGAGTGGAGGCTGGCTAAGCACAGAGCCCAACACGGGGCTGGATCCCGAGACCCTAAGACTACGAGCTGAGCCAAAACCAAGAGTTGGTTGCCCAACTGACTGAACCACCAAGGTGCCCCCAGAATTACTTATTCTTTTTTTAAGATTTTATTTACTTATATTTGACAGACAGAGATAACAAGTAGGCAGAGAGAGAGGAGGAAGCAGGCTCCCTGTCGAGCAGAGAGCCTGATGCGGGGCTCGATCCCAGGACCCTGGGATCATGACCTGAGCTGAAGGCAGAGGCTTTACCCACTGAGCCACCCAGGCGCCCCGCAGAATTACTTATTTAAACAAAGAATTTGAGAGGTTTTTTTTTTTTTTTTAAATCATTAAAATTGATAAACTGATACGAAGCAAGAACAGAGACTTGCGACTCCAGGTGGGGCTCAAATAGGAGCCAACCAAAGGGAAGCTTTTTTCACCTTCATGCAGTGGACACTTCTTGTCCCACCTCACACCCTGTCAGTTCAGTTTTGACCCCCGCCATTGCTGCCCCAACCGGATCTGTGGAGGCGTGACCCCACACCTCCGCTGATGGCCGTCAGCTGCATCGTGTTTCTCTCACTTTCGGCCCACCACTTCTCTGTGGCAGTGAGAAATGCCTGTGGGTACTCACAAGTATTCATTCATGCGTGTGAGCCCTGGACACAGGACAAGTGAACACCCCAAGGGGCAATGCTTGTCTACTAGGGGATGAGAACCCACAGATAAATTCTCCCTAATTCTGAGATGCACCCCATTCAGTCCTATGAGAGCCAACGAATGCATCAGCTCAGCCTTGTACTGGATTTCCCTCCTTCTCTGGAGCTAGCTCTCCAGTTCCTGTAATGACCAACCTTTTCCCCCAATTTTAGCTCTGAAAGTCTCACAACTTGTGGACCCCCTCCATGCCCAACAAACAAGGATGACTAGTCAGCCTACTGGTTCCTCATACCTGCACGGTGGCTGTAGCCCTTCCAGATAAGTCTTTGCCCCAGGCTGTTTACAGAGGGAACCAGGCAATGACAATCCATTTGGGTCTTGTTGGGGGTACCTGCCTGTCTCTGAGATCTGTTTCTTTTCTTTTTTTTAAAAAAGATTTTATTTATTTATTTGACAGACAGAGATCACAAGTAGGCAGAGAGGCAGACAGAGAGAGAGGAGGAAGCAGGCTCCCTGCTGAGCAGAGAACCAGATATGGGGCTCGATCCCAGCACCCTGGGATCATGACCTGAGCTGAAGGCAGAGGCTTTTTTTTTTTTTTTAAAGATTTTATTATTTTATTTATTTGACAGAGAAAGAGAGAGATCACAAGTAGGCAAAGAGGCAGGCAGAGAGAGAGGAGGAAGCAGGCTCCCCGCGGAGCAGAGAGCCCGATGTGGGGCTCGATCCCAGGACCCTGAGATCATGTCCCAGGACCCTGAGATCATGACCTGAGCCCTGAGCCGAAGGCAGCGGCTTAATCCACTGAGCCACCCAGGCGCCCCTGAGATCTGTTTCTAACAAGGACATCAAGTTGCGACAGGCTAAGAACATCTATAGAGCACTGGAAGTGAAAAACTGCGGTTTCTGTTTCCTGTTGTTGTGGATTATTGTCTTGTGTCTTTTGCCAGATGTTCACGGGTATGAATCCAGACAATATAGGTAGAGTCTTATTTACGAGCCTGCCTGCAGTCAGAGCAGATGGAAGAGTTCTTGTGCTTCTGTCTCCTGGAATGAATGTTTCTAGTTTCTGGGTTAGAATTTTATCTGATTCGAAGCTGGAGTGTTTTCTTTCTGTTCAAATTATGGCCTAAGTGAATTTTCCCTAGAGGCTCAGAGCTGCAAAACTCTGGCCCAGAGAGGGTTGTTTTTCCCCAGAAACAGGGAACTGCCGCCCCCTAGAGGATAAATATGTGTATGGTGGTTCAGGGAAACTCAGGGCTGCTATTTTTTTTTTTTTTAAGATTTTATTTATTTACTTGACAGAGAGAGATCACAAGTAGATAGAGAGGCAGGCAGAGAGAGAGAGAGAGGGAGGGAAGCCGACTCCCCGCCGAGCAGAGAGCCCGACGTGGGACTCGATCCCAGGACCCTGAGATCATGACCTGATCCGAAGGCAGCGGCCTAACCCACTGAGCCACCCAGGCGCCCCAGAGCTGCTGTTTTAATCAATGTATGCATGGTTTCTTCTCCTTGGCGGGGGGGGGGGGGTGGGGGGGTGGGGGGGGGTGCGGGGGGGATGTTACTATGTTACTGCTTAATCTTTAGATTACCTAACAATTTTTTAAAAGATTCATTCATCCATCAATCCATTCATTCATTCATTCGGAGGGGAGGGGCTGCGAGGGAGGATCTCTAATAGACACCCCACTGAAAGTGCAGCCCCAGGCAAGGCTCAGTCCCACCATCCGGAGGTCAGGACCCCAGATCACCATCCCAGCTGAAACCAATAGTCTGACGCTCAACTGGCTGAGCCTCCCAGGTGCCCCTAGATTGCCTAATAATTTGAAAACTTCTTCGGTTATTTGAGATTTTCTACCCCAAGTTAAAGCCCAGCTGAATTGCATTTGAATTGGTATGGAGTTAAGGATCAGGAGTGGGGAATCCAAGGGACTGGAAGCCCAAGAGATATTTCAGTTTGCTGATTTCTGGAAGATTGGTGTGGATACACTACGGGTGACATGAAATGAGTTTGATATCAAAAAGACTTTTGAATTAATTAGGCCTGGTCTGTAGAAAATATTTTGCAGAAAATACTTCCGTAATGTCTCTCAACCTCAGTGAATTTCTTATTTGTGTCGGTTTCAAGAGATCAGTGAGCGCTTATATAAATCCCAGATAAAGGGATTTAGAGTCTCCCAGGGGGAAAAATTAAGAAATCAAGCCATACTTCCAATACTTTAAATGTGCTAGCCTTTTGTGAAAAGCCCCCCAGGCTGAGAGAAAAATAAAAGAAAACCTTCCAAATCGCAGAACACCGTGTTTACAAGAAGACTTGAGCTGTAAATTGCACTCTGTAATTTATGTTAATACATTTAAATAGATTAAAGAAATTATCTTCAAAAGGATGAATCTTTTAACAGTTTTTTCACTTAGAAAAAAATGACTTCCAGTGGAAAAAAAATGAAACTACTCAATTGAGTATTAAAACCTTTGGGTAAAAGGTAAATTTTACATTCTTAGAAGGATGAAACAAAATATGTGTAAATAACCTACAAAATAAACAAATACAGATTTAAACACTATTGTTGTTTTCAAATCTAAGCCCTTTCTTCAAAACATTTTTGGATGTGAAATGGGAAAATCTAACTTTGGTTTAATAGCTTCATGGTCCCTGCTGAGTTACAAAATAAATATGCAGATCATGCCCAATGATATGCAAATTCACACCAGGCCAAAAATTCGCACTCTCAAAGATTTTAAGAAACCCTTCAGTACTAAGACTTCCAATCAAGGTTCAGAGAATTCCGTTACTCTATAAAATAAGTATAAGGAAGCCCTTGATCTTCTCTGCCAAGTGGCCTGCGTGCAAGCACAGCCCAGGTGCTTCCTCCCAAGGTCTGTGAATTATGGGACTTCCTTTCGCTGTTCTTGCACAGGGCACTACCACCCAGCTTATATTTTCCCGAAGACAAACTCAGGTTAGTTTTCATTTGGAGTCTCCTGTTGGGAAACCCCCAAGCTCCCCCTTATCTCTCCAGAGTTCCCTTTTTCTAAAGTAATTTGTCCCTTATTCAATTGTCTGGAGAATCTTACCAGTCAATGACAATGGGTACACCCATCACTAACACTGCTCTTCAGCGGCTTAATTTTGGGCCCTCCAAGGGTGTTTTGCCTCTTACTTTACGTTGATGACCCACGTCTTTCCGAAGTCAAGGGAAACAACTACTGGCCTGCCTGAGAGTTCCAGATCCACCCCGACAGGCTTGTGACGCTTTGGGCCCTGGGAAACGCCTGGGTTAACATGCACACCACACCCCCTGGTGGCCACCGATTCAGTGCTAGTGAGCATCAATCCCTGTAGCCCTCTGGGTGACAGCTGGAGCCCTCCCTCCCCTGATTCAAACACCTGAGCATTTTCTAACCTGTGCACAAAGGGGCTCTGTGGGTGGGAAGTCTTCCACCTTCTCCTGCATACGGACACCTTAGCCAGTGTATCTCCTGAATGTTTCTCATTGTATGACCTTCTAAGGAAATATCTGAAACAATTCAATTTGAATTCTAAGAGGAAAATGTTGCTTTCTGCTGAGTCAGTATCTGGTGTTTGAATTAGTCCAGCTTTCCCTGCAGCAGAGGCCAGGGGTATGTCTTCCAAGGACAGAAGGACCTTCCTGCCCAGTTCAGTGGTACGGACCAACTACTGATTCAGTTCCCACAACTCTTACCTCACCCTTGGGGAGTGTCTTCGGAATGTTGGTTTTGTTTGACCAAGAATTTCGCCAGAATCCTAAATCACCGACTCTTGATCTGTGCGGGTCCCTGAGAATCCTTGTGTTAAGGAGGAAGAACGTGTTCTGGATACGAATGGGCATTTTGTAAAATCCTTCTCAGTTTCAGAATTAATCTTAAACAAGTGTAACAGAAGCCCTCACGGCCAGAGCAGGGCTGGGTGGAGCAGATGAGGCTTTTGAAATCAGCTGCAGTTTGTGATTTGAAATTGGGGGAGGAAAGAGAAAAGAAGAAAGCAACAGCCATCTAATCTTGCTTGTGTACATTCTTTATCAGATGGAGTTCTGTCTTATTTGTCTCCAAGGTTTATTGCAACAATGTGCCTTTATCAAGGAGGAATTTTACAGGCAAAGCTCTCAAATAAACAGGTATAAAAATGGAAAAAAATAAATAAATGCAAGGAAATTAAATGCTAATGTATGTGCTTTTAATATTCTCAGTCAAGGTAAACCCTTTGATAAAATAAATGATGTTGTGAATTTTAGCTAAAAGATGATATAGGTCTTCTTGATTTTACCACTGTAGGAAATGAAAATGCAAATGTAGTAGTCCTGTAAGACTTTGAATTTAATTTTTTAATTTTCCCCCAAAAGTCGAATTAAGTGGAAAGTTCAAATTTCCTGATTATTATTACTTACACTGATATTTAAGAGTATGTAAATGTAAACACAAGTATTCAGTGAAATTTAATTCTTTTAAAGAACTAGTATTTTAGGGACAGCTGGATGGCTCGGTTGGAGGAGTGTACAACTCTTGATCTTTTGAGGTTGTGAGTTTGAGCCCCACGTTTGGTGTAGGGATTATTTAAATAAATAAAACTTAAAAAAAAATAAAGAACCAGTATTTTATAAATTGTTTCTTGTACTACTGGAACTTACATCATATTTACCCAATATGACAAATTATGTGAATCTATAGTTTTCACTTAAGTGGATGTTTTGTTACCGTATTTCCCTTACAAATCCTTATAATCCACGTGATTGATTAATGTTAACTTAGCATATTTTCTAAAACCTATAAATGATTTTGAATCACAGGTGATAAAATATTAAGCTAGATTAATACGTTACCATTGTTCATCTGGAGATTTGTAAAGAAGTTAAAATCCAGAGACAGAGAAAATAAAGCACATGGTTATATAATCCCCAGGTGGATTTATAACCTGTGGATTATTTTCTATGTATAAATACATTTGGTCTTTGAAATATTCAAAATAAGAAGACAAATTAATCAATGTATTGTAAACATTGCTTTGTAATATGATTGATAATATTCATTGACTAAAAAATAGATATTGTCACTTATGCATATTGTTTAATATGATTATATGTTCTTATCAGCTTAACCTGAGAGATGGATTTACATTTGTAGGGGATCAGGGTACACCACCCCAAAACATACCACTTTGGCATAGGAGTTATTCTGAACTGAAAGCATTTGAGTTCCTGGAATCCCTTATCTGCCTAAAAGCAGAACCTCCCAGAAGAACTCAGTTGTCATAAATCCTGTCTTGGGAACAACTCTCTGTATAATCTCGGAGACTAGAAATTGGCACCACGCCCAAACAGACATTGTCATGAGACTATCATGTCTCTCATCTATTCTCCAAAGTCTCATTTATCTTTCCAAAAAGGCATTTGTTTTCCCATAAGTGTCCTTTCTCTTTTTCCTCTTCATATACTAAGTTAGGTACATAAGCCCTAAATTCTAACCACCTGTTTGAGTTACTCATGGCTGAGTAACACATTGTGTGTATGTGTTGTGTGTGTGCGTGTGTTACGTGCATAAGTATACTCTGGTTTTTCTTTCACGAATCTGTCTGCTTTTGGTTTAATTCACATGCCTCACACACTGACCGTAAGAGGGTAGAAGAAAAAGATTTTTTTGCCTTGCCTACACATTCAGGAGGCTTATTTAGGAACAGAAGGGCAGGACCTAGAGGGTAGAAAGGAAAGGAGCAAAGCCAATACAAGGATGCATATTGGAGTGGGCAACTGGGCCTTCACCCTGCTGGGGCCTTCTGATGAACTATATGAAATGAGTCTCAGAATCACGTAGCTAGGGGGACGAAAGGGAGACATTTTTATCGTCTGGTTTAGGTCCTCCACTGGTTGAGAGTTGCCCCTCGGAATTCTGATGAGTCCACACTGCTGAGCTACATAGGGTATGAACGCAAAGTGGATTCTCCCAGGCATTCTGTGCGTCTGCATCAGAGAAGTCAAAAGGCAGCAAGGGAGAGGCAGTGTGCCCCTGAGGAGGGGTGTGACAGCAGGAGTCAGCGAGGAACCAAGGAACCGGTGGCTGCAGATGGGGCTGGGAGCTGTAAGCGAGGCTGGGAGAGTGTGAAGTGGCGCAGGAAAGGCATTCCCCGTAATAGACATGCATACATATCAAGGCATATTAAAGTTAATGGTTATAAAACCCTCCATGAAGAGTGACTGATTGCTGAGAGAAAAGATGGTCTTGAATTATGCAGTCAGCTCTCAACACAGGGTAGAAAAATTTCTTCTTTCTTTTCTGTTCTTGTAACCTCGCTGCACCTGTACTCTCACTTCTCAGGAGTCTGTTTGCATTTGTACCAGTTCTCACCATGCTTTTGAGGACTTCGTGACTGTTGGCAACTGTGGAAAAAACCCAGCAGGCTCTCACCATACAGGAACCAGTATTTCTTACCTTGCTCTTTTTTACCTTCTTCTGCAGCGATCATAAAGTCCTGTTCCTCTGGTGGCCAAAAGTAGACTGTAGCCATTCCTGTTCTCAGGCACATTCGTTCTCATTTATAATCGACTGACATCTTCCAGCTTCTGTGTCAGACGTTGCCTTGCTCTAAGGCTCCACGGTCATCGCCTGTGGAGACTGACCACGGCATCGTTCTGCCCAGACCATCTGCAGTGCTCCCTGAACCGCTGACTGGCAGCACCGAGTGTTTTCTCTTTCACTTTGTACACATCACCCAAGGTGTAGCACCCACAAACAAAGGGGATTCCAGGAACACTTAGCATGTTTGGGATGCACCCGTTTTCCGAATCTGTCAACAGTATTGGAAGAACTATGTGCGTTTCAAGCACTGTGGGAAAACCTGTCAAGACAAGAACGACTCAGCCTCATATATATATATAAATGTCTGTATTTAAAAATACATTTTATTCCAGTTACTTTCATTCAAGTGCAGTGTTGACCACATGTATAGATTTTAGTAAATTTATGTACTTTTAAAGCAAGCCCAAACACAAGAATTGATACTATGTCTGTTGGTGAAAGAGTTCTAAGGTTTTCTTTTCATATTTTTCTTTCTTTTTTTTTTTTTTTTTTGAGAAGGGCAGGGGCACAGGGAGAGGAAGATAATTTTTTTTTAATTTATCTATTTATTTGAAAGAGTGAGAAAGAGAGCATACAAACAGGAAGAAGGACAGAGGGAGAGAGAGAAGCAGACTCCCCACTAAACAGGGAGCCCGATTCGGGGTTTGATCCCAGGACCTAGGGATCAAGGCCTGAGCCAAACCCCAACCCACTGAGCCACCCAGGCACCCTGGAGAGAGAGAATCTTAAGCAGAGTCTAACATGGTGTTGAACCCAGTCTCACCACCCTGAGATCATGACCTGAGCTGAAATCAAAAGTTGGATGCTTAATCCACTGAGCCACCCAGGTGCCCCTCTAAAGATTTATTTTTAAGCTTGGATTACCCTTGCCTATAAATAGATGCAAAGCCTATTGATTCATGAATGCCTTTATGGCTCACAGTATCTGGAGTCAGGGAAAGTGATGAAACTTCAAAACGGGATTCTAAAATAGATAAAACTGGTCAGGGTTTAAGCAGAAACTGGACTCTAGTGGCCACATGGCCTTTCCATAGCTCTTATGAGCATGTACTGCAAGGTGAAAACCAGGACTCTTGGCACACAATCCATCATCGGTGGGAGACCTGTACAATTTCTGGTTACTCTCCCAAGGCCAGAGCATTTGTGGGCCAGACGATGTTGGGTCGATTATTTCAAAGCACTAATGATGCGTTTCTAAGTAGCCTATTCCAAGCGCAACATACCAGCTGACCTCTGCGCAGTAATGGCAAAGCTGCTGACTGAGATCATATAAGGTTTCTCAAAGGAAGATGTCACTGGATCTTCTTTGGAGATGACCTTACCAAGCCTTGCTAAGTACCCAGATGGCTGACAGGCGCTGAGGCTTTCAGTCTTAGATCCTGCGTTCACTGTAAGTAAATGGACCCCACCCATTTAACGCTTTCTTGCTATGACCTCTGTTTTTCTATTAAACACAGGGACCAAGGCCTTGTCACTCAGGATCCAGGGAGGGTATGACTGCTTCCAGGAAATTCCTTGCCTGGAAAGAAACATAGTTTAGAAGGAAACTGAGATGCAGCAGAGGGAACTCCAAAGCCCTAGCCCTCCTTGTCAATTAGAGACCCAACAGGTGGATTCTTACTTAACTTCCAGCAAGAGCAGGAAAGTGTTCCTCCTCCCCTACTACGATGCAGCCAATGAGAGACGGTCACAACTCAGCCAATGAAGAGCCACCAGACTTCAGACTCCTAGTTTTCACCAATGGAATTTTGGTTTATAATAGTCGGGATATACCCAAAATGACCTTTGAGGGCAAAATGCTGAAGGAAACGGCCTACAGGTCCAGCTTAACAGGAAATAGTTTATTAAAGGGACTTAGCGTGGTCAGAAGTGTGTCTTGCCCAGTGGCGAGACCTGTAGATCTGTGCAGCCCTATTTCCGGTAATACTCGCTTTTACAGCTTTAGAGGTTGGGAAGTATGTGCTAGTAGACCACTCAGGAGGAAATGTTTGAGAATAGTTGTGCCATAGGCATATCTGCAGAGCAGATCAAGGACCTTAAACCCGAAGAGTGAGGTTAAGGGTGTGGCTGAATTAAACAAACAAAAAGAAACGTGGGTGTGTGTGTGGGGGGGGGTGTGGGTGTGGTGGGGGGCTGCTTTATTTAGGCCTTGGTTCACAGTGTGGTCACCGAGGCGGAGTTGTCCATGATGGCATTAGCCTGGTTCAAACAGTGTTCCTCTCCTTTGTTCTGCAGACTTTCCTTTGGTTTTGCCATAGTTTGCTTGTCCCTGCTTGCAGTTCTCTGCTAGTCCTGAGTAAACCCATTTTTGCTTGCCACATAACTGGCATCTTTATTTTTAAGGTTAACACAGAGCAGCAGGCTCCTTTTCTACTCCAATCCTGACCTAATTTGGATATCTATGTGGAAAACAATGAAATCTGACTCCTTCAGCCTTACTCCAGAATCAGTTTCAAGTGGGTTGCTGATCTGTATGGGACAAAATAACAAGCCTCCTAGAAGATAAGGGAGGGAAGAAAAAATTCTTCTCTTTTAGGGTCTTCCAGCTGGACTAAGAATTAAACTTACCTGAGACATTAACAGGACAAAGAAAAAACCAGTATTTATTTTATTTACAATTGAGACCTAAACAAATGAGGCAGGCAGTTTTTATACTTTTTAGATGATGACACAATAAATTTGTGAGGAATTGACAGGATAAAGAAAACAGATGTTTGGAAGCATGAATTAATAAGGAATTCTAAGTGGAATTTGGACTGAAGTTGTAGATTAGAAAAAGTCATTTGGTTTGCTTCTACAGCTGTCTGGGCTTTCAAGTTCCTTCCTCTGGTGATAAGGATGTCTTTTTATTTTGTACAGAGAAGGTACCTTTCCTATGGGAGATTAGTTTCTGCTTTCAGGGACACAGAGGAGGGTCAGAGTGTCTTTTTATCAGCTCTTTCTTAAGTAACTTTTATTTAAAATAATCTCTATGCAGGCAACTGGGTGGCTCAGTCAGTTATGCATCTGACTCTTGAATTCGGCTCAGGTCATGATCTCAGGGTGGTGAGATCAAGCCCCACGTCTGGCTCCAAGGTCAGTGCAATCTGCTTGAGCTTCTCTCTTTCTCTCTCTCCCTCTTTGGCCTTCCCCTTGTGCTCTCTCTCTAAAATAAATAAATCTTAAATAATAATAATAATCACTGTACCAAATTGGTACATTTTGGGGCAGCCTGGCCTTGGTCCCTACAGTAATATTGGAAAAATTCTTGATCTTGGGGTAGAGAAAATTTTCTTAAACTAGACGCAATAAACACCAATCATAAAAGACTGAATAAATTGAACTACATTAAAATGATTTCTTTTTTATCTTTTTTAAAAAGATTTTATTTTTGTGTGTGTGTGTGCACACAAGTAGTGGGGAGGGACCGAGGAAGAGGGAGCAGACTCTCCGCTGAGCAGGGAGGATGTGGGGCTCCATCCCAGGACCCTGAGATCATGAGCCAAAGGCAGACACTTAACCAACTGACCCTCCCAGGCACCCCTCTTTTTCTATTCTAAAAAATACTGTTAAGAGCGTGGAAAGGTAAGCCACAGCATGGGTAATATTTGCAACACATTATAGTCAACAAAGGGCTTGCTTCAAGAATATATACAGAGTTGGGGCGCCTGGGTGGCTCAGTGGATTAAGCCGCTGCCTTCGGCTCAGGTCATGATCTCAGGGTCCTGGGATCGAGCCCCGCATCAGGCTCTCTGCTCCGCAGGGAGCCTGCTTCCTCCTCTCTCTCTGCCTGCCTCTCTGTCTACTTGTGATCTCTCTCTCTGTCAAATAAATAAATAAAATCTTTAAAAAAAAAAAAGAATATATACAGAGTTAATTAACATCGCCCTTTCTAACTGTTAACTACCACCACCCCCCCTTGTCTGATATGTTCTCTTCCCTTGTTTCTTACCTCTGTTGTACTCATTGACAGCCATTTACATAACCTCAGTGCCTCAATTATAAAATTGGAAAATGGCAGAATTTCCCTCAAGGGTTATCCTGAGGGCCAAAATGAGGAAACACGGACAGTGCTTAGAAGAGTGCAATCCTGACTCTCAGTAAGCATGCAGTACCTAGTAGCTTATTGTTATTACTACAATTTACTTGTGTGTCTGTGTGTGTGTGTGTGTGTGTTGGTCTTATTTAAGAAATATTTCCCCAATTAGTATTTTCTTCTCTGGGCACCTTGTAAGGCCCCTTTTGAAGTTAGATGTGGTGTGTGGCTTCACTGGCTGTGTGAACCCGAGCGGAAGGACTGAGCTGTAGGGTCACAGCCGCCCACTTAGTGTGCTCCCTTTTCCTGCCATGGTCATGTCACGGTCACCTGAGGGCACGTTCTGTGATGGGGCCTTAACATCCTGCTTCCCTCAGTGACGAGGAGCAGTGCCCCGTTGTGGCCTGAATTAGGTATGAGCAAGAAATAAACTCTTGGCCTGTTTTATTTTTTTGGTAAGAAAGAACTTCCTGCTGTGGGGTTAAATAAATATATTCTCCCATATTTTTTGTAATAGTCTTAGAGATTTATGTTTCACATTTAGGCGGCAAAGTATGATTTGAGATTTGAGATTGTTTTTGTGTATGGTGCTATGCAGGAATCAAATTCAGTTTGTTGTTTTCTGTTTTTTTGTTTTCAAAGCCAGTTGTCACAGCACCATTCACTGAGTCATCCTTTTCCCTGACTTGTGGCCTCCCCTCCCATATCTAGAGTGCCATATCTAGAGTGCCCTCCCATATCTAGAGCTTTCGTGGGGCTTCTTCTTGACTCTGTTCTCTCCCATGATCTTTTTGTCTATTTTTCTACCATTTTACCATATGGTTTTACTTACTTATTTGTCATATGTCTCGCTAGTGGGTAGACAGAGGGCAGTGTAAAGTCGTCCGGCATGGAGAGTGAATTGAGTTCTGTGCCTTTTAGCCAAACCCGCCCTTGACAAGGAGGGCGCCAGATTCTGGGCCTGGGCATCCTGGCTGTCTGCACATCAGAATGTGCAAGTCCATTTTCACGGCAATAATCAGAGTGAGAAGCAAGCACTAGATTTGGGAGCTATTATTAAAGTTAATGGACAGGGCTGGGTAACTGCTTGGATTTCTGGTGAGGTAGTGTAGGGAGAGGGATTTATCTAAGACCGCTCTAATATTTTGGCTCAATCAATCAGGGCTTCAGGGATATCTGTGGAAGTACAAGTCATGAACCTTCTGAACTTCTAAATTGCAGGCATCAGATCTGATGCCTGGAGAGAATTTCTTGAGCAAATAATACAACCTGTAGAAATCACTGGTTGCAGAAAAGCAAGGTGTGATTATAAATGGTTTATTTCTTTAGACGATAACATTCATCACAATTAAGTTGCATTTTTAAGACTGTTACTGCTGACAGTACCTAAAAATACTGCTTTGTAGTCATAGTGAAGTGTCAAGAGACTAGGGACTTATCTCAGGTGGTAAACGTGAAAACAATTTTGCAGTCAGTTTTGCAGTCAGAACTGGGAGATGCGTTAGAGGGCTTGGGGGATGTGAGCATTAATGCAGGCCACAGAAATAATCCTGTGTTACCACCCTTCCCTTTCCTGATGCTGGCCCACCGGCCAGTCAGCTCCCTACTCCTTTACCTCCCTCCCACACCCCTCTTTACAAACCTCAGGCTGAGCCAGGTGCCAGGCAGGGGAGGGTTCTCTAGCTCAGCAGGGAGAAGCGGTAGGATAAGAAGGCTAGATGTTAGCAAGATGAATGCAGGGCTTTCTTTCATTCCTGCGATGGGAGGAGGAGAAGGAAAGGTTTCTCTGTGGGGTTTCTCAAGATAGGGGCCCCTCAAGCTTTTCAGCCTCCACCCTAGTGTCAAAAAACCAAGAAAGTAGGCACTCAGGGCTCCTGTCCTTGCTGACAGGACTCCTCTTGCCTTTCAGGGATTCCTGAAGCCTCAGGAATGCCAGACTGTGAGAACAGTTCCTAATTCTCTGAATTTAAGGTTGCCTGAAGTTGTTGACTGGGCTCTCAGGTCTAATGGGACCCTCCCTCCCATTGTCACTTCCTAGGCTCCTATGCTCCAAGCTAAGGGTCCTTGGTAAGAAAGGCCTTTCCTACCTGGGGCTTGAAGGTCCCTGGCCACCATGGGCGTTCCTTCATGCTTGTCTTCCACCCCCCCCCGCCCCAGGAATATGTTTCTGGGTCTGGACCTCATGGAAGTTCATCTTTCACAGCAATGTATATATTCCTTTTCCAGTAACCCATGTTAACCAGAGTTCTGACTCTTGGTGAGACCTTGCTTCTTCTCCTGGGGTTCTCAGCCTGCCTGAATCAGAATGGAAACCCACCCCTGGACCCAAGATGACAGGCTGCAGCTTCCCTCTGCTGGACTGTTTACCTGCCTGTCCGGTTTTCATTAGGCTTGATCCAAATTCAAAATCCCTCTGTGTAAAAGCTCAGAGTTTCCTGGTAATCACTCTCTGTGATCCCATCTCAACCCCAAACATTTCTCTTGTTTCTAGCACCCTTTTGGAGCATGATTTGGTTGAAACTTGCTGGATACTCAGTCCCTGGACCCTGTCATCTTATTAACCTTACTTTAGCAGCACACGCTAGAGCCTTGAGTCAAACCAGACCTTGACAGTTGGAACAGGGAGGCAAGGGCTCTGGTATTAAAGAGATCACCAGACTATAAACAAATGGTTATCAATGAGATGGTGGGTGTATGGCCAAAGATGCATTCAAAATTCTCCAGGGAGGAAAAGATGGTATTTATTGAGCAATGTCTATATGCTTTAGGCAGCAAATTATGGACTTTGCTCCTTTGATTCTCACAGAAATACTCCTGACCTATTTATTATTTGTATCCTCATTTTACAAATGAGGCATTTGAGACAGAGATTATTCAGATAACTCACCCCAAATCACAGAACTGGTAGTGGTTGAGCCTGAATTACCATTGAGGTCATCTGACCCCAAACCTGGGGCTGAAGCATGGTATGAAGTTTAATTTTGCCTGAAAGTACTGAGGAAGCCTTAACATTGGAGATGATATTTGAGGGAGGAGGTCTCGGAAGATAATTACTGTACTGAACAAATAGTGTCCTAGACTGGGTGAAATAGGACATGAAGCCAGAGACTTTAGGCCAGAAGGAACAATGGATACAAATGCACAGAAACCTGAGAACCAGGATACCTTGGGAAGAGTTGAGTAGAGGGGAGGCTGCCTCTGGTGGCACTTCTCTCACAGAGCTGGAGAGGGAAACCCTTCTCTCTGCTCTGTGTTGCTATTTCCAGCCATTATGGATTGGCTGTCACTGAGGTTTGTGTCCTCTGGTT
Organism: Meles meles; assembly: GCF_922984935.1. Classification (NCBI taxonomy): domain Eukaryota; kingdom Metazoa; phylum Chordata; class Mammalia; order Carnivora; family Mustelidae; genus Meles; species Meles meles. Next base: position 60,120,396 of record NC_060073.1, on the reverse strand, counting down.
TAATCACCTCTAACCTTCGTTACTCCAGGTATCATCCTGTGCACGTGGTCTGCTGGGCAGCCCACTCACATGAAACCTTTCAGATTTTTTATCTCGTCAGCTCTAACACCATTCACCTACTCTTCAATCTAGTCAGCCACTTCTAGGAAATGCCCTCCAACCTGCTCAGCATCTGTATACTCTCCACACTGGAAATCTTAGGGTCTACCATCTTTTTTTCTGACCCCTCAGTCCACCAGCTTTCACTCTCTTCCTGCTACAACAGAGAACACCAGTCCCCTGACCTTCCTCAGTTACCACAGCCACCCTCTCAGTCCAGGCACCTGGATGTTGGCCAAGATTCCTGCCGCCGCTGCACCAGTCTGTCTGGAACCACATCTCCTGACACCCCCACTCCTGACTCTTTCCATGGCCACATATTCTGGTATTTTCCATGACTTGTGTTCCCTGGTGCTCAACAGATCTCTGAGCTTTCTGCACAGGTGCGGGGCTAGGAGCTTGTCTAGACCAGAAACTGTCTGAGCTGCTTTCTATTCCAGGATATCAACCCTGTCTTTTTAGGAACCTCATAGTCTTCAGCAGCTGGTTGGAGGCCCTGTGGTTCTCTGTCCTGGTGGTTTCTGGTGGCAGAGCACCGCCCTTTTCTCTTTCATGGCTCCCACCTAGAACACCATCCCAGACTCACCCGAGCTACCAGAGAAGCAGCTGAGATTGTTATTTATTTACTTAGTTATTTTTATTTATTTTTTAAAAGATTTTATTTATTTATTTATTTGACAGAGAGAGGTCACAAGCAGGCAGACAGGCAGGCAGAGGGGGAGGGGAAGCAGGCTTCCCATCGAGCAGAGAGCCCAATGCGGGGCCTCCATCCCAGGATCCTGAGATCATGACCTGAGCTGAAGGCAGAGGCTTAACCCACTGGGCCACCCAGGTGCCTCTTTATTTTTATTTTTAGAGATTTTTATTTTTAAATAATCTCTATACCCAACATGGGGCTCGAACTCCCAGCCCCGGGATCAAGAGTCACACTCTCTTCTCACTGAGCCAGGCAGGTGCCCCTGAAATTATTGTCATTTTAGAAAAATTGCCCAAAGTTAAGATTTAATATTATTCTTATTTTTCTTCTTTTAATGTTGACATTTTTAGAATGCCTTATAATCTGGAACCAGCACTTCATCTTCACATGGGTTAATAAAAACACACTCTTTAATAGAAATTCCTAAGAAGGTTCTGATGTCAAAGAAGAAGTCCTCTCCACTAAAATAAGGTGGATGAGTAGCTAGTGGTCGAGGAGAAGATGTAAGGTAAATTGCCCAAAGTGCAGATTTCCTCTTCCACTGTAATGAAACTTGAAACTTAGTGGTAGAGCCTCTGTAACTGAACATTTTCCCCTAGATTGAAAAGCTGAAGAGCTCCTGTCAAATAATAATGAATGCAATGCTTTGAACTGAAAGTTCTGTGAATTTTGATGGAATTTTACAGCTGCTAAATTCTGTTGCGATGTGCCCAGTGTAGGTCACTAGGGCTGCTCTGGAGAGAATGCTCTGTTGCTTATTCTGGTTTTGGGTGTTTTTGTTTTGTTTTGTTTTTCTCTTCCATTTTACCCTCTGCCCTTTTACTTTTGGTTTTATTTTATTTTATTATTTTTTTAGGATTTTATTTTTAAGTAATCTCTACACCCCACATGGGGCTTGAACTCCCAACCCTGAGATCAAGAGTCACATGCTCTACCAACTGAGCCAGCCAGAGGCCCCTTACTTTTGGTTTTAAAATTTTCATTTGCTTCTAGTTCTTGTAACAGCTGGAGGGACTTTCGTCCATTTCTTCAGTACAGCCTACATACCAGTCATCAACCGTCTTGTCAACCGTGTCCATGCAGAGCCCATACCATGGACCTCTTGTGTAAGCATGAACTTTCATGCATTCTTACCATAGAGCTCATGGGTGCAACATGTGTAACAAATCCATATTAACTTCTCTATGGAGAATTAAATTGCATGGCTTTTATTTAGCTTTATCATTAAAAACTTCTTCCTGGGGCACCTGGCTGTCTCGGTCCGTTTAGCATCTGCCTTTGGCTCAGGTCATGATCCTAAGCTCCTGGGATCCAACTGCACATCAGGCTTCTCCCTCTCCCTCTGCTGCTCCCCTGCTTGTGTTCTCTCATGCTCTCTCTGTCAAATAAATAAAATCTTTTTTAAAATGAATAAAATAAAAACTTCTTCCTATTTAAGATCTAGACTCTCCGACAGACCCTAGTCTATGCCTCCACTCTGGGGGCCATCTTGTCCCATAAAATATGAAGGGAGAGTAGTTGTCTGGAGGATGTGGGCCCAGGACTGGAAAACATTACCCGTACTATTCAGCACCAAGCTGGGATCAAAAGGTGAACTGTTGCTAACGTTCATATTAACTACAAGTTGAACAAGGACTACAAAGAAGTATAAGGCTGCGAGAATGAGGAGTCAGCATTAATCGCATTTTTGTGCAAATGACTCAACTTCCAGCCCGGGATCCAGAACTCTAGGCTTGAATTTACACCTGAGTCCTGGACACTTTCAGTCTCAAGGAAGTTCCATGGAAGATTTCTCAAGGGTATGATCATTTGCTTAGTGCAATTGGCCTCATGATTTAGTGCATCTAAAGAAAATCCTTTACCTTTTATTTTCTGCTTGGAAGATAGAAGCCATACACCTCTAGCAAGGCAAGTCAAGGAACTGCTTCATTCTGATGTTTTCCATTTCTCCTTGCATGGAACTTGTATTTAATAACACAATCTTACTACGATCTTTGAATCTGTGGTCAGATTCTCCACCATGACCGGACACATCTTGGATGAATCTGGAGCCCCACAGAGCCTGGGAATGGTGGAGGAGCCTTGTCAGACCAGGACTGAGTATTCATGGTAGGCCTCTTTGTGGTCTTTGAGTTGTCCCTGCTCTCTCTTTCTGAACTGCTTTTGTGTCAGAAGACTATGTCGTTTCAGTCAGTGATCCTAAACTGGGCTTTTCCACCTCTGCTATCTTTCCTATGTGACTTCAAAAGATTGAGTTTTCTGTTTTTATCTGTAGACTAGATTGGCCTTTCACAGGCTTTCCCCAGATCAAAATTTAAGAGGGAATTCCCACCTCTGTGCATTTCATGTTAGACCCATGTCCCTGATTGTTGATTTAAAATAAAATAATTGGGGTGGGGGGCGCCTGGGTGGTGCAGTCAGTTAAGCATCCAACTCTTGGTTTAGGCTCAGGTCGTGATCTCGGGTCATGAGATCAAGCCCCGTGTTGGGGCTCTGCACTCAGCATGGAGTCTGCTTCAAATTCTCTCTACCTCTCCCTGTGCCCCTCCCACTCACGCTTGCTTGCTCTCAAATAAATCTTAAAAAAAAAATTGGTATATCAGAGATAACTCAAAATTAGAATTTCTCCGTACTTCCTTAGACTATGATGTCCTGAAACATCCAGTAACTCACTTACACCTTAACAATTAGGAATAGCTATCCCAGACAATAGAAAACCCACATCTGCCTGTTGGCTCAGTGTCACGAGGAGACCAAAATGTCAGTTGAGCAGTCTCAGCTTCTAATTGTGTGAGACCATGACTGTATTCCTTGTTGGAAGTGTCGTCTTGCTTAGGAATTAAGACTTATAAACCTGCCAACACCAAGATTGTGAGAACAAGAAGCAGATATTCTTTAACTGGATTATTAAATATATTCATGAGAGGGATCATTCCTACCTCCACCCTCTTTCTTCCAATACATGTGTGTCCCAGTTGTGGATGAAACAACATCAAATATTGCTTGTTTCAAACATATGCTGCTCCTGGAGGATAGCTCCCCAACTTGAAAGGCTGCTCTCCTCCTATTGCCACCATAACTGAGCCTTCGGGAAGTTCATTCCATTCTTCTTTAAGGCCATTTGTTTCTGGGTAATAACGTATATCCAAAACCAATAAATTGCATGGTATGAGCCCATTGCCACATACCTTTCATTATAAAAATAGTTTCTTGGTCAGACATGATGGTGTATGGGGATGTCATGGTGGTATTTCATAAGATATTCTTTGTAGGTCTTTGATGATTCTGGTGAAAGCATTAGGAGCATGGAAAAAAAGTCTGGAAATATATCTGCTCCTATGAGGACACTTTTTAGTCCTCAGTGAAGGAAAGGTTTCTATGAAATAAATGTAATGTCAGTTGGCTGGTTGGTCTCTCCAGGGAATGGTGCTATATTGGGCACGGTTGTTGGCTTCTGCTATTAACACTCACCAGTGGTGGTAGCCAAAGTAACTTTGAAGGGGGGAATTTATGTTGTTCCTTCACCACTATGCCACTTTGTACCTGATCCCTTGGGCAGTCAGTGAGACAGATGAGGTAAGAGACAAACTGACATCTGCATGACCAGTCATCTTGTCCACATGACTATTACTGAGTGACTGAACTATAATATATGCCTCCTGTTGGGCATTTTTGTGGGACATGATTGCCTTCGTACTCTATGCCCACTGCAGGAAGACCATCTACATATCTCCTGTCCAGTCCATCCCTGTCACGAGGCCATAGGGATGGATTGAATAAGAGACAATAAAGGAAGGGTTCAGGTAACCGATGGAGGGATTCAGCCCATTACTGATCACCAAGACATACCAATTACCAAGTATGTCTACTTTATTCTAGTTTGTGTGTGTGTGTATGTGTACATGTACATATATGGCATGTGTACGTTTGTACATACATGGCACATGTACACACACACACACACACACACACACACCCTCAATCTAACCAGGGTGGTATTTTTCCTGCCAGTGAGCGACATCAACTAAAACAGTATCTACTAGCTCCAGACAGGTTTTTCCCTCCCAGCGCAGTCATTTTAATAATTGGATGTAGGTCTTTCTCAGGGAGGCTTGGGGGAAAGTTTATAATACAGCCACATTGCTGGGTCCTTCCTTAAAGTGACCCAGCTTTCCCCTTCATTGAGGGGCTCTAGGCCTGTGATCTGACTTGGTTTGATAATTGGATATAAGGCAGTATATTCCCACCTTGACAACTTAAGTCATATTTCTATTTTCCAAATACACAGCTAAAACCACGCCTTAGCGGACGGCCCATCTGTTCATTCCTGAGAACCCCTTGATCCATTAGCGCCCATCACAGGTCTCCGAAATACAAAACACTCTAAGGGCCTTTCTGTCCCTGCAGCCGATTGTGGCAATTCCCCCAACCTCACCTTGAAGTTAAGAGCCACCACCTGGCCTCTGCCAATCCAGAATTCTGTTCCCACAGAAATCAGCAACTCCAGTTATGAGGTGGTGTCTCCCGCTACCATCTTTGGCATTGCTTTTCAGGGTGCTGCTGTCACCTGGGCATAGCTTATACTGTGGTGAAGGGGCAGCCTCAGGAACTTGCTAGGGTTTCCGCTGAGAGTGGCCAAGGAGATTCCACACTCAGGTACACTCCAAGATTCCCATCTCCCTGTGCTCTTTGGGCCTTTGACACCTTAACCTCATGGACTCTATGCCACCAGTGCATCCAGACTTCAATAAATGAACCAAGCAAGCTGTTAAAGCCACTTGTGGGTACTCAAATTGAATATAATAGCCTATATCCGCATTCGTAATCTGCAACTTTATGCCTGTTCAAACTCACATTTCAGTTCCTTGGTCTGATGCACTTAGAATCAGTGCACTTCCATATACGCTTTCCAGCTTTTCCAGATTTAAAGCAACCATCCCTACTTATTCTGACCTACATAAGGCTAACCACTTTTAGAACTTTCAAAATAACAGAGGGTAAATTGAGATTTCTTTTTTTTTTTTTAACCCAGCTAAAATCCTGTTGGACGGGACACTTTTGGCTCATGTTGATCACTCCTTGTAGAAAACCTCCCATTTCTTTCTGACTATCAAATCTTTCATGGTTATATGGAGATACCTTCTCTTTCCCTTAAATAAAGAAATAAGAGTGGCCCAGAAGAGTTAACACTTTAAAAACAGCACCTAATGAGTCAGAGTAGAAATATAGAAAATCATTCTCAGAAGTGCATACCCAGGGGCCCCTGGGTGGCTCAGTCATTAAGCATCTGCCTTCAGCTCAGGTCATGGTCCCACTTGCCTGGGATCAAGCCCTGCATCGGGCTCCCTGCTTGATGGGAAGCCTGCTTCTCCCTCTCCCACTCTCCATGCTTGTGTTCCCTCTCACACTGTCTCTCTCTATCAAATAAATAAATAATCTTAAAAAAAAAAAAAAAAGAACTGTGTACCCAGGCCAGCAAGAGCTTCACTTTTTTGTGTCTCTGGTTCTTTTTTTTTTTTTTTAAGATTTTATTTATTTATTTATTTGAGAGAGAGAGAGAGAGAGAGAGTATGAGTGGAGAATGGTCAGCAGGAGAAGCAGAGTCCCTGCCGAGCAGGGAGCCCGACATGGGACTTGATGTTGGGACTCTAGGATCATGACCTGAGCCGAAGGCAGTCAGTTAACCAACTGAGCCACCCACATGGCCCATGTCTCTGGTTCTTAACCTTGTTTTGATAACATCACTTTGATAATCTGGTAAAAACTATGAATCTTCTCTAGAGATAATGTCCATAGACACAAAATATGCCTTCACTTTTCAGGTATTCAAAAATATCCAGTTATTCATAAACCCATAGCTAAGAACCCATGCCTTTTGGGACTAGGCCAATGTATTTAAAATATCTAAAGAAAGTGTTCATCAGAAGGGAATTTATTGGTTGGGCATGAATATAGAAGAAAAGAGAATCACAAAGACAAACGCTATAGTGTCCATCCAAATACTCTCCATGGGAGAGAGGACTCTGAACCAAAATAATCCACCAAATGTTCTGGTTCTGAGAGCAAGATGAGAGTATCATCCTAATTTAATCTGATGCTAACCGCTCATATGATCAAATTCCCTTAATTTTTATTCAACGCACACCAAACAAACTTCTTTTAAAAAAGATTTTATATATCTGCTTGACAGAGCACAAGCAGGGGGAGGGCCAGGCAGAGGGAGAAGGAGAAGCATATTCCCCACTGAGCAGGGAGCCTGGTGTGGGGCTCGATCCCAGGACCCTGTAATCATGATCAAAGCCAAAGGCAGACGCTTAACCAACTGAGCCACCCAGGCGCCCCCCCAAACAAACTTTTGATGATAATTTGACTCCTTGAGTAGACTGCCTTGCAGGGCAAAAATGCTCTAAGCAGAGAATGTGACTCTCTAGTCCCCTCTGCAGAAAGAATTCTGAGGTAAATTAACAAGCTAGTGTTGGTCTTTTTTTTTTTTTTTTTTTTCTTTTTTAGCATGGCATTCTCTAGGAGATTGATTGATAGGAGTCCACACACATAAGATGATACCAGGTTGCTGAACTTGGCTGGCAGGGGGGAAATACCTCTAAGAAAGATTAATCCAGGTTTCTAAACCTGCAAGGCAGAGAGGATGTGATAGATTTGCCAACTTTCTAAAGTAAATTTCTCAAATGCATTGTCTTAGGACAGAATCTGTCAGAGTCACTGACTTTATTAATTTTTTTCTGGGCTTAAGTGAGAAGAGTCAGATACGGAATTTTGAGACTCTTCTGCAGAACAAAGGGATTTAGGTTATTTATATACCTTTAGGAGTTACAGACATCAGTTACAATCATGTGGTTTCCCATGACAACCAATTATTATGCAATACTTTGACACTCGAGTTTTCCTACCATAGGAAATAATATTAAATTTTTGAAGTCTCAATGTTTTTAAAGAGACTTCAGATAACCTTAAGTCACTTCTTAAAAAGGCTATAAAATATTGAATAGGATGGCTACAAATAAAAATCCTCTCATGGGTTGTCTTTTAACCTGGAGTCTTGTGACTAGCCTCAGCCTTCATCTTTCTCTAACAAGCTCTTGAGAATGGCTTCATGGCTCTGAATTTAATTTCTGTCTGATACCGTAATAAGACTTCTCCCTAGAGTTTCTTTTTACACACAACTAATAGATAGGAAGGCTGCAGTCTTTGACTTCAGGCAAGATTTGAATAGCCAGAACTCACTGGAAAATGCAAGATTGATAGAAATCTAGGAATTAACACATCAAATGTGAAAATAATAAATTGTAAGAAAAATACTCCTATTTCTCCCAATACATGAATGGTCTCCTAAATCAAGTGTAAAGTCTCAATCTGGTCTCTTAAGTCCTTAAGCACAGGACCTTCGGCCTCACTCATGTACCCACTCTCCTCTCGGCCCCAGACCAGTCTGTTCCTGCAAGACAGACAGTCACTCTCTCAGCAGAGAGGCCCTCAGAAGCTGACGGGGAGATTCCAGTGCAAGTAGTTTATCTGGGAGGTACAGGCGCCACCTGCAGGGCAGTTAGGGAAGGGACACAGGGAAAGGAGGCCGCCAGAAAAGGGGTATGTTACTGTGCCAGCAGCCACAGGGCCACAGGAAAATTATGGAAAAAGGTGCAAAGCATACCTCAGGGTTACCTCACTACAGAAATAGGGAATTTGGGGTATTTTACACCAAGTCTCATCAGTCATTGGTTGATGGCTGATCCTGGGAATGTTAATTCCCCAGTCCTTCCAGAATGAGTCTGGGTGAACAAGACAGCTTTCCAGAGTTCTGGGACAGCCTTCAGGTACAGAAATGCATCAGATGCAGAGATGGCAGTCTGAGGGGGATGCAGGCAGGACACTGAGAGTGTCTGCAGTTTATCCTCCTGCTTGAAATAAGTCTGGGCCCTGCCAGTTTTTCTCTTAAAAAAAAAAAAAAAGCCATCTTTTTTTCTTTCAGAATTGTCTCAAAATCCTTCCTCCCAAGATTTCTCTGAGTAGCCCTAACCCCTCTCAAGATGTCTGCTAAGAGTATGTGCCTTGAATGAATGGAAGAAAGCTCCTTCTCTGTGGACAAGCTAGACAAGAGTGCCTCCTCTGAGCAGACATGGCCCTTGGGGGCCAGAGTTTTGGAACGTGGACAACATCTCTGTAAGAAGAAAATGGTGCCCCTTCTGAAGTGGCTCCTAGAAGTAAGTGCTCACAGCTTTGGGGGTGAAGAAGGGACTGTGCTGGCTCACATACTCAACCAGGCATCTTTAGGCAGTGCACAAACTGGACAACAGGACAGTGGGAGTCCTGTTTACTTTGATCACTCCTTTCCTCTAGAGCCATCCAGAACTTACATGCACTACAGCTTTCTGATGGAGCTTGATCAGATATTGAGTGTGTGAACTTGGCAGCAACTCCTCAAGCATCTATTTGCATTAACTGGTGTGTTTTGTGACTAAAAGAAAGGAGAATGTAGGTGGTCCAGAACCAACTGGGAGAAGACAGGGAAAAACAGGAAACTGAAATTGATGTATTGTCTATGTTCCAATTGTCCCTAGATACTTCTCCCTGGGGGCCTACAAAATATTCTCCACCTAACTTCCAAGGCAATGGAATGAGATCCCCGCCTAAACTCAATATGCCAAATACCCATTTTATTTCTCTTCAAAATGATGTAAGAGAGATGAGGTGAAAAATTGAGAGGGAAATATTCTGCCTGCTGTTCCAAGCATGGGGTAAATGAGTAGCAGTCCTGAATGTGGGTTCCCATGTGCTTTTTTCAAGTTAGTATCTGTTCACCGACTAGGTACAAGGTGAAAAGTTCAATGAATTCCTTTTCTTTCAAACTTTTTAAAAGAAACTTTAAAATGACAATTTAAACTTTAAAATGACAATTTGCAACATTATAAAAATAAGTCAAATTTCACCTAAAATCCCTTCACTCTGTCACAAACTATTTTAGTGTCAGTGCTTTCTTTTTAATTTCTCTGGAACATTCCAGTACCTCTTCAAACTTGTTTCTAATTTTCACTATCCTAAGTAATTTTCTGTAAACATCTTATTTATATGTATCTATAACCAATTGGGAAGTTAGTAATCGTTGGCCGTCGTCCCCATTCTGAGACTGGCAAGATTTTCCTGGTTTTGAGTTTTTGTAGCCCCTCTTCACAACCAATTTCATGTCACTTGTATTTTTAGCCCTAATCCAGGCAGGGTGCATCCTGACTTAGGCGTGAGACAGTTAAGCTTTCTGGCTCAATTCTCCCTGATACTTCAGTCACTGCCTTGGTACTTTATATGTGCTAAATGCCCGACTAGGCTCAGGGACTTACAAAGACAAGTGAGATAGATTCCTGTTCTCAACTATTTTCTCCTCTTAAAGTCTCCAGTGCAGTTTCAGATCCATACCCATCATGCTGGACTCAGTACAACTTAATCATTAGAGGTGTATCAGAATGTTCCATCAGCCTAAGTAGACATAGGAAGTCCAAGAACCATGACTTTCCTCTGTAAATTACCCCTCGCTGAGAGTATTTATTGTAATGTCTTGACTGCAGTTTTCATTTCTAATAAAGATCTGACTAAAGGAGTAAAGAGGTGGTTGACACAGGGAACCTTGAATTAGAGGATGAGAGAAAGGTGGGGAAATAGAACATACTTAACCACTGTCCTGAGGATCTGGGTCCCACCAGTTTAATGAGGGGCCATCTGAGGTTCAGGTAACCAGCAGAGCCGCTTCAGGGTTTGGAGGGAAATTACAGTATATGGTTAAATTTTAGAGTTTTTAAAAGAATACTACTTCCTCCCTTGGAATACTTCTTGCCAAGTATAGAATTTGGGTCTTCAACTCCCACACCCCCTCCCACTATCACCACCCTCCACCCCCTGTCCTCAATTCTTCCCTTCCCCTTCCCCTAAATTCTCATTTCCTTAAGAGGACTTCGTTTCCTCAAGACTCTATCTTCTTATTCATAGATCCCCGAGATTCTCCAATTCAGAGCTGCCAGGGACCTGATTCCTTTTGAAGGCTGACCCTTTATAATCCTGAGGAAATACATACTTTCACTTTCAGCATGCATATGATGGTCATTTTTTTGGTCCCCTTGATTACTCGTATCTTGCTTGTTGCTGTCTCTCCTTAACCCCCACTGCTTCTCAGTATAAATTGGCTCTGCTAACAAGTATGTCCGTTTTGGTATATGTCGGAAACACGTCCATTCTCTTCATTCGGCCACGAAATTTGGGTCCTGTTCCCACCATGCTTTCTGCCTTTCTTCCCTGTCTCGACCTAGTAACTGTTAATGGGCGCCTCACCCGAGCTTCATGGCCATTCACATGGTCAACCGCATCTTGATATGCAAGGCTTCTCTGCCTGCCTTTCTTCCGCATGTGCTTCTTTGGGTCAAAGCATACCTTCCAAAGAAGAGTGCTGCTGAGGGGTTCCTCAAGTGTTAGTGATATTTGTGAGATATTTACCTCCTTCATGGAAGTCTCTTCTCACCTCAGGTCAGAGGGTTGAGTCCATAATGCTCCTTAGTTCATGGCACTCTGTCCTTACTGGTCTGCTTGAAGCTTCTCTCTTTCATTTACTGATTTATTCTTTTATTCTCATTCCTCCCATTCTTTTCTCAAAATGGGCAATACTCTACTACGTGTGATCTGTATCCTCTTATTTATTGTTTCTGACAAAATGCATTATGTTAGGTACATTTTTTAATTCATGTAAATGGCCAATTTATGGAAAAGTTTATAGCTTACTATTTTTTTAAAATATTTTATTTATTTGATAGAGAGAAATCACAACTAGGCAGAGAGGCAGGCAGAGAGAGAGGAGGAAGCAGGTTCGATCCCAGGACCCTGAGATTATGACCTGAGCCGAAGGCAGAGGCTTTAACCCACTGAGCCACCCAGGCGCCCCTATAGCTTACTATTTTTTAAAGATTTTGCTTTTAAGTAATCTCTACACCCAACATGGGGCTCAAACTCACAACCACAAGATCAAGAGTTGTATGCTCCCCTGACTGAGCCAGCCAGGTGCTGGCTCACTCACTCTTTTTTTTTTTTTAAGATTTTATTTATTTATTTGACAGAGAGATCACAAGTAGGCAGAGAGGCAGGCAGAGAGAGAGGGAATCAGGCTCCCTGCTAAACAGAGAGCCCGATGTAGGGCTCGATCCCAGGACCCCGAGATCATGACCTGAGCTGAAGGCAGAGGCTTAACCCACTCAGCCATACAGGCACCCCTCACTCACTCTTTTTTATCAAGTACTGTGGCTCTGAGATCTAGCTGTGGTGCTGAGATAAAGTTAGTTTGTTGCTTCTAGTTGATGCAGAATGCTTCATTGGGTGCTTCCCCCACATTTTACCTGTTCGACTCACGAAGTGACAGGTAAGTCGATTGCCTCCAACTCACTACTTAAAGAAAACACTTGCAATGAACACCCTTGTACATCTCCCCTTTTGATATGTGTGAGAACATCCCTTGGATATATAGGCACATCTTAGTTTCATTTAATACTGCCAGATTGGGATCCAGAAAGACTGCACCAACCTGTTCTGCTAGTGGCAGAATATCTGAGTCCCTATATTCCTTTATCCTCAACACTGTCTAGCATTAATTAGCTTTCTAATTTTGCCAATATGAAGGGTAAAATGTAATGTAACGCAATTTTAATTAAACATGAACACAATGGAAATGCTGCAGATGGAGCCTTCTCATTGACTCAGACCTCTCCTTTGTATCTCACACCTACTCAGTTGTTAAATCCCATCTGTGCATCTCCCGAACCCATTCCCTCTTTTACTTACTTTGCCATGATTTGGGGGGAAAATTTTCCCTTTCACTATTGCAGTTGCTTCCTAATTTGTTTCTTAGTGTCCAGATGTCACCCTGTCGATAGACATTCTATATCTGCTACCAAAGTAACATTCCAGAAGCACAGCCCTTTGAAGCAAGAACGAGGAGGTTATGAGTGAATGATGGTGAGGATTTTAAACCTAGAACTCTGATTCAGGGGTTAGCAAAGATTTTCTTTCTAGCGGGGATCTCCAAACTTAATGAAAGTTCAATTAATTAAAAATATTACTCCCCCGTAAATCTCCACAGGGGAATTTCTAAAAGGTGATTATCATACCCTCATAGAAAAGAAAACTGGGACTCATCAAAGAATTTGCAATGTTTGGGGCGCCTGGGTGGCTCAGAGGATTAAGCCTCTGCCTTCAGCTTAAGTCATGGTCTCAGGGCCCGGATATCAAGTCCCAAATCGGGCTCTCTGCTCGGTAGGGAGCCTGCTTCCCCCTCTCTCTCTCTGCCTGCCTCTCTCCCTACTTGTGATCTCTGTATGTCAAATAAATAAATAAAATCTTAAAAAAAAAAGAATTTACAATGTCTTGCTTTGGAATCCACTCTTTTGAGGGGAAGAAATAAATAAAAACTACCCATCATTAGCAGATGCCTCCTTCCTTTGGCTTTCCTAAACATTGCTTCATCATGTTCGTGAGGATTCTTTAGTGACAAGCTCTGAAAACCAATTCCAAATTAATTAAGCCAAAAAAGAACTGGGAGGCAGAAAGGGAGGATTAATTATTATAAAAATACAAACATGTTTCAGAGAACCCAAGAGGGAAGAGTAGGCAGATGGGGGCGTGGGGGGCGGGCAGTTGCAGGATTTGAAAGCTGTCCGTGTAAATTCTGCAGGTGCGAGGCCTCTCCATTTCTCTCCAGAATCAGCCTTCTCCCGTCCTCCAACTTCAGCCCACTGTCACTGCCCCACAGATGCCGAATCTAAATGCTATAGATGCCACATCCTGCAGAGACCAAGTTAATTCTCTTTTGGCTTCAGGTTCATCTTACTTTGCCAAACACCTTGGATTTCTGTCACCCGAGAGGCCTGATAATACAGAAATGAAGTGTTGCTAGTGACAGACTTGAAATTTTCAACACCGCTGGGTGGAAGCGGGGAGCCTTCAGCACTTCACTCAAGAGATGATGGATTGTGAGAAACAGTATCCAGACCCAATACAGGTTGTAGCCAGAGATCCTGGCCTCGGAGCTGGAGGCAGAAGCTGCATGTGACTAGTGATTTTGAGGCGGTCTGTGGATTATGTTCATGGGGCGTTTGGGATTGTCTGTCTGAGAACACAGGTGTGTAAGCTGAGCAGCTCCAGGGTTGGCTGGGTGAACACGATCGTTTCTGTTTCACCAACATTCCTCACTTGAGAAGACCTTATATTTACAGGCCAGGCCTTGAGGTGGCATACACTACTTCTGCCCCAGTTCTGGGGCTTGAACTCAGGCCTGGGACCACGCCCACCCCGGTGGGAGGCCGGAGAGTGGACTCCAGTTGTGTTCCCAGGAAGGAGAGGAAAGAAGCTGGTGAGTTTCTGACCACTCTGTTCCCCCAAGATCCTCTGCACTTCTGCAAAATGGTTTCAAAGCGCTTTAAGTTCCAAAAAGTCTGCTCTGCTCTTCTCAATACTCTGTGTCTTTTCCGCACTTCTGCGTGGCGGTCTCCCAGCAGAGTGTAAGCAGAGTCTGGACATATGAGGTGCATGAGTTAGTTCTACATGGCAGGGAGTAGTGCTTTGTTGCTGAAGAAAGAGGAAAAGGAAGGTGCCTGGGGGAGAGAAAAAAGAAAAATAGAGAAAAAACACTCCACATGGTGTTTATTCCCTAACTGGAGTAAGGAATCTGTCCTTTCAACGTATTAAAGAATTAGACATCTAGCCTCAGAAACTGAGAAGCTTTCCTAAGCGTGAGGTTCAAATACTTTATGTCAGTCTCAAAGGGATGGGGGGAGGAAGAGATGAAGACTTCAGAAGAAATGTCATTCTGCTCACAGTTCAGGGCATCCAGTCTAACCTCAAGGGAGACTCCGGGGATCTGTTCGTGTGTCCCCATCAGCCGACTGAAGCCGACGTCTGTAGGCTATTTATCTGTGAGTCAAAAACTGTAAAAATGTGATGGGGAGAGGTAAAGGTGAGGAGTTGAGAATTTATAATCGAACCAATGTTAACTAGAACTTGATTTTAAAAAGAAAATAATATGAATATGTACATTTCAACCATGACCTTGATCCCTCAACCCAGTATTTTTGTTTCCTTGTGTGTTTCTTTTTGGTATCTATTCCCTTATGTAAATGCATTCACGTATTTTTTTTTGTAAATTCATCATTTTAAAACCCTACATCATAGTTGCTGTTACAGTCGAAAGAAGGCTAAAGAAACACAACAACTAAACATGACGTATTGTGGATGGGATTTTGGAACAGAAGGAGGACATCAGGCAAAAGCCTAAGGAAATCTAAATAAAGCATGGACTTTGGTTAGTGGTAAGGTATCCATATCGATTCACTACTTGTAACACATAGACCACACTGAGGAAGATCACAATCATATGGGAAACTGGGTGTGGAGTATGTGGGAACTCCCTATACTATCGTCTCGATTCTTCTGAAAATCTAAAACTGTTCTAAAAAATAGAGCCTATTTTTAAAAAGACAACATTATTATTCTATCCAGTAACTGTGTTCTTTTAGTGTCAGACATTCATTCTGTTTCTGGTTTTCCACTGTTAAAAATAATGTTCTCTAAACATCCTGTACCTTTTAAATGAATTCAGAACCAGAATCCGCTTCAGCTGGAACTGAAAAGTAGTTAAACGCTAATGACTGCTCCTTCCCCTTTTCCAAACATTCAACTACAAGTTTCCCTTATTCTTCAGCCTCTTCAGTGCCTGTCTCCCCACAGCTTACTGTAGCTAATGCTACCTACGTGATGAGTGCCGTTCTGGTCTCTAGAATGGATCCTGACCCAATCAAAAGGTACTTAAACAGTTCTGCCCCAATACTCATTGACCCAGCAAACGTCTATCAAGCACCCACAATGTGACAGGTAATGTGGCAGATAGGCTGCACTCTCTGTGGCAAATATCCACTTTGCGAGGGTAAGAAGATTTTAGAAGGTTATGTTTGTGGTCATCCAAACTTGAGGGTTTGCATTTTAAAAGATGAAGCCAGTTTTGTCTTATATGTGACAATCTTATCTTCAGATAGTTTTCCTTTTCCTTAACCTAGAGGCAATGTCCAGAATATAAATAACAAGAACGCCTTGGCTCAGAATGTATCAGGAATCCAGAGCTATTTTGTACTGGTCAACATGATACAGTCAGAAGTATGTAACAGTTTATTAAACTTAAGTCCCTATGTGAAATTAATTCATGGAGGTAAATGACTATTAGATCATAACGAAATCTTAAGAAAAATAAGGTAATTAATGACTCATTCACCTCTTCTGCTGGGAAATCTTTGGGGAAAAAAAGCCCAGGGAGAGGCAGATTCAGCTGGACTCTTGAGGAGTGGTGGGAGTGGAACGGAAGGGTAGCCATGGAACGGTACAGAGAGGGTCCCATAAGATATCAGACCCCTGTCATGTTCTCGGGCCAGTGTGATTGATGATGCATCCATCCCATCAGGAAGATCCTTTCATTTCAACCATTCCCTATGGTTTTCCCCACAACAGGGAAGATGGAGACCCACAGAGCTGAGCCATGCGCAGAGTAGCCAATACAGCTTGTCCACGGGCAGCCTTCTCTGTCTTGAAGGGGAGCATGTCTGCGGTTTCCTTCCAAGGAGACAGGGAGTACTGAATGTTGGATTTCTTTTGTTGTTGTTGTTGTTTGGTTTTTTGCTTTTAGTGCTCATACCCGATCATCTATTAACTTCTGATTCAAGAGGAAAAACACAAGTTTGTCTTTTCCCACCTGAAAACCCATTATATGACTGAAGAAAGATATAAAGGCACAGCGAAGTGAAAACAAGAGGGGGGATATCAGTGTAGCAGAAATGTCAATGCATTTCTAAGAGAAAGGAAGCGGACGGAGTCGTAGTTCCTAGTGATGCAAGGTGCAGGAAACGGCAGCCCAAGACTTGGCTGTGAAAGCTGGGAAATATAATTGAAGTTCTAGAGATAGAACATTGTACCCTTCTTATACCCTCTCCACCCTATCCTCACCCAGAAACCCCAGCAGGCAGGCATCAGTCTCTCAAGCAGCTGTTGAGAATGTGTATTTCCAATGTCTGCCCTCTGGCCAGACAATGAGTGGATCAGCCTGGAGTCAAGCTCTCTAGTAAAGAAGCCCAGCACATATTCAGAGTCCCAGTCAGGTCTTTGTGGCTCTTTCCTAAAAATAAATTAGTATCAGGGTGCCCGGGTGGCTCAGTCGGTTAAGCGTCTACCTTCAGCTCAGGTCATGATCCCCAGGTCCTGGGATCGACTGTTATATCAGGCTCCATGCTTGGTGGGAAGCCTGCTTGTCCCTCTGCTCCTCCCCCTGCTTGTGCTCTCTCTCTCTGTCCGTCAGATAAATAAATAGTATCTTAAAAAAATAAATTAGTATTACCAGATATTTGAAAGCCTACAAGGTGAAAGAGAGTAACCAAAATAAAACAAGCAGCAGCAGCTATGAAACCAGAAAGCAAGAATGAGCTTGGGAATTAAATATATAGTTGATAAGCAAGTCAACGAAGCATTGTAAGATAAAGACAGAAATATGAGGAAAAAATGACTTACAACATTAAAATAACAGAAAGTCCAAATGGGTAAAAGAGGGTGGACAAGCGTGAAAGAGCTAAGAGGAGAATTGACCGGAGCCGAAGGACACAAGTCACCAGACGAAAAGGATCCACCAAATTCCAAGCACATGAGTGAAAAAAGACTCACATTTTGATAAATCATTGTGAAGTTTTAAAACTCCATGAATAAAGGGAAGATTCTAAAAGATTTCAAAGATGGATGAAAATTAGAGGTGACTTCCAAATTAGACTTGAAAATTAAGCTCACATGGGCCTGCTCACCTGTAATCCTAGGTACTCGAAGACAACAGAATAGGGCCTTTAGAGTTCTGATGGAAAATATTTTTGGTCTTTTAATTTTATATCCTGACAAATTTTCTGTCAAGTGTAAGGATAGACTAGGAACATTTTCAGACAAATAAGAAAAAAGGACCTTTTATCTCCCAACATATTCCCAATGAGAAAGTTCCTGAGGATAAACTCACATAAGACCAGGCAGTAAACCCACAAAGAGGCAGACTTGCAACTCAAGCCAGGAGGGTCAGGAAAGGAGCCCGAGGGTGGGAGCCCTGTAGCTGTGACAGGCTGGAGCGGGAGCACAGGCGATCCAGGAAGCTGAAGCCACAGAAAATACGGATTCAAGAGATTTGCTGTGCTTGAAAATCTGGAGACACTCAAGGAGGTGATGAAAACCATGTTTATTTCTAGAAAACTATTTTCTTCCCTCTCTCTAAAAAAAAAAAAAAATTGCTTCAAAATCCTTCCCTGGTAGAACTATCCTATAATTCTCTCTTTAGGGTCCTTCTTCAGAAGTTCTCAGGAGCTGGCTGTTCCGGCAAAGCTTACTCATAATTTGGGGTTGGGCGGCCTGAAACTCCCTCCCAGACTTCTGTTTATAAGAGTATGTATTCATGAAGGGAAGGGTGATGGGCTTTGGGGCTGAGGAAAGTTGTTGCCTGGAGGAGTGGAAGGAAAACTACAAATCAATAAAGAATTACATGATATTTATCTCCTAACTAGCTCAGAGTCCTTCTCCAATCAGCCATTTGGTCTGGGTAGGGCTCTGCCTTCAAGTCTAAGAAGGGACCATATAAGGCAGGCTAAACCCAAATAATATTAAGCACTCACTAGTGACAATATTGGTTAAAAGGCAGTACATAGGGCCACCTGGGTGGCTCAGTCAGTTAGGCGTCTGCCTTCTGCTCAAGTCATGATCCCAGATTCCTGGGATAGAGTCCCACATCAGGGTCCCTACTCAGCGGGCAGTCTGCTTCTCCCTCTACCCCTCACTCTACTCTCCTGCTTGCTCTTTCTCTCTCTAAAATAAATAAATAAGTTCTTAAAAAAAAAAAAAGGTAGCACATTCCCTAAGATGTCCAGTCACAGGGAAACTTAGGATGGTAGCTAGAAATGTTAAGACAAAGATTTTCACTTTCCTGCTGGTCGTAAATCTGGACTGATGTAGTCTTCGAAGTTGCTGGCTGCCGTATGAAAATCACAGGACAGAGAGAGCCTCTCTGAGGTTGAAACTGACACACAGCAGGAAGCAGAGCCAAAAGATGGAGAGGACTTATGTTCTGATGATATTTTATGAGTTCCTGCTTCAGGCCACACCCATAGCCAACCCTATTCTGGGACTTTTAAGTGAGTCCATAAACTCAATTTTTACATAATGAATCTGGGTCAAATTTCTTTCTGCATAAAACAGAAATATTCTTACCTGATATAGACTTTATACATTTGCTTATTGATTTTCAACTCTTTGAGCAGAATGCTTTATGGCAACAAGAGAGAATATAAATACTTTTTTTTTAAAGATTTTATGTATTTATTTGTCAGAGAGAGAGAGCGCGTGCACAGAAGGAGGGGGAGGGGCAGAGGCAGAGGGAGAAGCAGGCTCCCCACTGAGCAAGTCCTCAGTGCGGGACTTGATCCCAGGACCCTGGATCATGGCCCGTGCCAAAGGCAGATGATTTACCAGCTGAGCCACCCAGGCATTCCAAGAATATAAATACTTTTAAAAATACAAAAATGGAAGTACAGATGATAGAAACAGATGGAAGGTAGAAGCAAAGGTAAATGAAGAACATAGACATTATTTCTCTAAGAGCTGGGGTCAAGAGATATGGTCTGTAGGTGATGAAACAAGACATAAAGATATAAGTTAGCATTTGAAGTTACAAATGCCATAAATTCAGGAACCAAAAATGATGCTATAAGAACCTTGGGAGGATCGGAAAGGTTTGTAATAGACATGTATTCTATGATCCATGAGGAACTGGAGATCAGTTCTAAAACTACTAATGACCAAAAACACCAAAGAAAAAGCAAAGTATACGGGGGAAGAAAATAGATTTAAATTGTAAGACTCCGAAGGCATAAACTAGAGAAGTTGAAGTGGAGCCTTGGGAAGCCTTGGGAAACCTTGGGTCTGTGTCTCCATGCACCTTTGTGAAGTGTGTGTTCCTCTCTGGGTGGGGAAAGTTACTCTAGGAAGGGGTATTGGATGATGGGATGCAATGATGCTTATGAGTCTGGTAGTAGGGACATGCACACTTTGGAGCCCAGGAATGCTTGAGCTGAGGGTTAAGAGTGTGGGGTGGAGACTCAGAAAAAAGGTGGGACAGAGCTGTAACTAACTCCTGTGGTTGCTTTGACAATTTTGTACATCAATGTTGGTGGGAAGTGGAAAAATTTTCAGCTGGAAAGAAGGGGGGAAGTTGATAATATCTCACTTTAGAGAGAACTAACAAACGGGAGCACCTGGATGGCTCAGTTGGTTAAGCATCTGACTCTTGATTTCAGCTCATGTCACGATCTCAGCGTGGTAAGATCAAGCCTTGCATCCGGCTCCACGCTCAGTGGGAGTCTGCTTGAGATTCTCCCTCTCCCCCTCTCTCTTTCCCCTCTCCCTCCCCCAGCTCACTCTGTATTTCTCAAAAAAAAAAAAATTTTGAGAAAAGTAACAAGAACTTTGGTTAAGGTAACTGGGAGACATGATATACTCAAAACTCCTTAAAAAATTGAGGGGTAAAAAGCCAAAAGGAAAAGGAGACTCTTGCTGTGGCAATAAAGTGGCCTGAGAATATTCCAGCATCAAGAAGCCTTCCTCTGGCTGATGAGGGGCACTAACTAATACTTTTTTCCTGGAAGAAAGGCTAAGATTCTGGGAAAGAAACCGTTTCCATCTCTAGAGGTAGGAAGCATTTCAAACAGCCTGTGGCGTCCTGTCATTTATTCAAGAAAATAAGGATGCATTTGGAGATAACCTGGGCAGAACTAACAAGGTCTGAAAGACCGGCTTAAAAACAGAGCTGTGAGGGGCACCTGGCAGGTTCAGTCAGAAGAGCACGTGACTACATGAATGAGCCCCAGGGAGGGAAACACTGACCCCGGTGAGTCCGAGCTGGTAAGTCTGTTAAAAGAACTGTTGAGTTCCCAAAAATCCTAAATAGGGGAAGCTTTCACAAAAGGAACTAAAAGGTGGAAATAATGGGCAAGTCGTTGACAATATTACTGATTTTAAATTGTGTATTGACCATCCCAAACTATAGGAGTCATGCACTGGTATTTTGGTCAGACTCCAGAATATAAATGATGGGAGTAGGTTTGAGCAGGAAAGAAATCCTGAAAAGACACAGGGTAAACAGGGGAAATAGCTATACTTGGGGGGAGGGTGTTTGTAGGGGGAGGGACAGATTTTGTAGAAGATGAGGGAAGTGCTGTGGAAGATGGAAAGGTGTAAGTAAAAGGTAGGGAAATACTGGATGAGACCTTGTTGAGCAGAGAGGAAATCTGTATTAGAAGAAAGGAAGTAGCAAGGTTAAGGGAACTCTAATGCACCGTCTGTAAATTCAGATTATTGCATATGGGTCACCAAGTTGTTCCGAAGAGTTGGCCGGAAGGAGGAGGAAAGTTTGTATATTGCTGAGCACATGAGAAACAGTTTGGGCTGGCCTTGTCAGTCTAAGCACCCTCAAAATGTACAAAGTCAGTTAAGGTGAGGGAAGGAGTCAGTTACAGGAAAAGAATGGTAGGTTATGAGAGAAATGTCAAGAAATAAAAATAGACTCTTTTTCATAAGAAGATAAAGATTAAAGAATTATGTAAACTAGGGGAAGGAGTGAAAAGGATAGGAAGGTGTTTTAGGAATAGGCAGGCATCCAGCAAACAGCAGCAAAGGAATCAGTCCCTTGTCGGAATGCAGAACAGAAGGACAGAAAACAGACCCGTGGGCCCACGGTCAGCCCTTGCAATACCTTGCAGCCAGTGCCTAGCTCACTGTTACAGGCAGGGGACTAGGAGGCCCATTCATCCAGGGAGGGAGGACACTGTGTTCTCCTAGAGGCCTCCGCACCCACGGAAGTCCCAGAGGAGGAACTCTAGCTTTCAGAGCAGGACCAATCCCCCACACCCGTGGCGCTGCGCATTTCCTGCAGCAGGGGCCAGAGATGCATAGAGTTCACAGGAGCTGCTCTCCTTCCTCTTTTCTCCTTCCCAGCTCCTCTAGCACTCTCTGCCTTGGGCTCATCAGGATGGCTCTCACCAGTCCTCTTTCCCTGGGCATGCAGCCTCCAGATCATCTTCATTCCCCCAGTCCCATCCCTGAGTGGCTTGTACATCACCTTTCCTGACCCCACCTGTCATAAATCCTCATCTCCTGAAAATTCTCACTGTGCCCTTGGAGCTCAAGGTCATTCAGCAGCAGACTATTCTGCATCCTCTTTTATGAATGTTCTCTTCGTCTTCTTGCTCTGCAACATAATTTTGGTCTGAAGATCCTGCTTTCTTTGAAATCCCTTCTAAAGGTAGTTGCTTGCAGGCCTGTGGCCCTCGTATCCCTGGGCCAGGAGGTGAGTTCCATGTTCTCCCTGTTCCTCATTGGCAATCCCAAATGCCCTTTCTGCCACAATATGAAGAGACTTGAGACTATCCACAACCCTCTGTCAGCGGGCATCTCTGCCCTCCTCCCGTGCTTAGGAGATTTTAGCCCCTGGATCATTCTCTCCAACATTACAACACCATTCTTGGGGATTTCCACATCCACATTGCTGATGATTCCAGTGCTCTGGGCTCAAGTTCCCTCAATATTCTCTTCTCCGTGAACTTGCCTTCCATTCTGTCTAAGCCGTTCTCTTCCATGGTTGTATTCTAGACTTTATCCTTACAAGGACTTCAGTCTCGCCACAATTTCAATTTTAGATATTCCATTCTCTGACTACACCTCTTTCCTAACTCAGATTTTCTAGAACACAGAGCCGGTTTGAGGCAAAACGTGTTGATTCTTTTCTTGGAAAGACGCAAGAGCGAGGAAAAAGGAATATCAGGTAGAGAAGTCAAGAGAACACCTACAAGGTGGTGCTATACTGAGGTAGTCCATCTTTACAAGCATGCCAAACAGGATTGCTTACAGAAGCCTTCCAGAGAAGCCATATGGAACCACAGCAACTAAAAACAATCTATCGGGGGAGTAAAAGGAAGCCATTTATCTGTGGGTGCCTTCCCTCATGGGCCAAAATCCTCCCCATGGGACAATAATTCCTTGCAATCTGCAGGTTGTGTATTTGACCACTCTGGGAAGTCAGTGGGGAAGCCAGAGCACCCAAGGGTCCAGTCGGAGCTGCTGTGACTCCCATGGCAGTGGATGGGATAGAAGTCGTGCTGACCCCTGGTCCTGAATCCCAAGGGGAGTCTGAGGCAAGCAGAGCTGGGAGATATGCCAATGAAATGAAATCAGGCATCCCTGGGGCCAGGATGGTCAGAAAATATGGCAAGTGGCTTAGATCCTGGGGAGAGGACTGGGCAGGTCAGGCTGAGTACCTCTGGGGTGAAATAAGCTGGATCTTGTACCACCCAACTGTTATGCCACTTAGGTCTGTTCTTACCCATTTATATCTGGAGCTTGTTTGAGGAAAAATGATGCTGTCACTTTTCCCCCAAGAGAGCAGTGTAAATCCAATTCTTCAAGCTGATGGCCAGTTGCATCTCTTTAAAAAGGGACTGTAAAATAAGAAATAAATAAAAAATTTAAAAAAAGGGGACTGTAAGACCAAGTTAAATCCCTTTGCTATAGCTGTGGTCCCGGGGCCATAATTGATATTCATCCTCCTCCTGCTCTAACAACTATTCTAGGTTTCCCTCACTCTCAGCCAGCACTTTGGCTGGTCTGGGTTACTTGCCCGGTAACCTTGCTCTTGCCAGGCAATTGTGGCAATTACCCATTCAGAGTAATCACTGGGCAGAGAAACAGCCAGACTAGTCCCAGTGAATCCCCTGAATTGCAGACATTCTCCTTTATCCATTATGAAATGACAACCCATACTATTCTTGTGAATCAAGGTCGACGACCCCTGCCACGATAGAAACGTCTTTCCTTGGCTGCTGTCTATTGGCATGAGGAACCCCGAGTGAGCAAACCATGGTCACAGCCTCCAGTTACCTGGTAGAAGCACGCACATGTACACACACACACACACACACACACACGTGTGCACATGCACGGGAATAGGAATTTGTCAGGACCTAAGATAAGGCAACAGGAAATGTGAATTCTGCAAGTGGGTCGTTGGAAACAATGGTGTTCAGGAACAATCCTACTTCATCTTGTAGTTGCCCAGACCTATGTAGTCTGCTGTTGAGGAGACAAAATCACCTTCCTTCCTGGCATCATTCTAGTAATGCGTTCCCAAGGAAATTGCAAGGATTACTGCCACCAACCAGGCTTGAAAGATACAGAGTAGGTATTCCCACCCCAACCCCATCTAATTTGTCCTTTTGGCAGATGCGAAAGCTAGACGGGTTCTGGAGAGTGACTGTGGATTATTATGAACATAATCAGCTAGTGAATCCAATTACAGCTGCAACCCGGATGCGGTATCTTTACTGAAGCAAATCTAGAGAGCTCTTTTCAGCTCCAAAGAAATGTGGCTCCATGTGGCATGACAGCTGTATTATGTCACTATTTTTTCTCACGGCTATGTCCACCTCTGGCTTTCTGGAATAATCTAGCCAGAGGAGGCCTCAATCATCTTGATAACCCACAGATCATTATGCTGGCCCATTACATTGATGCTACTATGCTACTAGGAGCTGCTGAGCAGGAAGTAGTAAGCACTCCGAAGACTTCGGTAGAATATGGGCATTCCAGAGGACAGGAGATCAGCTCTATGGAATTTCAGGGACCTGACCTGTGGATGAAGTTTCTGGGGGTCCAGTTGCCTGGGGCATGTTGAGATACAGCTATTAAACGAGAGGCGGGTTGTTTCATCTTGACTTGACCACCCTCACTAAAGAGGCACAGAGCTTGGTGATAACCTGCTTGGATCTTGGAGGCAACATAGGTACTACATTGAAGCATGTTATGCCAACCCATTTACCAAGTAATCCACAAGATCGCCAGCTCTGAGTGCGGCCTGGGGCCAGAAAAGGCTCAGCAGCAGACAGAAGTGGTTCAAGCTGCCCTGCTGCTTGGATCTTGAGACCTGGCAGACCCAGTGGTGTGGGAAATGTACCAAAAGGGAGACCTTCTGCCAAAACCCTGATAGGATAATCACAGTGCAGACCCTTAGGGGATTGAAATAAAACTATACCCTTTTCTGCTGGCTATTCTCCATCTGAAAAGCAAATCTTAACTTGCCCCTGAATCCTGGCATGATGCAAGCAGACCCCCGCTTGAGGGAGGAGGCTGTCAGCACTAGATGAATTTGCAGTCTCTAAGAACTGTCGGTCACAGTAGTGGCTAACATCAGAGGTAAGCTAAGTGATGTGACACAGGACGCCGTGGGCTCTGATCCAGTTACTCCTTGCACCACTGAGACCACCTTGTATTCCACATTAAATCCATTCTGTTAAAGATGGGAGCTGGCTGCATCCTCTGTAAGAGATTTAATATGTAAGGATGACCGAAACTAGCTATAATCCCACTAGCTGCAACCAGATGTAAGGAGCTAGAGGTATAAGAGGGCAGATGGAGAGAGAGTTTGGAGCAGAGAAGTGGGAAGGCAGGTAAGAGGGGTCTTGGAGCTCTGGAGAACGAGGCAGTGTAGTATTGTAAAATCTCTCTTCCCAAATGCAACTTGTTCTTCAGGGCCCCAAGACCTCTCTTACCTAGGTTCCTTCTTCCCTACTCCCAAATCCCTCTCCATCTGCCCCCTTACACTTCTGGCTCTTTCCAGCTAGTTCAAGAGAGAGAAACACATCACACCTTCTGACTCAAAGAGGTAATAGAATCCAGTAAAATCACCACAACACTCAGATACGAAGACTACACTGCTGCTGGCAGAGAGATGGACGGAAGGTATTCTCATGAAGAGCGGTTTCAGTGGAACAGAAGAGGAGGACACAGATGGCATCGGTGTGGTAAGAGAGCAGGATGTAGACATCTTGGAAAGGTCGACTGAGAAGGACCCCTAGCAGAGGTCACCCCCAGTTAGGGCAGTGGCACTTTTCTAGACACTCTCACTGCTCTCTGGATCTCCCACCCTGCTCTGTAAGTATTTAATTCCTCCACTAAACTCAGGACAGGTTTCACTTCTGCTCCATCCCTTATCCCCTCCTGCCCTCCAGCAGTCAGCACAGCAGCTGGTGTGCACTGAATGACTGAATGATCTGTACCGTAAATGAATAATGTTATGCGTGTTGGTAGTCATGGAGATACCAGGTCCCCCTTCAAGGAAGGACTTGCTGCCCAGATGCAGAGAACATAGCCAGGAGGCAGATGTAGCTGTCTCCTCTTTCAGGATCTGCCTAAGCAGCCCTTCCCCGTGACTGACTGAGCCGTTCCAGCCACACACGAGATACTGACGGGCAATATTCCAGAGTAACGCCAGGTTGGCCAAGACTTGGGCAGGTCTGGAGAGCAGTTCAGTTTCTTCCTCTGCCTAACCCAGCTCCTTCCTCCCACCTCCCCCACCCCATCTTTACAAATGTGGATCCTGTGAAACAGCAAAATTCAGACCAAGTTTTTAAGAGTTCCGTTGGCTTTATTCAACAAGTCATGCACAAGGCAGCATCCAATCTAGCATGTAGAAAGGAGATCTGAGAAACTGTACAAAATGGGAGACTTTTAGAGGCAGAAGGGAGCAGGAACGAGGAAGTGGCACTAGGCAAGAAAACAGGTTGGTTACTGCGATGTTACTTTCCATAGGGGATGGCAGGGGTTCATCTGGCAGATTCCTCGGGGCGATTTCCAGATTGGCTGGCTTAAGACTCTATTTCCCGGGGAAGACAAAAGTGTAATTAAGTTAAATCTCAGTTTGGTGGCGTGGGCTTAGCGTAAACAACTTTGTTTTGGGTGGGCCTGTTGTCCTGTTTTTCACATTCCCTGAAACCATCTGGTACCCCAGACTCCATCTCCGGCTTCTGCTTCCAAAGAAGCCATTGTGTGACAGAAGGTAAAGGAGCTTGTCCACCACCCGAACAAGACAAATAGGAGATTGGGGCAAGGGGCAGCCAAGCAGATGTGTGGCCAGAGTTCACCCTCCTTACTATCAAAAATATGTGCCCTAGAATTTCATCTGTTCCTTTGCCTGTTTAAGATTCTGTTCTTCTGTCAGCTTTCTAGTTACGTATTGAAGAATGTCAGATAAATGAGAAGGGGTTTGCATTATGCTTGTTGTCAGAAAGATCAGAGCCCCCCTCGAGCTTGGAGAAATGGTGGCGGTCATTCCACCAGCTCTCAAGGAAGACAGAGAGCGGCTCTGATGCCCAGTCCTTCTCGTCTATTAACTTTATCAACAAAATCAACAAAAACCAGAGTGGAGAGTTCTTCTAAGACCTGAATGATCACTTTATGATCTTCAAAGCCTTCCTTTCTCCTCTCTAGTAGCCAAGCTGCAGAAACAAACATTATGGAAGGAAGGAAGGGATGGAAAGAGGGAGGGAGGAAGGATGGGAGGAGAAGAGCATGAGGCATCGTGCTCAGGAAAGCCTAACAGAGTAAAATCTTGATGATGGAAAAGAGGAAAAGAAGTGGAGTCATTTAGTTCTGGGTGTAAATTCTTGGTGCAGCACGTACTTGCTGAGAGAGAACCTAGTGAGTTGCTTTAACCTCTCTGGTTATTAAATAAAGCCTCATTTGTCACCTCTTAGACTCTCCTAGTCTACGCTTCAGTCTCTGTGAATTTCCAGAGTGTTCCC
Organism: Meles meles; assembly: GCF_922984935.1. Lineage (NCBI taxonomy): Eukaryota > Metazoa > Chordata > Mammalia > Carnivora > Mustelidae > Meles > Meles meles. Next base: position 60,092,877 of record NC_060073.1, on the reverse strand, counting down.
TTTGCAGTGACCCCTTCTCCAAGTGCCCTGCCAGCCAGCTACTATATTCCCTTTTATCTTGTCAACTGTGGCTTTTCCTGCAGAACTCAGCTCAGATGTCTCTTCCTTTAGGAAGCCTTCCCTGGCCTCTCAGCCTGCTGTGGGCTCCGAGGGAAACCTGAGTTTTCTCAGTTGCAGCACTTACTCTCTGCTGCGATGTCAGCGGACTGCCTGCTGTTCGAAGCTCTGAGCCTTGGATTGGGACTGTGGTTTCAGGGTCTGGCACTTCACAGATGTTCTATAAATGAGGTTTGATATTACTGAAACTATGTCCCCTTTAAAGGCTTGGACAAATGCACAGGGTAGGCATCAACAAATACGTGTCGGGAGGAAGGGAGTGGAGGGGGTGGAATGGTAAAAATTCTTCCTGATTTTAATGATGTTTCATGCACTGTCTTAAAAGTCTCGGTGCTCTGTCTTAAAAGTCCACAAGATGTCAGTGTTTCCACATGAGAAATAATGCAGCAGTCTGAAACTAAATGTACTCCCACTAGCTGACGCTGGAAGTTAATTTAAAGTGAATATTGATATAGAAATAAGAGCAATTAGTTGATTGGTTGATTTAATTGACTAGACAGTATACGTACATGGTACAAAATTCAAAAGGACGTACAATGGGAAGTAAGCCCTCCTTCCCTCTCTATTTCTCTCCCTTATCCCCCAGCTCCATTTCACCCACCCCAAGGGCAACTGTTTTTATTACCCTTCCATAGATATCCTAAGTATTTAAGCACATAAATATATATATCAAGTTTTTAACTAACACTAGTGGCTGTATACAACTGTTCAGTGCCTTGATTTTTTTTCTACTTAAAACACCTCAGAGTGTTCCATATTAAAAGCGACAGGCATTACTCCATTAAAAAAATAATATTCCATAGTTTAGATTTAACTTAATGTATTTAATACAGTTCCTATTGAAGGATATTCTGCCTGTTTCCAATGAGAAATATTTGGGGGTATTTCTCCTGCTTCTTGCTATTACAAATAGCCCAAAACCTTCCTCATTTTACCCATGACAAGTCTATCTATATTTTAAAATTCCGATGTTTGATATTGTCAGGCAGCTAGCCCTTTGTTGAGGTTGTGCCCATTTACATTCCTACCAACAATGTGTCTTTTTCTTTATAAACTTGCCACAGATGTTATATATTTAATATAATTAAGTATACAGGTATACTTAATATATATGCTTAAAATATATTTTAAAATGTATGTTTGCTAATCTGATAGGTGAACCGTATCTTATAGTTTTTTTTTTTTAAGTAATCTCTACACCCAACATGGGTCTCGAACTCATAACCCTGAGATCAAGAGTTGCACACTCCACTGACTGAACCAGCCAGGCACCCCTTATGTTATAGTTTTTACTTTATTTTGTAATTTTTTATTAGAGAGAGTATGAGTGAGAGTGCTGGGGGTGGGGGCGATGTAGAGACTGACTCCTTAGGCAGTCTCAGTGCTCTGAGTCTGGAGCTAGATCCCACCACCCGGAGATCATGACCTAAGCCAAAATCAAGAGTCAGACGCTTAACCGACTGAACCACGCAGGCACCCCTTATCTTACTGTTTTTGAAAATACTTTGTTGAAGTGAAATTGACATGCAATAAACTGTACAGGTTTAAAGTATAAATTTGATCGATTTTGACATTTGTGCCCTTGTGAACCATCACCACAACCAACATAAGGAACATAACCATCATTCCCAAAGGTTTCTTTGTATCCTTTTGTAATTCCCTCCCCCCATACCTCCCTTCCCACCCATCCCCACACAACCACTGGTTTACTTTGTGTTACTATAAATTAGATTTTATTTTCTAGAATCTTATATAAATGGGATAATACAGCACAAAGTCTTTTTTCTTTCTTTCTTTCTAAGATTTTATTTATTTATTTGACAGAGCGAGTACATAAGCAGGGGGAGCTGCAAAGGAAGAGGGAGAAGCTGACTCCCCATTAAGCAGGGAGCCTGACTCAGGACTGATCCCAAGACCCTGGGATCATGACCTGAGCCAAAGGCAGATGTTTAATGACTGAGCTACCCAGGTTAAAAAATCGAATCATGTTCTTATTACTGTATTAAGTTTTGTGAATCCTTTTTGTATTCTGATACAAGTCTTTTATTAAATATATAATTTGCAAATATTTTCTCCCCTTTGTGGTTTCTCTGTTCATTCTTTCTCTCTTTTTAAGATTTATTTATTTTAGAGAGAGTACAAGCAAGGGGGGGGGTGCAGAGGGAGAGAGAATCCTAAAGCAGACTCCCCACTGAACATGGAGACTAATGACACTAGGCAAGACCATGACCTGAGCTGAAATCCAGAGTCAGCTGCTTAACCGACTGAGCCACCCAGGCACCGCCTATTCATTTTCTTAACAAAGTGGCTTTTGAGGAGCCAAAGCTCTTAATTTTGACAAAGTCCGATTCTATCTTTTTTTTTTAATGGATCATGGTTCTAGTATTGTATCTAAGAAATCTTTGCCTCGCTGAATTTCAGAAAGACATTCTTCATGTTTTCTTCCAGAAGTTTTAGAGTTTAGGATTTACATTTAGATCTATAATCCATTTTGAGATTGTTTTTGTTTATGGTGTAAGATATGGATCAATAAAGCTTTCATTTGTACATTTTTTAAAAAGATTTTATTTATTCTTTTGACAGACAGAGATCACAAGTAGGCAGAGAGGCAGGCAGAGAGAGAGAGGGGGAAGCAGGCTTCCTGCTGAGCAAAGAGCCCGATGCAGGGCTCGATCTCAGGACCCTGAGATCATGACCTGAGCCAAAGGCAGAGGCTTAACCCACTGAGCCACCCAGGCACCCCATTGTATATTTCTTATCATGGGCGTAGTTGAGCATATTTTCATATGTTTAAATACAACTTGTATTTTTTTTTCTCGTGAGCTCTTTGGTCAAGTCCTTTGCTTGAGGCTAAGTTTGGATATGTAGTTCATGGAAGCAGAATTTGGAATCTGGCAGCGCCCTGCACACCTAATCACTCTCACTGTGCAGGCCTCTTTTTCTTTTCTTTTCTTTTTTTTTTTTAAGATTTTATTTATTTATTTGACAGAGAGAAATCACAACAAGGCAGAGAGGCAGGCAGAGAGAGAGAGAGAGAGGGAAGCAGGCTCCCTGCTGAGCAGAGAGCCCGATGTGGGACTCGATCCCAGGACCCTGAGATCATGACCCGAGCCGAAGGCAGCGGCTTAACCCACTGAGCCACCCAGGCGCCCCCAGGCCTCTTTTTCTAATTCATCCTCAGGGAGACCCATTCTTTACTTTGCACAAAGACGCAGTATAAGATAACAAAGGCCTTGCCCTTGTCCATTTGTCTCTTGTGTGGTAGGCCTTTTGCTTATTATATAGGAGTTTTCTATGTTACTTAGCCCTTTCATCACTGTGGTGCGAATATATTTTTTCCCATAGCGTCATTTTTTCACTGTGTATATTTTTCACTGTATGTATTTCACTATCAGAACTATTTTTTTGTAGAGTCAAAAAATCTATCTTTTCTATATGATTTCCATGTGATTTCACTAGTATGTGGAATTTAAGAAAACAAAGGAACAAAGGGCAAAAAAAAAAAAAGAGAGAGGGAAGCAAACCAAGAAACAGACTCTTTTTTTTTAAATTTAATTTTTTAATTTTTTAATAAACATATAATGTATTTTTATCCCCAGGTGTACAGGTTTGTGAATCGCCAGGTTTACACACTTCACAGCACTTACCATAGCACATACCCTCCCCAATGTCCATAACCCCACCACCCTCTCCTGACCCCCCTCCCCCCAGCAACCCTCAGTTTGTTTTGTGAGATTAAGAGTCACTTATGGTTTGTCTCCCTCCTGATCCCATCTTGTTTCATTTATTCTTTTCCTACCCCTCAAACCCCCCATGTTGCATCTCCACTTCCTCATATCAGGGAGATCATATGATAGTTGTCTTTCTCTGATTGACTTATTTCACTAAGTATGATACCCTCTAGTTCCATCCACGTCATCACAAATGGCAAGATTTCATTTCTTTTGATGGCTGCATAGTATTCCATTGTGTATATATACCACATCTTCTTTATCCATTCATCTGTTGATGGACATCTAGGTTCTTTCCATAGTTTGGCTATTGTAGACATTGCTGCTATAAACATTCGGGTGCACGTGCCCCTTCGGATCACTACGTTTGTATCTTTAGGGTAAATACCCAGTAGTGCAATTGCTGGGTCATAGGGTATTTCTATTTTCAACTTTTTGAGGAAACTCCATGCTAGGAAACAGACTCCTAACTATAGAGAACAAAGGATGATTCCCAGAGGGGAGATGGGTGGGTGGGGGATGGACGAGACAGGTGATGGAGATTAAGGAGGGCACTTGCTGACATGACTGCCAGTGTTGCATGAAGTGCTGAAGCACTGTATTGTACACCTAAAACTAATATTATACTGTATGTTAACTGACTGGAATTTAAATAAAAACTTAAAAAGAATTTAGAGTAGGGAATCCAATGCACCCCTAGAGCAGGGGAAAAAATGCTGGCTGCCATTTCTGGAAGACCTAATGTGAGCCAGGGACGGTGGTGGTCTCCATATTACCTCATTTAATACAAGTAATCCTCTTGAAGGTAGGTAGTATTATTTTTGATAATAATGAGGAAATTAACAATGAGAAAGGGTACGGAAGTTTGTCCAAGGTCATACATCTAGTAAATTCAAGAGTCAAAATTGAAATCAAGGTCTGCCTGCTCTCCAAGGTTTATATTCATTTCCCCACGATAATAAAGTAGGAGTGATCCTTTTACCAAAGAAATATTTATTTAGCAGCTCTTTTTGTTCTAGACATTGTTCTGAGTGCTAGTAATGTAAGAGAGAAAAAACAAAGTCCCTATTTTGTGGGGCTCATGTTCTATTGGAGCAAAACAATAAACAACTAGTTTTCAGTATATCACGTGGTAAGTACTGTGAAGAAAAATTAGGTAGGATAGGAAGCATGTGGGAAACAAAATTGCTCTTTTAAATAAAATCGTCAGAGAAGGCTCTGATGATACGAAGTTCGAGGAGAGAAGGAAGGGCTGAAGTAAGAGATGGGACTGGCATAAAAGAACTTCTTCCTTTGCTTGTGGGCTCAGTCTGGAAAAGAGAGGAAGAAATGGGGGTGCCGGAACTGAGCTCCGAGTTAGAAGACCTGAGCTTTTTTTATTGATTGATTAGAATTTTTTCCACCTCTGAACTGAAATTCCCTTTCCTGTAGACAGGAATAACATTCCTTGCCCAGCTTCCCCATGCAGCTGTCATGAATTACGATGCGACAATTCACGTGAAAACACTTCGAAAATAACACAAGTGAGAAAACAAGACTGGGAGTTAGCTCTTCAACCGAAAGGAAGTCTATGTAGGAATATGAAGATAAATGTTATTACAGGTGTACTGGTTCCCCTAGACTTCCTTTTTGAAAAGCTGTCGCAGGCTAAAAAGAGACACAGGTTAAAAGAAATAAGCATACATTTCATAAAACTTTTCTGCTTAACTTGCAGTAGTCAGAACCTGTGTCGCATTTTTAAACAATTTTTTAATGATTTTTATCTATTTGAGAGAGAGAGCACGAGAGAGGGGTGGGTCAAAGGGAGAGGCAGACTCCCCACTGAGCAGGGAGCCCCATTCCAGACTGGATTCTGAGACTCCCGGATCACGACCCCAGCTGAAGGGAGTGGCGTAACCAACTGAGCCACCCAGGCGTCCACCTGCGTCGTGTATTTTGACTAAACTTGGCAGGAGGCTCTGGGAATCGAACCTTAATTCTAAGCTCCACGGTCTACCCAGGCATTTTCCCTCTTACCACGCCCCCTCAGTCAAACTCCACTTCCCAACATGCACTAGGCTCCTCTAAGTCGGCTGTCATTGTGACGCGCGTTTCACAGCTTTCTGGGAAATGTAGTTTATTTGTTCTCCAGCTACGGAAAACTCTAAGGCTATGGACTACCACTCCCGTGAAGTATTGCGGTATTCCGCTGCGTTCGCGGCGTCTTCGAACGCGCCGCGGCAGCCATGTTGGACGCGGCCAGCACGGGGGCCGGCACCAGGGGGTTATCGAAGCAGCTGTCACGATGCTGGGGTCCCTGGTGTTGAGGAGAACAGCGCCGGCGCCGCGGCTCCTCCTCCAGCTGCTTAGGTCCTCATCGCTCCGGAGTCATGGAAGTGCCTCCAGCCCGAATGTGACCACCGCGGGCCGCGGGGAGCCGCAATGGTTGAGGGCGGCCGTCGGGGGGCGCCCTGGAACATCGCTAGCCTTCCTCCCCCATGAAGGGGCAGCCACCTGGGGGCGCCAGGGAGGACTCACCGAGACCTCGTGCCTCGTAGTCGCAGCAACATCGGGACGCCTTCCTAGCCCAGAAGAAACACTCCCGGGACAGGACAGCTGGAACGGGGTCCCCAGCAGGGCCGGACTGAGCATGTGGGCCCTGGCCACGGCGCTTGTGGTTCACTGTTACAGCAAGAACCCGTCTAACAAGGGTGATTATCGGGGCAATCTGGGTTCGAGAAAGACAGAGGCGGGAGGAGTGACCCAACTACGTATCTTTGGAGGGCGGGAGTTGCTTATAGATTTAGATCAGCAGAGCTTCAGGCTTGTAGGGACTCGGACATCTTCTGGTTACTGGAGCAGGCTGGTGAACTGGAGGGCTCAGTGCCTCTGAGTTGGATAACTTCTGTCTTAGGTCAGCTCCCTTGTTTGGGCATTACTTTGTCCATCTGTACAATGGAAACATTGAGACATTCTAAAATTAGAGTGTGGGCCTTTTATGCACTAATATTCTGCCTGGTCAAATTCCTCTCTTAAGTGGTCTCCCAAGAAACTGCTGTGTGTTCTAACGGCAACTATTAGATAGTTTAGGAAAAGTTTTCCCGAGAAAGGTGGCCCAAGAAAGGAAGTACAGACTTGGTTTCAGTGCCACCTTTGCCACTGCTCACCCCTTGCTCCTCTCTGGTTTCAGGTTCCCCCCTTACACAGTAAAGAATGATTTCTCAGTACTCTTACAGTGCTGTTATTTTGAGTCTTGAATTCAGCAGTCTGGGTCTGCCCATCGGACTCCTAGGGATTTTGTTGTCCCTGGTCTCAAGTGTGAGGTGATCTTGCCCAGCCATGCAGTTGGCAGGAGAAGAAAAACAAAGAAGTTGGATCCTTAGAGACCCAAAGCAACCATGGGGGCTGGCTGACTCAGGTTGGCATCTCACCTGGGTGCAAGGAGTTGAGCAGGAACTGAGAGCAGGCAGCCAGACTTCTGGCTTACATGAGTCCAACCACGCAGGTTCTCAGTAGTTCCTCAGGGAGGAAGGCAGGAAGCATGGTGTTCATAGGTTTCATGCATCCCAAGCTCTGAGACTTGGGAGCAAGTGTGGGGACTATCTTGAACTAAGGATTATCTAGCAGGATGTGGCCAGCGGTAAAGGAAGGGTCCTGAACTCGGAGTCAGGACCTCTGGGATCTTGTTCTGGTTCTACCTCGAAGTCCCATTGTGACTTTGGATTCTTGCTTCTCATCCTTACTGGCCCTGTTTCCTCATCTACAAAATGAGGATGTTGAAATAGAGACTCTAAGGGCTCTTCTAACTTAGACATGCTATAATTCTGTAACTTTGGACATTTTTTGAATACCCTCTGTGAGCCCAATTTTGGGAGGTGTGGAACTCCCAACAGCACAAAGTCTTTTAAGGAGACAGTGCAGGCAGTTAGGCCTATGGATCTGGTGAGTGGTCCGACAATGTTTTGTTGGGTGATTGGAGGACCAGCAGGGTCAGGAAAGCATTCCTGGAAGATAGGAGACCTCTGGAGGGTGGGAATTTGAACTTGAGTTCTATAGGATGAGGCAAGAGATGAGAGGGAGAGTGACATTGTGAGCTCCATGAGAGCAAGGAATGCAGCTTATCTTTTTTCACATGTTGATACAAGTTCCTTTCCCTAATACTTTCACATTGTTTGCCCACCATAGCATCTGGAACTTAGTAGGTACTCCATAAATGTGTCTTGAGTTGGACTCTATTGCATGCAAAGTCTTCATGGATATGGGAGTCATAGGTCAGCATGGTGTTTGCAGGGGCTCGAAGGGTAGCCGGCCTGGTTGGAGGACAGGGGGTCTTTGGAATGAGGTGAGAGCAGATGGAGTGGGGCCTGGATGTCAAGAGGGTTTTTGGAGGGTTTGGAAGTTGTCCTGTAGGCAGCAGAGAGCCATGGCAAGTTCATGAGCAGGGAATGTCCTGATGCTAGTATGCTTAGATGTACTGGGGGAGGTGTCCAGGATCTTGCCTTAGAGGTTCCTGGGGACTCCAGTCTGGACTTTGTCTACTTTCCAAAGTAATGACCAAAAACCATGTTCACTTCCAACCCTTCAGACTTCGCTAGCCTATGCTGTACCCTGATTTGGAGGTATAAGCTCAGGCCCTCCATACAGTGTGGTAGAAACTGTACCCTTTAGGAGCCAGGAGGCCCTGATTCTCAAGCTCCTTCTCATTACCCCTGTGACCTTGCAGAAGCCACTTCTTTCTGCAGAGTGAGGGAGGAGTGGATACAGTGATCTGTGAGGAAGCTTTGTTCCCCTTCCAACGGAGGGCTGCCTGAGCATCCCTGGATGTATGCTTAGAGAGCCATGGGGGAAGATAACCAGGAAAGACCTGACTCTGGAGTCTAGGCTGGCATGTGTGGTGGAGACACTAATGTTTGAACCACAGATCTGCTTTGCATATGCATGACAAGATGGCTCTCTTTTCCTTGCTCTGCAGATAAGGAAAGTGAGGCTTAGGAGGTTAGTTGAGTTGGCCAGGGCATACAGCAAGTCAGTGGCGGAATTGGGGTGGGAGCCCAGGTCTGTCTCCATATTCTGCTCTCTCTACTTTACTGCAATGCCTCCTCTCATGGTTTGCTGGGTGAGTCTCTGGTTGGACTGAGAAATGCCTGAGGCGGGGCTCGGTATGAGTCTCTCCAGTGTTCAGAACCCTGCTAGGTACATAGGGCTCCATGGCTGAAAAAAATCTTGCCTCTGCTAGTTTTCGAGTCATGCAGTTTTTCGTTATGGCCACAAGGTGGTGCCAACAGCCTGCAGGCTGCTCAGGGGAGGCCAGGCTTAGCATTGCTTTTCTGATCTAAGGAATTGCAACCCTCTCTTTTGAGTCTCCCTTTGCTGAACTTGGCACCGAGGAGTTGGGAAATTTTTCAACCATCATTTCACCTCCTTGGCATCCTTGTGAGTCTTGCCAGAACAAGGATTATTGCATCTATTTTATAGTCATGGAAGCTGGAGTTAAGAGGAAAGGGGCTGCCACAGCCCCGGGAGCAGGGGGCAGACAGTTGGGCCTCTTGGCTCCTGGTCAGGGCTCTTAACTGAGGAGCCCACACCCCGGCCTTTCCTCTGTGCTGGGTTGGTGACTTGTGACATGAGATTCAAAACTAGCCTGAGAAATCAGAGTTGGGGGAGAAAGTGGGACAAGGTAGGGGGATGATTAATAACAATGACAGCCACATGAAACATACTAGTCTGAGCTTTCTAGCTAATGAAGAGTGAAGGCATTCACGTATCAGGTTGCGTAGGCCGTGCATAGCTGCTAGCACTTTACCTGGATCACCTGCATGATAAGAGTTATAGTTTGAGGGCGCCTGGGTGGCTCAGTGGGTTGAGGCCTCTGCCTTGGGCTCAGGTCATGATCTCAGGGTCCTGGGATCGAGGCCCGAATCAGGCTCTCTGCCCAGTAGGGAACTTGCTTCCCCCTCCCCCTCTGCCTGCCTCTCTGCCTACTTGTGATCTCTCTGTCAAATGGATAAATAAAATCTTAAAAAAAAAAAAAAAAGAGTTACGGGTTTGGGCTCTAATGGATGTGGAAGACGGGTTTACAGTGGCTACCACGTAGGCAGGGGATATATAGCTTTCTCTTTATATACCTTGGCATCATTTACCTTGTTAAAGCCATGTTTTGTTTTTTTTTTCTTTTTTTTTCTTTCTTTCTTTCTTTATTTTAGCAGGGGAGAGGGAGAGAAAAACCCAAGCAGACTCTGTGCTCAGCCTGGAGTCTAATGTGGGGCTCGATCTCAGGACCCGGAAATCATAACTCTAGCTGAAACCAAGAGTCTGACTATTAACTGCACCACCCAGGCACCCCAAAGCCCTTGTTCCCAAAGTGCTTCCATTTCCATTGTTTTAATGGGGCCTTCATGCAGCTAGCTCTGAGGGTAGGTCCTGGCCAGGGGTCTGACCCACTGTGTCCCCTTTCTTTTCAGATGCAGCCCTGATGGAAGCTGCTCGCACCAACAATGTCCAAGAAGTCAGCAGGTGAGTGTTGATCCCCAGGACTTGCTGTCCCCCACAAGAGGGCCTGAGCTGGGCAAACGCCTTCCTCAATCCTCAGTACTGCCTTGGAAGATATCCTCACACTCATCTGGGAAGTGAACCCTGTAACTTCCCTATAGTCGCAATCACCTGGACTCTCTTGGCTTAGGTCAACCCTTAGATTTTTTAAAGTAGGGAGTTAGCCCTGTATTTCCTTTGTTCTTGGCTCCAAACATCTCTGGATCCTCCCACTGTCTTATTTTTAGCAGGGCATGATTTAGAGTCCCCTCCACATCCTGTGGGTTCTTTACTGAATCTTCCAATTTGTTCTTATATGTTTGTGGAACTGGCCATGTGTTATTGTTTGTTGCTGGATAGGGTAGAGGTGGGCACCCATGGAAAGGTTTGGGGATTTGTCAGGGGAGCTGGAAGAAGCCTTTCTGCCAGGTCTTCTGGGGTTAGAAAGGTCTTCCTAAAGGGCTGGGGTGCACATGCTGCGCTCCTGCTTGGGGGCTGACTGCATTCCTCCAGCCTGCCTGGCTCTGCTGGGCCTCTTAGGACCACTGGCAGATTAGATCTGAGGTTTGTTCTTGGGCAGGGACAGGACTCAGGTTGGGGCTCAGCCTGGTGCCGGGGCTGGGCAGTCTGTCCAGGATAGATGCTCAGACCAGAACCAGCGCAGAGCATCAGTGTCTGGCTGTTGGTTAGGGGCAGAGATTTTATTCTTGGTGAAACTAGTGGCCTGCATTGGGCCTCATCTTGGCCTTTCTTGGCCCTTTGTATAAAGCGAGGTGGTCACAGGATGCCCCCCTTTCTCTGCTACCATCTCCACATTTTAGACAGGAAGTCCTGTGTTTGGTGTGGCTACCCCTGCATCCAGTGCCACGTTCTTGGTGCTCCTCCTCGCTCCAGCTGCCTGAACATGTAAGAAAGTGTTGAAAGTCATCTGCAACCCCCACTAAGACTTACTGCTTTGATTCCCTTTCATTTTATCTGCAGCATTATTATTGATTCTCAAGGGTGCTTTTGAGTATTAATGTTCAAGGCTTAGATTTTAATAAACTACTTTTGGAAGTATGGGCTGGGAGTTGTTTCGTAGCCAAATAAATATGATGGAGCAATAGTTTAATAAACATGCGATGATGCATCTTAAAAACCAAACACAGATGTCAGCTTGTTGTTATAAGAGCCATTCATAACTGCCAGCTGTGTGTGGCGTCTTCATTTCCCCAGAAACAGCTGAGCCGCGCTTCCTTCTGCTGTAGTACAAGGGCGTGAGGGGGCAAAACTCGCTCTGTCCCCTCCTCTCAGGCCTTTGCTGACCCTCAAATCACCTGTCAGTGATTGGTCAGCCTCCTGCGGAGGATGGCCAGGCCGCTGCTTTCCTCTGGCAAAGTTCAGACGGTGTATTTGCCGTCACCCAGGAGAGGCTGAGTTTACCCTAGTCCATTAAGCCCTTGAGTGTTGATTATTTTAGCTCTTTGAAATACATGTTTTTCTGGGGCACCTGGGTGGCTCAGCGGGTTAAAGCCTCTGCCTTTGGCTCAGGTCATGATCCCAGGGTCCTGGGATCGAACCCCACATCAGGCTCTCTGCTCGGCAGGGAGCCTGCTTCCTCCTCTCTCTCTGCCTGCCTCTCTGCCTACTTGTGATCTCTGTCAAATAAATAAATAAAATCTTAAAAAAAAAAAGAAATACATATTTTTCTGATAGCAATTAAACACTTGTCAAAAGAATGCAGAAAGTGATTGAATATCTGATCCATGTGATGCAGAACATTCCTTCTCGCCTGTGTGGATAGCATTTATAAGGGCCTTTCATGCATATCTCCAGTCTCTAGCTGCTTTTCTCCTGCCTCCAGTCATGTCATCTCTTTTGGTCGTGATGACTCAGTCTCCCTTCACCCCTTGTAAGGGAGTCGGAGATGAGCAAGGCACAGAGCCTGACTTTTAGCACACCAATCTTACCCCTACTCTTCTTACCTCCTGCGCCCCTCCAAGGCCCCCCCCCCAACTCTGAAGCAAAGAGTAGGGAACAAACAGCAAAGGCAGGGAATGGGAGATGCTGGCTGGCTGCTGGGCCCAGGGTCATGTTGGTGCTGCTGAGGTGGTACTTGTGCAGCATTGCAGGGTGTGGGGCAAGAGGGCAGGTGGTTTGAGAGAAGCCAATGTGCAAGGCTTGGAATGTCCATGGTAAGGAGTCTTGTATTCTTATCCTGTAAGCAGTGGGGAGACATGGAAGGTCTTTGAGCAGGGGAATGACCTAATTAGGATCATTCACAAGGGCAAAGGATAAACAAGTGGGGAGAGGCTGTTTCAATAAGACAAATTCTAGAAGATAAAGGCCTGAATTAGGACATTCCTCCCTCCTCCTCACTCAAAACAGTTCCCGCTTACTCCTCACCCAAAACAGTTCCCGCTTATGAATGAATGCGTAGTCCTCTGCTGGAGGGCACTGGAGATAGGGGTTGACCCAGGCTCTGGTCTCAAGGAAGCAGACCTGTAACCTATCAATTACAGTTTTTTCTGCTACCAGAGATAGGTCTAGAGGTGGAGGTGGGGAGAGCCTGACCACCCTTGCTTAGAAGAAAGTTCTATTGAATTCCTACAGCCGGTCTTTATTCAGCTTTTCTATGCCCTGGACTCTGCATGGGCACTTCATGCTGCTCTTAGGTTCTTCCTGTGTACCCTGCTTTTAGCTCCTCCCAACAGACCTTCCCACAGCAGGATAGAGTCCCATTCTCAATTTTTAAAAACTACTTAAACATAGTTTATACATGGTTAGGTCATCAAGTGTACGATCAGTATTGTTTACGATATCAGTTTTTGGAATAAAACTTAGATCTGGTGAATAATACTGTCCTTTACCGTTCTTTCCCCATTGCCCACTCTGAGGCTTTGAGCTCTGTGTGTCTGCCTTGGTGTCCCCCAATCTTCCTTAGCCCTAGAGCCTTAGGAAGGCTCTGGATAGTGAAGGGCAGCAGCCTGAGGTTCTTCTGATCAAAGGGGAAGGGCTTCATCCTCCTTTTTAAGGACTCTCGAATCTGAAGTTCCTAGGTCTTGGATATGAGCCCTCTACACAAACCACCCCTCTGTACTCTGCGCTCATTACCCTCTGCTTAAATCCTTCCAGACTGAGCTCAAGTGCTACAGCCCTTATAAAGCTTTCTTAGACTCCTCCCACGGTGATCTCCCCTTCCTTTGCCTCATCTCCCTTCTGGTATGGGAGGGTATGAAAGTCATCTGAAAAGGGCCAGGCCGGTCTGCGACAGGAGAATGATCTTTGTCTAGGAGAGAAGTTGGAGGTTGGGTGAGAGAACTAGGGCTGACTATCAGGACTGAGGAGGCACTCAGTCCATGAACAGGAAAAGCAGCAAGGTTAACTGCTCCCCAAATCAGGAATCCTTACAGACAACCTTATGAGATGATTAAGCCAGCAGCTCTGGACAGTCACCCTGATGTGGGGGCATTGTTGACCTGCTTTACGTGGTGCTTGCTGACTGTGTGTGGTATGAGCCTGCCTGGCTAGAGGGACAGGGAAGGATCTGCCACTGGCCACATTCTGTTCTTGATATTAAGAAGGTTGTGAGCTAGACTTCACCTTAAACCACTGGATTATATGCCTCCCCAGGGCAGGGACAGGTTTGTTCCCTACATTTCATACTCTGTTCCCCAGCATGACAGAACTTGGGGAAAGTTGCTTTTTACTGACTTTTCAGTAAACTTGAAGCAGGCAGTCTGGAGTCTTATTTCCAAACTTCCATTGGCTGTGTTAGAGGAAAGCTCGGTGCCTTCCTCTTCCCTTCTTTCTCTTCTCCTTTCTCCCTGTATGGCAACCATTTCCCTCCTCCTCCAAGGCACTTAAACCTTGTCAGTGTGTTAAGCTCTGACTCCTCAGGAGTGGAAGCCCTGTCCTGGGCCCCTGTCCCACCTGTCAGCATCATGAACAGGTGGCCTGACTCCTGGGCTCAGCCCATACCCAAGCCTGGCTTCTGGATGCAGGAACCACTCACCCGAAACCTAGGGCATAGGGCAGACTAAAGGCACATCTGTCCAGGCTTGGGCTGAGCCATGTGAGGAGCTCTCAGGGCTGGGAAAAGTGAGGCCTCCTATTTTCCCAATGGATATCACATTTCCTTCAGAACAAACTTGAGTGAAAGATAACACCCCTACCCATGTCCCTTCTCCCAGCAGGGAGTTGGACCTCTCTGCTGAGTGCATAATTCTGTTGTTCATCAGCCTGAACATTGTCTAATGAAGGAGGCCTGTGACATCAGTCTTGAACCTCAGACTGCCTGCCCTTTCCAGAATTATTTGATCATTTGACAAAATTTACTGAGCATATGCCATGTCCTATGCTTGGCACAGGGATATCTGACCAGGCATGATTCCTGCCCTTAATGCAGGAGACTGGGGAAGACTGTGGCAACATAGCATGATCAGTGCTGTGAGACAGGAGCCCAGAAGATGCCCCTAACCAACCTGTGAGACCAGAGAAAGCATCCTAGAGGAAATGGCTTTAAATATCTGTAGGGCTTAGGATATAGAAGGGGCAGGTATTCCAGGCAAAGGGGCCACTTGAGTGGTAGCACGGAGGCAAGAGACAGCCTAGGGTGTATGGTCGGGAGGGGGAATTATGTATTGTTTGGTGTTGCTTGATCACATTTTGAGGTCAGGAGGAACTGGAGAGAGGGAGGGACCTGGCCATGGAGGGAATTGTCCATTTCTCTCAGTCATCATCTGTTCAGCCCATCTTCTGTGCCTAGCCCTGAGCTAAATTTGTGTTGGTGGCAACAGCATGAGGAAGGAGAAGCAATTCCTGTCCTGGAGGAGCTCACTGACTCCCTTCCTAGGGGAGGATGGGGCACATGAGTCAAAATTGAGACCCAACAAAACAAGGCACATGTTGCCTAACTTCTATGAGCTTAGGTAACATGGAGATAATACCTATAACCCATAGATTTGTAGAGTATTTCTTAATAACAGAGATAATACTTCACTTGACCAAGGTTTGTGAGTGCTTATTAGGAGCTAGGCATTGGGCTGAATGCTGGAAATGCAGTGGTGAACAAGATTAACACAGTCCCTTCCCTCTTGGTACTTAACGGTAACTGGGAGCCAGTGACTAATTATACAGACAAAATTTTGTACTTAAAAATGAAGTGCGGTTTGTCTTTTCAATAAATGGTGCTGGGACAACTGTATATCTGCATACAAAAAAATGCAGTTAGAGCCTTACCTCACCCATACACCAAAATTATCTCAAAATGGATCATAGGCCTAAATGTAAGAGCTAAAACTATAAAACTCTTAAAACACGTAAATCTTTGTGACCTTGGGTTAGGGCAAAGCCATCTTAGATATAGCATCAAAAGCACAAGAAGACAGAGAAAAAGGTAGATAAATTGGACTTCACCAAAATTTAAAACTTTGTGTTCAAAGGACACCTTCAGGAAAGTGAAGAAGACTCCCACGGAATGGGAGAACATATTTGCAAATCATATTTCTGGTAAGAGATTTGTACCCAGAATATGTGAAGAACTCTTTGACTCATCAATAAAAAGATAACTGAATTTAAAAATGGACAAAGTAGGGATGCCTGGGTTTCTCAGTTGGTTAAGTGGCTACCTTCAGCTCAGGTCATGATGCTGGGGTCCTGGAATCGAGTCCTGTATCGGGCTTCTTGCTCAGCGGGGAGCCTGCTTCTCCCTCTGCCTGCTCTGCCTGCTGTTCCCCCTGCTTGTGTGTGTGCGCTCTCTCTCTCTCTCTCTCTCTCTCTCTCTGTTAAATACGTAAAATCTTTTTTAAAAAATGAACAAAGAATCTGAATAGATATTTCTCTAAAGAAGGTACTCAAATGAGCATCCATGATTCTCAATACCCACACATAAAGATGCTTAACGTCATTAGTCATTAGGGAAATGCTAATCAAAACCACAATGAGATACCACTTCACACTTATTAGGATAGTTGTAAGCGGAAAGATAATAGCAAGTGTTTGTCGGATGTGGAGAAATTGGAACCCTCCCGTATTGCCGATGGGTATGTGAAATGGTGAAACTACTTTGGAAAAGCGTTGGCATTTCCTCAGTATGTTAAACATAGAGGTACTTTATGACCCTGCAAGTCTTCTCCTAGGTATATAACCCAGAGAAATGAAGACATGAACATGAATGTTCATAACATTTTTATTCATAATACCCCAAAGAGGAAAACAACCCCAAAGTCCATAAGTGGTTGAATGGATAAATAAAAATACGACATAGCTACAGAGTAGAATATTATGCATCAGTGCAAAACAATGAAGTGCTGCTGTATCCTACAATGTCAAGGAACCTTGAAGGCATTACGCTAACTGGAAGTCAGACAAAAGACTGTCACATACCGTATGATTCAATTCATACAGTGTCCAAAATGGACAAATCCATAGGGACAGAAAATAAATTAGTTAGTTATTGCCAAGGACTGGAGAGGTTGGTGTTGGGAGGGAATAGGGATTGACTGCTAATGGGTCTGGAATTTCTTTTGGGGATGATGAAACTGTTCTGGAGTTAGTAGTTGAGATTGTACAGCTCTGAATATACTAAAAATGATAGAGTTGTCCACGTTTAATGGGTGGATTACATGGTATGTTAATTATATCCTCAAACTTGTTTAAAAAGGGAAGGACAAGGCACTTGGGAATCTAACCTTGGATCTAGGAGGAGTGGAGGAGAGGGTATATATCAGTAAGGGAAAGCATTGGAGTACATGAGATTGAAGTGAGCTCTGAAGGATGAAGACAAAGGCAAAATTACATTCGGTTGGAGGGAGCAGTAGGGTGGAAGGCCCTAAGTCAAGAACAGATGTGAAGACATCAAGAACTGAGAAAAGGCCAATCTTACTAGACTCTAGAGCGCAAGGGCACAGTGACATAAACTGAAGCTGGAGAGTTAAGCAAGGACCATACCACACTGGGTTGTAGGTCATGGTGATGATTTTTATTTTTACTAAGATCACTGGGCAACCACTAAAGAATTTTAACCCTATACCCTTGTGTGTGTGAGAGAGAAAGAGAGAGAGCGCACGCACAAACGAGAGAAAGACCTGGTGACATGATCTAGATCTGTAATTGTAAAAGATCTCCCTAGTTGCTCCATGGAGAATAGATTGGATAGAGAGCCATGGTGGATGCAGGAAGACTGGTTTAAAGCGACTGGAATAGTCTAGAAGAGATTGATGGCAGGTGATGACTTGGACTAAGATGTCAGCAGAGATGGAGGAAGTAAGCTAGACAGGACTAGGTGGTGGTTAGAGCACTATCAGTGCCTGATATGTCATATGTACTAATAAATGAATGTTGAATGAATGAATAGAATTGGATATCATTGATTAGGGAGAAGAAGGTATTACGAATGAATTTCAGCTGTGTAGATGTTGTGTGGAAGAAAGTGCTACTGGGTTGGTAGGAAAAGATTATGAACTCAGTTTTAAACATGCTAAAGTTGACATGCTAGTGAGATACTCAGGTGAAGATTTCAACTAGGCAGTTGAATGTATGCATCATTCTGACTCTTCCCGCTGTATATACCATGTTGCTTCTCAAAAAAAAAAAAACAAACCTCAGTGATCACTTTAGAGATTTTTTTAAAAAGATTTATTTATTTATTAGGGAGAGAGCACATGCGCATGCGCGCGCGTGCACGCTAGCATAGAAGCAGGGGGAATGGCAGGCAGAGGGAGAGGAAGAAATAGTCTCCCTGCGGAGGGGCCCAAGACCCTGGGATCATGACCTGAGCCCAAGGCAGATGCTTAACTGACTAAGCCATCCAGGCACCCCTAGAGATTGTTTTGTTATCTCATTTTGATTTCTGGTTTCATGGTTTTAGGAAAATCAAGGAATTAATACCAGGTCAGACTTGTTTACTAGATAGATGCCTTTGGAAAAAAGTCTGATTTGGTTTACAGTTCAGGAAAGAAGAAAGGGTTAGATTTTGTTGAGAGTTAAACACATTTGTTCTAGCTTTACATCGATTGCTTGGTTTGGTTCTTGTCCCTGGATGCCCCAGCTTGGGGCTTGAGGCACTTGCTGTCCCTGTGCCAGGACTAAGGTGTCCAGAATGTGCTCAGCTACAGCATAGGTAAATGTTCTGCACATTGATCCAGGGATTTTATCTAATTAACAAAAACCCTGGCTGGTAAATACATTTGGCTGTCTCAGGTCCTCAGAGAGGCTGTCTGTTTATTGATTGTTGTATCATTTGGGCTGGATGGGAAGATATTAATGATGGCATCAGAGCAACCAAACATCCAGCTCTCTTAACCAGTAAATATTTAAGTGTCCTTGTGGTTTACAGTTGATTGAAACAAGTTTTATTCTAGACCAAAGGTCAAGGCCTAACTGCCATCACACTTCTAATTTGATGCTTATGAGAGTTCCTTAAGAACATCACACTGGTTTTTGAGTGCTGGGGTGTAACACCCATGGACTTTTTGAATACTGGGATGTCAGAGGGCAGTGGAATATTAGAGAAAGAATACAAGATTTTTAGAATGAGCAGATCTGGATTCCGCTTCAGACTGGCTCTGGGACCCGTAATAAGTCACAGAACTTCCCTCTTTGAGTCTTAGTTTCCAAATCATATTAATGTTAGTCTCCAAATCATGTTAATGGGGTTCCCATTGAGAACTTTGAAATACAGTTCCCAATGTTTAGCTCTGCAGAGAAAATCAAGTCTCTTTGGAAAGGCCCAGATCCCATGCTGAAGCACCAGGTAAGCAGTTGTGCAGAGGTGTGTGACTGGGTCTTTGCTTACTTGCTCCCTGGTGATAGAAGGTAGTTGGGGAAGACTAGTTTGGCAGCTTTTTCTGAACTTCACAGTTAGATGAGTTGTGGAAGCAGACAGTCAGCTGCACAGAAGCCCAGCAGAGTCAGGTGGTTGGCCAGGTGCAGAAGCAGAGAACAGCTAAGGCCTATGGGGGTGGCATGTAGGGAGGAGGGATGTCCCTGAAAGTGAGCCCAACCCTGGGATGGAGCCTTTAGTGTTGCCCTACTGCTTCTTGTCTGTGTGGCCTTGGTCCCTTAACTGTGAGTTATATAGATGGCAGAGCATTGCAATTGTTCATCACCATTCATGTGCTGGTTAACAAGTACTTAATGAAAAATGAAAGCACTTATTGAATATCGCATAAATGTTTTGTAAATGGTAAAGAGGCAAATGTTAATAGTTAATTGCAGTTATAATAAACCTATAAACAGAGAACTGACCTCCTTTTGAAAAAATAATATAAAAATGGAGAATTACCTCCTTTATTCATTCAACAAATAGTGTCTGCTATGTGCTGACACTTTGCTAGGCCCTGATGGATTGGTGGTAAGCCAAAAATACTTACACAGAGCTTAAAGCCTACTCAGATGTTGATTGTGCAAATATAAAATTACAGAGAGAGAGAGAGAAAGAGAAAGAAAAATTAGAGCTGTGACAGGTGCTGCAAGGGAGGGTAAAGAGAATCCTAGAGCCCCTAGTGAATTTCTTCTGGTGAAGGAAAGCTTCCCAGAGGAAGCTTGAACTCTGGTGAGGAGTTAACCTAGGTGAAGAAGGGCAGAAGAGCTTTCCTGGCAGAAGGAACTTTCATTTACAAAGACCCAGCAGAAGGAGAAGTGATGACAAGTGTGAAGGACTAAAAAGGGCAGGGACCTGCAGCTGGGGGAGTGGGGGCTGCTAGAGTAAGCGTTAAAGGATATAGTGAGGAGCTTTGTCTTCATTCTAACAGCAATGGTAACCGATTGGTGGTGCCGGTGGGGTAGTTGGGTTGACGTGATCGACAACCTTTCTGATGGCTGAGAAACATCAGGAGCCAGTCTGTTACCAGCCTGTGTGTGCCAGGATCTTCTTTGGCACTGATCCAGCCACTGAGGCAGGGTAGGTCACAAAACTGCAGTGCCCCAGGGTCCCGCAGCAGGGGCTGTCAGGCTCTTTTTCCGCAGCATTATTGCTGTGGCCCCAGTGCTACTTCTTAAAAATCCCAGCTCAGTCATGACCATAACACAAATCCTATCAGCATGGCTAGAACCAGTTGGATTTTTCCCCAAGGGATTTTCCTGGAAACTGAGGGAGAGAAATCCAAGAATACTGAAAGTAGTCAAGCTAAATATGTCGCTGGGCTTACGATATTCACTTTTGCCTCTTGCTTCACAGTTCCTGCTATATCCCTGCCCTGTTTGAAAGCTTTCTCAGAAAAACTCACTTTTTTTTTTTTAATCTCACTTTTGATTTTTGAGGCTCTTTTACTCCTAGTTCCTTCCCTTTCCTCCTTTTGATCAGAAGTCCCAGGTCCAGACTCCTAAGGTAACAAGTGGTTCTCCCCTCTGACTCAGTCAGTGGATCTGTCAGAGGCTCTCATATCACTGGCAGGAATCCCAGTGGTAAGGACTTTGGAGTCTGAGAAAGCAAGATTTGATTCCCAGCTGTGAGTCTGAGAAAGCAAGGGTTGAATTCGAACTCTGTCATTTGTCAGCTCTGTGGCCTTGGGAAAGGTGCCTAACCTCTTCTGGCCTTAGATTCTTCCTCTACAAAGTGAGATAATGATTGACCTACCTCACACCTTTGCTGTAAGTAGTAAATGAGAAAATTAAATGAGAGAAGCTGCTTAGTGCTATGCCTAGACATACTGAATGCTCTGTATATATTGTTTTGTTACTAAGTGTTAATTACACTGCCCCGTAAATAAGGTAATGGATAGAATTTTCTGAATATTCAGTTATTACCCTGTACATGTTTCTTAAGCTTTTAGTGTGAGCATTCAGAAACCTTCCAGACTAACAAAGCCAAGGTAAATAAATAAGTGGGGCAAAAAACTACACAGGCTATCATGCTTAGTTTTACTCCTTTTTTTTTTTTTTTAAGAACTTAACGTATATTGAGAATTTTATTTACTTTTTATGGGATATTACTTTTTGATAGCATGATTTTCTGTGCATATAATTTATATATATATTGGTTTGTACTATAAAACATTACAAAATAACACTTTAATAATACTGTTAAATATTACTGATAGTAGCTGGTGTTTATTGAATACCTTTTTTGAGGCAGGTATTATGTGAGTCTCTAATCACTAAATCCTCACAACTGTGCAACTAATAATAGCCCCATTTCACAGGTGATGAAACAGGAATGAGGATTACTTGAGTAATTTCCAGAGTTGTCCACTTGGAAGTGGCATACCACTTCATTGTATAGATGAGGAGCCCGAGGCAGAGAGAGGCTTGCTGTGGTCACAGTTTCCTCAGCACTCTTCCAGGATCCCTTTTCCTGTTCAGGAAGTGTTTTTTAGCTAGAGGGAGAACCACTTCGGTCTGCCTTTTGGGGAATCTACAAGGTTCCTGAAGAACTTTCTGTCCTTCCCTCTGCTCTTCACCGACACCCTTTCCCCTGCCCCTACTGCCCTGCACTCCCACCAGGCAAGCCTGGCCTTGCCCTCCATCCGGAGAACACTGTTCCAGTCGGACATGGCTTCTCACTGTCCCAAACATGCAGCTTACTCCTTCTACCTGGAAGCCTTTGCGGTGCTTTCAGCTCCACCAGTCCTTCTGTCTAGGATCTCTAATTCGTGCTTCATCGCCTACCTCAACCCCTTCCTCTTCTAGAAAGCTCTCCCTCACTGGTAATAATAGCTGTCATTTATTAAATATCCACTCTGTCTGAGGCAGAGTACTAGATACTGTGTATGTATTGTTTTCCTTTCTTGCTACAGTATTGCAGAACAGATGGTGTTATATCCATTTTCCAGATGAGAAAACTTGATGCCTAATTTTCGCACTCACTACCTCACAGCTAGTAAATAGTGGAGCTGTGATTTAAGCTGAGATACAAAGCGTGTGCTTTTCTCAGTGCCGTTTACTACTTGTTCTAGCCCGCAGTGAACTTTCATATCACATTCCCATGGCCTTAAAGTCTGCGCCATACAGTATCATGTAGGGTTTTAGCCTCCTTGCCTCTCATGCCCGTGTCTCCTCACCTAGGCTGTGCTGTCACAGCAAGGTGGATGGCACCTCCTCCTGCCTCCACACAAGTCTGGCTGGGCACTCCAAGGCACACGGTACAGATAGAGTCCGGCTGGCTGATTGATGGGTCGAATGAAACCCTGTTTATTCTCTAGAGGCTGCCCAGCAGGAGGGTACAGCAGCTGGGCAGGCTGGCTGGGCTCCGGACCCTCCATTCATGTGGATGGGAGGCCCAGGAAGGCTGCCTAAGAATCCTCTCTGAGGTTGAGCCGAGGCTTCCATCTCAATGCCCTTTTGTTTGGAGGGATAGCACCAAGGCCTCCCATGAAGTCTGTGTGTTTGACCAGCTTTTACAGTTGGATAGTGAGCAGGGACAGGGTGTAAAGCACAAACAATTGGGGGAGGCCTCTGAATTCCCAGGGGTTCATAGTCCAGCAGGCAGGCCAGGATCCTTTCCAGGGCAGGTGACACTTAGTTACAGCCACTGCATGGATAGACAGGATCCAAGGCACTTTGGTCTCTGGCCTCACTTACTCTTCAGTATTCAGGTCCCTGTTTAGCTTTTCTTACCACCCTGCCACCACCACCAAAAAAGGTTTTTGCTGGGGGATATCCAGCCCTCAGTTGAACTTCTCTAGGTATGAAGCCCTCTCTGCCTCCTGAAGAATAAGCAGACTGATTGAATAACCATTCATTCATTCATTCTTTTCTTTTTCTTTTTGAGATATAATTCATATACCATAAACTTCACCCCTTTAAAGAGTACAGGGGTTTTTGGTAGATTTACAAAATTATGTGATGATCACCACTGTCTCATTCCAGAACATTTTCATCACTCCCTCACCCCCAAAAAGACCCTAGTTTCATTAGCAGTCACTCCCTGTTCTCCCTTCCCGCCAGACCTTGAAAACTACTAATCTACTTTCTGTCTCCATGGATTTACCTATCTGGACATTTTATATAAATGAAATCAGACAGTGTGGTCTTTTGTGGCTGGCCTCTTTCAGTTAGCATTACGTTTTCTTGATTCATCCATGTTGTAGCACGTATCAATACTTCGTTCCTTTTTATGGCTGAATAATATTCCATGTATAGATATATCACATTTTATTTATCCTTTCAATCAGTTGATGGACATTTATGTTTTTACTTTTTGACTAATGTGACTAGTTTTGCTCTGAACATTCATGTATAAATTTTTATGTGAATGTTTGTTTTCATATCTATTGGGAAGATTTCTAGGAATGGAACTGCTAGGTCATATGGTAACTTTATGTTTAACATTTTAAGGAGCTACCAGACTGTTTTCTGTAGTGGCTCTACCATTTTACATTCTTACCAGCAATGAATGAGCGTTCTGATTTCTCTAGTCTTTGCCAATGCTTGTTATTATCTGTCTTTTTTATTATCACCATCCTAGTATGTGTGAAGTAATATCCCACTGTAGTTTTGATTTGCATTTCCCTGATGGCTAATGATCCATCCACCGAGCATCTTTTCATGTACTCTGGCCATTTGTATATGTTCTTTGGCATTTATTTATTCTTTTTTTTCTTGGCATTTATTCTTAAGGTCCATTATAAGCATTATGCCCTATTTGGCATTGAGGAAGAGCATAAACATGTATCATGATGACCTTTGCCTTTCAAGAACTTGCAGTTTGGTAAGAGAATTATAATAAGTATGTAAGACAAGTTAAGGCTTCATAGACAAGGTGATGTTTATTCTGGGCCTAGAGATAGGTCGTATTTGGATACAAGACTTTCTGGACATTTGGAGTAATGTAAGCAAAGGCACTTTGTAATTAGAAAAACATTTTATCTTATAGTGCATTCTGAAGTGGTATGTGTAAAAGCCCTGCCCTTGCACTTGACACGTAGTGGGCTGTCATTATGCATTAGCTTCCTCTGCAGCTGCCCCTTTTAGCCCCTGCTCTGTCCTCTACGACTACACAGCTTCCTTTCCTATTTCAGACATTTAAATATTAGGAGATAGAACCCCAAGCTAAATAAGCCTTGGTTCCCTAAACTGTGCTTTCAAGTCTTCTCCCCATCCTAGTCATTTCCTAATGCAATAGCCCCCAGATTTTGGTGCCATTTCTGAATTGTGGCATGACCACAGTTGTGAGGAGCAGGGCAGTCATCCCCTTTGTTACAGATTTTATGCTTCTATTAATATGGCCTGAATTTGCACTAGGTTTTTTGGCAGCTGCATGGTACTCCTAGATTCTGTTAAGCTTGCAGTCAGCCCCGTCTGCTGAGAACCAGGCCTTCCTGTGCTTCTTCAACCTTTTTATTGGTTTTGTTTGCCAAGCTTGTTTTAACCTAAAGGCAAGATCACTTTAAAGCATCGTATTGGTGTTTGAGTATAAAAGTTGTGGAGCTAGTGCAGAGACTACCGTGAGCAAGAAGAGGGATGGATTGGCCTATCTCATCTTGAGTCTGGGAGAAGAGGATCTCTTCTAGGAGAGAAGGTTCTAGAAAGCGGAACTAATCAAAGAGTATCTCCATCCCTCAGATCCTTCCTTTCTACTTAAGGCTCTCCTTCTTTATCATTTTTTGTCATTGATTAGTCCCACCAGATTCCTGTGGTGTGCTGGCCCCAGGTTAAATGTGGGAAAGAAGCGTGAAAAAAATGGGATATGTGCCCTGAAGACAGTGTGGTTCAGCAGAGAGAGCATGGGTCACAGTCCCAAGCTGCCACTTACTGGCCAGTCACCTTTTTTTTTTTTTTTAAGATTTTTATTTTATTTATTTGACAGAGATCACAAGTAGGCAGAGAGGCAGGCAGAGAGAGAGGGGGAAGCAGGCTCCCCGCTGAGCAGAGAGCCCGATGCGGGGCTCAATCCCAGGACCCTGAGATCATGACCTGAGCTGAAGGCAGAGGCTTAACCCACTGAGCCACCCAGGCGCTCCCTTTCTTTCTTTTTTTTCTTTTTTAAGATTTTATTTATTTATTAGAGAGAGAGTACGAGAGGGGAGAAGTTCAGAGGGAGAAGCAGACTCCCCACAGAGCCAGGAGCCTGATTCAGGATGCTATCCCAGGACTCCAGGACCATGACCTGAGCCAAAGGTAGTTGTTTAATCAGTTGAGCCACCCAGGCACCCCTGGCCAGTCACCTTAAGCAAGTTTTTAACTAGTCACAAGATCAGATGAGATCATAAATGTCAGGTGCCTGATACATAATAGGCCGCTCAAGAAGTGTGAGTTCTTTGACTCCACCATTCAAGAGCTCACCACCACACACAGAGCCAAGTATGCTGTGTGCTCACTGGCCCTTACAAAGAGCTCTCAGAGCACCATGATACTTATAGCGCTTATTTGTGGGCTTGTCCTGTTTCCCCACCCCAATTCAGACTGGGAGCTCCTTGTAGGCAAGGTCCATGTCTGTTTCATCTCTGGACGCTTAGTGCCCAGCACAGAGCCTGGCTTGAAGAAGGTGCTACTTAAGTTTTGTTACTGGAATGAACCTGATCTTTGCCCCCACTTGTCTAGGAGTCCAGGTATTTTTTTTTTTTTTAAGATTTTATTTATTTATTTGACAGACAGAGATCACAAGTAGGCAGAGAGGCAGGCAGAGAGAGAGAGGAGGAAGCAGGCTCCCCGCCGAGCAGAGAGCCAGATGCAGGGCTCGATCCCAGGACCCTGGGATCATGACCTGAGCCGAACGCAGAGGCTTTAACCCACTGAGACACCCAGGTACCCCTAGGAGGCCAGGTATTTTTTGCACAGTCATCTTTACTGAAAAGCTCATGCGGTTCTGGACCTTGGCAGTGGTGGTTCAAGTGCCAACCCTGTTTGGGAAGTCTGAGCCACTTGTGTGTCACTGCCATGCCACACATGACAAGCTTTCTGGAAACCCAGCCAGCTGCCCAGCTGCCTTCCGTAGCAGCCTAGAGTCCTGCTGTGGTGCCAGTAGGTGGCGCCCATGGCCCTTCCCCACACTTCAGCTGCCTAGACAGGGCTTTCCTTCTTATCACCAAGTTGCCAGGGCAGCTGGGGACAGAGCATATATATAGCCCTGGGCAGTGGTACCCAGACAAGGGTGCCCTGGGCCGCTCCCTCCCCTTTCTAGCCTTGTATTGTTGCTTTTCATGTTTTATTGCATCCCAGCCCGGGACACACTGCTTGGGGAAACACAGAGATTTCCTCAGGAGGACCCTAGGAGGTCATTAGGGGAATTGGGTTTCTGCCTGTCCTTTCTGGCACATCTCATGCCTCTGCCTCCAGAAAGTTGACCCTGTGGTTCTGTTGCTCTGACCTACACTCACATTGTACCCTCTCCAGGGTTCTCCCTTATATTTTAGCTGTTTTTCAGGTGTGGAGCTGAACAGTGAATGCCTTGAAGGCAAGGACACTGGAACTTATCCTCCTCAGAATCCTATAATAACCACAGTCTCATGAAAAGTGGAATGAATGGGTGAATAATAGGAGATGGGTTCCTCAAAAAATCGTTATCTAAACTGAAGGACATTCTACAAACAAACTAGCCTTACTCTACAGAAGTGTTAGAATTATGGAAATCAAAGAAAGCCTGAGCAACTATTCTAGGTGAAAGGAAACTGAAGACACATGCAATATCTGATTCTAACATTGATCCTGGCTTATATCTGTTTTACAGGGGAAATTGCTATAAAGTATATTATTGGGGTAGTTGATAAAAATATTTTATCAATGTTAAGTGTCCCAAATTTGATCCTTGTTGGTTAGTGGTTATGTAAGAGATTAGCCTCATCCCAGGAAATATGTGCTGAAGTATTTAGGAGTAAAGGGTCATAATGTTTGAAACTAACTCTCACATGGTTCAGGAAAAATAGAGAAAAGGAGTGGTTAAGCACAAGCGGCAAACGTAACAAGAATCTGAAGGAAGGACAGAGGCTGAGGTTTTTTGTGCTATTTTTATAACTGCACTGTATGCTTGACATAATTTTAAAATAAAGTTTAAAAAAATAATCTCTGCACTTTCATGTGTGTCAAGTTCCTGCTAGAAACTATGAGATATGGGACGAAGAATGGTCACCCAGCATTGGAGTTCATTCTGTTTAATCTAGCAATATTCAGTGAGGGTCTGATACAGCTCCTCTGCGTGTACTTATGAACAAGTAGAACACTTGTGGTAATGACAATTAACTTTTGCAAAATATAAGTGCTTGACATAGCTATTTTGGTCAAACTCAGCACCCTTATTAGGTGGGTCTTACAGGCTGATAAGGTTAGGTGACTGAGGTTCAGAGAGGTCAACATAACCTGTCACAGTCACACAGCCTGGAAGAGACAGATACAGGCTCATATCCAAATTAGTGTAGTTGAAGGCTGATGCTTTGTGAACCTCCATGTTTGTATGTATATAGAAGAAAGGACTGGACTGATTGATCTTTGCAGATCATTCTTTACATCTAGGAATTTAAAACCTATATGATAGGAAATAACTAGTTATGAAGCTTGCAGGCTGTATAAATGCCCGTCTTTCTCCTCCCTCATTGCTCACCCGCTTCCCTTTGGAGCAGTTCTGATATGGCATTGCTGGAGTGGTCCATCTCCCTAGTAAGAAGAGCATCTTGAGAGCTTCCTAGAGGACGGGTCCCAAGAGGGGCCTTGAAGGGAATGCTTAGTTCAAGTAGCAAATGCAGAAGATGCCAGAGAGGCCTTGTGTTTGTGGGGTTAGAGCAGTAGAAGCCTGTCTGAAGTCCTCCTTCCTCCCTTGCCCTGCCCCTCTCAGCCCTGGCCTACCCGGTAGATAAGGCGCAGATGGAGGCTGTGTGTGTGGATTCTAGCCCCAGGCGCCTTGCTTCTGCTCGTCAGCCTGGCCTGGTGCTGTTATTACTGTAAACAGGACCTTCTGCGAGGCTCCAGCCAGAGCCCTGTTGCCCAGATAGTGATCATGATTGAGTCTGCATGGCTCACTGCTTCCAGGCCTCTGATGCAGGTGGGCCAGGGCCCCCTCCCCAGCTGCAGCTGAGAGCCAGTTAATGCAAAGGATCCGGAAATCAGTTGGAACAATGCACGATTGAAGTTCAGTGGCCGCTTTGTATTGATTGGTCATAAAGAAAGAGGAAGAAAAATCAAGTGGTACCTCCTTCCCCTGAGTGGAATAGCTGGTTAGCCAGAATAACTCAAAACTGCCCATATCCCTGTCTGGGACTCTCCCTCCTACAGACAGCAGCCGGGGGACTTGTCTTTTCTTTGGAAGTCTTGCTAATGCCTGTTCTGTTAGGAATCCACTTCTCAAATTTTGATGTTATATGTATTTAGAATCCTGAGATTCTAGGACTGGCAGGGACTTAAGAAATCATTTGTTCTGTTATTTTACCACAGAGAAATGGGAGGCGCAGAGAGACAGATCTGGATCACACAGCTAGTTACCAAGAGAGCTGTGACTAGAATCCATGGTCTCTAGCTCCAGGCCTGCATCTTAAGTGTCCCCAGCCCTGAGCCTGAGAAGCTACACCCACACTTTCCCACATATACACAAGAGCCCAAGTTCTTTGAAAAAGACAGGCCCACCAGTACAGAACAGGTAACTTCCAACACCAAACTGAGGTATTGGTGAGTGTGTAGGGATGTGCTGTAGATATGTACTCATTCAGCCCACGTGTGGCAGTGGTGTGAGCGCAGGGAGTGAGGAGTCTGGAGGGCCATACTCACTGGGGGCGTGGGGGACACAAGGAAACTGCTAAGTGTTAATACAGGTTAGCACAGGCTTCTTGCAGAAAGAAAGGGGAAGGTCTTTTTCCTCCACTAAGAAAGTTTTGCTTAAAAAAGCAATAGTATATTCATTGCTACAGATAAATAAATAAATAAAATTTAAAAGAATGCAGAAGCACTCAAGCAGGAAGGGAAAGTCTGACCCTCTCATCCCCTTTTCCATTAATTGTTTTGTGTTTGGTCCCCAGACTTCAGAACCCTACTGGATCCCTGATCACGCAGCTTTGTTTCCCCTGCTCCCCGTGATGTGTTAGTCTCCTATGGAAATCTCAGGTCTTGAGCTAGGGTACCCTTTTTCTACCACTGTCCTTGCCTGGGGATTTGAGACTGTTTATTTATCAATTTTATTTATCAGTTCTATGTACACCTTTCACACGTATCCTCCTTTACTGTTCCTTCCTTAAAAGGGGGTAGGTACTAATTGGAAATAATAATAGCACAGGCTCTTTTGTTTGTCCAGTGCTTTATTGCATGGCTAGTATTTTTCTGTATTTTGTCTCATTGTTTCTTCATGGTACCCCCATGTGACCTATAGCGTAGGGCTGCTGGGGTCCTCTCCATTTTTAACAGATGTGGAAACAGGCTCAGAGAGCATGAGCTGTCACTCAGATGAAGAGACCAAGTGAAGTTCAGAGAGGCTAGGTCATTCATTCATCCATTCCTGCCCACCCAGTAAGTGCTGGAGCCTGCATGTGGACCAAATCCATCCTGCTTCTTCCCCTGCCCCCCCACTACTGCCTGAGATCTGTGCAAGAGCTGGGCTTCTTCTCCTGACTTCTAGTGTGACCTTCTCCTTGTTCACTGCCCTGGACCACCCCCAGTGAGTGTCACCCACTACTGCCCTGCCAGGCAGGAGACCTAGTTCATTAGGGAAGGGTCTTCTATAAGTCTGCAGGGATCCCAGAAAGGCCTGCAGTGCCCAGCCCCTGGACACAGGCTGCTCTGCCCTGAGTGGCAACCCGCATTAAGCATTCCACTCATCATCTCAGGGATGATGGAATCCTAACCTTTTCGGAGACACCATGCTCTGTCACAAGCATTGCTCTTTTTAAAAGAGATTAATTCACTTGCCGTATTTTGTCTGTTGGTGAAAATCACAGGGGAGAGCAGGAGTGGCTTTCTGAGGCCTCAGAGGCCCTTTCAGCCACTCTCAGCAGGCAGCCACCCTCACGCCCAGCTGGTCAGCTACTTTGAAATGACTGCCCACTGGGCATTCACTTGCAAAGCAACAAATGAAATGGAGGAGACCTGTGTGTGTGAAATGCTAACTTTGAGGGCTGCTCTGTATGGAAGGGAGGTGGGGGAGGGGCCCCACCCAGCTCTGAAGGAGGAAAAGTTGTAGTTGGCTTTGCTTGCGGTGCTTTGTCTGTTGGTTCTGGTCTTCCCTCCTCCGTCGATTTGACAAGTGCCGCCACTTTATGGAGTGCTACTGTGTGGTGTCACTTTTAATCCTTACAACACCTTGCACAGTAGAGATTAATATCCCCCATGCCCCAGCTAGTAAGCAGCAGAGCCAGAATCTGAACCCCAGCCCTTGGACTCCAGGGTCATTGCTTTTTCCATTACACCGGAGGCCCAGGAGGCTGCAAAGAACAACGCTCAGTCAGGATGCTGGGTAGGGCTCAAACCCTGCAGTGTCGCCGAAGAGCACTGAGATTTGCCTCCTAGAAGTGACGCTTCAGGTTGGTGGTACCCTTTCCCTCAGGTTTCTGTGTCCCCTCTTGAAGCCCGTGTGGACCCATGAGGAGGCTGAAGCTCAGGATGAGATACCTTCCCTAGCATGTTAGAGGAGGCGACGGCAGCCCTGAGTAGAGCCCCGGGCGCCTCCCCTCTCTGTGCTCCTTCAGCTCTGGTCATTGGCAGGATCGCAAGTTTGGAGAAGCCCTTTTTCCTAGCAGTCCTCCTGTTAAAAGAAAATCCTGCATTGTATGGAAAAGAAAGTAGCTCAAAATTGTTGCTAATCAGAGACGCAAGCTAAGACAATAACGTGAGATCCCTTTAGACTTAAGAGGCTTGCAGTCAGTAGGAAGCTGGCAACTGCCCAGTGTTGGTGGGGAGAGCAGTGCACAGGAACATTCCTGTCCTGCTGGCGGGAAGGTAGATGGAGCAGCTGTCCCGGAGAGGACCCTGGCACAGTGGCATCAAACCAAGTAACTGAAACCCAGGTATCCCACTGCAAATGCATGCCCCAGAGAAACAGACCCATTCAAGAGGGCACATGTAAGACATTCTTTGAGCATCACTTTTGGAGGCTGGGACATGGAGGCTTCCTGAGTGGGTGTCAGCAGAGAGGGAAAAATCTGGTGGATGGGCTCTGGAGAACTATATAGCAATTCCTAAAAATTGAATTATTGTATACCTAGCAGTATGAGTTTATCTTAAAATGCAATTTCTTGTGAAAAGAAGTAATAAATGCATATGTGTATATGTATATAAAAAAAAAGCCTTGCTCGGTTCAGGTTCTGGAAAGCAAGAACCTTTGTCTTGTGTCCTCCTCAGGAGCCAGCATGCAGCTGGGCACAAAGTAGGTGTGTACACATGTTTGTTGAATAGATGAATAGAGGAGTGCCTGGAGACAGGCTGGCTGAATTATCCAGGTCATCCTGTGTGACACTGTCTCTGAATCCCTGGGTATTGGCCAACCTGCTGCTGCCAGCTTCAAACTAGAACATGTTGGTCCATCGAGGAAGGGGTGGGGGGTTGGGGGGAGGAAGTAGGTAAGCCGGCAGGCAGAAGTCACTCTGTACTGAACTCTGGCTATACTCCAGGTACTGGGCTGGGATCCCAGCAAAGTAGAGATTTGATAGGTAAGAAAACAGACTCAGAGAATTGATTTGCCCAGGATTATCTAGCTGGACGAGAATTTGAATCCAGGTCTAGTTTATTGCAAAGTCCTTTATTCATCCTTTTCATTACACTATACTTGGCCTCAAGGGACCCCTTCTTCTGTCCTGCTTCCAGAGCAGAGCTGCTTCCAGAACTCTCAAGAGGTCCCCCCTCAAGGGACCCCTTCTTCCGTCCTGCTTCCAGAACTCTCAGGACCCAGGCAGGGGAACATGGGCCTGACCCACTGGAGAGAGGAGGGATTCTTACTGCACTGAGTTTCTCCTGGCTGTGTCCTGCTTTCTCATTTTCCTTCTCTGGCTTATCTCCTTTGGTCTCCTATTACAGCAGCCCCCAAACTGTCTTCTTGTCCCCGCTTTCTACTCTCTTCCCTTTCAGACTCAGCTTGCTTAAGCTATCAGGTTAATTTTATAATTTCTTTTGCCCAAAACCTTCGGTGACAACCCCTCTGCCTGTGGTGAGGGTCTAAGGAACACCAAAGAGGTTTCCTCTCTGTTGCCAGCTTTAGTTGATTAATGATGGCTGATTGGAATGAGTGTTGAGGAGGATTCTGAGGCTTTTTCAAAGGCTTCAGAGGACAGAGCTGCCAGGAGGGAGTCATGATTCTGACTTCAGTGCAGGAGTGCAGGAGAGTAGTATGCATGCCAGGCATTTGTCAACCCTTTAGACTGGGTTTTTAACCTACGATCTGTTACTGATTTCATGAAGAGCTGTGAACTCATGGACATTGTAAAAAGAAAGGAGGAAGGAAGGGGGTGCCTGGGTGGCTCAGTGGGTTAAGCCTCTGCCTTCGGCTCAGGTCATGATCTCAGGGTCCTGGGATCGAGCCCCGCATCGGGCTCTCTGCTCAGCGGGGAACCTGCTTCCTCCTCTCTCTGCCTGCCTCTCTGCCTGCCTCTCTGCCTGCCTGTGATCTCGGTCTGTCAAATAAATAAATAAAATTAAAAAAAAAAAAAAAAGAAGGAAAGAAGAAAAAAAGGAAAAATTCTTCTATGGGTATATGTGTTCTCATGAACTTTTCTGGAGAGAGTCATCAGCTTAAAGCCTGTGGCTCAAAAAGGTTTATGCCCACCACCTTGGTAGCTTGGCTTTAGAGGTCCTGTTTTAGGTCCTGCATACCTTGGCAGCTGCCTGTTTCTCTGCTGTGAGCTGTCACCTGGATGGATCTTCCTGAATCCATTTATATCTCTGAACCTGCCTTCCCATTGCTTCCCTGCTTCTGTCTTGTTACTTTCGTCTGGACTGGCATGCACTTCCTCCCTTGTCTCTAAATTGTTCTTGTTCTTCAAGGCTTCAGAAACCTCTTTGTTTTGCCTTAGCTGGTCCTGATTTTCTAGCCTCCTGGACTGAGGACCAGAGAAATGAGGCCATCTGATCAGAATCACAGGATCAGAACTCCAGGCTCTAAGCTTTCTGACCCATGCGCTTTGCACAGCACCTGCTAAACCAGGGAAGGTTTTGTAAATTAAGGAGGTTTTGTACAAAAAGAGGGGTTTTTTGTCTCATAGGGCTCTTAGTCACTTTAATATTGTTGTGCATAGAAAATTGTTTCTGGTGGCACCTGGGTGGCTCATTTAGTGTCTGCCTTTGGCTTGGGTCATGATCCCAGGGTCCTGGGATCGAGCCCTGCATCAGGCTCCCTGCTTGGCAGGAAGCCTGCTTCACCCTCTCCCACTCCCCCTACATGTGTTCCCTCTCTCACTGTGTCTCTGTCAAATAAATAAAAAAAACTTAAAAAAAAAAAAAAAGAAAATTGTTTCTGCAAAAAGAAGCGTAACTGTGTGACAAAGAGGCCTAGGAGTTTCACTAGAAGAAATCCTCCAAATTAGAGGGGAGAGATGAGGGTTTCCTGACCTCCTCTCTTGACAACCCTCCCTCACGTTTTGGGCCCAGTCATGCTGCCTTCTTCTCTGGGCAAGAGGCTTTACCTCTGCCTGTTATACTCCTTCCTTTCCCTCGATCCCATTTGAGTGGCTAGCTGTCTGGCATGACCTCCTTAGGGAGGACTTTTGGCTCACTGAGCCTGGGTTATGTTCCCTGGGTGTGCACCTGGACCCTGCGCTCCTCCTTTCACAGAGCTCTTCCCATGCATACTTATGTGCTTGCTGTCCAGTCTCTCCCTGCACTCTGACAGTGCCTATTACCTCCCTGCATCAGCACAGGCCAGGTGAATCCTACATGCTCTTCCTCCCAAGCCTTCATCACCTGCTTGCTTCAACCCTCACCGAGCTTTTATTTGGCTTGGTCCAGATAAGCAGTTACTGCACATTGTGACACAAGAATGGAGCTAGGACTCAACCCCGCCTCCATACTCTCTGCTGGTGCCTTTCATTTGGAACCCACTGAAGAGTCAGTGGCCTCCCAGTTCCCCAAACACCCTCCACTATTCCTCATAAGCAGATCCTGCCTTGTTGATGAATCGCTCTTGGC
This sequence comes from Meles meles, assembly GCF_922984935.1. Lineage (NCBI taxonomy): Eukaryota > Metazoa > Chordata > Mammalia > Carnivora > Mustelidae > Meles > Meles meles. The sequence goes on along the minus strand of NC_060073.1, from coordinate 60,058,576 downwards.
TTTTTTTCTGTTCCCAGAACCCAGAATTTAGGATTTTAGTGATATATTTAAAGCCTTGTTAGTTTATCGAGCAACGATTGAACTCCTACTATGTGCTAGGCACTGACCTAGAGAATCAAATGGGCTCATGTGGACTTTCCTAGAAACCTAATCCAGCATTTCTAATACTCTTCCCAACGGTCCTTGGATTCAAGATTTTCAGTTTCCAAATAGCCACCATACAGAGAAACCTGAGGATGTGTTCCTTTTGTAAACTGGGAACTACCTAGATAACCAGTGTCATTGGGCATTCAGTGCTGAACACAGGGAAATTCTAAGGACGGAAAAGAGATCTGTGGACTGGATGAGCCAAGGAAGACTTCACAGGAGGGAGTTCTCAAACGGGATTGAACCCCATAGCATGCTAGTAGGATTTGAATGGGCGAAGAATCAGGGAAAGAGCATTCTGGACCAAGGAAGTGGGAGTGTCAAGGTATTAAAGTAGGGAAGGCACATTATTTCCTTGGAAGGCTGAGAAGATAACAGCAGGGGGTCAGACTCATTCGAGTTAAAAGAACTGGGGTGTGTATTTAGTACTGTGACTATTTCCAGATTCACCCAGCCTCCCTGTTTTTTGACGATTTCATTTCTTCCACTCCTACTTCCATGATAAGCCATTTACTAAAAATATTCCTCTGTCTCTTTCTAGGCTCTTGTCGGAAGGTGCAGATGTTAATGCAAGGCACAGACTTGGCTGGACAGCACTCATGGTGGCAGCCATCAGCCGAAATGACAGGTGAGAAATCTTCTTCCACACAGGGCTCCCTTAGCCTGATCCTTGCAGACCACATTCCAGAACCCTTTCCCACCCTTGTTTGTCTCTTGCTGTCTTCCCCAGAGTCAGGGTGATGGACTGAGCTGAAGGTCAAGTCTACACCTGGTGTAATGAAAGTATAGGAGATGGGGAAAAGGCAGAGATAGCTTTGGATCCTGGCTCCATCTTTCATTTGCTTTGTGACCTTAGGTGAGTCGTTTGCATTATTGAAGCCATGAAATGTTTGCAGGGCTGTGTTAAGTGGTTGAAGGTACACATGTGAGTTCTGTTCATGTTTTCATTATCTACCACCTGTCCATGTGGAGGAATCTAGTCACTGTCCCCAGCGAGGGCTCCACTGGGCTATTTCTTTGGAGATTCTGATGGAAACTAGGGAAGGGGGTACCCCCTCCCTCCCATTAGAAGCCCTGCTATTTTCCTGCCCACTTCCCCATTCCCTCTGAGAAGCTATTTTGTAAAGGTTGAAATAGTCCCCTATGTATAGAGTGTTATATCCAGTTCTCACAACTGCCACAATTTGCCAGAATTCTCATTTTGCAGCTGAGAGAACTGAACCCCAGTAAGGTAAGATGATTTGTCTGAGGTCACACAGACAAGAATTAGAATTTGGTCTGGCTGCCTGCAAAATTTGTGTTTTACTTTACCTCATTGCTGCCTCCCACTGGCAGATCCGGGATCCTACTTCTCCTTCCCAGTTTCTAGCTGTAGTTATGCAAAAGAATTGATTAAATAAGAGCAAAAAGAAATGCTTTCAAAGAAAGCAGACTGGGCACTCTAGTAGCTGTCATGGAAGTTGATAGTTTGAAGTGCCCAGTTTTAATTTTTCCTTTAAGCTGATCATTAATGCTTTTGTCTGCCACTACTGGCTTCCTTTGGAAGGATCATAAATGTCGAAACCGACGAAACAGGGACTTTATAATATAGAGGTGGCACTGCCTTAGACAGGCTGAGAGACTTAGCTGTATTGGAGATAGGACTCTCTTCTCTGTTCCTCTGTCCTGAACCTGTTCTCAGCATTCCATTTCCTTATTTGCCTCATAAGCTCCAAGCAGTTGAGAGGAAACTTGGTGTAAATAGGCTTTGCAGTTGAGAGGCTTGGAATCCCGTCCTGGTTCTGACCTTTAGTTGAATTTCAGAATTCTGTGGGCCCCCTCTTTCTCCACCTGAAATCAGTTATTTTCACAAGCATTTGGTAAATACCTACTCCTAGCCAGACTCTGTGCTAATCACTGTAGAATCGGAGACCTTGGGAACTCAAGGTCCAATGTGGAAAGGAAAGGCAGGTAGAGACACAGAGTCTAGCATGACCCATGATATCAGAGCCATGTGGACAGGATATTATTAGAGCAGAAGGTGTGAGTGGACTGACTCTGGCAGCAGAGTAGATTCCCGCTGTATTTTTATGAGAGCCCAGTGAGGTAGTGTATCTGTCACCTGTTGCACATTAGTCCTGTCTGCACAAAAGCGTGTGTTTATTCTGCCACTGATACTCCACCCACCACCACCTCCACCCCACCCACCAGTTTTCTTTTCCAGCTTTGGGGGGTCTCCATCCACAAGAGATAGCAAGCAGGTGGTGGAGAAAATGGAAGGGGGGGAGTGTGGCCCTTCTAGGTGTAGTATTTCCACTACTGAGACAGATGAGGAAATAACACTATACTTAAAGAGTATTGTCAGTCAGTGTGCAGATAGCTGGTAGATGTGCTGTGGGGACACTTTTCTCTAATTCTAATGACTTGTTACCTTAACTGATTGCCCTGTCTTTATCCAGTGCCATTAGCAATTCAGTGATGCTTGTTGAGCAAAGTGAGAGTGTTGGCTGGTATTTACTTGTTTGGGTTCTTAGGACTAATTATTGGTGTTTTAAACATGCATTTTGTGTCCTCTTCCTTCCAGTGATTTTTATTAAAAGTAGCATACCTTTTAGTTTAATTTATTTATATCACAATATTTTGGGGGGACCTACTGTTTTCCAGGCACTATTCTTGACAGACAAAGATGCCTACCCTCGTAGACCTTATGTCTATACTAGTGGTGGTCCCTAGATGGAGAAGGCAGGGACAGAGAGTAAACGATAGCAGAATACATAAATAAAATATATACTGTATTAGAAGGTAAGAAGTGCTATAGAAAGAGGAAAAATAGAACCTGATACAAAAGGAATGCCAGGAATACCTTGGTCAGGGTGAGTAGGCCTCATTGGTAAGGTGCCATGGGAATAGTCTTAAAAGATGATCATGTCCATACCGGTAAAGTCTGCCAATAAGTTTCTCCTTATTAGAAGTGTACTGATCCTCATTTCATCAGTTACCAAGACCTTCTGGAATCATATCGGCCAGGCCTGAAATGCCACCATTTCAGTTGGACTTGGATGAAGGGGGGATAGAGGGGTACAGCACCCCTTGCTTCAAGGCTGAAAGCAGAGAACCTTCACCTCTGTTAGATGTCAGCCCACAGCCTCAAGGAGGAGTTTTAAGAAGTTCCAGTCATTTCACCCTCAACTGCCTTTAGTGAGTGCCTGCTTCATGCCTATGTTCTGAGGGATATAGCACAATAATCTCTGTCCTTAAGGAGACAAACATCTTGTGAACTGTTATTTATATGTGTATTTTTAAACTTAATTTTGAATAGTAAAGACAGTACTATTTTATTTAATTTTTTAAAAAATACAGTACTGTAGAGCAAAATTTTAAAAGTATGTATGGGAACTTAATTTATAATTTATTCTCTCCTTTTATTTCCAAAAGGGGCTTTCAGTGACTCAAATTAAAATACAAATATCAATGTACACAGGAGAGTTAAAACTGGATCAGGATCAGAAATCATATTGGTTAAAGGAAAGATAATTGTATCAGGATTGAACCAGAGACTTTCTTTTCTGAAAATAGCTTTATTGTTTTCGTAAAAATAATATAGAGAAGAAAGTAGCAGTCAACTGAATTCCCTTTATCTAGAAATTAAGCAGAGTGTGTGTGTGATTTCACATAAATGGGACCATGCTATACTCACTGTAAGTCAGATAATTAGTGGAATTTTCACTTTAGATTGAAGTTTTCTAATGAGCAGGGCAAAAATAGGGATACAGAGGATCTGGTTCTTCAGGGAAAAAAAAAAACTCTGTTCTGACACCCCTGTGTATTATCATTTTATGTATCCAGCAAACATTTTTTAAAACTATACTGTGTCTGGTGCTGATGTGCTAGGCTCTGAGGGGATTCAGATGATAAGCAGCACAGCCTTTGCCTTAAGAAGCTTCCTTGGACTGCCAACATCAAGGACTCGAGTAATGTGATGGCCATTGTCTTCAGTAGCCATTCTGCCAAAGATTTACCAACATTCTACTAGGATGATCCTTTTGCCAGCCCTAGTAACAGCTTGGGTGTAGTAGTGACTTGAGGGGCAGTTGCTGGGGGCTGACCCCTTTTCCACAGTGAGGCTTCTGTAAGCCTCATGCCACAGGCGCTTGTTTAGCTGGAGTCTGGGGGCCTCATTCTGTGTTGCACTTTGACCCCGCCCAGCTAAAGGCTGAGCCATAGGGTCCCAGGATGATCACTGTGACTTAGCATAGCTTTCACCAGCTCGTGCAAATATACCCAGACTGCAGCTAAATTCAATTAGTTTTCTTTAAGAAGGGAAAGAAATCCAATTTTACCAAACACGGACAGACGGTGGAAGGCACTTTGATGTTACAACCTCTCAGTGATGCTTTACTTAGTCACAAGTTCATAAGCAAGAAGGCTTAATTACTTGGGAAAACACAGGATTAAAACTGGACACAATGGCTGAGTATCCGCTCTTAGGCGACTTGATTCGAACCCATGTACCCAGTTCGTGTGTGGTGCAAACTTTGATGTGTGCTATGACAAGCTGAAAGTCATGACCCCCTCAGGGAAGCTCCTTCACATGGCATTTGCAGGGTGTATAGGCGGAGAGGCAGGGCCTGCCAGGCCTGTTTGCTCAACTTTGATGTCCAAGCAGCCATAGGCCCCACTGTTTGCTCTTCCACTGAAGGATGGATTGGGAGCCTCCTACCTTTCCCAGTGGACAATGGCCAGCAACGAAGTGTGACGACTGTTGACCATTCCAGGAGCCTGGCGGACCAGAACAGGGCTTTTGGGAGTCCAGAGCCTGGGGGGCCAAAAGCTGTTTATAAGACAGCTATTTCTCCAGATGTAGCTTTCCTTAAAGTCTAATGCTGGTTGGGTGCTTATAGCAGAGGTAAAAATAGCCTCATGAATTTTAGCAGGTATCAGCTATTGCTTGACTCTCTATCCAGTGGCACTAAGGTATTTGTAAACTGAAGGTTGAAGTCTGTCCTGTTCCCTTCATCAGTGTGTATATGCAGGGGATAGCGGTTTGGCAGAAAAATGTTATGATTTAGATCCTTATAATTTTTAATTCTTCAAAAAAGAAACTCAAAACAGACATCTGATAAAGGAATGTTATCCAGAAGATAAAAAGAACTCTTATAAATCAACAGTAAAAAGACAACCCAGTTCTTAAAAAATGGGCAAAAATTTGAGCAGACATTAACCAGAGAAGAGATGAATGGCAAATAAGCACGTGAAAAGATAACTCACCTAAATTTAGAATGGCTAAAATTTAGAAAATCTGACAATACCAAGTGCTGACAGGGTTGCAGAACAATTGCCATCGTTGCTGATTAGGAATGCATTATGCTATGGCCACTTTGGAAAACACTTTGGCAGTTTCTCGTGAAGGTAAAACATATATTTACCACACAACCCAGCAATACTAGCTCCTGTACCAACTTTGTCCATGAGACATAACAACATATATCTTCAAAAAGACCTGTATGCAGACATTTATAGTAGCTTTGTTCATAATCACCAAAAACTGGAAGTCACCCAAATGTCCCTCAGTTGGTAAATGGACAAATTGTGGTACATCCATACAGTGGACCACTACCCAGTAATTAAAAAAAACTATTCAGAGGCGTCTGGGTGGCTCACTTGGTTAAGCGACTGCCGTTGCTCAGGTCATGATCTTAGGGTCCTGGGATCAAGCCCCACATCAGGCTCCCTGCTCCAGGGAAGCTTGCTTCTCCCTCTCCCTCTGCCTGCTGTTCCCCCTGCTTGTGCTCTCTCTTTCTGTTACATAAATATAAAATCTTAAAAAAAAAACAAACACAAACCATTCACACATGTGGCAACAGGGATGAATCTTCTCTCTTTTTTTTTCTTAAAGAAAGAGTGCATGCACGTGACTGGGGGAGAGGCGGAGAGGGGGAGAGAGAGAGAATCATAAGCAGTCTCCACACTCAGTGCAAAGCCCAACACAGGGCTCAATCTCACAACCCTGAGATCATAACCTAAGCTGAAATCAAGAGTTGTACGCTTAACTGACCCAGCCACCTAGCTTGAAAGCCTTATGCTAAGCTAAAGCCAGTCACAAAAAACTACCTACGGTATAACTCCATTTATATGACAGTCTGGAAAAGTCAGTACTGTACGGACAGAAATCAGCTTAGTGGCTGCTAGGATTTAGGAGTAGGAGGAAGGGCCCAGAGGAACTTTTGGAGTGATGAAAATATTCTTGACTGTGGTGGTGATATACAATGAAAACTCATCAAATTGTACATCTTAAAAGGATGAATTTTACTATGAGGTAATGATACCTCAGTAAATTGACTTAAAAAAAACTTTTTAAAAAGCTATGATTCATGTCTCATTTTCATTATTAATTGTCACCTATGGCATACTAAAAATTCATGCTGGTAGTGTCAAAATGAATTTGTATAGCTCATGGTCAACTGAAATGTTTAGACTTCTCTGCTTGGTGGTATTTCATATTAGAGTACTGTATACTCTGATTGTTGGTAGAGAATAAAGGTTTGTGGTATCTCATGATTTGTGATGTCATGAAACATAATTACTGATGAATAATGACAAATTCACTTACAAGTGATACACAGTGAGCTTTTATAAATTCACAGCATATCGTATGATCCTTAATATTAAGGAAAAAGGATACAGGACTGAGAGGTTGCCTCCCATCCCACATCATCCTCCAACTTCTTGTCCCTGCATTGCCATGCAGGGAGACCACCTAAACAGTGTGGCCGTTGTGGTGCTTCAGGAGCCACAGATCTTGAAAGAGTGGAGTGGTGGGGGGGCGTTTCGGATTTGAGTCCACTTGGGTTTGTTGGTTGCTTTGGAAGCCCCTGCCTCAGAGAAGGTGAGGGCATGAGGCAGAGCTCCAGCAAAACTGTTTGAAATTCCCCACAAGAGTCTCCCTCCCTCCTCTGCCTTTTCTTCTGGAGTGCATTTCATCAGCATCGGAAGGACTGCTTCCCGGCACTGCCTTCCCTGCTTGGCTGGGGTCCCTGAGGAGCTGATCTAATGAGCGGCTAACACGCATTTGCCAAGGCCTTCCTGGATGTGGTACCTGGGCTTTGTTAATTTTAAAATGCCGCCATCCTTGGCTGAAGACCATTTAATTTCCTCTTCTAGCATTCATTTATTTTTAGCATTTGCTTATTTTCCCTCCACCTTACTAAGGGGATGGGTGGGTGGGCATTAAACCCTGTGTTTAATAAACCAGCAGCCTCAGCCAGACTTCTGTCCTGCAGAAGAGGCTGTGCAGGCCTTTCTTTGTGGGCCAGCAGCTGCATAGGTGTTCTTACAGTGATACTGCTCTTGCAGCTGGGCCTGGGGCAGCTTCCCTGCGAGGTTCTCCTTCCTTGCTCACTGGCTGGAGGCAGAGCAAGTACAGCACCCCTGCACCCGCGCTTCAGTGCAGGTTCTTAGGGGACCTAACCCGTAGAACTCTACCTTGCCTTAAAGGCCTACAGACTCTTCCTATGGTCCCCAGCTTGTTCTTGGCCTGGCTGTTTGTTGCAGAGGGGTGCTTCCTTTGGCCCAAGGAGGCTGGGCTTTGCACTGGCCAATCATCTGACTATATTGGTATCACGGCTGTGGTTGTGACTAGGGGCTTCTGTGTGCCAGGCCCATGTTCATCACTTCCAGTGTTGGCTCTGATCCTCACTGCAATCCTAATAGGGAAGGATGATTATCCCTGTTTTACAGCTAGGGAAAATGAAGTTCAGATATGCCCATGGTTGTCTAATAAGTGAAAGAGGGAGATAGGATTTGAAGCCAGATCTCTTTGAACCACAAATTCTCATTCTTTCCACTGGATATACTGCCTGTGGAGGGAAGGGGTGTAGAGCAAGGCCATGGTATGGACTAAGAGGTACCAGGACCAGAGTCAAATCAGCTCAGTCAGGGTTTCTTGATGACCCACTGGTGTCAAGATATGCTGGATTTTTGAGAAGTCTAAAAACCGAAAAACACTCTTTGTCTCAAGAAGCTGATAGTCAGGGGGTACTTGGCTGGCTCAGTTGGTAGGGCATATAACTCTTGACTTTGGGATTGTAAGTTTGAGCCCCACATTAGGTATAGAGATTACTTAGAAACTAAAAAAAAAAAAAAAAAAAAAAGGGAAAAAGAAAATCTTAAAAAAAAAAAAAAAAAGCTAAGCAGTAAAGGGATAAACAAGCCCTCCCACCCACTTTTTTAACCTGTAGAATGAGGCAGAATGTGGTCAGTGTCCCAGAGAAGATTACCTTGAGTGACAGAGATCATGCCGTGTAGAAATGAAATAATGAAAGGAGGCCTTTCACATGAGGTGGACCTTGAAAGATGGGACAGGATTTTGATTGGTAGAGGTAGAGAGTAGAGGGACGGCATTTCTGGAATATCATTAGTACCAAAGGAGTGGTGTGAACATTGGTTCACAAAGGTGAGAAAGCAAGAATGTGCCAGATCCAGTTGGAGGAGCTGGCAGTCTAGAGATGAGAGTGTAAAGGAAAGGCCTTATCCAGCATTGGCCACAATCCTCTCAGACTGTGGTAGTCTAGCATTGATACATCTGTAGGTTCTAGAGCAGATTACATGGGTTCAACTCCTCTTCTTCCTCTTACCAGTTATATACCTTGGCAGGTTCTTTCACTTATCTGTGATTATTTCTTCAACCATAAAATGGGGCTAATGAGCAAATCTACCCTAAAAGACTGTTTGGAGGTTTAAATATGTAAGTATTGTATTGTTTAGAATAATGGCCTGCTGTGTAGTAAGCACTTGATAAGGTTTGGGTACTTTAGTTAATAGCATAGTAGTAGTGGTGGTGGTGCTTAATTATTACCACCACTGTGGGTCACTCCAGGAGGAAATTAGTTAACAGTCTGCAGGTAAATCTGTCTTCAAATGGGGGGTATTACTTGTCTCTCACCAACATCTTTAGGTGGCTCAGAAGCAGAATGGCTTTGGAAATTTTTTTACAGTCCTTTTCATCTAAGAAGCTGGGCCTAGAATATGAGACCCCAGAGCAGGGCACTTTGATGTGGGACTGGCTCTTGTCCCAGGTGGCCACATGCCCAGTGTTGGACAGTGCCCAGTATTTCCCAGCAAGGAAGGGTGGGTGAGGGTGCTGGCCAGGTGCCCGGAATGCCAGCATCATGCCCCCAGAAAAGTGTGCCAGGCTTGATGTTTCTCCCACTGCTGCTGTGGCCGATTATGTCTGAGTAACAGTCATTTCTAATCCCATTTGGAATCGTTGCTCAGGATAATCCTGTTTCGTAGTAATGATATTCCAATTCCAGCATGCACCGATTCTAGTTTGGCAGATGCATGCCTTGACCTCAGGCAACCCAAGACAGTGCTCCCCGGAAAGCAGTGCCAGCTCATTTGCCTAACATAACAATCTCAGGGTTAACCCCCCTTCTCCAACAGTGTGTCTCGTCCTGAGGTTCTGTGTTTGGTGCTTTCACAGAGAGTATCAGTTGGGATCAGGGGAGCATCCACTGCTCATCCAATTCAGCTACTTGGGGAAAGATGTTCCTCTTCTAGGGACTGTGATTTGGTTCACTCCCATATCTCTTTTTAAAGACATCAGACCCATGTTGTGCCATGAGCTGCTTGCTTGCTTGCTTATTTATTATGGATTTATTTTTATAAGAGAACAAATCTACACCTTTATAAATCCTTGAGAGGTACAGCATCACATGGATTCTGTGGCCAGTGGCTTTAGCAGGTTCCTTCAGAATCTGGCATGAACCATGCCACTGGTTCCATGAGCACTAGTTACTTTTCCCTAGATTACTGTGGTTTCGTTCAGTTTGCCACCAGGAGTCACTGTATTGTTCTTTGCCTTGTACACCTAAGCACATCCCTTACCTAAATATAAATAGTTTCATCTCAGGCATAAACAGCTTCAATTTTAAGAAGAGCTTTGTGCTCCCCTGGTTCCAGAGACCTCACTTACAGCCAACAAAAATGGCCGTGGACCACAGCCTTCCAGACGTATTTGTTGTTTTAGGAGTCCTATTCCTAGCATAGACCATAGACCTTCCTCCATAGACCAAGATGATGGAAAGAGGTGAACTGTTTATTTAAATAGCGCTGCAGGCTAGTGGATCAGGAGTATATGGTAATATAGTAGGTGTGTCTGGGTTTCAGCAGGATATTTGTTTTGTCATGATACCCATATGAATAAAGTATGATGTGGAGAATAGTTCAGTCAGATGGTGAATGGCCTGTTTCATATGTTGTGTATATATGATTGGAGACCAGAGAGCAAACTCAGTGGTGAGCCATGGGGCCGTGTCCTATTCAGTCATTACATCACCGATTCTATTGAGACCATGGATAAATGCCAACCCAACTGGCAGATTAAATGAAGCTTAAAGAGGGGCGCCTGGGTGGCTCAGTGGGTTAAGCCTCTGCCCTTGGCTCAGGTCATGGTCTCAGGGTCCTGGGATCGAGCCCCGCATCAGGCTGTTTGCCTGCCTCTCTGCCTACTTGTGATCTCTCTCTGTCAAATAAATAAATAAAATCTTTTTTTTTTTTTAAATGAAGCTTAAAGAGAAAGATAATATGTTGGGTGAAAGAATTGGAGATACTGAAAAAAGAACTCAGTGGGCTCGAACAGTGGTTAAATCTGTGGTGAAAAACATTAATAGGGATGAGTGTTTAAGTCTACAATTAAAACCAAAAGCCAACTGTAAAATCCAGGGTGAGGAAGACCCAACTCAGCAAGAGTAGTGAATAAAGCCCAGGAGCTGACCAAAACTCAGTGTGTGTATCAGCAAGTGCAGTGTTGAGGCCCCAGAAGTGAATTGATTCAACAAATATTTACTGGCCTGTAGTGGTGGGCCTTATGTGTAAGGAACAGATGGTCAGGGCACAGTTCCTGTTTGGGGGAGCATGTAGTCTAGCTGTGTGTGATGTAGTGGTAAGGAACAAGGGCTCTGGAAGGAATTGCCTAGCTTTAAAACCTTCCTCTACCTCTTACTAGCTCTGGTTCCTTATCTGCAGAATGCAGATGATAATAGCCCTTACCTCAGCATAGGGTGATTGTGAAGATTAAAATGCACATAAAACCGTTCAATGCGATGCCTAGTGTGTATAGGTATCTGCTGGTGTTACTAATATTTTTTTGTTTTCTTGTTATTTTCATCCAGAGTCTAAGGAATATACAAGCCCCAGCATGCTCTTTTAGAGCATTTGCCTAGAGAGAACCTAGTCCAGGCCCGTGTTGTAATGAAATCCCTAACAACCAGGGCTTGACCATTTTGGCCTATAGGTTCAGCAACCATGTATTCTAGAGCACGGATCGAAAGACATGGCAGATAGGGAATTATATTTAGAACTAAGCTGAGGATGTGAAATCCAGGTTGTCTGGGAAACCCTGTGATGGGTGATCTTGGTTCCATGGCCCTCTCCTTAATGTGCCATGTCTTCTTTGGGCCTTGCCCCAAATGATCTCACGTTGTCTGGGCCCACCGTTGATTCTGACCCTTGTCCATCTGGAGGAGACTCCCTATTTATTTACTTATTTATTTGACAGAAAGAGAGAGAAAGAGAGAGCGTGTGTGCACAAGCAGGCAGAGCAGCAGGGAAAGGGAGAAGCAGGCTCTCCACCAAGCAGGGAACCTGATGCCGGGCTTGAACCCAGGACCCTGGGATCATGACCCAAGTTGAAAACAGCCGCCCAACCAACTGAGCCACCCAGGCGCCCCAGAAGACTCCCTCTTAACCCAGATAGCTGCTATGACCTGCTTTACCTTACCATCTGAAAATGTCACTATCCCTGGTACATAATAGAGGCTCAGTAATTATGGGATAGTAAGACAGACTAATGGATGGATGGTTGGATGAGTGAGAACCAGTGTGGTTTAGGGAAATGTGTATCAGGTTTGGCACACAGATCTGGATTTGAATCTTGGTTCCTATGCTTAATTTAATTCATGTGTATACTTGGGCAGCTCATGTTACCTTGCTGGGCCTCAGTTTATTCATTTTTAAAATGGGACCAGTACTTCATTGTAAGTAGTTATATGGACCTGGAACAGTGAATGTGAAGTGTGGCTGTTATATCATGATTACTGATCTGTACCTTTTGAGGGAAGAAAACAAAAGATTATTATCCTCTTTTGAGAAAATTGTGACACATTTTCTACACAGGTACTTTGCCTCCTACCAAATCTTAGTTTCTTTCCTAAGGAGGCTGGCTTTAAAAAGAAAACTGTTCTCCTCACCCTCTCCACTCAGGGTTCATGCCCCCATGCCACAGGACCTTTAGATTTAACACATGCCGCTGCCTTTGGTCAGGCCACCCTGCTTTCCTGACGCATAGACCAGCCAGTGGACTGAGTGAGCCACAGTTCATTTGACTTTCCAGCAGACCTCCTGAACTGTGACCTTTTTGCTTCTTCCCTTCATCGAGGTGTGCACTCAATTGAGAATAGGTCAACTCTTTGTCTTCTCCTTGGGACCCGTGACACTCATCACAGTGACCCTGTGCTTTGGATGTGGGGGGTAAAGGGGAGGAGGAGTTGGAGGAGCTTCTCCTAAAGCTCAACATTGTGTGGGGATGACCTGGAGCTGGGATCACTGCCCTTCTTGCTTCACCAGCTCCAGCTGCTCGCCAGCCGTCTTTGACACGCGCCTGGCCAGGCATAGGCCTCGGCCCACACCACAGGTTTCCTCGCTTTTTCTTAAACAATGTGGCAACCCCAAGCCCCTCCGGCCACTGAGAGCAGAAAGCCTTAGCATCGATCGATGTAACTGTCCTCCCATGCGTTGTGACGCCCCACTGTCCTGAAAGCAGGAGCTCATCAAGGTCAGTGTGAGCCAACCTTCCTACATATGCTCCCACCTCTAATGTAATTACAACCTGATCAGCAAATTAAAATGCGCCTCATGGGGGCTGTGGCTCCAGAGGGAGTTCCATGAGTCTCAGAAGCTGCCACTTTGGGACCACCCTCCAATTTATTTCCTCAGCTTTGTCTAGGAACAGCCTGCTGGAAGGCAGGAGAGGCCTGGTACACAGCTAAACTGCCTGTGACCTAGTTTGCATCCTCAGGTGGGAGATGATTGGACAGGGCTGATAGAGTTGCATCTACCATTCTCCTCCATTTCCCACCAAATAAAATAATGATTTTATTTATTCTTCCTTCATTTATTCATGCACTCATTCAGAAAGCATCTACTGACCACTTTGGCCTAGGCACTGGGCAAGGAGCTGGGAATGAAGGTCAAGACATGGCCCTTCCCTTATAGTCTAGCAGAGAAGGCAAATAAAAGTAAACAGGCAATCATGGTACAACATGATGAGGGTCACTTACCCATGGGGGTAAGTACTGCATTGTGGGTAGACAAATAGGAAAGACATGGACCCAGGCTGGGGTTCAGAGAAGACTTAGTCATGTTGGTGACCTAGTTCCTGAAGAGCCCTAAAAGTGATGGGCACTAACCAGTTGAAGCAGCAGGAAACATTCCCAGCAGAAGGAGTAGCACATTTGATGGCCTTTGGTGTACTTCAGAGAATTCATTGTTTTTGCTGGGTCCATAATCCTTCAGTCCCCAAGATCCACTGGAGATAATCCCCAAGATCATCATAGGAATTAGAAGTTCTGCAATTGAAAGACGTCCTGAAGGAATAAACTTTTGGAACAAATGGTCAAGTTCAGTTATGATTAATAGAAGGGGGTAGGGAATCAGCCCTTTTTGAAAAATCATGTCAGTGTTGTTGCATGTATATCTAGTCTGCTGATTCTAACTGCTTATCATATTTCATAGTGTGTCTCTACCACGTTTAACTTACCAGTGTTACTTACAACCCACTTACAAGTAACTTACAAGTGTTACTTGTAACTTACAAGTGTTCCCAGTGGGGGACACTTGATTGTCTGCAACTCCCCACTGTCACAGAATGCTGGGATGAACGTCTCCCATGTTGTCCTCTATGGATCTGCGAAAGAATTGCTGTGGGAGGTATATATTCAGAAGTGTGGGGTCATAGGGTAAGGTACTTTAATTTGATAAAATATTACAAGATCGCCTTCTAGCATGGCCTCACCAGTCTGTCAGATGGTCCCAGAATCCCGTGTCCTCTCCCAACACGTGGCATTTTTCAGCTTTCTAACTTTTGCCAGTCTGTGGAATTTAAGGTGATATCTCATTGTTTTAATTTGCTTTTTTCTAATAACAGATGAGCTTGAAGATCTCTTCATATACTTAATAGTAATCTTTTTTGTTTTTCTTCCTCTGTTGGGCTTTCTGATCCTAGCTTTGCTGCTAAAACCTGACTTGAGGCATGGCTCCCATGGTTTGTTAGCTGCCTCGGAGTCAGTATAGGGAAGTGAGGGGCAGTATAGCAGAGGGATGAGGACATAGACTTTGTAGCCACACTGCCTTGGTTTGAATCCCACCTCAATACTTTACAGCTGAATGATACCTTAGGCAAGTTACTTAACTCCTTGGGGCCTCAGTTTTCGTAAGGCTTAAGCTGCCTCATTGGGTTGTTGCAAAGATTAAATGCATTAGTATATATGTAATGTTTAAAACAGCATGTGGCATGGGGGAAGTATACACAAATGTTAGCTCTTACTAGACTACTGTCTTCCTCATACTTAGCCACACTCTGTACCCTTGAGAAAATAGATACTTGTACTAGCAAGTAGTAGAAACAAGACAGAGAATAAAACAGTTCTCAGCCTAGGATCAGAGCTCACTCTCACATCCTTCACCTTCAGTGTTCACAAGGTCCAGTCTCTTCAGTGAGTCAGCTCACTTGGGCGCAGATAGAAACAGAACAGATTCTGACTGGCATCCGGGAAGGCAAGTACTGCTGCTAGAGGCAAGTCATTAAAAGACAAACCCCCATCCTCTTGGGCTGTACATAGCCTCTGAATCTCCAAATTAAGGCGGTAGAGTCTGGAGATTATCTCTAGTCTTTGAGGCTAATAATGGCGTTGGTTTTCTTTCCACAGACCATCAGAGATCAAATCCTGAGCTAGCTCAGAGAATTGCTGGTATTCCCTCTTAACAGAGGGAACCTGTTGAGTAGTCAGCATAGATCCTTTGAGTAGCAATGTTTCCTGTTGTAGAAAAACAAAATTCATGGAGTGATATACTCTGCCCCCTTTAATCCAGCTGTTAAGACCATAAAGGCCTAGCCCATACACCACAGCCTGTTTGGTACCAGCTACCCAAGTTTAAGGCAGTAATTCCTAAACCCAGACCTACTAAAGGTCAACAGCCAGTATGCCAGCATCAGAACAGAGGGGAGGCTGCAGTTGTCCTTTGATAGATCACCTCGAATAGCGGCATCTGCTTCCATTTGTGCCATCAGATTCTCTTTTTATTTCTGACCTTGTACTCCCCATGTTAGCCAGACAGCAGGCCAACTTACCGTCTCCCCATGTAAGTCACCCTCTCCCAAATACAGTTCTGAACCTGGGAATTTGTTTCTGCTTCAGTAAAAGGCATCAAAGAGAAAGAAATCACTTCATTCCAAAGTCTCAGTGCTGCTCCTGGTTTCTGCTTTTGCCTTTCCTTGACTTCTGATACCTGTATATTCCTTGGTTTCTGGCTGCCTACTTGGTTTGTTAACCTACTGTTCTTCTTTAGCTTCTAGTCCTTAACATCTGACCTGGCTTTTGACTCTGCCTTGTATCTATGCTGCCCGATCTCTGGCCCTTGGTTCTGTTTTACTCTGAACTTCTTGACACTTGCTGGGCATGGCCAACTGCTAAGCCTGTCCTTACCAGCTTTGCCTTAGCTTTCTCTAACATGGCTAGCCTCCTACCCTGTTTTTGCCCTGCTGTATTTCTGTTGGTCATCAAAGCTAGCTAACCAGAGTCATGTAGCCCTCTAGGCTGATCTGGGCTGGCTTCTCCAAGAAGGGCCTTATCCCCCTGGAGGTCTGGATTAGATGCGTTGTAAGTAAGTAATGGCTGTTGGACAGAAAGCCTCCGAGCCATTTGGCAAGGTGTTGGGTGCCACTCTTGGCCACTAAGCAGCCACAGTTCCTTTAGTCCTAGCTATACCCCCATAGTGGGGCTCCTCCCTTTGAGTTTTATTAAAAATGAAGGGAATCTTCTCTGAGGTTACAAAATGAGTCACTAGCTTGGTTGCTTACCCTCTTTGGCCTCCAAGTTTGTGAAGTGAATTGCCCAGTCCCTTTGATTGGATTAGCAATCTGAGGGCTGAGCCTAGTCACTGTCTTCTCTCCATCCTGTCAGACCACTGTCTGCCCTCCAGGGCCAAGGGTAGCATACTTGGTTGCTTGGACACATCTTGCAGCCTGCAAATTGGACAGATGGAATCAATATTCACGAACCTGAAGAGGCCCAGGTAGCACAGTTAGTGACACTAGCTGCCTGGAGGGACAGCCGGCCATGGGAGGAGTTGTGATTGAATGGTGATTGGACACAGCAGCTGAGGATTAACCAAATTATGTCCCTTTGAATTTAGGTGGACAAACCTTTCTCACTTGGATTTTAAAACAAGCCACCTTGTGCAGAATATAGAAAGAAGTGCTGCCTTCTTAACACATGGCTGTGCCACCATGAGTCCTGGGGCAGGGTGAGGCATGGTCAGGTATACATCTGGTGCCTGCTTCATCCCAGAGTCATGTTATTATCATTAAGATTATATGGACAAAGGGGGGCGCCTGGGTGGCTCAGTGGGTTAAAGCCTCTGCCTTCAGCTAACGTCATGATCCCAGGGTCCTGGGATCGAGCCTGCATCGGGCTCTCTGCTCAGTGGAGAGCCTGTTTCCTCCTCTCTCTCTGCCTGCTTCTCTGCCTACTTGTGAACTCTGTCTGTCAAATAAATAAATAAAATCTTTAAAAAAAAAAGATTATATGGACAAAGGGAAGAGAGCTCATATTTATGGACTCCTTCGTGTCATGTACTACTGAGTTTTACATACTTATAACCTGTGGTGGGGGGGGGGCGTTATTATCTCCATTTTCCTGGTAAGGGAATGGGCGTCCGAGGTATGGTAACTTGCCCTGGATCACAGACAGTAAATGATAGAGCTTTGATTTGAACCCAGATCTCTCTGTTTAGTTATAAAATATGCTGTCTTCCCAATTTAAATATCTCAGTTCACATTTCTCTGACTTCCGCACAGCCCAACCACAGGTCAGGGACATAGTAAAAATAATAACCAGTGTTTGTTGAGCACTTACTATATGTCAGGTGTGTTCTAAGCACTTTACGTGTGTTCACACAGCCATGTGAGCCGGATGCTCTTATTGTCTGTGATAATTATGAGATTGCAAAATGATGTTCTAATTTCATTGTACCTTCTATATTTATTAGTTGTCATTCTACAATAAGAAAGAACTTTCCTTTCATCCCATTAATATGCTTATTTTCAGTATGGAATTATGAAATCTTTTTTTTACTCAATGGGTTATAATCCATTACTGTCATTCATGTTGATGCTCAGATTGTCCCAGATTTTAAAGCCAATGTTCTTAACCTCTATACCATACTATCTCTCTAGCAGATATTTTTTTCTCACTGCCTTCTGTGTTGGTTTGCATGTCTATAACAGTCTTTTTGTACCCTCTTGGCTTTTCATCTTCTGGGGAAACAAGGAAGACCAATGCCAGTTTTATCCCAATTATGTGTAAATGAAGAGCAAATACACCTCCAAGATAGAACCTGACAGACTCTGCTGTGAATTCAATATCTGAGTTTTAGACATGGATTTTAACTGCTTAGAGAGCCTTCTCATTTCTTCTTAGGATTGTAATCGATATACTAGATAGATTACTTATGAAAGCTAATTCTTTTTTTTTTATTAACATATAATGTATTATTTGCCCCAGGGTTGCAGGTCTGTGAATCATCTGGCTTACACATTTCACAGCACTCACTATAGCACATACCGTCCCCAATGTCCATCACCCAGCCACCCTATCCCTCACTCGACAACAACCCTCAGTTTGTTTCATGAAATTAAGAGTCTCTTATGGTTTGTCTCCCTCCCAATGAAAGGTAATTCTTAAGATCCTTTTAGGTAAGGTGAATAGACACCTGAGACTCAGCCTGACCATGTTAGATCAGTTGTAGGAGAACCTCAGTTACTTAGGAGGTGGATTTTGGTTTTCTGACTTACCTGTGAGGACTGTGTGTCTGTGTACATGGGAGTTATTAAAATTCATCCATCCAGGACACCTGGCTGGCTCGGGTGGTTGAGCATCTACTTTCAGCTCGGGTCATGGTCCCAGGGTCCTGGGATCAAGTCCCACATTGGGCTCCCTGCTCAGAGGGGAGCCTGCTTTTCCCTTTTCCTCTCTCTCTCATTAATAAATTTAAGAAATAATTTTAAAAGTTCATCCATCCATGTGGCAAATAATTGAACCAGGTTCTATGCCTATTTGAATGAAATTCAAGCCAATTGGCACAGGGAAAACCATCAACACTGCTGCTTACAGATATTGAAAAACTAACAAAGAGATAAGTGAAACTATAATTTGACTTATTTAAAGATTTTATTTATTTATTTGTCAGAGACAGAGAATACAAGCACAGGGAAAGGCAAAAAGAGAGGGAAGCAGGCTCCCTGCTGAGCAAGGAGCCTGATGTGGGACTGGGATCATGACCTGAGCCGAAGGCAGACGCTTAACCGATTGAGCCACCCAGACATCCCTACAATTTGACTTTTTAATAGTTATGATAGAGCAATTTTTAGAAATGCTTACCATTACACCCGCAAAAGCATTAACAGTTCTGAAGGCCAATAAGCAAAAGATTAACATGCTAAGAGAAAAATGGTCAAAGAACATTATGAAAATAGTCAACCATCATGATTCATGAAAAAAGAAACACAACTGACTACTAAACATATATATTTTTAAGTCCAATCTCATTAGTAATCCAAGAAGTGCAAGTGGAGATGGCAGTGTGATTCCATTTCTGCTTACCAGATTGACACATGATAAAGAAAAATAAATACCCTATTTTGGTGAAAGGAAGGCACAAGTTACTCTCATCCTTCTTCCTTTGCTAGTTAAAAAAAAAAAAATGGTACACTCTTTCTGAAATTCAGTTCAGTATTTATCAAAACACTTAAAAAGGCTTACGCTTTTAGGGTGCCTG
This sequence comes from Meles meles, assembly GCF_922984935.1. NCBI lineage: Eukaryota > Metazoa > Chordata > Mammalia > Carnivora > Mustelidae > Meles > Meles meles. Next base: position 60,039,337 of record NC_060073.1, on the reverse strand, counting down.
GGTGGCTCAGTTGGTTAAGTGTCTGTCTTTGGCTCAGATCATGATCTCATCCAGCTCTCTGCTCAGCAAGGAGTCTGCTTCTCCCTCTCCCTCTGCACCTCCCCTTAGCTCATTCTCTCTTTCAAATAAATTTAAGAAGCTTAAAAATAAAACAAAACAAAAAAACCTTACACTTTTGATCCAGAACTTCATCTCCTAGGAATTTAGCCAAAGGAAATGAACAGACTGTGTTATTGAAATATTTAAAATAATCTAATGTTTTAGCATAGGAGATTGGTTAAATGAAGTATGCTATAGTAGAACACTGTGCAGCTATTGAAAACAGCGTGGTAGACAAATACTTAAAACATTGAAATGTTGGGGTTCCTGGGTGGTTCATTCAGTTAAGCATCTAACTCTTGTTTTGGCTCAGGTCATGATCTCAGGGTTGTGAGATCCAGCCCTGCATTGTGCTGTGTGGAGTCTGCTTAAGATTCTCTCACTTTCCCTCTTCCTCACCCTTTACCCCTTTCCCCATTCACATGTTTGCATTCGTGTGCTCTTTCTCATAAATAAAATCTTTATTAAAAAGTGGAAATATGGGGTGCCTGGGTGGCTCAGTTGGTTAAGCAGCTGCCTTTGGCTCAGGTTATCATTGCAGGGCCCTGGGATCGAGCCCCGCATCGGGCTCCCTGTTCAGCAGAGAGCCTGCTTCTCTCTCTCCCCCAGCCTGCCACTCTGCTTACTTGTGCTATCTCTCTATCTCTCTGTCAAAAAAAAAAAAAAAAAAAAAAAGTGGAAGTGTGTATGTTTGTGTGTGTTTTGAGAGAATTTATGTATGGTCTTATTTTTGTAAATAAAAATATACATTGAAAAAACTGGAAGGTTGTTTATATATTCTAAAAACATTTTCTTTTTAATTATTTATAGTTTCTGAATTTTTTATGGTGAACAGAGCTTTTTTTTTTTTTTCTCCGTAAGGAAAAAAAGCATTAGCAGAAACATGCCATAATAGAAGGGAAGTGAACATATATATGTAGCCCTTCCTGAGTCAAGCACAGTAGGCTCAGTGCTTTGTAAATTTACCTAATTTAACCTTATAACAAGTCTGTAGAGGCTCCTGCCTCTGGTCCCACTCCCTCTGATCCATTCTCACACAGCCACTAGAGTGATTGTTCGAATAGCAAAGCTTTGGCAGGAAATATACCAAGCTATAAATAGTGATTACTCTTGGAATTTAGATTGAGGAGATGGATATAATGGAAGACTTTCATTTTTTAATTTAATATTGCAATGTAGTATGCATTTTTCTAAGTCTGTATATTTTGAAGTGGGGAGGAAAAGCATATGTTGTCAAGTCACTTCCCCTTTAAGCCCTTCAGTGGCCTACCTTCTCTCCCACAGTTCTTCCCCTTACACTCTCTGCTCCAATGCTACTTTCTTCAGGTGAAGCTCTGTGCCCTTTTGCCTCCAGGATTTGTGAATGCATTGAGTCCTCCCAGTTCACCACCCAGATCTGGCTATGCAGCCTTCCAAGTCTTAGGATCCTTAAATACCACATCCTCTGGGAGGCCTTTCCTGATCTCCTCCCTTGGTTTCCCACTGTACATGGTTGGTGTTGTTCTTCTTCTTCTCTTTAAGGATTTATTTATTTATTTGACAGAGCATGTGTGTACAAGCAGGGGGAGTGGCAGGGAGAGGGAGAAGCAGGCTCCCCACTGAGCAGGGAGTTCCATTCCAGGACCCTGGGATCATGACCTGAGCTGAAGGCAGATGCTTAACTGACCAAGCCACCCAGCCGCCCTGGTACTTCCTCCATCATAGCCTTTACCACACATTGCTATAATTTCATGCTTTTTCTTGATATTCCCAGAAGACCATAAGTTCCATGAGAGTGCAGACCCTTGCACCTAGAACAGTGACTGCAACGCTGTTGTAAGCATTTAATAAGTAATTGTTGAGTAAGTACTTTGTATTTTGTGGTTGTGGAAACCTAGCCTTAGAGAGGTGTTAGATAACTTGACCAGAGTCACTTGGCTAGTCAGTTTCAGAGCTTTCCTTGTCTTTTACACTGGCAGAGTTTACCTTCTTTCCCCTGTACCACTCACATGAGCAGAAGTAGCTCCAGTCCCCAAACATGCTTCAGAATCTGAGTCTCTACTTCCTATGCCTTTCCAGCTTTTGACACTTTCTGTCTTTCTGATTTCTTCCAGTGTGGTGCATATCCTGCTCGCTGCTGGTGCTGACCCAAACCTTGGGGATGATTTCAGCAGTGTTTATAAGACTGCCAAGGAGCAGGGAATCCATTCTTTGGAAGGTAAGCACAGAATCCCCTGCTGTTCTGAGCACTCTCCTCCCTTTGGCTTCTAGGCAGCCTTGCTCTGTTCCCGCTCTCCTAGCAGCTCAGAGTGAGAGCCTGCAAGTCCCTCATCCTCTGGGAACTCATGGATAATGCAGAAAGCTTAGAACACATGCCCTTCACAGTCCCTTCCGGCTCTATCATTTATGTCCCTTCTAGAGTCTTAGGGAATAAGATAGAGGCCCAACTTCATGACCAGAGCAGGGAGTGGGGATACCTTTCACTTGGTGTTCTCCTGATAGCACCACCCCACAGAGTCTCAGGTGATTGGATGTTGGAGCTGGTTTCTGTAAAATAAGGCAACTGCATGGAATGTTACTTTGTTTCCCTTCTACTTCCTGCAGACTTATCCTATCCCTTCCCTGTCCCAGAACTAGAAAGCAGCCTCACTGGTTTCTTCTGCCTCAGAGGTCCCTCAATACCACTCTGAATACTGCTTTTCCCCCCTTCTATATGCAGAATGCAATCCTATCTCTGGGACCGTCCCTTCGATTTACCACTATGACCCAGGACAAAAAGTGGACCTTCTCTGTGCCTTGATGTTTATGCTTATAAAATGGGTGGGCCTCCATGCTCCTGAGGGTGTTAATGTGGGTTGTTTGGACTTCAGAAGAAAGAGGTGTGTGCACCTGCATCAGGGTTCAGTCACATGTCTGTCTGTCAGAGCATACTCGGGCAATCAGTCTTTGTTACTTCTTCTGGTGAGTAGTTCTTCAGAAGTGAAGTGTAGAAGAGGATAGGTTGCTTTGGCTATAAACAGCAATGAATATTTATTTTACTTTTGAGCTTTTGCTGATTCATACTGACCCCCCTGCCTGTTCATTATCCTGTGTCCCTCACAGATGTTGAGATACTCAACATCAGTAGGGTAGCTGAGAAGTACTGCTCTAGGGTTGGCAGTGATGCCCAGAGAACAGACAGTCATGCCGACTGCCTAAGGGTCAGAACACTGACTGAAGGGAGGTTCGGTGAGGTGAACAGTGCGCTTGGTCCCCAGAGTGGCCAGTGAGGCTGCCAGACTGACGTAGCTGTGGTAGCCCAGAGCAAAGCTGTCGTTGCTGCCCCAGTGAGTTTTCTCAGATCAGCAGCACGAAGGAAGGCGGTGTCAAGAGCGTCAGAGCGTTGCTGCCCCGGAGGAAGTGTGGAGTTGCCCTCCCCCTACCTCTCTACTTCTCTAAACCTGTTCCTTCTGTCAAGCTCCACTTTTGTGGCTGGATCCTCCATGAAGCCTTTCCTGTCCTTGGCAATAATTGCAACCTGCCCTCAGCTGCTTTTTTGAATGTTCTCTAAATCTTGGCCTTTTATATGGTTATTTGAACTTTCATCTGCCCATATGTCTTTCCTTTCCTCCTCAGCTGACAGCTCCATGTGCAGGCCATGACCTATGCCTCCTTGGATTCCCCACTGAGCTGCAGGAATTATGTTCACTTTATGTTTCAGAGGAGAATTTCATGAGTGAAACTTGCCCTGTGTGGAGACTCCTCTTATTGGCTGGTCTCTCCTCACTCGAACACAGCATTACTGTCCTCAGCTTGGTCTTGTGTCCAGGTGCTCTCACCAAAAAGCGAAGAGGAGTGTTTTCTGACGGGGCAGAGCCAGGTGGAAGGGAAGGGATTATTTGAGTGCCTTATCATCTGCTCTCAGGATCCCAGCAGGGTTCAGATACTATTTTTGATTTCATAGAATCCCAGAGCTGTGAAGCCATGGAGGCCAAACTTTGCTGTCACACCAGTTCCTACCCCCTGCACCTAAGTTTTATATCTTTGTTCTCTCCAGATTGATGCTCATATTCAACATTCTAGGTCAGTAGTCAGCAAACTTTTTCTGGAAAAAGCTGCTTCGTGGCTTTTAAGCTTGGTGGGCCACCTGGTCTGAATTGTGAGTGCTCAGCTTGGCCACTGTAGTGCCCATGCAGCTATAGACACACAACACATGTACGTGGGTATGAACCAGTAAAACTTTTATTTGCAAAAATAGGCAGCAGACTGGATTTGGCCCATAGACTGTATTTGCTGACCCTGTTGTAGGTATTTTCTTTTTTCTTTCTTCCTTCTTTCCTTCCTTTTTTTTCCTTCTTTTCTTTTCTGTCAGCCTCCTCTTAACTTTATTTTAACTCTTTTTTTTTTTTTAAGATTTTATTTATTTATTTGACAGAGAGAGATCACAAGTAGGCAGAGAGGCAAGCAGAGAGAGTGAGAGGGAAGCAGGCTCCCCGCCGAGCAGAGAGCCCGATGCGGAACTCGATCCCAGGACCCTGAGATCATGACCCGAGCCGAAGGCAGTGGCCCAAACCACTGAGCCACCCAGGCGCGTATTCTAGATAGGTAGGTAAATAGACAACAAAAATATTGGAAAAGGCTATTATATTCCTTATGAAATAAGATGAAAATATTAAGTATCTCTTCTTATTTTGTATGATCTACAAATTTAGTGAGTAAGCTTTCTCTGGATTCATATATTTACTGATGACATTCCTACCTAGCAGACACTGTTCTAGGCATTGGTGAATTAGACTGGCAAGATCCCTGCCATCATGTGCCTTATGTGTTAGTCTTTGGTTTATGAGACTGAGGACCTTCAGATGGAGTCTTTGGTTTAAATGTTTATAAGGACTCAATTCAGTATGAAGCCTTGGAGCACGTAATTATGACAATTTTGAAGCATTACTCAACATTCAAAATTGTGTCCACCAAACTTCATTTTTTTTCTGTCCTCCATTTCTCATATTGTCCACAGAATTTTAAGAGATTTTCTTAGATTTCTTGCTAAAATAAAAATGTGTTTAGCATTTGTTGTATTTTTTTTTTTTTTTTTGCCCAATAACCCTTTCACCAAAAGATGCTAAGTTATTCTGACATGGTCTTGTCTTGTCCTTAGCAAGCCCATACTGATACCCAGTAATTACCTAAGGGTTTAAGAACCATTAAAAAAAAACACATTCTAGAATTTTATCAGAATCATTGATGAACTCACTCTTCTTTAGCTTGCAGGATATGGCTGTCTCTGCATCTTTTTGTTGTTGTTGTTGTTGTTGTTGTTCTAAGGGTTTTTGTTTTTGTTTTGTTAAATTCCAGACTGCACTGCCTGCCACAGTTTCCAGCAGCTTATCTAATTTTCCCTGGCATATCAGTTTGGATTTTCTCTGATCTCCCAACTTCATATGCTCTAGGCCCTGAATAGTAACAGTTCTTTAGAATCATCCCAGGGCTGTCTTCTCTCCTTACTAAGCCTTTAGCTCCTTCTTAACCAGATCGATCAATTGATCGATCTTTCTTTTATTTAAAGATACCTCATTCTTTTATCCATTCAACCTGTATCTGTTACCTACTGTATCTAGTTCTGAGTCATTCTCATTGGTGAAGTAGACAGGAACAAAAGAACCTTGTGATTCTATTTCCTTTGGATGGGACAGACTTTCTCACAGGAGGTTACCTGACTTACAGGATGTGCAAGGAGAGTAGAAAAGAGCAAGAGTTGCTAGCCTTTTGCCCAGAGCGTGTCTAGGCAAATTCAAAGGAAAGTCACAGGCTTAGTTGGACAGTCCTTCACTATTGCAGCAGAGTCTGTGCCAGGTCCATCAAATTTACTAAATTTCTAGTAGATGTTTCTGTGGCCCTTTGTACTGTGCTAAGTACTGAAAGGGGGGTGGTAAGTTGTTGTTCGTGAACTTGGCAGGACCTCTAAACCCCAGTAATACATCCCTTTTCTACCTTATCAGTATTGTGAACATCAAGAGATAAAGCATATGATGTGTGAATTGTAAAGTGCTCTACAGTTGTAATTGCTTATTAGTTTTATTTCTTTATAATTCATCATGCATTTACTGAGTGTCAGGCACACTGCCAGATGCTGAGAATGTAGAAATGAATATACATGGTCTAGGCCCTCAACAGTGTTCCCATTCAAGTGAGAAGACAGACCTATGAACAAGGCATCACAGTACAGAGTGATAATGCAAAGGTAGATGTGCAAAGAATGGAGATAGCACTGGCATAGGCAATGATAAGCTCTACCTGAGGGCAGACTGCTATCTGGGAAGGGGCATAGTGTGAATGACTTTGAATAGGGTTTTAAGGAAGAGTGGGAGATTGCCTGGCAGACTAAGAGGTATGGATCTTCCCGGTAGAAGGGACAACACATTCAGAGATGTGGGATGGGTGGGTGACAGCAAGTGGACTCATCTGCCTCAGTGTTGAGAATAGCAAGAAGGGAGACTAGAGAGGGAAGCAGGGTTCTGCATGAGAAGGACATTGTAGGACAGTTCTAGGGTGCTCACACTGTTTTCCAAAGGTCCTTAAAGGATTTTAAGCAAGGAGATGCTTGGTTTGCATTTGCATTTTAGATGAATCATTTGGATGGGGTGGGGGATGAAATTGGAGGAGAGAGATTAGCAGCAGCTCTTGACCTTTAGGGGATGATGGCCTCCTTTGAGAATTGGATGAGAAGCTATGCTCCTCTCCCCCAAAATGCACCTAAAATTTCTGGGGATTCCTAAAAATGATCTTTGGAAATGGAGAAAGTAGATGTTAAAAAAAATATTAAGAGGTTGAATTCTTAGCTGAATGTGGGAATTGATGGAAAAGGAGGCATCCGTGGTGACATCCCGATTTCTGATTTGGGTGAACAGTTGGATGTGTGGGTCTGGAGTTCAAAGGAGAAGTCTGGCAGGAGATAGGGATCTAGGAGTCACCAGCATTTGCTTGGTAGTGACTACAGTGGATGTGACTAAAATTGTCCAAGGAAAAGAGTGAAGGTAAGAGGTGAGGGGACAATCTCCTCACTCAGGGTACAGCATCTAAGGTGTGATGAAGAAAGAGGATCCAAATAGGGATGCCAAAAGTATTGGAGAAGTTGCCTTGTTTTCTTTCAGAGAGGTTCTGTCTATTTTGCCTGCTTAGAACAGGCACAGTCTAGAAAGGAAAGAAACTTCTGCGACCTCCTTTTTGAGACTTTGCCAACGGTTGCCCCGTTCCTAGCAAAACCCTTCTGTTTTGCATATGGCCATTGCTCCTTAGCAAGAAGACTGCTCAGCCGGGCATATTGCAATATTCCCTACCCTCGTCAAGGTGGGTGTTTCTGGGCAGAGGGCAGGTCTGCTAGTGCAAGTGATGTGGGAGTGCCCGGCATAGAAACCAGGTTGGCCTGACTGTTCCGTCCATTCTCTTCAGTCATTAAGAGTGGCATCTCCAGGGTTTAATGGTGTCCTGGAGAGAGGTCAGGCTTTAGTGCTAGGCAGTTATCTAAGCTCTGTTTGTCTAAGTTCTGTAACTTACTAGCTATGTGATCTTGAGCCAGTAGTTAAGGTTCTAGAATTTCCGTTTTCTCCTCTGTAACATAGGGATAACAATACCCATCTTACAGGGTTGTTAGGATGACTAGAGATAAGTAAAGCATCATGTGAAGGATGATATTTGATGAAGAACTTCTCTACTGAGGTGGATTTGACTCCGTGTAAAGCTGCCTTGGAGGTACTAAGCAACTCATTACTCCAGGGGCATTGACAGAGGCTGGCTGTCTGCCCATCATGGATTCTGTACAGGGGATTCTTGTCCTGGGTCATTGGGTAATATGGCTTCTAAGGACCCTGTCAGCCATGTGATTTCTAAGGTCTAGAAGCTCTAGGCTCACCATCAGAGCAAGTGATGTACTTATAAGTGGGATTTGAGCTGAGCTTTGGAGGGCAGAAAGGAAGTGAGAAAAGAAAAGCTGTTCTAAGCAGGGAACCCAGCTTGAGCAAAGGCACATAGAGGGGACACATGTGGAGAGGGGAGCGTGGAGATCACTACTGCTTCTCTACCAGTTTACTCCCTGATATTGACCACATTCCATCCAGTGCCTCGATCCCCATCCATGCCCACTCCAGGAGAGTTCCACTTGTGGCTGGCAGATGGGTGGTGGGTCCCAATCCTCAGGTGGAGGAGACAGTAAATTAATGGTAACAGTAAACAAGTCATCCAGCCAGAGATGCCGCAGGGTGCTTGTAAGTAACTGTTATAAACATTGGGTGTCTCAGGCTGTCAGAAATGCAAGTGAGCACTTGAGCGCCTCTTATATGTACAATTAAAACAATAAAACACGGCAGAAACATGGTCAGAACAGGATATAAATCAGCTTCTCTTCTCAGCTCCAAATGGTGGCTGAATAAAGATGAGTGTGTAGAAGCTGGGTTGGCGTAGGACCCTTCTGGGGCTAGAGGGTCTGACTTGCCAGGCTCTACCTCCCAAGGCCAACCCCAACAGTCTGGGTGGTCCCCTGCCCACAACTCCATGGGCTGCAGGTTCTGGCCTGCTGTAGCTGACCTCCCCATCTCTGTGTCTTCAGATGGGGGACAGGACGGTGCAAGCTGGCGCATCACAAAACAGTGGACAAGTGCCCTGGAGTTCAGGAGATGGCTAGGAGTCCCCACTGGCGGTAATGCAATGGCTCTCTAATATTTCTCCCCTTCCCCAGGACATGCCAGGGAGTGGTCTCATCCTGGTTCATCTCTTCAGTAGAAGTTAACCACCCAGCACCCACCGTGTGCCCAGCCCTACCTAGGGACAGCAGAGAAAATGTATGCCCTCAGAGAGCATAAATTTAAGTGGAAGTAATTATGCACCCAATGACATAAGAATCACCTAAAGAGCTTGTTAAAACACGGAGTCCTGGGCCCCACCCCCAGAGATTCTGATTCAGTGACTCTGGGGTGGGAACTGAGATTTTGCCTTTCTCACAACTCTCCATTCTTTGAGTAGCATGATCTAGACCACAGATGTTAGTTCTGGCTTTGGGCTTGAACTGCTTGGAAGAGACTTTAAACTTTAAACTTCACTCCTAGTGAGGCTGAGTGCTTATGTCATGGGTATTACAGGACACATAATAGCTATAACACCTGCAGCAATTTTCTGCACCTTTCAGGGGTCCTGTCTCCTTATTTATAAAATAAAGGTTACCAGTTTGTTTTCTGGAACTAACTGAACATAATAATAAAAATAAATAAATAAATAAAGATTATCAGAAGAGTTAGAAGTAGCATATTTGTCCCTAACCTAAAACCTAGAACATAGAAGGAATCCCACTAATGTAAATTTCTGGTTTCCTGTACTCTCATGGAATTTTACCCAGACTCTTCAACATAGCCTTCCAAATGCTTTTCAGGGGTAGCAAACTGTTGTCTGTAGAGAGCCAAACATTATTAAGAGTCTGAGGGGTGGTTTAGCCGTTACCGAACCGTATGACTTTGGGCATTTCTTTTTATTTCTCTGAGACTTGATTTTCTCATCTGTAGGGAAGAATATTTCCTACACCATTGGCTTATTACAAACATCAGATTGAAGTACTTATGAAAACACTTGAGAAAATATAAGGCATCATGCAAATGTGTAAGGTACTAGCAAGAAAAGTCACTAATAGTAATAACAAAGATTGAAGACTTGACCAAGGCAGTATTTGACAAGTGTTCAATCAGAGGTACAGATAACAGAGGACTATCAAGAGCTCAGAGAAGAGAATCTCTGGTTGAAGCAGTCAAGGAAATAAAATGGTCTCTGAGCCCCAGAGTAAAAAATTTTATGGAGGGCCTGAAAGTGGGTGCAATTAGGTGTAAAGAGGTGTGTTATGTCCCAAACACTGGGAAACAGAGAAATGTGTGTCAGGCTGCTAAGTGAACTTGTTCAGATGAAGCTTCTACAGAACAGATTTATTTTGAGAAGTAGTGAACAGTAAAGATGCTGAGTTCATGCACTGGGGCCAGATCAAGATGCTGGAACTTTGTCCTTTAGACAGAGAGGGGCTTTGAAGGTTCTAGAGGAGAGGGCACCGCAGGAACGGATTCTTTCCAGGGTGGAGAAGCAGGGGAGGTGGTAACAGAATGGCCGATGATGAGACCACTGCAGTAGCAGGTAACATGGACTGATAACAGTGTGCCACAGCACCTAGGCACTCAAGGAAACTGAGGCAGGGAGATGCAGCCAAATGCCAGCAGAGCTGTCCTCTGCTCTTCTGCAGAACCCAGCAACCGTGGCACCCTGTATGTACCAGGACCTCTGCTTGTCCAGAGTCTTAGAAGTCTTGGGAATCTGCCAGGCCAAAAGTTGTTGGGGCAAGTCATTACTTTTAATGTCCCTGCCTCTTCCTTATCATTGTCACAGCCTTGTTGCACCTCCAGGGCCAGTGATTCTGTGTCTCATTTCTCAGCAGTGCCAGCTGCTGTAGTCACAGGATGGACAGTGCACTGTCAATCCATCATGCCTGTTAACCAACTTCAAGGTGAAGTGTTATCAGCCAGTTAGGTTAATTGTTTCCCTCCTTTTAGCCTTCGAAGCCTATATATATATATTTATATATGTTTGACTAGGAGGAGATAGACTAGTTGACATGTTTTATTAAAAAGAATAAATTTGATACATTTATAAAAATAAAGAAAAGTAGGATGGGGTGGCGAAGAACTAGTCCTGAGATTTTTAACTGATTTACATATTTTGTGTATAAATATTTTTTCATCAGAAGTTCCAAATCAGGGATGGGTCCCACACACCACACAAAATATATTAGAGACATTTATATGGATAGCAGGAAGGGAGACAGAGGGCTGAAATTTTCCAGGCACCCAGTGATTGATGGGGGCTGAGGCTCCCCCTGACGCTTTATTGAGTTTCCGATGATTATCTCTCGCTGAGACATTTTTTACAGATGACGGTCGAGCTGTCACAATGGACCATGGGGGAAAAAAAACAACAATAATAACACTTTAATCTTTTTACTGCACTGCTCCCTAGTATCTCAGATTCATCTTCCCTGACGCACGCAGTTCATTATTCTGCCCCTCCCTGGATGGGAAATAAAGGAAAATAAATATATATGTAGACACACTTACCCACATACATACACACACACGGACTGGATATAAAAGAGACCACCTCAGAACAGAGAGAGGCAGAATTTATTGTTCTTTTTGCAAGTGTTGAGGTTTATTAGTAGAGATGCTGGGTTGGCTTGGAATTGGCTATTAATTACAGCATTTTGTATTTGTTTTTTATTGCAAGTTTTTAACATTTTGAAGAAAAGGCAGAGGAGAGGCAAGCAGGTGTAGAGATGGGGAGCACAGAGGGACTGAGTTTGGCCAACCAGGAAGCATATCTGGCTGAAAGGCAGAGAGGGCAGGCTCCTCTTGTCGCCAGCCCTACCTGGAGGATCCCTGGCGCTGAAAGATGGGATGTGTTTTGGTTGGGACGGGGCCACAACAGGGGCAGTGGGGAGACGTTAAGCTCAGAGTAACAACAGGCCGCCTCAGAGGGACTCTAAATAGCTATGACATGTTACTGCTGTGAGAGTTAGAGGAAATGGGAAGAAGGGGAGAATCAAACCGTGTTGCTGGGCCTGCAGACAGCAGAGTAAGACATTCTTAAGAGGTTGTCCCACTCTTTGAATTTGATGACGTGAAGGTGATAGGTGGGCTGTGGAAACCTCCACCTGAGTCTGGTCCATGATGGGGCACCTGCCTGGCTCAGTTGGTGGAGTATGCAACTCTTGATCTCAGGGTTGTAGTTTGAGCCCCACTTTAGGTGTAGAGATCACCTAAAATAAAATATTTTTTAAAAAGGGGTGGGGGGAGGGTCCTGGGCCAGAAAGGGTGCCACACTGTCTAGCATCACAGGCAGGGTCAACAACCTGTCTTCTTAAAGCTCCAACATTTCCACTCTCCCCCTTCCCTTTCGTGGGGATGAGAGAAGATGAGTTTGGGGTTCTTAGGGGAAGGCTGCCCTTTATTGTGACTTCAGTAGAGCAAGTGCTGACCCAGTCTTCCCTTTAATTCTTCAAACCTTTTCTGAGCTCCTACTAGAAGGTATTAAAGAGATAAACAGAGTTCTGTTCTTAAGGAGAAATTTTCCAGTCCATGGGCAAAGAACGTGGTGTCTGTGAGAACCATCTGCAAGTGGGGTCTTGTCTTCCCTCCATAGGCCAGCCTAGATGGCCATGAGTGCCTTCTCTGTAGGAAGGATAAAAAGATTTCTAAGACACAGTATCTGTCCTTCAGGAACCCGTCTTCTTCTTGGGGAGACAAGCTTACCATCTACTCACTAAGAAGTATTTATCAAGTACCTGCCATGTTCAGGAACATACACATGAGGCAATCTGCAAACCCATAAAACTATGTAAAAGAGAATGTTAACTAATTTGATGTTAACTAGATATTACTTGAATGCATAGAGGAAAGGGAGATCAGTGAAAATCAAAAACTGCTTGAGTTATAAAGAATGGGTAACTTGTAGGGACGCCTGGGTGGCTCAATTGGTTGAGCAGCTGCCTTCGGCTCAGGTCATGATCCTAGCGTCCTGGGATTGAGTCCCACATCGGGCTCCTTGCTCGGCAGGGAGCCTGCTTCTCCCTCTGCCTCTGCCTGTCAGTCTGTCTGCCTGTGCTTGCTTGCTCGCTCTCTCTCTCTCTCTCTCTGACAAAAAAAAAAAAAAAAAAAAGTCTTTAAAAAAAAAAAAAAGAATGGGTAACTTGTAGATAAAAGGAATAATGAAGTCATGTAATCACATAGAGAAATGAGTACAGTCCTTGGAGTTAAACCGAGCAGCTTGGTTATTGAGTATCAGTGACCTGAAACAAGCTACATATTTCTGTAGGTCATGGTTTCTTCATTAATTAAGTAGGAATAGTAATAACAACAAAAATAATAACCTAATATGGTCCTTGGGAGGAAAACAGTTGTAAAGTTCCTAGCACAGAACCTGGCACATAGTAAGTGCTCAATAAATGGAGGCTGTTATTTTCTTACTTCTCCAAGAGTTATATACTTATTAATCCGAGTATTGGAGACTCTTAGTCCTAGGATATTAGGCACTAAGACTCCCCTGTTACCTTCTACTGAGGATGAAATGGATTCCCTGCAATGAGCCTGACATAGTCTCCAGGCTAGTGTGAGCAGATCCTGGCCAGAGTGCGAGTGTCACCTCAGGAAGAGGAAAGGGCATAGTAATAAATGTTTTACCATTATTGAGTACCTACTGCATGCCAGGCAGTGTGCTCACCTCCTTATGTACATTTTTTTAATATAATAGCTTTGTTGAGATTTAATTCACATATTGTATATAGTTCATTCATTTGAAGTGTGTAAGATGGGGGCCTGGGTGGCTCAGTGGCTTGAGTATCTGACTCTTTAACCCACTGAGCCACCCAGGCGCCCCGTGAGTATCTGACTCTTGATTTTGGCTCAGGTCGTGATCTCGGGATCCTGAGGTCGAGCCCTGCGTCTGGCTCCATGCTCAGCTGGGAGTTTGCTTGATTCTGTCTCTCCCTCTGCCCCTCCCCCCACTCATACTCATGTGTGCATGCACACGTGTGTGCTCTCTTTCTCAAATAAATCTGTTTTTTAAAAAGTGTATGTCCCTGGTTTATAGTATATTTACAAGGGTTGTGCATCCATCACCACAGTCAATTTTAGAACATTTTTATCACCCCGTAAAGAAACCCCATTCCCCATTTCCTCTCAACTCCCCCTAACTTTAGACAGCCACTGATCTTTGTTTCTTTAAATTTGCATATTCTGGGCATTTCATATAGATGGAGTCATATAATACATGATCTTTTGGACTGACTGCTTTCACTTAGCATGTTTTCAAGGTTCATTCATGTTGGAACACATACTAGTACACATACTAGTACTTCATTCCTTTTTCATAGCTGAATAATATAGTTCATTAATGGATCTACCAAATTTCATGTTTCCATCAGTTGAGGGATATTTGAGTTGTTTCTACATTTGGCTATTATGAATAATACTGCTGTGAATGTTTGTGTACAAGTTTTTGTGTGAATATAATGATTTCAGTTTTCTTGACTTTATACCTAGCAGTGGAATTGTTTGGCCATAGGATGACTCTCTGTTAACCTTTTGAGGAACTGCTAGACTGTTTTCCAAAGAAGCTGCACCATTATTTTACATTCCCACTAGCCATGTATAAGGGGTCCAGTTTTTCTGCATCCTTAACCAGCTCTTGCTGCTACTGCCTGTCTTTTTTACTTTGGCCATTGTGGTGGATATGAAGTTGTTCCTTGCTATGGTTTAGTTTTGTGTTTCCCTGATGGCTAATGATGTTGACCATCTTTCCATGTGCCTTTTGGCCATTTGTACATCTATACACTCAGATTCCTGGTCTATATTTTTTTTAAGATGTTATTTATTTGACAGAGATCAGAAGTAGGCAGAGAGGCAGGCAGAAAGAGAGAGGAGGAAGCAGGCTCCCCGCCAAGCAGAGAGCCCGATGCGGGGCTCGATTCCCGGACCCGGGGATCATGACCTGAGCCGAAGGCAGAGGCATTAACCCACTGAGCCACCCAGGTGCCCCAGCCTGGTCTATTCTTTAATTGGGTTTGCCATTGAGTCTTGCGAGGTAGGTGGTATCTATTTTGCAGATGAGGAAACAGATTCTCGGAGATGTTAAGTGTTTTGATCAATGTTGCACAGTGACTTTTTCTCCCCAGTCTGATTGACTCCGACCTCTATTCTTTCTAAATCACAGTGCTGCCTCCTGAGGACTCATGGTAGGATCACCAGGGTCCTCTTATGGGGGTTTTGACAGCAGGAAGAGAGGAGTTGAAAGTCTATTTGGAGACATTAACTAGGACTAGGTAGGAAAAGCCTCTGAAACTCAAACAGAGGAATATGGATGTATTAGAGCTCCAGGACTGGAAAAATGGCCATTTCCCAGGGGGCTGGCTGTTTCCTGTGCCCCTGACTATACCACATCATCTTTGATTTTCACAGCAAACCAGTTCGTAGATATTAATGTTTCCACTTTACCAATGATGAATTTGAGGTCTGGAGGGAAGAAGTAATTTTCCAGAGTCATCAGGATTAGAATTTGGTTCTCTCCAACCCAAAATTCTGAACTCTTTCCTGCCAGAGATATTTTATAAAAGATAGATTTTTTCAGCATTATTTGCAGCATTTACAAGCTCTTGAGGCCATGGCCCAGCCCATGGAAAGTACTTAATTAATGGTTGGTGGATGAATGAGGAGATAGACCTTGAGTGTATGGTGAAAAAGGACCTAATTCCAACTGGGATTCTGTAGGGTGGAAGGATGTTTAAGTGAGATATTGGAGGTCTCATCCCAAGGCTTAGTGTCCTGGGGGCTTTGCTCTAAGTTTCTAAACATGAGGCTTGGGAAGAGTGTTCTGATGCCCAGACATCCTTGGCTTCCTGGGAGCAAGACAAGGCAGGTAGAGGTGGGATGGTTTAATTAGCCTTGCATCTTTCTTGTTTTCAGCACAAGAACATTAGAGGAAGAACACTCAGAGACCATCTAATTTGGTGCATTCTGGTACATTCCCAGGCACTGCCTACTGAACATTGCTGAGATGGGGGCCCAAGAATCAACAGTTTTTACAAGTTACCAGGTGATTTTGTTCCCACTAAAGTTTGAGAACCATTGGTGAAGAAAAACTCTTCAACTTGAAAAATAGGGAGTCTGGGGCACAGAGGGCTTGAAATGCATTCCATGGTAGTTGAATGAGTTATTTTTTAGTCCAGGTCTCTCATCTCCTGATCTGTTGTTTTTGCTGTTCACCATGTTGCTTAATTCCTTAACAAAAAAACCATTATGTGTCTATAGCTTTCAGGATAGAATCCAAATCCCTCTGAGAGTTGGCCCTCTGCCTCCATGGGCAACCTCCTCTCTACTCACAGCATCCTAGGCTCACTGAGAGACTCAGTTTCTTGAATGGACAGGTAGTGCAGTCTTTACCCCCTGGCCTTTGCAAACACCACTTTCTTTCCTAGAGTGTCCTTCCCCTCTCTACCTGGCAAGATACCCTCATCCTCAAGACAGTTTTCCTGGGTGATTCCTCTCAAAGGCAATGTGTGTGCCCCGTCTCTGCTGTGACTCTCAGAGCGCCTGCTGTTTTGAGCTGCTCAGTGGTGGTATGTTCATGAGCAGGCAGGTGGATAAAGGTTCTCATGTGTTCATTGCTGAAGCTGTGTAAAATGCGTTGATATTGTATGAAATACATACAGAAAATGTTATGAACTAGTTACTGTCATCCACGAAGAGCCTAGGATCTAATTGGGGAGTCAGAGGGAAATTTTAATGCAAGAAACTATTATAAGAGATGTTGTTAGTAAAGAACTAACTGGTAAATGGGTACACATAATCAACACAGCAGGCATCCAGGGCAGAGCTGGGAGGAAAGGACTTCCTGGAAGAGGAGCCTTGGACAGGGCTTTAAAGAACAGGTAGGATTTGAAAAGGAAAGAGGGGTTTCCAGGCTATGGAAGGAAATGAAGGGCCTTGCCTTCCCTGGGATTGGTCTCATGTGACTCTTCACAGGGAGTCTCCCTCTCACTCCATCCTCTGCCCAAAGACAAACGTAAGAGGCAGAGCTGACAGCGCCCATAGAGGCTGAGGTGGTGGTGGTCCGGTCCGTGCTGGCGGGAGGGGTCTGTCTCAGGTAGTGAGGATTTAAAGAGATAGTAGATACAGAATAGCCTGGAGGAAGCAGAGAACCCAGAGGCTTCTTCCCTAAGACTCTTGATAAAAATTTAACCCAGATCCTGAGCTTCAAACAAGGTCAGCCAACCCTGGTTTATGTGAGGCTTGAGCCTACAGGCACTGACAGAAGCTGAGCTTGGAGAAGCATAGAAGCATGAGCCAGGCAGGCTCTGGATCTGGTTCTCTCCACTACCAATTAGCAGTGCAGGTTGGGCAGGCCACCCAGCCTTTTTACCTCTGTCTTCTAATCTGTTGAACAGAGAGAATGGTATCTGTCCTAAGTTGTCACAGAGTGAGGAAACAATTGCACTGATGCTGCACAGATGGAAAGGGCTGTTCTCACCCTTGTCAGAGTAGTTGTAGAGGTTCTCTCTCATGGGAACATGCTGACATCTTTAAAGGCCTAAGGTGCTGGTGGACCCTCCGTGACATTCGATGGCACAAATTCCTGGGAGTGGCACTCGTAATTAGGGTTGTCTTTCTTTTGCATAAGGCAGCAGTAATAAAGCTTTTGTTACCCAGAGACCACCCATCTTGCCTCATATACCTTTTTTCAAAGTCCCCCCAGTAGACTTTGCATATGTGGAAAGTGCCATGTCTAATTCATGTCTGTACCCCCAGTGCTTAACCCGAGAGAGAGAGAGAGAGAGCGGCATTAGTAAATGTGATGTTTAAAAAAATACCTCTTATCAAAAAAAAAACCTATTACTAGATTTGATTCTCATAATATTTAAATATTTATATTGCTCAAATTATTTCTTATCATACCCATTTTACAGATAGAAGAACTTAGTAAGTGGCAGAGCTTAGATTCAGGACTGTAAGACCCCTTTACCTTAAATCAGTCTTTCTCACTGGGGAAGACAGTCGCTTTTTTTTTGCAGTTTCAGCAGTGCTGGCAAGTGGCCAGGGCAGTGTGACAGGTTTCAGGGACTACTTTCACCTCTGCTGACTCCTTGGCACTGCTGAGTCCAAGGGAATCCTACAAAGAGCACATTGGGCACATGTGTTTGTGACAGCACCCAAGGCATAGACTTTGCAACGTTGAAAGGCAGAGGTGGGAGCAGGAGGATGACGTGCGATGTGTTGGCCTTCTCCCTGTGGTCAGAGGGGAGGAGAGACGTGAATGGCTGGCTTAGAAGAGAAGCAGGAACCTGAGCTTATCTCACCCTGTGCTGGAGACAGGCCGGTAAATGGTTGGGAAGGGGTCAGTTCACTGGCTGAGGATCAGCCATAAACACAGGGCCTCAAAAGACCACCTTGGTGGACAGCTGGTGAGCCAGTCTTGGGTGAGTCACTTCGGCTTCCATGGATTTATTTCCTTTTCCTCAGTGAGAGTGGGTGATGGTGCATGCTGCACCTCTCCCCACACCTCCTTTCCGCCTTTAGCTACTTTTTTTGGATAGAGAATAGTATAACCTCGAATGATCTGGGGGCTTCAGCAAGATCTTATGGGACAGGCTTCTCAAATTGGGTGATGTGAGGAGAAGAGCTTATTGCTAAGAGCACCGAATGGGCCTAGCTGACCTTGACTAGGTTGTAGCTCCCATGCTAACTTATTACAGTACCCTTCTCAACTTCAGTTTTCCCATCTGTAACATGACAATAACTTCTACATCACAGGGCTAATCTAAAATAAATAAGGAAAGCAAAATGCTCTTTTACAGGTGATTGTAATGCACTACTCAGTCCCAAAGAATGTTCTGGGGAACACTAATACTGCAGGATTTTAACAAGGACAAGGTAGAAAGAAGCTGCCAAATAGGAAACTGCTGACTAACACCAAATTAAATAGCTGGTTCTTACTCAGCACTGTGCCTTTCAGAAAGAAAAGTATATGCAGGATTCCCCAAATGCAGCCACTTTTCACAGAGAGAATGCACTTTTGGAAGCACAAGACCAGACAGGAAGGGTAATAGCTGACATTTATTGAGAGGTTTTGTATGCCAAGCACTGCTCCAAGCCCCTTTACTCATAGTGTCTTGTCTGAACCTTACAACATCCCATGAGAGGCTGCTGTTATCTCCATTTACTGATAAAGAGACTTGGCATAGAGAGGTTAGGTGATTTACCCAAGATTCCACAGTGAGTAAATTCAAAACTGGGATCCAAACACCAGGGTCTGGCTCCTGAGATCACTTATATAACAGCCACACTCTAAAACAGGTAATCCTAGGAACTTATGTATGTATTATGTATCCATTAGCTAATTCAGCAAGCATTTATGAAGCACATAGTTATGTCTAGACACCTACTGGACACTGGGGGTACAACTCTAAAGACAGTTACACTTTCCGCCCTCAGTGAGCATTTGGTCTAGTAGGGAACATAGTCAAGTAAACAGATGATTGCAACAGAAGAGAGTCAATACAGTAATTGGGAGATGTCTAAGGTGCTAGGGGAGCTCTTGGGAGGAACAACTGCCTCAGACTGAAGGAGAATCACTGCAGGAAGGGACTTCTAAACAGAGGGCCTAAAGTGAATTGGAGTTAGTCAACCAAAGGCATGAGAGAGGGGAAAACGTTTCAGGCAGTGGAATAGTATTTGCAAAACCTCAGAAGCAAGAAAGCACATTAGGAAGGGAATAGTAAGAGATGAAACCTCAGAGATAAGCAGGAACCCTCTTCAGATACATTCCTTATTAGCTGGGCTACGATGCTGGCACTCTGCTTACATTTGTCCCTGAACTAAATAACCCCAGCCGTACTCCTTAAGTTCATGTGCTTTTTATGGTAAGCACCCAGTGTACAGCTCTGTCATTGTGTTTACGAAAGTCTTATAATTTGTCTGTTCCTGATTGTTGCATTAGACTGTTAACTTCTTGAAGTCAAAAACCCTGTCTTCTTCATTAGTATGTCTCCAGAAGCTATCACCATGCAATGATGCTCAGTAAATGTTGTTTGTTGAATGAATGATGTGTTTTCTTTGTAAAATGGATTATATCCTTCCTGCTTTCATGAGCCAACTATCACTTTTCCTCAGGTGCATCGTTATATCCAGCAGTTAATGTCCTATGTGGAGTTCAGTGGTGCCCTTAGGGACTTTTGGGGTGCTGTATTCTTGACTTCCTCTTTCAGCTTTTTGTGGTGCTGTTCTTTTCCCTTCCTGCCTAGCCAGGACTTGATTATAATCAATTTGCTGGATTCCGAAGCCTCCTCCCCAGCCTTGTTTGTTTCCCCTAATCTGCAGTGGGCTGGAAATAAGATCACTTACTATGATTTGATAAAACTGTCTGTGACTAAGAGTTAGTAATCTCTGAGTTAAGTCCTGAAGAGCCCTTGTAGTGCAGAATGCAGATGCAGATGGGGCTTGTATGTTGGCTACTCAGAGCTTCTTCCTGTTCTCCCTGCTCAGGAGAGGTCAGATAACACTCAGGGTTTGGAGGAGGTGCTCAGTCTGGAGAGCCTCTGTGTGGTGAAGAGCTGATCTACCTTTGTGTGGCTAAACTACAGCAAAGTGTCTGTTCTTCAGCTACACATTCCACCAACTTCATTTTGGCTAAACACTTGAAATGCTTCCACCTAAGCTAGCTTATCCAGAGGCTAGCTACAAAGCTCAGGCCAATCTGTATAAAGGCAAGTTCCACCAAGAGTGTGTTGTACCTTCATTTGAGCAGAGAAAGAAGAGGGAGTAGGCACCAAGGCTGAGACCAGAATATCGGGCTCTGGGCTCTGATTCCCTCATTTGCAAAATTAGAGTGACAACATGATATAATGTAAACAAAAAGCATTCGGATTAGATCTGGGTTCTAATCCTCACTCAACCACTCACTCACTAGGTGGCCTCTGTACCTCAATTTCCTCATCTGTACGATGGGAATTATAATACCTACTATATAAGGTGGTTAGAAGAATTAAATAGATTGTGTGGAGTGACCATGCCAGGCATAGAGTAGAACTATGTCATTAGGTGACATCTTAGGAAGAGACATTACAGTCTTCTTGTTTGGGGAACTTTTAAACGGGAAGTCCAGTTTCTCAGGAGGGGAAATGCATAGACTCCATTCCATTATCACTTAGAAAAGAATGATTTAGAACTGGTATGGTGTAGGGCGCCTGGGTGCCTCAGTCAGTTAAGTGTCTGCTTTAGGCTCAGGTCACAATCCCAGGGTCCTGGGATCGAGCCCCAAATCAGGCTGCCTGAGCCTGCTTCTCCCTCTCCCTCTCCCTGTTGCTCCCCCTGCTTGTGCTCTTTCTCTGTAAAATGAATAAATAAAATCTTAAAAAAAATAAATAGTATGGAACTTTTAACTACCTAGGCAAGGTTACCTCTTGACTAAATT
Organism: Meles meles; assembly: GCF_922984935.1. Taxonomy (NCBI): domain Eukaryota; kingdom Metazoa; phylum Chordata; class Mammalia; order Carnivora; family Mustelidae; genus Meles; species Meles meles. The sequence continues at coordinate 60,018,241 of NC_060073.1, read as the reverse complement.
ATACCCTTTATCCAGTGGGAGGTAAGGGAAATCTACCTTTTCAAACTCTGTGCCATGGGCTAGGGGGAGGGGAGTATAGGTACACAGGACCCAAATTTTGCCCTCAACAAACTCAGCCCAGGAGGGAATATAAGACAATAATTTCAATGATTTCTACATGAGGCAGAAAGAAATCCTATCTATGCTGGATAAATATCGTTCTATGGGTTCTCATCTCCAAGGCAGGGCCCCAGAGGTAGGGTAATCATCCAATTTATTGTCCAAACTGGGACTGTCCAGGATACTAGGGGTAAACCAGACCCATCTAGGGTGAACTGGGACATATGTGGTCATCCCGCCCAGTGGGTCCTATAAAATTGATGGAACTAGTTTTAGGTTCTTCTGTATTAAATTGGAGAGTCATGAATATTAGCACTAGAGTGAACTGGGGGGTTTTGGTTCTTTGACCACATGAAATGCTTATTCTCTTTTTTTCCCGTTTAATCTTTATAACTCTTTTTACTTAAATTCAATTAGCCAACATATAGTTTCAGTTGTAGTGTTAAATAATTTGTCAGTTGCATATAACAACACCCAGTGCTCATCACATCACATGCCCTCCTTAAAACAACTCTTTTTAAGTGGTAGGCTTATTGTCCATATTTTTTCAGTTGAGAAAACAGATTCAAGAGCAAGTACAACCACCTGTGCCTTTGAACCCCTCTTTTCTTCCATAGCCTTGAGGTCATCAATCGATGAAAGTCTTTCTCTCTGTACTTATCCCCTTCCTTTTAGAATCTTTCCCTAATACTATAAACATGCTCAGGTCTCACATAGCTTTTAGAAAATCATCTCACCTACAGTTACTCTCTATTAACCATTCGGTGTCTATCTTTCCTTTATCAACCATTCTCTGGGAGGACCAGCAGACACTTGCTACATTCACGGCCTCCTCCTTACCTCTTGAACTCACTCGCCAACGGCTCTGCAAAAGGGAGACAGTATAGAGATTGCCTAAAGTCATATATCCTTGAGTCAGACAAACCTGCATTTCTGCCACTGACTAGCTTTGCACTCTTGAATCAAAAACTCTCCTATAACCCTTAGTTCCTGTCTGTAAGTAGAATTATAGCGCCACTGTCTGAGGACAGTTGCAAGGATTCTGGGATGAAATGCTTGTTCTTCTTAACTTCAAAAAAAAAAAATGTTCACAGCAGATTATTAAAGGTTAAAAAATACAAAATTGCAATATAGTAAGCTCTAATTTTGAAGAACAGGTATGCATAAGAGATATACATGTGCTTTGTAGGATTGTGTGTAGGATATACATAGATGCTAGTATGTATATATATTTAAGGAGAGAGAGAGAGACATATAATAAATATTAAATGTAGTTTCCTGAGTTGCTGAGCTGTTGATATCTTTTCTACTTTGTACTATTTTGTGATTTCAAATGTGTAATAACTTTTAAAAATTAAAAAAGTTCTTTGCAAAATAGTACTAAATACTCACTAGTTTATAAACATCTTCAAAATAGAGAGGTATGTTCTTCTGCTAGGAACAGCCTTTTTCTCTCACCTGCTTACCATCCCCTACCGAACTCCCAGCCTCCTTTCTTCACCTGGATAACTTCTCTTCCCTCTTCAAGACTCATCTTTTGGGATGCTCTCTTCATGCCCAAACTGAGCTAAGCTCCCCTCTGCCTTCTGTATCACCCTATTATAACTCTGACATAGCATTTATCTTAGCACTTTATATGTCTGTTTTTGTCACTTTCTTCATCATATTGAGTCAGGGACCATATCTGATTCATTTCTGTGTCTCCAAATGAATCCTAACACATAACAGATGTCAGTAAACATTTGTGAACTAACTGGCCTTGTTTTACCTCCTCTCACCCCTCACCGATGGCCCAGCACATAGTAGGTACATTATATGTTTAGTCAGCTGTGTAGATGATTGAGGGAGGGAAAGAAAACACCAAGGTGATATTGGTGACTCCTGGCATTTGTTGCTAATGGGAGGGTTTGTGTTGCTGTCCCCCCAGTCCTGGTAACCCGAGAGGATGACTTCAACAACCGACTGAACAACCGTGCCAGCTTCAAGGGCTGCACAGCCCTGCACTACGCTGTCCTTGCTGATGACTACCGCACTGTCAAGGAGCTGCTTGATGGAGGTGAGCACATGGGGGAATGCGGTTGGGGGTTGGCAGAGAAAGAGTATTTGGCAACCTCTCCACTCTGGAAAATCCATGCTTCCGCAGAGCTCTGTTCCCTTCCCAGAGCGGGAAATGCCCAGAGGGTGTCTCCACCTCATGAGAGTGTCTCTGAGATGTGTGATTTGCCTTCATGTGGCTGAAATGTGTTCTTTGCCTGTATGTGTGTCACACACCACACCATGCTGCCTGTCTGCATATGCTCTGAGTTGCTCTGAGTTTTTTTGATTGTGCCTCTCTCCAGAAGTGTCCTCTTTTCTCCCCTGTGACCTCCAGAGCAGGGCTAGTGCAACAAAGAGGGAAACCCTTCAACTCTCTACCAGTGCAGGTCTCAAAGACATTCTCCTTGATCCCATGCCCCAACCACAGTCTAAATTAGGCCCTTTCATTACTCTGGATCATGGCACACTATTCTCATAACTCTTGTCACAATCTAGAATTATTTTCATATGTTCAGTAGCCTTCTCCCTAACTTGACTCACTCCCTAAAGGTCACTGATTTGTCCCCAGCACCTAGTATAGTACTTGGCATACAGTAAGCACTCAATAAATCTTTCACTGATTGAATACCCTCCCTCTGGAGAGTGTTGGTTTAATTGGAGGGACAGTATGTGCCATCCCCCAGTTTGGGCTGGGCTCATCCTATGTTGGTCTGGTACAGAGTTACCTGCCACCCTGTCAGATACTTCCCAAGCTGTCATTTTTCCCTCCCACTTCCCCTTATCCCATTCTGGCCTCTCCTTGGGGTAGGGAGAGAAGTGTCTTACCTAGGTGTGTCATGCCCAGGCCTCTGAGTGAGTATGGCACATGACTATCTCTTTATGCCCTTGCTGCCACTTCTTGAGGGCCTAGGGACCTTCTCTTAGGCCTGGATACCAAGGGCCTCCTTGTTGGTGGTCATTCTTCATAGAGCCTGGGAGCTGGAAGCAGCCTCTGAAGTCCTCTGAGTCACCCTGATTATGTTCCCCCTCCTCCTGGCAGGAACCTTCAACAGCCGGCAGGCCAGCATTTCCTTGGACCCTAGCAAGGACTGAGGGAACCGTGTTTTTCCCCCAGGAGTCCATTCCATTTTAATTCTTCTCTAACTGGTTAAAACATCTTTTTTAAATACACTGTGATTCTGTAATTTCTGCCAACTGTCCTCTGCAGCCTAATCACTTTTTCAAAATCCAGTATTCAAAGAAAGTTTTTTCAGTCCCAGAGCCCTTCCTTCACAGCCTAACATTCCCAGATAATGTTCTAGTCCTTGTCATGTGATTGGGCTGGAGGGGTTTCTCAGTAATCCCCAAGTCCCCACACCTTCTGTCAGCCACAGCCACACTGGCTTAGAACTTAGGCCTGGCCCATACCCCCAGCCTAAGCGATCTGCCCCAGAGCATCAGAGTGTGGCTGGCTCTGGGGCATGAACACTGTGAGGTGTAGGACTTCTCATGGATGTGGTGACAGTGCCTGGGATGACTGATGCTTTCAGAACAAGAGCTCACTGCTTTCAGAAACGGAGACTTAGAAAACTTGTTTCCAAGCAAGATGCTGCTGACTGTCCTTTGGAAAGACTTCAGGCAAGACATTTGCAGCTAAGAATTGGAGCATTCACCATAGGGCTTGTTTCTGCTGAGCCTTAAAATCAGTCAGTACTCCCCAGCCATTGTCCAGTGGTTTACATTCCCTGCTTCCCGTCAGCCCCCAAACAGGGAATTCATTCTAAAGAGAGACCCTCACCCAGCCTTCCAGATCGAATACCTTTGAAATGAAGATGGCATAGGCCTTTTATGAGCCATCCCCTACCCTCACTCCCCCAGGCCAAGGATGGTCCTTTGAGCCATTCCAGGGTCATGGTTCCTGCCTGTTGGCTTGGAACAGATGCCCTTAGCCCCCAACTTTACAGTTCGCCCACCTGCCTTTTTACCCAGCATCTATTTACACCCCCTGCCTTAGTCTCCCAGCCTCAAGGGCCAAAACCATTAACCCACTTATTTCTCCTTTCCCAACCTGAACAAGTGGCCGTCACTCAGGGCCTCCAGGCCTGCCAACTTCTATCCCCCCTCACCCCCCTTGACCTCTCTTGGTCTGCCTGTGTGTGTGACCAGCCAACCGAGAGGCAAGATCCTGCTCTCTTGTCCTAGGGGCTATTGCCAGTCACATTTCCAAGGTCTTGTAACCTCAGCTGACCTCCTCCCGAGGGTTTCAGGGAAGGCAGAAGGGCCTGCCTTCCTGCCCAATGAGCTTTCTCAGCCTATATTTGCCACTGGCTTTGCTGCAGCAACTTTAGAGGGACACTCTCTGGGAGATCCAAGGCAGGCCTAGGCACAGGGGCAGACTGTGTTCACAAGGTCCACACAGAACCCTTGTCTTTGAAATCACTGAGTGTCCACAGGGCTTTATTGACCCCATATGAGAGCTGGGAGGAAGGTCCAGGCAGCTGCATCATCAGTCTATTAATGTGGGCAGTTCTCTGATCCCTTCAGAGGCAGCGTGGAGTAATAGAAAGGACACTGCAGACCTCAGAGTCAGGCCAACCTGGGTTTAAATCCTACCTCCCCCACCTACTAGCTGTTTTGCCTTGGATATGTTGCCTTAACTCTCTAGACCTCAGTTTTCTTGTCTGTCAGATAACACCTGGGAAGTATCACAGGGGTAACATGGGGACTAGTGATAATGCCTGTATATGCCCAGATATGTGGTAAGTGCACCATGATTGTATAAAGATGTCAGGCTCTCCTCCTGACAGCTATAAACCTCCTATTTCCTCCTTATGTAAAACCTGTGCTCCTGCCTAAAGACTTACTCATTCTCTTTCAGCCACAACTTCTCCATCCTCCCTAAAACAACCATCATGTTCCCTCTCTCTCATCTAGATCCCTCTCTCAGGAAGCTTTTCTTGGTGCTCTGGTCCAGTCTCATAACACCACCTCTGAGCTCTTGCATTGTTAGGCTGGGTGCTTAGCACATGTCATTTCTTCATCTTTAGGAGGTCCTATAACATAGTGGAAAGAACACAAGCTTGGGAGTATGACAGACCTGGGTTTACTTTAGTTCTGCATTATCACTGTGGGCTAGGTAGTTGTCATTTCTGAAACCATGGACTTCAGGGCATCCTAAGATGATCAGGCAAATTGACCCTGACCCTGGGAGATTCTCAGACTGGTAGAGGAGATAGATATGGAGACAGGCAGTGACAGCTGGGTGGGTTTCTGGTGGGGAACTGGACAGGGGCTCTGGGAACATAAAGGAGGAAATACCCTAGTGAGTAGCCCCAGTTATAGAAAGCCTGGGGCTAGGGGGCAGGTATGTATGTACGTGCGCGCGCTTAAACCTTATTAGGAAGAATAATGGGAGGCATAAAGAATAGCATGGAGGACTTTAGGAGAAGGCAGGGAAAAATGAAGGGGGAGAAAAGGGAGTGGGAGATGAACCATGAGAGACTATGGACTCCGGGAAGAAAACTGAGGGTTTTACAAGCGGGGGAGAATGGGGGAATGGGTGAGCCCGGTGATGGGTATTAAGGAGGGCACAGATTGCATAGAGCACTGGGTGTTATATGCAAACAGTGAATCGTGGAACACTACATCAAAAACTGATGTCCTGTATGGTGACTAACATAACACAATTAAAAAAAAAAAAGAAAAAAGGAAGGATAATGGGAGTTTGCCACACGGTTTTATGTGGTTGGGTTCTGAGTTCTGAATTCACGACGACCAGTTTTCTACTCCTGAGCTCCACACAGAAGTGGATGTCTTTGTGGTTCTCATTCTGTGACTGTGCTGCTTCTGCCTGTGTTGTTGGCTAATGAGCTAAAAAGCTCTGCCTCAGCATTTGACTGCCAAGTACAAGAGAAGATTGGAAGGAGGTAGGGTAGGAGAGATAGGATGACTGGGGAGAGGAGTAATCAGGGAGGGTAGGGAGTTGCCTCCCTTAAGCCCCTAGAGCTGTCTACCTGTGTTTCTAGGGCTCCTCAGGGGCTTTCACAGCTGTTTCCTCCCAGGGATGTGATCCCTCTGCCAGATCCATCTTCCTGAGACATACCTCTAATCTTGGCAGCCTTTCTCAACCAGGGTTCCTCCAGAGCCTTGAGCCCTAATACTGTAAGGCAGCCACTGTACACATGGAATAACTCCTCTCCCAGGCATCTAAAATGGTACAAGTTATGCACCATTCTTGGGAGAATTGAAAAAATCGTTACTCAGTTTCCTGTATGTGGTTCAGAGGAGAAGCCCAGTTGAGGAAAGCTGCAAGGCAAGAGCATGAACTATGGAGTCAGGATCTGAATGTCAGCCCTGCCACCAAATAGCCTGTGTCTTGGGCCAACTACGGAGTGCTCTGAGGTTCTCTTTCCTCACCTGGAAATGGGAGTGTGCACCTACTCGCTCATGTCAGGAGTAGGGCATGTGTAGGTTCTACAGGGGAGGCATTTTATGGATAATACTTGTTGTTATTAACTTCAAAAAACACTCAGTGCTTACTTGTTAAAAAAATAAATACAAAATAGAGGCGCCTGGCTGGCTCAGTCTGTAGAGCATGCGACTCTTGATCCTCGGGTTGGAGCCTCGTGTTGGGTGTAGAGATTACTTAAAGAAAATAAAAGTCTAAAATAAATACATACATATATACATACACACATGCACACACATATATATACAATATAAAAAGAATCCTACTCATCCTAACTTTTCAACCTGATTTTGGAGACATTCTAGTCTGACCCTCACCTAACTTTTCCCCCACTGCTACCCTAATATCCAGCTGTGCAGTAATGTCGCCCCAGAGTTCTTACCTTGGTGCCTTTACTCATGCAGGTTTTTCTCCCAGTCAGTCCACACCTTCAGTGCCACTTCCCTTCTGAACTCTTCCCTGCTCCTTGGGATTTGGGTCCAGTCCCCGCTACTAGACTGAGATAGATTGAGGGTGAAGACGGTCTGATTTGCCCCTGCCTCCTTTGTCATGGTGCATTGATAAATCTCTAAGGCCACTGTAGATTTTCCATTTGGAGATGTGGCACCATTGTTTCCTGGCCCACTCGATCTTCATGTCAGATTGTATCTGGTGTCTTAGAGCTCTACACACAAGCCACCTCTTTACAACTATCTTTGTAGTTACAGTACCACTGCCTTTTCAGTGCTTATCACCCCCAAAACTCTTGGCCTTTGTGAAACCTAACAGCACTTTCCCCAGGGCTTCCCTTAGCCACTTCTACTTACTTTCTTGGCTCTTCCTTGCCCTTCTCTCCCAAGGGCACGACTCAGTCCTCAGCGTTAACCAGCCGTCATCAAATAAGTCAGATTCCCCACCTCTCTGCCTAAGGCTAAAAGCCTTTCCAGTGCTGACATCTTCCCTTGAACAGCCTGTTAGTTTGTTTTGGGGGCTGGAAACTTAAAAGTTCCTTTCATTGTTCCACTACACTGTCCATCTGGCTGTACTGCCAGATGCCGAGGGAGTTGGCTTTGCCTCTGGCTGTCCTTTGGAAACTTCACCCTCTGATTCTTAAAAGCAGTGCAAAGAAGGGGAATGAGCACTGGACTGAAGATCAGCTGTTCTGGCCCTGCTACCAGCAAATCCTTTCTCCGTTAGGCAAATCCTTTCTTCTGTAAGCAATCCTTTCTTCTCAGTAAAATAGGGAAGTTAGAGTAGCTGATCCCATGGACCCCTTCCAGCTCCAGCATCCTGTGTAACCCCTACGCAAGTCTTTTCATTCATTTTTCAAACACTTACTGAGTACCTCTCCTGTCATAGGTCCTACCCTAGGCACCTGGGAAATAAAGACGATCCAGACATGGTCTTTGCCCTTAAGGAACTCATAGTTCAGAGAGGAAATCAGACATTTTAACAAAGAATTGCTATCAGGTATATTAATGGAGATGTATAGGAGGTGCTGAGGGATCATAGAGAAAAGACCTTTCAGTCCCAGGGGAGAGCAGGAAAAGTACGGTGTAGGGGATAGTGTCTGCACTAAGTCTTACAGGATGAATACAAGTTTACCAGGCAGATGAGGGAAAAGGCAGAGGGACCAGCATCTCCAGAGTCATGGAGTATGAAGTAGCTTACTTCAATGCATTCAATACATTGCAGGTGGTTGAGAAGAACTGGGTTTATAGGGTATGGATGCAAGGCTCAGAAGGCAAGAATGGAAAACAGGAGCCAATAATCTACCAAGCCCTGCTCAGGAAATTGGACTTTATCCTCCAGCGGGGAAAGGATTAAAATTTAGAGGAGGGAAAGATTGGATTTATGTTAATGTGAAAAATGGTTTAGGAGTTTAGGAGTTTCAGAAATTTTTATCAGTAATTGAATGGGTAAATAAATTATGAAATATTCACACAATGGAGTAATCGATTGAATGAATGACACGAATGAATCTCACAAACCTAGGATTCTGGACACAAGCCAGACATGAAAGAGTACTTACTGTATGACTGTGTTTACATACAGAGTTCAGAATAGACAAAACTAACGTGCTGTAAGAAGTCAGCATAGTGGTTACCCTCAAGTAGGCAGGTAGTGACTGGGAGGGACACCAAGGGGCTTCTGGGGTGAGTAATAGTCTGTTTCTTTATCTAGATCCTGGTTGTGCAGCTGTATCTACCTTGATGAGAATTCTTTAAGCTATGCCTATCTGTATTCTTTGTACTTTTCTGTATATGTTATACTTGAAACAAAGGTTAAGAAAATGGAAAAACATGGATAGGAAGGGGCATGGTTGGAGAAGGGGAAAATATTTCATTTAAAAGCTTTGCAATTGTCTAGGTGAGGCCTAAGCCAAGGCAATTGCAGTGGGAAGAGAGAGAAGACTGATCCCAGAAAGAGTCAGGAGTAGGATCCATAGGATCAGACCATGAGAGAGGAGGAGTCAGGATGAGGTCCAGTTTCTGGGTTGAATGACTGAGTAGATGGCATGTGCTTGGGCAGAGATAGGAAATATAGGATTGGAGGTACAGGGGCATGACCAGGGCTATTTTGAACATTTCCTCCTCTCCCACTTTTTAGATTCCATGGCCCAGTGTTCTGATGATTCCCTTGCTGCTTTTTCCCTTCTTTGCACTCATCTGACGAAACACTGACTAACCCTGGTTAAACCCAGTTTCTTTTTACTTCATGTCTGAATATTGCTGGAGAAAAAAAATCACACAACCATGCTAAGTGGACTCACTTCGCATTTACAACGGTAAATCTCACTGTCATCCACCCCACCGTACTTGTGAGTACAGTCACCATCTTATTCTAGAGCCTTTTTTATACCTTCATTTTCCTCAAACTTCAGTCCTCTTCTCCAGCTACCAAGCCAATGACCCCACCTCACGCTTTCTACAGAAAATATATTGTAGTCAGAAGGGAACTACCTCATCTTCCCACTGCTTCCACTGGCCTACCCCCATCTGTACTTGAATGCCACCCTCCTTCCTCTGCAGTTCCTAAGACCAAACCTGCATTTGAGCTCAGGCTCCTGTTTGCTCTGCTTCTCAAGGACTTTGCCATTCCAGTTATCCCTTATCTCTCCTGCATTATCTTTGTTACCCTCTCTGCTGGCTGATTCCAGTCAGCATAAAAATATGCTCTGCGGGGTGCCTGGGTGGCTCAGCGGGTTAAAGCCTCTGCCTTCAGCTCAGGTCATGATCCCAGGGTCCTGGGATCGAGCCCCGCATTGGGCTCTCTGCTTAGCTGGGAGCCTGCTTCCTCCTCTCTCTCTCTGCCTGCCTCTCTGCCTACTTGTAATCTCTATCTGTCAAATAAAAAAAAATTATAAAAAAAAATATGCTCTACAATCACCCATCTTAAACAAGAAAGCAAACTAAAACTTTCCTGGGCCGTCTATCTCCGTGCAGCTGCCACCTCATTTCTGTCCATCCCTTCATGGCAAAAGTCCTGAAAAAGAATGATCCCTATTCACTTAACCCACTCCCCCAGTTCCTGTTTTTCCCTCCTTCTCAGTGTCAAGCTGGCCAAAATAGGCATGCATCTGCTTTTCTCCCAAAATTGGCATCTGCCAGGTCTTCCACATCTCAATAAATGTTATCATCATCTACATAGTTTTCAGGCCCCAAATCCTGGCATCATCCTTGAATTCTCTTTTTTCCTTACATTCCCTGTCAAGTCCTTCAGTAAGTCCTGTCACTTGTACCTCTAAAGCACATCTTGACCCATTCCTACTTTCCCATTTCCATTAGTGCAGCTCTGGTCCCAAGGTTATGACCAGCACAGCTTCTTGGCTAGTCCCACATTTCCATGTTTGTCTTCCCAGATCCATCCTCCAAATTATAGCCAGGGAGATCTTTTTAAAACATAAATCTTAATCAGTCAGTCAGTCAATCAATCAATCTTGTCATTGTTCTGATTAAACCTTCCATTGGTATCACCCACACCAAAATGAAATCCGAACTCCTTACCAGAGCCTGTAAGGCCCCAAGGAACCCAGACCCTGCCTGCCTATGTGACCTCATCTCTAGCCACTCCCACCCTTGTTCACAGTTCTCCAGTTATATACTGGCCTACTCTTACCCCTCAGATGCACTGAACTCCTTCCCTTGGCAGGGCCTCTGTACCTACCTCTCCCAGTTATTGGGATCATTTCCCCCTTGGGAATTCAGGTCTCAACTCACATGTCCCCCTCCTCAGAGAGGCCTTCCCTGGGCACTCTAGTAAAATAGTACCCCCAGTCACTTTCTCTCATATTATCCCATTTTTCCTTCTTTCTGCCATTTATCAGTCCCTAAAATGATCATGTTTATTGGTTCATCATCTCTCTCTTCCCCACTAAAATGTAAGCCATGTCTCTTTATTTTGCAGCTATATTCATATCTCCTAGGGAAAAAAAACACTCACAGCTGGCTTATGGTAGGTGATTAATAAATAGCTGTTGACCAATCAAGGAACCTGAGGGACACTGTCGGAGAGGTGTTATAGCGGACAGTTGGCTAAGTGGGTCTGCGGCTCAAGAAGAAAAGACTGCTAAGTTGGGCATGAAAATTTCAGAGCTATTGGTTTCTTGGGGGCGGTGGAAGTCTGTGAATTGCCCATGGAGAGCTGTAGAGCTAAAGATACCCAAGGACACAACTGAAAGAACCTACATTTCAGATGTGAGCATGGGAAGAGCAAGTGCAAGAGATATAAGGAAACTGAGGGGGAAAAGGGGAACAGGAGTGGAGAATGGGTTGCTTTAAGGCAGCGCTTTGCTCAAACAATCTATAAAAGATCTGTTTCTTTTTGTTGTTGTTTGAATTAGCAATCTGTCAGAACCAATACTTTTGTAAAAAACAATAAAAATAAATTACTGGAAAAATTATATTTTAAAAAGGCATACAAAATAGAGGCCTGAATTTGTCATTAGGTTCAACAGATATAAAATTATCCTAAGTTGCTATAAAAGTTTCCAGACAATCCACTGTACTTACCTCATCAAGGACTGGTATCAGGGCTCACAGACCTGTGCCAGTACATCAACCACAGCTGAGACATCACTGCCCTGATGGTACACCTGGCCAAGAAGGGAAGACAGATGAGCAGAATATAGCCTCTGCTCTCAAATAGCTTGAAGTCCAGTGGGCTAAAACATTTGGGACACACAGTCAGACTGTGTAGCAGAGATCAGAGCACTGCCATTATGATGCAGGCACCCAGCTTGCCACCGTCTCACCTCTGTAGGACTTGTGACATCTCTGCCATCACTTTTTTTCATCTGTATGATGAAGAGATCATGTCAGATCATTGGAAGCTGAAGGTTCCTCATGTTGTTTGGATATGGAGCTAAAAACCCTGCATGCCAATAAGTGTCTGTGGGAGGGATGGGGAGTGACTGTTTATGGGTACAAGGTTTCTTTGGGGCCTGGTAAAAAGATTTTCAATTAGCAATAATTGCACCTCGGATAAACCTCATTGGCTACGATACTGCCACTGCGAAAAGCTGTTAAAAATATTTTTAAATTAGATTATGATAATGGTTGTACAACTCTGTAAGTATACTGAAAAGCATTAAATACATATTTTAATGGGTGAGCTTTATGGTATATAAGTTATATTTCAATAGAGCTATTAGAAAGAAAGAAAGAAAATCCTCCATGCCACTCAAAATCAGGAATGATTGGGGGTGCCCGGCTGGCTCAGTTGGTTAAGCATCTGCCTTCAGCTCAGGTCATGATCCCAGAGTCCTGGGATCAAGCCTGTGTTAGGCTCCCTGCTCTACCTCCCCCACCCCCCCCACCCCCCACTTCATCCCTACCCGCGAATGCTCCTGCTCTCTTTCTCTCTCTCTGTAATTTAAAAAAAAAACAAAGAACCAGAAATGATTGGCTTGTGTGCGTGAGTGGTTGCAGGCCAGAAAGCCAGGAGGACCCAATTGGCCCCATAGCTAAGGTGGTGGTTAAGAGGAGCTCCTCTGTTGTATATGAAAGTTTCCTTTCAAAGAGTACTATTCAAGGGCGCCTGGTACTATTCAAGAACCCCGCATTGGGCTCCCTGCTCTCAGGGGGCCTGCTTCTCCCTCTCCCACTCTCTCTGCTGTGTTTCCTCTCTCACTGTGTCTCTCTCTGTCAAATAAATAAATAAAATCTTTAAAAAAGAGTACTATTCAAACCATATCTGTAAAATTTTTTTTTTTAAAGATTTTATTTATTTAATTGACAGAGAGAGAGATCACAAGTAGGCAGAGAGGCAGGCAGAGAGAGAGGAGGAAGCAGGCTCCCTGCGGAGCAGAGAGCCCGATGCGGGGCTCGATCCCAGGACCCTGAGATCATGACCTGAGCCGAAGGCAGCGGCTTAATCCACTGAGCCACCCAGGTGCCCCCGTATCTGTAAAATTTTGTTTTTGTTGTAAAACTCATCTTTTCACTTATTTCCTTTTATTACTTTAACAACATTTATGGCATCTCCCTATCCTTGTGAAGCTTAGACTCTGGCAGAATATAGACATTGGGCAAATAATTACAGAATTATTACCTAATTGTCACCGAGATAAGTATTATTAAGGAAGAATAGAGGGTCCTATGAGAGCATAACAGGGACCTGATCTGGTCTGAAACAAGAGAAGTCTTCCCTGAGTAAATGTTTTGAGACCTGAAGTGTAGATCTCAGTTCATCACTTAACTTGAGACAGTCCTATGGAGAATCATCCAGAGGGACCCAGTACTCCCGTCAGGGGCATGTGGGAATGGAGGGGTTCTGTGGTGGTATAATTTCAGTCCACATGGTAAGTAAAGGCCAACAGGGGCCCTCAGTGACCCTGAGTCCTTCCTCTGCCCTTGGCCTAGTCAGCCCATCACCCAGTGCAGAATAAAGAACTGTCCTTGCTAACCCCCAGGGAAAGATATTTCTGTATCCCAGATCCTGTGGATGTAGAAGAGTCACTGCATGGTTGAGTTACAGATGAGCGCCTGGCCACCAGAGCCCAAGCTCTTCAGAGCCGCCTGCCATCCAGGCACCCGCATTTCATCAAGGCTGTAATCGGCTCCAAGCAGTCCTCGGATGAGCCTGGCTGGTATCCGGCATGACCTCATCACCGCCAACAGAGGCAGCTGGAGGCCAAGTCTCCCCTGGGTGAAGGAGAGGTCAGCCTTAGCTGGGGCAGGTCTGTTCTCTGTCCAGTGTTCTCCTCCACCTGCACTGGGCCTGGAAACAGAGCTGAGTAGAATTCAGATTTCCCGAAGCAAGGCCATCTGCCCTTTGCTGGCCCAGTCTTGCTCCTTCAGTGAATGTGCTTGTGGACAGAATGCACTTTAAGAAGGGATGTCAATATGAAGGTCAAGGGCTGCAGAATAGTAGCGAAGTTCCCATCCTAGAGTCAGACTGGGGATTTGCCGAGGACTAAGTTTCCCTACCCAAAAGGAGTTGTGCTTCTAGCATTCATGCTTTCTCTTCCTCTACACAGAGGCCTGGCAGTGTCCCAGAAGGAGCACAGCAGAGATGCTCTTTATAGGCTTATACCATAGACTCCTTCCCAAATATCGTTTTAGAAAATGAATTCTTTTAAATGTGGCAGAAGGAGCTTGCCACTTCAGGAATCCTTCAGAAACTCCCTTTGAAGTAATGAATGCTGTTTGGTTGGAAGTGCTAAGTCAGGTTTAGGGGATCTGGCACTAATTCAGCTGCTGTGCAACCTTGAGCAGACTCTCTGCCTCACTGAGCCTCTAATGATCTAAAACTAGATCATTGGATTTCAATCTCAAAGCTTCCTTCTGTTTTCATATTTTGTGATTTTCAATGAATGCCTTCTGATTGATCTAATTGCAAATCTAAGAATTAATCTAATACTTAATTCAGCAACTATTAAATATTTTCCTGCAGCTCACCGCCAGTATCCCTTTTCTAGGTTCCTCTGAACCCATGCTCTTAAAGTGTCCTGAATAATTTCTTTCTTAAACTTACCACAACATGTAGTCATACAGTTATTTGATCACTAGATCTCTCCTTTGTTATATTAATGTGTTTCCTGAAGGTGGAGGATCTGGATCTGCAGTGTTTATATTCCCAGCATCCTGCAGTATCCTTAGCATATGACGGGTACTCAGTAAACATTTGTTGAATAAATGTATTTATAATGGGCACTGGACATTACAGGAAATAAAAAAGAGAAAGAGGCAGGCACTTCCTCCAGACTGCACCCGAGTTTGGTGCAAAGGCTCATAAACAAAGCGCACTGAGAACAGTGCAGGACAGTTCAGGACTCTGAAATAAACTTACACCAAGGGCAGAATAAACGCATGTAATGCATGAGAAGGGGAAGATCAGTGTTGGTGTTATAGAAGCTTCGTGGAGGAGGGGGACTAGAGGCTGTTCCTGTAGGACAGGTAGAGTTCAAACAAGTAGAGGGAAGGAGGAAAGCTTTTCAGGTTCGTCAGTAACAGAAATAAGATTTGCATGTTAGAGAGGAGGAAGAAGCGGGCCCCCTGCTGGATTATGGGTAGGGAGTGTGAAGAGCCTTGGGGATGAGCTGACTTATACTCCACTTTGAGATCAATAGAGCTCCTGAGATGACTGTCGTTTGTTTAGTGACTAGTGATTTTTACTTTCAAAATTTTATTTTTTAAAATGTATTTTAGAGAGTGCGAGCACGCGCACTTGAGGGTGGAGGGAGGAGTGGAGGGAGAAGGAGAGGGGGAAGCAGACTTCTGCTGAACACAGAACCTGACAGACTCGGGGCTCAGTCTTACACCCTGAGATCATGACCCAAGCTGGAACCAAGAGTCAGACACTCAACTAACTGAACCACCCAGGTGCCCCAACAGTGATTTTTACTTTAAAAAATGTACAAGGTAGGGGCACCTGGGTGGCTCAGTGGATTAAGCTGCTGCTTTCGGCTCAGGTCATGATCTCAGGGTCCTGGGATCGAGCCCTGCATCAGGCTCTCTGCTCCGCAGGGGGCCTGCTTCCTCCTCTCTCTCTGCCTGCCTCTCTGCCTACTTGTGATCTCTCTCTCTGTCAATTAAATAAATAAAATCTTAAAAAAAAAAAACCCTGTGTTTAAAAAAAAAAAATGTACAAGGTAAAAATATCAAGCAGTACCAGAATATATATAGTGAAAAAGAAGTCTCCCTTCCACAATGTCCCTGGTCCTCCTCCTCAGAAGCAACCACTGTAACTTTTCTTACGTATCCTTCCTATTGCTGCTGTAAACAAGTTAGCAGAAACTTAGTGGCTTAAAACAACTCAAGTTTATTATCTTAAAATTCTGGAAGTGAGTCTAGAATGGATCTCAATGGACTAAAAGCAAGGTGTCAGGAGTACATTACTTTTTGGAGACACAGAGAGAATCTGTTTTCTTGTCTTTCTAGTTTCTAGAGGCTGCCCACATTCCTAGTCCCCTCATGTCTTCAAGCTGGCGGTGGTCAGTTGGTCTTTCTCCTTTTTCATTCTGACATTGAGTCTTCTGCCTTCCTTTTTCACTTTTAAGGACCCTTATGATTACATTGTGCCCACCTGAATAATCCAGGGTAATCTTCCCTTCTCAGAGTCAGCTGATTAGCAATCTTAATTCTATCTACAACCTTAATTCCCCTTTGCCAAGTGATTTAGCACAATCACAGGCTCTAAGGATTAGAATGTGGATATCATGGCGGGGGGCATTATTCTGCCTACTAGACTTTCAGAGGTATTTTATGTTTTTATTTTTCTTCCTGTTTTGAATAGTTAATACTAGTACACAGTACAAAATTCAAAAGTTTTCAGTTAACGATCTTACTCCCACCCCATCACAAACCCAAGTGGTTTCTCCACTGTATTTTTATGACTTTTTAAAAAGATTTTATTTATTTATTTGTCGGGGGGTTGCATACATGTAAGCACAAGCAGGGGGAGTGGCAGGCAGAGGGAGAAGCAGTCTCCCGGCTGAGCAAGGAACCCGACACGGGACTCAGTGCCAGGACCCTGGGATCATGACCTGAGCTGAAGGCAGACATTTAACCCACTGAGGCACCTAGGTGTCCCTCTTTATTACTTTTTCCATTGAAATTAATAAGCAGTCTGTGGGGAGACAGTTTTAAGACTATGCAGCTATCCTGCTCCTCATCAAAATTTCCCTCTGGACTTAGCATCAATTGATTCTTTTTTTTTTTTTTTTTTCCCATTGATGAATGGGAAATCTTTCCTGAACCAGTCTTTTATACAGTGGTTGCAAAATGAATATTTTACAACTTTCCCAACTCCAGCACTTACTCCACATTGACCACTCAGCACCTGTCATCCTGTGGTAAACAAGAATCCTTTCTCCCACATTTATTTATCTGTTGTGAAAATGTGCTCATGGCTACTATTGCTTTAATTGTTCTGTAACTCATTACTGTTCTTTGTTATGTTGTGCTAAAATGCTAAAACTGTCTCAAATTTGGCCAATGTGGCGTACCCCCAATTTTTTTTTTTTTTTTAGCATTTCCATATTTCCTGGCAGAACAAGATGTTCCCCTCTTGTGTCCACCTTGCTGCTGCCCTGGAATCAGCCATTTCTCTCAGGAGCCCTAAGACTTTTTAATGAGCAATTGTATTAGATACTGAAACCTGAGTACCACATTTGCTTATTACCCTTTCTGTTGACAGGACCAGGAACTATATATGGTTATATACACATGTGCATACATGTATGTGCATATACATATTTATACACATATGCATATTGCGTGTACATATTTTTGAAATCCTGAATACCACTACCTCCCATTCCAGTCCATCCCCACTGGGTTCTTCTTTGTCTTCACACATTTTCTTCTTTATATGCCACTTCTTCTGTAGGGAGAATGCTGGCTCCAAACAGCACTGATACATTTGCTCATTTTCTTACTCCTGTAATAAATCTAAGAAGGCTTCATCCTTGCCTCACCTGTTCCACTCTAGAAAACAGACCTACTAAATGGAGTTCAGATCAGGGTTTGTTTGCAGTTCTCATGCCTACTCCATCCAAGGCTAAGAGTATAGAGTCAAATGCTAGCTTTGTAAGTTACTTGAGTGGTATTTTTTCCCCTTCATTGTGAGTGTTAATCATTTGAAATACAGTTAGGTTAATTTTTCAATTCACTTCTAGTTTTCAGGCTTTTCTCCCTTACCTGTTTTTTTTTTTTTAAGATTTTATTTATTTATTTGACAGAGAGAGAGCACAAGTAGACAGAGAGGCAGGCAGAGAGAGAGAGGAAAGCAGGCTTGCCGCTGAGCAGAGAGCCTGATGCGGGACTCGATCCCAGGACCCTGAGATCATGACCTGAGCCGAAGGCAGCGGCTTAACACACTGAGCCACCCAGGCGCCCTCCCTTACCTGTTTTTGTTTTGATTTTGTTGTTTGAACTGTATAGAAAGATATATTCAGAAAAGTAAAACTCTTTCCTGTATCCCTTTCTACCCTTTTTCTGCTCCCCTCAGTGAGCCCTGACCCCATGTTTCTTTGTATAAGCAAATTATATGTATTTTTAAATTTACCCTTTTTTCCTACATAAGAGGTAGCACACAATATATGCTCTTCTGCAGTCTGCTTTTTTTACCTAATCATATTTCCTGGAAATCACACGATAGCGGTTCACAGAGATCTTCCTCATTCTTTTTTATAGCTGCATAGTATTCCACTGTGTGTTTGTATTGTATTTCCTATGCTTAGACATTGAGTTTTCCAGTATTTTTTAGTTACCCATAATGCTACAGTGAATAACCTCTTACATGTATATTTGGGATTATTGGAGGTGTGTCTTTATAGTTAAGTCCTAGAAGTGGTATTGCTGGGTCAAGGGGTAGATACATATGTCCTTTAGTTAGATATTGTGAATTTCTCCTCCACAGAAGTTGTACCATTTTTGCATTCGCACTAGCAATGTTATATGAAAGTGCCTGTTTTTCTCACCTCTCCCAACAGAGTGTATTGTCAGGCTTTTAGATTTTTGCCAATCTGGTAGGTGAGAGATCGTATCTTAGCATAGTTTTAGTTTGATTCTCCTGTTATGGTTAAAGTTAAGAGCCATTTTGTATCTCCTGTGAATTGTCTTTTCATGTCTTTTGCCTGTTTTTCTATAGGACTTTTGGTCTTTTTCTTTTTCTTGATTTTTGAAATTTCTTTGTATGTTAAGGATGCAGCCTTTTATCTGTGATCTATATAGCAAATATTTTCCCCCACCTTGGACTGATATGTTTTTAACACTTCCCATATAATTTTGATACACAGCCAGGATTGCAAACCACTGGGGTAGTTTAAACTGTGCCAAATGGAACAGTTTCTTAAAGGAGAGTACATACAGAGAAAGGATCATGAGCTGAGGACTCAGCCTTGGATGTTACCCATAACCTGAGACAGAAGATTGAACAGGAACCTGCATAGGAGATAAAGTCATGGATATTAGTTATCATGAAAATCAAAATGGAAAAGAATCTAAAGGAGGAAGGATTGGTCAGCAGCACTGATTACTGTAGCCATGAGGAAGAAGAAAGAGTTTTTGGGTATGCTAATGAGGTCCATACCTCTGCCTTCCAACACTGTTTCATCTTCGCTTGTTCAGGCTGAGAGAAGACTCTCCTGATCTCTTTGATTTCGTCAGCAGTATTTCCAGGGACTGGGCTATAGGAGGTCTCACCTAACAAATAGAAATTGAAGGAACATAGCCCAACTGCATCATAACTGAAGCATAATTACTCAGTCAGTAAATATTTATTAAGCTTTTACTGTGTGCCAGCTACTGTTCTAGCCACAGACTGTCACAAGACCTCATTTTAAATGTGTGTTTCTCTCGCACCACTTTCTGAAAACTTTCTTTTTCCAAGTCCATCCATCTGGTTGTCATGCAGCCTCAACTGAGACAAACTTAGTAAAGTCCTTAGAATTAATTAGAGAAAAATCCTTTTGAGGGGAATGGAATCATTAGCACCAGTTAGAAGCTCTGAGTCAAAAATGGTCCTCTTGGTGTAGCCTGCAAGTCTATTCCCTGCCCTCTCCTTCCTCCTAATCTTCCCACTGCCCTTCCACTTTTATTTTTGGTGACTGTTGCCTAGTGACCAGAGTTGGCCAGAAAGGAAGGAGCATAAACTGAGAGAGTCCTTGTTGGCAGTGGCTTCTGGTTTTTTTAAAAAAAAAAGCCACAGTTTTATGAGGGAGATGAGTAATTCCTTCAGCCTTGATGGGGGGTTGAAAAGCAGACATCAGCAGATGAATGGTTCCTGCACCCAGGACTGGAGCCTGTAGCATTTAATATCATAAAGATACCCAACTCCACACTCCTGATTCTCTCCCTACTAGGAAGTTTAATTAGCAAAAATATTTCATTGGTTCCTGTTTTTGCAAGTGTTCTCGAAGCTGCCTGTAAAGAAGGCCTCCTGCTTTCCTGAAGATCAGAGTAAAAGTTTGTCTATTTTAGTATACAGTTGGCCCTTGAACAATGCAGTGGTTAGGGGTGCTATGCAGGCAAAAATCTGCTTGTAACTTTCAACTCCCCCGAGATTCAATGATTAATAGCCTGCTGTAGATCAGAAAAGTCTGACCAATAATATAAATGGTTGATTAACATACATTTTGTGTATTATAGGTATCATATACCATATTCTTGCAATAGTGTAAGCTAGAGCAAAGTTGTCATTTAAAAAATCGTACGGAGGAGAAAATAGATGTATAGTACTGTTTATCAAAATAAATCCATGTGTAAGTGACCTGCACAGCTCAAATCTGTGTTGTTCACTGGTCACCTGGGCTTCATTGCAGTAAGTCTGGCTCAACCACCACTTTAATGTACTGATTGCTCTCATGCAAGCAGAAGGCTTTATTTAGCTTTGGGAATAAAAGAGATGTAAGCCATCTCTTGATAAACCCTCTTCTCTGCTGTGGACATTAGGCTGGGATTGGTCAGCAGAAGCTTAAACATCTGGTCAGGTCAGTCCTTTGGGGTGGTTGATGTTTTATAGACAACCCATCAAGATTGATTGGCCTCATAACTGAATTAGCCAGATGTGTGGGCATTGTGTGCCCTCTCCTCAGCCTCCCTTCAATGTTGTTAGACAGAAGCAGACATGCGATTAGCATGTTTGAAGATGATGTGTTTTTAGTGCGTGAACAAAAGCTGCTGCCTTCTGCAGAGACTGTGGCTCTGCCCCAAACGTCAACAGTATAATTGTGACTGCTAAATTCAGCCCAGACCCCAGGCTTGGCTGCCTTGGTCTCAGCTGTCATTTGTGAGTGGGGATGGGGGGAATGCAGAAGCCCAGGGACCCAGGCTCTTATTATGTGCACTTTGAACTCTGCTTTATCCCAAGTCATTCCCTTCCATGACAGTTGCTCCCAGCTGCTTTCTGGGCACAGAGCCTGATGCCACTTCTGAGGGTAGTCTGTGCTGGATTGTGGGGAGAGAGGGAAATGGGCTGGTTTCCTGAGAGTCCACAACTCCAGGAAACTTGCCCAAAGTGAAAATGAGCCGAGAATCCCTGTACTGCCAGTGCTTATGCTGCATGCTATTCGGAAATATCTCTCATTAGGTTGCATTTAACAGAAATCCTTGGCAGGAATAAGGCAAACCCTATTTCCCACCTAACTCTATATATGAATTATGTTTGAACACTTATTTCCATGCTATTGCACCACCTCTTTTCTAACCAGACTAGCCTACATATTTGCCTTACAACAGGCCAGGCATTTTCATGTCTCCAATACCTCTGCTGATGCTTAATATTCTGTAGACTCTCATATTCAGTATATCTAAACCCAACCTTCCACAGACTCCCCCATATTCATTATTTGGTGACTGGAAGCATCAATTACTGGTCACCAAACAAGAAAGTATTGTAAGTAAGTCTGATGACTTCACTCTCACTTTTCATCAAGCATGTCTGTCTTAGAATTTTCTCTCCCTTTTGTCTGCTAAAGAGATCGGGTGGGGGGCTTCGCATTCAGTATGCGATCTCTGCAATAGACCATTGGTGAGATGCATTGTAGGAAGGAATGCCTAATAATGGTAATTGTACTAAAAGTAGCAATAGCTATCATTTATTGAGTCCTTACTGTGTACTAAGTTCTATACTATGGCTTTTTTCCTCTCTTAATAATTAAAATAACTGTGAATTTGATACTCTTATTATCTACATATTCCAAATATATAAACAGTGGCACTGTTAAGTAACTTGGCCAAGTTCCACCACTCACTAGCAAATAGCACAGCCATTGTGGTCTATCTGTACTTATGATCTCATGAGCAGAATTACCAATCTATATCCCCAGAGCCTCTACTGGGTCTGGCATAAAATAGGTACTCTGGAATGTTGGTTGGTTGATTGAATGAATGAATGAACGAATCCATGTTCTTCCCATTGAACTTGCTTTCAGGCTTAAAGGGGGACTGGCTGAGCATTTGTAGCTTATGCCAAGAAGTATGGATTTTGTCTCCTCTCCTAATACCCAGCTGTACACAGACATGTTCCCTCCCACTCAGTAACAAACTGCCTGGAACTCTTTCCTGGCTCATATTTACAAGAGAATGTGATAAATTCTGTATTGATCCCTCCTGTTCCACTGTAAATTTTGCAAAAGATGATTAAATAGAGCAATAGAGTCTGCAGGCATTGTGGCTCAATATGTTGTGGAGTGGCGTATCGACCTCCTCCATCCAAAGGCAGCCAGCGCCTATCCCTGCTGCCCCAGACCAGTAATTAAAATCCTGTGAGACTGGGATTTAAAATCCAATCATATCCCTGAATCAAGCCTTCTAGCCTCCCCATGTGACGAGTGCAATAAGGTAACGGCAGGAGCATGTTTATGTCTGTGCTGAAGCAGTCCCCGTAGGGTGGGTAAGAAATGGAGAGTTGGGTAGCCCTGCTGGCTAAATCACTTCACCCTGACATCACAGCCACTTGTAAGACAATGTGTAGGTACATAAACAAGTCCCCGCCAAAGATCAGATCTTAGGCTCTAAGAGCAAAATATCATGCACAGAATTCACGAATTGTGTTTTCAGTGTACACTTCTGTTCCCACAGTTGGTTTAAGCAAGTGATTTGGCTTGTTTAAGCTATGGCCTTTATTTTTTTTTTAATATTTTATTTATTTATTTGACAGAGAGAGGTCACAAGTAGGCAGAGAGGCAGGCAGAGAGAGAGGGAGAAACAGGCTCCCCACTGAGCAGAGAGCCCGATGTGGGGCTCGATCCCAGAACCCTGAGATCATGACCTGAGCCGAAGGCAGAGGCTTAAACCACTGAGCCACTCAGGCGCCACTAAGCTATGGCCTTTAGTAATCAAATATGTGTTTGGATTTCTATGGGATCTCTTTGGTTTAATCTAAGCTGAAGCCAACCTTCTCTGTGCTGAGGCCTGGAATTGAGGCACAAGATACTCTTGAAATAAACTTATCCATCTTCTTCCAGCAAGACTAGGAACTCTTTAAGAGCTGGGACAGTGTTTTCTTTTTTTCTTTCTTTTTTATTTTTATTTTTTTGAAGATTTTATTTATTTATTTGACCCGGGAGTAGGGGGAGTCACAATGAGGCAGAGAGACAGACAAAGAGAGAGGGGGAAGCAGGCTCCCTGCAGAGCAGAGAGCCTGACTTGGGGCTCAATCCCAGGCCCCTGAGATCATGACCTGAGCCGAAGGCTGAGGCTTAAGCCACTGAGCCACCCAGGCGCCCCAGGACAGTTTTTTCTTATTCACCTTTGAATTCCTAGCACTTAGCTTGATGCCAGATACATAAAAGGTTCTCAAAAAGTATCTCTGAATGAACAAACACAAATTAACAATTAGTTTTGGGGGAAAAAACTCCATAAGCTGAGGTATAAGTAGTAGATCTACCAGATGGTCATCCACTCAGTGCTTGAACATTTCTAGTGCTGGGGAACTCATTTGTTCCTGAGGCTGCTCAGAATCTATCTTTGGATGATGATTAGAAATTTCTTATATTCAACCAGAATCTGCTTCCAAGGGCCTTAACTTTACTGCGGGGCTTATGTAGAATGAATCTAATCCTTGTTCCACTGCTGGCCCTTCCAATACCTGAAGATGCAGGCATTGTTCTTCTGAGCTATCTTTTCTACAGCCTGCACCTCCTCCAGTTCCTTAACCCATTATTCTCATGTGGCTTCCCAACCTTTTTCTACCTTTTTTAAGGCTTATTTTTTTTTAGTAATTTCTACCCCCATCGTAAGGCTTGAACTCAGAACCCAGAGATCAAGAGTCACGTGCTCTTCCAGTTGAGCCAGCCAGACACCCAACCCTTTCCTATTTTGATCACACTTCCCAAACCATCTCTACTTTGTTCCTCTTCTAACACCCGTGACTTCCCATTTATTTCCATTACTTTTCATCTCATTCATTTTAGCTCTTAATGTCAGCCTTCCACCAGGTGTATCTGGCTCTTCTCACCTTAATCTGATGGCTACAGGTTTGATGAACAGACCATCCTGTGATATTTTTGTCAAGGATAAACATACTAAACAGGATCAGCCCTATTTGCTGCCACTCAGAACTTCCTTCCAGGTCATCTATGATCATTCCCCTTGGGTCTGGTTAGTCCACCAGTCACTACTAACCTTCCACACTGTACTGGCACCCAGCCCACAATTCTCCATTATGTCCTCAGGTTATCCTGAGATACCCCATCAAATGTCTAATGAAGTCCACATTTGCCCTGACTGCATCTATTGAGCACAGATAATCCCAATGAAGAAAGGAACTGAGGTTAGTCTGGCATGACTTGGGTTTCTGTGACCCCATCCTCATTGTCTGGCGATCATCACCATTTCCTTTTCTAGGCAGTCAAGGGCATCCCTTTAGTGATACATCTGATTCTGGAGATGAGACGTATGTGTATAAAAAGTATGTGATCAGTTAGGTATTTTAGGGGTTCAAAGGAGGAAGCGGTGCACGTAGGCTAGAGTGGTCTGGGAAAGTTTCTAGCCAGGGGAAATGGAGCTGGGCTTCACAGAATAGAGGGTCTGAGTGGTGGGCAAAGGGGAGTTTGCCACCACTGAAGAGAATAGTGACACCTCTGTGTGGTGTAGTCCTTCTGGTCACTTGGAATTGAAATTCTGGGGGTGGGGCCCAGAACTGTGGGCAGGTGGAAAGAGCCCTGGACTGGAAGGCTCCAACCTTCCCTTCTCCAGACTTCTCCAGTGTTTTTTTCCTTAGTGCTGACTCAGTGTAACAACTCTGCTCTTCCCCAGCTGGTACTGTGCTTTCCTGTCTCTCCAGCTACACAGTATGTAGCTCTCTCATAGTGAGGGGAGGGGAGTTGTCATCCTCACCCCCTTGTCCGCCTTCACCACACTGCATTGTCACTGTTTCCGTTCCTGTCTGTCTCCCATCAGTCTGGGTTCTGCCCAAAGGCAAGAACCGGTCTGACCCTACTGTGTACCCAGCACTTGGCCTAGTGCCAGTTCTCAGTGGGTTTTAAAGGAATGGCTGGGTCCGGTCATGAGGCAGTAGCTCTCTGTTCCATGAACTTTAGATATCCCCCTCTCTGCAGGCAAGGGGTCCCAACTGACTGTGTCTGTTGGAGAGTTAGGAGTTGCAGATGATCTTCTAGGATGTCAGTTAATGTGGGTCACTATTCACCTGGTCTCCAGTTGGGGAAGCCCCAAATGAAAGGAAAAGGAACCCCATCTTGTACCCTGCAAAGCTGTCGATCTCAAACCTACCTCTAGAAATCTCCTGTATCTTGGTTTTGGAGCATCTCGGCACACTGGAAGGGAAGAAGAGAGATGATTTTTTTTCCTGTTTTTGAGTCATCAGGTCTTTGGAAGATAGCACTATGTGGTGGAAAACAAGACCTGACTTCTTTAAAAAACAACAACAAAAAAACTGATTATGTAAAATTGTGTACAAAAG
Source organism: Meles meles (assembly GCF_922984935.1). Classification (NCBI taxonomy): domain Eukaryota; kingdom Metazoa; phylum Chordata; class Mammalia; order Carnivora; family Mustelidae; genus Meles; species Meles meles. The sequence goes on along the minus strand of NC_060073.1, from coordinate 59,992,809 downwards.
AAAGAATAGTGTAATAAATCTGTGCTTTAAATTCCAGCTCTACTGTTTGTCTGCTGAGTGACCATGGGCAAATTATTTCAGCTCTCTGAGCCTGTTTTCTCTGAGTCTTTGTATGATGAATAATTCAGACGCTATGTACAAAGGCCTTATACCCAGCAAATGTTAGCTTACCTCTTTTCATCTTGCTCTTCTGCCAGACTCCATTAAATTGCCTGGAAAATGGGGAAAATAATACCTCTTCTGCTTTCTTCAAATTGTTAAGAATGAAATACATGGAAGGAGTCAGCACAGGGTATGGCATGTAGTGAGTGCTGGTAAAGCTTGTTGGTCACAAGGGAGGTGGATCTAGAGGTGCACAGGTATGTGTGTGTATATATCTTGAGAGTGCTTACTGGTATGATTTATGGAAACAGCTCAGGACAAGATGTCAGGGGACTGGGGCTCTTCCTGGTTCTACTCAACCTTCTGACAGCATTCGGGACAGATCTCTTCTCTCTCTGACCTGAGGGGCTACAGGCATACTAAGTGTGAGGACTAAATGGGGATGGGCCCCTAGGAAAGGGAGGGTGTTGGAAAGACAACAGGATCCCATGGACAGACAAGAGAGCACTGAGAGCTGGAGGGTGGTAGAGGCTTCCCAGAGGGAGGGACCTTGAAGAAGGGGTAGTCAGGGAAATAAGGAGCAGGGTTCCAAGTGTGAAGAGTGGCCCAAACAACAGGGTGGAGACAGGGAAGACTTGTGGTTTCTCTGACGTGGTCATTCTGTCTTTTTAGGAATGCTTCCATGGTGGGGAAGTCTCATCCAGAAAGAGTAGATCCTTCCACACTGACAAACATCTCTGATTATAGGGGAATTTTCCCTTATATTCAACAAAAAACCTCTAATTGGGGGTAAACAAACTGTTGAAATAGTGAAAATCAAGATGAAGATGGTAAAGGAGCTAGCAGTAAAAATGGAAGGAAGAGTGAATATAAACATTACAAAGAACACTGTACCGTCTTTTTTTCCCCCAATCATTTTCAAGCTTTTTGTTTTACTTGGTCCAAACAAAATCCCTAAAGATAGGCAAGGCAGCAGTTGTTACCACCAGAGAAGTGAAGAAAGTGTCCTGGATCACACAGCAGGGAAGTGGTAGCCCCCACCCATGCAAGCTCCGCCACCACCCCCCCATCACCGCCCCACCTCTTGCTCTTTTAGAGAGCTGGGAGCCAGCTACATGCAGGAGAAGAGGTGAGTCAGGGAAACTCATTGGTGGATGAGTTGGATCCTGGATCACTAGAAGGCCAGAATGGCTGATAGAACCGCAGGGGCAGGGGGGCAGTGGGGAGTGTGTGAGTATGTCAATGTTATTAATAATACGGCCTAACACATTTGTACACTGTTGTGTTTTTTTAAAGCCTTCTTATACTAACATTATCTTCTTTGATATTCACAGAAGCAGGCAGAGGGCCAGAACAAGTATTGACAGGGGTAGAGGGAGTAACAAGCCCCCTCCCCCACCCTAATTTCAGCCCTTTCCCAAGGAAGGGCAGGTGAGCCAATCTGTCCTACCTCTTCCTCCCCACTTCCCCCCACAGAGCCTAGAGGGTGTTATGCCTGACCTGACCTAATTTTCCAAGGAGATGTCTTGGGACTAGGAAAGAGACTAGGAGCTTTGACCTACAGGAGTCACTGACAATCATACACTTGCTGTCAGAGGGCTCTTCTGAGGCCGGAAGAGCAGCCATGTTTTGTGTGACCTCAGAAGATAGTCCCTGGAAAGAAATCCATTCATTTGGTTAATCTTAGTGAAACCTGTTCTGTGCCAGGCCCTGTGCTGCGTAGCAAGGATACAGCCGTGGATCAGACATGATCCCTGACTTCAAAGAGCTCTCAGTGACAGACTGTTTCCATGCAGAATGATCAGTAAGGTGGAAGCAGAAGGACCCGTGGGAACACAAATGGTGATTCCAAACCTGGGATGGGAGGGAAACCAGGAAGGTTTCTTGGAGAAGCCTGAACCAAGTCTTTAAATATGAAAAGTGTTTGCTGGAAGACCAAGGTGGGAGTGGGTTTGGAGGGAGAAGTTGGAGCTCATATGAAACTGAGTTCTGTCCTCGGTTTAGTGGGGGAACCCCTTAGAACCATGAGCTCCGGGCTAGGTTCTGGGCACAGTCAGGCAAGCCAGGGTGAGACCACCTGTTTCTGATATAGTGGAGGGGAATCTTTTCTTAGGGACTTGGAAGAGCTCACCAGTAAGGTGTTTTTCCACTCAGAAAATCTATGATTGTGTCAAACCAAAGACAGGCACTATGCCAGAGAAGAGCAGGGGGTTCCCTCAGTCCCAGTGGGCCAGACTTCTGTCCTACCAACACCATTTCCACTGCTTTACATGGTAAGACCCAAGCCAGCACTGGTACCAGCCAGGACCAGCCCATACCACCCCCCCCCACACACACACACCTTACTTTGCTGACCCAAGCCCTATTGACAGATCCCCCAGAATCTGAAGGAATTCAAGACAAATGGTTAAGAGGATGGAGTTAATAAAATTTGAAAAATTGAGGCCTGTCACTCCACTAAACTTTTTTCAATACCACTGACAGAAACATATTTCCCCAATGAGTGACCTTCCACAGCTGTAGCGGGCAGGCACAGCCGCAGCAGTGCTGCCAGGAAGCCAGTCTGCTATTTATCAAATATTATAAGCTGGGACACACTAATCTGGAGCAGGGAGAGGAGAGGAGGGGTCCTGCTCTATACTGCCTGGGGTGCTCCAGGTGTTGGCCCCAGCCCCAGACAGCCAGTGGGAGGTGACGGATGGCCTGCGATTAGCACTCCCTACCTCCATTCGGCCCTCTCACTTGATCCCAGAGGCCTGACCCTCTAGACCAGCTGCTCGGCCCGGAGGGGCCCTGGGTGGGAGACAAGGGGAGGTCAGGCAAGGGCACGGGCCATCCTGATGCCCCCGGAGAGGGCAGACGAGTGACACCCAGTGTGGTTATTTATTGGAGTATAATGGTTTGTGGCCATTGGTCGTGGAGGTGAAATCGATCAGTTGTAAAAGTCAGGTTCTATCAATTATTACAGCAATTAGTCAAGTCAGAGCATCAGAGCAAGGGTGTGGGGGGCTGGGGGACTAATATTAGATGTACATTTTCCATGGTGCCCCCACTTCAGCCTTCTTAAAGTGGGAGCAGAGTGCTGCCCTGAGGCTCCAGAACCTTGGAGAAACCAGCTGGCTTCCACCCTCAGGAGTGGCTGGGTGGGGACTGACTGAGAGCCTCCTGAGCTAGAGCTTGGCCCAGTACTGTTTTAAAAGCTGTCCCTGTGCTCACTGGCCCAGGTGCAGAGATGTCCTACCTGTCCCCATCCTATCCTTTATGAGAAGTGACACGACTCCTACTAGAAATTACTCAGTGGCCAGTGTTTATGGCACACATTTTTCATTCTGTAAGCAAATATAGATCACTGACAACACTTGTTTGACGCAGCTAACCTCACCCTCTGTTCTTTCTCCCACTGTCTTCCTCTCCCACTTTTCCTTCCTCGGCTTCCTCCCCTTCTCTTTCATTTCTCTTCCCTTCGCTCCTCTTGTCTTTCCCTTCTATAGGTCTCTCCTTATAGATTCCCCTTTTACTCCAGCCCTTATCTAGTGACTGAGTTTCCCTCAAGGCTACCTAAAATGGGGGCCTTTCCCCTGCTGAATTGTAGCTCCCTTTTGGCCCTAGCCATGACCTAGGAACTTGGGGGGATGCCATCTGCCACTGGCCCTCAGCCTTGTAGAGCCCCTCAGTGTTGAGCACCAGGGGGATGCTGGGATGGGCTGATAAGGCAGACTAGGTGAACAAGCCCCTTAGTACTCCATTCCTTTCCGGGCCCTCCCAGTACTGTCCTTCCTTCAGTGCACACTGACATTCAGCCTGAGTTGTGGTGGTTTGGTCATCTCTCATCCCTATTAGTTTCTGGAAAGCTGGGATTGTGCCTTCATGCACACTGTAGGTAGCATCTAATCTTTTTAAAGACAGGAAGAGGAGTCTGCACAAGAGATAGCCACAGAGGTGTGAGGAAAATCTGAAAAAAAAAAAAAAAAAAAAAAAAAAAAAAAAAAAAATGGTTTTATAGAAATCAAAGGAGAGTGGCCAAGGTATCAGTTGCTTCAAAGTGGTCAGGAAATAACAACAGAGAAGACTGTTCCTTGGCTTTGCCAGTCTCCCATCATCCTGCATCCAGAGCCCTGCAAATACAAAGCCCCCAGTCACTACCAATAGAACTGAAAGAAGGAGGCTCCAGTGGAGCCCCTAAGGACTTGGCTACTAGTTAGGAAGAGCACAGACACCCTCCTTATAGGGAGGTACCACTTGGTCCTGTAAGCACTGAAAAGCCGGGGAAGGGTATTTCAGCAGGGCTGTGTCAGAGCCGCCCCGTGGGAGTGTGGAGAATTGGAGTTGAGAAAACCTGGCAATGAGTTGGACTCCTGGTCCAAGCAAATAATCAGCTTTGTGACCTTGGGCTAGTTGGTTCACTTTTCTGGGCCCCAGTTCTCATGTCTGTAGCATGGGGATTTTAATTTCTCCCTCTCAGCAGTGGTTGCAAGGGTTAAGTGATTCAGTGTACATGAAGTGCAGACTCAGTGTCCAGCACATAGTGCTCAGCAAATATCCGCAGCCCCCGTGACCACCACTCCTAGATTTATAGCCAAGAGACACGCAAAGACTTGTACGCATATGTTCATAGCAGCATTGTTTACAATAGCCTAAGGGAGAAACAACCCAAATATCCATCAACTGATGCATGGCTAAGCAAAATGTGGCCTATCCACAGAATGGAGCTTTATGCATCCATGAAAAGGAATGCTGCATTCCTGCTTTCATGTTGCAGCATGAATGACAGCTACTACAACATCAATGAACCATGAGAACATGCTGACTGAAAGAAGCCAGACAGAAAAGGCCATATTTTGTATGTTTCCTTTTATATGAAATGTCAAGTATAGACAGATCTATAGAAACAGAAAGTAGACTAATGGTTGTTGGGTTTAGGGGGAATAGAGGGTATCTGATAATGGTTATGGGGTTTCTTGTCAAGATTATGAAAATGATCTAGAATCAGTTGTATCTATGTATAATCGGTTGTGTGTATCTAGAGTGTTTGTACAACCCTGTAAGTATATTTAAAACCAGTGAATTTTATACTTTAAAAGGTTTAATTTTATGGTATGTGAATTATATCTCAATAAAAAAGAACATAAATATTTCAAATTGCTGTTAGAAAATAGGATTATGTGTAAAAGTATTAATTTTTCTCATTGATAAGTGTCCTTGGCCTGGCTCATACTCCTTGCTCTCTGCCCCATCCCCTCTTCCTCCCACACCTGTTCCTCTGTAGTCCAGGCAGACAGCCACATGTAACTGCTTAATAAATGCTTACAATTGTTGAAAATTTATAGACCTTTAAGAAGTAGAGAGCTTCAGTAGGAATAGTTTTATATCCTGGAACAGATGTTTCCACAGCGTAGGACTGAGAAATGCTGGGTTTTTATAGTCCATCAGCAAACCGTAGCTAGACACCCATCTTGAGCCAGGCCGTATGCTGATGTGCATTTGCCTGCATGTACAGTGCTCCCAACCAGCTCACTATATCCTTATGACAGGGGTGGAGTCGTAACTCTTCTTTACTTCTAGATAATACTTCGTTAGCAAGAAAGAAGACCAAGGAATGTTCCATTTAATACATAGTTCTTGAGCATCTGCTCTGTTCAAGGCACAGCTTTCTGTGGTTTGAGAGAAGTGCTTTGGGGGCCAGGCCAGATCTGATTCTTCTGTGTCTCAAGCCCCACACATTCAAGGTTTGCCAAACTGAATGGTGTGGACAGTTTTTGAAGAGGAGAGTGAGGTGTTCAGACCTGGCCTTGGGAAGGAGATTCTAGCAATGTGGAGGTCAGGGAAGCCCTTCTTCCATATCTTCCAAGACATTGCACCCAAGTAGTCCCAGTTTAAACAGGCTCGTCAGTTGCCTGTTTAAAAGAGAAAGAAGGTAGATAGATGGCCTGGGCAAGCCCCTTCTTTTTATCATACTTCAAGTTCTTTGTCCTCAAATCACAGGAACTAATGATTAGAAGAAATGCCTCCCTACACGCATACACTCACCAACAGTTAGGCACTGGTAAGGGCATCAAACCTGGAGGCTACCATAACCAGCTTCCCGGTGATGCCTATTCCCTTCCAGAGGACTCCACTAACTCTGGTAGACAGGAAATACCAAGGTAAAAGGGCATTAAAGGAGAGAGAGAGAGAGAGAGAGAGAGGAGCAGAGAGCAGGAAAAAAGGGGTTTGTTTTACTTTTTTTTTGATACTCTGTGCTTTAGAAAGGAACCCTTTTATATGATTTTATTAATGAATATTCATCTATATGCAAATGACCTTAATTATATGGGCATTTTAATGACTGATTCATTGGTGGTAGAATATATTAATCTATGTGTTTGTTATATTAGCATGTTCAGCTCTGTGTATTTGGGGGGGTAACTGTGTGTATTTGTGTACAACACACCTACGTGTACATATAACACATCTTTGTGTAAATGGTAGTATGGGTAATATGTTTCTGCACATGAGTATGTATATGTGTATGAACCCCGATACCCTGACCTCGGTGTTAGAGAGAACTTAAGGACTGTCCTCTCAGAGTACCTTGACGCCTTGACGTGTTTTTCTCACCATTCTAGTCTCTTAGGGTTTGTTGCTCCCTACTTCAAAGGAAATTCCTTCTCTGAAGTCAGGGCCCAGGTTACCTCTGAGAGAAGGCTGAGGCCTCACTGTGATCACTCATAGAGCCTTTGAGTACTTCTCTTCCTGCCAGGAGCCAACCCTCTGCAGAGGAATGAAATGGGACACACACCCTTGGATTATGCCCGAGAAGGGGAGGTGATGAAGCTTCTGAGGACTTCTGAGGTGAAGGTAAGTATCAGAAAAAGGAGAAGGCCTCTGGGCACTCCCTGCTGCATTTAATCTTTCACTCATTAAATTATGTCTGGCTCCATACCAGGCCACTTCTCCCTAGGTGAATATTGTCTGTTTAAATATAAGTCCAGCCCCCAATTTCATCAAGAATAAGTAGCTGCCCCTGTCATGACCAGGCAGAGGCCTGAGCCACTTCTGACTTCTGAGGACTAATCTTCAGATTCAGTGTTTGAGGTAATGAGCCTTCTAGCTCCTTTTCATAGGACCAGGGGTAGTTAGACAAAATCTTTAGCCCAAGTATTATTACCTCAGCCTCCCATATTCTATAACCTCAGCAGGCAGTCCTTTCCCATCATCACTCCTTCCAGAACCATTCTCTGACCCTTCCACTCCATACATACTCCAGAGAGCCTGGGACAGTCTGGGCCAAAAAAATTGCTATCATAATTTGCTCTTCTCCGCCAAACTTTTGAACTCCCTAAATGCTGGTTGCCTTCTGCTCTTCCAGCCACCAAGCTGTCACTCAGAAACTACTGGGCAGAATCCAAGAACTAGAATCACAAATCTCAGAGCTGCCAGGGACCTCAGAAATCATTAAGTCCAGTGGTGGGAAATCTTACCGAAGCCTAAACAAATAAGAGGAAAATAAAGCTGTTCTGCTTGAAGAAGAGGTGGATCAGAGCCACACCTACCTGGCCTAGCCTTTCTCTTCTGGGCAGCCTCTATGGACGTTCTTCTATGGGGCACATGTTTTAAATAGCCGAAGCCTAAATCAATGGACTCATTTTACTTCTGGGGAAATGGGGGCCTGGGGATGTGACATGGCTTGCCTTTGGTCCCAGAGTACATTGGTGTCAAAACAGAAACTAATAGACTTGAATGCAAGGTCATGTAGTAGGTTCAATGGTAGGACTAGAACTGAAAGCCTTAGTTTCTTTGTTTTTTATTTTTATGGTGAAAAATTTTAGATTTAGCCAGCTGGACTCAGTTTAGATGATCCCAGTTTTGTTGGCAACATCCAAAGCATCATACTCAGGAGCCAGTTGAACATATGCCTTTTTTTCTCCATTGGGCCTGATCAAGGTGTTGACCTTGGCCACATCATGTCCTGGAGCTTCTTCACAGCCTATTTGACCTGGTACTTGGTGGCCTTGACATCCACAGTGAACACAAGTGTATTGTTGTCTTCTGTTTTCTTCATGGCTGACTCGATAGTCAGGGGGATCTTGATGATGGCACAGTGGTCAAGTTTGTTTCTCCTGGGGGTGCTCTTTGGAGGATATTTGGACTGCCTTCAGAGACCCATTGTCTTGGGCGGTGGGAATGTAGGTGACATGCAGATCTTCTTTTCTTTGTGACTGTGGACGCCTTTCAGCACTGCTTTCTTAGACTTAAAAGCTTTGGCTTTGGCTTTGGCTTTGGTTTTGTCTTTGGGAGGGACAGGGCTTCCTTCTTCGCTTTCAGTGCCATCTTCATGAAAGAGCAGAAGACTTGATTTCTGACTCTCAGTCATGTGTTCTTTCCATCATCGTGGAGTCTCTTTTGGCACAGTGGCTGAAGTGCCTTGAGATGATTTAGTGTGACAGGTCCCACTAGTGGCACATATTCTCTGTGTCTTGAGTAAGAGCGCTTAGGTCCCTGAACCGAGACAGACAAGACATGGGTTGTGATCCCAACTCTACCACTCACTGACTTGGTGACGTGGGACTAGCATTTCCCTTCACTGAAGCTCAGTTTACCTCTGTGAAATGAGTACATTGCACACAGTGGTTTCTAAGGTTCCATTCAGTATATAATTATCTATGTATTCGTCAGAATAAACCAGATTATGTTGTAACAACCCAGAATTTCAGTGGTGTAGAATAATAAAGATTTATTTTTGGCTTCATGCAGCCTGTCCATGATGGGTCAGCAATGGGGACTGTGTTCATCATAGGCCCGTAGAGACCAGACTGGCATTACAGCCACAATCTGGGATGTTGCGTGTCGCGGCCAGAGGGAAAGGAATGCTCTGGAGGGTCTTGCATCTATAGTTAAATACTCAGTCTAGAAATCGACCCTCTACTTCCACTCACAACTCACTGGACAGATAATGCTTTGTTCCCACCCAATCACAAGAGGCCAAGAAGAGTAACCCTCCCATGTGCCCAGAAGGGGGAGAACTAGAAATATCTGGCAACCAACATGGGACGTACAGTTTGTCTCCCTGGAATCCTGAGTAACTGTCTTGCAGTATTTCCCTCCAGAGAAGGGGTGGGAGGGTAGGAAGGGAGATGGGCTTTCACAGCACATCCTGAGGAGTGCTTGGGACCAGCAAGAGTGAAAGTTCGTAGAGAGCAAGCACTTCTTCCTCTCTGTTCAGATTTTCCACCCCTAGGAGCAGCCCTAAAGGCCAGGTCAGTTTCCTCAGGTGTCTTAAGGAAATCACTGAAAATGTTTCAGATAACCTCAGGGACTGCACTCCTGTCATCCCTCTCAGGCTCTTTCCATCATCATGGGTTGTCCCTGGACTTGGCCAAGAGAGTCCGTGGTGTGTTCAGTGGTATGACACAGAGCAGGCCTCTTAGTGCTGGCATAGGTGGAGGGGTTAGGGCTGCTGAGGGACTCCTAACTAAATTTGGCTGCCTTAGAAGTGGCTTAATGTTGGTCATGTTAGTACAAGGCTAGTGCCCGAGTGAATAATACGTGCCAGGTGCTCTCCTGTGTTTTTTCTAATCCTATAACAAATCCTTGAAGCAGCTCTCACTGCCTCCATTTTACAGATGGGAAAACTGAAGCTGAGAGAAAGAAAGCAGATGACTTACAGAAAGTCGTTATAAATAGCTATTGGATATGAATGAGAGGATTTCCTTTTATGACATTATATTTGCCTGTTCTGGACCTTATCTATCTATATATAAATGACCTCTTTTTTTAACCTGTTTAATAGCCTACTGTATATACAGGAGTCTCAAATGGCAGCCATATTTTATTTTGCTAAACCAAGAATTTATAAAAAATGTGACCCCCTCAGGGCTTGGGAATGTAGATTCTCCAGGCATAGGCCGCTCAACTCCCTGTTATATTATGTGCCAGCATATCAGACATTTGTATTTCCTACCTGACCCTGAAAGTGAGTTATGATCCTAGTTCCATGGGGGGAGGGGTTTCCACTTAATTTTCTCTCTCTTTCTTCCTTCCTTTCTTTCTTCCTTCCTTCCTTCCTTCTTTCTTTCCTTCCTTTCTTCCATCTTTCTTTCTTTTTAGTTTTTTTGTTTTGTTTTGTTTTGTTTTTAGTAATCTCTACACTCAGTGTGGGGGCTTAAACTCATGACCCTGAGATCAAGAGTTGCACACTCTTCCAACTGAGCCAGCCAGGTGCTCAACTTAATATTATTTCTTGGGGCGCCTGGATGGCTCAGTGGGTTAAGCCTCTGCCTTCAACTCAGGTCATGTTCTCAGGGTCCTGGGATCAAGCCCTGCATTGGGCTCTCTGCTCAGCGGGAGCCTGCTTCCCCCTCTCTCTGCCTGCCTCTCTGTGTATTTGTGACCTCTCTCTCTCTGTCAAATAAATAAATAAAATCTTTTTTAAAAAATATTATTTTTTGATAATTTTCCCATTTTCAAGTAATCCATAAGCCTAATTTTTTAATTTCATTCTGCCTTTTAAAATGTGTCACTTATCTAAGAATCTCTGTCACCTTAAGTGGCCTGAATGATTTTCTCCTTACTGCCAGGTTGCTCAGTTTCTCAGCATTCTCTGTGCAGAAGCTTCCTTGGGCCTCCTGAGAAGATTCAGAGTAGATGAAGCCTAGCTCCTGTCCTCTGAGCTGGCCGTCTAGAAAAGGAGTATGGGGGAGAAGCCAGATCTCTTAGCTCTGATACCCACAGACTGATTTGTACATTAGAAGGGGCCTGCAGAGAATTTGTGGGGTCTCCAAGAAAGCATGGATCACATCCAGGCAGAATGAGCAGGGCAGGCTTCATAGAGAAGGTAGCTTGTGATCTCAGTTTGAAGGATTTTACTACATGGAGAGTTTAATACTTAGAGCTTAGACCATTTTCATGTTTTAACTAAGAGATGAAGGAGAGAGGTAGAAATATATCTCTGTGCACACGATGGCAGATAAAACAAAAATATGGGGAGCTATTCCATGATGAATATTCAGCTGAGGGGGACGTGCTGGTGCCAGCCTGCATCTCCACTCCCGGATCCTCATTCCACTGAGACTCACGAGGAATTTATTGCTCATTTTAATCACACCCAGAGAATGAATTGGCAGGAATATTAGGCAGATAGGCCTATCATATATATTTTATTTGCATATCCCAGTGACAGAATCACAAGCACATTTCCTATATCTACATTTTTTCATTTGCTTCAGGGGTAGCTGGGGATGCAGTGCTCCCCTGGGTCTGCATTCTGGCCTATAAGACTGGGTGCTCCCATCAGAGCTGCGGAAAGCCCTCTAGGAGAAGGGGTGAGGTACACAGGAGGGTAAGGGGGTTCTCTTACTCCTGTCTTAGGGTGAAGTGATGCCCCTTCCCCATTTTGCCCAGCCTGCTCCCTGCTGCGTCTCAGGTGCCAACATGTGCACACCTAGCCCTGTGCTTGGCGCTGCGGGGGTGGCAGTACCATCTGACCTTCACTGTAGGCTTACTGTGGGCCAGACACAGACTTAGGTGCTTTATGGGGACAAGCTTTTGCTCTTTTGTTTCTAACTTTTTTTTTTTTAAAGATTTTATTTATCTATTTGACAGACCGAGGTCAGAAGTAGGCAGAGAGGCATGCAGAGAGAGAGGAGGAAGCAGGCTCCCTGCTGAGCAGAGAGCCCGATGTCAGGCTTGATCCCAGGACCCTGGGATCATGACCTGAGCCGAAGGCAGAGGCTTTAACCCACTGAGCCACCCAGGTGCCCCTTGTTTTTAACTTTTTAAAAACTTTTTGTTGAAATGTACTCTTGTAAGGTGTACATATCACAGGTATAGAGCTCACTGAATTTTCACAAACTAAATACATCTGATCAAGAAATAGACCATTCACTCAGAAACCCACTTTATACTTTTTCCAGTCACTACCCATCCCCCAAGGGGAAGCATTATCTTTTTTTTTTTTTTTAAGATTTTTTAAATCTATTTATTTGACAGAGAGAGAGACCACAAATGGGCAGAGAGGCAGGCAGAAAGAGAGAGAGAGGGAAGAGAGAGAGAGAGTCCCGATGCGGGACTCGATCCCAGCACCCTGAGATCATGACCTGAGTCGAAGGCAGCAGCTTAACCCACTGAGCCACCCAGGTGCCCCGAGAAGCATTATCTTGATATATTTTATTTTTACATAATTTCACAAATAGTGTAGTGAATTCTGTAAACCTTTCACCCACATTACCTGTTAACATTTTATCACATTTGCTTTATGACGTATATAAATATTATAAAGCGAGATATGCATAATTTTTTCTGAATTATTTAAAAGTAAGTTATACACGTGATGCTCCTCTACCCCTAAATAGTTGTGTTTCCTAAAAAACAAGGACATTTTCTTACCTTGGTACAGTCGTCAGAAACAGAACATTAATACTAACTAATCTGTAGATGTTATTCACATTTTACCAGTTGTCCCAGTGATTATCTTTACAAGAAAAGAGAATTCTGGATCCCAAGTTGGATTTAGTTTCATGTCTCTTTAGTAGTCTCCTTTAATCTAGAATGGTTCCTCAGTTTTTTCTTGTCTTTCATGACCTTGACATTTAATGAGTACAAGCAGGTTATTTTGTTAAATGTCCCTCAATTTGGATTTGTCTAATGTTTCCTTATGATTAAATTCAGGTTATGCATTTCTGGTGTTTATTTTTAGTAAAATCATTAGGTAACCCCATGCTAAAAGTAGGAATAGATTTGTGTTTTAACTCTTACCTCCCTAAACAGACCCTAAACTCCCTGAGGCAGGGAACAGGTCTTTTCTTTTACCTGCAAGATGGCAAGTGTAAAGTTCTGAAGCCAGACTGCAAGGGTCAGCATTCTGTCTCTGTTACTTGCTACTAGAGGAACTGTGTTTTAATTTACCTCATCTCTGTACAGAGGAGATACTCTGAACTTCTTAGGGCCATGAGGATTAGAACAGCTGGTCCCCATAAGGTGAGACTTCGCAGTCGATGCTAAAACTAGTGAATGGGAGTTTGAGGAGTAACAGGATTATTTACATAGGCTTAGCTCTTCATCCCTCAGGATACTTATTAATTACAAAGTGGGAAAGGATAGTGGAGAAACCTGGCAGAGACCACCTTAACCAAGTGATCAAAGTTAATGTCACCAGTTGTAGGATTATAAACATCCCATGCCACTGAGAACACAACCCATTTTCTCACTTGAGCCAGTCCTTGCCCCCTCTTAACCTTCTCTCACCAGTCTTTGGATCAGCCTGGCTATTTGCATAGTGACATGATCTGATTTGCATATTAAAACATCACTCTGTTAGCAAGGAGGATGGGGCTGCAAGAGAAGAGAGGAGAATGGAATCTGGGGTGCCGACATAACAGTCACCAAGTGTGATAGAACTGACACCTGCCCTGTTCCTGACTTTCTCTCCGGGGATGTGTGGTTTATGAGCTAGTTCAGGAAATTTTCAAGTCCCTTGGGTGCCACTCTCATTCTACAGGCTTTTTTTAAAGATTTTATTTATTTATTTTACAGACAGAGATCACAAGGAGGCAGAGAGGCAGGCAGAGAGAGAGGAAGGGAAGCAGGCTCCCTGCCAAGCAGAGAGCCCGATGCGGGGCTCGATCCCAGGACCCTGGGATCATGACCTGAGCCGAAGGCAGAGGCTTTAACCCACTGAGCCACCCAGGTGCCCCTCCACAGGCTTCTTTATTGGACCTCCTGGGCTGCTCTTACCATCATCCCCCCCACTCAGGGTTTCTTTCCATCATCCCCTGACCCCAGTCTCATCTATTGCCCCCTGTCCCTTTGGTGATTTTCCTACCCAGTCCTCTCTGTCATTCTAGCTTCAGCGCATGACAGAAGCCTGGTGATGTGAGTTGAGGTCAGAGTCAGGAGGATGGGGCATATCTGAGTGTATCTGAGAGCAGCCAGTATGCTCTGTGGCCCTGACCTCCCATGAGAGGTAAATTGTAGCTTGGCCTTTCTTCTCTTCCCGCCTCCATACCTACCACATTCCTACCCAGGGTTTCATTCTGCCTACTCACCACTCCCACCACTGCCTCAGCTGCCCTTTTGGTGAACATACTGCCAGGTTCATTGTCAGACCTGTTCCCTGAGAAATACTCAATAATAGGATTGCCTGACATACCCCTTCTCTCTCTAACCCTCCCCCAAAGAACCACTCATCCCAGCCACCCACTTCTGAGAGAACCTAGCTAGGCTTCACCCCAGCCTCCCAGCCCTTTCCTGTAAATGCACTCACAGCCAGGAGGGGTGCCATATTAAATCAAGAATGATGGAAACCAGTGGCCACGATTATCCAGCCAAGATGCAGCATGGGGAGCTGGTTGCTGCCGGTTCCAGGTGAGGGCTTCTGAAGCTAATTGCATGTGGCTTTTATTAAGATGATCACTCCCCCACTCCTGCTCTCCTGGGTGGCTTCTTCCTAGTGCTTCTCAGCCCAGTACCCTCTGCTTCTACAGGCTGGGTCACCTGCCCTATCTTTTTCTCTTTGGAACCTTGTCAAAATAAGGCCTTGACTTAGTCTCTGTAGGCTTCCTCAAAAAGCCAGGAACAGTAGTAGCCTACATTTATGGAACCCTTACCAAGTGCCTTCTCCCATCTTTCTCGCCTCCCCCATATAGACGATATACACACCAAGTATTTTCCTTTCCTCGGTTCTTCCACTAGCTGGTTTTTCACAAGCTAATTTTTCACAAGCCTGGGCTCCTAGCTAATGCCTTAAGAAGCAGTTCATTCAACACTTTTTTTATAAAGATTTTTATTTATTTATTTGACAGACAGAGATCACAAGTAGGCAGAGAGGCAGGTGGAAAGAGAGGGGGAAGCAAGCTCCCTGCTGAGCAGAGAGCTGGATGCGGGGCTCCATCCCAGGACCCTGAGATCATGACCTGAGCTGAAGGCAGAGGCTTAACCCACTGAGCCACCCAGGCGCCCCTCAACACATTTTTTTGAAATACAAACTCTGTGCTGAGCACTAGGAAAGGACCATAAAGCAGGAAACTTTAACCTGGTTTAATCCCAGCCTCCTGTTCATTTTTAATCAAAAAGTCTGATCCATTTTCAGAAGTTTTTCTTAATAGATATTTAGGGTTCCAGGCTGGAGAGAATCAGGATGTGCCTAGATTTAGGCCACAGGTTGGATCTTTCCCAGGACCATCTAGAAACCTCCTAAGAAACAAGCTAGGGATGCCTGGGTAGTTTGTTGGGCATCTGACTCTTGATTTCAGCTCAGGTCAGGATCTTGAGGCCTCAGGATGGGGCTGGTTCATGCTCCATGTTCAGCAGGGAGTCTACTTCCCCTCTCCCTCTGCCCCTCTCCCTGCTCATGTGCTCCCCACCCCCACCTAGAATAAGAAAATAAATCTTTAAATTAAAAAAAAAAAAAGAAACAAACAAACAAACGAGGGCACCTGGGTGACTCAGTCAGTTAAGTGTCTGCCTTGAGCTCAGGTCATGATCCCAGGGTCTTGGGATCAAGTCCTGAATCAGGCTCCCTGCTCAACAGAGAGTCTGCTTTTCCCTCCACCCTTACCCCCTGCTCATGACACTTCTCCCTCTCTCTCAAATAAATAAAATATTAAAAAAGAAAAGGGAAAAATAAAGAACAAAAGAAACCAGCCAGATCACAGTATAACCTTTCTCCCATACTCACCCCCATAGAAGTTAAGGACCATTTCTCCTTGGCCAAGAAAATAACAAGAATATTAAAACCACCTAAAATCATGACGCCGAAGAGTTATAGAAGATAAAAATGTTTCCCTGGAGAAGACTTAGGGAGACTACAATATCTATACGCAAACCAACAGAGTGGCAAGAAGTCATGTTTGCTTGTGACAAAGGAAAAAGATATGTTCTAAGAGGCCCTACAGATGAATGCATGGAAAGCACCTAGAGGCAGAATTCTCTACCACAGTAAGGAAAACTGACAGAGATGAGCTGCCTTGCTCAATTGAGGTATCCCCAGAACCCAGTTTGTATGGAGATGGTACCCTCAGACCTAGGCTTCTTGAGGAAGGAGCCATTTCTGGGGCAGTGGGGGCATCAAAGTGGACTAGGCTCCTAGATTCTACTTGAGCCAGAGCAGTTCTTCATCTGTGGAGCCCATACAGCATAAATTAGTTAAAAGGGTTCCAGTGCCCCCACCTCATCCCCAAAAAAGCACTGAGTTAGATAGTTACCAACATGCAGTGAAGGAGAAGAGAAGTAACATTTACCAAAAGCCTGTCCAGGGCCAACTACTGTGCTCTGCACTTGTGTCCCTCCACCGCCACTCCTGCCTATACATTTGCTCTGTGCCAGAGTCTCTGCCGTGTTCTTTGTGTAGATTATCTCACCTGATCCTCACCGCCATCCCACCAGGACCCTGCAAGGTGGTGTGAGTTACTGTCTCTGTTTTAGACATGAGGAAACGAAAATTCCGGGAGGCCAGTTAACTTCCCCAAGGTCAGCTTGTCAGTGAGTGAAGACGTGAGGTTTGAATTCTGGTCTCTCCAGAGCAAAGCCGCCTATTTCTCCCATACAACGTGCGCCACTGTGAGCCAAAAGAGGAGCCAAGCTTCCGATAGGGACAGCTGTGAGGACTGAAGGAGACACCGTACATGAAGTGCAGCGCCTGGCTCAGCAAGCTGTTCCACAGCCGGGACTTATCCTCATTCAGTTGGCAGTGCGCATTGATGCCTTCTGGGAGCCAGGCCCTGTGCTATGTGACAGAGCCATGTTGCTGAGTAAGACGTGGCCGTTGTCACTGAGGATCTCATGGCTGAGTAGGGGGAGACAAACAGCAGTTAAACATGTACTCTGGAGGTGCCATGCGTGAAGCCTTACGCCAGGCTCTTTAGACAATGCAATATTCAAGTTGAGATCACCAGGGCACTTAGAGGTGGATGGGAACAGAGGAGACTTGTGTGGTGAGGGAGCATATGAGCAAAGGCCCAGAGGCAGGAAGACTCTGAGACCGTCACTGAGGGCAGGTAAGGAAGCAGACCCAGCAAGCCCTCGGCAGCCAGCTTCCATTGCTTCAGGCTGCTTTCATGGCCTGTCTGCCTTCAAGCCGGCCAGGCCGCTAGCCAGTGCGGGACCAGGCAGTGTGTGTACATCTCTCCATCAGAGCCTCCCAGCCCACTGGACCCAAGTGCTGAGAGGGGCTGGGTGGGCAGGGAGGAGGAGGAGGCAGATATATGGCGGAGTCGTCAG
Organism: Meles meles; assembly: GCF_922984935.1. Classification (NCBI taxonomy): domain Eukaryota; kingdom Metazoa; phylum Chordata; class Mammalia; order Carnivora; family Mustelidae; genus Meles; species Meles meles. Next base: position 59,975,514 of record NC_060073.1, on the reverse strand, counting down.
AGCCAGGTGATGTATGTGGTGCCTGAGGGAGCTGCACAGTGACACTCCGGATTCCAACCGGCAAGCGTCGCTCCACTGGGATTGGCGCCGAATTATTGCTCCATATGAAACCCAGGACTGATGGGAGCTTTCAGTTACAGACTGATAGCAACAGCCAAAATTGGATTGTTTGCTATTTATTTTTTTTAACTTCTGTCAAGGTCACTACCGTAACAGGAAAACACTGCCCAAGCAGCAGGTATTTTTCATCCACTCTGCCTGCAAGAGCAATCCGCAGCCACAACTTTTGTGACAGGGCCTTACCTTGGCAGCTCTCTTTCTAGAAAGCTGTCAGTGTTATGGGGTCTTAGGGGAAAGGAGCCTCTTGAAGATCCAGATCTTTCTGTCCCACTCCAAGGCCTGCTTCCTTCGCCCATCTGCCTGGTTCCATGAGCACTTTCTTTTTTTTTTTTTTTAATATTTTATTTATTTGGTAGGGAGAGATATCACAAGTAGGCAGAGAGGCAGGCAGAGAGAGAGGGAAGAAGCAGGCTCCCTGCTGAGCAGAGAGCCCAATGCGGGGCTCGATCCCAGGACCCTGAGATCATGACCTGAGCCGAAGGCAGAGGCTTTAACCTACTGAGCTACCCAGGCGCCCCCCATGAGCACTTTCTGATCTGACTTGCATACTCACGCACCCTGCCTGGCCTCCAGACAGTCCCACGTCTCCGGCCTAACCCAGTAATCGAACTTCTTCAAGCCTCCAGTCACCCAGAAGCCTCCCCACAGTGTTCCAGGCTGTGCATATCTTTCCCTTCTCTGGACTCCTGTGCCACCCAGGTTAGCTGTTAATTCTCTCCTCTTCTTATCTGTTACCAAATTTATTTTGCAAATACTCACCAGCTGCCTTTTACTGTGCCAGGACTTGAGCAGTGAGTAAAAGACAGTGCCTGCCCTCAGGCAACTCATAATCAATTTAGAGGACAGATGCACAAACATGGAACAAATCTGGTTTTTGTTTTTAGGCAAGCTCCCCACTAACATGGAATCCAGTGTGGGGCTTGAACTCACGACTCTGAGATTAGACTTGAGCTGAAGTCGAGAGTCAAACACTTAACCGACTGAGCCACTTAGGCGCCCCAGCAAATTTGTTTTCAATAGTGGGAGGTTTTTTGTTTGTTTGTTTGTTTGTTTTTTGGGGATAGGTACAAGCTAGAGATAGGCATGCATACTTTGGAGGAAAATGGCTGATCCTGCCTAAGAAGTATTTGTGTACAAGCCCCCCCGCCTCACCTCCCTGTCTAACTTAGAGCTCCCTGAGGGCAGACCTGGCTCTCCTCTCTTCCCTTATAGTGTGATCAAGCCCAGGCCTCCTTCCTTCTGCCTTTTCTTTCTTTTTTTTTTTTTTTAAGATTTTATTTATTTGACAGAGAGAGATCACAAGTAGGCAGAGAGGCAGGCAGAGAGAGAGAGAGGAGGAAGCGGGCTCCCTGCTGAGCAGAGAGCCCCATGCGGGACTCGATCCCAGGACCCTGAGATCATGACCTGAGCCGAAGGCAGAGGCTTAAACCACTGAGCCACCCAGTCTCCCCCTTCTGCCTTTTCTAAAGTGGACCAACAAGCCAAGGGTGAGACACACACCAGACACTCAGCAGCAGCTAGAGCCGCCTAGGTCCCAGTCCTCCTCCTCCTCCCCAACCTACCATTTCCATCATGGCATGTACAGGGCCAGACACATGGCAATTGCTGACTAGTTGTGTTTAATTGAAATGCAATATCATTGAGGTAGAGGGTGTTCATAGATCTGGTTTAAAAACCAAAAAGGTTTTTGGGGTACCTGGCTGGCTTAGTCGGCAGAGTGTGTGACTCTTGATCTCAGGGTCATGAGTTCAAGCCCCACATTGGGCATAGAATTTAATGTTTAAAGAGAGAGAGAGAGAGAGTAAAAACCAAAAATATTTTCAAGAGGGTAAGTGAAAGGAAAGAACCTCCGTTAAGCACTTACACTGCATGCCAGCTCATTGTGCATATCATCATATTTAATCCCTAGTTTACAAATGAGAAAACTGAGGGGCAGTAACTTGCTCCAGATAATTGGCACATCTTGTAAGTGATAAAGCTGGGATTCAAACCCAGGCCTTTTTTTTTTTTTTTTAAGATTTTATTTATTTGACAGAGAGAGATTACAAGTAGGCAAAGAGGCACGGAGAAGCAGGCTCCCTGCTGAGCAGAGAGCCCAACGCGGGACTTGATCCCAGGACCCTGGGATCATGACCTGAGCCGAAGGAAGAGGCTTTAACCCACTGAGCCACCCAGGCGCCCCCAAACCCAGGCCTTTTGTCAGACTCCAGAGTCAAGGGTTAATCTACTTGCAGTACTTTATTAGCAGGGTGAGCAAGGACTCTTAAGTCGTGGCCACCTGAGGTGAGGACTCGGACAAGGGGACAGTGGGAAGGACTGGGGCAGCCTCCAGTGGCCAGGAGCCCAAGTGTGCATCCGGACCCCTGGAGCCCCAGACCTGTGTTCTTTCCCCCTGGGTTATAGTGTGGAATGAAATGATCCTGCCAGGCCCGGCATCCCTGAGCCAGCTTCCCTTTCTCCCCACAGTATCAGGAGAAGCAACGGAAGCGTGAGGCTGAGGAGCGGCGCCGCTTTCCCCTGGAGCAGCGGCTGAAGGAGCACATCATTGGCCAGGAGAGTGCCATTGCCACAGTGGGTGCTGGTGAGTAGCAGGGGACCAGCCAGCACCACAAAAGGGTGGGTGGCTCGTAGTCTGCAGTGAGGTGTACATCCTGCTGTCACCATACTGTGCGGCAGGGGCTGTTACAGCTTAACATTCATTGTACTTCCTGTGTGCCAGGCATTGGGTTAAGCTTGGCACATACATTTTCATTTAATCCTGATAGCTACCCCATGAGGTTGGTACCATTAAATCCCCCCCTTTTTTTTAATTTATTTATTTACTTATTTATTTGGAAGAGAGAGCACGAGTGGGGGGCAGAGGGAGAGGGAGAAGCAGACTCTCCACTGAGCAGGGAGCCCAACACGGGGCTCAAGCCCAAGACTCTGAGATCATGACCTGAGCCAAAGGCAAACCAGCTGATCCACCCAGGTGCCCCAAATCCCCACGTTGCAGAGGAGGAAGCTGAGATATAGAGTACTTATAATAATTGCTCAAGGCTGCTTTCTTTTTTTTTTTTTTTTAAGATTTTTTATTTATTTATTTGACAGAGAGAGAGATCACAAGTAGGCAGAGAGGCAGGCAGAGAGAGGAGGAAGCAGGCTCCCTGCGGAGCAGAAAGCCCGATGCGGGGCTCGATCCCAGGACCCTGAGATCATGACCTGAGCCGAAGGCAGCAGCTTAATCCACTGAGCCACCCAGGCGCCCCTCAAGGCTGCTTTCTTGTGCTCTAACTCTGATCTTCATCTGGTCGACTGTCCCCAACCTCCACTTTTCAGTTGGGCAGACTGAGACCCAGAGAACAGGAGCTTATCCATCACATTACAAGTGATGGCAACTCAGCCAGAACTAGAACTTCTGTCTTTTGTCTCTCAGCCTGGAACTCTGCCTCTCTTCAGTATAGTTTGTCAGCAGCTGGCTTGATTTTAGGAAAAACACCCTGAACAAGTCTTAAGTGCCTTCTTCTCAACCCTAGAAGCTCTTATGTCCCATACTAGGAGCCAGATTGCTCTCTGGTATAACCCCTACTCTAATTGTCTTCCTGCCCATGCAGACCACATTAGAAAGAATAAAACTAGGGTGCTGCTCAAGGTGGTGGCCTCACCTCTAGTCTGTGACTCAGGTGCATGACTCTCTGAAGGTGACCTCAGATGAGGCAAGGGCAGAGTAACCTGTGTCCAGCTTAAACAAGATATCCCCAAGGCATTGTTTCTCAAATAATGGTCTCAGCAACATCAGTATCCTCTGGGACCTTGTTGGAATTACAGATCTCAGGGCTCATCCAAACCTGTGGAATCAGAAACTGTGGGGTAGAGCCCAGCAGTCTGTGTTATAACAGGCCCTGCAGGTGATTCTGATGCTCAGCTCAAGTATAAAAACCTCTGCCCTACAGTGTCTTGGTACCATTTGTGTTGCTTACCCCTTCTCTCCAAGTATTTGCTCCCACCAGTTGCGGTCCAGTACTGCCAAAGACAGCACCTGATAGAGGCTCACTGATAAAACAAGACATCAGGCAGTACTGTGGTGCTCCCCTGGGACATTCTGGAGCAGCATCTCAGCCCTAGAACACCAATTAGAGTAGTAATTGAAAAATGAAGGCAGCCACCCCTGCAACACAGTGAGCCCAGCCTAATCTCCATCCTCCTCAAACATCAGTGAGACTCATGCAGTGGTCATGAACCCTTCATCAGGGGTCTGACCTCAGCAGCAGATAAAAGGAGCCCGCGGACTAGAGCTGCCTCACCAGCTAGAGGTCAGAAGGCTGTCTGCAGCCACACATAGGAGCTGGGGAAAGCTTTTCTGAACACACAGGCCCCAGTACACTACCCAAACCACACCAGACTGCCCTTTTGTGTCTGGATACATCCACTCTCAGCCTCCACCTCGCAGGTGGCAACCCCCTACTTCTTTGCTGAGGCTGTGGCTGAGGTGGAGGGAGAAGAGACCCTGGGAGCCCTTGGGGGTTGAAGAGAGGAGTTGCTCATGGGAGAGAATTACCTGGGCAGAGAGCTCAGAAAGCATCTCCTGTTGGAGTTTCCTGTCCACAGGGGCCAGCACTGCCACTGCCATCGTAGTGTCTTCCCTCTGCTTCTTACAGGGTCCTTTCCCAGCAGGCTGCATCTGTGACCTCCTGCCTCTCTCTGGCTCCTCAAGCCCATAAGATGTAAAGCTCCCAGAAGTTGGAGAGAGCGGGGAGGAGGACACTGAATGGAGAGCATTAGACCAAACTGGGTCCAATAGCAGCTCTGCCACCTATCAGCCATGCAACTCGGGCTACTCACTCGGCCTCTCTGAGCGTCAGTTTCCTCAACTGTGAGCTGGGGAACCAAGTACACGACTGTCTCACAATACAGCACGTGCTCCTTCTAGTTTCTGTCCTCAGGATGTTTATCATCCAGGGTTGGGCACATTCTTTAGATCAGTTTCCTTCACGCCAGGACTGGTCCGTAGTCCCAGCGCCAGGCTGGCCTCTTCCTCTGATCCTATACGGACCTCTAAAGTACCACCCACCTTGTCTCTCCTTGTCGTTGGCCCGGAGCAGGAGTAAATGATCCAGCTGCCCACCTCCGAGGGGCTGTCGGAATGTCTGCCCTGAGAGCTTCCCTCTACCCAGAGCTCCATTTTGTTACCCAAACTCTGCCTCAGATCAGGAAGGCCCTGAGCCTTGTCCTGTATTAGGTAGGTTGACCCTGCTCTCTGAGTGACCCTAGAAAAGACAAAAAGGTATTGGTGCCTGAGCTGTGGGGTTGGCATCATTCCTCCATTTTTATGGTAGTAACTGTATGCCCACCAACTGAGAGGCCTGTGGCTGGTGATCACACTGATGGTGATCAGGTAATATTCCCTTACCAGGTGAAGCATGAGGTACTCTGGGTCAGAATCTGTGGGCAAGCAGCAGCCAGTGGCCCAAGGTCTCCAGACTAAAGCAGGTGCAGGAGAGAGAGGCGGATCCACAGGGGTAGGCCGGGCCTCTTTAGAATCTCTAGGCAACATCAGCTATGTGCTAGGGACTGGCTGGGTGGAGCCTGGCACCCCAGGGGTACCATGAGGATGGGCAGCCAGAGAAGTGCCGCAGAATGAATTGATTTGATAAATGGCCATTTATTACCCACACGAATTGGCTGAAACCAATTTCGGTCACATCAACCCCTGGTAAGTGCTGGGATATTGATTTGTGCAAAGTAATACAGTGAATTTATCAGTGTGATCCCCAGCTGCAGGGCTTCTAGCAAGGCTGGCGCGCAGTTACTGCCTTACAAATGGAGGAGATAAAGTACCAACCCCTTAGCTTAGGCCCCCATGGCCTCTCTAGTCTTCTAGGGTCACTGGAGCCAAAGCAAGGCTAGCCTACATATCACAGGCCAGAGCCTTGGCACTGAAAGTGAGTCTTTCCTTCCGGAATCCAGAGTTACTCCTCATCATGGGAGGGGGAGGATGCCTAGCCCATTGGGCCAACCTCCTGGGAGCTCAGAGCGTCTGTGCCCACTGTTCTCCTTAGAAAAGCAACCAGCTGTCTCATTAACACATGCAGGGCTAGACTCCACCCACTTCTCCAATGGGCCCACCTCTCCTCCGTCTCAATAAAGGCATTGCCATTCACTGGTCTCCTGAATAAAAACTTAGACAATTCCTTAGCTCCTCCCTCTCCCTCAACCCTTATAGCCCATCACATATTAGGTCCTAGCATTCTGCCTCTTAAATGGGTCTCAAACTTGTCCTCTCCCCTCCTTTCCTAATACCACTGCCCTTGCTCAGGACCTCAGACTCTCCCATTTGAACCATGTAGTGGCCTCCTCCCTGGTCTCCCTGCCTCCTTTCCTTCCCCTGTAATCACACTTCCTTCCCAACTGGAGTGAGCTTTGTAAAATATGAAAATTGCCCTGTTTAAAATCTTTGAGTGGATCTTGCTGCTATGGCCCGGTATACAAGGCCCACCCCTGCTGCTGCCACCCCATCCCCCTTCCCTGAGCGAGTGTACACCTGGCCACTTCCACTGTGGACATGCTGTGTTGATTTGCTTATGTTTGACGCTGCCCTGCTGCCCTCTGCTTGGAATTCCATTTTTTCTGGTCCTTTCCCAACTGCATCCCTGCCCTGCCCATCTCCCACACTCTAGCTGGTTTTTACTTAACCTAACTCAGTTCCGGAGCAATAGATTGTAGACTCCTGAGAGCAGAGACCATGACTGTATCATTTTGTTTTACCAGTTCCTGGCATAACACTCTGCTTGAAGTTAGATGTGTAGTGCAGTGCACTGAAGTAATTTGGTTGGGCCCCTTGTCCATCTCTTTGCTCTGAGGAAAGAGGAGAAGCTGTAAGCCTGCCCTCTAGTAGCTCACAAGCATACTAGGAACACGAGTGTATTGAAATAGTTAATAACAACATGCACACTACTTGACCTTTGACCCTTGCGGATAGACCATTCCCCAGTCCTACTTTGGGTTAGCCTGCCCACCTGGAAGCTTCCCTGACGCTCCCTCTAACCAGGGGCTTATCACCAACACCCATTGCACCTGCTCCCACTTGACTCTGAAGCCCATGAATTCCCTCAGGAAAGCTCTGCCATCACAACTGATCTTCGTACCCGGCTCTGGCCTGAATTCAGAATCTCAGCATCAGCCATGTGGCACACAGTGGGCTATCTTGTGCTTTGCTTCCCTTTTTGACCATCTAAAACTGTAATTGCCCAAGCCCTGTACCTTTCTGGACCACCCCACCTTAGAGTCCTATTTCTGAGCTAAGAAATAAGTCCAGGCCATTCCTGAGTCATGGCATGGTTGTGATTAATTCAGAAAACTGCATGCAGTCCCATTCCACCTCGTACCACTTCAGATATTCTCGTTGTCCAGACCACCCTGGCACTTCCCTGGCCTGTTGAGAAACTCAGGACCCAGGCCTTTTCCAGAAAGCCTTTCTTAGCCCTCTGCCAGGACACAGGGCCTGTTCTTAGGGCTTCCCATGGACACCTTTTATCACTGTACCTACCACAGGACATCTTTTTGAATGTCTCTCTCCAAAGGTCAGGAACTACCTTCTTTCAGCATTTCCATGGGGTTAGGCACACAGGTCTGTAAAAAATTGCTGAACTCAAGTGAATGAAGCCTGAGCCCATCTTAACATTCACCCTCTCTTTGACAGATTCTCATCCCAGCCTCTTTCTGGAAGGGTGGCACTCTTCCTTCCAGTGATTCCTACGAAGCGCACGCGCGCGCACACACACACACACACCTGGGGTGGGGTGTGTTCAGCAAAAGCTATTTGCATTTTTTATGTTAATCATGTTAACCACTCAGTAGCAATAGTAAGCCTTCAGAAGCACTAATCCTTAGAGACTAAGAAGAGAACTGTTCTCTCCTCCCATCCTGAGGCTCCAGTCAGTACCCATTTTGTCAGCAAGCACTTCTTGAGCTGTGCTCCCCGAACCTACAAGCTATAGACAGGAGATTACTAAAGACGTTCAGGTGACTCAGCCACAAGAATTCCTCTGAAGGACTGGTTCCCCTGAGGTGCCACAAGCATGGGACAAACATGTTCCAGGTTAGGTTAAAAAACACCTCCCACACTAGATCACTAGAACTTCTCAAGGAGGAGTCAGCCCACGCAGATAGCCTCAGAACCGGAGCTGGATGGAGGCAATGGCCCGGGATGGGAGGAGGAGGAGGCAGATGTCTCCTCTTGCTTTGGTTTTGCACATGGTGGGTCTTTCTGTCTGGAATGTCCCATCATGCCCACACTGCCTGGCAATGCCCCCTCATCGTCCTGGCGCGGATGTCAGTCGGACACGACTGGCTCTTCCCGCACCTCTCCCAGGGTTCCCATCCCATTTGGAAGCCACAGTTTGCACAGCAGCACTCACTACATTAGCACAGCACCTGGCTCAGATGGAGAAGGATCCCTGGAGAGGGGTTAAGAAGAGAGAGGAAGCCTTCTTCACCATGGGTCATAGTGACCACTGACTCAGATACAGGCCTCACTTTTCTTCTCTGTAAAATGGAAATCAAAATATTTGTTGTTTCCTCCTTGTGATCCCAGACAGACCAACAATTAATTGATTCAATCAGCGAGCATTATACCACCCCTGGGCTAGTCCCAAGGGTTCCTCAGGAAATGGAGCTCCTAGCACCTGCTGCCATAGATGACACACTATGGGCACGCCTGGGCACACCCTCCTCCAGGACACAAAGGCACAGGTGGATGAAACCCCTTGCACTGCCCCTCACTGAGCCCCACTCTTCTATGTAAAATGGAGCTAGTACCTACTGCTCAGGACTAGCATGCACATGAAAGAGAGACCTGTCCCATACCACTACAGCTGCCACTGCTACTGGGACTACTGTGGTTTGTACTTTTCTGATTATCCTGCTTGTGCAGAGTGCCTTCATAACCCTGGACTCATTTCATCTATATGTGGCGGGGCTTGGTGTGTGTCTGACTATTCCTATTTTAAAACTGAAGAAACCAAGGCGCTACAGGAATCCATATTTTATTCAAAGCCACTCAGCTGGAAAGTGGCAGAGCCAGGACTCTACACTCGATCCTGTAACTCCTACCCTGTCTACTGTAACACCCTGTAGGTGACATGGGCCAGAGAATAAAGACCCCAGGAGGTTTTGTTTTTGTTTTTAAGATTTTATTCATTCAGTTTGAGAGAGAGAGCACAAGCCAGGGGGAGGGACAGACCCCCCACTGAGCAGGGAATCCAACAATGGGGCTCCATCGCAGGACCCTGAGATCAAGACCCAAGCCGAAGGCAGATGCTCAACCTACTGAGCAGGTGCTCAACTTCCCTAGACCCCAGGAGTTAATGGAGTAGATGTGGGGTCATGGAGTTAATCAAAAAGTTCACTGCCTGTGAGTTTGAAGATGGTCCAGTAGTGGTGGGCACAGCCAGGAGAAGGCATTCTCCTAAGGGGAGGAACACAGAAAGGAGGAACTGGTGCTGGCCCAGTCTGTGGAGAGGCAGCCAGGCCTGTGCAAGCTTGCGGAGATGGGACGAGCCAAGGAAGGGGCTGAGCTGCCTGCTCAGGGGACCCTGATACCATCTCGAACCCAGAGAGCTGTGGTCAAGAGACAGTTGGAGGACAGGGGCTCCTGAGGCCATGTATCAAAGGCTGAATGAGCCAGACTGGAAGGCTACAGAAAGACAAGTTTTCTGGCTGAGGCTAGGGTATGAGGAGGTTCTGTGGCCGGGAAGGCTGACTCCTTTCTTTAAACTCCTGAAGCATGAGTTCAGGCTCAAGAGTTAGCCAGAGCTGTGGGTAAAGCCCAGGACCTTCATTTATTTACCTGTGTAACCCTGAGCAGGTTATCTAACTTCTCTGCACATATTTCCTCATCTCTAAGAAGGGAATCAAGGAATACCTGGCTGGCTCAATCAGAAGAGCACACAGCTCTTCATCTCAGCGTCGTGAGTTCGAGCCCCACGTTGGGTGTTGAGATTACTAAAAAATAAACTTAGTAAAAGGGGGGGATAAAATTCCCTGCCCTGCCTGCTTTGTAGATTCATAATGAGGCTCAAATGAAGTTATGTCTATGGAAGTTTTTTTTTTTGTTTTTTTTTTTATGGAAGTTTTTGATAGACTGAAAAGTGCTAGCAGAAGAAGTTGCTGCATTTGCTGGTCCACGGTAAGAACATCAGCACCTATGGCCACGTCTCCAGCAGCCCTTCAGAGTCTCTGCCCCAGCCTGACAGAACCCTCAAGGCTCCCAGCTATGGTCATCAGCCACACACCCTGGGGGCCCGCCTTCCTCAGTCTTTCCTAGCTGCTTCCATTTTTCATTCTGTCGGACTCCATCTGCTTGGTCATTTTTCTCTTCAGATATTATTAGAAATATCCAGAGTTGTAATTGTTTAATGGTTGGCATTTTGCCTGTTTCACGGGGGGCCAGATCAAACCCACCCCAGACTCGTGCCCCGGGTCTGGCAGAATTGGCCAGGGACAGCTGTGCAGTGGAGTCTGCCTGGCATTATAAAGGGCTCTCTCCCAGGTGCATTATTAGAAAAGAAGGAGGAAAGATGGCCGCAGGCATAATCCAATTCCTCCTTCTCCGTGGTGTTTTTGAACTGCATAGCCCAGCAGTGTGTAGCTCACAGTAGCTGGGAAGCTTTTCTGAAAGAGAAATCAAGATCAGAACCTCAGGTACCCGACACCTGGGGAAATACACTTCCCCCAGGCCACCTGTCTGGGTGATGCCTGGCCACTTCTGCCTCCCCCAGATACCCCATGAAGCCTAAACCCAGTTCATGCTCAGCTTCTTTCCAACCTACATTCTCAGTTCACCCAACTTTTGGAAGAACATGACTCCTTTCAGATGCCCCTCTCTCACCCCTGCCCCAACACACACCTACACATCGTGTCCATAGAAGTCTAGCCTTTGCCATTTATATCTCTGCCTCCCCAAAAACACTACCCACAGGTTCTTGTTTCTCTCGGGGGCACTGGAGACTCCCATCTCAGCCAGGGTTGGACTACCCCTCATCATCCCCAGCCTTCAGGTACCTGTGAAGCTGGTGGGTTCCTCTGAGAGCCAAGCCTTCCATAGGACTGGGTCAGCCAGTATAAAGATGATCTGGAACCTTGCCCAAGGGAGAGGCTGGACTTGAGTGTTTTCTTAAGCCCCTCTCAGGATTCTCAGGGGATGTCTCCCAAGAGGTTGCACTTCCATCTGTTTCTGCTGAGACCAGAACTGGAAAGATCTTCAGGTAGAAGCATATGAATTTGAGGTAAGAAAGGCCACAAAGGCAGGTATTTGAGACCATAATCTGACCCCACGCACAATTACTCATGTATCTCTGTCTCCTCATTTGTGTCATGCTGGCCACTTTTGGCCCTCCAGATCCTTCCCAGCTTCCACAATCCTTCATCAGTCCCACTTCTTCCAGAAAGCCTTTCTTGACCTCCGCAGCTACTTCTCTGGACCCCAGCCATATAGATCATAGCACACAGTATAGCATTTATGATCTTTGTACCTCAGGACTGGCCAATACTTTCCCCCAAGACCATCAGCTCTTTCTCTGTTGACTTGTTTTCCAGGTCTTATCTTCTGGCATATATCCCTTTGTTAATCTCCCCCGACACTCTTGAGAACCAGACCAGCCTGACATACAGTGCTCCATCCCGTTCCTGCCTCTGACTGCCATGTTCCCATTCATGTTTAAAGCAACCCTATATGAGCAAAAAGAAGAAATGTTTAGAGAGAGAAGAGACTCTACTCTCAACTAGTAATCTACTAGTTGTATGACTGGGGCAAGTCTCTTTATCTCTTGCCTCAGTTTCCTGTTTAGTAGAATAGAATTGAAAATAAGACTTTTGCTCTCAGGGTGTTTGTGTGGGTCTTGAGTAATAAAAAATGTTGACAGTTTTTCCAGTTGTGTGCAGCAGATAGCATGTTCAATAAATGGTTTTTCTTCTAGTGGTTCTGCCTCATTCCTCCCCCTGCTCTTCCACTTGAGTGATGCCTCTGAGCCCGATTCTCCCACTCTGTTGTTAAGCACTTAATTTCCTCACCTTGAATGCACAGTCCTTGGTTATGTACTTCCTCCTGAAGAGGAGCGGTCAGGTCTGTCTTGAGCAGAGCTGAACTCTCAGGGAACCTTGTACATGTCTCTTTCACTCCCCAGCCACTGCTCCTCTCTGGAGGCCATGGTTAATGGCAGTGCTAACCGAGTGGCTCACCTGTCTGTGATCTGAGCTCTACACTACCCTCGACTGGATTCCAGAAAGTATATTTGGCTATACTTTAAGATAGCAGACTAGATCTTGGTTTCCCCAAATGGGAATGAGTCCAGAGTTCACATCCCGAATCCCTCAGGGCCTGCCATGGGCTTCTATCTCTTCCATTTGCGTAGGAGTCAGGCTCAGTCTCTCATCAGTGGTGAGTAGATGGGTAACCAGCCATCTAAGAGCTAAAGTTCCTCTCAAATTCTCCTTCACCAGCCCCCTACCCCTCCATTCACCGTCTACCCGCCTTTCAGTTTCCCTGGCAACGCTGAGTGCTCATCCTGGAAAACTTTATCCGAAATCTGCTCTGGGCAGCTTTCCAAATCCATGCTAACCTGATTAGGTGTCTCTAGGGGCCTTGCCAGCTAATCAGATTAGGCAGCACTAATGGTAGTGAGGACTTTGAGTGGGCGCAGAGCAGTAAAACATATTGTATACTTAGTGATAATTATCCTGCCTTTTGTGTCATTGATTTATCTGCCTCTCTCCCTGCCCCCCCCCCAATCTTGTGTGTTTGGCCCTAGCGATCCGGAGAAAGGAGAATGGCTGGTACGACGAAGAACACCCTCTAGTCTTCCTCTTTTTGGGATCATCTGGAATAGGTAACTGGGAGCAGACTGGAAAGTGGGGGAGAAGAGCTGGGGGAAACCCTAGCTGCTATGGGCCAGAGTCACACAATCCACTTCGGTACAACTCCAGCTCTGAAAACACCGCCTCCAAATTACAGAGCCAGCAAGAGGATCATCTGTCACATTAGGTTAGGAACAGCTGGAATTATGCCCCTCTCACTCGAAGCTATGGTGTAGGGCCTAAGTCACCTGGCCCTTTGGGGTCTGATAACCCTGTTCCGGCCACTCTGCCTCCCCAACGCTGCCCTTTGAGAACAGTTAAACCACCTCCACTGCCCAGCACACCAAGTACAGCTTGGGGCATAACCTTCTAGGAAGCTAAAGAAAGCCCGTGATGTGGCCAACACTGTGGGGTGCATCGCAAAATTGGTTTTAGTCAAATGGGTTGGGTATTTCTCTGGCCAGTTGGGCTGGATTATCTGAGGTATTCTCACGTCCTCACTCTCCACCCTCACAGAGCACCCCACCTGTACCACCTCCTCCCATCATTGTCCTGATGTCAGGTTTTCATGCATTTGTTGTCTCTTCTTTCCCTCTTAGCATCTTCAAGGACCTAGCACTCGCCCAGATTAGGTTACCACCACCTCACCATGATACTGTAGAACTTGATTTCCTTTGCTACGCAGTGACTTCCGAAGGTTTGGCCATCATAGCAAAAGGCCCTTCAGAGCCACCACTTGGTATTGTCATTTCTTCTTTATGTTACAAGGAAAGGCTATGAGGCCAAGGAGAAGTAGTCTTTATCCGCCCCTACCCCCGCCACTGTCCCCCAGCCTCAGTTCGGCCTTTGGCTCTGGGGCCTGGCTGGATGGCAAGACTGTGAGTGTCTAAAGAGATTCAGTGCAGTGACCAGGAATCAGAATGCTCCTGTCAGAGGCAAGGTTTGCATTGGGCTTCAAAGGACAAATTGGCTCTGGATTATAAAAGTCCACCTCCCATTCTTAGGATGCTACTGTAGAAAAAAAGTCTCAGTCTCTATCCACAGAAAAATCAAGATGCAGTGTATACTTTGATTCTGATTCCAGCTCCACCTTTAATTCTTCCTCCAGTGACTGGGAGAGTCACCGACCCTCCATGAGCCCATCCGTAAAACATTATTTCCAATGTCCATCCATTTCTAATATTCTTTCATTCCGGAAGACAAGTCATTTAGTCCTAACCCAACACCTCTCCCTTCCTTCTTATTAGGAAAGACAGAGCTGGCCAAGCAGACAGCCAAATATATGCACAAAGATGCCAAAAAGGTAAGGGCTGGGATGTCGGCCTGATGTGCAGGCCATGGAGACCTCACCACTACTGCTAGCCCCCAAAATTCTAGGCTCCCTGAATCTGGCAATAGTGAATCAAAAAGATGGACCCTGGCCCAGAAAGCAGGCCTCAGTCTGACCCCAGCTTGGCCACCGGTTGTTCCAGGAATTTGGGCAAGTTATCCAACCTCCTTGTATCTCAGTTTATTCATCTGTGAAACTAAAAATAATCCTTGCCCTGCCTGACTGTTCCGGCATTTAGGAGAACCCAGTGAGATTCATCCATGCATTTTCAGGCATCTACTCTGGCCAGGTATTGTATAGATCCTGATAACTCAGCATTTAGGACATACTCCCTGCCCTGAGGAACTCGGGCTAGAGAGGGAACCAGATTTAGAAAGATATTATTACTATCTAGTACATCAAGGCCATGCTAGAGAGAGTGTTGGGGCCTATAGAAGAAAACAAAACAAGTAGGAATGAAAAGATACCATATTGCTTCTTTCCATTGTATATGAGCTTTTAAACATTTCTTTGGCCCTAAGCTGTGGGGTGGTCATAGACCCTTTTCCCCATGACTTCAGAGCCTTTGGACCTCGCCAAAAGAGAAGACTATTCCTATATTTATTCAGACTCGGGCCCTCAAGGCCTTCTTAGTTTGACTTTCTAGGCTGAATGGAAACATTTTCCTACAGAGAGAGATGTCAGAGCCATCCTTGGAGCTTGCAGAAACATTTCAACTAAAGCCAGACATTCTTCCACCAGCTTTCCCCTGTGGAGGCTAAGGTACCCCCGCTCACCACCTGAGGTTGCCCGTGACCCCAGATGGCCCTTGCCTAATTTCTGTGGAAGGCCTCCCCAGCTGAGGCATTGAGAAATTACTCAGGCCCCTGTCAGCCAAAATTGCACTAACAGCAGAGTCCTAGCCACCTTCCATCCTGCTTCTGGCCTCACTACCCCTTTGCCTCCTCCCTGAGGGCCTGGCAGCCATGGCAACATCCTCGGCCCCCTTCTGCCTAATAACTGGCTAAAGGCTCCGAAGCCTCCCTGGCTCTGCCCGTAGCTGTGCTCTGCCTCAACCAAGCCCAGAGCAGACCTTCTTGACAGGCAGTAGGCAAGAACAGCATATTAGCATGCTGCAACTGAAATAGCATTTTGAAGACAATTCATCAGGTTGGCAGCGATTGAAACAATTAGCACTCTGGAAAAAGCCATAAACTAGCAAGACTATTAGGGAAGATACAGTTACGGGCAGGAATCACCTGATTAGGGATGAAGAATTCTGAGTGGTTTAATTTTAATACTGTCAGAAAGGTTAATATTTAATTACAAATTATAATCTCCTTATCCAAGCTGTCTTAATATGTCTTCATACACAGTGGAAGAAGGGAAGCATCGGCTGACTTGCTGGTGTAGAAAGGAGATGGGCTTGCTAAGAGACTGATGATGCAGGTCGTTTTCAGTCAGTGCATCTGAACGAGGGGCCGACTGACACCAGGGCAAGGGCTCCTGAAAGCATGGGGATGGTGTCCTACAGTATACCATCACCCCTCAGAGGCAGTGGGCTGGGCACTCAAGGCCCTGGAGCCGGCCATGCCTCAGCACAGGCTCCAGTTCTTTCTACTGGCCTTAGGCAGGTTGCTTGACCCCTCCCCACAGCGAGATACTGAGTCACAGTGAGCTCAGGCTCTAGCACACTAATCAGTGCCTGAGCCCTGATCTCATGTTTATTCATCACCTCATATTTTCCATGGTACCACCCACCGACCTCTTGTTCAACCCCATGAGGAAGATAACATAGATGCTGAATTAGAGCCACTTTTCAGATGGGAAGACCCAGACCCTATAGCATATAGGGGACGTCCAGGGTCAGTTGCAAGGGGAAGAGATAAAGTCAGAACCCAAGTCTCTCAACTCTCTTTCAGTGCCATTGTTCCTAGCGGTAGTAGGTAGCTAGATTGTAAACTTGTCAGTCTGTTCCCATGTCAAATAGGGAGATGTGAGGCATGAGAAACCCTGTACAACCGTCTTGTGTATTTAATATTTAAATCCTAGGTGGTGCCTCTATAAAACTCCTCTTGTACCAACTCCATTCAGAGTCTGTGTTTAGCACAGGCATTTTCTGGCCATGTAACAGGCAGGCATGAAATCTGCCTTCAAAACCTGAGAGTCCTGGACTGTACCTGATGCCAGCAGGACCCAAGGAAAGATATACAGGAAGGGACATGTCACAGGAGCTGGAGAGGACCTGGGCAGTAGGGCCAGCTCAGTGACATGTACACTAGCTGGGGACTCGGCTTGGTTTTAAGTTCTGGCTTTCTGATCCTTAGTGGCCTCGTTTGTAAAAAGTCACGAATGCCTCTAGACCTGGCTGCCTCACAAGGTCTTGTTCGGACATTCATATAATTTCTTTTTCAGATATTTGGCTTATTTTTTTCTCTCATTAGCCTCTGCTCTTTGTCCCAAATTTGAGCAATTTTGTTAGCTTCCATTATTAGGGTTAATAATCCTTGCAAAACACCTTAGTGCTTAGGGGCTCTGTGGTCTTCTCCTGAGGTAGGATAGTAGTGCCCGGAACATGGCAGTTAGCATGGCACTGTGACAAAGCTCTGAGTCCCCTGCCTGGCTTCAAATCCCAACTCTCAACTGTTCCAGATTTGGCTGGGATCTGTGTTCCCATCTGTTTTCTCATCTGTAAAATGGGTTCAATTATCGTGCCTATCTCATTGGATTATTATGAAGGTTAAATGAGACCATGTAAACAGCTAAACACCATTAGCACATAGTAAGCAATTGGTACATATTGGATATTACTATCATAATTGTTGCCTCACTTCTAGATAACCCTAAGCTAAGATCATGTGAAACCAGAAATATTCCAGACAAGCCAATCAAGCCCGGAAACTTGTTCTGAGTTACTCAGCAAATCAGTAGAAGTAGGACAAGAACCCATAACACTTGACCTAAGTGATCATTAGAGTATATACTTCTGGTATCCTGGGACACTTGACATCTGGGCACAAAGCTCAGAACTTAGAAATGGAAGACTGCCAAGCGCTGATTGACAGAGCAGGAAATATGAGGCAGTAGAGTTTAGTGGCTGAGAGCATAGACTTGGAGCTAAATTGTCACACCTGAATGACCTTGAGCATGTTACTTTAATCTGTGACTCTGTTTTCTCGTCTGGAGGGTAGAAATGATAATAATACTTAGCTCATAGACTTGTACATGCTCTGAACCCTGTGTAGTTTGTTTAGAACATTGCCAGGCACTTAAGAAGCATCCAGAACTGTCAGTTGTTATCATTCGGTACCCACCTCATGGCTTTTAGTGCATTGCTCCCTCTGGGAAGCACTTGAGCTTCCTCATGTCCATCCTATTCTTCCGCAAGCCTTGGCTGAGCTACCTAGGACCCTCTCGAAATGCTTGCTGGCTGAAGCCCCATGTTCTCTGAGAGCAGTGATCACCTCCATGTAGCCTTAATAATTCTCCAAACCCTTATCTATCTCTTGGATTAGGTGCTCTCAGGCCCTAATGGTGAGGCAGGGAGAGGAAACCGGAGCCTGTGTTCCACAGAAAGGAACTGCAGCTCCAAAAGAAGAGGCAGCATGCCCAGCGTCGCAGAGACAGTGGCCAACCTAGGACTGGAAGCCATGTCCCTGCCAGAGTACTTCTGCTGCCCTGTACTGTGGGTACAGAGTGACAGGATGTGAGAAAAACTACAGTTCTGACCAGCAGCATGCTAGAATGGCCTAGATTTCAGACATAGATAGCTACCTTCCTCTAGGGTCTTGGTGCCCTGTCATCCCCAGCTGTTGGACGAAGTGTATTCAGTGAGTGCACTTTCTGAGGTGGAAACTTGTGCCAGTGGGAAAGGAGCCTGGGGAACCCTGGTTTGGGTGGAGGAACAGGCACGTGTAACTATAAGTCCCTAAATTCGTCATGAAAAAGAGTGAACACTTTTTTCTAGGATCATTCCTAGACCCAGTGGTGGAGAGGAATGGGCTACAAGCTGCCTTATGTATAGCTTTTAAGTGAAATGAAGAAATGTAAATAATTTAGAAGATTTCTTAGCACAAAAGAGAAGTGATATAAAACAAAGAGGCATGTGCCCACAAAAGCTGCAAAGTTGAGGGCACCATGGAGCTGGCTGGGTGCTTGCTGCACCCTTCCTTCTCCGCATGACCCACACAGACTGTAGCTGGCTATACCCATGTCTACCTGCCCCACTTGACGGCTTCTTCTCAAGGATGGAGACCAAGACTTGTTCGCTGCTGTAGCTTCAGCACACACAGGATGCCCTCGGGAAATATGGGGTGGCTGATGTGGTAATCAGACCAGTAGAAGCCTAAAAAGAGACATTCTGAGCCAGATTTAGAAAGGCGAGGACATGACTTGGGTCTATTAAGGTAGGGAATGAGGGAATCATGTGGGAGATGAGTGGACAGAAAAGGAGGCAAGGAGCCAAAAAAATAGAATGGGATAGAAGATCTTGCATTGTTGTGGTCTGAAAGCCTAGGGGATATTTGAGATGCTCTCCTCCTAAACCCTTTCCCTCTACCTTCCTGCCTCCAAATGGACTCCTGCTTGTTTCCACACAGGGCTTCATCAGGCTGGACATGTCTGAGTTCCAAGAGCGGCATGAGGTAAGTGAGAGTCCTCGCTGAAGTATGGTATGGAGGGACCATGAGTCAACATCACTCTGCGTGGGTATTTTGTTGGGACTTGTCATGTGGACCTGAGATAACTCCAGCAACCTTGGGATTCATCCTTTGGGGGCATACGTGTGCAAGAGGGTCACCGATCTGTTTTGCATAGACTTGCTCTGAAAAAGAGACCTAGAGAAGATCTGTAGACTCTTCCATTGTGGCAGGATTCCTACCACCCCAGAAAAAAGTCCGACTGTCCTTGTTGAGATAGGCAGTGTTAATGAATGAAGCCATTTTCCTGTGCATGTTCATATCAGAAACTAAAGGTATAGAAAGACCTTTCCAGTATGTTTCCTTCCTTCCTCCAGGTGGCCAAGTTTATCGGGTCCCCACCAGGCTACATTGGCCACGAGGAGGGCGGCCAGCTGACCAAGAAGCTGAAGCAGTGTCCCAATGCTGTGGTGCTCTTCGACGAGGTGGACAAGGCCCATCCAGACGTGCTCACCATCATGCTGCAGCTATTTGATGAGGTGAAAGTCACTTTGGGCTGGGATGGAGTAGGGGACATCTCGGGGCATGTGGACCTATGAACAATAAGAATCAAGGACCCAGAGGCCTGTCTGACCCTTCTTCACTTGCCGCTTCCACATGTGTACATTCAGTTACCTAGCAGATGTGGCTTTGCCCCCTTTCTGGACCAGGGCCCATGCTGGGTACTTTAGGACAGACCAGCACTACCAGAATTGAAATTCTGTGGCTACCCAGGCTGCCTTCTAGAGAGACACAGAGCAGAGGTGCCAGGACAGACCTGAAATTTTAGTTTCAACTCTACTCCATCTCTACTCCATGAGGGGCCTCATGTGACAAACAGGCTGAATCCAAGATAATCTCCAAGAACCTTTCTGGCTCATAGAGCACTTTTCTTGTCACAAGCCCTTTTCAGGCTTGTCACAAACTAGACAGCCTCCTACTGGTGGGGTGAGCCGTAAATGAGAAAAACTCTCTTCTCTTTCAGCACATTCTGTGTACTAGGCTAAAGATGTTATTGCTAACCATCATAACAGCAGGCAGAGTAGAAACCCTTTTACAGAAGAAACTAAGGTTCAGAGCGGTTATAAATGTCTTGCCTATGGCATGGAGCTACTGTGCAGAGGAACCATGTTTGGGCAACAGATACGTTTGATTCTGGAGTCCCAGTTTTCTCTCTCTGTACCACTCCTTACCTCAAGCAGAGAAGAGAGACTTACAAACATAGGAAGGGTTGACCTCTTTCAGGGGCCCTATGGAACTGGGCATGAGGCTTCTCTTCTATATTAGCCAACACGTGTCCAGAGGGAGTCCAGCCTGCCTTTCCCTACAGCCCGGGGACAACAGGAAAGTGTTTTGCTTCCCATGTTGCAAGTGTACTCAAAGGGCAGGAAGGGACTTCTGGACCAAATAGCATACCAGGTGCCAAGCCAAGAAGACCCAGATCCAAATATACTCACAGCTGCCCATCACCTTCCCCACCTGGCCCAGCATCCTTGTCCCTGCCCCAGTTTTACTGCTACCTTCCTAGCTCCCCAAGTCCACCCTGTCCCCAGACCAGCCACTGAGGAATGAAGGCCTGTGCTTCCAAGGTTACATATTCAGTTACTCATACCTGTGCTCTGAGACCTCCCACCTCGTTCCATTCTCTTGATGGGATTCAAGTACACAGCTATGGACCAGGCCCTGTCCTGGTCTCTGGGAGCTCCCTGCATAGTAGGTGGTTGGAAAGGAGACATAATAATAGTTGATATTTTTTACTTTATGTACCAAGCACTGCTCTAAAACATTTACTTATATCAATTCATCGAGTCCTCCCGCTATGAGGTGGTTATTATTACTGCCTCTGTAATAACTGAAGTAAAGTGAGAAAAGTGATTGGCCTATGGTCATGCAGCTGGGAAGAGGAAGTCCAGGATGGGAGCCCAGGTAGTCCATTTCAGATTCTGCAGCTTCAGTAATAACTACCATGCAGCCAGGGCCAGAAGAGAGAGGTAGATCTGCAGGGAAGCCTTCACGGGAAGGGAGGGCCCAGCTCAGAGGGCATGGGCACCGCAGCTTATGACATCTCTGTAGACTTACCTCTGATGGCCTTCTTGGCCCAGAAGAGGGGAGGCAGCTACTGACTGAGATACAACAAGTGCTACCTCCAAGTTGCTACCACCTCCACATGTAAGCCCTGTACCCTTCCCCTGCTGTCACTCCACTGACTACTTTCTGGGAGTTGATAATAATTCCTTCCTGCGACCTCTGGCAGCCTACTGCCATCTCTGAAGTTTATGCCCCTGGTTCCATTGACCAAAGCTGCCATTCAAGATTACTTAGATTTATGCTTATAGGCTTCTTGTGGATAGGGATCTTGTCTTACTCACTCCAACCACTCCCAGAGCCCACAGAATCAAGAGAAATGCTCTGCTGAGTAACTAAATTCAACAGTAATTCAGCATGCCCTCCCAGGATAACTAAGGAGGAGAAGGGCTGACAGCGGACACCTATTATGCAGAAGCACAGGGGCACGAGGCATCCTGGTCTGCCCAGGGAACTCTAGCTGCTCAGCACCATTAGACCACAAAATGAAAGTGAGAGCAGAACAGTAGAGGTGAGTGGGTAAGGTTGGCAGGGACCAATTATGATCCCAGGCGAAGGAATGTGGGTTTTAGATCGAAAGGAGCCTTTAAAAGCTTTAAGTAAGAACGAAACATGGCCACATTCTCACTTTATAAAGATCCTTTCGGCAACCGTGATAGAATGGACTGGAAAGAAGAGGGGGAGCAGCAAGGAGGCTGGTGAAGAATCCAGGCTAGATGTGGGGACGCCTGCTCTGAAGCAGGGCTGTGGGCTGGCCAGAACTCCCAGAAGGCCGACTGTGCAGGACTCGGAGTGAATGTGAGGGGAGACAGAGGAGCCAGGGGTGGTCAGCTACAGGACTCTGGCCTGGGTGGCTGGACAGCTGCTGCTGCCTTCAGCTGAGGCAGGGAACCCATGAGGACAAGCAGCAGATCGGCGAGGAAGATCAGGAGTTGAGGTTTGAAGTTGCTAAAAATGAGATACCTGAGGGATGACCAGGTGGAGGTGTCCAAGAGGCCGGTCATCAGTTGGAGAAGTCTAGAGCATAGGATAGATCTGTACTGGAAGCAGAGATTGAGGAATGTCAGCACAGGTAGAGTAAGAGAAGCCCCAGGAAAGGATGAGCTCTCTCAGCTAGGGGGTATATGGTATACAGAGAAGAAGGGAGGGCTAATAACAGAATTTTGTGACCTATCAGGACAGTCAAAGAGGGAATGTTGTTCAGTGTGGGGTGGACGGGACACACAATACACAGTCTCTGCCTTGGTGTTCATGAAAGAGTTGGGAAAACTAACAGCCAAAAGCACTTCACCCCACTGTGATACGTGCTGTACTAGGATAAGTGGCAAGTGCTGGGAGTTGTAAGGTCTCCTGCTCCAGTCTAGGGGTGTGAAGGAAGGCTCCCATTCCCACCCAGCTCAGTTCTCCCAAGTCTGGTCAGGAGCCCTGATGCTCTCAGCAAAACACCAAGTGGAACTAATGACCCCAGAGCCTGCCATGCAGGGCAGAAGTCTCAGGAGGACACTGCCCCTGCAGAGCCTGCTTCTCCTCCCTCAAGGACAGAAGCAGTGGGAAAACAGCCCCTATAACCCTGGGGTAGCATTCACACCCAGTCATTGCTGGGGTGGGACACTGACAGCTCCCTTTTTGGAGAGGACTCTTTGGCAGTCCTTATTGCCAAGGTCTCTGAGGAGGAGGAGGAGACACGAACACTGTGAAAGTCACGCTTTGGGTCGTCATACACCATACGTCCACTGCTACCTCACCCACCTGGGACCCATCCCCGTCCCAGTTAAAAAAAAAAACAGGACTTTGATCCTGGGATGAAATTGCCACTGGTTACTATTCTGGCCAGTATAGCAGTGTGTGTACTTTGTCCTTGGGGATGAGCTCTGCCAAGTGCCCTATGCATACATTTGGACACATCACACACACAAACACACATGCACACACACATACCACGACCAGGTCCCTAGAACTAGAATTGCCCTCGGTAAATTCTTTTGCTCTGTTACTCATGATCAGGGAAGCCAGTGGCAAAAGCTCAAGAACATCCACTTGTACTCTCTCTCAAATTGAACAAATAAATCTAAGAAGGCTGTGCCAAGGGCCAGTGTAAAGCAAGGCTAAAAAGCAGGTACCATGCCCAGTGTGGAGTAGGTACTAAGTTAATGCACATCCTTCCTTTTTTGCTTCTGAGGGCCAGGGCTGGTCTGCCATTGCTTTGGCTTTAGAAGCAAGGACTGAGCCTGAGTGAGGTCCATACCACCAGGGAAAGGGAAATGCTTGGAGGACTAGCTACCACCTGAGGCCGGGGCAGGCAGGAACTGACAGGTTGGGGTCAGTAATGTGTCCCCAGGGCCATGTTCTCTGGCCTGTCAGGTCCTGTGCTTGGTGGGAGAGTGCACTGGGGCACCGAGAACACGAAGCACAGCACCTGTGGTGCAAGAAGTGCCCCGCCGGTGTCCACTGTTGTTCCCCCGGCGGTTCCACTCACCGAGGCTCTGACCACTGCTTGCATCATAAATAACTGTAAAGTACTGTGGTACAGCGATAATAGCATTGTTTGCTGAGTCGGTGGGAGCTTCTTGCCTTTGAACTGCGTGGCCCCAGATAGCTATACTTCTGTCATTCTGTCTCTTCTCCTTCCTCAGTGCATCTGTCTCCACTACAGATGGTTTCTTTCATCTGTGTCCTTTCTAGAAAGAGCTAAAGATTCCAAGGCCTCTTCCCACATCGGTTAAAGGAGGAGCCTTATTTTCTGTTCCTCTCTGCCAGGCCAAAGGATGGCTTTAAGTTGCAGAGATTTTACCTGTTTCATTCGTCTCGTTCGTTTTGATACAACAAATACCAACAAATAGGTAGTATGTTACATGTCTGCTGTCTAATAACAGTTCAGAACATTTGCACAGCTTGGCTAACCAAGGATTTTTCACCAACATGACCATATTAGTCTTCAGAATGGCCACATAAAATACCCTCCTCTGAGCTCCTACAGTGACCCCTTATAATACTTAACTCACTGGGCTTCTCCCTTATAATATTTAACTCACTGAATTGTCATTGCTGGTTTCTTGAGTGTCTTTTTTTTTTTTTTAATAAACATATAATGTATTTTTATCCCCAGGGGTACAGGTCTGTGAATCGCCAGGTTTACACACTTCATAGCACTCACCATAGCATGTACCCTCCCCAATGTCCATAACCCCCCTCCCCCTCTCCCAATCCCACCTCCCCCCAGCTGCCCCCAGTTTGTTTTGTGCGATTAAGAGTCACTTACGGTTTGTCTCCCTCCCAATCCCATCTTGTTTCATTTATTCTTCTCCTATCCCCCTAACCCCCCATATTGCATCTCCACGTCCTCATATCAGGGAGATCATGATAGTTGTTTTTCTCCGACTGACTTATTTCACTAAGCATGATACCCTCTGGTTCCATCCACGTCGTCGCAAATGGCAAGATCTCATTTCTTTTGATGGCTGCATAGTATTACATTGTGTATATATACCACATCTTTATCCATTCATCTGTTGATGGACATCTAGGTTCTTTCCATAGTTTGGCTATTGTAGACATTGCTGCTATAAACATTCGGGTGCACGTGCCCCTTCGGACCACTATGTTTGTATCTTTAGGGTAAATACCCAGTAGTGCAATTGCTGGGTCATAGGGTAGTTCTGTTTTCAACATTTTGAGGAACCTCCATGCTGTTTTCCAGAGTGGTTGCACCAGCTTGCATTCCCACCAACAGTGTAGGAGGGTTCCCCTTTCTCCGCATCCTTGCCAGCATCTGTCATTTCCTGACTTGTTAATTTTAGCCATTCTGACTGGTGTGAGGTGATATCTCATTGTAGTTTTGATTTGTATTTCCCTGATGCCGAGTGACGTGGAGCACTTTTTCATGTGTCTGTTGGCCATCTGGATGTCTTCTTTGCAGAAATGTCTGTTCATGTCCTCTGCCCATTTCTTGATTGGATTGTTTGTTCTTTGGGTGTTGAGTTTGCTAAGTTCCTTATAGATTTTGGATACTAGCCCTTTATCTGATATGTCGTTTGCAAATATCTTCTCCCATTCTGTCAGTTGTCTTTTGGTTCTGTTAACTGTTTCCTTTGCTGTGCAAAAGCTTTTGATCTTGATGAAATCCCAGTAGTTCATTTTTGCCCTTGCTTCCCTTGCCTTTGCTGATGTTCCTAGGAAGATGTTGCTGCGGCTGAGGTCGAAGAAGTCGCTGCCTGCGTTCTCCTCAAGGATTTTGATGGATTCCTTTCTCACATTGAGGTCCTTCATCCATTTGGAGTCTATTTTCGTGTGTGGTGTAAGGAAGTGGTCCAATTTCATTTTCCTGCATGTGGCTGTCCAATTTTCCCAGCACTATTTATTAAAGAGGCTGTCTTTTTTCCATTGGACATTCTTTCCTGCTTTGTCGAAGATTAGTTGACCATAGAGTTGAGGGTCTATTTCTGGGCTCTCTTTGTTCCATTGATCTATGTGTCTGCTTTTGTGCCAGTACCATGCTGTCTTGATGATGACAGCTTTGTAATAGAACTTGAAGTCCGGAATTGTGATGCCACCAACTTTGGCTTTGTTCTTCAGTATTCCTTTGGCTATTCGAGGTCTTTTCTGGTTCCATATAAATTTTAGGATTATTTGTTCCATTTCTTTGGAAAAAATGGATGGTATTTTGATAGGGATTGCATTAAAGGTGTAGATTGCTTTAGGTAGCATGGACATTTTCACAATATTTATTCTTCCAATCCAGGAGCATGGAACATTTTTCCATTTCTTTGTGTCTTCCTCAATTTCTTTCATGAGTACTTTATAGTTTTCTGCATATAGATTCTTAGCCTCTTTGGTTAGGTTTATTCCTAGGTATCTTATAGTTTTGGGTGCAATTGTAAATGGGATGGACTCCTTAATTTCTCTTTCTTCTGTCTTGTTGTTGGTGTACAGAAATGCAACTGATTTCTGTGCATTGATTTTATATCCTGACACTTGACTGAATTCCTGGACAAGTTCTAGCAGTTTTGGAGTGGAGTCTTTTGGGTTTTCCACATATAGTATCATATCATCTGCGAAGAGTGATAGTTTGACTTCTTCTTTGCCGATTTGGATGCCTTTAATTTCCTTTTGTTGTCTGATTGCTGAGGCTAGGACTTCTAGTACTATGTTGAATAGCAGTGGCGATAATGGACATCCCTGCCGTGTTCCTGACCTTAACGGAAAAGCTTTCAGTTTTTCTCCATTGAGAATGATATTTGTGGTGGGTTTTTCATAGATGGCTTTGATAATATTGAGGTATGTGCCCTCTATCCCTACACTTTGAAGAGTTTTGATCAGGAAGGGATGCTGTACTTTGTCAAATGCTTTTTCAGTATCTATGGAGAGTATCATATGGTTCTTGTTCTTTCTTTTATTAATGTGTTGTATCACATTGATTGATTTGCGGATGTTGAACCAACCTTGCAGCCCTGGAATAAATCCCACTTGATCGTGGTGAATAATCCTTTTAATGTACTGTTGAATCCTATTGGCTAGTATTTTGGTGAGAATTTTTGCATCTGTGTTCATCAAGGATATTGGTCTGTAGTTCTCTCTTTTGGTGGGATCCTTGTCTGGTTTTGGGATCAAGGTGAAGCTGGCCTCATAAAATGAGTTTGGAAGTTTTCCTTCCATTTCTATTTTTTGGAACAGTTTCAGGAGAATAGGAATTAATTCTTCTTTAAATGTTTGGTAGAATTCCCCTGGGAAGCCGTCAGGCCCTGGGCTTTTGTTTGTTTGGAGATTTTTGATGACTGTTTCAATTTCCTTACTGGTTTTGGGCCTGTTCAGGCTTTCTATTTCTTCCTAGTTCAGTTGTGGTAGTTTATATCTCTCTAGGATGCATCCATTTCTTCCAGATTGTCAAATTTGTTGGCATAGAGTTGCTCATAGTATGTTCTTAGAATTGTCTGTATTTCTTTGGTGTTAGTTGTGATCTCTCCTCTTTCATTCATGATTTTATTTATTTGGGTCCTTTCTCTTTTCTTTTTGATAAGTCTTGCCAGGGGTTTATCAATCTTATTGATTCTTTCAAAGAACCAGCTCCTAGTTTCATTGATTTTTTTCTATTGTTTTTTTGGTTTCTATTTCATTGATTTCTGCTCTGATCTTTATGATTTCTCTTCTCCTGCTGGGTTTAGGGTTTCTTTCTTGTTCTTTCTCCAGCTCCTTTAGGTGTAGGGTTAGGTTGTGTACTTGAGACCTTTCTTGTTTCTTGAGAAAGGCTTGTACCGCTATATATTTTCCTCTCAGGACTGCCTTTGCTGTGTCCCACAGATTTTGAACCGTTGTGTTTTCATTATCATTTGTTTCCATGAATTTTTTCAATTCTTCTTTAATTTCCTGGTTGACCTATTCATTCTTTAGAAGGATGCTGTTTAGTCTCCATGTATTTGGGTTCTTTCCAGCTTTCCTCTTGTGATTGAGTTCTAGCTTCAGAGCATTATGGTCTGAAAATATGCAGGGAATGATCCTAATCTTTTGATACCAGTTGAGACCTGATTTGTGACCCAGGATGTGATCTATTCTGGAGAATGTTCCATGTGCACTAGAGAAGAATGTGTATTCTGTTGCTTTGGGATGGAATGTTCTGAATAGATCTGTGATGTCCATCTGGTCCAGTGTGTCATTTAAGGCCTTTATTTCCTTGTTGATCTTTTGCTTGGATGATCTGTCCATATCAGTGAGGGGAGTGTTCAAGTCCCCTACTATTAGTGTATTATTGTTGATGTGTTTCTTTGTATTTGTTATTAATTGGTTTATATAGTTGGCTGCTCCCACGTTAGGGGCATAGATATTTAAAATGGTTAGATCTTCTTGTTGGACAGACCCTTTGAGTAGGATATAGTGTCCTTCCTCATCTCTTATTATAGTCTGTGGCTTAAAATCTAATTGATCTGATATAAGGATTGCCACTCCAGCTTTCTTCTGATGCCCATTAGCATGGTAAATTGTTTTCCACCCCCTCATTTTATTTTTTTTCCTTTTTTTTTAAATTTTTTTTATTTGTTTATTTACAGCATAACAGTGTTCATTGTTTTGGCATCACACCCAGTGCTCCATGCAGTACGTGCCCTCTCTATTACCCACCACCTGGTTCCTCAACCTCCCACCCCCCCCCGCCCCTTCAAAACCCTCCGGCTGTTTTTCAGAGTCCATAGTCTCTCATGGTTCATCTCTGCCTCCAGTTTCCCTCAACTCCCTCTCCTCTCCATCTCCCCATGTCCTCCATGTTATTTGTTATGCTCCACAAATAAGTGAGACCATATGATACTTGACTCTCTCTGCTTGACTTATTTCGCTCAGCATAATCTCTTCCAGTCCCGTCCATGTTGCTACAAAAGTTGGGTATTCATCCTTTCTGATGGAGGCATAATACTCCATTGTGTATATGGACCACATCTTCCTTATCCATTCATCCGTTGAAGGGCATCTTGGTTCTTTCCACAGTTTGGCGACCGTAGCCATTGCTGCAATAAACAAAATAAAAAAATAAAACAAAAAAATAAAAAAAAAAAAACCCTCATTTTAAATCTGGAGGTGTCTTCATGTCTAAAATGAGTTTCTTGGGCGCCTGGGTGGCTCAGTGGGTTAAGCCGCTGCCTTCGGCTCAGGTCATGATCTCAGGGTCCTGGGATCGAGTCCCGCATCGGGCTCTCTGCTCGGCAGCGAGCCTGCTTCCCTCTCTCTCTGCCTGCCACTCTGTCTACTTGTGATCTCTCTCTGTCAAATAAATAAATAAAATCTAAAAAAAAAATTATAAAAAAGAGTTCTTTTTAAAAAATAAATAAATAAATAAATAAATAAAATGAGTTTCTTGTAGGCAACATATAGATGGGTTTTGTTTTTTTATCCATTCTGATACCCTGTGTCTTTTGATTGGGGCATTTAGCCCATTAACATTCAGGGTAACTATTGAGAGATATGAATTTAGTGTCATTATATTGCCTGTAAGGTGACTGTTACTGTATATTGTCTCTGTACCTTTCTAATCTACTACTTTTAGGCTCTCTCTTTGCTTAGAGGACCCCTTTCAATATTTCTGTAGAGCTGGTTTGGTGTTTGCAAATTCTTTCAGTTTTTGTTTGTCCTGGAAGCTTTTTATCTCTCCTTCTATTTTCAATGATAGTCTAGCTGGATAGAGTATTCTTGGCTGCATGTTTTTCTCATTTAGTGCTCTGAATATATCTTGCCAGCTCTTTCTGGCCTGCCAGGTCTCTGTGGATAAGTCTGCTGCCAATCTAATATTTTTACCATTGTGTGTTACAGACTTCTTTTCCCGGGCTGCTTTCAGGATTTTCTCTTTGTCACTAAGACTTGTAAATTTTACTATTAGGTGACAGGGTGTGGGCTTATTCTTGTTGATTTTTGAGGGGGGTTCTCTGCACTTCCTGGATTTTGATGCTTGTTCCCTTTGCCATATTAGGGAAATTCTCTCCAATAATTCTCTCCAATAGACCTTCTGCTCCCCTCTCTCTTTCTTCTTCTTCTGGAATCCCAATTACTCTAATGTTGTTTCGTCTTATGGTGTCACTTATCTCTCGAATTCTCCCCTCGTGGTCCAGTAGCTGTTTGTCCCTCTTTTGATCAGCTTCTTTATTCTCTGTCATTTGGTCTTCTATATCACTAATTCTTTCTTCTGCCTCATTTATCCTAGCACTGAGAGCCTCTATTTTTGATTGCACCTCATTAAATAGCTTTTTTTATTTCAACTTGGTTAGATTTTAGTTCTTTAATTTCTCCAGAAAGGGCTTTTATATCTCCAGAGAGCGTTTCTCTAATATCTTCCATGCCTTTTTCGAGCCCGGCTAGAACCTTCAGAATCGTCATTCTGAACTCTGGATCTGACATATTACCAATGTCCGTGTTGATTAGGTCCCCAGCCTTCAGTACTGCCTTTTGTTCTTTTGTTTGTGGTGATTTTTTCCGCCTTGTCATTTTGTCCAGATAAGAGGATATGAAGGATCAAATAAAATACTGAAAGGGTGGCGAAGAGACCCCAAATTGTGGGGGGGAGAAAGGGGATAAAAAGAGGTTCAGAAAAAAAAAAAAAAGAAAAAAATTTTAAAAATAAAACAAAGAAAAAATACCAAAAAAAGAAAAAATATATATTTTAGATAAACTAGTCAAAAAACGTTAAAAAAGAAAATGGTAAAAGTTTTTAAAAATTTAGTAGAAGAAAAAAAAGAAAAAAAAATTGAATTAACCGCAAGACTAAAGAATCACGGGGAGGAAGCCATGAGTTCCGTGTTTTGCTTTCTCCTCCTCTGGAATTCCGCTGCGGTCCTAGGTATTGAACCTGCTTTTCTTGATAGATGAACTTAGTCCTGTCTGGATATTTTGTTGATCTTCTGGGGGAGGGGCCTGTTGTAGTGACTCTCAAGTGTCTTTGCTGGAGGCGGAATTGCACCGCCCTTACCAGGCCGGACTAAGTAATCCGCTCTGGTTTACCTTTGGGAGCTTCTGTTCCCTGAACACTTTCGGAAGAGTTCTGGAGGACGGGAATGAAAATGGCGGCCTCCTAGTCTCCGGCCTGGAGGAGCCGAGAGCCCAGGGCCCCACTCCTCAGGGCGCACCCAGAGAACAGCACCCAATCACTCCCGTATCCCCAGCCTCCAGCCGCGCTCCGAGCTCACCGAGCCTGTGACCGGTTCAAGGTAACCCCGAGCTGAGAGTTCAGTCCACAGCTCTGTCTCTGTAGCCGGCTTCTCCGTTCTAATACCTGCGAGCTCTGCGACACTCTGACACCCCCGATCCTTCTGTGACCCTGCGGGACCTGGGGCCACGCTGACCCTGCGTGGGCTTCACCCTGGTTTAGCCTCTGGAGCAATGTCCCTCAGTGGAACAGACTTTTAAAAGTCCTGATTTTGTGCTCCGTTCCTCCGCCACTTGCCGGGAGCCGGCCCCTCCCCCCGCGGTCTGTCTTCCCATCGTTCTGGATTCACTTCTCCGCCAGTCCTACCTTTCCGAAAGTGGTTGATTTTCTGTTTCTAGAATTGCTGTTCTTCTTCTCTTCGATCTCCCGTTGGATTTGTAGGTGTTTGCAATGTTTAGATAAGCTATCGAGCTGATCTCCTGCTACCTGATGTAGTCTCAGCCTGCTACTTCTCCGCCATCTTGACTCCTAGCTCCCCTTTTTTTTTTTTTTTAATAACAAGAAGCATGTCAAAGGTTCAGTGAGGCCCCAGTGCCCAACATAGAGCCTGGCCCAGATTGGGCCTCTAAAAAAGTGTATTGCATGGA
Organism: Meles meles; assembly: GCF_922984935.1. Taxonomy (NCBI): domain Eukaryota; kingdom Metazoa; phylum Chordata; class Mammalia; order Carnivora; family Mustelidae; genus Meles; species Meles meles. Next base: position 59,944,233 of record NC_060073.1, on the reverse strand, counting down.
TGCATGTTTAATCGAGCTAACTTTTAGGGTGTCAGAGATGAATCAGGGGCCCTGATGGATGACAAAGAGAGCTTCAGACTTGATTGGAGACACTATCAGCAGGTGGAATGGTTGCAGCCCAGGACAGTGAAAACCAGCAGGAGTGAGCAGCTGGGGGTTCTGGAGAGACCTCCCGGAAGAGGTACCCAAGCTTAGCACTTCCTGACTGTGCAGTCACTGTTCTTTCCCAGGGCCGGCTGACAGATGGAAAAGGGAAGACCATCGACTGCAAGGACGCCATCTTCATCATGACCTCCAATGTGGCCAGTGACGAGATCGCACAGCACGCACTGCAGCTGAGACAGGAAGCTTTGGAGATGAGCCGTAACCGTATCGCAGAAAACCTTGGTATGGCACACAGCCTGCGCCGTCTGGGCAGGTGGGCAAGTGCCCAGACCACCAGCACATCTCCTAGGGGCAAGGATGAGATCAGCCAGGAGGCCACATCTGTCACCTTTCTATTTGCAAATGAACCTTCCAACCCTTCTTCCAAGTCAGAACTCAAGTCTCGGTCCTGACTCTTGTCCCCCTCCTTCCCTCTCACACAACTCCTACACTAAGGAACCCCAGGCTTTGTATTTGTAGCACATAGAACTGGAAGGGCCTCAGGAAGTGCCCAGTCCAATCCTCTCTTTCAAGTGGAGACCAGGCTGAGGCCTAAAGAGCCTGAGACCCTGACCAGGATCACACAGACCATCAGGGGCAGGACCACAGCTCTTTTCGTGAATGGGAGCAAGAGCTCCCTAAATCTGGGGAGTAGGCAGTTTATGATTCTTTTTCCACAGGGGATGTCCAGATTAATGACAAGATAACCATCTCAAAGAACTTCAAGGAGAATGTGATACGCCCTATCCTGAAAGTAAGAGGTCTTTGTCCTTCCTACTGGAGTCTCCAGTGGGAAAATCCCCTTAGCCATCCTTAGTCTTCCCCACCAGGGTCCAGTAATTCCCTTTACCCCTTCTGGGTCACAGAGCTCACCCACCCCTAACCTGGCCCTGCAGGCTCACTTCCGGAGGGATGAGTTTCTGGGAAGAATCAACGAGATTGTCTACTTCCTCCCCTTCTGCCACTCGGAGCTCATCCAGCTTGTCAACAAGGAACTGAACTTCTGGGCCAAGAGAGTAAGAGCAGGAACTGCCCATGGGTGGGGTGGGTCATCTGCCCATTGGAAATCAGGGAACACTGGGTTGGAAGTGACCCCCGCTAGAGGCATGGAGCACAGTGGTGTGGGCCATTGGCCCTGGGGGATACAGTCACTCACAGTCCCAGGCCTCAGGGCAGAGTGGTGAGAGATGGAAAGCACTGGGCCACATGCAGGCATGCTCCTATCTGACTTATCTCAGGCCAAGCAAAGGCACAACATCACGCTGCTCTGGGACCGCGAGGTGGCAGATGTGTTGGTTGACGGCTACAATGTGCACTATGGTGCCCGCTCCATCAAGCATGAGGTAAGCGCAGGAGCCTGAGAGAAGTAAGGCACCTCCATACCTCCCTTCCCAGTGCCTCCGCCCCACCCTGGGCTCCCAGCCTGAAATAGCCCATACCGAAAGCAGATGCCCCTTCAGAACCCAAACCAGAAGATGATCAAGTAAAACCCCGGTCCTGGAGGATAAGCCATGTGAACCCCAGCCAGGGGAATGAGGAACAAGTTGGGAACTTCAAAAACTGGTGTTGTTGAGTTCTTAGCCTAGTCCTACAAGCTGTGTGTTGTTAGCCCCACTTTGCAGAGGGGGAAGCTGAAGCTCAGGTTTCTGACTTGCCCTAGCAGTAGTAAGTGAAAGAACCTGGGCTACAGGCCACGGCATTAACAGTGCTGACCCCTTTGCCCATCACCTACAGGTCGAGCGCCGTGTGGTGAACCAGCTGGCAGCTGCCTATGAGCAGGACCTGCTGCCGGGGGGCTGCACTCTGCGCATCACTGTGGAGGACTCGGACAAACATCTGCTCAAGAGCCCCGAGCTGCCCTCCCCGCAGGCTGAGAAGCGCCCACCCAAGCTGCGCCTAGAGATCATTGATAAGGACAGCAAGACCCGCAAACTGGACATCCGGGCACCACTACACCCTGAGAAGGTGTGCCACAACCTCTAGCTTCTACCTACCTGCCTTTACGTGCCCTCAACATCCAATAAAGGCCCCTCGGCTGTGGCATGGCAACTGACCTATCTTCCCTCCTGCCCTTTCCCTCCTCTCCACCCAGCCTGATGACTGTTTACCCCCAGTAGACCCCTCCTCAACCTCAAAGTCAAAGATAGGGATTTTGCCCTCCCTTGGGCCCTTTGTTATGGGCCCAAAAACTTGCTAACAGGTCTCCAAGAGAAGAGCTCCCTCCCCACCCCCTTCAAGGCAGGGAGGAGGAGGAGGAGGCCCCTTATCTTTATCCTTCAGCATGATCCCCATGGCCTATAGTCTCTGGAACTTTATCATGGTCCCAGAAAGCTCGGAAGTTTGGCAGCTAAGAACAGATCTGCCTGGGCAAAGACGGGGACCAGGCTGTGACCTGCCACCCTCTGCTGGCCTTCATGCAACTGAGTGCCCAGAATGTTTGCACAGATTGTGGAAAAAGAGTGCAGAGGCCCAGGCAGAGGTTGTGCAGTGTAGACTGTAGCTACCTCTTTCCCATATCCTAGAATTCCAAGGTGAAGGGACCCATAGAACTCTTCCTCGCTCCACTGCCTGATGGTAGCTGTTCCCACTCATTACACATTCTGGTGTCAGGCCAGACCATGTTTCTCCAGCTTTGGAACCAAGCCAATGTAAGGCACCTCTAGGAGGAAGGCTGAGTGGGTCACTACCCTGCTCTGCTCCGGGACTGGACAACAGTACCAAATGACCAAGCAAGCTCAGCTCTATGGGGCCTCCTTTAGGAGACCAACATAGACATTGGGAAACTGTAGGAAGAGTGATAATGAAATCAGGCTGTGCCCAGGTGGCGAAGGAGTCTGCATCAGCTCTGTCTATACTGCTGTCCCAGCTGAGTTAGCCTGGAATAAACCACTCCCCCGTGCAGTCTGCATGTTAGTCACTAAGCAGAGGGTCTGCACACCATCCCCCAAGGGCATACCATAAACCAGGCACGTGTCAACCCTGGCTTAGGACACAGCAAGGCCTGGTGCATCTTTGGGCACCATCGATACTAGCCACCATTGATGACCACCCCATCACCTGCAGAACCGTTTTGGATCCCTCCTTTGGTGTTAGCTACTCTCTTTCAGGAAGCAGAAAATAGAGACAGGAATTAAAATCTCTTTGGTGTTGGAAGAAGGCCATGACCATGTGGTGGGTACAAGGCAGTCAGAAGTCAGGGCGTGGGCTCCAGCAGATGCTCCAGCAATCACCGTCCAGTACGTCAAGGAGCTGTCTGCTGCTCCCTACCTCAGTGACTGCTGTTCTTTTTACTACTACTACTACTACACCACTCCTACTTGTTTTGAAATCATTTTAGACTTAGGAAAAGTTGCAAAAATAGTTGTTTTCATATATCCTTCACCTCATTTCTCCTCATACTAACATCTTACAAAACTAGTATAATTATTAAAAGCAGGAAATTAACATTGATACTGTACTAACTAATCTGTAGACTAATCTTCAGATTTTGCCATTTTTCCCACTGGTGTCCTTTATCTGGTCCAGGGTCCAATCCAGGATCCCATGTTATATTTTGTTGTCATGTTTCCTTTGTCTCCTTCAGCCCTTGGTAGTTCCTCCATCTTTCTTTGCCTTTCATGACCTTAACACTTCTGAAATATCCAGACCAGTTATTTTATAGAATGTTCCAAAATTTGGGTTTGTCCTGTTTTCACATGATTAGATTGAGGGTCTGCAGTTTTGGCAGAGCTACCCCAGAAGTAATGATGTGCCCTTCTAGTGCCTTCTAGCAGGGGGTTATATTAACTTGGATCACGTGACTGTGGTGGTGTGGGTCAGGTTTCTCTACTGTAAAATAATTAATTCCCCCTTTGAAATTCATAAGAATCTTGTGAGGAGATACTTTGAAGCTGTGTAAATATCTTACTTATCCTTAAACTTTTGCCTGCTAATTTTAGCATCCATCGGTGGTTTTTGCTTACAAGAATTAATGTTGTGTTGGCCTAATGATGACTTTCTGTTTACTTATTCCATCTGTACTTATTAATTGGTATTCTACTATAGGCAAGAGCTCTCTCTTTTCTCCCATATATTTATTCAACAATTTATTTATATCAGTATAAACTAATGGATATTTGTCTTATTCTGTGGGTTATAATCTAATACTTCAGTAGTTTATTTGTTGCTCATACTGGCCAAGCTTTAGCCATTGAGAATTCTTTCAGGTTGGCTTCTGTATTGTTTGGCATTGCCCCCATCATTTTTTAGCCCTTCTTTCTCTCTAGCACCACAAGATGTTCCAAGCTCACTCATATTTTTCCTGTTCCAGCCCTGCATCAGCTGTTTCCCCAGATAGCTCCTGATTCCTTGCACTCAAGAACGGACACTAGGTATATTCATTACTACTGGAATGTCATTACTTCTAGGCCCTTTCGGCATACAGAGTTAGGAAATAGGTGTATTCATGTTAACACACACATCTGAATTTATTGTTGTATCTAATTGTATGTTATTAAAAATCAGGAGTTCACACTAATACCTAATACCAATCCAATACCATAGGATTTGTGACTGCTTTTGTTATACCTTACTATTCTTTTTCTCTTCTGCTGCCATCTCCTTTTCTTCTCCTTTCACTCTGTTTGGTGTTCAGATTTTCCTTAAAGGTTCTAATGCAATCAGTCAGTGACCATCATATATGGAACATACCTATTAGATAAAGTTCTTATGCCTGGTTGTCAGTCTTTCATTCAGTCAGCTGTGGCTAGGAGCAGCAGGCATATAACTCAAGACCAGATAACTTTTGTATTAGAAAACCCAATGGCCACCTTCCAGAAAGGAGAGCAGGAGATAGGGAAAACCCCTAGATTTTGAGGAACTTAAGTATCACTTCTACAGTTTCACAACTACACCTCCTAAGTGATGTTGGCCCCTAGCTTTAGCCTTCATAACATACTAGGCAACATTCAGCTCCCTTGCGTTACCTGTTCTCTGTCTGTCTTTGTCAGTAGAAAGCACGGTAAGCACCCAGAGGACAGACACTCAGTTGTCCAGCTCACTGTCCTATTCACAGGTTGTGCCACAATGCCAGAAATGACAGATGTTCCAGGTATTCAGATGGTTGGGTGGGCCCTGCAGTGAGCACAGATCTTCACAGTGAGTCCCAGGACAGGACAGTATCATTTATTCACTGAGCATGCATTTACTCATCATGTTCTTGTGGCCAGCCAGTAGGATCTGCCAGGATTGGACCCTGAGCAAACAGGGCAAAGACCCAGAACCCATATTGAGTATCTTAGAATGCGTGAGACAGGGCTTGAAAATGAAAAATGTAACACCTTTGTTATTCGAAAAGAAAAACTCAGAGATGTGTAGTGATTGTTTTAGAAATTTAGAGATGGGGCACCTGAGTGGTTCAGTTGGTTAAGCATCCAGCTCTTGATTTTGGCTCAGATCATGATCTCAGTGTTGTGAGATTGAGCCCCATGTTGGGCTCCATGCTGGGCATGGAGCCTGCTTAAGATTCTCCTCTGTCCCTCTCCCATTGCCGCCACCCCATCCAAAAAAGCCAAAAAGATTTAGGGGAAAAAAACACATCTAAGCCATAAGCCTCAGCCTGATAAGTAGAAGAGAGGGGGAAAGGTACAAGATTAGGAATGAGAAATCACATAGATATGGAAATTCTTTAAATAATTTCAGGAGAATTCTATGGCAACAAATTTGGAAACAGCAAATAGGTAATTTTCCAGCAGACTCCTAAAACATACTTTAAGTAGACCAATTAATTACCAAAGAAGAAATTGGAAAGCTGATTAAATGTTATCCTTCTGGAAAAATCATGTTCTTTTTTTTTTCCTAAAGAGTCTATTTATTTGACAGAGAGAGAAAGCACAAGCAGGGGGAGCGGCAGGCAGAGAGGGAGAAGCAGGCCCTGCGCGAAGCAGGGAGCCAGATGCAGGACTCGATCCCAGGACCATGGGATCATGACCTGAGCCGAAGGCAGAGGCTTAACCTTGGAGCCACCCAGGTGCCCCTGAGAAATCATGTTGTTTTATTTAAACTACTTTTATTGAAATATACATGGAAAAATGTGCAAATCACACGTATACATTTCCACTGAATGGTCACAAGGTGAACACTACTTTTAGCTGTCATATCCAGCCCAACAAATAGATGAGTTATCATTTTTAATTATTGTGTAAGCTGTTTCAGACCTTGGGATAAGATGGAAAGATGTTCAGTTGAATTTTAAAGACCAGCATAAGATTAATACACAAACCTGATAGTCCTAGCCTATCTCACCTATGACTGTAGATAAGAAATATCAAATAAAATAAAGTTGAATTATACACTATGATCACATTAGGTTTATTTCAGTGATTCAAGCCTCAGTATCAGGAAATTTATTAATATAATTCACTATATCAAGAAATTGAAGAGGGGCACCTGGCTGGCTCAGTTGGTAGAGCATATGACTTTTTTTTTTTTTTTTTTTTTTTTTTGTAAGATTGATTGATTTGACAGAGAGACAGGGAGAGAGGGAACACAAGCAGGGGGAATGGGAGAGAGAGAAGCAGACCTCCCACTGGGCAGGGAGCCCGACACAGGGCTCAATCCCAGAACCCTGGGATCATGACCTGAGCTGAAGGCAGATGCTTACTGACTGAGCCACCCAGGTGCCCCAAGCATGTGACTCTTGATCTTAGGTTGAAGAACCACACTGGGTGTATAGCTTACTTTAAAAAAAAATTTTTTTTAATTATTTAAATGTCTGTAAGATTAATATTAATGTTAATTTTCTTATTTTGATAATATATGATTAAGAGAATGTCCTTGTTTTTATAAAATATACATTGAACTATTTAGAGGTTAAAGATAAAGGGAATTTTCAAATGTATCTAGAAACTTTTTTTTAAGATTTCATTTATTTATTTGTCAGAGAGAGCATGGGCAAGCACAAGCAGGAGGAACAGCAGGCAGAGGGAGAAACAGGTTCCCCGCTGAGCAGGGAGCCCAGTATGGGACTCCATCCCAGGACTCCGGGATCATGACCTGAGCCAAGGGGAGATGCTTAACAGCTTGGAAACTTTATACACACAGATGCATAGGCCCATATATGTATACACACGGACACACACACACACACACACATACACACACACACACAGAGTGGTAAGAGTAAATATTAACATTTGGGAAATCTGAGTAAGGATATAGAGGAATTCTTTATATTGTTTTTGCAACTTTTGTCTAAGTCTAAAAATACTTCAAAATAAAATTTTCTAAATTGAAGGAAATTAAACATTCTATCAGTATATGCTAAAAAAAAAAAAGCATTGGATAAGATGTTTCAGTTGTAATTATGATTTGATAAAAATAAAGTTCTAGGGTACCTGGCTGCCTCAGTGGGTAGAACATGTAACTCTTGATCTCACGGTCATGAGTTTGAGCCCAGACTGGGCAAAGAGATTGCTTTAAAAAAAATTTTTTTTTATTTAAAATAAAATACAGTAAAGCTCTAAGTAAAAGGAAAAGATTATTTATCAAAAAAAAAAAATAATAGCAAACATTTCTTTTTTACCTGCTGAGTAGAAAGCCCCACGTGGGGCTCTATCCCAGGACCCTAGAACCATGACCTAAGCCAAAGGCAGGCAGACACTTAACTGACTGAGCCACCCAGGCACCCCAGTAGCAGACATTCCCAATAGTAAATACTAAAGCTATTTTTATTAAAGTCTGAAATAAGACAGGATTCAACCATGCTTTGAAAATTCAGCTGAAAGTAATGAGGCAAGAAAACTAAATAATTGATATAAATACTGGAAAATAATGTATCTTTTTTGATGAAATATGACTGTGTATTTAAGAAATCCAAGAGACTATACTAAAACATAGTACTATTAAGGAAATTTGGTAAGTGTGTGAATAGAAAATAAATGTAAAAATGAATAGCTTTTTTCTACTCTAGCAGCTGTCAGCTAGAAAACAGTAACAAAGGAAAAGCATTTCATTCACAGCTGCAACAAATAAGTATATGTATTTGCTCATATATACAAAAAAATACCTCTGAAAAAGAGATTGGGGAGAGGGGATAGCAATGGAAAAGGAAGATTCACTATATTCATTTTCATACTTTTAAATTGAATTTTGAACCATTTTAGTATGTTACCTATTTAAAAGTAAATTATATTCAAAATTATAAAATACTTAAGAATAAACTTAACAAGAAAAGAAAATCCTATTGAAGGATATAAAATAAGATCTCACAAATGGAAAGACGTACCAAGTTCTTGGAATGGATGACTCAATATATAATTAAGAGCAAACCTAACCAGACTCAACAGCATTTTTAATTAAAGTTAACTAAACTCATGTTACACTACGGTGTCCAGAGGTGAAACGATATGGAGTTACTGTTTTCTGGATCTAGGCTCTTAGGAGATACAAGCTACTACTAGTGTTAGTAACTACTTAAATAATATGCAAACTAGAGGATAAGTCAGTTTCATTCGTATCAACACACACCCTAAGTACAAGAGAAAGGAAAGAGAAGAGTTGTCATCTGTGACTGTCTGGGTGTGAAGAAGAGAAGAAAGCAGCGGAAAATGAAACTAGAAAGGCAAGTTTCCTGCTTTCACAGTACCGTGAATGCCATTCTACGAGAATGAAATGACCATATTTGTGTTTTTAAAAGACTCTATGTTTTGGGATGACTTCTAACCAATATATAACAGATGGAGTAGTTCCAGGCAAACCCCCTTCCCAACCTCAAACATGGAAATAATATGTAACAACAACAACAAAAAGTTCAACTTTTTAAACTGGGCTTGAAACTAAAAATGGGAGATCCCAGAGTGCAGAAATGAATGGGAACCCAAAAGTCAAAGATGTGTGAAGTGGAAGTTAAGGAGTTTTTGTACAGACTTGGGACCAAGATACAGGCCTAATAGCTGAATGGTAGGGCTTCAACAAAGACAGGAGTCTCAAAGGACCACTTCCTTGTGAAATAAAAACTAGAAAAACACCACTCATTGATCTGGTAATCAGTACAGAAATAAAAGAAAATCTACCATAACTCAGGGATACAAGGACAAAGAATCACCTACACAGAAAGCAGTAACATTTGCTGTCTGGGCAATTGTGGTCCAAATTCACAATACCCAAATGTTTCTGGGATGTCACAATGAAAAACTGACAAAAAACTGGTCCTGAGCCAGTGAAGCAAACAAAACTGTTCTGTAAGGATAGTCCCATAATCAACTTTTCACAAAGGAACCTATGGAAACAACAAGTCCATCATTCTTGGTGGCTTTAACTTCCCATAAATGACTTATCTAACACCCTGCTTTCCTTATATTTAATGGTCTTTTTCTGCCCTCACCACTTCAGTCACCTATGTCATGGTCACATCCTAAATTTTATCAACAGTAACTGCACTTCCTTCTAAACACTCATTCTTCTCTGGCCAGTCTAGTATCAAGAGTAAAGAAAGAACTTTTACAACTCAACAATAAGACAAATAACCTAATTGTAAAATGGGAAAAGGGTCTGAATAGACATTTCTCTGAAGAGGATGTACAAATGGGCAATAAGCAAAACATCATTTAACCATCAGGGAAAAATGCAAATTGAAACTGCAATGAGATACCATTACACATCCACCAGAATGGCTATAATCAAACATGGACAGTAACAAGTGTTGATGAAGATGTGAAGAATTGGGAGTGGAAAATTATGCAACCACTTTGTAAGTCTAGCAATCCCTCGAAAGATTAAACAGAGTTTCTATAGTCCCAGCAATTACACTCCCAAATATATACCTAAGAAACATAAAACACACCCACACAAAAACTGGTTACTTGAATGTTAAAAAGCAAAGAAGTGGAAACCAAATGACCATCAAACTGATGAATAGGTAAGATATGGTATATCTATACAATGGAATATTCAGCGAAAGAAGAATGAAGTACTGATTTGTGTGACAACATGGAGATGAACCTTGAAAACGTGTTAAATGTGATGGAATCCAGGGATGCCTGGGTGGCTCAGTTGGATAAGCATCTGACTTCAGTTCAGGTCATGATCTCAGGGTCCTGGGGTAGAGCCCCATGTTGAGCCCCAGGTAAAGTCCTGTGCTCATTGAGTCTGCTTGTCCCTCTGGCCCTCCCCTGTTCATGTTTTCTCTCTCTCTTTATTAAGAGATTTATTTTTTTTATTAAAAGATATTTTTAAAAGACTTTTTTTTTAATATCCTATTTATTTATTTGACAGAGAGAGAGAGGTCACAAGTAGGCAGAGAGGCAGGCAGAGAGAGAGGGAGAAACAGGCTCCCCACTGAGCAGAGAGCCCGACGCGGGGCTCGATCCCAGGATCGAGATCATGACCTGAGCCGAAGGCAGAGACTTAAACCACTGAGCCACCCAGGCGCCCCAAAAGATTTTTTTTTTTAAATGTAATGGAGGGGCGCCTGGGTGGTTCAGTCATGAAGCGTCTGCCTTTGGATCAGGTCATGATCTCAGCGACCTGGGATCAAGTCCCACATCAGGCTCCCTGCTCAGTGGGGAGCCTGCTCTCCCTCTCCCACTCCCCCTGCTTGTGTTCCCTCTCTTGCTATCTCTCTGTCAAATAAAATCCATTACATTTCTGTACATACATATTCTGATTTCATTTACATGAAAATGTCCAGATGAATCCTTAGAGACAAAGCAGGTTAGTGGTTGCCAAGGAGAGAGAGAGTAATGGGGATGACTGATCATAGGGTTCTCTTTGGAATGGTGAAAATTTTTGTAATTGCATAATGGTGATGGTTGCACAACTTTGTGCAAACCAGTGAATTTGCGCTTTAGAAGATGGATTTTATGACGTGGGTTATCTTAGGTTTTTTCTTTTTTAAAATTTTATTTATTTGAGAGAGAAAAAATACTAGTAGGGGGAGAGGCAGAGGGAGAATGAGAGACTCTCAAGCAGACTCTGCACTGAGTGTAGAGCCCAATGTGGGGCTTGATGTCACAACTGTGAGATCATGACCTGAGCCAAAATCAAGAATCAGGGGTGCCTGGGTGGCTCAGTGGGTGAGGCCTTTGCCTTTGGCCCGGGTCGTGATCTCAGGGTCCTGGGATCAAGCCCTGCATCGGGCTCTCTGCTTAGCAGGGAGCCTGCTTCCCCCTCTCTCTGCCTGCCTCTCTGCCTACTTGTGATCTTTCTCTCTCTGTCAAATAAATAAATAAAAATATTTTAAAAAGAAAATCAGGAATCAGACACTTAACCCAGTCACCTAGGTACCCCTTAGTTTTTTAATATCAAAAAATTATACCTCAATTTAAAGAAAAATTCTTTAGAAAATAACATTTAAAAAAACACATAAATGTCAAGAGAATGAGAGGACAAACCACAGACTGGGAGAAAATATTTGCATATTACATAATCTGATTAAAGACTGGTGTCCAAAACATAACAAAGAACTCTTAAAACTCAACAGTAAGAAAATGAACAACCAGATTACAAAATGGGCAAAGATCTGAGCAGACACCTCTCTAAAAAAAACACATGGAGGGCAAATAAGCATGTGAAAAGATGTTCAACATCACACATCATTAAGGAATTGCATATTAAAACAATAATGAGATACCACTACATGTACATGAGAAAAGCTGAAATCCATAACACTGACAGCACCAACACTGGTGAGGATGTGGAGCAAAAGGACCTCTAATTTATTGCTGGTAAGAATGCAAAATGGTGGGGCACCTGGGTGGCTCATTGGGTTAAAGCCTCTGCCTTCGGCTCAGGTCATGATCTCAGGATCCTGGGATTGAGCCCCGTATCGGGCTCTCTGCTGAGCAGGGAGTCTGGTTCCTCCCTCTCTCTCTGCCTGCCTCTCTGCCTCCTTGTGATCTCTGTCTGTCAAATAAATAAATAAAATCTTTTTTAAAAATGCAAAATGGTACAGCCACTTTGGAACAGTTTGTTTCTTGCAAAACTAAACATACTTTTACCATGGGATCCTGTAGTCATGCTTCTTGGGTATTTACCCACATGTGCTGAAACTTAAATCCACACAAAAACCTACACATAAAATTTATAGCAGCTTTATTCATAATTGCCAAAACTTGAAAAAAAATTATATCCTTTTTTAAGATTTATTTTTGAGAGAAGAGTGTGCACACAGTGTGTGGGGTGGGGCAGAGAGAGAGAGAGAATCCAGGCTGACTCCATGCTGAGCATGGAACCCATACATGGCTCAATCACCAATACATGGCTCAATCACACAAGCCTGAGATCATGATCTGAGCCAAAACTAAAAGTCAGAGGCTTAACCAACTGCACCATCCAGGCATCCCTAACCAAGATACTCTTTAGTAGGCATTTGGATAAGCAAACTATGATACATCTATATAATGGAATATAATTCAGTGCTAAAAAGAAATGAGTTAGCAAGCCTCAAAAAGACATGGAGAAACCATAAATTCATGTTACTAGTGAAAGAAGCCAGTGCAAAAAGGCTACATACTGTATGATCCCAACTATATGACATTCTGGAAAAGACAAAGCTATAGAGAGGGTAAAAAAACATCAGTGGTTGCCAGTAACTTGAGTGGAGCAGAGAAGTGGAGCACAGAGGTTTTTAAGACAATGAAACTATTTTGTGTAATAGATAATGTTGAGTGCATGTCATTAGACATTTGTCAAAACCCATGGAATGGCTCAGTCAGTTAAGCATCTGACTCTTGATTTCAGCTCCGGTCATGATCTCAGGTTGGTGAGACTGAGCCCTGCATTGGACTCCACACTCAGTGGGGAGTCTCCATGGAATTCAGTCCCTCTCCCTCTGCCCTTCCCTCACTTGCTCTCTCTCAAATAAATAAATCAGTCTTTTATTTTTTTTAAAGAGTTTATTTATTTAGAGAGAGAGCACCAGCAGGGGGAGCAGCAGAGGGAGAGAGAGAATCAGGCTCCCCACTGAACAGGGAGCCTGATGGAGGGCTCAATCTCAGGACCCCAGGATCATGACTTGAGCCAAAGGCAGATGTTTAACTGAGTGAGCTACCCAGGTACCCCAGTAAATAAATCTTTTAAAAAATAAAATACCTGGGAGAGCAGGAAGTCTCTAAGTCCATCTCGAACTTAAGAGAATTAAACTACACTTTTTAAAGCATCAAAGAATTTGTATACATTTTTTTCAACCACTACACGTGCCTGGACACATCATATATTCAAAATTCCAAAACCTAAAGTAAAGAGAAGATCTCGAAAGCAGCTAAGGAAAAAAGACACATTATATGGAGGAACAAAGCACACTTCTCACCAGAAATTCTGCAAGCCAGAAGATATTCTTTAGTAGGCAATTGGATAAGCAAGCTATGCTACATCTATATAATGGAATATAATTCAGTGCTGAAAAGAAATGAGTTATCAAGACTCAAAAAGACATGGAGAAACCATAAATTCATGTTACTAGTGAAAGAAGCCAGTGCAAAAAGGCTACATACTGTATGATCCCAACTATATGACATTCTGGAAAAGGCAAAGCTATAGAGAGGGTAAAAAAAAAATCAGTGGTTGCCAGTAACTTGAGTGGGGCATTAAAGTGCTGAAGGAAGAAACTCAACTCAGCATTCCATACCCAGTGAACATATTTCAAAATTGAAAGTGAAACACTTTTTCAGACAAATAAAAGCTGAGAGAATTCATTACCATCACACCTGCATTATAAGAAATGTTAAAGGAAGTTTTTCAGGAAAATGAAATATGATATCAAAGAGAAACTTTGATCTACATAAAGAAGTGTAGATCTCCATAAATGGTTAAAATGAAGACTCTGAATCAGGCCTTGTTTTAACAATAATGCCTACTGCGGCCCAGAAAAGGGTGTGTTGGTGGGCTCCACACTGATAAAGACATCTTTTGGTAGGGTCTTCTCTGTGACCTAGGAAATCTTTGGAACCTTCTCCAAGGGCTTGGATTTTCTTCAAACGATGGCATCACTGAAATCTTACCCCTTCTAGGGGCACCTGGCTGGCTCAGTTGGTGGCCCCATGTTAGGTGTAGAGTTCCTCTAAATAAATAAAATCTTGTTTTAAAATCCAGGGGACCTGGGTGGCTCAGTTGGTTAAGAATACAACTCTTGGCACACCTGGGTGGCTCAGTCATTAAGCATCTGCCTTCGGCTCGAGTCATGATCCCAGGGTCCTGGGATCGAACCCCCCCATCAGGCTCCCTGCTCAGCGGGAAGCCTGCTTCTCCCTCTCCCACTCCCCCTGCTTGTGTTCCCTCTCTTGCTATCTCTCTCTCTCTCTGTCAAATAAATAAAATAAAAAGACTCTGACTCTTGATTTCAGCTCCAGTCATGGAGTCAGGGTTGTAAGATCGAGCCCTGTGTGTTAGGCTCCATGCTCATCGAGGAGTCTGCTTGAGATTCTCTCTCTCCCTCTGCTCCTCCCCCTACTCATACACACTTGCTCTCTGTCTCTCTCACAAAATAAATCATTAAAAAAAATCTTGGGGTGCCTGGGTGGCTCAGTCATTAAGCGTCTCCCTTTGGCTCAGGTTACTATCCCAGGGTCCTGTGATCAAGCCCCACATCGGGCTTCTGCTCAGTGGAAAGCCTGCTTCTCCCTCTCCCTTTCCCATTCCCCCTGCTTGCATTCCTTCTCTCACTGTCTTTCGCTCTGTCATATAAGTGAGATCTTTTTTTTTTTAAGATTTTATTTATTTGACAGATTACAAGTAGGCAGAGAGGCAGGCAGAGAGAGAGAGAGGGAAGCATGCTCCCTGCTGAGCAGAGAGCCCGATGTGGGGCTTGATCCCAGGACCCTGTGATCATGACCTGAGCCGAAGGCAGCAGCTTAACCCACTGAGCCACCCAGGCACCCCTGTAAGTGAGATCTTTAAAAAAAGAAAAAAAAATCTTACCCTTCCAGGAAGTCTCCATCAAAGAATTAGAAGATTCCGTAATGGGAGACACCTGGGCAACTCAGCATTGCCTTCTGATAGCAACGCTCTCCCTTACCCTTCGTACCATCCAAATGTTTTTCAAGGTTGCTGTCATATTGGTCCATTTACTGCCATCCATTTCTCTCTGGGTACATCTGGATAATTTTACTTGTCCTAAGGTAGGAACCTAATGTGACCCAAGCTGGACCAATCAGATTCCTCTCTCCCCCAGAAATTTTAAAACCAGAATAGACTACCTAAGATGTACAGCTGTGAAACTGTCCGTTGACAAGTTATTTATTCTGAGGACCAGAATAGTTGAAGAAATGAATTTGCTTAGAGTAAAGAACAGAGTGCAGAGAAGAGCAGAACTAAAGATCAGAGATAGTTGTGATGGTGTCTGGGTCTCTGGTCCCAGTTTTCCATGAAGCCCACCTATTTTTAGGTCCTATAAGACTACAGAGTATCCCTGAAACCAACTCCTTTTCTCTTTAGCTGGAGATTCCTTTCAGGTGGAATTTCTGTTTCTTGGAACCAAAAGATTCCCAATAATTTTGCTCTCTGCCTCACTGAACATTTCACCTGAAACCCTTGTAACTATATATGTAGTAATTTGTTGTCACTAGGTGGGATCACTTTAAGAAAGGTTGATGTATTAAAATACAAGTATACAGGGGCTCCTGGCGGCTTAGTCAGGGGAGCATGTGTAGAGATTACTTATGTAAATAAACGTAAAAAATATACAATTATACATACCTGATAAATTAATAGACAAGTATTAATTACCCTGAAATAGTTGTTTACTCTACAAAACATCCCTTATAGTTTGTATAGTGCTCTAGAAATATTGTTTCAAAACCAATGTGGCTGTCACAATAAATTATAAAGAACAAAATGAATCTGCATGTGCCAATAGTGAAATATCTCCAGGAATATTATGGGGAAAAAATCTCCATATACTATGTGGTTTTATCCCCTTTGTATATGTACAATTTCTCACACACACACACACACACACACACACACACACACACACTTGGTTTGTTTGTTTTTTTTTTTTAATTTCCAAGAGAAATCAAAACATTCACAAAAGTTACCTTTTGAGCGAAGGACTCGGGAAAGAAATGAGGAAGACATTTTTATATTTTACTTTCAATTTTTTATTTTTTTGAATCATCTGGCCTAATACATGTATTTTTATTTCAAGTTAGAGAAATTATAAACTTCTTTCTCTTAATCCATGTCTGTACAGAAGCCCAGAAAAGCTCAGAACTACAAATATAACTTATTTTTAAAATGCAGTAAGACTTCTAGGTCTCTTCCATCCCGGGCAGCCAATTACCCCTTTCCTGAAGATACAGGAGACTGAAGTGTTAGCATGTAAAGAAGCCAACCAGAGAGCCTTCAGGTTCAGGACCACCACGAACAGCAAACAGTGAGGAATAAGAGCTTTGCCCAAAACACACCCCAGCCGCTTCTGCCATGAAGCTTCAAGAGCAATGGCAGCCAAGCACATTTCCTTCTTGGGCAGAACCTTGAAAGATTTGTCTCTAGAGAGACTAAATGACCCTGGAGAAAAGAACTGTAGAAGCAACATTTTGCATTTTTAAAAAAAGCAAAAAACCCCGAGTCCTTAACCCAATCACCATGCAGTGAAACCACATTTCACAAGCTCTGGACACACAGAGTCCCCAACAAACTTCTTAATACCTCACTCCTAAATATGAAAGGAAATAAGAGTCACCAGGCATGTAAGGAAAGCTTGAGCACAAAAGCCAAAAATATAATGAAGAACAAAACTAGAAGGAAGCAGAAACAATACAGAAAACAACAGAAGAAAACTCACCCAAAAATCTAGAGAAGAAAAATATATCAAGAGAGGAAAAAAAAAAAAAGAACAATGAAACAGAAATAAGATTCTTTTTTTAAAGGTAAAAATAATGGAACAGAGATAACTTTCAGAATTTTGAGATATGTTAACTAATTTTTTAATCCATAAATAACTGGAAGATAAACAAGAAAATCTCAAAGAGTTAGAACAAAAAGATATGGAAAATGTGAGGGGACAAATAAAATTAGAAAAAGCAATTAAGAGTACCCAACATTCACCTAATAGGAGTTCCAAAAAGAAAGAAGAGATTAAATGAAAGAATATATTATCAGATAAATAGCATTAAAAAATTTTTTTCCTGTTAAATTTTTTTTTTCCATCACTAAAGGACTTGAGTTTTCAGACTGAAAGGGCCCACAAATACCCAGTGGTTGAAACAGATTCCCACCCAGGCATATCATTATGAAATATCCCAGAATTCTTAAAACATAAGGAAGATTCTAAAAGCTTCCAAAGGAAAAATAAATAAGCCACATATAAAGAATAGGGAATTATAATTACATCCCTCAAAAACAACGTTGGAAGCTGAAAGACAATGGTGAGATGCTTTCAAATTCTGATAGAAAATTATTTTCAACCTGGAAATCCATACCTGGCCGAATTATTAATGAAATGTGATGGCCCAGGCAACATGAGGGGGTCTCAAGAAATGTGTCTTTTATGTCCCCATTCTCAGGAAGCTACTTAGGGATATGTATGTTCCATTAAACCAAGAAAAAGGAGGTCACAGAAGTCAGTAAATGGGGTATGTAGTCTAACAAGTATGCAAAGGAACATCGCAGGACAATAGCTCTGCTGAGCAATGACCAGTCCATATTTGCACAGGAAGGCGGAAGGCACTTAGCCAGTTTTTTTCTATGTAATAAAGGAAAACCTCAAAATCTCAGTGTCTTAACAAAAACAAATATTTTTCATGTGGTGAATAGGGAATTGTAAACTAAAACAACAATGAGATATCACTACACATGTCCTAAAATGACTAAAACCAAGAACACTGGGGCGCCTAGGCGGTTCAGTTGGTTAAGCATCTGCCTTTGGCTCAGGTCATGATCCCGGGGTCCTGGCCCGGTGTCGGACTCCTTGCTCAGCAGACTCCTCTGCCCCTGCTCATGTTCTCTCTCTTGCTCACTCTCTCTATCAAATAAATAAATAAAATCTTCTAAAAAATAATTAATGGGGCGCCTGGGTATCTCAGTCGTTAAGCATCTGCCTTCGGCGTAGGTCATGATCCCTGAGTCCCCAGATCGAGCCCCACGTTGGGCTCCCTGCTCAGCAGAGACCCTACTTCTCCCTCTGCCCCTCACCCTGCTCATGCTGTCTGTCTCTCTCTCTCTCTCTCAAATAAATAAATAAAATATTTTTAAAATAAATAAAATTAAAAATTAAAAATTAATTTATTTTTAAAATAAAACCCAAAACACTGAAAACACCAACTCGCTAAGACATCTGGAGTACCTGATACTTCCTGCTAGTTAGGTTTTACGAGCATTCTGTCATAATTAGAGTGGACTTTTGTGATGCCTTATGTGATGCTAAGATGATCAAAGTCCCTGTAGACTAAATTGTGGCACAAAGACCAAGAGTTAACATGGTCATGAAGCAAAACAATGAAGGTATATTTCTGCCCTTGCCAGATTAAACAAAACTGACTTTGGTTTTCTTTGCTCATTGAAATTGAGAAAAAAACCATTTGCAAGTTAATAACTTTATTACATGTGGCAGAGGCTCTGTTGTTTTGCTCTAGTAAAGAAACCATATCTGGAACACAGAACAGTTGGAGTCCTCAGCTGTCTTAACCTTCAATAATCCACTGCCATTCTCCAAGCACCTTCTGACTTCTGCGTGAGCTGCACAGGTGAGTTGAGAGGGTAAATAACAACAATCGCCACCTCTGAATTTCGAGGTCTTTGATGGGTCCTCTCATCTTACATTTCCCCCAACAGTGCTGTATTGGTTTTTGTTTATAATTTTGATAGGAAGGAGGCTCCAGGGCTTCCACTTAGCCCTTTCAACCATAACAGTCATATTCCATGGATTGGAGAGACCTATTCTGCCTCCTTTTGCTGAATATGACTAACTATACACTATGTAACTAGAAAAATCATGGGTTTAAAAATAGGCTTCAGAAGAGGACTGGCAGTGAGGTAGATTAGAATCAAAAGTTAGTTTTGCACTTGACTCCATAAACCTCCACTGTGAGTGGTGGATCACTGTGCCAACTACAGCTGCAATTAGCATTAAGCCAGAGTCAGCAATTCCCAAGGGCACAGTTATTCTCTTTGTCTTCTAGGGCTGCCATAACAAGTACCAAAGACTGGGTGACTTAAAACAACAGAAATGTATTCTCTCATGGTTCTGGAAGACCAAAGTCCAAAGTCAAGGTGTTGGCAAAGTCGGTTACTTCTGGAGGATCTGAGAGAGAATCTGTTCCATGCCTCTCTCCTAGCCTCTAGTGGTTACCAGTAATCCTTGGCACTCCCTGGCTTGTAGTGTTTCACTCCAACCTCTGCCTCCATCCTCACTTGATGTTCTTGCTGTTTGTCTCTATGCCCAAAAATCTTTTTATTAGGACATCAGTCATTGGATTAGGACACACAGTAATCCCGTCTGGCCTCATCTTAGCTTGGTTACATTTGCAAGAAACCCATTTCCAAATAAGATCACTTATTGCACAGGTACCTGAGGAAAGGGTTCCAACATATCTTTTTGGAGGACACAATTCACACATAACAGTTATCCCGGGACATAACCATAGGTCCCATTGGGGAAGCCTATTAGGAATATATAGACAGATATTTATACATCTTCCTTAGGTGTACCTAACTTCGCTTCATTCAAGGAACCAACTCAGGCCTGGAAATTGGGTGAGAGACCATAACTCTTTATCTTGTCTTAAGTTGGCCTTCTGTTCACCCATTCCAGAGGATTCTTGGTTTTATGAATCAGTTAGGATCTTAATGAAATGCCCACATTCTTTAGTCCCATCTGCAGTGTCTTCCCCCAACATCCCTGGCCTACAGAAACCAGTTACTACACACTTTCCAAAGATGTCATTACTCTCTCATAAATATGTTTCTCAATGGCTTAGTGAAGAGAATGTCATCTGGACCCTCACAAGGAATGATGATGATTGTAAATGAATCACACCTTCCTAGAAGGAAAGGTTTATAAACAAACATGCCCATCTACATAAGTGTTTGGATTCTTTCTGCTACATTATACCAAAGGATTCTTCATTTAATTTAATCAGTGAATCCAGGTTTCAGTCAGTCAG
Organism: Meles meles; assembly: GCF_922984935.1. NCBI lineage: Eukaryota > Metazoa > Chordata > Mammalia > Carnivora > Mustelidae > Meles > Meles meles. Next base: position 59,924,011 of record NC_060073.1, on the reverse strand, counting down.
CTGGTAAAAAGCAATTAGATCCACTATACACCCACAAGAGTGGATAAAATGTAAAAGACTGACTATTTGACATTGAAGAGAATGTGGAGCAACCAGAATTCACATACATATTAGTGGGAGTTTAAAATGGCACAATGACCTCAGGAAAAATTCTGGCAGTGTCTTAAAAAACTGAATATACATCTCCTCTGTGACCCAACAATTCCATTTCAAGAAAAATGAAAACATATATCCACACACACAAAAAAAGATTTGCACATGGATATTCATAGCAGCACTATTTGTACTAAAACAAAACCAGAAATAGTCCATATGTCTATCAAAAGAGAATGGCTAAACAAATTCTTATTAAATTAGTTTTACATTACTGTGTGAAAGTAACCCAAAACTTAGCAGCTTAAAACCATTCATTCATTAGCTCACAATTTTGTAGCTTACAATTCACTCATTAGCTCACAGTTCAGAGTAGGGCACAGTTCTCATCTGCTCAGGATCTCGGGATGTCAGCCAGGTTGCATTTTTTTTTTTTTTTTTTTTTTTGGAGGCTCTGAGGAAAACTCCACTCCCGAGTTTATTCAGATTCCTAGCAGAATTCAATTCCTTGTAGTTGTAGGACTGAGATCCTGTCTTCTTACTGGCTGTCAGCTGGAAGTCACATTCAGCTCCTAGAGGTCACCCACATGTGGCCCCACCATTTGGCTATGAAGAATCTTCCTCCTGCCGAGTGATGCTTCAAATCTCTCTGACTTCACTGTTTTCTGAGCTCTGAACCCAAATATAGTGTTCAATGTCATTAGGTCAGATCCACCCAGATAATTCCCCTTTTTAATAGTCAGTAGTGTCGTATGATATAACCTAATATGGAAGTGCTATTTCATCATACTTATAGTACTGGGAATTACATAGGGCATGTACACTAAGAGGTAGGAATTTGGGGAGACATCTTAGAATTCTGCCTACACAAGTATGTTCATTCAGTGAAATACTACTCACCAATAAAAAAGTAATAAATTCTTGATACACACAACATAAGTGAATCTCAAAAAATTTTTGCTTTAAAGTAAAATACTCTTTAGAGTACAAAATACTCAAAGGAGTTAAAGAATGGACAACATAAATCTGTAGTGGAAAAAGAATCAGAAGAGTGGTTACTCCCCATGAGGGAGTAGGAGTTGGTATTGATTGGGAAGAGGCATGAAAAACTTTCTGGGGTGATGGTAAGGGGTTGGGTTACACAAGTGTATGTGTGTGTCAAATTCATTGCATGGTGGGTGGCGCACTTAAGATTTATGCATTTCGCTCTATGAAACTTTTACCTGAAAAATTAACAAATAATATTTTTCTCTACTTAATGATACACGGAAGTGTTAAGAACCAAGTGTATGGATGTCTGCAACTTACTGTGAATCTATCAAAAAAATAAAACAGATCGAGAAATGGATAGAAGAATGGATAGCTGGGTGAATAAAAGGTAAAGTGAGTATACTAAGATGTTATAATAAACTCTAGGAAAAAAACTGCTTATCTTTAAAAAAAATGGGCAATTAAAACTCCCAGTTATGGGATACTTGGGTGGCTCTGACAGTTAAGCTTCTGCCCTTGGCTCAGGTCATAATCCCAGGTCCTGGGATTGAGCCCTGCATCGGGCTTTCTGCTCAGAGAGGAGTTTGATTCTCCCTCTCCTTCTCCCTCTGCACTTCACCCCATTCATGCTCTCTGTGTCTCAAATAAATAATATCTTTAAAAAAAAAAGAGTTCCCAGATATTAGAACTAACTCATGGGATCCAGGCTCTCTGGTATGTACACTCATATAGATCTATTCAGCCTAATTTTAAATTAAATTAAATTAAATCTTCCTCCTCCCTGGTCCAGCACCCTCAAAATCCATTCCCACATGTATTTGCCAGATTTTATTGATATAATTTGAAAAATCTCTTAATTCTTTTAGTGGGAAGGTCTTCTTGTGAATTTGACTTCCTATTTGACCATTAGGCATGTTGGGGTCTGATTCTGGTTGTAAGTATGGAGATAGTGAAGTCAGTGTGATGGAGCATAAGGAAACTTGGTTTCCTCTTACCAGATAATTCCCAGGGGGACACCTTTACATGGTCTTCAAACAAGAGAAAAATTATCCCATTAGACAGGAAGGGGTTCCTGTAGTAGCTGGCTACTTTTACTGGGAGGTTGGGATTGTGACAGAGATCATTAGTTGCCTGCTGGGTTAGATAGCTTCTGACATGGCTCTCAGTGATCCTTGTCTTCTGATTCTCATGTCCTTGTATAATCCCCTCTCCTTGAGTGTGGGCAGGACCTAATAACTTCTTCTAAGGAATAGAATATGGCAAAAGTGAAGTGATGTCATTTCCAAGACAAGTTTATGAAAGACTGACTTCTCTCTTGCTGGCATTTTGTCTAGCTCTTCGTATGTGCTTTCCTTTTTGGAGAGGCCCATATGGCAAGGAACAGAGGGCAACCTTTGGCCAACATCTCATAAGGACTGACCCCTTCAGTCCAGCATCTTTGGAGGAACTGAGTCCTGGTAACAACCACGTGAGTGAGCTTGAAAGCAATCTTTCTGTGGTCAAGGCTTCATTTGAGACTGAAGATTTGACCTATTGACTGCAACCCTATGAGAAGCCCTGAAGCAGAATACTCAGGTAAGTCACATCTAGATTCATGATCCACAGATATTATGAGATAATAAATGTGTGTTGTTTTAAGCTAATAATTTGGGGGTAGTTTGTTATGTATCAGTGCATAACAATACAACTGCCTAATATCCATTCTCTCCTCAGCAACAAAGACTCTGCTAGGGACAGAGGGATACTAATGTGTTCAGTTAAAATCTTGCCTTCCTAGTCCCCCACTAAGTTTGATGTGACTAGATGACTAAGCTCAGGCAAAGAAGTAAGTGGAGGTGTGGTATGGAACTTCCAGAAGGTTCCTTATAGGGAGATGTCTCACTGAGAGATGCACTTTTTCTTTTCCTTTTTCCTCATTCTTGCTGCCTAGAACATGGATGTGATGGCTGGATCTCCAGAAGCTATCTAGGACATAAGAACCTAAGTTAGAAACCACACTCTAGGAAATAAAAAAAAAAAAAAAAAAAAAGGAAAGAATGTGAGTCCTTAATGCCCACGGAGCAGCTACACAAGCACTGGACTCCTTACTTACAGACTTACTTTAAGTGAAGAAGAAATAATCAATTATTTTGCTTACATTGTTGTTATTTTGGATTTTCCCTTATGTGCACCCAACCTAGCCCTAACGTATAGAGAGCTTAGGCTTCTCTTAGCCATCCAAATCCTTTAATCATGATTCCCATCCTAGCTTGTCCCTCTCCTAAACCATTCTCTAACTCTCACACAGGAGCAAAGGTTGAGTTTGATTTTTACCTTCTTTCATTCTCTCTCTAAGCTTTCCACAACCCCTCACAATCCTTGAATTCCTCATTCCCTATATAACAATCCCTGACAGTCCCCCAAGTCTATGCTCTTTATGGCTACTTAATTCCAGGTGCCCACTAGTAATAAGTTGATGAACTGTTTTGCCATTCAATAATACTCCGTCTCCGACTTTTTACTGCCTTTGGTCCTGACCAGACATCACAATTATTCCAAGATTCCAACAGTTCTGATAGTCTGATACCCTCAGCCAATCTAATACCAATTTCTATATTAGAGTCATTAGTTACAAGCAACAGAAACTAACTCCATCTTATTTTTAAAAATACATTTATTAGGTATTACATTTATAAAAGATATTAGATATCTCAGAGAATTACTGGAATGGTTGGAAAACCAAATATAGAGCCACAGAACTAGAAATACTGCCCTAAATTAAGCTGCATTGTTTTCTCCATGAAGACAGCCTTGCCACCTCTGCACAGCTGATGTGGTTGGCACTGAATCCTCACTGCTGCCAACAACAAGCTCTGTAAGGGCCTGCTGTCCTACAACTAGATCTTGCTGCAAAATTTTGCCCCTGTAGAGAATTCGTATGGTCCGTGAGTCCTCACTACTACAGATTCCTTAGATTAGTCTGTGATGAGTGTACATGATTGACTTGAGTCTAGGTCAAATGTCTGCATCTTGATTGTAAGGGAAGTTTAGAAAGCAAGTGTCTGGCATCTGTTATATGGGAATTCCCCTAACTTAGAAAGTGGTTTCAGATGCCAGATGCCAAAAAAAGAATAATGAATTTCAGCTCTTTCCTGCTGTCAGGACAGAGTGCCAAGAGTGCCAAGAAGGACTGAGAGAATCACACTTTCCTAATTTCTCTGGATCTTCCCAAATATCTCCATTTGAGCTACAAGACATTCACTGTTTCCTAATCAATACATTTACTTTAGGGGGTGGCAGAAAACTTGACTATAGACAACCTGCCAAGCACATGATTATCCTCTTGCTGCAGCCTCTGATTGCTGGCCACAGGCAGATGTTTCTTTACCAGAGTTACAAATGGTTATGCTGTCCCTCATCTACCTGTTCCCTCTTGACACACCTTCCTGAGGTGGCAAATGTAGACAGTATACACCAATATTTTACCTTTTTCTACTTAACCCTATGATGTTGCAATCACAGGGCAAGGGGAAAAATTGGCATCAAGTTCTAAGAGACATATGCAATAGTTTTTCCAGCTACTTTATTATCACCTCAAAAGATCATATCATTTCCAGGCTCAGGATTGAGACAACCTCACTGACTGCATCCCATCCTACATCAACAGGGCCAGTTCCGTATTTTAAGAACTGCTCTTTGCATCATTCCATACCTTATACCAATTTTTATTTGAATATCTCTATTTGGAAGTGGCAGAAATCCAATTTGAACCAAATTAAACACAAAGAAGAATGTATTGAATAAAAAAAATCCATTGAAGGACTGAACAACTAATTTGCAAAAAGAGTAAGGATGTCTTAGGAATCACTGAAACTAGGCTCCTAAATTCTAACATGAGACTCTGTTGCTTCAGCTTTTTATTCTTTCTTCACTGCAGACCAATGGCTACAAACATTTCCAAGATTTATATTTATAGCTTTAACCATTCAAAAGAGAGTAATTTGTTTCCCAGTTAGGAAGTAATGATGAGGGGCACCTGGATGGCTCAGTCATTAAGTGTCTGCCTTGGGCTCAGGTCACGATCCCAGGACACTGGGATCAAGCCCCGGATTGGGCTCTGCTCAGTGGAAGGCCTGCTTCTCCCTCTCCCATTCTCTAATAAAAAAGAAGTAATGATGAGGAAGGGTTTGTTGACCCATCTTTGGACAAGTACCCACACCTGGACCAGTTATGGCTGAGGGTAGGATTATGTAAGAGCAATGAAAGGAAATGTGGATGGAGGAGACAGTTCCCAAGAGAAGAGTTGTGCTGGGCTGACTACACCATAGATATCCACTATGGCAGCCCTTAGGCAGGTCCCTTCCCACACACAAAAATTTGGATAAGCTTGTCAATGTATGGCATGGTTGTTAGGATCAAGCCTTTTTTTCTTCTCCCCCCTCCTTTAAAAAAAGATTTTATTTATTTATTTGACACACACACAGAGAGAGAGAGAGATCAAGATCACAAGTAGGCAGAGCAGCAGACCGAGAGAGAGGGGAAACAGGCTCCCTACTGAGCAGAGAGCCTGATGAGGGGCTCCATCCCAGGACCCTGAGATCATGACCTGAGCTGAAGGCAGAGGCTTAACCCACTGAGCCACCCAGGTGCCCCTTTCTTCATCCCTTTTTAAAAGAAGAGTCAACTCACCTCACCATTTAAGTGCCATTCTCTTGTCCAGACAACTGAAACATTCTAGGGATAACTTCCCCCATAGACAAGTATCCTTGTGCCCATCAGACTAGGAGATTCTTTTGTCTTTGTTTTTGTTTTAGAAATATTTTATTTATATATTTATCAGAGAGAGGGTGCACAAGCAGGGGGGAGTAGCAGGCAGAGCTGGAAGAGGGAGAAGCAGGCTCCCCGCTTGAGCAAGGAGCTGGATGTGGGACTCAATCCCAGGACCCTGGGATCATTGCTTGAGCCAAAGGCATCCCCAGACTAAGAGATTTTTTTTTTAATATTTTATTTATTTATTTGACAGAGAGAGAGGTCACAACTAGGCAAAGAGGCAGGCAGAGAGAGAGGAGGAAGCAGGCTCCCCGCGGAGCAGAGAGCCCGATGCGGGGCTCTATGCGGGGCTCGATCCCAGGACCCCGAGACCATGACCCGAGCCGAAGGCAGAGGCCCAAACCACTGAGCCACCCAGGCGCCCCCAGACTAAGAGATTATTAAAGAAAGCATCTAGAATTAATTTATTACCATGTGTCTAGTGCCTCATGAAGTTCTACTATAGATCAGACACTCAAAAAATATTTCTAGAACTGGATTAAGATCCTCCTTCATTCTTCAGAGATCCTTGATGGTTGAGCATTTGGGTCCCTGGAAAGGCCTAATGCTAAAAGCTAAAAACAAAAATAGAAATTGGTAGTACACTGGGTAGCCCAAGGTACTGGTGGGAAGAAAAGCAAAGAATGGTCAAAAGGGTTGTCCCCATAACAGAGAGATAAACAAGAGATTAGTTCTGATAGACAAGTTGGGAGGATATACAGTTGATGTGCTTGCCTCTAACTCTCTCTGGAGCACAGAGTCATGGCAGGAAAGAAAAGGGATTTGGAAGAAGGATGCTTGTGAAGTTGGTAGATAAATAGGGTGGAGGGGAGTTCAAAAGTCCTCAAGCAGGACCTGACAATGCATTAACTTTCTACTGATAGATAAAGTCCCTTCCTTATTAGAAGTTAGACATGGGGATGCCTGGGTGGCTCAGTCGGTTAAGCCACTGCCTTTTGCTCAGATCATGATCCCAGGGTCCTGGGATCGAGTCCCACATCCGGCTCCTTGCTCAGTGGGAGCCTGCTTCTCTCTCTGCCTCTGCCTGCCACTCTGCCTGCTTGTGCGCGCTCTCTCTCTGACAAAGAAAATCTTTAAAAAAATAAAGAAGTTAGACATGAATGTCTGATCACATTCAGTCATGGTTATGTAATAGATGACACAAGGATATCGCTTCAGAGGGTGAGAAGATGAGTTTCCATGGTAAGGAGTAGCCACTGCTCCTGCCACTTCCCCATACCAGAGAAGGGCTGACAAAGAGGGCACTGGCTTAATAAATTAGCGTGGTGGCCACTTACTGAGCCTAGGTAAGATTTGCTCAGAGTTCTGAGGGGAGGCTAAGGTCAGAGAGTACTTGCAGAAGTGGGAATAAGGTGGTGGTACCTGGGAATTTCCAGGCTACCATTCTCCAAGTGACCACAGACAGAAAAAGTTCTCCAAAACATGGGTCCTTCCTCACCCATTCTCATGGCAATTCCACCGTCTAGGCTCAGAGTAAGTTAGTGTCAGAGCAGAAGGAAAAATACCCTCCTCAGGTTCCTTTTGGTATGCTGCTCCCCCTGGGAGGTGGGGGGATGAGAATCCTCCCGCTCTGACACACTTCCACTGTTTTTAGTTTAACTCTTTCTACAGGACCACTCCTTGGGCCTCAGCCTCTTCCTCTGCAAAAATTAAGAGGTCAGGCTGGGTAATTCTGCTAGGCCCTGATAGCCTCTGAAATCTTGAGGGTAGAGGTGGATGGTGTGGTGCAAAGATAGGGGTTTATATCCAGAGTCTTTATCCAGGTATCAGGTGTAACAAATCAGAGAAGCCTGACCAGAGTGTGGTCTGGGTCTGTGAGTCACACAGGGCTCAGTCAGCTGGTGAGATGGAGAAGGGGGTATGTGGGTGTGATGGTGGTGGTGCACCAGCAGTATATTAAAAAAACATTTATTTAATGCTTACTATGTGCCAGGTACTACTCAAACACTTATGTACTTTAATTCATCTAATCATTAAAATAAACCAGTTTAAGGTGAGAAAACTGAGGTAGAGAGAGGCTGAATGACTTACTCTAAGTCATAAGCCTGTACGTGGCAGAGTTGAAACCCAGCAACCAGGCTCCAGAATCTGTCATCCCTTGTGGAAGTGAAGACATCATGCTCAGCACAGACATGTCACAGCAAGATTGCTGGACAGTGCTCTGTGCTAGAGTGTCTTTTGTTCCCCCAGAAGTGCACGCATTTGTGGGAGGGAGTTTCAGTTAGGATGAGCTCCCCACATCAGATCTCAACCACTGGTCTCTTGAGTGTGAGGCCCTTGCAAAGTGCAGCCCACTCTGCCTGTTTCCTTCTTCTTTTATGGTGAGTTCTCAGGGAGCCCTCTTTCCTGCCCTGATCTCTCTCTCATACACACACACACTCAACACACACACACACTCATTCACACACACACTGCAGCCTACCCCCCAAAGTACCCCCACTTCCACCATCTGGAAGACCTGAACCCAGTAGTGGACAGGGTTCAAAGCATTTTTCTGGGCGGTGTCTGTTTCTATGCCAATCAGCAGATGCAAATGGCTGCCTGCAGAGAAAGGAACCTCCAGCTCCACAACCCTGAGCCATGGGAAGGTCAGTTCCTGCCCTGCTAACCCTGTAACATGCATGTTAAAGCAACATTTCTAATCACCACTACCATAATTTGACTACCTGCAACTGTGTCAAGCATTCACAGATTATATTGGTCAGAACTTTTGGTTGCAAGAGTCAGAAGCCCAAACTTAAAGTAGTTTAGGCAGACAGGGGAATTTATTGGTTTAATGACCAAACCGTAGAAATAAGAGGGGTGGATCATGGTCTCAGAGACAGCTGGAACCAGGGCCTCTTTGCCTCCCCTCATATCTCTGCTTGGCCCTGCCTACAAGCTTCATTTGCTCCTTTCCTTCAGTTTTATCACTGGAGAAGGTGTAAGGCCCCCAGCAAATTCCTCAGATGAGGGAGGACTTTCTTCCACCCAGAAGGCTGGCTCAGAGGAAGGAAGTTTCCTATCCCTGGGGAATGAAGGAATGAAGATGGGAGGATGATCCCTTTCCAGAGAGTGGAGAGTAGGAATGAGGGGATGAGGATTCCATCCCTAGAAACAAGGGCAGGTATTCCCCAGCACACAGCTTAGTTTTCATTAACTCAACAAGCAAATGTGGGAAGATCTGTGGTGTGCAGAAGGAAGGACTAGACACTGTTGTGGGGCTGGGAAGTAACAGGTCTGTCCTGAAATCTTGCACTTTTTTTGCAAATATTGGTGACATGGGTCACCAGAAGAGAGGGAGGTTTTATGGGGCCCTCAACAGAGTCTAGGGGCATAAGGGAAGGCTTCCAGGAAGCAATAAGTCCATGTTGAGACCAGATGGGTAAACAAGAGTCATCCAGGTTTGGGGGTTTGAGGGAGGTAGGGGGCAGTGGGGTGGGGTGGGGAGTGGAATGAACATTCCAGCCAGAAAGGACAGGACTACAAGACCAATCAATGTGTGAGGGCTTCAAAGAAAGCCACAGTGAGGGGGAGGGGGAGGCAGGCCAGAGCACTGGCACAAGAGGACATTGTGACCAGAATGAGGGCTGGGATTTGATCCTGAGGGCAATGGAGAGCCATGACAGTTCTAAGGAGAGCACTTCCGAGTTCTCAATTCTGAGATCCCTTTTTGGGCTCCCTGCAGACAATGTGTCAAAGACGAGAGGTACACTTCACACACCCGTGGGGAGAATTTTTGAAGCAGTTTTGCTGCCAGTTTTAGAAGTCTATACCTAAAAAGTAATGAGAAAAAACACTTCAAAGAACCCCCCTGGCATGGAGTAGTTACAGAGATGGGGATAGGTGATCCTTGTGTGAAGAAAAGAGCTAGTGGCCCTTGAAGTGGATGACCTGAGGGTGGGCATGTTCCCTATAGTGGGGAGTTGGGGAAAGGTATTCCTAGAAACCTTCTCTCATCCTGCAGAGGCTTTGGTAATAAGGGGCCACCCTCCCCTGGCTTCTGGGTCTTCACTCTCCCATCTGTAGGACGTACCAAGATTTGGGTGGAGGAGGCTGGGGACTGGATGGGAGAGCTGTCCAATCCACCTCAGGTGAGCTGCAAGGGCAGAAACTTCTCTTTTCTGTTCTAGAAAGGATCCTGTGTTAGTTTTCTCACCATGTGAAGGCCAGAGGCTGAATCTGCTGAGGGTCAGGTCTGTGGCCAGGTCCAGATTGAGGCTAGGTAGTTTTCCTGGTGAAGAAAAAGAGAGGTGCTGGGGTGGGGAGGCTGAAAGAGAGTGTAGAGGTCACTTGGTTCCTCCTGATCTCCTGATCCTGACATTCATCACATACACACACTCTGTGCCAAGGGTGCTGGGGACCAAAGAAAGGGTCACACTGGGAGATGGTGGGCAGGGAGACAGAGCTGGGGAACTGGGGAGGGGAGAGGCAGGCTGGGCCCTGAAGGTGTGGTCAGTGTTGTGTGGCCAAGTAAGATAGAAGGATCTGGGCTGCAGAGACCCTCCCCCTCGGCAGCCTGGCCTGATCTCCACCACAATCCTACCGCCCCCTGGACACTCCCACTGTGGGGCTCAGCTCTCCGAAGGCTTTTTCTCTCAGCTCTGTTCCTCCTCCGTCTGTCCCTGTCCTTGTCACTCTGAGACCGCCTCTCCGTGTCTGTGTCTCCCTGTCCCTGCCCTGTTCTGTCTCACCTCTCTCCTGATCTCCATCTCAATCCTTGTTTCAATCCTTGTCTCACCCCAGGGCCTTCTCCGTCTCTCGCCTGCCTCACTCTTTTTCTCCATTCCCCCTTCGGCGCCTCTCTTATCCTTGTTGCCTCTGTCTCTGCCTTGTCCCCATCTCCATCCCTGTTTTTCTCTTGCACGCGCTTCAGCTTTGTCTCCATCTCTGTCCCTGTGGGCCCACTTGCCCCTGTCTCCAATCTCTTTCTCCGTGTCTCATCCTTGTCTACATCTGTGTACCTGTATCTCTCTTGTCTCTTTCTCCACCACTGTCTCTGTCCCTTTCTCTCCCTGTGTCCTCGCTTCATCCGCGTCCCCATCCCAGGCTCCGTCTTTTCCTTGTCCGTGTCTCCATCCCCCTCCTGAACCGCCTGCGTGGTCCCCGGCGGGATGGGACCTCGCTGGGGGCGGGGCCGAGGGGCTGGATCAGAATAACTCGGTTATCAGGACGAATTGAATTAACTTCTTCACCGGAGCGCCGCCAGGCCTGTCTCCCCTCCCTTCTGCGGGGCCGCAGGTGGGGAGGCCAAGGGAAGGGGTTGGGACCCTCCAGCCTGGCACTGTGCGTACAGAGCGAAGGTCTGGTCGGGATTGGGGAGGGATGGAGACTCTAGGCATGGGGCCCAACACTGCCCCGCCCTACACCTTGGGAGCCCAAGGAGGGTGGCGGGGACCCTTTGGAGTGGGGGTCTGGGGTAGCTGGGGGTGGGGCCTGGGCCGCCTAGGCCCCGCCCCGCGGAGCTTGCCCGCCCCGCCCCCTCCGCGGGGTCCTGAGCGTTAAAAGGCGCGCGGGCCCGGCCGGGCTGCACTTGCTTTGCACCCAGGCGAAGGGCGGCCGCGACGGGGCGGGCGGACTCGCGGGTGCTCAGAGCCGGCCTCGAGTCCTCGGCGCTAGGCGCTCGGACCCTCATCCCGATCCCCATCCGGCCGGGGACCCCGACCCCGACCTGGCCCGGCCCGGCCCCCGACCCTGACCCCCGGGCCGATGGACTACTCCTACCTCAATTCGTACGACTCGTGCGTGGCGGCCATGGAGGCGTCCGCCTACGGCGACTTCGGCGCCTGCAGCCAGCCCGGCGGCTTCCAATACAGCCCCCTGCGACCCGCCTTCCCCGCGGCTGGTCCGCCCTGCCCCGCGCTCGGCTCCTCCAACTGCGCGCTCGGCGCTCTACGCGACCACCAGCCCGCGCCTTACTCTGCAGGTGAGCCCAGACCCGGCCCAACCCTCCCTCCAAATCCTGCGGAAACCCCAGCCCCTGCCCTATTTGGCAAGTGATTGCGACTCTCCCCCACAGCCGCCACCATCCTTGCCCTCCAACACCCGTGGGATCCTCAGCCTCCCTGTAAGACGGGCTTCCTGTAGGCAGAGTTGAGCCCCACCCTCTCAACCTTCCCCTTCTTGTGCTCTTAGGGTCAGGGAAATAGATCCCTGGCCCAGCCCCAGACCCCTCACCAGGTCCTCCCCTCCCCACCTGCAAAGACTGACCACCAAACCTCTCCATCCCATATCCCTGGAAGATGCCGCCGGCTCAGTCCAATCAGATCCTCATCCTTATCCCCACCCCACTTCATATCTGACCCCCAGCAAGGGCTCCTGCAGCAGCCGAGCTGCCCAGATGGAAGCCTTCCTAGAGCCCCAGCACCATCAAGCCCCTCCTGCCGGGTTTTGGACCCATCCTGCCTGTGCTCAGACCCTCTTGCACCAATGAAAACCCCTCCCTTGCTGGAAGAAAAGAGTGTCCAGGTCACTAAGCCACTTTCATTCTCCCTTTCCCCCTGGAGACTCTCCCAGCTAGAGTCCTGCAGAACCCAGAATGAGCTCCCAACACCTCCAACCCTCTCCATCCAAGTCCCAATCTGAACCCTGAACCTCATGGAGCCTCTCAACCATCCCCATCTTTACGGTTAGAGTCCCGGCTGCCCCACCCAATCTCTGTATCTCCTTCCTTCCTGGGAGGACCACTGGGACCCAAACAGAATATTGGGGCCTGAGGGGGTGGGAAGGGATGGTGAGATAAGGGCCTGGATTTAGAGAAATGAGAACCAGCAAGATGGAGCCAAAAACTGGAACAAGGATGGGGAGATTGGGTACTCTTAGCCAGATGAGGATGGGGATTGGGGAGATAGGGTGAGGAAATGAGGATATGGGTCCCTCAGAGATGGAGTTCTGAGATGGGGAGATAGATAGATGTGAGCAAAGATGGGAAGATTGGGGACCCTGGGAGAAATGGAACCCGGGACTGGGGAGATGGAGACAAGAACTAGGTGATGGGGACAGGAAATATGGGAGATGGGGACCAAAGAAGATTAGCAACAGAGATGAGGAAGATGGGGCTAGGAATGGAGTGTTGGAGACAAGGATTAGGGGGAGATAGAGAACTAGGGTTGTAGGACAAAGATGGATACTGGGGACTCCTGAAGAATATGGAGCCCTAAGCAGGGGTTGGTGACAGGGGTGAGGAGATACTGTCAGAAACACTGTCTGTGGGGCAGGGGGGACTTGGATGGGATAAAAGAGAACAAGGATGGGAAGAGAATGAGGGAGAGTGGTGGGGCTGGCTGTGGGGGAGTTGCGTCACAGAGAGAGGTGCCTGGGAGGAAGAAGAAGGGCAAAGAGAAGGTGCAGGAACCTGGTGGGGGGAAAAAAAAGGACCCTTTTCAATGGCACAAAGAAAAGAATGGTCTGAAAGGGGAAAGCTGAAGAGAGATGTGGATGGAGAAAGATAAGGAAGAGAAGAGGACACATGAAGAATGGGATGAATGGAAGAAGAAGTTCTCCAGAAGAATGGAGGAAATGAGGCCTGGGAGGAGAGAGATGGCAGGGTAGAGGGGGCCAAGTCCCTACATGACAAAGTACGAGGCAGGGCTCACAGTGGGCCCAGGCCAGGGAGTTTCAGTCGCCCAGCCTCCGTCCACAGCTGGTTACGGGGAAGACTCAGGATGCTGATGAGACCTGGCAACCAAGGCTGGGGTGGACAGACCAGGACCTGAAACCAAGTAGGCAGACTGACCAAAGTAAAAGCACACCAAAGGGGAGGTCAAAGGAGCAGCTGGACTGGAGGGAGGTGAGGAAACATGGGGAGGACTGAGGACCGGTGAGCAGTCTTGACCTGAGGATTAGATCCTGATTCCCTCGCTGCTGCTCTTGGGCCTCAGGTCCCCCTGCGCCCTGTCCCCCTTCACTCCTGCCGGCTCCAGTGAGTGAGAGGGAAGGTGCTCAATTAGGGACTGAGGGGAGGAAGCCCGGACTGAGGGGAGGAAGCCCAGGGGCCTGCTCAGGGGCGGGGACCGTGAGCGATCTCAGGGCAGGACACTTCGGGCTGAGCTCCGGCCCTCACGCCCCCACCCTCGTTGCTACCCCCTCCTGCACACACCCCTAGTGCCCTACAAGTTCTTCCCGGAGCCGTCGGGCCTGCACGAGAAGCGCAAGCAGCGGCGCATCCGCACCACGTTCACCAGCGCGCAGCTCAAGGAGCTGGAGCGCGTCTTCGCAGAGACTCACTACCCCGACATTTACACGCGCGAGGAGCTGGCGCTCAAGATCGACCTCACTGAGGCTCGCGTGCAGGTACGTGTTTGCGTGTGTGCATGGGAGTGTGCACGTGGAGGAAGGTGGGAGGCTAGTGCCTGACACTTGGGGGCCACTGGATAGAGGGGCCTCGCTCAGGTGGCAAGCAGGCGCAGCTTGGAGGTGGAGACCTGGGACCAGGGGCCAGCGTGCAGTCTGGGGGTGGTTGGGCAGGAGAGGATGGACAGCTGGGGGAGGGGATGGGGCCAAGACTTGGCAGACCTGAGGTCCTCGGGAGACCCTGAGGAGAACTGAATTCTTCAGCCCCACGATTTCCCATGGGTCTCCTTAGTAAGGGCCAGGCATGTAAAGGGATGCTTAGGAAGTGTGGAAAGAGGCCGAGTGGGTAGTAGAGTGGGAGCCCCAGGCGGCCTCTGTGCCAAGCGAGGCAGACGAATTCGGGAAAGCCGGTGAGTGCTGCCATGTCCCCTCCCCAGCTCTGCAGCTGTGAAATCTCTGAATCTGGAAACCCAGGGCTCTGGGCAGGCTCTGGTCCGAGGAGGAGCCGCCCAGGTGGACTCTGTTGTCTGTCTTAAAAATCCAAATACAGATGTTCAGCTGGTCTGCCTTTACTGGAGACCCTGAACAAAAGATTTTCCCTGGTGCCCAAAACCCGTTCTCCACCAACGTGGGACACTCCTGGTGCAAACTCCTGGAAGGAAGGCATTGGGGGCAGGGCTTTGAGTGATGAGGGAGCAAAGGCAGAATTCCTCAGGAGACTCAAGAACACTGGAAGCAGCGGGCTGCGGGTGCGCCCGTGACTAGATCCCAAGGGGAAGACCTGGAGGAAGGGGCAGGTGGAGGAGAGGAGATGAGTGGAGAGGCGAGGGGGGATACGAGCTAAGTGATGGAGGGCCGAGGGGCTGAGGCTCTCTGGTAATAATCCTGATCCGGCCCCTTCCAGACTGAGGGCTTAGTCGCGTCTTGCGACCTCGGCCTGACCGGCCCCTGTGCCCGCAGGTCTGGTTCCAGAACCGTCGGGCCAAGTTCCGCAAACAGGAGCGTGCTGCCAGCGCCAAGGGTGCGGCGAGCGCGGCGGGCCCCAAAAAGGGCGAGGCGCGCTGTTCGTCCGAGGACGACGACTCCAAGGAGTCCACGTGCAGCCCCACGCCCGACAGCACCGCGTCGCTGCCGCCGCCGCCCGCCCCTGGCCTGGCCAGCCCGCGTCTGAGCCCCAGCCCGCTGCCTGCTGCCCTGGGCTCCGGGCCCGGCCCTGGCCCCGGGCCACAGCCGCTCAAGGGTCCATTGTGGGCCGGCGTGGCGGGCGGCGGGGGCGGGGGGCCGGGCGCAGGCGCGGCGGAGCTGCTTAAGGCCTGGCAGCCGACGGAACCCGGGCCCGGGCCCTTCTCCGGGGTTCTGTCCTCCTTCCACCGGAAGCCTGGCCCGGCCCTGAAGACCAATCTCTTCTAGCCGCCGGACTCTGGAGTCTCCGGGCCTGCCCCGGAAGAGCCCCTGCCCCTCCAGGACCTGACAGAGTCCCTCCCCATTTGAGCGCCCGCCTGGAAGTGCCCAGCTGTCCCCACCCCCTACCGTGTCTGATCCCTAGGTGTGTGCCCTCCCCAGCTCTGGAGACCTCTCGTCCTCACCTACCCCACCCAGCAGAACAGGGTGCTTTTCACTGGGATTCCCCCACTCCCACCCCTTCCAGCTTGGCTTTCTTTGGAAACGGGATCAAATAACTGTGCTGGAACCTGAGGGTCCTCAAGTAGAGTAACAGCCTGGCTCCCTCCCCGGCTCTGCAGCCGGCTGGGTCACTCCTCACCTTAGCAACCAGCCTGCTGCCCTAGCCCTCTGGTCCACCTGCACTGATCGGGTTCACCTGCGCTGGGGCACTGGTCATGGTTGGGATAATAAGCTGCCAGAAGGGTCCCACTGCCAATTCATCCCCCTCCCATTCCCAACAGGTCTTGGCACAGAGGTAGGCTTGTTTAGAGCAGTGGGGCTGGCTGCTGGGCATCAGGACAGAGGGGTTTCCTCCCCCCCACCCTTTTTTGGTTGTTGTTGTTCTTTTCCTTCGAAAAACTTGTAATTTATTGAGGTGAGTTTTGCTCAATCCAAATAAAACTTAATTTATTGAAGACATCATGCTGGCAACCCTTCTGAGTACCCAGGATGGGGACAGGCTGCCTACAGGAGTCCCACCCTCTTGCAACCAGCAAGGAACCCACTGCAGCCCCACATCCACAACTCAAGGTGGTATAGACCAGGAGACAGTGAGAACTAAGCAAACTAGCACTTTATGGCCCAGATTCTTCTCCCCACCCCCAACCAGCCCCAATAATATTAAAGTGCCCACCCTCCCAAACCCACACAGAAAAGCTTAAATAAACCCCAGCCCGGTCCTTGGGCTATTCCTTCATTTCCGGACGGACACCCCCAGAGTGGGGGTTGGGAGAGGTCCTGGCTGAGCTCCTCCCCCTGTGGTTCAGGCCAGGTGGAGGGCAGCAGAAATAGCGGTGAAAGTGAGGGCCCAGGCCTACCCAAATGGACTATAACGGGCACCCCTGGGACTGGGAGAAGGAGTCCAGAAAGGGAGGTCAGCACCCGAATAACCCAAGTCCTTGGTAATCTAATAACCCAAGTCCTTGGTAATCGGGGTGACTTACTGGAGCCCTGGGGCAGGTGAAGGGCAGAACGTCCTAATTAGGGCATTCCAAATGATTGGGCAGTGGGGAACGCAGATCCCCAATAAATAGGCAGAGGGGTACTGCCCCACCCCTCGTAACTTTTCAACTTCAGGACTGTGGCTGGGCCTTAGTGGAGGGGTAGGGGTGCCCAGTTCGCAGCCTCGCAGTGCCACTGCTATCACTTGCTGAGCTGCAGGGTGTCCAAAAGGAGGCGCTTGTGAGCCGGGTCCTGCACCCCAGCCTCCTCCAGGTCCTCCTCGGTGATGTCGCTGTAGGGGTAAGAGAAGCTGGGAGATGGGCGAAGTGCTCTTGAGGGCCCGTAGCTCCGCCCCGGGGCCAGCCCCTCCCCATCCACCTCCAGCCCCACCCCCACCTGAGAAACTCCAGGTCGTCCCAGCCATTGTGCACCAGGCCCTCCTCATAGCGCTCCAAACCGATGGCACGCAGCCAGGCGCCCATGCCCGCCTCACCCAGTCCGCCGGCCCGCCCGCCCTGCGGGCATGGAGGCTGAGGGAATAGGACATGTCAGGGGGAGCACCGAGGGTACCCACGCAGAGAAGCCCCACAGCCAACCACATTTTCTACTACATGCTTCAGGGGAAGAGCCAAGGACTGGGGCTGATTCATGCGTCTCCCCAGCTCAGGGCAGAAGGGACAGCACTGAATGGTGCTGAATGGTGAAGGAAAAGGACACCACTGTCCATGGGCAAGCACAAACCTCAGGTGCACACAGACAGCCACCCCTGGTCCACACACCTCCTCTGCCAGGTCCTCCTGGATGCTCTCTCGGATGCGAGGTGGAGGGAAGCTGAGAGGCCGGCCATAGTCAGAGGGCAGTCCCCGGGGCGGCTGCAGCTCCAGGGGGCCTGGCAGAAGCACTGAGCGGCCAGGCCCAGCAGAAGCATAGTCCACCTCACTCAGCGTCTTGGCCATCTGCAGCACGGAGCAGGAGCGATCGTCCCCACTGGCTACCTCCCCCAGGAAAGTGCTGGTAGGTGAGGGGCCTGGGGGCAGTGGGGGTCTTGGATGGGCCTTGGGAGGTGGTGGGCCACGGGCCTCACCCCCGCTGCGGCCCCGGACCACTGGCCCTGGCAGAGGATCCAGGCTGGGGGGCAGGAAGATGGCCGAGTCTGGCAGTGGTGGGGGTGGAAAGTCTGGAGGGGGCAGTGTGCCCCCAGACTCCTCATCTGATGAGCTCCCCTCTCCCACACGGGGGGGCCGGTGGCGCCCAAGCTGTGGAGCAGGCACTGTGATGGCCACTTTGTTCTTGGTGGCCGGTGGGACAGGGGCCCTGGCAGGCGAGGGTGGCTCCGGGGGCAGCAGCTGGTGGGGGACCCCTTCAAGGACGTAGTAGGCAGGGTTATTGAAGCTGTTCTTGGGTGGGGGGGCTGCCACCCCTTCCGGCTCTGGAGCCCCCTCTGCCTTCAACCTGGGTTTGGGAGCAGGATAATGAAGTCAGGACCCAGATACCAAAGTGAAGGCAATGTGTGCCGCGGAGAGAGAACTGGACTGGGAGTCAGGACTGCGGGCCCCCCCCCCGTTCTTAGAACTGCGTGTGACCTTGAACACACCACTTTCCCCTGTTGGCCCTTGGTGTCTTCACCTCTAAAATCCAGGAGACACAATCGTTGAATAGATAATCCCTGAACTTCCTTGCCTGACTTGCTAAGATTCTCAGATCTTTCTTTTGTGACTTTGTGAAACCTGAGTTTAAAATCAGGGAAAACAGGTGTGGGAGGCAGGCCAATAAATACTTTAATGCGAATGACCGGCCAGATCTTGAAAGCCTCTGGAGGCACCTGAGGCCAATCTACTGAGGAGTCTCACCCAGGGATTCAGGTTCGTTTTACTCAAGCCTAAAGATAAAACCAAGGTGACTGGTAACAGGTGAAGGTGAGTGAAAAAGCACCGAACCGCACTAGGAGCTTTTATTGAAGTTCAAGCGACACTTGGATATAATTGGAAAGTAAGCCTCACTTTCCCCAAGTATGATCCACAGAACACTAATTCCCCAGGGTATTAATAGTTACTGTGTGGAAAAGAAGTTTCCTGGCCCATTAAGTTTGGGAAACTATATTCAACAGAGTTGAAAAAGGGTTTCCTTCCTGTCCACATGCTCAGAGCTTTTGCGAATACTAATGTGCACTGGGACTGTCTAAGAAAAGAATCCAGCCAGAACCATTTCCCAAACTCATTTGACCACAGACGCATTTCCAGTGGGGCACCTTGTAGGACAGTGTTCCATAGAATGCACCGAAGGAACACCCATGCTGAGGCCAAACAGAAAGTTCAAGCTAAATCTGTTTATGTGGAGGGAACTGTTGCAGAAAACAACTTCTAATTCTATTTTTTAAGGCAGAATCGGGAGGAAAGAATGACTGTGCTTCCACAGGCTCAGAGAGCCACGCCTCAGGGAGGCCTGGCTGGCCACAGTGGCTATAAGTGTAGGGGCATCAGATCACTCAGGCAGCAAATGGTCCCCAGGCTGGCCCTGAGAGCCAAGCATAGCAACAGATGAAGTGGGGGTAACAGGTTTCTTTTCTCACCTGGAGGTCAAGGGCTCCTCCCGGGGGGCAGCTCGAGGTGGGGCTGGGGGCCGCCCAGTTGGTGGGGGTTTCTCTGGTTCTTCGAATAACTTGGAAAGTGGGCAGGAGGCCTCTGCAGGGGCTGGCTTGCGGTTCCCTGACCTGCCAGGGGTGTACAGGGGTGAGATGAGGTCGAGGCTGACCCAAAGCCCCCAGGCACCCCTTCAGGGGACACCCAGCACAGTCCCAGCTCACCTGGGATCCTGGCTGCCTCGAGACACAGAAGGGACTTTGCTCTTTGCTCCTGCCTCATCCTTATCAATGCTGATCCACTCTGGGGGAGGAAGAGAAAGAAGACTCAGGGGGACCTGGGTTCCTGGACTGTAGGCCGCTTCCAGCTACTCCTTAGTGCAGGCCCACCTCCAGCCATGACTGCGTAACTTCCAGATATTCCAGGGGTTCTAACAAGTCCTGCCCCCACCCCTGGTCCACCCCTCCTAGACCTCCCACCCCATCTTATGCCCCATACCCCTCCCAATGGGGACCCCACCGTAGAGTCGCTCACGGGTGCCCAGGCGCTCTGTGGGCACCCGCACCTTCATGGAACCACGGATGTTGCCTGTCTCCTCGCCGCGGTGGGACAGGAAGGTCAGGAACTGCTGGGCTGTGCTGCCAATCATGGACTTGAGTGCCACCACACACTCCCCTGAAGGAAGATGGGGCAGACCAGCAGATTGCCAAACCTTCCTGGAGCTCTGCTTGGCTTTCTGTGCCCCTTGGCACCCCTCCCCGCCCTCACCATAGGATTCGTAGCCATCCATAGACTTGACCGTGAGCAGGAGGTGCTGGTCCTGCAGGTACTCAATATCAGCCAGAATTGGCTTGAGCTGGGGAGCAGAGAGGCCCAGTGAGGAACAAAGCCTCAACCACCCATTCCTTTTCCTGACACCACTCACCCCTACCCTCAGACTGGTCCATGCTTACTCCCACTTAAGATCCCAAATCCTTAATATAGAAGACATGGCCCCGCATGGGCCTCTCATAACAATTAACAGCATTGCCATTCATTTTCTACATCCTCAATGGCCAAGAGAGACATTTAGCAAAGGCTCAAAAAGTATTTATGAATGGATGAATGAACCTGCAACTTGGTCCCACCCCCACCCCCCGATAAAGCAAAGGCCCTCACGCTTTCTCATGCCCAGCCCCACCACATACACACATGCATACACACATGCTTGCACACGCACGAACCATATGCGCTCGGCCCACCTCTCCCTGTGCCCCTCACTTGTAGGCTCAAGCCCTGCCAAAAGCCTCACCGTGGGCAGCTGGCGTGAAGACCACTGCACTTTGAGGAAGTTGATGTTGTCACTGCTCTGGGCATCATTCTCAAAGCTCTTCTTGTACTCTGGGGAGAGGGTGGGGTATACCCAAGTGAGTGCCGCCACCTGGCTTCCTTTCCCCCTATTCAGGGGGCTGACCACTCTGGGCACCTCGGGCTCCCCATCCCTCCTGGCCACACCCGGCCCCGGGCCTGCCTCTGACCCTCCAGGCAGGTGGAGTAGAACTCAATGAAGAACTTGGTGCGGCTAGCTGTCTTCACAATGGCCTCAATGCTCTCAAACTCAATGAAGGCCTGGTCCGAAGTCTTTGAGAGCCCTGAGGGCCAAAAGGAGGCAGGCAGTTAGGAGGGCTGAGAGGGTGGCAGGAGGAACAGGACAGACACTGAGCCCTGGAACAGGAAATCAGGGGCCCTGGCAGGGGAGGAGGGACATCCAGGAGGGACCTCCCCAATCCCAAGCAACCAGTGCAGAGACCCCAAAGTCCAGGCCCTGGACCAAGCAAACAGACAACCCAAGGATGAGAAACCCTCTAACAAGGGGATTGGGGGACCAGAATGCCTGCAGGGCCTGCCAGCCAACAACCCCCCAACACTACCAGGCACACTCAGGGGTACACACTTGGCTCCAACCAAATACCGGTATGTGTGTGTGCTTATATTCCTTATATACGCACACTCACAGGCACATGCCTTTCACGGTACCCCAGGCACACCCACAGTCTCACACAGTACTTATTCAGAAACAGTCTTACACATACGTGTACATACCCAAACATACATACACAGATACAGTCAAACCTCAGCACATCCCCAGGCCACCCCGTGTCCCCACCCCCCGACCACAAGCACATCCAGAACAGTCACCTTTCTTGGAGATGAACTGAGAAGTAACTCCAACCTCAAATGTCCCAAACACGGGGGAGTGGTCGCTGGTGACGATGTCATCAGTGCAACCTGGGATAGGAATGGGCGCTCAGGGGCAAGCTCTTTACTCTCTGCTACCACGTCCCAAAGCTAGGGCAGAATCAGGACTGTGACCACCCAGGACTGCCCATCACCCTGCCCCGGAGACTCTGACCGTAGGAATTGCAGATGATGTGGGTCTCAGGGTAGGACTTCCAGAGAATCCGGTCACACCACGAAGGCACATTGGTCCGGACCTGGGGCAGGGGATGTCAGCACGGTCAGGGCCAACAGCCAGGGCTGCTTGTCATGAGCCCTGCCACAGAGCTGAATGCTGGTAAGGCCCAGCACTCCCACCACCCCAGGCCCTGGTACCCGCCTCCCTTCCAGAGTCCTCACAACACCCAGGATCACCCACCCCCAAGGCCTCAGGGGGGCAACCGAAGTTGGAGTAGTAACTGCCCAGACCTTGACCAGACACGCACTCTTGATTCACTGCAGCCCAGAGGACTCTCCCAAGGGCCCCGCTGCCCGTTCCCTCCGCTCACCCCAGTTGGCTTCTGCTTGTGCCAGGCATACGTGTCCCGGGAGCCCCGCTCGTAGCGGTAGGTGGGTGGGAAGGAGATCTCTTCCTCACCTAGGGAAGGCGGGGAACAAGTGGGGGTCAGGGCCCTGCAGACCCAGGGGTATCAGGTCCCAGCCCTGGAGACCTGCTTGGCCCACACTCACTGAATCGAAGGAAGACCTTGTGCTTCTCGCGTTCCAAGTTAAGCTGGTCCACCCTGAGCAGAGGCTCAAACTCTCTCCTGCTGATGTAGTTCAGGATCTCCTGCGGTAAAGACACAAGGGTGGCTTCTCCCTCTTGAGCCCGATCCAGAGCCAGAGGTGGAAGCCCCACTGGCCTCCAGCTCAGCTTCCCTCCCAGCCACCCAGCAGCCCCGTTCGCACCTGGATATCCATGTCCAGGCGGTAGTTGAGGTCCCCAAACCAGAAGAGGTGAGTGAAACGCAGAGAGATGTCAAAGGCACTGAGCTGCCGGTCGCCCAGCGAGAGCAGCCGCAGGATGTCCAGGTAGTTCTGGTTCCGCCTATGGGGGTATGGGGGCAGGGTCAAGAGCCAGAGACAAGGTCAGAAGTCTCTGGCGTCAGGGATGGGGTGTGGATCAGGGTCCCTGGGGACAGAGGAAAGAGCTGGGAACAAGATCGAAGTAGAGGAGTCGAGTCGGGACAAGGGACAAGGTGGTCTCTGGGGACAGGGATGTAGGAAGGTCATGGACTGGGATATGGGAGAGGGGAGAGGGCTCGGGAATAGGGAGTGAGGGTAAAGACTTGGAAAGGCGCCCCCTCACCGGGCGGTTTTCTCATTTCCCGAGGTGAGGTGGCAATTCACAAAGCCAAATGAGGTGCCATTGAACATGAAGGAGACTCCCACAGCTCCCTTGTTTCCTGTCAGGGCAAGCAAGAGAGGAAGGCCTGCGTCTCCTTTGGAAAGCTCCCAACTCTCCCCTCTGCCCCTCGAAGTGGTGGTGGGAGGATCCTCCCACTCCCACTTCCCCTGCCCCCCCAGGCTACGAGGCAGGCAGGCCTCTGAACGCAACCCCCATCCCCAGGGGGCCACACAGAGGGGGCCACACAGGCCACACAGTCCATCTGGACAGCCCGAGTCTCCGCATGTGTGAACACAGCCCCTGGAGATCATAGCAGGAGGTGTGGACAGAGAGACCCTGCCCACCCTACTCACCCAGGGTGTTGGCAATGCCAGTCTTCACGCTGGACGTACTGACATGGCTGATTCGGTTCTCGTGCTCTGGCTTGACCAGAACAGCTACCTTGATGTTCCACAGTGACTGCATAGCAATCTGGGTAGAGGGTTCAGGGTCATCCTTGCCCTAGGCAGGGGCACTGTCCACGCTCCCCCCCACCCCCGACCCCTGCCTATACTATAGACTGTACTGTTAGTCACAGGACAGAAAGGTCTGTTACCCTTTTTCCCTGAGGGGCCAGAGAGAAACAGCATGTTCCCATAGCACGAAGGACTTGTTAGATCTCCTAAAGGATTTGCCCGGGGACCAGAGGGAAAGCCAGTCAAATAGTGCTCCCCAGGGTTGCCCATAAGGTCAAGCAGGATGGTTTGGGGGGGCCTAAGGGGGGACTGGACAAGATGACCCCCCTCACCGGGCGGTAATCCAGATCTGTGAGCTCCTTGAGGCCCCCGCGTAGCAGGTCCAGCCACTCGCGGTCGCCCACTGAGTTTTCCTGGGTCCCAAAGACATAGATGTCATGGGGTATGGTCACTGTGACCTCATCCAGGGTCTTCCCCAGACCCTTCGATGTGAACCAAGACGTCACATTCTTTGGAGGTGGCACACTTCCTGGAGGTGATGGGGGGGGGGGGGGCAATCAGGCCTCTGCTCTGGGGCTGGTCCTCTCCCCCACCCGCCAGCCCCAACCCGGGCCTGACCCATGTTCCAGGTGCCGATGAAGACAGAGATCATGTCAGGCTCATCTTGCTTGGAGTGTTTGTTCTTCATGAGCTGTAGTAGCTGGCAGAAGGCCTCCCGCTTCTGGGGGGGGCAACAGCCAGTGAGGAGAGGTCCCTGGTAGGTGGCAGGTCCCACGAGGGGAGGGTCATGCCTGTCTGGCCCACCACTCAAGCCTATCACAGGTGCTCAATCAACATTCACTGAATGGACCTTTGACTCCACCCTCAGGCC
This sequence comes from Meles meles, assembly GCF_922984935.1. Classification (NCBI taxonomy): domain Eukaryota; kingdom Metazoa; phylum Chordata; class Mammalia; order Carnivora; family Mustelidae; genus Meles; species Meles meles. The sequence continues at coordinate 59,899,735 of NC_060073.1, read as the reverse complement.
ACCCATTCTCAACACAGAAGCTCTCTGCCCTGTCAAATGCCTCCGCCCCCCCCCCACCAGGAGGGGTGACCCACCCACATCACATGTCACTTCTCTTCCCACCCCCAGGGACCCCTGCAGCCCCCAGGGCCTCGTCCAGCTTGCTGCTCACCCGGGCACTGACAAAGATGAAGTCCTTGCGCTGTGTCCGATCCTTCTCCTTCTCAAACACGACGCCCAGCTTGTTCTGGACGCGCTGGGACTTAATGAGCTGGCGGACTAGGGAACAGAGGACGGTCTCACTGGTCTGGGCACGGAGGCTGGGAGGCTGCCCCGCCCCCCACCCCAGGTCAGGCTCTGGCTCACTGCGGTCATGTGTGAAGGTGGTCCAGTCCTCCTGCGAGTCCCGCTGTCTCCGCAGCAGCACTAGCCGCCCGCCCTCCACATCCACGCTCAGCGTGAACTTCTGCGACTTCCCGATCTTGGTCAGGTCGCCCAGGGTCACATCCAGCTTCACCTGCAGGCCATGAGGTGGGGGGCTGCTGAAAAGACCTTGGGCAGGGGATGCCCCCTTCACCTCCAACAGCCCTGTGCCCCACGAGGCCCCTCCCGATACCCCTCTGTACCTCAAAGGCCTGCACAGGGATGGTCTTGGCCTTGCGTATGGATGGCTGCAGTGGAGCTGGCGGGGCCGTGGAGCTCATGTCCTGCAGGGCCTTCAGGGCCTGGAGCAGGGAAGGGCGGCCAAGGTCAGGGGACATGCGGAGAGCAGGGGCCACGAGGGAAACAGCAGATGGGATCAGTGCGAAACCACAGATTCAGGGCTGAGATCAGTTAGGCCAGTGCACACAGTCAGGGACTGGTAGGTCAGGTCAGAGGTCAGGAGTCAGGCTACCTTCTTCTGGATGCCTGACAGGAAGTCCTTTAACACTGACAGCTTCAGCACCAGGCTCTCGAGTTCTTGCTCCCCAGTCTGTGGCAGATTCTGCACAGAGAATGAGGCTTGTACATGAGGCCAGCAAGCAGGAGGTCCCCCGCTCAGACCCAGATGTGAAGCCCTTCCTCACAGGCCTCCCCGTACTCCCACCTGCTGCTGCAAAAGGCGGGTCACCATGGGAGAGCTCTGCTGGTCAAACACCTTGGACAGGATCTCCAGGCCCGACAGGACCTTGTCCACCTCACTAAGGGAGATAACTGGTCAGAAGACGCCACCCCAACCAAGTACACCACCCCAACCCAAGGGAGACAACTGGTCAGAAGTCGCCACCCCAAACCAAGTATGGGGAAAGGGGGCTGAGTGGGTCGCTCTAGCCTCCACCATGAGGATACAAGGGTTCGAGTGAGGAAAAGTCAGGAAACAACAGCTGGACCCCTATTCAGGGCCACAGATCAGAGGTCAGGACATTTGTGTAACCAGGGGGCAGGGGAGGACAAGTCAGAGGAAAGGCCGTGTACTTGTTGTGGGGGTGGGTGGGTACCTGTGCAGCTTCCGGCAGGAGGTAGCAAGGGTGCGGGTAAGGTGGGGTAGGTTGCTGGCTCCGCCTCGCACAGCCTCCAGGTCTAGTCCGTAGCTACCCTTCAGGTACTCGTGTGAAACAGTGCTCAGCCCATTGGGAGCACTTCAGGAAGGGGTTAAGAAGTCAGATGCTGACCGCATCCCAGCACTCTAGCCTGATCCCCAAAGGAGATGGTGCAGGTAGTGATCTGAGCCCCGTGGATCAGGGTGTCTGCCTCTGGGGCTGAGATGGGCTGAAGATCCCCAGGGGTAAAGGGGGGCTTAGGTCTCTCCCCCTTTAATGAGGACACCACTCTCAGAGGAGAAAGGGGAGTCCTGCTCCATGCAGGAGGCTGTGGTCTTACCTCTCAGCAGCTGCAGTTGTGGGAGTCTCAGGGACTGCTGGTGGGGTGCCAGGCCCCACAGAGGCAGACATACTGGTGGAGCCAGAACGTGGGGGCAGCGGGGGCTTCTCATCCTCGCCATCTGTGGACAGGAGTCAGTGGGCCTCCCTTCCTTAGGGAAGTATGGGGGAATGCTGCGGCTCTCAGATACTTCCCTGGAAAGTGGGGTAAAGGGCCCTGGCATCATGGTTAGGAGCAGGGGACTTCGGGGGACACAGGTTGAGAAGACACAAGGAGAAACAGCAAATGGTGTCCGGGGAAGGGGCAGGGAAGGCATATGCACACAGCAAAGCGGGCAGCACCTGAAACATCACGGTCGTCAGGTGGGTCTGGTTCTCGCTCCCGCTCCACAGGCAGCAGCAAGGCACACACGAGGCCCTGGTTGGGCTGAGCGTACAGGCCGATGAGCTCACCCAGGGTCTGGAAACGGCGCACGGGCACCCCCTGCGAGGTCTGAGAACCAGCAAGAGTGGGAGAAGGGTCAGCCAGCTGATCCTAAGCCACAAGAAGGAATCAAGGTTGGGCTCAGGGTCCAGGCTCCTACCTGCACGGCCAGGAAGTCTTCTCCATCAGGTAGAATTCGATATGTATGCACGTGCTTCTGATACCTGATGACAAAGCAAGGGTCAGAATCTGTTGCCCCCCTGGCTGGGGTCTGAGCCCCAAGGCATGCCTTCCTCTGGGTACTGGGCTCGGCCCTCAGGTCCCTCAGCTTGGTCTTCCTAAAACCCTTTGCTCAGGCCGCACAGGGTTAATGAGGAGGCCAGTCCATGTCTATCCTGCTAGTGTTGCCAACAAGAGCAGAAATGACCAGCCTTCCCCTCCACTCCCCTCTCCGCGCCACCCCCAGCCACTCCGCCACCCAGACCTACATCGGCTCCACACCCACCACAGGGCCCTGGAAGCAACAGGCAGCTCCTTTGTGGCCTCCACAGCTGTCTAAACAGCCCCTCTGGGCTGTGGTACCAGCTCTGGCCCCCCGCCAGAGTAAGAGTCCTTAGAAGCCTGGTTCACCTCTGTTTGCACACGCAAGAGATGTGCTCACACACGTGTGCGCCTGCTGTCTGTGTTTATGCTGGTGTCTGGCTCTGCAGGAGCTGGGGGTGGCGGGGGCCGTTTGGCTAGGAAGTATGCGGGTATCCCAGCTTTCTCCCCACTGCCCCAGATGCCAGGAAACTGGGGTGCCCCAAGGGGGCCCCCTATGGGAGACCCAGGCCTCTAAGAGCCCCAAACTGAGGAGGAGCAAGAGGGGTGCTGACAGATGGCAGCAACAGCTGAGCAGGTGACAGCTGCCAGGCCTGGGCAGCGTGGGCCACACTCAGTGGGGATGGGAGACTCCGTCTGCAGCCATACGTCAGGTCAGCTTGCTCAAGGGTGTCCCCCGGGGCCCATGTGTGTGCTGGGCACCAGAGAGGACCAAATGCCCATTTGAGGGGACCCTACACCTTGGCCACAGTCCATCCCCTCCACTCAAGTAAGTCCCCTCCCCGAGCTTTCGTGGCTGCTGAAAGGCCCCTGTTCTCTGCAGGTGTCTGTGTGGGTACTGCTTTGTGGACTGTATTTATAAGAATAATAACATCCCATTAACTGAGCCGTGCCTGTAGGACACACTACAGATGTGATCTCACTTAATCCTCCCTTTTGATATAGATATTCGTGCCCTCCCCACTCTCCAGAAGAGGAAATAGGCTCAGAGAGGAAAAGCAATTTTGACTATTGTCACAAAGTAAAAGGCAGAGCTGGGACTTAAAGCCACTGGCAGAGGTCAGTGCCTGTGAGAACAGGGGTGTGTCCTGAAATGCCTTCCATGGACGTGTGGGTATGTACACAGGTAAGCAAGTATGTTTCTTATCACCTTCCCCCAGGTTTTTATCCCAATTCTGACTCCCCCCGGCACCCAGCCCTGGGCCCTTGAGGTTCAAGGAGTAGCCAAAGTCAGCTGGCAAAGCTGAAGCCCCTGACACAAAAAGACCCGCACTCCACCCATCTCCTCCCCTGGCAGTGGAGCCAGGACTCTCCCCTCCTGGGACAATAATGTTCCTCCCCAGACACAGGCCCAGCTGTCCCCCTCCTACTCAACAGCTGACCCAGCACCTGCCTCCCCTGCCCCATCGGGGGTATGCCCTGAGGGGGTGGGACTCTAGGATATAGTCCTTTGGTAGTCTCTCCTGGGTGTCAGACTTGGGACACAAGCTGAGACTCAGGGGACCCATTCCTCTTCAAGCTTCTCGACCCCAGCAGTACTCACATTCTGGCCTGCATTATTCTGCGAGGGCCTGTCCCATGCACTGCGAGATGCTGCGAAGCATCACTACTGGCTTTCACCTACTTGATGACACAGCAACACCACCCCAGTGTGACAACCAAAAATGTCTCCAAACACTGCCCAATGTCCCTGAGGGGTAAAATCAACCCCGAATGAGAACTACTGACCTAGACCAATACACCCACAAAGAAGTGAAGAGAACAGAAGCATAACGGACATAAAGGGGTTTGGGAGGATTCACAGGGCTCAGGGGGAATGTAATCAGAGCCTAAGGCCCACAGGAGTCCACATAGTATCAGACAGTGGGGCACAGGAGACAGCTCAGGGAGAGGACTCCAAACCCACCAAACTCACCCAGAACCACTGATGGGTACAGGCGCAGGACCAGACTCAGAGAGCTGCCAAGTCTAGCTGCACGACCAGCACTCACAGCTCGGGGCCAAGGTGGCTAGGATACCCAGGACCAGGGCACATGCCCATGCTCATCGATTTATGAAATAATGGCATGGCCCTATGTAGCCTCGCTCTCCCCCAGCTTCTCAACACCACTCTGCCTCCACAGCCTCAGGCATCTACTCCCCAGTCCCAACCTCAGTCTTGGGGGCATAGAAAGGACCCCTAAGGAAGCTGTTGGGCATCCTTACACACCCATTGGTTTTTCTGGCCCTGCAACCTCTAATGCCTACCACTCAGACACCCAATCCCTGTATAAACAGAACTACACACAACCCTGGAATGCACATCCACACATCCTCACCCTTCTCGCCCCTTCTACCTGAAGGGTGCCTGAGAGGGTCTGCCAGGAACTCCCCAGATTTTCCCCCATTACAGATAGCCACCCTGGCTAGCGGGACCCCACACACCCAGCCCCCCATGCCCCAGAAAGTGTCCCCAGACATACAGCAGGAAGGAAGTGCCCCCTGCATCCTTCCTCAGCCCCGGCTTAAAGCCAAAGCCCCCACTATTGGGGGCGCTGGCGTCCGACTGTCCCAGGCCCTCCGCACACAGGCAAGGAACCTGGGGCCGCGCCCCCTCCCGCCGGGAGCCCCAGCCCCACTCACAGAACACAGAGCGCGAAGGCTCCCGCCACGCTCTCGCTGTCTCGGACCAGGAAGCTGCCATCGCGGCCTGCCCGGGCCAGCAGCTCCTCGGCGGCAGCGCGGCTCAGGTCGCGGTGGTACCAGGCGGGGGCCGGGCTGCCCAGCGCGCCCCCCGGCCCCGCACCCCCCGGGCCCGGCGCCCCGCCTGCCGAGGCCATAGCGCGCCCAGGGCTCAGCGCCGCCGGCGCCCACCGCCCCGCGCCATCCGCCCCTGGAAGCTCGGGGCCGAGGCTGGGGCCGGGCCCGGGGCCAGAGCCTGAGGATCCACCGACCGGACCAGGCCGGGGGTCGGGGGCTCCGCGCTCCGCCGCGCAGGCCGCCTCTTTCGCCGCACCGCCGCCGCCGCTGCCGCCTGCAGCGCCGGCCTCAACTTGAAGAGAAAGAAAAGTTTGTTCAGAGGCGGCGGGGGAGGGGCAGGAGCGCAGCGCAGAGCCGGGCGGCCGGCCCCCTCCCCCTCCGCTCGGCCCACGGCCCCACCGTCCCTACCCCCACTCTCTTCCCGGTGGGGATGATGGGCCCCGCGTTCCCGCAAGACGCGGGACCCCCCAAACCCACAAGGATCCTGCCCCGCCATCACCACCTCTAGGAGATCCAGTCGTCACCCCCTCACCAACGAAGGTCAAGTTCCCCCCAGACTTCTCTTGGACATTTTGGGACCCCGGCCCCCAGTCCAGAGAGTTAGTTAGCCCCCTCCAACAATCTCAACTATATGATCCCCAATTTCCATAAACGTCTAATTCCACCCCAGATCTTTTCCATTCACCTCCCTTGCAGCCTCAGAGAGGGGTCGAGTCTCAAAAGCCGCGAGGGATCCAAGATGAACCTCTTCCCTATCCTCATTATCCGGCCGGCCCAGACTCTCAACTCCAAAGAAACCCAGGCCCTTCTTAGACCCGAACCCCCAGACTCCACTGGGTCCAGCCCCTGACAAATCCCGCGGGGGGAAATCCCCTCCATAGAAACCTGATCTCCCACAAACCCTCAGACAAGGTCCAGTGTCCCCGAATCCCCACGCACTGTCCCTGGCAGCCCCTCGCAGCCCGGGCAGAGCCCTTCCCCCCTCCCGGCCAAGTTCCCTGGCACCATCCCCCATAGCCGCAGGCCCGGGCCCTAAGGGGTTCAGCAGCCCGAGATCAGGCGCCCCCCTCCGCCACTGCCCTTCTAGAAAAAAGTTCCCTCAAACCCCAGGGCTCCCGACTTCTCCCCAGAGCCGCAGCCGCCCGCGCGCAAACCCCCACCTCCTGGGCCGCTCCGATGCCCCCTTCCCGGGGGAAGCGGCCCTTGACTCTCAGCGGCCACTTAAGATGGCCATCCTCTGCCGCCGCACCCCCCCTCGCCTTCCGCCCCGCCCGCCGCTCCGCCCCCGCGGCTCTCTGCGGAGCAGAGGGTAGCACCCGCGCCTCGCCTTCCCCGGTCCCCCGTCTAGATCCAGTGGCCGCTGACCCGCCGAGTGACCTCGGGCAAGTCACGGCACCCCTCCGCGCCTCGTCTTCCCGCTCTGCAAAGTGGGAGCAATGTTATGAGGGCCGACTCAATGGGACCGTGCTTGTAAAGCTCTCGGCACAGGGCCTGGCATCCAGTAAACCTCCAGAACAGCGGCTATTTTTATTATTAATTAAGGAGTGTCGAAGGTGACAGCTGTGTAAACTGTAAAGCGCGGCGCCAGAACGAACGGGTATTATTAGCACCCTCCCCCGCCCAAGCTACTCCCTCCAAGACGACAAACTTGAGCCTTTGTGGGCGGGACGCCGACCCTGGAGCTCCCCAGAGCGCGTACGCTCGGACGCCCCCGGGCGCCCAGGGAGGGAGAGGTACTCAGTCGCCGGAAAGGGGGCGGGACCCACAGAGGGTCTGGCCCGCCCCTTCCCCCCCAAAAAGACCTAGCCGGTGGCAGCGTCTCCCGGGAGTCCGCTTCCTGCCCCGCCCCTCCGCGCCTTGGCTCCTTAAAGGCGCAGGCTTCCAGCCCCGCTCCCGCCGCGGCCAGCTCCCGGGCCGTCATTGGCAGATCCCCTTTAACCTGGGAGAGAACTTTCACTTTGCTCGAGTGAACCTGTGTCTGGGTCGGTCCCGACAAGCTCCTTCCTCTATTTCAAATTTGCGTTGGCTTAACCCAGCTGGGACAAAGCCTGGGACACAGAATGGGGTCTGTGAGGGCCTTCCAGACTAGGTAAATATAGTAGCTAACAGACAGCCCCGTACCTCCCAGTGTCTCCAGACCCCTCCAGGAACTCCGTAAGCCATCCACCATAAACGGCCTGACTTCCCCGTCACTCAGCTCTAGGTATGAGCGAAGATGAGTGCCAAGAAAGGCGCACCCTCCTGCGACCGGCAGGGGAGAGGCCTGGATTAGGAGTCTTCACTCCAGTGTTCTAGGGCTGCCTGGTGTTCTCAGACATGGACCTGTGCCTCTCTGAGGATAACTGTGAGGGGGGTGTAGAGACAAAGACTTCCCCAGGGGAAAAGGGCAAGAGGGAGACCTAGAGATCAACTCAGGCCCAGTTCCTGGGAGCTGGGCAAAGACAGGATAGGCATATCCGGCAATCCCTGGAGAGGGCAAAGGTGCCAGAGAAGAGGCCAGGCTCCTGCCCCTAGGATGCTCCTGAGAGTTTCCAACCTTTTTCCATCCAAGCTAAACCAAATGAAGGCTCTTGAGTATCTCCTCTTCCAGGAACCTCCCATACCACCTTCTGTCTTCCTCCTCTGAGAGTCCAAGCCTCAACTCTGTCCCTTCAGTCCACATCATGGGTGAACTTTTTTCACCCCCATTGGGAATCCAGAGCCTTCCCTGGACTCCCATCCCCAGCTTTCCCATTGCAGAGCTGAGCACAGAGCCAGGCAGACAGGGGCCTAGGAGAAAGAGGGGATATTTGGGGATCAATATAAGTAACAAGGTCCTGGACCCGGCTCTTGTTTGTGGCTACAACAAAGGCTAGTGAGACACTGCTGTCACGTGCTTTCCAGGCAACAGCTTCTTTGCGTTTCACAACCCGGAGGGAAAGGACGTATATCCCCATTTTATTGAGGAGGAAACTAAGCTTTAGCCTAGACAGGCAATTGCTTCACTTCGGCACAGTCAGTAGCAGAGCTGGGATTCACACCCAAGTCTCATTTCTCTGATCTGAAGGAATCCAGAAACTGTGGAATCTGTCATCTACCCACTCAAACAAAAATAATTCATCTGACACGGATGTGTCAGTCTTTTTATTTAAGCTGACTGCCAGACAAACCCCAAGGTCCACCATGGAGCAGGAATGGGATGACTGAAGGATGGATAATGGATGGAAGCACACTTAGGGTCCCCCCATTTGTGAGCCCAGCTTGGTCATCGAAACTCGGGACACACAGACAGGATGTCTGGGTACGGCTAGACTCAGCCCAGAACCCCAAGCTGCAGCATCAGGGCCAGGCTGAGCAGAAGAGGCTCCACCCCCCGGGGCAGGGCCCCAGCATGCAGGGTCATGGCATAGAACCTCGCCACCTCCTCATTGGGGTTGCCCTGGGCTGGGTCAAACCACATCTGGATGCAGCGGCCACTCCCTCGGCTGTAGTTGCTGGCCTGGTAGGACTTGCTCCAGAGGCCCTCACACAGGGCTGCGGGCGTGGGAAAGTAGGTCTCAAAGGTGCGGCAGGTGCTCCCTGCTGGACACTTGTTAATTCCTGCAGGCGGAGAGAGTGGATGCAGACATTCAGCCCCTGGGCCCGGAGCTGGTTTCTGGCCACCCCAGATCCTCAAACCCCACCTCCGTCCCCGCCCACAACCCCCCTCACCTGAGGTCCAGTCCCAGCCCCGGTGCCAGTTGCTCTTGCAGGTGTAGGAGGTGCGACAGTCCTCCCACCATTGCTGGCAGTCCTCTTTGCACAGGGGCACGTGCAGGAAGCGCTCCTTGCGCCAGCTCTGGTTCACCTGGTGGGAGGTGAGGGGGGAGGGCTCACTCAGCGCTCAGCGGGGGATGGGACATCTCCTGCCACAGCCCTGATGGAGCTGGATGGCAGCTGCAGGGGTGGGGTGGGGAGAGGCAGGGTCCCATACCTCCCGGATCCAAGGCCCCAGGTTGGGGGAGCACTCATAGAGACAGTTGTCCTGGATAAAGTGGCGCTTGCAGGCGGGCTCCATCTTGCCGCAGTGCTCCCAGGTGAAGTTGTACAGGAGGGAGGTCTCCTTGTGCAGCTCCTGGCTGGTGCTGACTGAGCAGCAGGCCTTCTCCTTCCAGGGAGTGCACTGCGTGGGGAAGACACCGACTAACTGCTGCCTGCACCACACACACAACCTTCTGCCGCCTCCAGCCTCTCCCCATTTGGTTCTTGCTCTCCTGCCTCAGGTGGGTTGTCTTAGGAAAGTTTACTGTGAGGACCCTTTTGTCCTTGACCTCCAGGAACTCTCATCCTGGGGGATATTCAGTCACAACAGGGCTGATCAGGGGTCATGGGAGCTGGAGAGAAACCCCATGTTGGGGGACAATAGCCATCATTGATGCAGCCCTTCACACTTCATAGAAAGTTCTTTGACATACTCATTAAAAAATAATTACTGAGTAGTTATTTCTATTCCAGTCACTGTTCTAGATGCTGAGAATATGATAGAGAACAAAACAGACAGAAATATGTGTTCATGGAATTTACATCTTGATCAGTGGAGACAAACAGTAAGAAACAAAGAGAAAAAAATATGTCAGGATCTGATCAATTATATGGAGAAGATTACAGCAGGGATTGGGAAAGTGGGGTATGGGATAACGTGAAATTTTAAATAAGGTGACTGTGAAAAGTCTCACCGGAGGATAACTTTTTTTTTTTTTGGAGGGTGACATTTTGAGCAAAGGAAGAAGGACACAACCTATGTAGTAATTTGTGTTGAATAACTTTCTTCTCAGCAAGTGTCAGGTTCTGACCTTGGTGTCAGGATCTGATCAATTATATGGAGAAGATTACAGCAGGGATTGGGAAAGTGGGGTATGGGATAACGTGAAATTTTAAATAAGGTGACTGTGAAAAGTCTCACCGGAGGATAACTTTTTTTTTTTTGGAGGGTGACATTTTGAGCAAAGGAAGAAGGACACAACCTATGTAGTAATTTGTGTTGAATAACTTTCTTCTCAGCAAGTGTTAAGGTCTCTGTCCCCAGCGGTGATGCCGGTGCCAGAGATGTGGCAGTCCCATAAAAAATATTTGCTGAAAAAAGTCAATGAAAGACCTCTCTATGATTTCCTAAATCTAAACCAAACTCCATCTTACATATGGACACACCATATCCAAGCAAGTTTTTAATATAGACCAGCTTTTTCAGGACTGCAAATATTGTGAAAAGGAGGGCCATGCTCTGTATTTTGTTTTACCAGAGTTATTCACTGTTTTAGAAAATTGTGTCATCAATGGCAACACAGCTTAGAGTACCCTACAGCATTTAAGTTGCCAGCAGAAGGCACCTGTTTCGATCTTCATCTGTAGCTGCCCCATTCATAGTGATCTGGTGATGAGAAGCAAACATGCTGTTTGACAGTGATTTTCTGATGGAGTCATGCCAGGGAATTGACATACTGAAGTACACTTTATTTTATTATAAGTTACTTTCTTTGTGCTTCTCCTTTTTTTTTTTAAGATTTTATTTATTTATTTGACAGACAGAGATCACAAGTAGGCAGAGAGGTAGGCAGAGAGAGAGGAAGGGAAGCAGGCTCCCCGCTGAGCAGAGAGCCCTATAGGACCCTGGGATCATGACCTGAGCCGAGGGCAGAGGCTTTAACCCACTGAGCCACCCAGGCGCCCCTGTGCTTTTCCTTTTTAGTACAGATAGAGAGTCATGTTGATATTTTTTAACTTAAATGTGCAGATAGGTTCTATTGGCTTTGAATTTTATTCCAGGACAGAAAAATAGTCTAAGAGTATTTATTGGGGTGCCAGAGTGGCTCAGTCGGTTAAGTGTGTGCCTTTGCTCGGGTCATGATCCCAGGGTTCCAGGATCAAGTCCCACATGGGGCTCCCTGCTAAGCAGTAAGGGGACCTGCTTCTCCCTCTGCCTGCCGCTCCCCCTGCTTGTGCTCTCTCTTACTCTCTCTGGCAAATAAATAAATAAAATCATTTTAAAAATAAAGAGTTTTGGGTGCCTGGGTGGCTCAGTGGGTTAAGCCGCTGCCTTCGGCTCAGGTCATGATCCCAGGGTCCTGGGATTGAGTCCCGCATCGGGCTCTCTGCTCAGCGGGGAGCCTGCTTCTCTCTCTCTCTCTGCCTGCCTCTCTGTCTACTTGTAATCTCTCTCTGTCAAATAAGTAAATAAAAAATCTAAAAAAAAAAAAAAAGAGTTTTTATCATAAAAAGGAGACATGGAGTCTCAATAGCGTTACAACTGAATGGCATCCATTTTTACAGAATGAGTGAACGTACAGCACCTGTTGCCCGTATCACAGCCAGAAGAGACCGTCTTCTCCACCCTTGACACTCTGTGGACTGGCATATAGGGAAGGTAGGAAGAACCATCCTCGCTAAAATCCCTCACACTCCAAACCTGTCCCTACACCACCACAAGGGCTACTTATGTCCGAGTCCTCTGTGTGTCCTTGTGCTTCTCTGGGCCTCATTTTCCTCATTTGTGTCATGTGGGGGAGAACATTATCTCCTACATCAAAGGACCACTGGGGATTTGAAATCATAGGCAGTCAACATGACACCGGGTAAGTGCTCGACAAATGATTATATCGTATCTTGCTGACATTGTATCTTCTCCAAGGAGGCCACCCCTAACACCTTACCATCACCTTACCACCATCTTCCCCGACAGCAGTAACCCAGGATGTGGGGGCATCTGCCAGTTGACCCTTTCTCCTCACCCCCTGACTTTGTCTTCCCTGTTAGAACCAGTCCCCTCCCCAACTGGAGCCACACTCCCTCCTCACCTGGCCATGCAGCTTGTCCTCAGGGCCTGGCTTTGCCTTGTGGTGCTTGGCGTCCATGCAGACATTGAGCAGGTCCATCCTGGCCCGGGCACTGCACATGGACACTGTCCAGGCTAACAGCAGCAGAAGTGGAATCAGTCTCCAGACCATGTCTTTCTGTCCCTGCAGACGGAGCTTTGGTTAGGGAGGCCCACGCCCGAGGGAAGAGACCCTCATGTAGGGTCCCCCATGGCCCCCATGTCAGTCTCCCTGTCTCCACAGTGAAGGATGGGGTCAGACCCTCTTCCTTCAGGCTGGGGTCCTGAGGCTCCCTGAAGCTGAAGTAGAGAAGGTTGGCAAAGGGGCTCCCTCATCCCAGGATTGGGGCTCAATGAGGATCTGGGATTAGTGGATGGGCCCTGGGAGAGTCTTCCTCAGTTGGAGAAGATGTCTTTGTGCCCACTCTTCTTTCCACTTTACTTAGGAAAAGTAACTAAATAGTTCAGACCCATGCCCTGCTCCCCTGAGAAGGGCCAGGGACAGAGTGCCCTCATGCCATGTGCAGCAAGCACGTGCTCTCCAGCATACCCTGGATCATCTGGATCCCCACACCAGCTCAGAAATCCACTAGCCTGGGGAAGGCAGTGCCCCAGCTCTGCTGAGTCCTCCCGTTCAGCACTGAAGTCACGGGAGGTAACACACGGGGTGCTATTTGGTCAAATAACACAGATATGGAAAGACTGGGGGTTTCTAATTTTCGCTTCCTCATACTTTTTCCTTCCCTGTTCTCTGAAAGCCATTTCCTTCCTCCACTCCATAATAACACTGGTCTCCTTGGCAGTCTCTAGGCTAATGCACCAGATTCCTACCTTACGACTCAGAAAACAAGTGCAGAGATCCGTGGACCTGAGGGACAATATAAAAATACCCCATGGGGGCACCTGGGTAGCTCAGTCGGTTAAGCCTCTAACTCTTGATTTTGGCTTAGGTCATGACCTCATGGAGCCTGCTTCAATTTCTCACCCTCTCCTTTTGCTCTTCCACACACCCCATCTCCCGTGTCTCTCTCTCTACCCCCCACCCCAAAATTAATTAATTAATTAACTGATTGATTGATTAAAATAAAAGTACCCCATGTTGGAGCAGCCAACTAGATCAGTGCTTAGAGTCCTGGAAGTCACCCAGCACAAGTGCTGCCCACTTCTCTTTTCCTGACCGACCCTCATCCCCACTCCCATCTGTTAAAGATCTGTTCCTTTGGGTTGACAACAGAGACTGCTTCCTCTCTCTCGCCATCCCACACCCCCACAAAGCCCTGGCCAAGGGCTTCCAAAAACCTTTCTGGAATTCACTTCCCTCGGCTTGGGGTCAGGTCTTCCCTCCTCCCATTTCTTCCCCTAAAGGCACCTTCCCCACAGGAGCCCAAGGGATCTTTCTTTCTGTCTGTCTTTTTAAGATTTTATTTATTCAGGAGAGAGAGAACACCGCAAAGGAGCATGAGCAGGCAGGGCGGGGTGGGGAGGGCGGTATGTGGGAGGCAGAGGGAGGGAGAGAAGCAGGCTCCCGGCTGAGCAGGGAAATAAACAACACAGAACTCTATCTCTTCACCCTGGAATCATGACCTGAGCCAAATGCAGATGCTTAACCCACCGAGCCGCTCAGGCACTACACACCCCCACCCCCTTCATCCCCCCACCCACTGCCCAGTGTCCCTGTCTCCCTTTCCTCCTTAGGGCATCTTGCCTGAGCCTCCTTTGCGGCTGGGAGCCCACACAGCTGTGTCTTGACTGGCCTCTTTTCAGGCTGGCGATGGCTCCAGGCCCCTGGACTTTTCCCAGTGGTCTCTGACCTCAGCCAGGATACACTGACTGTAAGAGATCTGATCACCGAAGAATGTAACTTCCCCTTTCCGCTCTCCAGTCTTCCCTCCTTCCCTCTCTTTCAGGCCCCTCCCATGCAAGGCTCTGTTAGCCCATCAGTGTATTCACTCCTGTTTTCGTTCATCTCTTTGTTAGTTTATTCGTTATAGGATTCACACATTCAACATTCATCAAAACTTAGAGAAGCTCATCTCTAAGTGGGATCTGAATTTTTGAGGTACCCCAAATAATTGTTAGGATGAAACTAGCTTGAGGGGCATGAGGCACAGTAGGGAAGAACCCAGGCTTTAGGGTCAGGCCATGGGTTCCAGGGACAGCTCCGTCCCTCATACAACCTTGGAAAATATCAGTGAGACTTTTGGAGCCTTAATTTACTCACCAGAGGATTGTTGAGAATTACATATGGAAAAGCCTTGCACAATACGAGTAGGCTTAAATGATAGCTATTGGGTTAATTTTTGAGTAATGAGATAAACACAGTTAGAGGTTTAAGTGCCGAAGTCCAGTTTAACAGAGAAAAATTGTCTCAGATCTGATAAATGATGTAATAGCTCACCACCTAGCATTTCTGTAAACATAATTAAGCATTTTTTGATAGCCTTTTAAAAAATTGTGGAAAAACATATGTTATATAAAACTCACCATCTTAATTCTTTTTAAGGGCATGATTCAGTAATGTTAAGGGTATTTATGTTGTACAACCAGTCTCCAGAACCCCACTGCATCTTGTAAAACTGAAACCTCATCCTCATTAAGCAACAACACTCTATGTCCTCCTCTCCCCAGTCCCTGGCAACCATCATTCAACTTTCTGTCTCTAGTAATAGACTACCCTGGATATTTCATGTAAGTGGAAATCACACAGTATTTGTCTTCTGTCACTGGTTTATTTCACTTTGCATAATGTCCTCAAGGTTCATCCCTGTGTCAGAATTTCATTTCTTCTTAATAACTGAATAATACTTCCTTGTATGTATCTGCTGCATTTTGTTTATCCGTTCACCCACTGATGGAATCTGGGTTTCTTCTACCTCTTGGCTATTGTGAAGAAGGCTATTGTGATGCCTGGTGTACAATTATCTTTCGAGGACCCTGCTTTTAATTCTTTTGAGTATATATTCAGATGTGGGATAGTGGGATCACATGGTAATTCCATTGTTGAGGAACTGCCATAAAATTTGCCGTAACAATTGTACAGTTTTACATTCCCACTAATAGTGTACAAGGGTTCTGATTTCTCCACATCCCCACCAACACTTGTTATTTCCTGTTGACTTTTTGTGTCTTAATCAAACCCATCCTAGTGGGTGTGAGGTGATATCTCATTGTGGTTTTGATTTGCATTTCCCTGATGATGAGTGATGTTGAGTATCTGTTGGTAGGCTTGTTGATCATTTGTACACCTTCTTGGGAGAAATGCCTACCCAAGTTGTTTGCCCATTTTTTAATTGTATTACACATCTTTCTATTGTTGTCGGAGCTCTCTAGTTCTATTTTCTGGATTAACCCCTCATCAGATGTGCAAGTTGCAAATCTTTTCTCCCATTCTGTAAGCTGCCTTTTCACTCTCTTAACTGTCCTTGGGTGCCCAGTTTCCATTTTGATGCAATCCAGTTTATCCATCTTTTTCCTTTCGTTGCCTTGGTTTGGCTGTCATATCCAAGAAATCATTGCCTCATACAATGAAACTCTTCCCCTGTTTTCTAAAGGAAATCTATAGTTTCACCTCCTACGTTTAGGTCTTTGATCCGTTGTGAGTTAATTTTTATATAAGGTATAAAACAAGGGTCCAACTTTATTTTTTTGCATGTGAATATCCTGTTGTATCCCAGCACTGGATACAGACTATTCTTTCCCCCATTGAATTGTCTTGGCACAATTCAATTTGTCAAAAATCTGAACTCTCAGTTCTATTTCATTGACCTACATATCTACCTTTATGCTACTATCACACTGTCTTGATCATTGTCGCTTTGTAGTATGTTTTGAAACCAAAAAGTGTGAGTCGTCTAATTTTTTTTTCAAGATTGTTTTGGCTGTTATGGCGTGTCCATATGGATTTTAGGATCAGATTGTCAATTTCTCCAAATAAGCCAGTAGGGATTTAGATAAGAATTGAGTTGAATCTGTAGATCAGTTTGGGGAGTGATAACCTCTTAACAGTATTAAGTCTCCTGATGATGAACATGGGATATCTTTCCATTTATTTAGGTCTTAAATTTCTTTCAACAGGGGCACCTGAGTGGCTCAGTTGTTAAGCGTCTGCCTTTGGCTCAGGTCATGATCCTGGGGTCCTGGGATCAAGCCCCATGTCAGGCTCCCTGCTCAGTGGGAAGCCTGCTTCTCCCTCTGCCTGCCTCTCCCCCTGCTTGTGTTCCCTCTCTCGCTGTGTCTCTCTCTGTGTCAAATAACTAAATAAAATCTTAAAAAAAAAAGTTCTTTCAACAATGTTCTATAGTTTTCTGTAGACAAGTCTTGTACTTTGTTAAATTCACTTCTGACTTTTATTCTATTTTATGCTATTGCGAATAGAGTTATAGTCTTAAATTCATTTTTCTATTGTTCACTGCTAGTGTATAGAAAAACAACTGATTTTTTTAAAAAAAGATTTATTTATTTGACAGAGATCACAAGTAGGCAGAGAGGCAGGCGGGGGAGGGTGGTGCTGCGAAGCAGGCTCCCTGCCGAGCAGAGAGCCCAATGTAGGGCTTGATCCCAGGACCATGAGACCATGAGAACTTTACCTGAGCTGAAGGCAGAGGCTTAACTCACTGAGCCATCCAGACGCCCCCAAAACTGATTTTTGTATATTGATTTGGTATGCTACAAACTTGCTAAACTCACTTATTAGTAGTAGTAATATCTTTGTGGTTTCCTTAGGATTTTCTATATGCAGTGTCATATCATTTGTGACTAGAAAGTTTTACTTCTTCTTAGAGAACCACCTTCTCCAGGAGCAGCCTTTGAGGGGAGCTTCAGGCATCGTCTCAGGGCAGGGCTTGTGAAGGAGCTTCTCCTGGAAAGAAGGAAGGAAGGAGGAAGAACTTCTTGCTTTCCAATCTGGATGCCTTTATTCCTTTTTATGGACTAATAGTCTTTTTTGCTTTAAGATTTTATTTATTTGTTTGACTGAGAGAGAGATCACAAGTAGGCAGAGAGGCAGGCGGGACGGGGGTAGCAGAAGCAGGGTCCCCACTGAGCAGAGAGCCAGATGTGGGGCTCAGTCCCAGGACCCTGAGATCATGACCCCAGCGGAAGACAGAGGCCCAACCTACTGAGCCACCCAGGCAGCCCGTTTTTTAATGGACTAATAGTCTTAGCTACAACTTTTTTTTAAAGTAGTCTCTGCACCCGAAGTGGAGTTTGAACTCAACACCCGGAGATCAAGAGTTGCTAGCTCCACTGACTGACCCAGCCAGGCGCCCCCTAGCTACAACTTTTGTACAAAGTTGAATAGACATGATAAGCATGGACGTACTTGCTTATTACTGGTATTAATGGGCATTGACTATGATGTTATCTGTGAGCTTTTCATACCTTTATCAGGTTGTGGGAATTCACTTCTATTCCTAGCTTGTTCCATGTTCGGTTTGGTTTTGTTTTGAATTGTAAAAGGATTTTGGATTTTGTCAAATGATGTTTCAGCTGAGGCAATCATGTGGGTTTTGTCCTCTGTTTTAGTAATATGATATTTCAAATCAATTGATATTTGGATGTTAAACCAACTTGCACTCTGGGATTAATCCTACTTGGTCATGATGTATAATCCTTTTTATATGTGGCTGGATTCAGTTTGCTAATATTTTGTTGAGAAGATTTACTTCTTTATCCAAAAGGGATATTGGTCTGTAGTTTTCCTGTGATGTCTTTGTATGTATTTTGTATCAGAGGAATATTGATCTCATAGAATGAGTTGAAAGTGTTTCCTCTCCTTTTTTGAGAGAGTTTGTGACAAAATGATATTAATTATTCTTTAAACGGTTGGTAGAATGCACCACTGAGGTAGTGGGAGCTTGAACTTTTGTTTGTGGGAAGTTTCAAGATTATGAATTCAATCTTTTTGCTTGTTACAGGTATAGATTTTTTACTTCTTCCTAAGCCATCTTTGGCAGTTTGTGTCTTTCTAGGAATCTGGCCATTTCATTTATGACATCTAATTTATTGGCATGCAATTGTTCAGGTTATTCTCTTATAATGCTTTTATTTATGTAAGGGCAATAGTGTTGTCTCCTCTTTTATTGCTGATATTAGTAATTTGATTCTTCTCTCTTTTTTTCTCGATCAATCTAGATAATAGTTTATCAGTTTTGTTGATCTTCTCAAAGAACTAACTTTTGGGGGTGCCTGGCTGGCTCAGTCAGTAGAGCATGCGACTCTTGATCTTGGAATTGTGAGTTCAAACCCCATGTTGGGTGTAGAGCCTACTTTTAAATAAATAAATAAAACCAAAGAACCGACTTTTGGTTTCATGGATTTTCTCTATTGTTTTTCTATCCTCTATTCCATTTTTTAAAAATTTTAAAAGATTTTTTATTTCTTTATCTGACAGAAAGAGAGTGACAGAGGGAACACAAGCAGGAGGAGAGGGAGAAGCAGGCTTCCCGCTGAGCAGGGAGCCTGACCCGGGGCTTGATTCCAGGACCCTTGGATTATGATCTGAGCTGAAGGCAGATGCTCAACCAACTGAGCCACCCAGGCACCCCTCCTCTATTCCATTTATTTTTGTTTTCCTCTTAATTATTAACTCCCTTTTGTTCATTTTGGTTTTATTTTGCTCTTTTTTGTTTTTTAAGGCAGTAGGTAGGCTATTCATTTAAAATCTTTCTTCCTTTTTGATACATCCCTTGATAGCTCTAAATTTCCTTCAAAACAGTACTTAGTTGCATCCATAAATCTTACTATTTTCATTTTCACTTCATTCATCATCTTTTCTAATATCTCTTGTGATTTATTTCATTCATTATTCAGGAGTGTGTATAATTTATACATTATTTGTGAACTTTCTTTTATTAATTTTTAATTTCATTCCCTTGTGGTCAGAAAATATACTTTGTATTTCAGTTCTTTTAAATGTATTGGTGCCTTTTTTATGGCCTAATATTGGATATCCCATATGCACTTAAGAAGAATGTATATTCTTGGGATGCCTGGGTGGCTCAGTTAGTTAAGCATCTGCTTTTGGCTCAGGTCATGGTCCCAGCATCCTGGGATCAAGTCCCACATCGGGCTCCTTATTCCGCAGGGAGCCTGCTTCTCCCTCTGCCTCTGCCTACCACTCTGTCTGCCTGTGCTCACGCTCTCTCTCTCTCTCAAATAAATAATTTTAAAAAATCTTTTAAAAAAAGGAAAAGAAGAATGTATATTCTGTTGTTTGCTGGCATGTTCTATAGATCTCTGCTAGCTCTAACGGGATTTCTAGTGTTGTACAAGTCCACTTCCCTGTTGATCTTCTGCCTAGTTATTCTATTCGTGATTGGTAGGGTTTATTGAAATTTCTAACAGCTGGTTTGTTTGTTTTTTTAAGTAATCTCTCTGTCCACAGGGCTCAAACTCATGATCCTTTGCAAGATCAAGAGTTGTATGCTCTACTGACTGAGCCAGCCACGTAGCCCTCTCAACTACTATTTTTGAACTATGTATTTATCTATCCTACTCTGTTAGTTTTTATTTCACGTATTTTGGGATTATGTTATTAGGTACATTTATGTTTATAATTGTTATGTGTTCCTGATGGATTAAACTTTATCATTACAAAATGCCTATTTTCAAAATTTTTTATTTATTTTTTATTTTTAAATAACATATAATGTATTTTTATCCCCAGGGGTACAGGTCTGTGAATCGCCAGGTTTACACACTTCACAGCACTCATCATAGCACATACCCTCCCCAATGTCCATAACCACATGCCCCTCTCCCAGCCCCCGCCCCCAGCAACTCTCAGTTTGTTTTGTGAGATTAAGAGTCACTTATGGTTTGTCTCCCTCCCAATCCCATCTTGTTTCATTTATTTTTCTCCTACCCACCTAACCCCCCCCCCATGCTGCATCTCCACTTCCTCATATCAGGGAGATCATATGATAGTTGTCTTTCTCCGATTGACTTATTTTGCTAAGCATGATACCCTCTAGTTCCACCCATGTCGTTGCAAATGGCAAGATTTCATTTCTTTTGATGGCTGTATAGTATTCCATTGTGTATACATACCACATCTTCTTTATCCATTCATCTGTTGATGGACATCTAGTTTCTTTCCATAGTTTGGCTATTGTAGACATTGCTGCTATAAACATTCGGGTGCACGTGCCCCTTTGGATCACTACGTTTGTATCTTTAGGGTAAATACCCAGTAGTGCAATTGCTGCATCATAGGGTAGTTCTATTTTCAACAAAATGCCTATTTTTGCCTCTTAACAATTTTTGTCTTAAATTCTTTTTGTCTGATATCATTATAAACTTTTGTTTAAGACTATTTATTTGAGAGAGGGAGAGAGATCACGTGCACACAAGAGGAGGAGGGTGGGGCAGGCAGAGGGAGAAGCAGACTCCCTGCTGAGCAGGGAGCCCAAAGGGGGACTCGATTCTGGGACTCCAGGATGATGACCTGAGCTGAAGGCAGTTGCTTAAATAACTGAAGCATCCAGACATCCCATCTGATATCATTATAGTCACTCCAGCTATCCTTTACTAATTTTTTGCATGATATGTATTTTTCTATCCTTTTTAAGTCATGTAGAGAGTGTACAGTTGGGCAATGATTTTTTTTAAAGATTTTATTTATTTATTTTACAGATAGAAATCACAAGCAGGCAGAGAGAGAGAGGAGGAAACAGGCTTCCCGCTGAGCAGAGAGCCCGACGTGGGGCTCGATCCCAGGACTCCGGGATCATGATCCGAGCTGAAAGCAGAGGCTTTAACCCACTGAGCCACCCAGGTGCCCCTGGGCAATGATTTTTTAAAATATTTTATCTATTTATTTGACAGACAGAGATCACAAGTAGGCAGAGGCCTACTCTTGAGAGAGGAGGAAGCAGGCTCCCTTCAGCTCAGGTCATCATCCCTGCCGAGCAGAGAACCCGATGTGGGGCTCGATCCCAGGACCCTGAGATCATGACCTGAGCCGAAGGCAGAGGCTTTAACCCACTGAGCCACCCAGGTGCCCCTGGGCAATGATTTTTTGTCTGCCAATCTCTGTATTTTATTGGGGAATTCAGTACATTTATATATAATGTAATTACTAATGATGTAAGTTTTACAGCTGCAATTTTGTTTTATATATTTTTTCAAGATTTTATTTTTAAGTAATCTACACCCAATGTTAGACTTGAACTTACAACCCCTAGATAGAGTCACATGCTCTACTGACTGAGCCACCCAGCTGCCCCTATATATGTATTTTTTGTTTTTTAGTTCCTCTATTTCTCCGTCACTTTCTTTTGTTTTTAATAGATATTTTCAAGTTTACCATTTTAATTACTTTGTTGTTTCCTTTACTATATTTTTATAATTTTTTCTGAATAGTTGCTCTGGCGTGGGGCACCTGGGTGGCTCAATGGGTTAAGCCTCTGCCTTTGGCTCAGGTCATGATCTTGGGGTCCTGGGATCGAGCCCTGCATCGGGGCTTTCTGCTCAGCG
Source organism: Meles meles (assembly GCF_922984935.1). Classification (NCBI taxonomy): domain Eukaryota; kingdom Metazoa; phylum Chordata; class Mammalia; order Carnivora; family Mustelidae; genus Meles; species Meles meles. The sequence goes on along the minus strand of NC_060073.1, from coordinate 59,878,110 downwards.
GGGAGCCTGCTTCCCCACCCCCACCTGCCTCTCTGCCTGCTTGTGATCTCTGGTCATGATCTTGGGGTCCTGGGATTGAGCCCTGCATTGGACTCTCTACTCAGCAGGGAGCCTTCTTCCCCCTCTCTCTCTCTACCTGCCTCTCTACCTACTTGTGATCTCTGCCTGTCAAATACACAAATAAAATCTTTAAAAAAAATAGTTGCTCTGGCATTATAATTAAATCATAATTTATAATAATTTAGTTCAGATTAATACTGAGTTTCAATAGTGTTCAAACCTTACTCCAATATAGATTCATTCCTTCCCCTACTCCTTTGTACTTTGTATTATTGTCATACAAATTTCATCTTTATACATTATAAACATATCAATACTGTTTTATAATTATTTCATGAAGCTGTCTTTTCCCATTAAATAGGATAAGAAAAGAATTACAACATAAAAACATTTATACCATATTTTATATTTCTCTATGTAGTAACTTTTACTGGTGCTCTTTATTTCCTCATGCCTGATGTTCTTTCATTTCGACCTGAAGGACAACCTTTAGTATTTCTTTTTTTTTTTTCCATTTTATTTATTTTTTCAGCGTAACAGTATTCATTCTTTTTGCACAACACCCAGTGCTCCATGCAAAACGTGCCCTCCCCATTACCCACCATCTGTTCCCCCAACCTCCCACCCCTGATCCTTCAAAACCCTCAGGTTGTTTTTCAGAGTCCATAGTCTCTTATGGTTCGCCTCCCCTTCCAAATTTTTTTTTTAATAAACATATAATGTATTTTTATCCCCAGGGGTACAGGTCTGTGAATCGCCAGGTTTACACACTTCACAGCACTCACGATAGCACTTACCCTCCCCAATGTCCATAGCCCCCTCCCCCTCTCCCAATCCCACCTCCCCCCAGCAACCCCCATAGTATTTCTTTTAAGAAAAGTTTGCTAGTGTCAGATTCTCTCAGCTCTGCTTTATTTGGGTATATGTCTTAATCTCCTTCAATTTGAAGAATAGATTTTTGGTTACAAAATTCTGGGTTGACAGTCTTTTCCTTTCATTACTTAGAATATGTCATCCGAATTCCTTTTGGACTTCATAGCCGTCCTCCCTCCCTCCCTCCCTTCCTTCCTTCCTTCCTTTCTTTAAAGATTTTATCTATCCATTTGTCAGAGAGAGAGCACAAGCAGTGGGAGCAGCAGACAGTGGGGGGGAGCAGCAGGCAGTGGGAGAAGCAGTCTCCTCACCAAGCAAGTAGCCCCACATTGGGACTTGATCGTGTCCCAAGACAAAGGCAGACGCCCAGCCAACTGAGTCACCCAGGCATCCCTGGACTTCGTAGTTTTTCTAATGAGACATTAACAATTGATCTTACTGAGGATCTTTTGCAAATTATGAGTGACTTTTCTATTACTGCTTTCAAGATTTTCTGTTCATATTTCAATAGTTGACTCTAATGTGTTTAAGTGTGAATTTTTAAAAAGATTTTATTTATTCATTATTCATTTGAGAGAATGGGAGTGAGAGAGAGAGCACAAGCAGGGGAAGCAACAGAGGGAGAGGGAGAAGCAGACTCCCTACTGAGGGAGGACCTGATGTGAGACTCAGTCCCAGGACCTGAGCCAAAGGCAGATGCTTAAACAACTGAACTACAAAGGCACCCTAAGTGTGAATTCTTTTTTTTTTATTAAAGATCTTTATTTATTTATTTGTCAGAGAGAGAGCAAGAGCGAGCACAGGCAGACAGAGTGGCAGGCAGAGACAGAGAGAGAAGCAGGCTCCCTGCAGAGCACGGAGCCCGATGTGGGACTCGATTCCAGGACGCTGGGATCATGACCTGAGCCGAAGGCAGCCGCTTAACCAACTGAGCCACCCAGGCGTCCCAGCACTAAGTGTGAATTCTTTTGTGTTTATCTTACTTGGAGGTCATTGAAACTTAGATGTGTAGATTAATTTTTTTTTAAAGATTTTATTTATTTATTTGACAGAGAGAGATCACAAGTAGGCAGAGAGGCAGGCAGAGAGAGAGAGAGGGAAGCAGGCTCCCCGCTGAGCAGAGAACCCGATGTGGGACTTGATCCCAGGACCCTGAGATCATGACCTGAGCCGAAAGCAGCGGCTTAACCCACTGAGCCACCCAGGCGCCCCTAGATTAATTTTTTATATGAAATTTGTCCTTGAAATCAAGTTTTTGGCCTCAATTTATCCAAATATTATTTATGTTTTTATCCTCTCTCTGCTCCTTCTAGGATGCTCATTGTTAATATTTTCATATGCTTAAAGGTATTCCTACAGGTCCCTGTGTTTCCTTTCATTTTTCTTCCTTAAGTTTGTTCTTTTTTCTTTTTTTATTCTTTTTTTAAGATTCTGTTTTCTTAAGTAATCTCTGTACCCAGTGTGGGTCTCAAACTCACAACCCTGAGATTGAAAGTCTCATGTTCCACTACCTGAGCCAGCCAGATGCCCCTTTATTGTTTGTTCTTAAAATGGACAATTTCTACTTTCAAGTTTGTAGATTCTTTCTTCTGTCACTTCAGATCTGCTGCTGAGTACCTCTAGTAAAAACTGTTCAAATTCAGACTTTATTTCTTTTTTTTTCAGACTTTATTTCTTTTTTAAAAAGCCGCTTATAGTTCCCAACAAAGTTGGGGGGAAGGTATAGGGATTTCCCATGTACCCCCGCCCCCAAGCATGCATGGCTTCCTCCATTATAACACCCCAAACCAGAGCAGTACATTCGTTACAATTGACAAACCTAAGCTGACACATCTTAATAATCTGAAGTCCATAGTTCCCATGACAGTTCACTCTTTGTTACACATTCTTTGGGTTTGGGCAAATGTATGACACGTTATTGTCATATAGAGTATTTTCATTACCCTAAAAATACCCTCTGCTCTGGGGTACCTGGTTGACTCAGTCAGTAGAGCTTGGGACTCTTGACCTCATGGTTTTAATTGAGCCGCATGTTGAGCATAGAAATTATTTAAAAAAAATAAAATCTTTAGGGGCTCCTGGCTGGCTCAGTGGGTTAAAGCCGCTGCCTTCAGCTTGGGTCATGGTCCCAGGGTCCTGGGATCAAGCCCTGCATTGGGCTCTCTGCTCACCAGGGAGCCTGCTTCCTCCTCTCTCTCTCTCTGCCTGCCTCTCTGCCTGCCTGTGATCTCTGTCTGTCAAATAGATAAATAAAATCTTTTAAAAATAAAATTTAAAAAAATCTTTAAAAAAAAAAGATACTCTCTGCTGTGCATATTTATCCCTCGTTTTCCCCAGGCCCCAGGAACCACTTATCTTTATAATGTCTCCATAGTTTTTATCTTTTCCAGAAATTCCTATACCAGGACTCATATAAGTATATAGTCTTCCCACATTGGCTTTTTTCACTTAATAACATGCATTTAAGGTTCCTCGGTCTCTTGGGGCACCTGGGTCTCTTGGGGCACCTGGGTGGCTCAGTCGCTTATGTGGCCAATTCTTGGTTTTGCCTTTGGTCTTGATTTCATGGTTGTGACATTGGACATGGACTAATTCTGTCAAGAACACAGAGTCTGCTTCAGATTCTCTCTCCCTCACTCTCCAGCTCACGCTCTCTCTCTCTCAAATCAATAAATAAAACTTTTAAAAAAAAATTTCCTCCATCTCTTTTTATGGTTTAATGGGTCATTTCTCTTTAGTGCTAAATAATATTCCATAGTCTCAATGTACCACAGCTCATTTGTCCATTCACTTACTAAAGGACATCTTGGTTGTTTCAACATTTGGCAATTATGAGTAAAGCTGCTATAAATATCCATGTATAGATTTTTTTTAAAAGATTTTATTTATTTGACAGAGATCACAAGTCGGCAGAGAGGCAGGCGGGGGTGGGGGGGAAGCAGGCTCCCTGCTGAGCAAAGAACCTGATGCGGGGCTTGATCCCAGGACCCTGGGATCATGACCTGAGCCAAAGGCAGAGGCTTTAACCCACTGAGCCATCCAGGTGTACCCCCATGTATAGATTTTTATGTGGACATAAGTTTTCAACTCCTTTGGGGAAGTATCAGATTGTGTGGTGAGAATATGTTCAGTTTTGTTAAGAAACCACCAAATAGTCTTTCACAATTGCTGTATCATTTTGCATTTCACCAGCAATGAATGAGAGTTCTTGCTGCTCCACACCCTCACCAGCATTTGCTGTTGTCAGTGTTCCAGATTCTGGCCATTCTAACAGGTGCATAGTGGTATCTCATTGTTGTTTTAATTTGCATTACCCTGATGATGTATGATGTAGAGCATCTTTGCATGTGTTCATTTGCCGTCTTCATGTCCTCTTTGCTGATATGTCTGCTAATTAAGGTCTTTGGCTTGTTTTTAAATCAGTTTGTTTATTTTCTTACTGTTGAGTTTTAGGAGTTCTTTCTATATTTTAGAAAACAGTCCTTTATGGATATGTCTTTTGCAAATACTTTGTCCCAGTATGTGACTTGTGTTTTCATTCTTGTAATATCTTTTATGGAGCTGAAAAGTGTAATTTTAATTAAGACTAGCTTGTCAGTTCTTTCTTTCATGGATCTTGGTTGGTTTTATATCTTAAAAGTCATCACCAAACCCAAGATCACCTAGATTTTCTTCTACCTTATCTTCTAGGAGTTTTATAGTTTTGCATCTGTGATCTATTCAATCTATGATCCACTTTAAGTTACTTTTTTGTGCCTTCACAAAAAGTGTGAAGTGTGTGTCGACTATATTTTGTGAGTATATGTGTGAACTCTTTTCTGTTCCATTGATCAATTTGTTTATTCTCTTTTTTTTAAAGTTTTTTTTTTTTAATTTATTTGACAGAGAGAGAGAGATCACAAGCAGGCGGAGTGGCAGACAGAGAGAGAGGGGGAAGTAGGCTCCCCACTGAGCAGAGCCCAAGGACCCTGAGGTCATGACCTGAGCCAAAGGCAGAGGCTTAACCCACTGAGCCACCAGAACCCCCCAATTTGTTTATTCTTTTGCCAATACCACTTTGTCCTGATTACTGTAGCTTTGCACTAAGTCTTGAAATCAGGTATTATCATTCATCTAACTCAATATTGTGTTGGTTATTCGGATCTTTTGCCTCTCCATATAAACTTGAGAACAATTTTGTCAGTATCTACCAAATAACCTTCTGGGGTTTTGATTGGGATGGCATTGGGTCGATAGGTCAAATTTGGGACAACCTGACACCTTGACTATATTGAGGCTTCCTATCCATAAACATGGAATATCTCTCTATTTATTTAGTTCCTTGGTTTCATTCATCAGTTTTGTAGTTATTCTCACATAGATGTTATACATAGCATTTTTTAGTTTGTTAGACTTATACATAAGTATTTCATTTTTATGGATGCTATTATAAATGCTATATATTTTTAATTTCAAATTCCACTTTTTCATTGCTAGTATGTAGGAAGGCAGTTGATTTCCATATATTTACCTTTTATCCTTCAACCTTGCTATAATCACTTACTAGTGCCAGGAATTTTTTTTTTTTTTTGTCATTTCTTCAAATTTTCTGTATAGACTAACCTGTCATCTATGAACAAGGACACTTTTATTTCTTTTTTTTTTTTTTGGCACTTTTATTTCTTCCTTCCCAATCTGTGTCTTCTATTTCCTTTTCTTGTCCTGATGCATTACTTATAACTTTCAGTACAATATTAAGAAGTGCTGAGAGGAGACATCTTTGCCTTGTACCTGATCTTAGTGGGAAAGCTTTGAGTTTCTCACCATTAAGTATGTTAGCTCTTCGTTTCTTGGTAGATAATCTTTATCAAGTTGAGCAGGTTCTCATAAATTTTTCATTTCAGTTTATTGTACGGTTCTATCCCAGATTTCTTTTTTAAAAATATTATTCATTTGAGAGAGAGAGAGAGAGTGAGTTGGGGGGAGAGGCGGAGGGAGAAGGAGAGAAGATCCTCAAGCAGACTCCCCACTGAATGCAGAGCCCAACATCCCAGGACCCTAAAATCATGACCTGAGCTGAAATTGAGTCAGATGCTTAACCTGCTGAGCCACCCAGGTTCTCCTCTACCCCTGATTTCTATATCATTTTTAAAATAATTTTTTTCTTTATTGGTATTCTTTATATGGTGAGACATCATTTTCATATTTCCTTGAATTCTTTAGACATAGTTTCCTCTAATTCTTGATGACCCCGAGATCAAGAGTTGTATGCTCTACTGACTGAGCCAGCCAGCTGCCCCTAGTTCTTATCTATAAGAGCTGATTTAAAGTCTTTGTCTCATAAGTTCAACATCTGGGCTTGCTCAGGGGCTAATTTATTAGACTGCTATTTTCCCCCTGTGTATGGCTCACACTTTCCTGTTTCTTTGCTTGTCTCATATTTTTTTGTTGAAAACTGGGTAATTTTTTTAAAAAATTTATTTTTAAGTAGTCTCTACACGTATTGCGGGGTTCAGACTCAAAAACCCAAGATCAAGAGTTGCATGCCCTACTGACTGAAACAGCCAGGTGCCCACAAAACTGGGTATTTTTTAAAAGATTTGTTTGTTGGGGTGCCTGAGTAGCTCAGTCAGTTAACCATCTGAATCTTGATTTTGGCTCTGCTCATGATCTCAGGGTCTTGAGGTCAAGCCCTACATCGGGCTCCATGCTCAGCATGGAGTCTGCTTGTCCTTCACCCTCTGTTTCTCCCCCTGCCCTCTTTCTCTCTCATAAATAAATAAAATCTTTTAAAAAGAGATTTATTTATTTTTGTTGTTTAGGGATAGAGAGAGTGGGAGCATGAATGGGGGAAAGGGTGGAGGGAAAGGGAGAGAGAGAGAATCCCCAAGCAGACTCCTTCCTGAGCATGGAGCCCAACATGAGGTTCAGCCCCAGGACCCTGCGATCATGACCTGAGCTAAAAATCAAGAATTGGATGCTCCACCAACTGAGCTACCCAAGTGCCCCCAAAACTGGGTATTTTAAATAATATAATGTGGCAACTCTGGCAATCCGATCTCTCCAACCATGGCTTCTTGTTACTGCTGCTTATTTGTTTATCGACTTTCATGGACTAATTCTGTCAAGTCTTATTTTCTTTATCATATGTGGTCACCAAAGTTTCTGCCCAGTTTGCTTCATGGTCTCCTACTTTTTGCCAAAGGTTCAGGCAAGCCTTCAGGGTTCTGGCAGTTTACTCTGCCTTAACCCTCACTTTCTGCTTGAGCAAGACCTCCAGTTCACCAGAGTTGAGGGATTGGGACCTTCTCAGGTATTTACTGAAGGTACTCACAGCTCTGTAAACACATGTGGATTTCTAGAGCCCCAGGTAACATCAGAGATTTTCATAGTCTTCTGTTGACAGTTCATTTCCCCCTCTTCCTCTGAAGTGGTTTAGCCAGCCTCGTTTGCCTCAGCTGGTGTTCCTGCCTCCAGCAGCTGGGATGTCAAATAATTTGCTGCAAAGTGTTCAGACAAATAGAGTTTCTCACTGTGTGAGCTCTGAATCAGGTCAAATAAAGACTAGTCCTGTGAATGGGACCCTTACCGGGAGCTTCCAGACAGACCAGACAGACCTTAAGGGACAGTTCTCTAGGGAGAGGGCCGTTTGGGAGTTACACACCTATGCTGCCCCCTCTAGTGGCCGCTAGGCCACCGGGTTTGCAAAGCTACTGTAGGTGTGAGGCTGCAGCTTTGGGAAGCTGCCACAGAATTAGAGAGTGGAAGATGGGGGAAAAGCCAGTCCAACACCACCAAACTCACCGTTCCTACTGGCATTTGACCATTTTTCTTGACCAAATTCACCTTTGAGTGTTGAAAGCTTTGGTTTCCGGACTTCTTTTTTTTTTTTTTTTTTTTTTTTTTTTAAGATTTTATTTATTTATTTATTTGACAGAGAGAGACACAGAGTGAGAGGGAACACAAGCAGGGGGAGTGGGAGAGGGAGAAGTAGGCTCCCCACAGAGCAGGGAGCCTGACGCAGGGCTCTATCCCAGGATCCTGGGATCATGACCTGAGCTGAAGGCAGATGTTTAAGGACTGAGCCACCCAGGCACCCCTGGACTTCTAAATAGTTGATTTTTTTTTTTTACCATTTTGCCTGTGCTATTGCTTTTATGGAGGAGCAGATTTTCAGATGCCCTTCCTCCTCCATTCCAGAAGTGCTTCTTCAGACTTCTATTTTAAGAAGTACAAAGCTTTAAATACTATGGTCACTCATAAGAAAAATGATCTTTGAGCCTACAGTCTACCCTTAACGTGAAGAAATAAAAGTTATTTTGGCTTCCTGGGTGTTTTCCGCTTACAGCAGAGGTTAGGTCCTTACATAACGTGAATGTGAACTTTCACTTCCTAGTAAGCCTGTTGATCTGGGGTTTTGTGCTGGCTCATGTCATCCTCTTGGGTCAAGATATAACATAAAACAATAGGGTTCCTCTCTTCTAGAGAAGTTAAAAATTTTAATGACAGAGTTATAATAAAATACAGTTTTCTTTTAATAACACAACCAAGCCTAAGGCGATTTCCAGACATTTTTTTTTTCTGTCTCCCTTCTCCCAAGATCAGGCACTACATTCGGAGTAACAAAACTATCGAGGCATCTTTTACACCAAAATCATCTTGGCACTTCCCAGACAGCTGTGAGAATACAAAAAAAACCTTGCTCTCTCACTGCATGGCTCTCATAAGTGGAGAAGTAGACGAGCGATGCTAAAAATAACTGGGTATAATGGGTATGCTCCATGTTTTTAAAAATTAGCATATCAGTGTTAGAAAGAATGCCCTGTTCATGGCATCCATAATGTAGAAAAAGATGTCAAAGCAGAGAGGAGCTCATCCTTTCCAGAGGAAATTTTAAAAATGATTTTATTTATTTATTTGTCAGAGAGAGAGAGAGAGAGCATGAATGGGGTGAGGGACAGAGAGAAAGGGATAAAGAGGCTCCCACTGAGCAGGGAGCCCCATGCAGGGCTCAATCCCAAGACCCCAAGATCATGACCTGAGCCAACGGCAGATGCTTAACTGAGACCCAGGCATCCCTCTAGATGACTTTCATACAGTGTAAAGCGTTGTGACTGAACGTTCCACGATTACAAACCTTCCCAGATGGGTAAAAGCGTACTCATCTTCATGGGCCATGACTTGCATGATCGCTGTTAACAAATATATTTCTTAATTTTATGGCTTAGTATAAAATAGCTTTTTAGGGGCGCCTGGGTGGCTCAGTTGGTTAAGCGTTCAACTCTTGATTTTGGTTCCTCGAGATGGAGCCCTGAGTCCAGCTCTGTGCTTATCATGAGTGTGTTTGAGACTCTCTCTCCCTCTCGCTCTACCCCAATCCACGTGCCCTCTCTCTCTCAAAAAAAAAAAAAAAAATCTTAAAAAAAATAACTTTTTATTATTGACAGTAATTTTGGTGCACATCTAACAAAATAGACTGTAAGGCCTTCAAGATTTCTAAATATATCCACTGTCCATATCACCCAGAGCTCAAGGTGATGAGAGTGGACAAGTAGAATTACCAAAAATAAGTGGGTTGGGAAGACTAGCTCTCCTTCCCCAGGTTCTAATAATATGTCCTCTTTAAAGTAACCATGAGGGGCACCTGGGTGGCTCAGTCAGTTAAGCGTCTGCCTTTTGGCTCAAGTCAAGATCCCAGTACTGAGCCCCACATCAGGCTGCCTGCTCAGCAGAGTGTCTGCTTCCCTCTCTGCCCCTCTCCCTGCTCATGCCCTCTCCCTCTTTCTGTCTCAAATAAACAAAGTAAAATATTTTTTAAAAATAAAGTGTGTTGGGGCGCCTGGGTGGCTCAGTGGCTTAAAGCCTCTGCTTTCCAGCTTGGGTCATGATCCCAGGGTCCTGGGATGGAGCCCCACATTGGGTTCTCTGCTCAGCGGGGAGCCTGCTTCCCCCCCCCCCCACGCCTGCCTCTCTGACTGCTTGTAATCTCTGTCAAATAAATAAATAAAATCTTTTAAAAAATAAAGTATGTAAATAGAGTAAACATCAACTGAGACCTCATGAAATGCAGCAGTCACCAGTCGTCGGGTCCGTGCCCTGTTGTATTATACCTCAGTGACACTCTCTCTTTCACTCTGATATTGGACATCAATAGGTTTCTAGACCATTTGGTCTGGTCAACAAGGAGTTCCTATTCTCTCCTATTTTGCTAAAGATCCTGCGATAATTGATAGGAGAACAGACTCATGGGTCTGACATCACCACCGTAACTAACCCTTGGGTGATTCAACCTATCAGAGATTTCCAGAAACATCCCAACCCTAAAATGGGAGACTTCTATGGAGGGAGATGCTAACCCACAAACAGGTTAATAGGGATAATTTTAAAGGAGTTAGTGAAGTTGATGGAGACATGGTTGTGGTTCTTGTGAGGGTATTTTTGGTAATGTGCTTCATAATCTTTTTTTGAGTAGTCATATGATGTAGCCCTTTTTCTTTCTCCTGGCTCTGGTTTCTAACCCTCAATTTAGTAGACCATACTTATGCCAACTGGAATAAACACTCTCTCTAAAAAAATCCTTGGCCAATGGGCCACTCTCCTAAACATCTCTACAATACATCTGGTATTGTCCATATCACACTAAGCACATGCTCCCTCTTTGATTGCTACATTGTTCCAACTAATCTCTCAGAATTTATGATGGGAGAGAGTTTGGTTCAGATGATAGATTTTTATGGAGCCAGATGCTGAGGTTCAGATGATAGATTTTTATGGAGCCAGATGCTGAGTTCCTTAGAATATGTCCCCTCATGAACATACTCTGCAGAAATTTAGAGTCAGTGAGATTCTGTATGCAACCATTGCAAGGAAGAGCATCATACAGGTAATCATTCATTCATACTCATTGTACATATCATAAAATTTACCCATTTAAAGTTTACAAATATTTTGCCAAGTGAGGGGTACCTGGGTAGCTCAGTTGGTTTGTGTCTGCCTTCATTCAGGTCATGGTCCTCGGGTCCTGGGATCAAGCCCCACATTAGGCTCCCAGCTTAGCGGGGAGCCTGCTCCTCCCACTCCTCCTCCCCCTGCTTGTGCTCTCTGTCATATAACTAAATAAAATAAAAAAAAATATCTTGCCAGGTGGTACAACCTCAGCATAAATGAGTTAGAACATTTTCATGCCCCCTCATGCCTAATTATAATTAATCTTGGTTCCCCAAGCCAGCCCTAGGCAACCACTAATCTACTCTGTCTGTATAAATCTGCCTTTCCTGGAATTTTCATAAAAATAGGCTTTTACTTAGTATGGTTTTTTTAAGGCTCATCCAGAACATTAGCTTATTTCAGTGTTTGTTACTTTTTCTTGCTGACTAATACTCCACTGTATGGATACAACACATTTTGTCTCTCCGTTCCCCAGTTGATTGACATGTCAGGTTATTTCAGGTCTCAAGCTTGTCTGAACACTGCATCTATGAACATTTACGTACAAGTCTCTATGTGGATATACATTTTCATTTCTCTTGAGTAGATGCTTAGAAATGGAATTGCTGGGTTGTAAGGCAGTTATACATTTAGCTTTTTTTTGCAACTGCCAGTTTTCCAAAGGGCAATACCATTTTACATTTCTGTCAGCAGTGTATCAGGGTTCCAATTTCCCAACAGCCTCGCCAACATTTTTTATAGCCTACCGTATTTACTAAAGGCGTTCTACTGGGTGTGAAATGGTTATCTTATTGTGGTTTTAATTTGCATTCTCCTAATGACTAACAGTGTTAAGCATCTTTTCACATTCTTATTAGCTATTTGTGTAACTTCTTTAATGAAATGTCTGTTCATTTCTTTTGCCGACTATTTGATTGAGTTGTTTTCTTACTTACTGAGTTGTAAGCATTCTTTGTATATTATGGATACAAATCCTTGATCTGGTATGTGTTTTCCAGATATTTCCTCCAGTCTGTAACTTGTGTTTGAATTTTTTTTTAAAGATTTTGTTTATTTATTTGACAGACAGAGATCACAAGTAGGCAGAGAGGCAGGCGGGGGGCAAGGGAAGCAGGCTCCCCATCGAGCAGAGAGCCCAACACGGGGCTCAATCCCAGGACCCTGAGATCATGACCCAAGCCGAAGGCAGAGGCTCAACCCACTGAGCCACCCAGGCACCCGTGTTTGAATTTTCTTAATGGTATATTTTGAAGTGCACAAGTTTTGAATTTTGATGCCGTCCAACTTACCCATTTTTCTCAGTGATAGACTGTTTTTGGTCCAACAGAACACAGTCCATCTGTATAACCGGTAGAATAATCTAAGAAATCTTTACTTAACACAAGGTGTGGAAGGTATTCTGTTTTCTTCTAGAATTTTATTGTTTTAGCTGTTACATTGAAGTCCATGATCCTTTTAATTTTCTGTATGAGGTGAAGGTCTAAGTTCATCTTTTCGTGTGTGGATAACCAATTGTCCCAGCACATTGGTTGTACAGACTATTTTTTCCCCCAGTGAATTGCCTTTGCCCCTTTGTCAAAAAATCAATTAACTATAAATATAGGGACTTATTTCTGGACTCAGTTCCGATCCATTAATCTCTATGTCTGTCCTTATACCAGTACTACTGCTGAGGAGATCTTAATATGGAAAATTATTAATACATTCTGCAAGCTAATGACTCCTCAGAATTTGAAGATGACCAACTCCACAAAGTGGGACTCAGACTAGTATTCTCATAAATGGCTCAGAAACAACACAATAGGTCTTTAATTAGGTATTACTTTGGCTTGAGTTGATACTAATTTTTTTAAGACAAGATTTTATTTATTTATTTGAAAGCAAGAGAGCAGGGGCAGGGGCAGAAGCGGAGGGAGAGGGAGAAAATATCAAGCAGATTCTGGGCTGAGCCAGGAGCCTGATGTGAGGCTCGCCCTCATGACCACAGCTGAAACCAAGAGTTGAGCATTCAACCAACTGAGCCACCCAGGCCCAAGGTGATACTAATTTTAAGTTTCATTAATTCTAACACATCTGTAAGCAGGTCACATTTGTAAATTGTATCTCTAGTTCTGTAGAACATGTAATATCTATCAGTCAGCCTTGTTTGCAAGTTACCTGGGACGGTGCCCAGTGGACTGCTCCACTTTTCACCTCTTTCCACAGGTTCAAAGGGCTGGTTCCCTTTCTTACCTGAATCTACCTGAAAAATTAAATCTGTAACCACAACCATGCCAGAAATATAAACTGACAATAACATAACAGGGTCTTTGTAGTGGTGATTAGGTCTTCTGACAAGCATTCCAACTGCCCTCTCCTTTCAAGAACTTATTAGTGTTGAATTTTCCTGGCCTCCTTCAGTTAGTCGTGGTCATGACTTGACTTGGCCATCAGAATTAGTGTTGGGTGGAACTTTTAGAAGCCCATATGGAATTCACCAGCGTTCCTATTCCTGTCTCATGGAAGTGTGCAACGAGATAGAGCCTCCCACAGCTTCAGTCCCTGAGTGACATGCCGGGTGTAAGCACTACAGCGTGTGTAAGAAACGTTAGCTGTCCTGGAATATCTGGTATGCTACTGTAACATAACCTAACTTCTAATAACTGCTACAAACTACACTTAATGTGAAAACACTGCCTAAAAATCTGTTAGATTGTTGGTTTGTAATGGGCTCTAGAAGTCTAGGTTTGGGTTCTATTCCTGGCTCTGCCAGACTGGCTCAAGTCCAGGTTCTCTGGCCAACCATGAGGTCCATGATCCCTTCAAGAGATGTGTATTTACCCACTCCACAGGGCACCCACTCTCAAGAGCCAGATTTGCCTGGGATGGAATCCCAGCTTTTATGCAGAGGACAGTCTTAGCCAAGTTTCTTAACTTATATGGCTGTTTCCACATGTGTACAATGTAGACAATAGAATCTGTGCCCTATAGGGATACATACATATAGAGTATTTAGGACAGTGCCTAGCAGAGGGTGCTTTGTGGGTGGTAGCCGTTCCGTGAGAAACGGCTCTTACTGGCCCTCTTCACCTCTGCCCAGCCACCCACCCTGAGCAGTCTGGGCACCACCAGTCCCCTCTCTTCTATTGGAGAGCTGAGCATTGGGCAGAACAGTCAACCCCGGCAGACTTGGGTCCAATTCAAATGCCAAAACTCTGGGCCTGGTTCTAGATTAAAACTGTAGTAAAAAATGAAATTGAGGAGAACCTGGGTGGCTCGGTCAGTAAAGCGTCCAACTCTTGGGTTTGGCTCAGGGTATGATCTCAGGTCCTGAGATTAGGCCCCACCTCAGGCCCTCTGCTCGGCACATAGTCTGCTTCAAATTCTCTCTCCCTCTCCCTCTGGCTTACACTCATTCTCTCTCTCTCTCAAATAAATAAATAAGTAAATAAAATCTTAACACACACACACAATACAACTGAGAGCTATGAATATGTCCTAGGTTACAAAAACAGTTCAACATCTAAAAAGCTCATAGTATGTATCAGAACTGGGAACTGACCAAGTCTTACTGGCTTCAGTCAATGGGAACTGGGAAGCAAAAGTCATATTCCCACTCATACCCAAATAATTCATGTAATACCTGGTGGGTGTCTGGTTTATTCAAACTGTCGGTCAGAGCCCCACCCCTGGCCGAGGAACAGGAGGTGAATGGCTAGGAGCTATGGGGCTCAACAGGGCGGGGCTGTGCAGGTATCAGAGGGTAAAAGGAGCTCAACCCAGGAACCCAAGCGGCAGTATCAGGGCCAGGCTGAGCAGGAGAGGCTCCACCCCTCGGGGCAGGGCCCCAGCACTCATGGCCGAGGCATAGAACCTCGCCACCTCCTCGTTGGGGTTGCCCTGGGCTGGGTCAAACCACATCTGGATGCAGCGGCCGCTCCCTCGGCTGTAGTTGCTGGCCTGGTAGGAGTGAGTCCAGATTTCACTGCACAGAGCAGCAGGTGTGGGGAAGTAGAAATGGAAGGGAAGGCAGGCAGCTCCTGCTGGGCACCGGTTATAGCCTATAGGGAAGACAGGAGACCTTCAGCCACTGGGCCCAGAACTAGCTTCGCTTCCACCAAGCCCACAGCCCCATACATTCCTATGCCAGCCCTACCCCCCACATCTCCACCCCCATATCTCTCTCTCCCTGCCCCCCAGACCCTCACCTGAGGTCCAGTCCCAGCCCCGGTGCCAGTTGCTCTTGCAGGTGTAGGAGGTGTGACAGTCCTCCCACCATTGCTGGCAGTCCTCTTTGCACAGGGGCACGTCAAGGATGCGCTCCTTGCGCCAGCTCTGGTTCACCTGGGAGAAGTCGGTAGTGGAAAGGGGCTCAGGTTCACGATTCTCAGCTGCTCAGCCCCTCTGTAAATATGGGGGCCCAGGGAGGACACTCATACCTTCTGGATCCAGGGCCCCAGGTTAGGGGAGCACTCATACAGGCAGGTGTCCTGGATGAAGTGGCGCTTGCAGGCAGGTGTCATATGTCCGCAGTGGTTCCAGTTGAATCTGTACAGGTAGGAAATATCCTTATGGGCTTCCTGGCTGGTGTTGGTGGAGCAGCAGGAATTCTTCTTCCAGGGGCTGCACTAGGTGGGGAAGACATAGGCACTAACTCCCACGCCCAGCACGGCCACAGTATTCCCACATGCAGCCTCGCCCCTTTTAGTCTTTTTGATCCCCAAAGGCAGTCAGCCTTCTAGGGTAATGCTTGCTACGAGAGAACCCTCTTCAGGAGCAGTGCAGGCATTACGAAATTCACTAATTCAAACCTTTATTGAGCCCCTACTTCCTCAAACCCAGAGAGCAGAGATGTGACAATGAACACTTCTCAAGGGATACCTGCTTTGGAAAGAGATTAAGCAGGAGAGAGGGATGGGGAATTGCACTTTTCTGGAAGGGTCAGAGATGCCTGACAGAGAAGGTCACAAAAGACCTGAAGGTGAGGAAGCAAGTCAAAAAGATTGAAACCTCAGAATAGAACTAATTACAGAAATACTCAAAACACTGAATGAACGGAAACCCATAGCTTAGAATTCAGTATAAAAGCAAAATATTAAAACACGCAGTTTATTTATTTTTAGAGTGGGAATATGCGCACACACATGCATGAAAGCGGGTGTGGAGGCCAGGTAGGGGGTGGAGGGAGGAGGAGAGAGAGAATCCCACTCAGAGGGGAGCCCGATGTGGGGCTGGATCCCATGACTCTGACATCATGACCTGAGCTGAAATCAAGAATCAGAGCCTCGGGGCACCTGGGTGGCTCAGTGGGTTAAAGCCTCTGCCTTCGGCTCAGGTCATGATCCCAGCGTCCTGGGATCGAGCCCCACATTGGGCTCTCTGCTCAGCAAGGAGCCTGCTTCCCCTCCCCCTCTCTCTGCCTGCCTCTCTGCCTACTTGTGATCTCTGTCTGTCAAATAAATAAATAAAATCTTTAAAAAGAAACAAAAAAAAGCCTCAACTGACTGAGCCACCCAAACGCCCCTAAAATGTGCATTTTAAAAACAATATATAGGCTGAAGTAGTTAAAGTCAAGGCTGCTCCAAGTATCCAAGTTACACCATCGCTCAGCTGTAGACTTAGTGATTCAAAGCAATGTGGTCATTGTCTGCTAATGAGGTCAAAATGAACGCTGACATACTGGAATGCATTTTGCAAGCAACTTCCTTTTTGTGTTTTCTTTACAGTTGTGGCATCGTATGGATTTTTCTTAACATGCAGACAGGTTCAGGATATGAAAGGGGTTGTGGTAAAACAATTGCCATTGAAAGGAGACCTTAGGTCCACTAAAAAGGTCAAGAGCCCCAGGGGAAATGTTTGCTAGGTGCGTGAATCAAGGCACCTCACACCCAGCTGCATGCCTATGAGAAATCCACTTTTCTGGAGCTGCTGGGGCTGGCAGAAAAGAAGCCACTGTGTGCTCTGGGCACTTCCTCCTCTCAAGACTCTTAGAGGGATCAGTTCCAGTCCAAAATCTGAAATCAACATCGGCCACTGGGCTGGGTCTCCCCAGGGTCATTTCCCAGGCTCCTCTCTAGAGGATCCGGGTTTGTGTGACATGCAAATGCAACGGCCAAGACACTGAGCTCTTGGCATCATACAGACAACATGGGGCACAGAGCATGTGGTAAACAGATGGTTGCCCACCATAGTACAGACTCTCAAGGCCTCTCAGGTGGCCTTCCTGCCTCCACCATGGAAGGGCTCAGAAGCTCTATTCTCCCCTTCTTCTTCCTGAATAAGCTCCTCCCCACCCCAGATTGGCCCTCGGCCCACCTGCTTATGCAGCTCGTCCTCCGGGCTTGGCTTTTCCTTGTGGTGCTTGGCGTCCATACAGACATTGAGAAGCTCAGTCCTGGACCGGGCGGCCCATACTGCGGCCACCCCCACCAGAAGGAGCAGCAGCAGGGTTGTCACCTGCTGGGCCATGTCAGTCTCTGAAGGAAGAGCTGTGGTCAGTGGCACCAAGAAAGGTAGAGGTGGGGCCTCCTGGTGGGTGGAAACAGCCCCAGGTAGGTGGAGTCTCCATGAAACCTGGGGCCATCCCGCCTCACCCCTACCCCTTAGTCTTCCCAGCCTCAGGGAGGGATGGACTCAGACACCACCCCGGGACGGTCTTGCTGGGGTCACACAAGTTACTGACTTCTCCAGGTGGAAGGAGTCAAGTGATAAAACTAAGGGATGGGGTTTGGGCAAAACGCAGAAACAGCCAAGAGATTGCCATAGGTCCACAGTCCCTTGCTTGAAATCTTTGGAGGCACATGTTTCAGAACTTAAAATATTTAGGATTTGGGAAAAGGTAATATGATTTACATGCACTCAACAATCAAGCACACGTTCCGTGGTAAAATCATTACACTGGTGGGTTACGTAAAAACTCTAATAACCTCACATTGATTTTCAGGTCAGATTTTGACACCAAAACGCTTTGTGCAAACCTTGACAATAATCTTAGTTTTGGAACTCCAGATAAGCTGCAGATCTATGTTTAGAAACAAGCAAACAAACAAACAAGGGGCTCCTGGGAGGCTCAGTCCATTAAACGTCTGACTCTGATTTTGGCTCAGGTTGTAATCTCAGGGACATGAGATGGAGGCCCATGTTGGGCTCTGTGGAGTGGAGCCTGCTTGGGATTCTCTCTCGTCCCCTCCCTCTGCACCTTCCCTCCCTCTCTCCCTCTCTAAAAAACAAAAACAGAAACAACCAACCCCCAGCCTCATCATCTGGTTTCTCCCAGAGGTCCTGGGACGTGGGTCATTGTCACAGGGCCCTGGAGGGCTGGGGGCAGGCATGGGCAGCCAGCTGGACAACCTCCAGACCTTGGGAGGTTCCAATCCCCTGGCCACAGAGCTGGCCTCCCTTCCACCTTCACAGCACCTCAGCCCTCTGGGCTCAGACCCTGAACCTTGGGAGGCGACTGACTGTTCCCTCACCCACGAGTCATCAGGTACCTGGTACCTGGGCTCTCCTAAGATTTGGCATTTGTTTCCCACAGTTCCCAAAAGCATATGCACCCCTCTGCTCAAAGGTGCCTCATCTCCACAGCGCCCCGTGTCCTGGAGAACTCAGGCTTCTTCCTAGGCCTCCTGGAGGGGGCCTGAAATGGCCACCTCCAGGCTGATTGCCTGGCAGGGCTGGGGAACCTGGAACTGAACTCCGGCCTCACTCCCCAACTCGCCCCTCACCTTCCCACCATCCAAGATTCTGCTGCTCTGTTTATTCCAGTGTTCGTTGGTTCTCTCCCCAGCTAATTCATTCGTTCCAGGCCCCAATCACTCTTCTC
The DNA here is from genome assembly GCF_922984935.1 of Meles meles. NCBI lineage: Eukaryota > Metazoa > Chordata > Mammalia > Carnivora > Mustelidae > Meles > Meles meles. The sequence goes on along the minus strand of NC_060073.1, from coordinate 59,859,449 downwards.
ATGACCCAGTCACTCACTGATCTGCGAGGGTGCAGGACAAATCTGTACTCTCTGGAGAACCCGGTGACTCTTTGGGGAAACACAGTCTAGCAGCTAATTTAGAGCCCAGGAGGCCAGATCAGCTTGTCGGCGATCTCAGCCCTAACATGCCACGTCCTGCTTTACCGTGGGACAAAAGAACTCAGATTTTCTTGGGTTTAGTGTCCTCCTCTGAGGATTAAGTGTAGGGGAGAAACCCCCACTAAATGACAGTCCGCTGGGCATAGGATTGTGCAAATGTTGGCCCAGGTTGAGGGGTGTGCCCACCTCACGGAGCAGGGACCACCCAAGTCTGATTCAGGCCCCTCGAGTCCAGAGCTCCTTCAGCTTTGTCCCCTGCACCTTCCCTGTGCCCAGGTTCCCAGGAGGGCCTGGGATGGAGACTCAGAAAGCCCTGCCCCGGGCTCCTCTGGCCCCACCTGGTTGGTCAGCGGTTTTGCTTGCTCTGGTTGTTTTCTAGAGCCGGAGCTCTCTTCTCCATGCAGCCTCCATCACTCTGCAAGCCACTTCCCACATTCCTAGTCCCACTTCAGACCTCAATGCAACTCTCCCCCCTTTCCCCAATAGCCACCCAATACCCATCGCCCTCATCACCCTGAACACATTACCCCCCACCCCACGCCAGGACCTCAAACTGAAGCGCGCTATGAACGGGCAGTGTGCTAAGAGGCAGGAGCCCACCAGTTCTAGTTCAGGGATGGACACTAACTGACGTTTTAACCTTGGGCAGGCCCGTGCTCTGCTCTGGGCCCTCAGCTTCCGCCTTTGAATTCTCTGGGATTTAGGCAAAAATGGATCCTCCCTCTTCTGGCAAATTCTTTAACACCTGCTGGGAGCTCTGTGGGGTGTGTTGCCTCTACGGAAGGGGTAGGGAGTGGCATACCTGGGAGAGGAAGGGTTCCGGTCCCGCTCAGGCTTCTGCTCAGCTCCGGCTCCGCAGTCCGCCTTGCCCTACTCTGGAGCACAGCTGAGGTTTAGTGGCCTAGGAGACGGGCAGTAGGGCAGGCAGCGGGGAATGTGGCCCAGGAGTGGGGCCTGGGATCGGGCGAAGGCCACTCACCAGTTAATTATTGCACGCTAATTATTGTGGGCACTGATGTGGGAAACAAAGGCAGAAGAAAATTTATTAAATTTCCTTACTACCTACATCCCATTGATAAGTCCCTGAAACAGGCAGAGCGACATTCCTCTAGGGATTCAACTGTCTCCATGTTAATACTTTGCTAAGGGCAAAAGGCAATCCTAGCCGCCCGCTCCCCGCCCCCCCATCCCTCCAGGATCCTGTAAGTCTACTTTGGCGTATAAAAATTCCTTTAGAAATGTCCTTTATCTCTAACCCCCCCCACCAAGATACATGTTGACAATCATCTCCCAAGCATATGGCCCACCAATATACATCTGAAGGGTCTCACGACTAAGGTTTTATTAGGTGGTAATAAGTGACCTTTCTCAGCAATAGCGAGCCCCCTCAACGTCCTGGAAAACTTGTCTCCAAAATTCCTTAGAGACTTATGCTATCTCTAACCCCCTCCCAACTTGAAAGTATACAGTGGGCCACTCCTGACCCTGGTGCAGCTCTTTCTGCCCACGGGTCCTGTCACCGTGCTTGAATAAAATCACCTTTTTGCACCAAAGACATTTCAAGAATTCGTTCTTGGCCGTTGGCTTTGAACCCTAACATCCTTCCTACATCAGGCACTAGCCAGGCCTCTAGGGGAGGTGGGTGGGTGGGAGGGGGTGGATTCTTAGTGCAAGCCTAAGGCCAGTCCCCAAGTCCCACTTACCCCATTTTCTCCCCCAAACTCAGGGCTGATAAAACCTTGCAGCCTGAGATGCTGGGATCCTTTAAAATAATCTGGTCCACTTCTAACCCCTGCCCTTCTTATATAGAAGAGAATGAGATCCAGAAAATCCGGACAGAACCAATTGTAGGGCAAGGGCTGGAGTGCAAGCTTCCAAGCTCCCAGCCAGCTGTAGAGAGTAAAGAGCTACCTATTCCCGAAAGTAGAGATCCGCCAACTCCTCCAACCTCATCAGTCCCAGGCATTCAGCAGCCCGGAGCCTCTGTTGCTCCTAGGCTGCGGCCCCCCCCCACTCCCTTTCCCCCTGTACCCACCCACGCAAGTGTCCCTTCTCCAGCATCTTAGCGTCAGGTCTCCTGTAGGCCCCTCCCACCGCGGCCACCCCACCCAAGTACCGAAGTCTTCCTTTTACCATGATGGTGCCACTGCTGGGGAAAGGGAAAAGGAGAGGAGCAGATTTGGGCAAGAAGAAATGCCGAGCTCCATTTTGTCGCGGTGCTTGTGTGCAACCCAGGGAGAAGTGGTCATAGAGGCGAAAGCCCCAGGGAGGGGTACAGGTTGGATACAGACGTGGCAGCCATCGGCCTAGGGACAGCAATAGAAGTTTAAGGAAAATGGGGCCTCAGTACCATAGGGAAGGCCACATGGGACAGGAGGGGGAACGGGCTTGCTGGAAAAGCAGCTGAGCCCTGAAGGGCCTGTCATGAAATGGACTCCCAGGAGACCCCCACCCCCACCCTCACCCCCACCCCCAAGCCCTGCTTTACCTCTCCCTCAAAGCGAGCCTTACCTGAATCCTGTGAGGAGCAGGGAGGGTTAAGGCCGTGGAAAACCTCAGCAGGTGAAGGGCCCTCAGACCCTTCAGACCTCTCTCCCGGCTTTATAAGACCCGGCAACCTTCTCCTGGTTGGAGAAGAATGACCAGAGATCTAGGAATGCCTGAAGGAGGGAACTCATCTAGATGGGACTTGCCCCTACCCAGCATCCTCCCCCCGCCCCCACCTGGGGACTGATCATTAACTGGGCTTTGTGGCCTCTCCACTAGGAGAAGGACCTGGGCCCTGAGGGCTTCATAAGTCCTGGGCTAAGGGGAGGGGAGATGGGCGTGGAGTTCTGCTCTGTGGGGAGTCACCCTCCTTTGAATCTGGGATGAGAGTGCCGGGGCTGTGTGACCTGCAGGGAGGAGCAGGGTGAAGCAGTCACCTTTGAGCCTGGACCGGAAGTTTACTATCAGCCAGGTGAGCCACGGGCATCCTGTAGCCCCCAATCTGTAGGCTGTGTTGTGACCAAGGATAACAGGAGGGTGTTTGGCCGGCGCAGGTGGAGGCCCGGCCTGCGTGGAGTCGGAGTGGGTGAAACTGGAGCTTTCCCTGCCTGCTGCTAGCCCACCCCCTGTTTTCTCAGCTGTGGAAACTGCAGTTCCCAGGCAGCCAGAAGAGGCTACAGTTCAGACTTGAGTCCCATTCCAAACCAGGTTCTTCCACGAAGGGAGAAAGGAAAGCTCTGTGAGAGGCCCCCAGGGCATCAACCTAAGGATTGCACAAATACAGTGTTTCTCCTCTGGCCTCAGTTCCTGCCCTTGCCTTCTTAACTTCTATTTCAGCCTCCTAGAAACTTCTGCTTCCACTTCCATCCTACCAAGCCTTTGTCCTTGCTGAGCCGAGTGCTGTTCCTCCCGCCATTTTCTGTTTGGCAGACGTTATTCCCCTGGAAGCCTTCTCTAACCTCCCTGGGTTCCCGTAGACGCCTCGTGAGTGTCTGTTTTGTTGGGTAGGAGCCGATGATAAACACAGCAGATGATAGGTATCTGTACAAAGGCAGGAGACCGAAGTGATAAGAAAGTGCCTGGATGACCTTGTTTGGTTGGTGGTCAGAAGTCATGTTCGCGGGGAATCGAATCGTAGGTTGAACTCTAAGTGGCTACAAGGAGCTAGCCCACAGAGGACAAAGGAACATTCCAGGAACGCAGAAAGAGAATTGCTGGCACAAAGTGTGTGAGACGTGTGAATGGAGCTCTCCTATAGGGTGTGGAAGAGAATGATTGGAAATGAGCTCTACGTCAGTCTAAGTCAGTCGGTGGGGGGCGGGGCGGGGCAGGGCTCTCTATGCCATTGAAGTCTGATCTCTCCAACAGATACCATGGGTTAAAGGGTTGGCGAGGGGTTGCCGCATAAGACATTTTTGGTGTTTATTTTACTTTTTTAAAAAATGTTGATCAGATGGCAAAATTTGTGGGTGCCAGTACGGTGGTGAATAGGATATCCTCAGTTCTCAAGTATCTGCCTGTATCATACTTACATATTACAAAGGGGGAAGAAGTAGTGGAGAAACCTGACAGACCCAATCTCACCCTCGGGAGTGAGTAAGCTCACCCCAATATGCCTTCTGTTACGATGCACTGAGAAGGACCCAGTGTTGCCTTGGGGCTATTCATGCCAAAAATGTATGACCTAAGAAACCCATAAACCCTAAATGAGGGATATTCTATAATGGAATTGGCCTGTGCTTTTCAAAAATGTCAATGTTCTCAAAGAACCCCTCTCCTTCAGATACCCATCAGTAGGAGACTGATGCGACATATACTACATAGGCTGGAATATTGCCCTGCAGTGGAAAAGAATGGGCCAAATCTCAGTAGATCAATAAAGAAGATCTCAGAAACTGTGTTCTCATGATAAGACACATGGTGTATGAAAGCCACACCAAGATGGTCTCTTCGTATCTATCAGTTTGACAAAACAAAAGTCAACTTAGTAGGAAATCAGAAGTTTGACTCTATCCTGTGTTGGCAAGGCAGCAGGAAGCAGGCACTCTTATCCCTAGTTGGGGAGAGGGGGCGCCACACTGATACAGTTGTAGAGTTGTAACTCAAAATTATAAACAAAATTATAACAAAAATATAACATCTACTTCTTGACCTAGAAACGCCTTTTCTGGAATTCATGTGTAACATTCTACCATGCATAAGATTATCTACTGCGGGCGTGGCTCAGTCGCTTGGGCATCCAACTCTTGCTTTCTGCTCAGGTCATGATCTCAGGGTCCTGGGATTGGTCCCCACATCAGGCTCTGTACTCAGTGTGGAGTCTGCGTGAGACTTTCTCTCCCTCTGCCCAGCAATTATCCCTCTAAAAAAGGGAAGCCGCGTAGTTGTTCATCATTGGGCCTCTTACCCACTACCACCACCAGTAGTATCTCCACCCTAGTCCACATCTAGTAAGGGAAGGAAAGGGAAAGAGACTTTTTCTTTATCACCAGGAGACTGAGAACTTATCTGTCATCTCTGCCCACCTTCTCTCCACCCATCCCCTTAGCCCCCTGTGGTGTGGGACTCATGAACTTGGCATGGAGGGAAGCCTGGGGAAGAAGAGCTTCAGACTAAAGGGTCAGCTTCTACCTCCTACTTGCTGGTGAACTTCCAGCTAGTCCCAGTCCCTCCTTGGGCCTCTCAGGAGGAATGATAAAGCGGTGAGGCTGTCCCTCCAACCCACTCATCCCCAAATTACATACAAGACACAAGATACACATGGATCTATTAAAATAGGCCATCAGAGGAACCCCATATGACTCATCTTGGATCAAGAACCAATGACTAGGGCATTGTGAGGTCCCCCCATCTAAGAGTGCTGAGCTGGGCCAAGGCCAGGTCACCCAGGCTGGGTGAAGACAAGGGAGATGGGCAGGTGTCTGCAGTGGCAGGGGCTCAGCCCAGGAGCCCAAGCTGCAGCATCAGGGCCAGGCTGAGCAGGAGAGGCTCCACCCCTCGGGGCAGGGCCCCAGCACGCAGGGTCATGGCATAGAACTTCGCCACCTCCTCGTTGGGGTTGCCCTGGGCTGGGTCAAACCACATCTGGATGCAGCGGCCACTCCCTCGGCTGTAGTTGCTGGCCTGGTAGGACTTGCTCCAGAGGCCCTCACACAGGGCTGCGGGCGTGGGAAAGTATGTCTCAAAGGTGCGGCAGGTGCTCCCTGCTGGACACTTGTTAATTCCTGCAGGCGGAGAGAGTGGATGCAGACATTCAGCCCCTGGGCCCGGAGCTGGTTTCTGGCCACCCCAGATCCTCAAACCCCACCTCCGTCCCCGCCCACAACCCCCCTCACCTGAGGTCCAGTCCCAGCCCCGGTGCCAGTTGCTCTTGCAGGTGTAGGAGGTGCGACAGTCCTCCCACCATTGCTGGCAGTCCTCTTTGCACAGGGGCACGTGCAGGAAGCGCTCCTTGCGCCAGCTCTGGTTCACCTGGTGGGAGGTGAGGGGGGAGGGCTCACTCAGCGCTCAGCGGGGGATGGGACATCTCCTGCCACAGCCCTGATGGAGCTGGATGGCAGCTGCAGGGGTGGGGTGGGGAGAGGCAGGGTCCCATACCTCCCGGATCCAAGGCCCCAGGTTGGGGGAGCACTCATAGAGACAGTTGTCCTGGATAAAGTGGCGCTTGCAGGCGGGCTCCATCTTGCCGCAGTGCTCCCAGATGAAGTTGTACAGGAGGGAGGTCTCCTTGTGCAGCTCCTGGCTGGTGCTGACTGAGCAGCAGGCCTTCTCCTTCCAGGGAGTGCACTGCGTGGGGAAGACACCGACTAAGTGCCCACCCGCCCCATAGCGGTCTCCTCCATCTCCTCCATCTTCTGACTCCTCTGCCCCAGGTGAGGAATCCAGAGGAACATTTGCTGAGGAGGGCATAACGATGCCTGGCTCTTGGGGTTGAGGCAGTTGTAACAGTTGTTTTGTTTTGTTTTTTTTTAAGATTTTATTTATTTGACAGAGATCACAAGCAGGCAGAGAGGCAGGCAGAGAGAGAGGAAGGGAAGCAGGCCCCTGCCGAGCAGAGAACCCGATGCGGGGCTCCATCCCAGGACCCTGAGATCACGACCCGAGCCGAAGGCAGAGGCTTTAACCCACTGAGCCACCCAGACACTCAGTTGTAACAGTTTTTTAACAAAGAGTAAAACCACTGTCTGGGGGAGCAATTATTTTCACACCTCTAAATTATTTCATGTGATTCGCATTATTTATATTACTCATTTTGCCTCCAGCCAATATTAACTAAGTACTTTTGATCAATCCTGCATCGTGTTGGGGGCTGAGAATACAGCTGTGAACAAAACATATCAAATCTCTGCCTTGCGACGCCTGGGTGGCTCAGTCTTTAAGCGTCTGCCTGCCTTCGGCTCAGGTCATGATCTCAGGGTCCTGGGTTCAAGCCCTGCATCGGGCTACCTGCTCGGCGGGAGGCCTGCTTCTCCTTCTCCCATTCTATCTGCTTGTGTTCCCTCTCTCACTGTGTTTCTCTCTGTCAAATAAAATCTTAAAAAAAAAAAAAATCTCTGCCTTTATGGAGTTTATGGCTTTAGTCAGGGGCGGGTGGAAGACACAGAACACGGTAGGCACAGAAAACAGCAAGTGCAAAGTCCCTGAGGCTTTTGCACTTTATGCCCTCAGCACTCTAGTAAAAACATCATTCATTCAACCGTTACAGAGTTTACGTAAGCTGTACCCCTGGTAAATGGTGGGATCAAGATTTTAACTCAGGGCAGGGAGGAGAAGAGCCCGGCCCCAAGCTGTGGTAAGAGCAGAGAGGAAGGACACTGATCTGGCTCTCCTAGGGTCTGGACCCCCAAGCTAGGGGACTCCAGGTAAGCCCAGAAAGTGGTGGGGGACAGAGGGCATAATGGCCTGCTCATGAACCCCGGTGTGGACCTGACTCCATATGGGAGGCCATCCCAGAGAGGTATTTCAAAGCAGGTAAGACAGTGGAAGTGTGAAGGTTTCTCTGTAGAAATAATTCCAAGCTGGGACTCCAGAGCTGACTGGTTATGAACCAGTCGCTTAAAATCTCTGCGATGAACTATAGTACCCAGAGCCAAGCAACAGGGGCATGGGACAGGTCTGGGCACTCAGGAGAAACAAGGAAAATTCAAGAGGATGGAACCAAACCTACCCCAGTCCAACAGCTTAGCCCACCCCCAGCACAGCTGACATCAAACATGCTTCCAGGCCTCCCTGAGTTCACACGTACCCCTCCTCAGATGATGCCCCAATTCCTGGGGGTTCTGCAGCACCTCGTCCCTGGCCTGCCAACCAGTGTCAGCAGCTCCTGCCTCCAGGAGGGGGCGATTCCACTGACAGACACTTGCTGGCCTCTAGTAGGGGCTCGACACAGACAAGCACTCCCCCTACAACCCCTGTGCCTCAGAATTACAATCAAAAGGCTCCTCAGAAGTCTGTATGCCGTTTCTTGGCAAAGAGGAAGTGCTCCCAAGGGGTCTGAGAAGCACCGTCTAGAACTTTAAAAGTTCTGAAAATGAAATAGTCTTTCAGTTTTGGAAGAGAAAAAGTTCTGGAGATGGATGGTGGTGGGGACAACAGTATGAATGGCCATCGAACCCGACATTTAGAAATGCTTAAAGGGCGCCTGGGTGGCTCAGTGGGTTGAGCCTCTGCCTTCGACTCAGGTCGTGATCTCGGGGTCCTGGGATCAAGTCCTGCGTGGGGCTCTCTGCTCAGCAGGGAGCCTGTTCCTCCTCTCTCCCTCTCTGCCTGCCTCTCTGCCTACTTGTGATCTCTCTCTGTCAAATAAATAAATAAAATTTTAAAAAAAGAAATGCTTAAAATAGCAACTTTTATATTATGTATATTTTAGCAGGCGTGTGTGTGTGCGCGTGCGCACGCACACACACACACACACACACACACACAATGCAAACAAAAAATGGGAAATGACTCAGAAGTCATGGGGCTCTGGGTTTCCCACTCTTCACTTCTAGCCCCTGGGTCAGTCCAGGCCAGCTCTACCTGCGGACATCCCCAGCCCCCAAGCAACATGAGATTTGTGGGGAGCAGAGAAGGAGACCAGGGGGAATGAAGGACTGGCCTCTGTCAGGAGCCTGAAGTTCAACCGCAAGCTCAGCTTCCGAGCTGCTTCAGGGGCTCCCCTGGCCTCCCCTTCTCTGTGGGCAGCAGCGTCCTTGGCTCTGGTCACACTAAGCTCATCACTGCCTCTGCCATCCCCTTCCCACCCGGGTACAAGCTGTTCTCTGCCAGGCTGCCTTTTCCTGCTTTGTCTTCCTGGAAAACTCTTACTCATTCCCCAAGGCCAAGGTTGATGGCACCTGTCCTGGGAAGTCTTCCCAGCGTTATCTGATTTGTCACTGTCTCTTCAGGACCTAGTGGGGGTGGAGGACCTGAACTGTTGCTCTGTATTTGCTGCATGGTGACCTTGAAGGACCTGTGTCCCCTGAGCCCTGTCATTGAGCTCCATGGGCCGGGGCATAGTTAAGGCTGGAAAAGGTACCGCCCAACTCTGTCCTAGCCCCTCCTCATGTTTAGCCTCTCAGTTCCCACGCTATGTGTACGGATGGACATACACACACACACATTGTACCCATGCCCACTGTGGGCCTCATTTCCTATTTCTTCACCTGTATAAATAGAAACTACTATCCACCTACCTGCTATAGTAGATTTGGTATCCCCCTGGGGATCCCTTCGGCCACCCTCCTGATTCCATTGCTCCCCAAAGCTGATCTTCCACTTCTCTGATTTCTTCCATTTTTAGGGTCACCTCTCTCCCCAACCCATGACTCCACTCCCTTCTCACCTGGCCATGCAGCCTGTCTTCTGGGCCTGGCTTTGTCTTATGGTGCTTGGCGGCCATGCAGATGTTGAGCAGGTCTGTCCCGGCCCGTGGAGTCCTAGGCTGGGCACCCCACGCAGCAGCCACCAAAGCCGGAAGCAGCAGCTGTATCATGCGCCAGGCCCTGTCCATCTGTTCCTGCCAGAACGCCGTGATCAGAGGTGGATGCAGCCTGAGAGGGAGGAAGCAGCCACGAGACTCTCCGCACGGTTTCTTGTTTCCCCACCAAGCCTGAATCTTCCACCCTCCCCAACCTGCTTATCCCTGAGGGCCCCCAAGCCATGCCAAAGGCAAGTGTAGAGGTCTGGGCCAAAAGGCAAGACCTATTCACCCCGTCCCAAGGGCACTCCAACACTAGCTTGCTCTGTGACCTTGGTGGGAGCCACCACCCCTCCCTGGACCTGTCCTTCTAGATTTCACCGGTGTTACTTCGTCCACAGTTTGAAGGCCCTGCCAGTTCTGCAAGCCCTCTCAGATCTGCACAACAGGAACCACGGGATGTGGGCTGCTGATGAGGGGCGGGAGTGAGAGAAGAAGTACCTGCCAGCCTCAGCCCATCCCCCACCAACCCAGTGTAGGGCAGATGGGGATCCTGACCTGGGACCAGCTGAAGGCCACTGAGCCCTGCAGTCACCACTCATGGTCCTAGACTGGGTGCTGTGGGAGTGCACAGGGGGTGCCATTGGGGGCACAATGTGGAGAGCCAGTGAGGGTGCAGTCCCTGAGAGCCAGACCCCAGTTTCTCACACCTCAGCATCCCTGCCCCCCACACAAAGGGGTCTTGGGAAGTTACCCTGGCAGAGTGGGGCCTAGAGCTAACGGGAAGGCGGGAAGGCACATCGTGATGAACTCGGAAGAGGGACCTGCGCCAGTGCACTGGGTGGTGGGAGCAGCAGAGGAAAATCTAGCAGAAAAACCAGACCCCAGGAGAACTGGGTAAGACTTCACCTTTCCTCCCACCTCCCTCCCCACTTTCCCTCAAGACCTGCCCTGGCCTCACCCTCAGCCCCCCGGGAAGTACAGTGTCTCCCTCCTCCACCCCACTCCTTTTATAAATCTACCAGGGTAAGGCAGACAGGCTTTGTCTAGGAAACAACTCAATTGTCTTTCAGTGAGAGACCAGTTAAATAAATCAGATTCACCCAATGGGATTTAACCTGGTATAAAAGAATGAGAAAGCTCTTGGTATACAAATGTGGAAAAGCAAAAACAAGTATATTGCTAAGTGAAAGAGGAAGGGCGCAGAAACGTGTCCATAGAATTTTTTTTAAAGATTTTATTTATTTATTTGACAGACAGAGATCACAAGTAGGCAGAGAGGCAGGCAGAGAGATAGAGGAAGGGAAGCAGGCTCTCCACTGAGCAGAGAGCCCGATGCGGGGCTCGATCCCAGGACGCTGGGATCATGACCTGAGCCGAAGGCAGAGGCTTTAACCCACTGAGCCACCCAGGTGCCCCTAGAATTTTTTTGTGTAAACAAGGAGGAGGGCAAATATATGTCTTCGCATAAGAAAATTCTGAGGGGCGCCTAAGTGGTTCAGTTGGTTAAGCATCTGACTCTTGGTTTTGGCTCAGGTCATGATCTCGGGGGTTGTGAGTTTGAGCCCCTCATTGGGCTCTGCACTCAGTGGGGAGTCTGCTTGAGATTCTCTCTTTCCCTCTGCCCCCCACCACAACCCCCCACACCACCCCACCCCCGCTTGCGCCCTGTGCATGTAATTGCAGTCTCTCTCTCAAAAATAAATAAATAAAATCTTAAAAGAAAAGAAAATTCTGGAAGTGTACAAAATTTTTTTTACATAGTCTGCCTTGCTGGGAGGATACAAGATTAGGGATGTGACTTTCTTCTACTTTTTTTAATTTTAAGTTTTTTTTAAGGTTTTTTTTTTTTCCCAGTAATCTCAATACCCAACTTGGGGCTTGAATTCATGACCCCAAGATAGTCACATGCTCTTCCAACCAAGCCAGCCAGATGTCCCAAGACTTCCTTCTATAAACTTTCTATGCTGTTTTGATTTTTTGAACCATGTGACTGTATACCTTATTTAAATATAACATACAGGTTTGTATGTATTTGAATATAAATATACAAAATGTTGAATGGAGAAATAAGATATAGAATGATGCAACTGATTTGATACCATTATGTAAATTTCAATAACAAGGATATTCATAAAATAATGCTACATATTAGTTATGGCTACGATAGAAGTATTTGTAGAAATAGGAACACCAAGCCAGTGGTAGTCTTAGGTCCTTAGGTATACTGCCAGAGAAAGTCTGTGCCTTTGTGTTGTATACAGTTGACCCTTGAACAACATTAATTACATAATCACACTAGTCATATATTGAGAACCGCACTATACCAATTAGAATAATGGATGTGTTACTTACATTGTCCTGTCTTATAACTCTCACAAGTCACTACAATGTTGACATTATTATTCCCAACAGACAGATGAGGAAACCAAGGCCTTGGGAGTTAGGTGAATTCCCAAACAGCTAAAAAGTGGAGGAGTCAGGATTTAACCCAAGCTGATTTAACCTCGTAAGTCCACATATACACAGATTTTTTTGGATAAATGTAGTACAATACGGTAAATGTATTTTCTTAATAACATTTTCTTTTCTCTAGCTGACTTTATTTTAAGAATATAGTATATAGGGGGCGCCTGGGTAGTTCAGTTGGTTGAGTGTCCAACTCTTGGTTTCGGCTCAGGTCATGATCTCAGGGTCCTAGGATCGACTACCCCTCACCCCAGCCTGGCTCCATGCTCAGCAGGGAGTCTGTTTCTCTCCCTCTCCTTCCGCCCCTCCTCTTGCTCACTCGCTGTCTGTAAACTCTCACTAAAATAAATAAATGAAAGTCTTTTAAAAATTCATTATATAATACACACAATATACAAAATATGTATTCATCTACTGTTTATGTTACTGGTAAGGCTCCCAGTCAACAGCAGGCTCTTAGTGGTTAGGTTTTGGGGGAGTCCAAACTAACGTGCAGATTTTCAACTGTGCAGTCTGGGGCGAGTGTCAGCACCCCTTACCCTTGCATTGTTCAAGGTCAACTGTATATTCCATTTTTGTGCACAAGTGATAGCAAACTGTTCTACACTTTTCCCTTTGAGGGGGTAGTTTCAGTATACATTTATGCTTCTGACAAAACAAACAAAAACCTCATGAAGCCAAGTTACACACATCTGATGGCCTAAACTTCCAGTCACTTTATGCCTCGTATGGTCTGAAATGAATTAAAATGCTCTCTACGGCAAAAACACTTTCATTAACCATTTTCAATAACCATTATAACCCTTTCATAACCATCTTAACCAAGTTAAGAAAGGGTTAACTTTTTCGGCTGGCTCAGTGGGAGGGACATGCAACTCTTGATATTGGTGGGGGGGGGCTGTAAACTCAAGCCCCCACTTTGGGTGTAGAGATTACTTAAAAATAAAATATTTTTTAAAAAAGTTAAGGAAGAAAAGTTCATTTTTTTCAAGTTAGAAGTGCTTGATCCTTACAGTCTATTTTTCAAACATTATTGCAGATGGTAAAGTTGCTGTTAGTCTAAGAAGACAAATGGTATTGCTCCTGGTTTTTTTTTTTTTAATAATGTATATTGATGTCTTCCCATTATGATTTTGGGAAAACCTCCAAATCCTGTCATCACTTACTCGACTAGTAGAATGCCTCTCCCGAGGGCAAGGTCTGTGGTTTCTGTCTGCTCTCAGCACAGGATCCTGCCGCAGATACAGCTAAGGGTGACAAGGTCAGAGTCTGGGTAGGAGGTGCTCACCTGTCTGCCTGCGTGGGGCCCCATCACTTCCGAGTACCAGACCACACACAGCCAACAGCACTCCGCCCTCCTACTGAACCAGCATGGGATCTCCACTGTGCTGCTGGTCGTAATATCTTCATTCCCTAACTTGGGACATGCATCTGTTTTCCTTCTTTAGGAGTAGTTTGAAGGTGTAAATGAAAGTATTTTGTAGCCTAGTAAACATTAATTACATAATCACACTAGTCATATATTGAGAACCGCACTATACCAATTAGAATAACGGATGTGTTACTTACATTGTCGTGTCTTGTAACTCTCACAAGTCACTACAATGTTGACATTATTATTCCCAACAGACAGATGAGGAAACCAAGGCCTTGGGAGTTAGGTGAATTCCCAAACAGCTAAAAAGTGGAGGAGTCAGGATTTAACCCAAGCTGATTTAACTGCCAAGTGCTGCTTTTTTCTCTGTCTTGCTATCTTCAGATACATGGTCTCATTTTCTTGCCTTACCTCTAGGAAATTTAGCCAAGAAACCACATCCTATGTTTACTTTTGAGATCGGCCTTCAGAGCTTCTCTCCGCAGAATCCTTTTAGACAGTATAATTCTTTTTTCCAGTTCTGCTGTGTTTTGCCAAATAATGCAAATAAAAGAAATATAATACTTTAGAAATGAGGATCATGCTACCCCATTCCAACCAGAGACAAGCTTAGATTTTTCATCAGAAGTTCTTCCTAGCTTTGTGATGAATCAGGTCTACAAATCATAAATGATGCAAAAAGGAAAAACATAGGATTTCCATTGCTTTTTTGAGAAAAGCTAAGCAAAGACACAAATAAGTCTATAAAGGCAGTCACACCTGAAGCAATGCTGAGAGCATGCCCAGAACCAAGGGTTATGATTAATCTCATCCTGTGCAATGGAGGCGGGTGTGGGGGGAGCACTTTCCCATGTGGGGGTTAAAGAAGGGAACAAAATCTTTGACCGTTGAGAAGTGAGCACTATGTCATGTCCCTTTGAACGTGGACAGGCTCCGTGACTGTTCTGACCAATAGAATATGGTAAAACCGATGCTTTGCCAGTTTCTGGCTCCAGGCCTTAAGGGACAATGATGAACTGAATGTTTGCCTCTCTCCACCATTCCTATGTTGAACATTCCTATGTTGAACCTGTCCCCCACCATGTGATGATATGAGGAGGTGGGGCCCTCTGAGAAGTGATTAGGTTTAGATGGGGTTAGTGGCCTTATAAGGGTCATGAGAGAGCTTGTTTCCCCTCTCTGCTCTCCACCATGTGAGGATACAGCAAGGAATGGGCAGTCTGCAACCTGGAAGGGGGGGCATCCCCAGAACTCACCATGCCAACTCCCTGATCTGGGACTTTCAGTCTTCAGAACTATGAGGAATAAACTTTTGTTGTTTAAACACTCTGACTAGGGTGCCTGAGTGGCTTATTCGTTAAACATCTGCCTTCAGCTTGGGTCACGATCCGAGGGTCCTGGGATCAAGCCCTGCATCGGGGTCCCTGCTCAGTGGGAAGCCTGCTTCTCCCTCTCCCACCCCGTCCCCCGCTAGTGTTCCCTCTCTCGCTGTCTCTCTCTCTGTCAAATAATAAAATCTTTAAAAAATAAATAAAAAATAAACACTCTGTCTCTATCTTATTCTGTTAAAGCAGCCAAAACTGACCAAGACAGGGACTAGCAGCTTCTACTTCCTATTTCTTGGAATATTGGCTCTTAGACCCATGAGCCACCATGTAAGAGGACTAACTGCCCCACTAGAGAGGTACTGAGAAGCCCACAGACTACACAGAGAAGAGGGGGCCTGGCTGAAGCCAGCCTTCCAGCAACCTCTGCTGAAGACCCAAGCCCGTGAGTAAAACCATCTTGGATGTTCAAGAGCATCCCCGACATAGGCTAAACGTTACTAAGCGACCGTAGTCACTGCCCCGTGGAGCAGAAGGATCGTCCAGCGGGGTCTTGCCCAAATTCCAGACTCACATAGTCTTGAAGCTTAATAAGATAGCCAGTAAGCCACTACGTCTGTTGGATTTTTTTAACTGTGCATTTTGGCATAACCTTTGACTTAACAGAAAAATTGCCAAAGTAGTGAAGAGAGTTCCCATGTTCTTTGCATCCATGCTCTCCAGATGTTGACATCTTACATAACCAAAGCACATCTGGGCCAGAAAATCAGAGGAGTGATGACCCTTTCAGAGCTTATCACATCACGGGGTATGTGCCGTGCAAATGTCTTACTGCTAGCCATCATTTGGGTAAGGTGGTTTCTCGCCATATACTAGGTCTCCCTTTGTAAGCAGTCAATATTTTGTGGGAAGATACTTTGACACAATGCCCTTTTCCTCATCACACAGTCATCCACTGATTTTAACATCCAATCTTGTCTGCACCAGTAAAGCACAAAGCCAGGGGACGTGTCCATAGCTAACTGCTCCTAACACGACCGTCGCTATGGCCCTTTTCAGGCTCCGAGAAACAATTTGGCTTATCACTTTAAAACAGCCACGTAACACTTAATTCTACAGAATTAACAAACTATTTCCACAGAATTCCTCGTCCCTGCAGGGGACGATCGAATTATTTGATCATTGAAGAGTTTTAATTTGGGGAGTGACCTGATTCCATTGGAGGTTTTGGAAGATCTCCTGGCTCCTGTGTGCAGAAGGGACTGGGTGTGGGCAGGGCGGTGGGTCTGGGCGACTTCAGGAGTCCCGGACTGGGATGATGGCAGCTTGCATCAGCAGGGTGGCAGAGGGATTCGGTCAGTATACCAACATGAGACCCACTGAGTGCCTGCTATGTGCTAGACTGTTCTAGACTGTTCTAGGTGCTAAGGCTACAACAGGGAACAAGACCAAGTCCCTGCTCTCATGGAGCTGGCATTCTAGGGAGGTGGGAGGAAAAAAACGGAGAGGTATATGGTGATAGTGCTCTGGAGAAATAAGGCAGGGTAAGGGAATAGAGAAGGGCTGGGGTTTTTTTGTTTGTTTTTTGTTTTGTTTTGTTTTACACTTGATCTTAGCCAAAAGGCCGAGAAATGATGGGTTTGTTTTTTTTTTAAGATTTTATTTATTTATTAGAGAGAGAGAGAGCAGGAGCACAAGTTTGGGGGAGGGACAGAGAGAGAGACAGGGAGAGGGACAAAGAGAGGCAGATTCCCTGCCCAGCAGGGAGCCTGATGTGGGGCTCGATCCTCTGAACCAGGCATCAGGACCTGAGCGGAAGGCAGATGCTTTAACTGATTGAACCACCCAGGCTCCCTGAGGAGGGTCTATTTGATATAGGAAAGGTCTACCAGGTGATATTTGGGCAGAGGCCACAGTAAAGTAAGGAAAGGATCCCTATGGATATGAAGGGGTGTTTTGTACTGGTCTCAGCCTATCCATAAATAGTGTTGTGCTTGGACTGGCCCTGGCTCTTGTGGTTCTTATTATGAATGTAAGACGCCTTTCCGCAATCTCCTTCAGGGAGCTTTGAAAAAATGAAAAGATTTATGAGGGCGCCTGGGTGGCTTAGTGGGTTAAAGCCTCTGCCTTCCGCTCAGGTCATGATCTCAGGGTCCTGGGATGGAGCCCCACATCGGGCTCTCTGCTTGGCAGGGAGCCTGCTTCCTCCTCTTTCTCTCTCTGCCTGCCTCTCTGCCTACTTGTGATCTCTGTTTGTCAAATAAATAAATAAAATCTTAAAAAAAAAAAAGATTTATGACTTACAGAACCTGGAAATTACACAGCGAGGGCACTGGGAGAGATAGCACAGTGGCCTGGGGTTCTGCTTTTATGGGGGTCAAGAGTGGAGGCATAGGGTTTTACAGGCTCACTCTTGTATGTATGTATGTATGTATGTATGTATGTATTTTAAGATTTTATTTGAGAGAGAGAGAGCATGAAGAAGGACAGAAACAGAGGGAGTGGGAGAAGCAGACTCCCCGCTGAGCAGGGAGCCTGACATGGGGCTCTATCCTAGGACACTGAGATCATGACCTGAGCTGAAGGCAGCCACTTAACTGACTGAGCCACCCAGGAACCCCTTTTATTTATTTGTTTATTTGTTTGTTTTAAAAGATTTTATTAATTACTTGAGAGAGAGAGCACAGGCTTATTCTTTATTGGTGAATTTATTTTTACTTTTTAAAAGATTTTATTTACTTATTTGATAGATTGAGCAGGCACAAGCAGGGGGAGTGGCAGGCTGAGAGAGAAGCAGGCTCCCTGCTGAGCAAGGAGCCTGATGCAGCACTTGTCTTGTAGACCTTAGTGGACAAGAGCCGACTGAGCCACCAAGGCATCGCTATTGGTGAATTTAAAACATAAGAGCAGGGGTGCCTGGCTGGCTCAGTCAGTAGAGCATGTGACTCTTAATCTCAGGCTTGTGAGTTCAAGCCCCATGTTGGGTAGAAAGCGTACTTTAAAAAAAAAAAAAAAAGAGTGGGAATAAGAGTGTGAGAAGAGAAAACAAAAACAACCAAGTGACCCAAATGGTCCGTGGAAATCAGCTAAGATCTCTAAAACAAAAGAGCCTCAGTTGGGGGTGGATGTGGCCTGCTCTTTATCTAGCCCATGTGGCTGGCAGCGTGTTTATTGGAGATGGCTGTCCTTGAAGTGGATGTCTCCGTAATCAAAGCTTAAATCAGGCATTTGGGTTGCAAAAAAGAACAACCACTGTCCAGATTTACACTATAATCTACCTTGTGATGCCTGATGTGGGAAACAAAGGCAGAAGAAAAATTATTTAATTTCCTTACTACCTACACCCCTTTGACAAGTCCTTGAAACAGGCAGAGTGACATTCCTCTGAGGACTCAACTGCCTCAATGTTAACACTTTGCTAAAGGCAAAAGGCAATCCTAGCCCAATCCCCCTTCCTGGCCAGGGTCCTGTAAGTCTATTTTAGCGTATAAGAATTCCATTGGAAATTTTCTTCATCTCTAAACCCCCCAAGATAGTGTTGGCAATCATCCCCCAAGCATATGGCCCACCAATATACATCTGAAGGGTTTCATGACTAAGGTTTTATTAGATGGTAATAAATGACCTTTTCCCAACAGTGGCTAGCCCTCTCAAGGTCGTGGGAACTTTGTTTCCAAAATTGCCTGGAGAATTAGACTTTCCCTAACCTCCTCCCAACTTGAAAGTATATAGTGGGCCACTCCTCATGACCCCAGTGCAGCTCTTTCTGCCCAGGGGTCCCGTCCCCGTGCTTGAATAAAATCACCTTTTTGCACCAAAGACTTCTTAAGAGTTCTTTCTTGGGGAAGCAGGGGGAGAAAAAAAAAAAGAATTCTTTCTTGGACATGGGCTTCGAACCCTAATGTCCTTCCTACATCAATGCTCAGTTATCAGAGCCAATGGTGAGGAGATTAACTGGCAGGGTAGCCAATAAACTAAAAGTCAGGTGTAGGGCCCTTGTAACCCAGAAATCACACATCTCCATAGGATTATAGTAGCAAATGCTATAATCATTATACAGGCAATAGTCTGAAATCTAGTCCATGGCCATTGTCCCAACTTGAAAAGTCCAGCCGTGAAAACAGGTTAGTGATCTCAGGAGCTTAGCAACTTGCTCAAGGATTTGCGTAATGTTGCAGAATATTTTAATGCCTTGGGTCATCTGGCATAAGTAGGTTTGAACCTGTCCTGAACTGGTAGATTTCTCCATATCTCATCAAACTAGTCTCTCTCTTTTATTTTTTTTAATTTATTTGACAGACAGAGATCACACGTGGGCAGAGAGGCAGGCAGAGAGGAGGAAGCAGGCTCCCTGTTGAGCAGAGAGCCCAACGTGGGTCTCGATCCCAGGACCCTGGGAACATGACCTGAGCTCAAGGCAGAGGCTTTAACCCACTGAGCCACCCAGGCACCCCTTAAACTAGTCTCTTAATCTTGAGAATAAGTCAGTTCAGTTAGAGGATTCTTATTTCAGGAGGTGGTGAGGAAGGTTGGTTCTCCAAGTTAGGCCTAATGTGGTGTAAGTATTTGCATTGGGTATTTAATAAGAGACATTTCCAGGGCAACAAAGAAAAATAAAAGAAGGTTAATGATTGGAGCAGATTATCATCACAGTTTCTGAGTTTTGAAGGTGGCCAGTCGAGATTTCTAAATGTTGGGCTTGAAGCATCTTCACATGGAGAGGTGGCAGTCTGATAGGTTTTCCTGGTTTGCAGTTTGAATGTTGCTGGTGATCTTTCTGAGTGAACCACACAGCAGCAGGCCTAGACATTGCCCATACATGGCTGCTACAGTGATTTCTCTGAAGTTTATATCAAGTCATCCCACTTTAGCTTACATGGTTTTAGGAAGAAGGCAGTTTTAGTTCTCAGTGATTCCAGGTCAGCAGGGTGGGAGAAGGATTGGAAACATTAGATTGGAGAGTTGTAGCTAGATACTGGTGGAAATAAGAATCAGTGTCCATCCAGTTTACAAGTAGAAAACAAAACTTCAAAGACAGCAGGTCTAGAATCTGATATTTACAAGGGTGTACTATAGCTTTCTATTGAAACATATTTTTTTCTCTCTACAGTCACCTATTTCTATCAGAAATAATCAAAGAGACTGATTTGACTGCAAAATAAATCTAGTATCGCATTAAATTTGGCCTGATGACTCACATAAATGCAGAAAGAACAGTGATTGACCATATAGGTTCTTTTATGTTTGCTTTGCTGAAACTTTTCATAAAGAATCTCAGACAACTTTTAGAAGCCTCTGGAAGCTAAGAAGCCAAGCCAGATTTCTCTAATACCTATAGATTTGGATGAATTCCTCTTTTATTGAGGTTCCCCAAAATATCCTGAGGTTCCTGGGACTGCCAAGAAATGACCTTCCTTATGCACCTTGTAAGGCTGCTGAAACCCTGTAAGCAAGGTGCTAGGCTGATTTTTCCAAGGGACTTTATTGGCATAAAGTCAACTGTAGTTCCTTAAATCTGGTATCATATTTGAGCCTGTGTATATCTCTGTATAAAATATGACATTCCAACAAAGCCTTGGTAAGATAACCAATTTTTCCCAACTGTGTCCAGTTACAAGGAAGACAGATCCTTATTGAACTTATGCAAATACCTATATTGCCATTAAAATAAGAGAGACTTTGCAAATTCTGGAAAGATCAGGTAGGAAGAAAAAGTAACTGTTTCATCTTTGTTCTCAAAGATATACTTTACCAAGTTGTTGTCATGGCTAGTTTAAGAGAAAAAAATCATTCAAATCTGGAAAACAAAAGACTAAAGAACCAGCAACATTTTGAACAAAAAAATTACAACCATTGTCATTTTTTCAGTCCTATGTAATTAATTCTTGACCTTGATCTTTTGTTAGACCTTTTATGAATCCAGCTTTTCATAAGAGTTTGTAAATTCTTACACAGTTCAATGGAATGATCTGAAAGTTATCAGACACCTATACTAGTTAGAGTCCTTTCTATGAATCTCCCTGAAGAGAAATTACTTTTGCAAAATAATCAGAGTAAAACAGTAATGGCCGGTAAATGAAAAAAGACTAAAAAATGTCCATAGTTAAAAGTCTGATGAGAGGTCCATTTAATGAAATTGACAAGGAAATTTGGTTGTTTCTGTGATACCCAACATTTTAAGATGGTAACTGGAATTATGACTGATAATGTTACATATTGGACTTTTAGGAATTTCATATAATTTCTATAGCCCTTTATTACTAACATATCCATACAAGGATATACATAAAGGAGGCTTAGCATTATTTTTTACTTGGCAATGCTTCCCCTGTTTTAACACATCAAATAAGCCCAATTCGCTAAATGTCTTTTTTTACAGAGAGAGAAAAAATCTGAGATGTTCCAGGTTCCCTTTAGAAAATCCCAAAGGTACTTCCAAATTTAAAAAACTTAATTTAGAATTTGATTTGGGGAAGTTTGATTTTTGTCCTTTATTTTCCTCTTTCCCATTATGAAATAATCAGGGTGTTATTTTTTTAATGTTAGGAAAAATTTACTTTCTTTTTCCTTAACAAAAATGTATCTTCATACCTTAAGCCTTCTCTTAGCCAAAAACATATCCTGCTTTCTTTGCATACAGAGTCTTTTCCTTTATTAGTTCTAGTAACTTTAATTACATATCTTAATTAGAATCATATTCTTAGATAAGGTTTCTTAGAAACCTTAATATCTAGTGAAAACTAAAAGGCAAGCAGTTGTGAACTATTACAGCAGCGTTCTTTATTTTTTTCTTAAAGATTTTATTTATTTATTTGACAGACAGAGATCATAAGTAGGTAGAGCAGCAGGCAGAAAGAGGGGGGAAGCAGGCTTCCCACTGAGCAGAGAGCCTGATGAGGGGCTCCATCCCAGGACCCTGGGATCACGACATGAGCCAAAGGCAAAGGCCTTAACCCACTGAGCCACTGAGGTGCCCCAGCAACGTTCTTTAGATTGGCAGATTTATGAATGAATTTAATAGTTTCTAGTCACATACATTTCCCCATAACACAATTTTTCAATGTGGCACAAGACGTTTTTACTAATAGACCCAATATCTTGAGCGCTCTGTAATGAGAGGTCAAAAGTAGATAAACTAAGACTTGTTTAACAATTAGTGTTTCAGCACTTCATCTTATTTGGAAATAATCTAGACATTCAATGAATTCCCACCATTTAACATAACTTAGCAGAATTCTTTTTTTTTTAAGTTAGCAAAATTCTAATGGTGATATTTACCAAAGATTTGTGAAACTTTTTTTTTTAAGATTTTACTTTTTTTACATAACCTCTATACCCAACGTGGGGTTCAAACCCACAATCCCAAGATCAGGAGTCCCATGTTCCACCAACTGAGCCAGCGAGGTGCCCCGTGAAACTCTTTTTAAGTAGACATGCTATAAGACATAATTATTGCCGAAAACGTCACTTAAAATCTCTTCTCCCACTTACCTCTATCAAAAGCACTTGCTCCCAACAACTATTTTTAGATTACCCAAAAAACTTCATAAAGTCATAAAGACATTAGATAAAGTCAGTCATCCTCCTAAGCTACTTTGCTTCCTGACAAAATGTGTATTAGAGATAACATAATTTGACTAGTAAATACAGGTAGAATAAAAGTTTTATGTCTGTATTATATTTAATGCTGATAATTCTGAAGACATACCAATTTTAATTAAACCAAACTTAAAATACTTTTATTTACCAAAATTATCCTAGATCATATGAACTTAAAAAACATTTGGGTGGTTTCTATATTTCTGAGTTTTAGGAATACTTACTTCAAAAGTACTCATTTTTAAGCCAATTAAATAGAGCTCTTTTACCTACTAATTTTGGCAATATCATCTTGGTAGAGAGACAGGAAAAAAAAGACCACATGTACATATCGTACATCCATAGACACTTATAAACATGCAGAGATAAACAAAGAAAGACCCTATAGCTTCTGTTCCAAAATTTTAGCCATGAATCAAGTACATTAATATAAAACTAATTTATAAATAACAGTTGAATCCAAATTGGCAAATGGACTATGTTAAGGGTTGCCTGCTCCAATGGCTAAAGCTTTTTACTAACGTTTGTGAAGACTTTTTAAGATTTTAAGATTTGTCCTTGATGAGTAGTCTTAAATGACTTCCTTGGGTGTTTACATTTCAAAGTCGTGGTAAGATTTTACATCTTCAAGGGACAGAGAAAGAAATGTAAGTTTTCTCCTTGGAGTTTTAGTGCCTTTTGGATGGTTTGATGGTCCCCATAAAATATAGTAGCATTGACCTATAACTAGGGGAGCACCCTGTAGAAATAATTGTCTGGACTCAAGGTCAAGTGGGACCTCTTTGGGAATGGAGATGAAGAGGGAGTCATCTGCGTCATTATGGTCATGAAAACGATAAACTCATTGGATCATGCTGATTTTGTGCAGCAGGAGATGGGCCTCATCTTAGTGTTTTCCAGTCACTGTGAGGCTTAGCAGTGACCACTAGATACTTAGAAGTATCCAAGTGAGGACAGGAAGGGTCCTGGTATGAATATCGGGGGCTCTAAGGGACCTTTGCCTTTCCATTTCCCTCTTCCTCCTTCCTAGTGGAGGTCATAATAACACTGTCAACTTTCCCCTTAATGAGAGTATACCTCTAGAAGCGTGCTTCTAGTTCTGCCCATTCAGGGGAAAGTTGAGGGGTTCAGGATCTGTGGGATCTTGGTGGAAATAAACATATAGCCTGGATGGATCTTTAAGGAAACTGGGGGTTTTTGGTCTTTAGAGATACTGATGGGTTGATGCATTTTGGCAGCTGTGAGTCATAATTCAGAGCCCATTCCAAACAAACAAGAAAACTCTCAATAGCCTGTTGGTTCCCCTGTCTCCTTCGGCTGCATTAAACTTCTAAGGAAGGCTTGCATTTCAGTTAAATTTTAGTTTTTGATCGCAGTTTCTACTTTTTGTCTTTATCCTGTTATCTTCCTCTTATATATTATTACCAAAAATTTTAGATGACATCACAGTACACCCTTTTGCTAGGTGGCTGTTTTCCTTTTCAGGGTGTCCCAAGAGACCTTTCTGGATTGGGGTCTCCCTCCGCTAGCATGATATACAACAGTGTCTTTGGGAAAAGGCCCTAAACCTTCTGAGCGTAATACCAGAGTCTTGGCATGTTGGTATGCATGGCATCAACTAACACCCAGGAAGTGTCCATGGTGTTTTGCATTTATCAAGGAGCTGGTGTACCTCCTCAGGGTTCTTGGGAGGCACTGGCACCAGATATTTAGGACATGTATATTTGTCCATTAATTTTTTTTTGGTAACATTACACCAGGGATTGGTAGCATCCCATCAGGTCACGGGGAGAGGAGCAACAGCAGTGGCTATCAGAAGTGGTATCACAGTCTACGGTCATACCACCCTGAACACGCCGGATCTCATCTGATCTCGGAAGCTAAGCAGGGTCGGGCCTGGTTAGTACTTGGATGGGAGAAGTGGTATCACAAAGACTCCAGGTGCCTGTTGTATGGTCCCTTTAGAGGTGCCATTGATTTCTGGTTGCAAAGCTATTTCACTCTTCGGGATTAGGACACGTAGTCCAGGCACGACCCACTGATTCAGTGGTGGCAGGTGGAGGTCTCCTGTCCTCTTTTCCTTGTGTCTTTCGCCCGTAGCCTCTACTTGGACAGTGACAACACCCTTGTGATCCAGTCTACCATCCTCAGCTCTCGTAGGCCACGAGGGGTGGATGATCCTTTCACACTTTAATGGTCAATTAAGGTCTTTATAATTAGTAGTCTGATCATCTCATTAGACCATATGGGCTTGATCACGGTGCTCTGGGAGATCACCAGATTATTATGACAGCTGTGGCCTTTCGGGTTGGCCATCACAGGCCACACAGCACAGAGGGGTATGCAAAAGCACGGAGCAATATGAGAGACCCACAAGTGGTCATTCTTTCTCAGACAGGGTTATGCATCTGAGGGAAGTGGTTAGTTAGCAAGTTACAGGTGAACAAGGGATTCCCCTCAGGAAACTGCACGGGGATCATGCTCTGCTACCAGCCATGCCAACTGTTCTGTGCCAGTCTCAGCCTTTCAATAAACAATGTCAAGGTCGGACTGGCTTTGGTGGTTCTTCTTTTTAGATGCCCTTCAGCGGAAACCATTGGGATACTTTGAAGGAAAGGTTTATTACTTACAGAACCTGGGTATTACACAGCAGGCCTGGGTCCACCCAGCAAGGGTACCAGCAGAGAAAGCAAGTGGGCCTGGGGTTCTGCTTTTACTGAAATCCATGGTGTGGGGTCTGGGGTTTTGAGGGCTCAGTCTTTGTCAGTGAGAATTTAGGGGCACCTGAGTAGACCAGTTGGTTGAGCATCTGACACATGATTTCAGCTCTGCTTATGATCTCATGGTGCTGAGATGGGGCCCTGTGTCAGGCTCATGCTTGGTATGGAGTCTGCTTGTCCCTCTCCTTCTGCTCCTTCTCTCTCTCTCTCTCTCTCTCTGACTTTGTCTTAAATAAATAAAATATATATATTTTTTTAAAGAGTGAGGTTTTAAAGTGAAGGAAGAGGGGCACCTGAGTGGCTCAGTTGGTAAAGTGTCTGCCTTTGGCTCAGGTCATATCCTGGAGTCCTGGGATAGAGCCCTGTGACTTTGAGTTCCCTGCTCTTTGGGGAGCCCGTTTTACCCTTTCTGTCTGCTGCTTCCTCTGCTTGTGCTCTTGCTCTTGCTCTCTCAAATAAATAAATAAAATCCCTTAAATAAGTAAACTGAGGGGAAAGAACAGACAAGTGGCCCAAATGATCAAAATCAGCAAAGATCCCCAAAACAAAGGAGCCTCAGTGGAGGGGAAAGGGTGTGGATCTTGGATTATTCGAGACAGCTGTGGATTGGATGCCTTGGTATTCAAAGTTTAAGTCAGGCACCGACTTTACAAAAAAGAAAAGAAATGAAAAGTCAGTTTACATGGACAGAGAGATGTGTTCCAAGCAGAGGGAACCGTAAGCCCAAAGACTCCAAAGCAGGAATGTACTCAGTGTGTTTCAGGAACAAGTAGCAAAGAGATATTATATTCACATTGCTCAGCTCTTGCCCTTCTTGGATCCTGGAGAATTCTCTGCATGGAGAGCCATGGATTTCCCTCTCCAGCCTATGGGCTCTGGACTTATTTCTGACTGTTGAGAAATTCCTGTCCTACCTCATGCTTTTGGCCCAGGGCTGACTTGTGTAATACACAATGAAGGAGCAAGTAGTATCTGAGGACGGAAGGGGTAGGTCTGAGGAGCATCTTCCAGGGACTCACATTAGAGCTGGAGACACGTTTGGAATGTTGTTAGAGAAAACAGAAGCTAGGAGATGAGTGAAATCTTCCTGGTCCCAGCAAGTCAGCAGTAGGGCCAAGGTATGGACCAGGATGTCTAACTCCCACACTATCCACTCCATCTCAGGGTCACCAAAGCCCTTCCCTCCCATCTGAGTCCCCCTAACATTCTTTCTCATCTCTCTTTCTCTATCCCCAGATACCTACTTCTGCCCGGAAGGATTTTCACTATTCTCCAAACACATCATCATCTTTCAACTCTATGTCTTTGAAGGTAATAATGCCTTTGTACATCGCCTTCTCCCACTTGTCTATCAGGTAAACTCCTACTCATCCCTCAAGGCCCTCTCAAATGTTTCCTTCCCTGGAACAAAAGTCTAAACTCAGTTTCTCCAGAACCCATTCAACTCTCCTCCCTCTGTGCTCTCATGATACTCTCCACATACATCAATTTTAACATTGACTACCCTCTCCTATAATTGTCTATAACTGTTTTAGTCCTCACTGGACTATATTTTTCTCTAGGACAGGGATTATTTTTGCTTCTGTCCCTAGGGCCTAACATGGTGTCTGGCATCGGCTTGGCATTCAGTAAATGTTGACTAACAGTGGAATAAATGAAGGAATATGAAGCAAATGTCTTAACCTCTCAGTCTTAGTATTAATATCCTTGAAATGAAAGCAAGTTAAACGCTCAGCAAGGTTAAATGATGGATAATGAATGTAAAACAAATGTCACCATCATTGACTAAATTGCCCAAGCCAAAAATAGGAAATCACACAAAATTTCCACTTCTCTCATTCCCTTTTCCCCTCCCCTCAGCTAACCAGTCACCATGGCTTGTTGAACCAGGCTGAAGACCTTGTTAAGAAACTCTGGGTTACAGGGGAATTTCCATTAGGCCAGAGCTGTCGGGAAGCATGGGAGGCAAAGGGTATTGGAGGTAGGGAGTCTTTAAGGAAAAGCAGCAGGGGGAGAGACTCATAGGTCACAGGAAGAACAGATAAGGGATCCAGGAGAAGGGAGACATCAGACTGAGTCCTGCGGACATGGAAACCACTCAGGTCTGTGCCCTCAAGAAATCTTGGTGGGCTGGGGAAACAAATAGAGACGAATGAGGCTCTAGTAGAGTAGGCCTCTTTCCTAATAGCCCTGCTTTACTTGGCTTACAGGATATCACCCAGCTTGCCTGCTTTTCTACTTATATTTTTGGCCATCCCTGTTTGTTCCTTCTCATTTGCTGCTTCTCCTAGTTTCCTTAAATGCTCAATGTTGAAGAAACTATTTTCCATCTACACTCACTCCTTTGATGATCTCATCTAGTCTCATGGCTTTAAATGCCATTCATGTGCTGATAACTCCCAAATTGATATCTCTAGTCTAGATCTCTCCCCTGACCTCAGACCTCTTGCCCCTTCCTCCTCCTGCCCTCTCACCGTCTGTACTCCAATGAGCATTTCAAACTCCACACATCTAGAAATGAGATCCAGATAGTTCCCTCCACAAAACAACATCTCCCTTGTCTTTCCCATCTCAAGAAATGGCAACACTTGTTTTCCAGTTGTTTAGTCCAAAAATTGGCTCCTTTCTTCCTCTGATACTCTGCATCTAATCTGTCAGCAAGCTCTCTTGTCCCTACCCTTTAAATATATTCAGAATTCAACCACTTCTTTTTTTAAAAAAATTTTATTTATTTATTTGACAGAGAGAGAGCGCGCACAAGTAGGTAGAGAGGCAGGCAGAGAGAGGGGGGAAGCAGGCTCCCTGGTGAACAGAGAGCCCCATGCGGGGCTCAATCCCAGGACCCTGAGATCATGACCTGAGCTGAAGGCAGAGACTTAACCCACTGAGCCACCCAGGCGCCCCCAGAATTCAAGCACTTCTTATCCCCTATCTCGGGGTTATTGTAACAGGCTCCCAGTTGGTCTCCCTGCTTCTGCCACTCTCCCTCCTGAATTTGTTCTTTGTCGAACGGCCAGAGTAACTATGTTAAACTGTAAATCAGATTGTGTGGATCCTCTGCTCAAAACTCTTTACAGGATTCTCAACATGGAGTAAGAGCTTAAGTCATTATTATGACTTGCAAAGCTGTACGGTCTGGCTCCGGCTACCTCTCTGTCCTCATCTCCTGCTCTCACTACAGTACACTAAGCTCCAGCCATATTAGACCCTTTGCATTTGCTCCCTCTCTGAAATGCTCTTCCCTAAATATCAGAATAGTGCCCCACCACTCAATCTTTTTCTTCAGACCTTTACTCAAATCACATTCCTAGTAAGGTTTTCCTTGGCCCCCCTAGGTAAAATAAAACCTCTCCCCTCCCTGCTTCTCAGATTTTTTTTCTCTCCTTGGTATCTACTGCAGTCTTAAAACTATAAATTTTGTTGTTTATCGCTCCCATTAGAGTGGAAGCTGCATGGAGATTTTGGGGGGGGGGTCTGTTTTGTTCACTATTGTATACCCACTACTTAGACTAGTAACAGTCATATATATAGTAAGGCACTCAGTAGGTGTTTATTGAATGAATGAATGAATGAATGAATGAAAAAAGTGGACATTTGCAAAAGGCAAATTTTACTATTTTTTTTTAAGATTTTATTTATTTATTTGTCAGAGAGAACAAGAGAAAGCACGCGCACAAGCAGGCAGAGAAGCAGGCTCCCTGCTGAGCAAGGAGCCTGATGGAGACTCCATCCCAAGACGCTGGGATCATGACCTGAGCTGAAGGCAGCGGCTTAACCAACTGAGCCACCCAGGTGTCCCGGCAAATTTTACTCTTTAATGAAAAACTTTATGGGCGGGGCGCCTGGGTGGCTCAGCCGTTCAGCGTCTGCCTTCGGCTCAGGTCATGGTCCCAAGGCCCTGGGTTTGGGCCCGGCATCGGGTTCCCTTCTTGGCAGGAGGCCTGCTTCTCCCTGTCCCACCCATCCCCCCACCCCCACCCCCGCTCGTGTTCCCTCTCTGGCTGTCTCTTTCTCTGTCAAATTAAAAACAACAACCACAACAACAAAAATTAAAAACAAACAAACAAAACAAAACAAAAACCACACACTTTATGGGCGTCTGGATGGCTCAGTGGGTTAAGTGTCTGCCTTGGGCTTGGGTCATGATGGGATGGAGGACCACATCTGGCTCCCTGCTCAGCCACGAGTCTGCTTCTCTCCTTCCTTCCCGCTTGTGCGCTCTCGCTCTCTCTCTCTCTCTCTCTTTTTTTTTTTTTTTTAAAGATTTTATTTATTTGACAGACAGGGATCACAAGCAGGCAGAGAGGCAGGCAGAGAGAGAGGAGGAAGCAGGCTCTCCGCGGAGCAGAGAGCCCGATGTGGGGCTCGATCCCAGGACCCTGGGATCCTGACCCCAGCCAAGGCAGAGGCTTTAACCCACTGGGCCACCCAGGTGCCCCCGCTTGTGCTCTCTTGATCTCTCTCTCAAATAAAAATAAAATATTTTTAAAAAGAAGAAAAACTTTATAATAACTAGAGCTGGTTGGAAACGTAATGTTAATATACGCAGTACTCTACCACTTAAACATGTAATTTCATCAAATCCTCGCATCAGTCCAGGATAGGAGGAAGGCTGCAGTTTATGAGACTGGTTGAAGAGGAAACTGAATCCTGGTTGGGAGAAAAAGGGACTTGTTAAAGTTCACACATTGGGTGTGGCCAGGAGTGGAATTGTGGATGATGGCTAGTCCTAGACGAGGTTAGTGAGTGATGGAGTTTAATGGGGGTTGGGATTGGTGGATTGCCGGTTTACAAGAAGGCGTGAGCTCTGAAGGGGAGACTGAGTCAGAGGTTACTGTAACAGAAGCATCAGCATAGGACTGGGAGAGATGATAAAATTGACCACTAAGGTATTAGGGCAGCTGACTTCCCCAAAAGCAGCGCCCTGAGGCTAACTAGTCAGTCACTCAAACGAACGCAGAACTGGACAGGCAATCTTAAGAAACCAGTGAGTCCGCGGTGGTTTTGCAGAGTCTGGCTTCTCCACTGGACTCTGAGATGTATGGGGGCAGAGACCGTGTTCTAGATTTATCCTCAGCTTCTAGGAGAGCCTGAATATAGGAGGGACTCAATGATTTCCGTAGAAGTCATAATTCAGTGTATGCGCCCAAACAAACTGAAGGTGAGAAGGAACAGACGGAAGGGGTGTAATATCACCCAGCGATCTTGGGGTAGAAGCAGACGAATTTTCCTGGGACGCGGCAGGACAAACAGTCCTAGTACTAAAGCCGGTTGCTGCCAGCTATTTTTCCGCAGGGGTTGGCAAGCAGATCCTGGCTGGGAACGAAGGGGCGGGGTTAAATAGGGCCTTTGGGGTGGGTCCAGGCTGGAGAGGCCGAAGGGCGGAGGCTCAAGGAGGGGCCAATAGAGTAAGCAAATTTCCAACCTCAACGATGTGACTGGAGTGTGTAACGTCACATCCGATATGGTGGGCGGGAGCGGGAAACAAAAGAAAGCCAAGGCGCTTGCGCTGGTGCTGCTCTGGTTCTGGCGGGTTCTTCCGCTCAGACCGAGAGAAGTGCTTCCGGGTCGCCGCCGGCTACCGCCTCCCGGCGCGGTAAGTATAGAAGCCAGGCTGCCGCCGCTGTTTCCCTGCCCCTTCTCTTCGCCCTCCCCCAGAGAAATCCCGTGGCCCTGCCGCGGCTCCTCAGATCTTTCACTTCAGACTCCTTTTAACAGTAAAGAGCTCCAGTTCATTGGCGCTTCCTCGAGGCCAAGCCCCACCCCGTCGCCCAATATCCGTCACTCATTGGTGTCACTTTCTGTCACCCAGCATTTCTTCCAGTTAATTGGCTCTATTCAGGCCCCGCTCCTTTCGCGATTGGTAACCCTATAAGGGCAAATGCCTTTTCGAATCCCGCCCCTGCATTCTTCTTGTTGGTCCACCCCGCAGTCATTATCATAATAAGCGAAGAATGGGCGGTGGCTTGGTGGCGAGGGGTGGACTTTCCGAGCCTCAGTCTAAGTGGCCTCTCCTACTTTGGGGATGTGAGGTTGGGTGCTGTGGTGCTGGTGTCATGGGACGGGAAGCCGAGGTTCACGGAAGGGCAGCGGCTGGCCCAGTATCGGTCAAATTTGTTTAGGGTAAAAAAAGAACTAGACGTAGGTCCTTTTCTCCTGATCATCTCCTCTAGTGCCTGACCTCGATTTCTTCCCCGTGGGAATTCAGTGCCCCAACTCGTGATCTAGAGCCCGTCGTTGCCTGTCGCAGGGCCTCAATTTTCCTGTGAGGTGAAAGACTTTAATTCAGATTCTCTGGGACCTTTTGGTCAACCCCCTCAGCTGCTTAATCCTTGCCGAATTTACTTATTCTCTCACATGATAGTTCATTCAGCCTTCCATTTACTTATCCATTTACTCATGCCTTTCTGAACCATACTACACGTGGAACCCACCACCACCACCCCAGTTTAGCTGTCGTTCATGAGAGAGGTGATTAGTGTCCTAAATTTCTGACACTGGGTAAGTATGGTAGGGATCATCATAGAGGTGCAAGAAGTAGGTTTTACTGTTTGGAGGAGGTAAAGATAGTGTCATTGGAGCCTTGTTCTAATTGTGTCTAATTTTGTAGTGTTGGTCTGCATTCTGGATTCATAGCTCTACATTTGGGTTCCATTCTCTTCCCCTCCTTGACCAGTTTAAACACTTTACTTCTCCATAAAGGGAATTAATTATCAGAATAACTACGA
The DNA here is from genome assembly GCF_922984935.1 of Meles meles. Taxonomy (NCBI): domain Eukaryota; kingdom Metazoa; phylum Chordata; class Mammalia; order Carnivora; family Mustelidae; genus Meles; species Meles meles. The sequence goes on along the minus strand of NC_060073.1, from coordinate 59,827,725 downwards.
GAGTGTAGTATAATTGTTATTATTCCCCATTTTACAGATGAGGAAATTGAGGCTCAGAGAGGTTAAGTGACTTGGCCAAGGTCAAACAGCTTGTAAGCAGTGGAGCAGGATTCAAACCCAGGTCTATCTAATTCCCACCAAGAAGAGCTATTTCCCTGCTACCTTCTTCTCCACCTCACCCCCAAATTAAACTGTAACCAAATAAAACCCCAACCAAAGACACCTGACAGCTGGATTTCACCTGTCCGTTTACCTCAGTCTAGGAGCCATGTCTACCTTGTTTCCCTCACTCTTTCCCCGTGTGACGGAGACACTCTGGTTTAACCTGGATCGACCCTGTGTGGAGGAGACAGAGCTGCAGCAGCAAGAACAACAACATCAGGCCTGGGTGAGTAAGGACCTAACACGGTGGTGGAGCCTCAGTCAGGGAATAGCTTTTTGCCCTGAGTTGGGAATAATCAAGCTGGGAGGAAGGAGGGCTAGCTTCACATCTCTGTATGACCCCGATTTACTGTGGGCCCATTAGACTTCTGGGCCAGACTGGAGCCCAGGCTCTTTTCCCTAAAGCATAGGACATAATTTTGACTTTATAGAGGACCTCATAGATGGGATATTCTAAAATGATAGTTTCTAACTCCATCCTCACCATAATTTTATGAGGAAACCACAACCCAGAGCATTTATGTAGTTGGATCAAGTTTATAAGTAAGTGGCAGATGACAAGAGACAGAGGGATTGATTTCTTTCTGGAAACTGGAAGGAAGCTTCTCCACACTTGAGGGGTCATCTTAAGGGCACAGTGGGCTAGTCCCATGTCCCTGATCTCTCCTGCTCGGGCCCTGACCCTGCTCTTCTCCCATTTTGGCCACAGCTCCAGAGCATCGCAGAGAAAGACAACAACTTGGTACCTATTGGCAAGCCGGCCTCAGAGGTGAGTGGTTCCAGCAGGTAGGGCTTGTGTGGGGCCCAGGTAGACTAAGGCTCTGCTCTACTTCTGAAGGTCCTCCCTCTAACCCCTGAGCAGTTGTGGTCCTCAGCTCTGGGTGGAGGCTCTAAAGGGGAGGTAGAATAGGTAGCCATTGGACCCAGCACTAAGGTCCTGCAGAACATGCATCTGCTTGCTAGACTCAAAGGGGTGGGGCATGGTTGGGGAATGGAGGGTCATTCGTTGTTCCCAGAGACTGGCTTCAAGTGGAACAGCACTTGAACTGGTCCAGGCAGCCCTATAGAGCCTATAGGCTCTCCCCTGCCTCACCAGCACTATGATGACGAGGAAGAAGAGGATGAAGATGATGACGAAGATAGTGAAGAGGACTCAGAGGATGATGAGGACATGCAGGACATGGATGAGATGAATGACTACAATGAGTCGCCTGATGATGGAGAGGTCAATGAGGTAGGCGGGGGTGTGGGGAAGGGCCCCTTCCCCTGACCTAACTGGTGCCCAAGGGGTACAGAGACTCTGGTTCCAGACGGGCTGGATCTGGGACTGGGGCTGGCCGGGTGGCTGAGGCCCCTTCCCACCCACACCAGCCTTCTCTCCAGGTGGACATGGAAGGCAACGAACAGGATCAGGACCAGTGGATGATCTAGGTAGACAAGGCAGGGTGGCCTCAGGGAAATTCCAGGCCAGCCCAACTTACCCTGCATCCCCTGCAGAACCAGCTGATTTCCCCAGTGCCTGAAAGCTCACCCTTGGGTATCTCTTCAGCTGCTGCCAGGAACTGGTCTCCTTGGCCCCTCCCAGGCCATCAGTTTGCCCTTGATTCCCCAGGGCCTGAGCCCAACCTACCTTTCTGCCTAGTACTTCACCCTTTGGTTGCCAGGTATAGTCTCTTTCTAACTCCCTTTAATAAAGACACAGGACTGATTCCCCCCTACCCCCGTGTCTATTCCCTATTTGTTGGTGGGGCCCAGAGGAATCCAGCACCTTCTCTTGAACTTTAGGGAGAGGGCACACAGGGGACTTCAGGCAAGCCTGCTTGAGCATGTGGTCCAAGGCTAAGGAAGGCCAGAGTGGCCCTGGCGCCAGGCTCCATTACCATTTTCTCTGGCCCAGATTATATTCATACATTCCTTCAGAGCCTCTCTGTTTCCTCTGACCCCACCTGGAACTGCATGGGCTGGGGAGGGCTGGCTTTCTGAGGCCCAGAGCTGGAAGGTCCCTGGAACTCTTCCACCAGCATCTTTGGTGTTAAGAAAGTAGATTAAATCTCAGAGCAACAGAGGGACTCCTTTGGAATCACCCAGAAAATCAGTGATAGAGTTGGGTTGGGAGCTTAGGACTCTTGCCTGTTAATCTGTGACTTGCTCTGGAAGGAGAGGGGCCAGTGGGACCAAGCAATCTGACAGAACTTGATGCCTGAATCAGTGTGGAACAGGATGGGAGGGCACAGGTGGGAGGACAACCACCTGCCACCCTGAGCCCAGCATGTGTCAGGCCACAAGCGGGGAGGGGAGGGGATGTTCTGCGGTCCTTGCTTGGGTGGGGATGGAGGGGCAGCAGTAAGTACCCCTGGGCCTGGACCTTAGCCAGGCCCTGTATAGGTGAGCTGGGCTATGCCGTCCTTGATAGCAGGGAAGTCTGGGAGGCCAGTGTGGTGGAGGCGGCAGCGGTAGCGGCCACAGTTCTTGGCATACTGCAGAAAGCGAGGTGCACCCGGGAAGAGCACGTGGTCAGCCAACACAGTGGCACCAGCTGGCAGCAGGGCATGGGCCTCCAGCAGCTGCAGGTCTCGCAGGTAACAGCGGGGCCGGTGTGCCAGGAGCACCATGTCTGCCCGGTTCAGCTGGTACTGGGTTCGTAGGCGTGGGATCACCTCCTCTGAGCTACTCACGATGAGCTCCACCTGTCGGGTGGGAGGAGCTGGAGGTGAGGGTGGGAGAGACTGTTCTCCCACACCAGACTCCTGCATGATTTGGCTTACTTTATGCCAGGTCCTGGCCTAGGACCCCACGAGTGTTCACACATTTCCTGTATCCTCAAAACAAACCCAAGAGGTCAGCATCCGTATTGTGATTTCCATTCTGCCAGTGATGAAGCTGAGATTCAGGGAATAAGTGCTTTGCCCAAGGTCATAAAGCTCACAAGGGGTAGACTAAAGGTTTGGACCCGGATTTGCTGGGCTCCAGAGACCTTCCTCTTAACTGCTCCTTTGTCATCCAGCAACAAATATGAGCAAATGACGTGGAACAGAAGGGCAGGAATTCATGCATCACCCAGGGTTACAGTCCCCTATGTGGAGCTGCTGCCTTCTCCTAGGTGGGATTCCCTCACTGTAGAGGCCTGGCTCGGGCAAAGCTGGGCATGGGAGAGAAGAGACGAGGGTCTGGGAGGTGGGGGCTGACCGTGCGCTCGTCGAAGCCAGCCAGGCGGATGAGTTTTTCAGCCACTGCTGCCGTGCGTGGGTCCCACTCCACGGTGAGAAGGCGGCTCCCGGGCGGCAGGGCACAGGCAATAAGCAATGTGGAGTACCCGCAGTGGGTGCCCAGCTCTAGCACGCAAGCAGGGGTCCTCTCCTCCACCAGCCGCATCAGGATCTGACCTGGGGGAAAGACGGCTGTTGCAGCAGATGTGGGAGATGGATGTAGGACCCCTGACAGAAAGGGATCTCAAATGCCCACCTGCCTCACTGCAACCCCCAACCAGCTGGGGTCTTCTCCGACTATAGTTCCAGCTGCCCCACTGGTCCTCTTCCCCCTCCAGGCTTGCCTCCTTCACTCTCTTCTTCATACCACCCATTAGGCATCTTTCCAACAACAAATCTGACCCTTTGTTCCTTGGTTCCTATGATCCTCAAGGCCTTTGAGATTGAACTTGAGATCCTCAGCCTGACATTCAGGACCTTCTTGGACCCGATTCTATCCAACCTTTCCAGTTCTTCCCATCTGTAGCCTGTATCACAGCCCTCCCATACACTGTGACCAGAATCAGCCAAGTCAGTGCTGGCTCATTCCATCATGCTGCGTTAGTATATGTGGCTGGCTTTGCCCCTCCCCACCCCTGTGTTTATCTGCTTAGCCAAGCTGGAAGCAATTCTAGGCTGTGTTTAAGTGTTGCTTCCTCCAGGAGGGCGCAAGCAGAACCAACCAACAGAAACCTTTGCTGGAACTTCCCAGTTTCATACCCCCCTTGTTTTATTCATTGAATATCTTTCTAACCTTGGAATTTGAAAAATTCCTTCAGACTCTAAAAGCACTTGTGCCAGAAGCTGGGACTCAGACAAAGCCAGGCAGCTACCCTGAATGGGATGTGGGAGACTCCACAGTGTGGGGAGAAATATTTAGGACAGGTAATTACAAAATTATGGGTTATGCAATGTGATGGGTATTCCCTTTGTATTATGTCTCCTTTGAGGCCAGCATTTGTGGCTGATCTGTGTGGCCTCTGCCTCCTTTCCCCACCCAGCACCTAGTACAGGCCTAGTACAAAAGGGTGGCAATAAGTGTTTGCTAGATGAATGAATAACTTTGCCTAGCCCCCTCATTTGTAGAGGGAAAAAAAGAGCCCCAGAGAGGATCAGGAACCTGCCCAGGGCACCCAGTAGGCAGAGGCATATCCCAGACCTTCCTTACCATCTTGGGGGTTCTTCCTAGAGCAGACGGTTAAGGAACACTGACCTTTGACAGGCCCCATGTGGCCCAGGTACTCGCAGTGGCTGCTCCAGTGGTCCAGGGTGGTGAGGATATGACTGGGGTCCCCAGGCAGGGCATGGGTAAGCACATAGCTGAAGGCTCGCTCCTCAATCCGCAGCCCTGAAAGGCAATCTCGGAGGCTCCGCAGCAAGACCATACGCACCAGCAGTCGGAAGTAGTGCCGGTACCGCACCAGCAATGTCACCACCAGGGGCAGGAAGGCCAGTGCGATGGCGGGGGACATAGTCCCTACCAGGACTGGGTGTGAAGGGAGGCAGGGAGCGAAACCCACAATCATTGCTTGTCATTTGTATTATCCCTATATTTTAAAGACCATAGCTCAAAAGACACTTTTGTCCAGAGTCACACAGCAGAACTGGGATTTGAATCTGTTGGTCTAATTTCAAGCCCATACACTTTCAAGGACTTCATGCTAGTCTGTGTTCTGCACCCACCCCCAAGCCACCTCTTCCCACTTCTGCCCCTTGGTCCTATCTTTACCTTGCTTCTTCTACCTGTTTCTCCTCATTTCCTCATCTCTGGACTGCTTTCACAGACCTTCTCTGAGATATCCTCTACCCTCTCTACCCTCTGCCTTTTCTGCTCTGAGCCATTAATGTAGAGCAAAAGAGCTTTGTAGTCAGAAACCCCTTCAGGCCCTATGTGCTGCCTCAGTAGAAGACAATCAAAACACTCCATAGGGTGTTAGGATGAGATTTCTTCCCACCCCTCCATCTGGTCTTCCCTGAGGGTGGGAGGAGTCCCTGATTCTATATCCTCTCCAGTCCTGTATCCCCTCCCCTGCACTCAGCTTTTCTGTTCTCTCTCAGAATTCCTTTTACAAGTGTAGATACACACAGCACACAGCCCCCTCACTTAAGCCTCTTCTTCCTGGCCCCCTATAGGGGTAAGTGCCTTCTCCTTTCGCTTGCCCTGGACCATCCTCCCTTTCCTCCAGATCTGCCCCTTGTGAGGCCCCTGGTGATGGTGGGGACTAAAACTGAAAGTAAGAGTCTATAAATGGATGTGAGTAGGTGAGTGATAGTGAGTTTGAACTGGTGTGCTTGGGAACCCACACTCAAGAGCCCTGCTTACCTGGGCTGGAGGCTCCTGCTTGGGGACGATCAGAGCATAGGAAAGGAGGGGGAGTCCTTGGGGCCAGAGAACCCTGAGGCAGGCTGGACCTGCTTTCAATTATTGATGCAGAATTGCTGCTGTCACCTGAGACCTGCAGTTCAGGTTACTAGCTGCAGGAACAAGGCGGGGCTGACTCTTACCCTTCTCAACTCCTGAAAAAAAACTTCAGGGTCTTGATCTGAGGGGTAATAAGAGCTACTGGGTTTGGTGACCTCTCTTCTAACTCCTTGTATCTGGACAAAGGGGCATGGTGTGAGCCAAAGTGATGGGAGGCTGTAATTTACTCAATTCAAAATTCAACTTTTTGCTAAGCAAATGCCAGGATGTGGGTCGCAGAGGGGAGTCAGGTCTTGCCCCCTTCCTCCAGGAACTCCCAAGTTTTAACGAAGATACTGATCCAGAAATGTAGAGTAGACATAAAGACATAATGCAGTGCTCCATAGATACAGGGACTTTGGGCTGTTTTGTGAACTGCTATGTATCTCGACAGAAGCGTGTGTGGCACATGAGAGGCAGTAATTTTTGATAAGATAAATGAAGGAATCAACATGATAGGAATTAAGCACAGGGAGCTAGACATTCCCAAATAGTGGGATTGAAGATGTCAATCAGGAAAATACTGTTTGTAGTGAAGGTTAAAGACAGAAGACAGACCTGGTGGGGAGACAGTGTTCCAGGCACACGTGGAAAGTCCAGGTCAGTCAGGAAACTGCAAATATTTTCTTATGGCTAGTGAGGCATCACTCCAATCCCTGCACCGCCACCACAATCACTACCAGCCTCCATGACCCAGATGCTGGAATGGGAGGCAGGTGAGAGGGTCTGCAAGATCTTGAATGGCATACGTGGACCTGTGTTCAGCGTCCAAGAGAAGCTATGGGATGGTTCTAAGAAAACAGCATTGTTAGATTACTATGATTGCTGTAAAAAGGCCATTAAGATTGACAAGAAATGCCTGAGGGCAAAGTCCCTGAGGCGCTCTCTCTCTCTTCCAGGATTGAGCTCTGCTCCGCTTTGCGTAGGAATAAGCGCTTTTCTTCCAGTAAGTCTCCGATCCTCAGTAGATGCTGAGAACTCCGTTGGGCGCCATACTCTTTAGGTGTCCACAACTGCGGGCTGGGCATCTGGGTTCAATGTTTGTATACAAACATTTGTGTGCTCTAGGAGCATAGGGCCTCAATCTCACTCGCCCCTCGTATGGCATTTGGTATATCACTGCCCCAGAAAAGTAGCCTAGCAGCCACCCCACCACATAAGAGGACCCCTAGAGCCGGTGGAAGAAAACGCGAGCCCCAAGAGTAGACGGAGGCTGAAGTCATGTGATCCGCCCCTCCCGTTCATCGCGTCACGTGTCTTGCGTTTGTCAAGGGAGGTGAGCTTTCCTATTGGTTAGAGATGATCACGCGGTGGAGGCGGGGCCGGAAGCCAATATTGCGGCGGCAGCGGCGCGACTCTGGGAAGGGATAGGCGGGGAGGCTGGCGGCTGCTTGCTGGATGTAGCCACGGGTCATGTGACCGGAAGGGCTCCCGACGGACGCCGTCCCTCCTCGGCGCGGCCTGAGTGCCCGGCCCGACCCCGGCCATGGGGTGCTGCTACAGCAGCGAGAACGAGGACTCGGACCAGGTGCGGCCGCGGCGGGCGAGGCTCGGGAATGAGGGTTGAGAGGCTGGGGCGTGGGGCCCAGAAGAAAACCTGCAGAAGAGCGGGAGTAGGACTGCGGGGTTCATATAGTACGGAGGCCGGGAGGGGACAGATTACAGAGGGGACGCCTGGCCAGGCTCCTACCCCTGTTAAAGACCCAGCTTCTCTACGGTCTCCGCAGTGGGGTGTGCAGGAACCCGCCTGTCCCGCTCGCCCCACCCCTTTCATCTTATCCCACCCTTAAACCTTTATAGCCTTTAGGTTCTTCAACCTCGGTCTCTGGGAAACACTGCCTTCCCAGCTTTCTGTGCTTTTTCTGTGCTTGTATGAGCGGGCTTTGTGAATCCATTCTAGAGATAGGTAAGCTGAGGCTAAGAGTTCATTTGTCCTGACATGAATCAGGAATTCGTATAGGCTGTCAGCCCCTGGGGTTGAAGAAGTAAGGTCACTGCTGGTTTGTGGTCAGAGAAGGCCTCTGGAAGTAGGTGGCATTTGAGTCGACCAGTAAAGAATTTGATAGAGACAATGAAGATATCGAGGCATGTGGGAAGTTATTTGGGAAGCTACAAAGTGGGTTTCTGCCTTGACTGGATTGGATTAGGGAGGCAGGATGGGGAGCTCAGTTTGGCCTGCCTCAGTGCAGTTTTTGTTTGGGGCCTGAGGGTTCCTACAGCTAGAGAGGGGCCTGTCCTGGGAATTTGATTGTAGATCTGATCCTTTTGCACAAGGGACTAGGCTGAGAAACGTGTGCAATTTTAAATTCTCCTTCTTCCTCTTGGTGCATTCTCACTTCTCCCCACTTTAAACTTGCCCTGCCTGCTTGATCTCCTTTTAGGAGTAGGGAGACCTTCCTCAGGATGAAGTCTCAAGCTTTTGGCCACTTACCTTTTTGACTGTCTCGAAGCCTGGATTCTACATTTCAGCACATTCTAGACACAGGAGAGAAAGATTTCAGCAAGTAGCTCACAGTCTGGTGGGGAAGATGGTCACAGAAATGGATTTTGTTACTGGTATTTGGGAAGTAGGTCTTTCCCCAGTGACTCACATGAACCTATTTTGGGTTAAGGACTTAAGGTTAGGAAAATGGCATTTGTATAAGAAGTATGGGTGGCACTTGGGCCTCATTAATTTCCGAAACACTCAGTGAACATGTACTCTTATTTCCTATGCCTTATGTTAGGCATACCTCATGCCCACTACCCCTCCCTTTGTCCCAGCCTTCTAGAGGAGACAGTATTCCTGCCTACTGGGAAAACTGTGGGAAATTTTGCCCTAAAGAGTAAAACAGACTCTTGGAAGGAATGAAGGGTTCAAGAAGGGGTAGTGCCTTCTAAGAAAGGATACCAGCTTCTAGTTTGCTGCTCTTCTGATTTTCACCTTCTTGACAGACTATCACTTCTGTTTTTCACCCCCAGAACAGTGCTCAATCAGTGCTGGGTGGTTTAAGGCTTTGTGTGGCAAAAGTCTGTGTCATACCATTCACTATCTAAGAGTCCCTCTCTCAACTCTTGGACAGGCCCCTCTCCCACTCTCATCTCTGCTCCTTTAATAAAGAATGTATGATACATTTTTCAAAGGCCTTTATAGTTCTTTCATTTGATTTTTGCGAAATGTTTTGTCATTTATGTGTTGGTGATGTATGTAGGTTATGTATTTAATGGCAAGAAGAAGTTGAGAGAGACTAAGTTGTTTAGCCAAGGATACAGAGCTGAGTAGTGCCGTAGCCATGGTGTCTTGATACCAAGCCATGTGCTTTATCCATTGGGCCAAGCTGTCTCTTTCAGCTGTGCCCATAGACCAGGTGGGTTAGTCATGGGCAGGCCACATATATGTGTCTGTGCTAGGGTAGACAGTGAAATCCTGACCCTGGGTTGACACTGACTCAGGGACAGACCTGGGTGTGAAAATCCCCTCCATGCTGCACTTGACCTTCTGTGAGGGGATGAAGTGAAGTTATTTGTCCACTCTGATGGGGGTAGCCTGGCCTCTTCTGGGAGTCTAGGTCTCAGGAAAACAACATTGTTTTTGAAGAACCCCTGATGGGGGGAAAACTGCCCCGTCCTGCAGGAAGATCTGTCTGAAGTAGGGCTGGGGGAAGGATGACATACAGGAAGCAAACTCAGGGTTCATTAGGGAGCCAGCTTTCTTTTGAGATAGTTTGATCTCTGGCAAGCATTTTGTCTTTCTGACCCTTTCACACTTAACCTGTGTTTTAAGGAGGAGGGGCTGTGTTGAGGAGTTGGGAGGTGATAGTGCAGAATCCCACAGCTCATGTCTCATGTTGTTGGGAACTGGGGACACTTGGGCAACCTAGGCTTTAGAACAAAGAGTACTGTGAAAAGGCTGGGCCTGCCTAGGGTGGGGCAGGCCAGCAGGAGGAAGTGGCCCCTCTGTAAGGAGCACTGTGGCCAGGGGAGCCAGGAGCCCACAGTGGGAAGGTTTGTGGTAGGAACTAAAAGTGGCCTGGAGTGGAGTGCTGGTGGTCTGGCACTGAGAGTTGGTGAGTCAGCATTAGACAGGATAGGCCCCTTGTCCTTGGCTTTGTCCTGGGTGCCCTTGCTCTTTATGGCTTGGATAGATACCCAGCAGGTCTGCTTATCCAATTTGTAGCTGACACAAAGCCAGGGGGGATTTGCAGTGGATGGGCTCAAGGCAGGGTCATATTCAGAGAGATTGCAGTAGATGAGGATGAAAAGAAATATATGCAGAATTGTGAGGGACCGAGACTTGGTCTGGCCCCAGGTTAGTTCTGGGGGGTGTGATGATCAACGTAGGTGACTGAAAAAGAAGAACCACACTGCTAGAGGTGTGCTGGCATGGAAAGGGAGGGAGCAGCTCCACTGTCAGGTCCGGCTTCACCAGGTGCATCAAGTTTGGTTCTGGGAGTCGTGCATGAAGAGAGCATCAGAGGAGAGTGAACACTTTAGAGTAGAAGGGACCTGCCCTCAAGAAGGGGGCACAGTGAGACTGTGTGACCCAGAGGCTGGGACTCCTGTCCTGACATTATACGAGGAATAGAATTGTCTGGGGGATCTCCTGACCTGCATCAGGCACTAGAATGTTCTATGAAGCTCTAGCGGTGTTACTGGATACATGCTTTGTGCCTCTGTTCATCTTCTCAGGGCCCCTAGGACTGCTTGGTTCCACTCTGATTCATCCCAGACCACCAACTCAGCTGAGCTCCCAAGGGCAGGCAGGACTGAGCCTTAGCTGACATTTCCTACACTTAGGCACTTAGGATATTTCTTGGTGGTTAAAGGTCAGAGATGGGCTGAGAGGAGAGCCCAGGAAAGGCAGGTGTTGGACTAAAAGCTCCAGGGCCTACTTCTCCCCTTTGGCCTCTCCTAGGACCGAGAGGAACGGAAGCTGCTGCTGGACCCTAGCAGCCCCCCTACCAAAGCCCTCAATGGAGCCGAGCCCAACTACCACAGCCTGCCTCCCACTCGCACAGATGAGCAGGCCTTGCTCTCCTCCATTCTTGCTAAGACAGCCAGGTGAGCACCACAGGCCCAAGCCTGGGCAGAGCTTCACCGTCCATGTTAAAGGATGGGATAGAGGGACTGGGTGGCCCAGGACATGGGGGATGGGCAAGGTCAGTGGCTAAAGGTGCCTCTGGGCCCAGCCCTGCTCCACTGGGCAGGCAGGGATACTGGTGTCAGATAGCCCTGGAGTTGGCACTTGGCAGTGAATCCTGTGTGTCCCTCTTGAAGCACCTGTCATGTTCCCTCTGCCTCCTCTCCCCAAAGCAACATCATTGACGTGTCTGCCGCGGACTCCCAGGGCATGGAGCAGCATGAGTACATGGACCGGGCAAGGCAGTACAGGTGAGGCCCAGCCAGCTTGGGTGGCCCCCACTCAGGCTACTTGGGCTCCTCCCTGCCCCTCCACCCCTCACCCAGCTTTGGAGCCTGAGCCCCAGTCCAGGCTTCTTGTTTGGGTGCAGCAAAGACTGACAGCAAATCTCTGGTACCACACAGATGTTCATGTCAGCCCTGTTTGCCCCGTGGCCTGCAGGGGTGCGGAGGCTGAGGGAGGTGGGCCTGGAGCAAGTCGTGGTGAGCGGAGGTGCCCGTCACCCTTCTTCTCTGGCCTGAAAGAACAAGGCTTGCCTGGGCTGGGCTGGGCTGGGCTGGGCTGGGCTGGGCTGGGCTGGGCTGGGCAGAGCAGACTGGTCTGACTGCCCACTCCCATCCATCCTCTTGGCCAGCACCCGCTTGGCTGTGCTGAGCAGCAGCCTGACCCACTGGAAGAAGCTGCCACCGCTGCCATCTCTCACCAGCCAGCCCCACCAAGTGCTGGCCAGCGAGCCTGTCCCCTTCTCCGACTTGCAGCAGGTGAGCCGCCCCTGGGCCCGCCCCTGCCTTCCCTTCCCTCCAGGCCCAGGCTGTGGCAGAGGGGTCACCTTCTCTGTCTCAGAGGCAGTAGGGAAGTGGAGTTAGGGAGCCTGGTAGCTCGAGTGCCCCACTCACTCTCACCTCTTGTACTTTGTATGTTCTTGTTTCTACCCTTACTCTCTTTCCTCCCCTTTGTTCTTTGCTGTCTGTTCCATCCCTGCCTTTCTCTTTGGCTTCCTGTCCCCCACCATCCCCTCCTCTCTCGCCACCCAATCTCCCTTCTCACTGCCTCTCTCTGTTCCTCTCGTCCCTGGCCCCTCTGTCCCAGGTCTCCAGGATAGCTGCTTATGCCTACAGTGCACTTTCTCAGATCCGAGTGGACGCAAAAGAGGAGCTGGTTGTACAGTTCGGGATCCCGTGAAGAGAGGGATCCTTGGACAGCTCTTCTCTTCTCTCCACCCCGTCTCCACCCTGCCTCCCCTGGCCCCCAGCCTTACTGCGGCTCTCACAGCACCCTGACCTGCTACTAATCACAGAGAAGAGTGTGGAGGAAGAGAAGAGTGAGGCTGGAAGCCTCAGCACTTGAGGACGGAGCAAGGGAGGGCAGAACCATTTGGGACTGGCGTTCAAAGCCCTGGCCAGGGATGGGGTGGGGATCAAAAGGTTAGGGCCTAATAGGTCTTCCCTGGTACTGGGAAGGTGGAGGTACCACTGTGAGGGTGATTCCTAGGGGGCCTTTGGGGGCCCTCTTCCCACCCTTTTTCTTGGCCTCACTCCTTTCCCCCCTCCCTGACTTGGTGCTCACATGCACCTCATGAGGGTTTATGACCAGGGTCTGGACGAGCTTGAATTTGAATGAATTGAGTTTGTATTTCTAGCACCCTGGGTTTTTACATGTTTGGGGTTTTGGGGTTTTGTTTTGGTTTGTCGCCCTCGATAAAGGAAGTGTATTCATCTGTGTGCTGGTTGCAGCCCCTCTGTCCTGCCCACCACCCTAGTATTTCTTCTGGTTTGTGAGGCGCAAGATGGGGTGGGGGGCACATCTTCTAGGGCCATTAAGAGGAATCCAGGAGATAAGGGTTCAGAGTTCCCAGGTCTTAGCTGGAACTTGGCCTGGGCTGACCTCAGATTGAATAAGACTGCTTGTCCCTTCTCCAGTGAATACTGTCCAAACTGAACAAACTGGAATCCAAGGCACCTGTCACTGTTGGGGGCCCTGCTTCAGGTGCAGTGGAATTACCAATAAGCCCAGGGTTGAGGGGTAAAGGCAGACCAAGGATACTTGATATGGAGCCAGCAAGCCACTGTTTTCAAGCAGAAGATTCTATTTATCTGATGAAATCTCAAGCAGAACACCAGCATGTAAAACAGAGTGGAGCTACTCTGATCTGATTGAAGTGGGGGGTCTAGCATCTTCTCTGAGGTGTATCCACAGAAACTTGGCACTCTGTGAAGCAGCTCTAACCTCAGGATATCTGAATTGAAGAGTTTAAAAAAAGGGGGCCCAGAGAGATAAGGTAAATTTCTCAAGACCATACAGTAAACCAGGTCAAAAGGTCTACGTCCCAGGCCAAAAGGCTTTTCCCTCCACTGCCTCCCTCCATTGGTGAAGTAAGACCGGAGCTACTAACCATTGCCTGAGGCAGAGGACATTCATACATGGCACAGGTGACTTCACATCTGCTCAACTGCTCAAATCGTTTATTGTTAAACCAAACTGACCGTCTTCGGCCTTTAGGACTACTGGGACCCTGGGAACCTCAGAGTGCATTCTGTTTGATCCGGACCTTCTTGGGCTTGATGTTCATGCGTTTCCACACTTCTGCTGTGGCACGGTCTGCTTTGGTGACCCCGCTGAAGTCGAATGTAGTGATACGGGGCAGGGTGCACAGCACATATTGCCTGTGGGGAAGACTTGGGCTGGGGGCCAACCCCCCACCAGAACCTCCTTCCCCCTCCACCAGTTGCTGCTCTCTCCCCTAACTGCAAGGAATGGAGGGGACCGAAGGATAATTTGGGGGGAGACAGAGTCTCCCCTGATGGATAGTAAGACGTGCCTAAAGGTCGCCACTCCCTTCTCTGCCCCAGCATGGCAGAACACTGGTGTTGAATTTCTTCTCTTCCCACCTCCTTGCCCTCAGGGGAGCTCAGCTTCGGGGTCAGGGCACTCACCTATACCCCTTCTCTTCCTCTATGGGATTCCCGTGGAGTGTCAGGCTCCGGAGCCGTGGGAGGACAGCCAGCTTGTTCACCTCTCCCAGGCGCTGGATGCTGTTGCCATGGAGATAGAGTACACTGAGGTTGAAGAAAGTTGTCAGGACCTGTGGGGGAAGGAAACCAAAAGCCAGGATGGACAGGGCCCTGGATCGGTACTCAGGACTAACTGGTGGGCAAAGAAGGAAGAGTCTGGGAAACAACTTGCTTTCCAGTCTGCCACCCCCCTGCAGCCATTCTGGATAACTCTGAATGGGTACAGGGGTATTATGTTGGCACAGAACTGTGGTCTGAGGGGCGGGAGGTATGGACCTGCGACCTAGCACAGCCACTGACTTGCCAGGTGACTGGGCACTCCTGCTCCCCCCAAGCTTTAATTGCCCCTACACTGAAGACCTTTTTAGCTTTGGAGATCTAAGATTCTTTCACAACAAGGGACAGGAATAGCATCTTGCTAGGTACAGAAGAAAAGCTTTCAAAATTACAATTACAAAATTACAATCTACAACCCAGGGAATCATTTCCAGCTCATGCTCTAGCTGAGCATGAGCTGGAAACCTCTGGTAGGGATCCTGGACAAGAAAAGGTCAATGTATTTATTTCTTAAAACTTGAGTCTGAGTTCATGGAAAATAAATGCTGTACTTGACCTACCTCTTCCACAGACAAACTCTGCACAAGGCACAGTGGGTGACTGACAACAAAAGCTGTTGTGTTATTGCAGCCTGCTACGTGCCTTTTGGCTTTCATTATTCTCATTTAATCCTCACAAAACCTTTATGTTTGGTGGGAGCACATGCTCCTCATTTTTTCAGACAGGGAGGCTGAGATTTAGAAAGGTGGGGTATCTTGCCCAAAGTCCCACAGTAAGAGACAAACCTAGGATTTGAACCTATGTCTGTCTGAGTCCACAGCCATGTACTAGGACAGCAGCCTGCTGCTGCACTACTTCCTGAAAGACGTGGGAGATGGAGAGGCTGGGGGCTGGACAAGGTGGCGTCGGGCCCACCCTGACTAGATGCTCAGTGCTGGGGACTCACAGGATCGATGGAAGTCAGGTCGTTGAAGGACAGGTCAATCCAGGCCAGGTTTTCTGGATGCTCCAGAAGCAGTGAAACCACATGGCTAAAGTCTCTCAGGTCATTGAGGACATTGTTGTTCAGCCACAGGGACTGGGTCAGTGACTTCCCTGACTTTGAGTGCCTTAGTGGTCGTAGCCCTGTCCGTGGCTCCTCGCTCATCAGGTCTGTGGGGACAGTGAGACGTGGGTTATTGTCTCTGCTTTTCTGTCTTAGGGGTGGGAAGGAACAGAGTTGGGAGGATTTACAGCCTATGCTAGAGCTGGGGGTGCTGGCAGGACCATAGCCTCATGCTTGAGTGTAGTATCACTCTCACAGGCCCCAGGAGTCCAAGTAAACTTGGACTAAGGTTCAAAGACTTGCCATCCCAAATTCTTGGTTTGCATCCCATGGTCCTCTCATGCCTCTCCTATCATTGGGTCCTCTATATGCCACCCCTTTTGGGGCTGTGGGAGGCAAAATCATTCCCACTTGATGGAAACTAAGAACTATAATTGTCAGACTTGACCAAGATGATTATAGCACAGAATCTAGAATTATCCACTGGTAGAGCCTAGAGCATTCACTTCAGTACAACACCCTCTGATGTCCCTCTCTCGCATTACTGCTAAGCAACTGTGTATGTGCCAGATACTGGATGTATAGTGGTAAACAAAGTGGGAGATGGTCTGTGCCAAGCTCTGGATGAGTAACAGGGTAGGGATGAGGCAGATTTTTGTGCCTTGGGGGAGCTCATATAGGCAGGATGAAAACAAATTGGCAATGTGATAGTGACAGAATCATAAAGAAGGACTCCTAGTCTGGGAACTCAAGGAAGTCAAAACCTAAGATGGAGTTCAGTGGATTAGGAGACCTTAACCAGGCAAAGGGTGGAAAGGTTGAGAGTGGCACCCCCAAGCAGAGGCACAGAGGTGGGAAAGGGCGTGTATGCACAGACTGCGCAAGGTGGGGCACAGAGCGAAAAGCCAAGGACCCTTGCAGACCAGGCAGAGTAGTTTAGACTTTATTCTGTAGGTGATGGGGAGCCACTGGAGGGTTAAAGCAAAGGGTGATCCAAATCTTTCATTGCAAAAAGATCATTCTGAAGCTTTAGTGTGGAGATGGATTAAAGGGAGTGGGTGGGACTGGAAGACCAGTGTGGCTCTTTTGGTCATCCAGGCAAGAGATGAGAGGGAGAGAATCAGCATGACTTCATGGTTGACTGGATGTAAGGGTAAAAGAATAATCAAGGGTGGTGCCCAGTTTCTTGTTTAGGGGACTGATAAGGAATTGGAAAAAGACAAACTAAGGTTGAAAAGGTGAGGAGTTTAAAAAAAAGGAAAAGGTGAGTTCAGGCTTGGCCTTGGTATATATCTGAGGCTCCTGTAACAAAGAGGTGAAGAAGCCAAGCAGTCTGTTGGATACGAAGGTCTGAAGCTCCGGAGATGGACCAGAATCATTAGTATAGAAGATGTGCAAGTTAGAGAAATAGAGGGGATTCTACACGGAGAGTGAGGGTAGAAAGGAGGGAGGAGGGGGTGTCCATTAAATAATGATGAGTAAAGAGGAAAGGACAGAGGGAGAACCACAAGAAGATAATTTTTACAGATTCTCAGGGAGTTCATAGTTTATAGGAGTGAATTTCAAGGAGATAAGGACTATAAATCACAAGTAATTTTGGCAACTCAAGCCCTTGGTGACCCTGGTGAAGACTGTTAGAGTGAAATCACAAGGGCCTGGGGCCAGAAGCTACACTGGACTGAGTTCAAGAGTAAACAGGTTAAGGAAATCTAAGCAGGTAGTGTAAACAACACCGTCAGAAAGTTTGGCTGAGCAGAGAGAATAAGGAAAACGGATGTTATAAACCATCTGTGTAGACCTCCCCCCCTCCCCCTGCTTTTTGACAAATGAGGTCCGTAGAGAGGCTGGGTCCTGCCCAGACTCATAGTGGCAGAGTCAGAACCAGATACTGGCTATGTCTGAGGGGACTATATATTTCCTCTAAGCCTCTCATTACTTGTCTAAAGCTGCATCCGGGGAAGAAAGTATTGGATTTGCTGAAGCTGGCCGGCTGTTTTCACTCCCCTCAGCTCTTAATGGAAACACTTCCTTCACCCACCCAGTAGTAACTTCCTCTCCTCCTCAGCTGCAGGTCAGCCAGCATCCACCAGATGGCTCTCTGCCTTAGTGCTGGAGCAGGAGCCACAGTCGCAGCCTGAGGTTGTGGGGAGGTGGCAGAAGGGTGCTGGAGCACAGTACTCCAGCTCATGAATGAACTCCTAATCCTGCCCGCGACCCCAACATATCCTGAGAACTCCCAATGAAACAACACAGCCGAATAAAAGGGTTAAAATAAACCCACATATAGATTAGCATCCAGCCTGATGAGGCAATAGCTTGAGGAATGCCACTCAGCATGGGCAGCTCTCCAGCTCAGAAGTAGCCACTGGTGGGACTGTGTTGCTGAAAACTTAAGGCTCCCATCTGGGCTACCGGTATCAAGAGTGGAATGGGGTATCCCATTGCTACAGGTTTCTGTTCCCTTCAGATTCCACCAGAGGCACTGCTTGAGGATCTGTTGAAGCTGCCTTGTACAGAGTAGGCCAAGGCAGATCTGGAAAATGGAGCACAGATATCAGTGCCCAAAGAACTGGGGAGTGCCTAGCCCCAGGCACACCGGGAAAGCATGATTCTGTCTTCTATTTCTGAAGGGTTGCCACCCGACTTTTCCATGTTTCCCTAGAGGGTGGGAGTTAGTTTGATAACTTCCTCACATCATCCCTCACCCCATAATGGAAGAGGTAGGTAAGTATCTCATGGCAGACTCCCTTAATACTGTAGGTTTGTGAGAAGTCAGAGGTCTATGGGTTGGGTGTGGTCTAAAGTCCCCAGCATTTCAGAATATAATTCATCTACTGATTAGTTTGGCAAGTAGTCTAACAAGTAGTCCCAGATTCTTTCCACAAGCTCCGGGGAACCAGAGGGGACTGGCGTTTTGGGGGGCTGGATATGCTTCTCCTGTTCGCCTCCTTACAAGACACAGCAAGGAGCACAGTGCCTGGCAGGTATGTATATATGTGTGCTTACTAAATAGTAGATGCTCAGGAAATATTTAACCATTGAACGAGGGAGACGGCATCTCTATGGCCCATGGTTCGTGCTGTGGAGTTACCCATGGTTGTAGTGGATGTTTTCTCCTCTCATTTTGAAGGTTCCACAGAGTGCAAAGCTCTATTTCCCCACTCAGAGCTGGGAATTCCCAGGGTAGGCAGGAGCCATACTTCGTCACCTGCCACCTCAGCTATCTTATACAGGACCATCACAGCTAAAACCCTTGTGAATCACAGACTACGTCAGAAGTGATGCTGTGCACAATAAATAAAGATCACACTGGGTCGGTGTGTGCTCCTGAGAGAATATGAGTTACCACTGTGGTTGGTGCAAACCCAGTAGTATCCCAAACTCAAGCCAGGGCTCGTACCTCCTGGATAACTATTTGCCTTCTTCCTGAGCTTAAAAGTAGCCACCAGTTGCCTGAGAGAGAAAACTGAAGCCAGATCTGGGTCTAGGATATGTGGGTACCAGCATGGATTCTATGAGAGCAGATGTACAGTGCATTTCTGAGAAGCCAGATAGCAAAAGCCAGGGACAGAACTTCCTTGGGAAGAAGCATCTTCCTCTGAGAATAGGATACGGCTACGAGCCTCCCTGAGCCACCTATTCCAAAGAAACTGAAAAATAAAATGGGAATGAGCATGGGCAGTGCTGGAAGCTGCAATAATTGTGTGTGATGATGGAATAAGCTTGGATAGGCCTGGGATAAGCATAAGGTGTTTACTAATAAATATTTAAACTGGAAACATGACAGTTGTTAATAATGAGACCCTGCATGTTTTACCAGTGATCAGAATAGGCTTGTGTCCTCAGAGGAGATAGGATTCTGCCTGTGTTTTCATTCATTTCTTCCTCTCTTCAGGTAAAGACAAGAGAATAAAACCATTGGCTGATAAACTGGTTTCCCACTATTCTTCCACCCGACTTTACTGCTGTAGCCTGGATTCTTTTGAAGGTGATCAGTTACCCCTTTCACTCCTGCCACCTCCTTACCCCCTACTCCTCTCAGAAACACCCCAAAAATCTGCAAGCACACAGGAAGACTCTCTTTAGGCTCTTAAGTAAAAGACCTGGTCTCTTCCTAGGGACCATACCCAGCCTGTTGCCATGGTGAGTGGAGTGCTGTGCTCTGTGGGCTGACCTTGGATCACGTGGATGCTTCGGAAGGAGTAGTCAAGAGGAGGCTCTTGCACCGAAGTGTTCATATAGTCCTGTCTGTTCATAGCTCAGGCCATCATTTGTCAGGTATAAGCACTGGCCCTGGGAGTCCGGGTTCAGCCTGGGGATGATAAGAAGGACTAGTATTCCAGGTACAAGGGGCTTAGGCTTCCAGGTATCCCCAGAGCCCTGCACCCTTGCTTTCTGTCCTCCACCACCCCAGGCCTGCCTGACTGCATTTCTATTTTAAGATAGTAATCACCATTCCTTGCATTTGTAGGGCACTTCCTACTCCCTTAGAGCTTATTGATAGTTGTAACACCCATTTCTGCTTTCCACACGAAGAAACTGAGACCCCACGGTGAAAGCACTTGCCCAGAGTTAAGCCAATGAGTCAGTGTGGACTGCAATCCTAGACTCCTGAATCCTACTCTGAGGCCCTTTGTGCTACTCCACAGTAGTTACCATGGAGGCTGTCTTGGTACCTACACTCCAGTGACATCAACTGGGCTATTCTATTGCTTAACAAACCCCTGAGGGCCTGCATTGGACCTGGTGTCTGACAGCCCTTTGCCAGTCTGACCCAGCTGGGGATTTGCTACCTTCTCTGTTCAGCTTGTCTGTCGACTCCACTTCTCCATCCAAAGACCCTACTTTCGGCCATGTGCCAAATGTACTCCTATGTATATAAGCACATACACATCAAGCCAGAGTCTATCTCACTCACTCACCTGTCACCAATGCCTGAAACTCCACCATTAGGGATTCATTCCTTTGGGTTCAGGGATTGTTTTCTGTTAAAATGGAAATACCCCTTAGAGGGGTGAACACAATGTTATCAATTGTCTTATCAGATCCTTTCCAACTGGTTAGCTCAAGTAAAGTTGAGAAATTTTCAAGAGGCTGGGGAAGTGAGAATACTACTCACCTGGGAAGAAGAAAGCCCAAAACACTTCCAAGGGGTTTTGTATGTGACAGGTACAAACAAAAGACATATAGACTGACAAGGACATGTCCCAGTCAACCTCCCCTTCCTCACTTCATCCACTGCCATCGTCACCTTTGCTCATTACTTCACCTGGTTTCCAAAAAGGTTTGAGGTAGTTCATAACACACTCATAAAACAGGATGATTTCTTAGAGAATGGAGCTGTCCAACTGAATATAATGAACACAGCAAATGCAAGCCACATATATAATTTTTTCACATATGTAATTTAAAAATTTCTAGTAGCTATAAAAAGAAAAGTCAAAAGAAACAGGTAAAGCTTAATATATTTTATTTAACCCAATATATCCAAAATAATACTCAACATATAATTGCTATTAACAATAGAGATATTTTACAGAAGCTAACTGGCAAGTGCACAACAGCGGCAGGTGACTAGTGGCTACCAGACTGACAGGGCAGATGTGGGAAATGGAAACCATGGAAGAGAAAGATCAGAAGGTAGATTAAAGGAAGACAAAGAGATGTACCACAGAATTAGGAACTGGCCAATGTCATCTCTGAAATTCCTGGCAGCCAAAGTAAAAAAGGAAACCTTAGGATATGATTCAAAGAAGCAAATAGATTGTATGCAGAAAATGAGATCCACACATTTTCTTAAAATGATTTCTCTTAAAAACCATGGGCTTGATAGTGTATAATTCCACTTAAGCTTAATACAGTTTGACTAATTTTTGGTGATTTAACATGTACAGGAATGGAAAATGAATGTCTTCCTCTCAAAAAGCAGCAGTCTCAACTGCTGCTGGTTGGGTATAGACTTAATTAGGGAGACTTGCATCTTGGTGGGTACAGACTTAATTAGGGAGACTTGCATCTTTTAGGTATCAAATATACAGACAGACAACAAAGAACACAGGCTTTTCTGGAAATAGAGGAACCTGGCTTGTGTTCTCCCTTAGAGAGAGAAGGCTGTTCCACTAGAGCACCTACAACAGTTTTGATTCCTTTGAGCGAGACTAGATACTTTTTTCAAAGTCCTGGGTTGGGACCCCAGAGTTCTGCACTACTGGACATGGATTTTAGCTTAAAATATTTAAGGGCAGAATTTTACCATTAGTTTCCTTGACCATCAGAGAACCTAACTCAGTGCAGTTCCTAAGAACTTCTGACTTTGTGTCATACCAACTCCTGATGTATTTTTCTGGATGAGTTAGTATTAAAAATGGAGCCCTCAGTAGTTTAGATAAATTTGCCAGTTGGAAACAGTTGTTATTCTTCTCCATTTCAATAGTAGCCCAGTCTGTGAGCTAGCACTGTGTCTTAATTCATCATCTGACACAGAACCTGGCTTACAACAGGCACTCAAGAAATGCTTGTGGGAGGAATGAATGAGAAACTGCCAAATACAAGGCTTTCTGTTTTGCTAGTGTTGATGGTAAGCTGCTCTTTCTAACAGTTGGCTCCCAGGTTCAGCTTTTTCAGTCCACACCTCATTCACAGTAAGAAACTCAATTCAATTCTGCAAACATGGAGTGCCCGCTGCCTTATGCCTTACCAGAAGGAATGAAGCCAAGATAACAAATAAGAGAACCCTGTCTGTCATGAGCACAGAAAAGCCTGCTAGGTTTCCATTGATTGTGGCATAGCAGCCCTGCATCCAGTTCTAAGAAACAGCTGCCTACTTAGTGAATATTCTCATGTTTTAATACTCAGGCCTAGTGTACCCTCTTTGATGAAGTCTGTCTTTCGAGATAAAATTGATCGTGTTCTGTGGTAGATTGATTTCCTTGATTATTCCTATTCCTGGTCTCCCTGGTATCTATTTTTTTGCCCTATAACTCTGTAGTTCCATCCACTCTGATGCTGGCCTCAGCCATGTGACTTGCTTTGGCCAGTGGGATGTTAGTAAACATGAAGCAAACAGAAAGCTTAAAGAGAGGGCTTGCTCTCTCGCTCTTTGCCTGTGCCAAGAGAAAATGGCTACCCTGCTGGAGGGATGTGACAAACATATGCAGGTGAGTTATGTGCAGAGCATTAGTGTTCCCAGCTGAGGCTATCCTAGACTAGCCAATAGCCAACCTACACCAATTCAAAGTTCAGGATAGTCACAGGTGCCTGCAGACACATGAATGAGCCCAGCCAAGACCAGAAGAAGCATATGGCTGACTTGGAGACTTGGAAGCAGTAATACTTATCATAAGTCACTATGGTTTTTGGATGGTTTGTTATACAGCAATAGCTAACTGATACATACCCCTACTGTACTTTGAATAAAGTTTTCATAAAGACCATTTCCTCATCTGTAAAATGGGAGACAAACCTATCTTGAGAGCTATTGTATGTCCTGCAGCAGGTGCTAGTACTAATACACAGAAGCAGTTGTATTATCTGTATTCATTTCTTTTTTCCCTTTTTAAAAAAGATTTATTTATTTGAGAGAGAGTGTGCACATGTGAGTGGGGGGAGGGGCAAAGGAAGAGAATATCAAGCAGACTCCCCACTAAGTGGGGAGCCTGATGGGTTCAATCCCATGACCCCGAGATCAAGACCTGAACTGAAATCAAGAGTCAGACACATAACCAACTGAGCTACTTAGGCAACCAACCCCCGAACCGGATACTTAACCAACTGAGCCACTTAAGCAACCAGCCCCACTTCCTAAAGTAGGCTCTATGCCCTGTGTGGCTTGAACTTATGACCCTGAGATCAAAAGTCACACAATCTACTGACTGAGCCAGCCAGGTGCCCCTGTACTCATTTCTTTATAAACTACCTCCTGTTCCTTCCCTGTAAGCTCAAGGCCAGGGACAGAAGTCAGAATTCTTTCTCTCTTCCTATCATTACTCTGTACTGAGCCTGGCAAAGAGTGGGTCTTCACTAAAGTCTTGATGAACAAATGGATAATAGATAAATGAAATAAATGAATTAGTGTCTACATGTGTCACATGGTATACCTGGCTGCTGGGTAGAACTGACAAAACCTTGAGGTTGCTTTGCTCACTTCAGAGCCTTGTTTGTATGCTTGTTTGTTTTTTAAAGATCTTATTTATTTATTTGATAAAGAGATAGAAAGCACAAGGAGGCAGAGTAGCAGGCTCTCCACCGAGCAGGGAGCCTGATGTGGGGCTCAATCCCAGAACCCTGGGATCATGACCTGAGTCGAACGCAAATGCTTAACTGACTGAACCACCCAGGCGCCCCAGTGGTTGCATTTCATTCTTTCTTTTTTTTTTTTAAGATTTTATTCATTTATTTGACAGACAGATCATAAGTAGTCAGAGAGGCAGGCAGAGAGAGAGGAGGAAGCAGGCTCCCCGCGGAGCAGAGAGCCCAACGTGGGCCTCAATCCCAGGACCCTGGGATCATAACGTGAGCCAAAGGCAGAGGCTTTAACCCACTGAGCCACCCAGGCACCCCGAATTTCTGGAGTCAGTCTTTCCCAGCTGCTGTTCTGCCTCATGCCGTCAGATCCTAGTGCCTTCCTCATCTGTCCAGACTGACTGACGCATGACAAGTTTAGAGGCATACTTGTCTTATTTTGGAATTTTTCCTTCCCAAAGTGGAAATATCTTCTACTGGTTTTATTTTATTTTAATCCACTGAGCCACCCAGGCGCCCCGTGGTTTTATTTTATTTTAAAAGTTAATATGATAGCTAAATAAAATCAAACAACATAGAGAAGTACCTCAAGTAGAAACTAAAAGTCTGAGTCTCCACCTGACCAAAAACATGATTAATATTTGGAATTATAACCTCTTAGAAGAGAGATATACAAAATTGTGTATATTTTTAAATAAACATATACTATTTGCAAATGTATTTTTTACATTCTACTTTATAACTGGGATAACAGACATAACATTGTGTAAATTTAGATGTACAACATATTGATACAATACATTTATACTGAATATGGTTGCCATTGTAGTGTTAGCTAACAATGTACTTTTTCTTTTTAAATTGTAGACTCATCCTTTTCTGAAAACAAAACATTTTTTTAAGATTTATTTATTTATCTGAGAGAGAGAGAGAGCATGAGCATGCCGTCATGAGTGGAGGCAGAGGGAGGGAGAAGCAGATTCCCTGCTGAGCAGGGAGCCAGATGCAGGGCTTGATCCCAAGACGCTGAGATCATGACCTAAGTCGAAGGCAGATGCTTCACTGACTGAGCACCCATGTGCCATGTGCCCCCAGACTCACCCTTTTTAATAACTGCAGAGTATTGAATAGAATTTGTGTGTATCCCACTTTAGTTAAGTTTAACCAGTCCCAGTTGATGAAAATTTGTTTTCAGTTTTTGAAGTTAC
Organism: Meles meles; assembly: GCF_922984935.1. Taxonomy (NCBI): domain Eukaryota; kingdom Metazoa; phylum Chordata; class Mammalia; order Carnivora; family Mustelidae; genus Meles; species Meles meles. The sequence goes on along the minus strand of NC_060073.1, from coordinate 59,803,176 downwards.
TAACAATTGTAATTTGATTTGTTGTTAGCCTGTTTCTTCCCTCTCTTCCCCCTCTACTTACTCTCAGGTAAGTAGCAGTATGATGGCACAGGAAGTTTTGAGGATAATCAGATAAGATCTGATAGGAGACTGAATGGCCTGGCCTAGAGACGGTTTCTGTTTATGGGCTATAGGTGGAAGAAAAATCAAAGTGTCGTGAAAAGTTGGCCACATAATCCAGTGTATTCTGGGAGGTTTTATTCCCAGGTGCCACAGGGAAGTCCAAGATTCAACCTAGCTGCTGTCCTGGGGCAGTTTACTCCTTGGAACAAGTCCTTAAGCTAGACAGGCTGTAAACTCAAGTTAGTGACTTGGCTGGAAACTGGCGAACTGGGGTATGGTCCTAAGCTGTCACCAATTTGGTGTGTGGCCTTGGGCAAGTCTCTGTTCCTCTTTGGGTTTCAGTTTTCCAATCTGTAAAATGGGGACAAATATCCTTGACTCAAAACTCAAAAGAGAGACTGAATGTGAATGTGCTGGGTAAATTGTCTAATATAATCTGTCATGAAGACTGTAAAAGGAATCAGACTCTAACCATAGAGCTAGGAGAAGCGGACCATAGGGGAGGTGTAGGGAGAAGTAATTTAGGGGCAGGACCCCTAACGCGTGTGTGTGGACAGATGCTGCTGACCCGAGGAGGAAGCTGTACCCTGGGATCTTCCTGACTGTAAGGAAAGAGACAAGTCAAGCCTCATACATCTCCAGTATTAGGGCGTGCGATTTACTCTAATTCTACTTCCATGTCTTGAAGAGGTCTCAGTTCATCATCACAGGAAAAACCAACCCATTTTCTGAGGGTATTTCTGATCTTCCACTGTCAGGGATTTGAGGCATCCGTATTAGGGGGTCCCAGGTTTGTGACAGGAGATGTTTTTAAGCGCTCCCAAGTCTGTGTGGGTATGTATCTCGTTCCCCTTCCCTCCCCCGGTCCATTCCGTTTGGATGTCGTGTCTTGTTCATTGTGAAAGGGTAAGGGGTGTGTGCGGGGGAGTTTCTCAGGTCACCGAAAAGGAAATTCCTTAATCTCTCCAGAGAGCGAATGGTTCCCTAGAACGACTTTCCTGTTTTCCCGCCCGACTCACCCGCAGCTGCTTTCCCTCCAGCCTCGGCGTCCCACTACCTCAGCGACAACTCCATGGTAACTACTCTCACCACCTTATCCCGGCCGCACTGTAAGCGCTGCGGCGATGCCTACCGGGAGCTGTAGTTCGCCAGGGGCGGGGCTCCAAAGCCGCGGGACGTGCTGGGATTCGTAGTTTTCTTTTCTCTCAAGTCCCGGCCCGGGTCCGGAAATAGTGACACCCGTTCTCTCTTCCCAGTGGTCCTCACACTTCCTTTTCCCGGGTCCTGAAAGCGTGCCCTTGCGTGAGACTCCGGACGACCGGGGCCAATCAGAGGGTGGCGCGAGGGGGCGGGGCCATAGTTTAAACTAATTGTGCGTTCACGGCGCTGGCGCGAGCCCGCGACAAACCCGATCCCGTGGAAGCGTGAGGCGGAGCGGGAGCGCGCGGCCAGGTAACCGGCGCGGGCCTGCGGCTGGTGTCCAGTCCGGGCGCCCGCAGGGATGCCGGGGCCTAAAGGGGGTGCTGGAGAGGCGGGTGCGAGCGGAAGGCCTCCTTCATAACCTACTCTGACTGGGGAGAATCTATCGGGGGTAAGGTTTGTGAGGAGGGGGGCATGTCCGGGGTGGGGGAGGTGCCGGCGTGCCTAGGGGGAGGGTCTGTTTGGGGGCGTGTCTGTGGAATTCTGGCTACGACCCAGGCGCGGGGAGGGAAGGGGGCGGCTAGTGCGTGTTCCTGAAATGCTTGTGATCCAGAGGTCCCAGGGAAGTCTCCGCCTATTATTGTTAACAATAGCAGTAGTGATACTAGTAGTAAACGTAGCACCCGCTACGTTTCAAGCATTGTACCACACCCTTCAAGGTGTGGTACATGTGGTACATTAGATCATGACCTAAAAATGTTTTTTAATGTTTTTTAAACATTCCAAATTGTCCTATTATCCTTTATTACAGATGGGGAAGCGGAGGTATTTTATAATGTTTACTTGGTTAGGATTACATAGCTAGTGCATGTTAAATAAGGAGTGTGGGGGGGTAAGGGATGCGCGTTGTCTTGGACGGGTCACCAGAGTTATTTTGAGCCTCACTTCGCATACGTTAACGTGAACTTACCTGCCTTACCTACTTTTTGGGTGGTTCTGAGGGTCAAATCAGTTAAGTTGTTTCATGGAAGCATCTTGGAGTGTACAAATACATGACTCTGTGAAGATTGTGGGTGGGAAAGTGCGTAACTGGCTTCCTGCTGCCGTTGTCTGGGTGTCCTCTCTTGCTTACGCCCCAGGGGAGTGCTGCTCATCTGGTATGGGAAGAGTGCATGTTTGTCTTTCTAGATAGACAGTGTCTTTTGTCCCCTATCCTGTTGCATAGGCAGGTGTGAGTGAAACATGTCCTGGCGCTTAATGTATGGTTTGAAATGAAGAGCTTTCATGGACTGAAAATAGGAGCCCATCTCTATTTAATGGCTTTTGAACCTCTGTATTCTATCTTTTTGCCTGTGATGGAACTGCCTTCTAAAACTGTGATAGTTACTCGCTTTAATCCGTGTTTCCTTCTCTCTAGCGTCTATTTCCTGGTCCCATATTTCCAAAGTTCTTGAAACTGTTACTCTGTGGTGGGCAGAAACCTTGATGATAAGGGGATTAGGGCTACCTTGTGAAGATCTTTACTGCTGTGAATATATGGGAACCCAGAGGGAACATTCAGACCAAGTGAGGTAGCATTCCATCAGCAGGGATGAGTATATGTGTTCCCTCCCTCTCTGTTCCTGAATGGTTCTCCTTGTAGAGGAAGAAGCACATAATTCTATGTAAAAGCTTCCAAAGTACTCTTTTTTGGCCCAAGTTCAAGCAAATGATGACTAATTTTAATGACTGATTCTTTTTTTTTTTTTTTAAAGATTTTATTTATTTATTTGACAGACAGAGGTTACAAGTAGGCAAGAGAGGCAGGCAGGGAGAGAGAGGAGGAAGCAGGCTCTCTGAGGAGCAGAGAGCCCGATGTGGGGCTCGATCCCAGGACCCTGGGATCATGACCTGAGCCGAAAGCAGAGGCATTAGCCCACTGAGCCACCCAGGCGCCCCTTAATGACTGATTCTTAATCTAATGCCAGAGGTATGGCCCCCCAAAGCTAGGAGATCTTACCTGAAAGCTCATATAAAAACATTTCTATTTGGAATACTCTCTTTTATTTATGGAATATGAGAGTGAGAAGAAAGCCTTGAACTAGTAGTTGAGTTCTAGGACTGTTAGGATGGTGAAAAGCCCTACCACAGGTGGCTAAACAGGGCTGATTGGAGAATATTTTGACAGCTGTGTCTAATTGATAACACCCGATGGTCAGTAAGTATGTTGGGGGGTCATTTATTTCAACCTCTTACCTACTGTTATACGGAACATATCAAAAGGTATTGTCTGAACTCAAAATGAGCACTCCAAAGATGGAACCACTCCCAAAGGCAGTCCATTTCAATATTGAACAATTCTAAGTGATAATAATTGTTATTGTATTATAACAGTATTATGTTTTGTGCTGTCAGTGGTTATTTTCATTTTATCCTTCTATGCTTACTGTTTTTTCACCATTCTTTCTTGCATTTTATTCCTTTTGTGTTAAACAGATGAATATATCCTTCAGATGTTTTTCTTCAGTGAGGGATCAGTTAGTGTTAAACACTCTGTGTGGAAACATCTTTTTTTTTTCTCTTCAGTCTTGATAGTTTAGCTAGGTACTAAGCTTCCAATTATTTTCTCTCAGCACTTTGAATATGTTATTTTACTGAAATTCTGGCTTTTTGTTGTTACTTTTGAGAACTGTGCTCACAATTTAACTATCATTTTGTTGCAGGTAACCTGCATTTTTCTCTGGTAGTTTTAAAAGTTTGTTTGTTTGTTTTTTTAACTTGACAGAGTCACAGTGAGAGAGGGAACACAAGCAGGGGTAGTAGGAGAGGGAGAAGCAGGCTTCCCTCTGAGCAGGGAGCCTGATGCAGGGCTCCATCCCAGGACTCTGGGATCATGACCTGAGCCGAAGGCAGATGCTTAATGACTGAACCACCCAGGCGCCCCTTCTCTGGTAGTTTTAAAGATCTTATTGTTTGTGTTCTGCAGTTTCATTTCATTCTGTGGGTTTAATTGTATCCTACTGGGAACTTATAGTGGTTCCTTAATCTGAGATTTCATACCTTGCATAAATTTTGTAAAAAGTTCGTAGTCATTCCCTTTTTATTTTTATTTTTTTATTTTTTTTTAAGATTTTATTTATTTACTTGACAGAAAGAGATCATAAGTAGGCAGAGAGGCAGGCAGAGACAGAGGAGGAAGCAGGCTCCCCGCTGAGCAGAGAGCCCGATGTGGGACTCGATCCTAGGACCCTGAGATCATGACCTGAGCCGAAGGCAGCGGCTTAACCCACTGAGCCACCCAGGTGCCCCTCATTCCCTTTTTAAATAGTGCCTCTCTCAGATCCCATATTTAACTTATGTTGGACTTTTTTATTCTGTCCTCCACATTTCTTCTTATCTTTCATGATTTCCATCTCTTTCTGTGTTACCTCTGGTAATTTCTTTAAATCTGTCTCCTAGCCTACTAATTTACTCTTCAGCTAGAACTAATTTACTTGTGTATGTGTGTGTGGGTTTAAGGGCTGGAGGTGCAGAGGGAGAGGGGGAGAGAGCACCCAGTGCAGAGCTTGATGAGAGCTCAATCTCATGACCCTGAAATCAAGACCTGAGCTGAGAGCCAGTCAGTTGCTCAGCTGACTGAGCCACCCAGGTGCCCTGAGTTCTTATTTTCATTAGCTAACTTTTTCATTTTTAGAAGTACTATCTGGTTCATTTTTAAATATGCTTCTTTGTTTTCCATGGTATCTTGTTTTTGTCTCATGTTTTCAACTCATATAATAATTTTATTTTTTTTTAAAAAGATTTTATTTATTTATTTGACAGAGATCACAAGTAGGCAGAGAGGCAGGCAGAGAGAGGGGGAAGCATGCTCCCCGCTGAGCAGAGAGCCTGATGCGGGGCTCCATCCCAGGACCCTGGGATCATGACCTGAGCCAAAGGCAGAGGCTTTAACCCACTGAGCCACCCAGGCACCCCTCAACTCATATAATAATTTTTTTTTAAAACATTTTATTTATTTGACAGAGAGAAATCACAATTAGGCAGAGAGGCAGGCAGAGAGAGAGGAGGAAGCAGGCTCCCCTCGGAGCAGAGAGCCCGATGTGGGGCTCGATCCCAGGACCCTGAGATCATGACCTGAGCCGAAGGCAGAGGCTTTAACCCACTGAGCCACCCAGGCGCCCCTCATATAATAATTTTAAATAAACTTATAGTCTCTATCATGTTTTTCTGAAGTTTTTAGGGATTTGTTTTAACTGACTCTTGCCCATGATGAATAGTTTCCGCAGGTATGTAGTAGTTTTGGATTGTAAGGTCACATTCAAAGGGGCGTTGTCTGTAGTAATCCTATATAGCTTGGGTCGAGGTCAGTTCTACCAAGAGCAGTTTATTTTCTTTCTTTCTTTTTTTTTTTTTCCCGAATTTTCTTTCAAGTCAACTTTGCTTAGGCATAGCTTATGTACAATAAACTATGTTTAAAGCAAAACGTGTTTTGACAGATGTATGTATATACCTATAAAAAGCTGCCACAATCAAAATATAGAGCCATTCTATCACTCCCCAGAGTTTCTGCATGCTTCTTTACAGTCCATGTTTCCCTTCACCTTGGCTCAGGAACTTTTTCTTTTTTTTTTTTTTTAGATTTTATTTGAGAGAGAGAAGGAGTAGGGGGAGGGGCAGAAGGAGAAGGAGAAGCAGACAGACTCCACGCTGAGCAGGGAACCCGACATGGGGCTCCATCCTGAGACTCTCCGATCATGACCTGAGCCAAAGGCAGGTGCTTAACGACTGAGCCACCCAGGCGCCCCCCTCAGGAACTATTGTTAATTTGCATTTCCTAGAATTTCATGTAAGTTAAATCATATAGTGCATATTCTTGGGCCTAGTTTCTTTCACATAGCATAATACATATGAGATTTATCCATTTAGTTGCATATATCAGTAATTTGTGGCTTTCTGTTGTTACATACATGGTATTCTGTTGTATGGTTATATCATGTAATTTTATTATTCTCTGTTGGACTTTTGGTTTGTTTCCAGTTTTTAGCTATTGTGATTAAATTGCTTTGAGCAATCATGTACAAATCTTTGAGCATTTGTATATTTTTTTCTTTTCAGAGTTTTCGAAATGATGGGGTTGTATGGCAGTTGTATATTTAACTTTTTAAGAAATTGCCAGTTTTCCAAAGTGATAGTACCATTTTAATAGTATGTGAGAGCTCCATTTGCTTCATATTCCCTTTTTTTTTTAAGATTGTATTTATTTATATATTTATTGAGAGAGAGTGTGTGCACGTGATTATGCTTGAACAGGGAGAGGGGCAAAGGGAGAGGGGAAGAAAAATCTCAAGCTGATTCAGCAAGTGCAGGGCTGGATATCACCACCCTGAGATCATGACCTGAGACAGATGCTAAACTGAATGAGCCACCCAGGAGCCCCCAGCTTCATATTCTTATCCATACTTGGTATTGTTGGCCTTTTAATATTTGCTATTCTCATGGAGGTGTAGTAATATCTCATTGTGATTTTAATTTGCATTTTCCTGTTAACTGATGATGGTGAGCGTTTTTTCACATATTTACTGGCCATTCATTATATCTCCTGGAGAACTTTGTTACTGCTTCTGTTGGACACTCAAGGCTATTCCCAGCCTGGGACCAATGTATGCAATACAGATCTCCAGGCCACAAGCTTAGGCCACAAAACAACTATGGTTTTGAATTCCTAGGAGGGTTTTTCGTCCTGCTTCACTAGGTGAGCAAGATAAGCTTCCCTATTTCCTTGTGGACAGATTTTTTTTTTTTTCCTGGTCTTTTTATTGACTGCCTCACCCTTAATACAAGGATATCAGTAGTCTTAGTAGGCTCAAAATCTGTCTCTTCGACAATGAAGAGGTTATAAATTCTTTACACGGCTAGCACAGCTATGCTGTCGGGTCACACTGTTCCTGGAATTTCCCTTATTTTCTCGTGAGGTCAGTTTATCTGTGTGTCAGTTAGGACCCAAGCAGGAAAGTAGAAACCACACATAGTTATTTTAAGAGTGAACTCAGTAAATAGAATTAGTTTAAACCTTTGTGGGAGGGCTGAACAAGCAAAAGGGAATCTTAAAGTGAGTTTGATGTAGTAACTGCATTAAACAGCTACCTCATCTAAGACTGAGAAACAAAGGGAGGAACAGTTGGAGTTATCAGAGCATAGAAGTCTAAAGGGATCTGGAGGAACTACGCCCTGATTCTCTGCGGAGAGGGTGTTGCCTGGTGCTGCTGGTTTCTCAGGTGCTCCCGGGAAGGGCCTGGAGGAGCCAGGTTTGCTTGAGCTCTGCCCAGCTGGTGCTGGTGCCTCGGAGGGGTGCCATGAGGCTGGTTCTGGGTTTCAGAAAGAAGTGGGAAGGAACTAACTGCTGTTGTCAAGAAACAGCACGCCGCTGTAGGAAGGAGGAAGTTCCTGCTTTCCATTTTACCTTTAGCACCTCCTATTGACAGAGCCTAACAGTGAGCCAGCTGGCAAAGGTGAAATGGGGTTGGCAGAGTCCAAGCCCCAGTGTCGCAGAGCAGAGTATAACAGGGTAGGTGGAGCGGAGAGACGATAACTTAACTGGCATAATCTAAAAGGACGTTTATTGTATTTCCCCAACCATTTCCAGGTGTATTTAGTAGGAAGATTTTCAGGTTATCTGATTTATCATATCAGTCACAGCAATAGCTACGTTCTTTTTTTCTTTTTCTTCTTTTTCTCAGTATATACTCTGAGCGAGGCACTATTCTAAGCACCTTGCATGAACTGCTTCCCAAAGTTCTATGAGGTAAATACTACCATTATTACTGTTCCCTTTAACAGGAAAATAAACCGAGCCACAAATAAATCAAGTAATCTACTCAAAGTCAAACAGTTTGTAAGTAGTGGAGTTGGTGTTCTGATCCAAGCATTCTAGGTTCTATAACCCCCATTCATTTTATTTTATTTTTATTAATTTTTTAACTTTTTATTAACATATAATGTATTATTAGCCTCAGGGGTACAGGTCTGTGAATTGCCAGGTTTACACACTTCACAGCACTCACCATAGCACATACCTTCCCCAGTGTCCATAACCCCACCATCCTTTCCCTACCCGGCTCCCTCCGGCAACCCTCAGTTTGTTTTGTGAGATTAAGTGTCTCTTATGGTTTGTCTCCCTCCCGATCCCATCTTGTTTCATTTATTCTTTTCCAACCCCCCAAACCCCCCACGTTGCATCTCCACTTCCTCATATTAGGGAGATCATGTGATAGTTGTCTTTATAACCCCCATTCTTAATTTCTTAATTATGCTGAAAGTCTTTCCCCATGTTCAACCCAAATCTATCTTCCTATAATTTCTGCTCAGTAGTTCTGGTTTTGTCTTCTTGCAAGAGAACACATAGGTTTTTCTCTTCACTTGCACGACAAGCATGCATATATTTGAAAAAAGTTTTCACCTTTTCCCTGCTAAACTTCTGTAGTTCTTCCCTCACATTTGCTACATGACTTTTAGACCTTTCACCACAGTTGTTGTTATTCTTCACTGCATATACTCTGACTTTGCTCTTTAAAGGTGGAGCACAGAGTTGTCACACAACCCTAGCCTGCATTGTGTTTTCTGTAGCTCTGTTACATTTGTGGTTCATTGAGAGCATAACAGCCTCTCCTCCACCTCCCACTAGAGGCAGCCTGCTCCCTCCCCTACCCCAAAGGCAGCCTTTTAAATATGAACTGCTGTACCAGGTCTCTACCATCTTGTATTAGTTTGGCTGATTTCTTTTACTGTGAATGCAAGCCTTTGTATTTAATCCCATTAAATTGTATTGTGTTGCTTTTAGTAATGAAAGCTTGGTTACAAAGCTTGGTACGAGCTTGCTTTAGTAAGGAAAGGTTGCTTTTGGTGTTGAGATCTTTGCCAGAACAAATCTAAAAACACTGTATTTTTTGTCCTTCATAGTTTATAATCCCAAAGCTTGACAAGCAGGCTTTATATGTTTTCACTCTGTCTTTGGTAAAAATGCTAAATATGGTAGATTTGAGAAGCAAGCTCTATGTTATACCACTATAGGCCTTCAGTTGATGGAAATTTGGGAGGGAATAGGTTTGATTATTCTTTCTGCTAAATTAGTGGAGGAGCTATCTGGAAAGGGCAGTATCTTGGCTGTCAGTGAGAGGAGGAGAGAGTCAAGGTTAAGGGTTGGCCATTGGGCAGTCAGTCACCCTAATAAGGGACCACTAGGCAGAAGTAAAATGATCTGGCGGCTGTAGAAGGGAAAGAGGGCATATTGCACAGCATGCTCCTGGGTTGAGGCCTCTGTTGACAGCTGTGTCAGCTGCCCTTTCCGTCCTATTTAAGGGCTGGTTTCTTTGAAGCCAGTGCAGGAAATGCCAGTGATTCAGCCTTGCAGATTTCTTCTGCCTTACTGCAGCTGAGGACTGTTTTATATGGTGAGGAGTAAAGACTTCAGGCATATTTATTTGACCACTTGGGTGCCTTCCTGTGACTGGCCAGAGACACTTGTTTTGCACCCTGTCAAGTTTTTGGTGCCCTGTGGCAAGGTGGATGCAATGTGACCCTAGCTCTTGGTCCTTTGTGTGGGTAGTAACTGTATTCTGCCCTGTAAGTGGGCATTTGTCAAGTGTCTCTGACTGCTGGATGGCCTCAGTGAAGGGTGAGGTAATAATAGCTATTACCTCCTTTTCTATCCTTCCTGTGGTGTGATGGTGTGAGTTTGAGGGAAACCTCTTGTTCCCTTAGAGTTTGCCACTGTACGTACCCCTTATGAACTATTGCAAAGTTGACTCTGGCTAGCTGTTGACCTCCAAAGCCCAGTTGCCTTAGGTAGTGAGCAAATAAGAAATGAGCGCCTCTTTTATCTCTCAAAGAGCTGAGTATACAAAGAAATGTGTAATACAGTAATTTCTTCCTCACCAGCTGTTCAAACCTACAGATTCTTTTTTTTTTTTTTTAAGATTTTTTATTATTTATTTATTTGACAGACAGATATCCCAAGTAGGCAGAGAGGCAGAGAGAGAGAGGAGGAAGCAGGCTCCCCGTGGAGCAGAGAGCCTGATGTGGGGCTCGATCCCAGGACCCTGGGATCATGACCCGAGCCGAAGGCAGAGGCTTTAACCCACTGAGCCACCCAGGCGCCCCTATAGGAATAATAAATATTTATACACTCTTGTATAAGTTCAAACCTATAGATACCTTATAAGAAAATTATAAAAAATATACTGTTCATCTAGATTCACCAATTGTGAACACTTGGCTGCATTTGCTTTCTATCCTTCATTTTCTGACACTTTTAACTGTTACATGTGAACATCATGTTACTTCATTCTAAACATTTCAGCAGTGTTTCTTGAAAACAAGACTGTCTTCCACAATACAGTTAGCACTTAGGAAATTTAATATTGATTCAGTACTTTCAATGTATAGTGCTTGTTCAGACTTCACAAATTTTCCCAGTGATGTCCTTTATAGACTTTTTTCAAATCAATCTTCATTGAAGGATCGTGCTTACATTTAGTTGCCGTGATTTTGTCATGCCCGTTGAACAGTTCTCCAATCTCTTAATCTTACATTTTTTTTTCTATCATAGTATTGACATCCTTGAAGAATTTAGGTTACACTTTTGCGGAATATATTTTCTTAAAGATTTTATTTATTTATTTATTTGACAGAGAGAGAATCCAAAGCCGACTCCATGCTGAGCGCAGATCCCAATGTTGGGCTTGATCCCGCAACTGTGAGATCATGACCTGAGCCTAAACCAAGAGCCAGATGCCCAACCGACTGAGACACCCAGGTGTCCCCAGAATATTTCTTAATTTGGATTTGTATGATTGTTTTCTCTTGATTAGATTCAGGTTAAAATTTTTAGTAGAACTATGTAGGTTAATGCAGTAGTGTGATTAGTGAATTAGAGACTAACACATGGACTCAGTATTCAGTTTTGCATGATCATATATAATTTGGCACATGATTGTGTTGTCTAGTCTGTAAGCCCAACAGGAACTGAGAGAAGAGGGAACTCAGTAGGACCTGGAATAACTAGGAAGGACTTTGGCAGAAACGTGGATAGAGTTTGAGGTAATTGGAGTATGGTTAGATAAGCTGCTATTTGGGTTTCCCATCCCACTATTAAGGTTGTATATCATGAAAAATGAATTTCCTCTTCAGAGTTTTTATGTATTTTTTTAAAAGATTTTATTTATTTATTTGACACAGAGAAATCACGAGTAGGCCAAAAGGCAGGCAGAGAGAGGGGGAAGCAAGCTCCCTGCTGAGCAGAGAGCCCGATGTGGGGCTCGATCCCAGGACCCTGGGATTATGACCGGAGCCCAAGGCAGAAGCTTTAACCCACTGAGCCATCCAGGCGCCCCTATTTATGTATTTTTTAAAGATTTGATTTATTTTAGAGAACAAGGTGTTGAGAGTGCAAGTTAGAGAGAGGGGGAGAGGAAGAGGGGGAATTCCAAGCTGACTCCATGCTGAGGGGAGCCTGATGTGGGGCTCAGTCTTACGAGGGATCATGACCTGAGCCAAAATCAAGAGTCAGACACGTAACCGACTGAGTCACCCTGGCACCCCTCCTCTTCAGAGTTTTAGAGCTTTGTATCTTCTGTGGTATTTGTACTATTGGGAATCCTCATACTTTAGAGCTCTTGCTTTGGGTTCAGAGATGATGCCCAGCATTTTCCCAGCTTCCTAATCTTGGGAAAGCTTCTTTACTTGCAAGCTAGAAAGAATATTAATAACCATTTAAGAGGTTATTATAATGCTCAAGGTGAAATATTGCATACATATTTGAATTAAAATATTTGAATGCTTTTAGGTGGGGATAACACTTGGGCTTTTGCCATATGCTCCACTGGAGAATCCATTTCTTTTACCTGTCTGACTCCTGAAGGTATTTGAATTTACCACTGCTGGATAACTGAAGGCATGGAAATGAGAGAGGCTAATGCAGAGAGAAGTGGGAAGACTGGCTTGATAAGTTCAGAGTATACACTGGACTAGTGGGAAATAGGTTGAATAAATGACTTCAGGCCATATAATGGAGGACTTAAAAAATTAAGCCAGATAATTTAGGTATGATGCTTTAGGCAGAAAAAAGCCATAGAAGGTTTTTGAGTAGGAGAAACACACTTGGATATGAGCATGGTATGGAGCCTCCCGAGAAAGGACCTTTTCTGGTTTGGAGACCAGAATCCTAATAGAGCAGGGCCTTCCCAGTGCTGACCGAAGGGGTGGTGGTGTGGTGTGGTGTGGTTTGGCAATCTTGCCACAGGAGGCCAGAATTTCTGCTCCAGTGACTCTTCCTGCTCTGCGACTGACTCACCCCGTTGACCTAGGCTGTGTGGCTTCCCTTCCGGTTGCTGTCTGATCTATAGAATGCTGGAGCTGCCTAGGATGATATGAGGCTGAGCTGACCAACAGTGGGTGGGATGGGAGAATGAACAAGCTTTCCTGTCCCTTTGCCCCTTCCCTGGCTAGATGCTAATTCTAAGTCAGACTGCCAGGGATCTCTTGTCCAGGCCCGAGGAAGCTGTCTACGAGGAGGTAAGTTCAAGATGGTTCCTGCCTTCCCTAGTTTTTCATAGATCAGCTTTTTCCCGAACAGAAGCTTTACTATTCTTTCCCTGATTCATGTTGTTCATAGTAATGTTCTTTCAGTTACTTGAAGCACATGGCTTACTGCAGGAGGCAGGAAGAGAGGTTCAACAGACATATTTTTAATGTGTGTATTTGCGGGGTAAGGAGGGAGGTATCCAGAGGTTTTCATTGACCCCTGCTCTGAGGTAGATTATCCAGAACTCTTGTGAGCTACATACTAAACAATGGCTCATACCCATAGGGGCGATTATAGAGAGCTATCCTGGTCTTTTTTTTTTTAAGATTTTATTTATTCATTTGTCAGAGAGACAAACAGCACAACAGGGGGAGCAGCAGGCAGAGGGAAAAGCAAACTCCCTGCTGAGCAGGGAACGTGATGTGGATCTAAGGACCCTGGGTTCATGACCTGAGCTGAAGGTGGAGGCTTAACCGACTGAGCCACCCAGGCATCCCAAGATATCCTGGTCTTAAGCCATCATTTCTCAGCTACTAGTTTCAGAACCATTGTGGTGTACTTGAGAGTCCCAAGTTATTTCCTTTCACTTTAAAAGACAGCAGTAAATAAATAAGTAAATAAATAAATAAATAAATAAAATAAAAGACAGCAGTGAGGAACACAGAAGAGGGAGGAGTATGGATTAGTACATATTTATGGATTATGCTAGAAGTTAGGGTGACTAGGTTTCTAGTCCTGACTGTTGCTAACCAGTTATGTTACCAGAGACAAATTGCCTAACCTCAGTGCACTGAGTGATCTCATATGTAAAAATGAAAAGTTTGGATTATATAATCTGGAAGATTCCTTCCAGGGTCAAAATATATGATTTTATAATGTGTGATTGTAAAGTATTACAATTAATATGTGACATATATTGCATATATCTTGTCCCCTTAGTTGTAGTTGCAGGACACTTAATATTTGTAAGTTTGTCCTCAGTAATTGTGTTCTCAGCCTTCGTATTTATTCTAGTGAGGCTGCCAATGCTCAGAATATTTTTGGCTTCTAAGCCAGTCTTTTGAATAGCCTCAGAAGTAGCAAATCATCACTCTTGCTTGGTGGATTCAGGTTTTGGAGACAGCCAAAAGATACTGTGAGCCAAAGAGTGAAGCAAGGCAGTACATTTTTTGGTGAAGAATGACATGTAAACAGTAAGACTTAATTTTTGTGTGTGTCTTCACATGGATTAGACCTTAAAGGCAGTTTCCAAAGGAGTGTTTTATAAATATTTTGAGTGATGGTAATATTGTTAGAATAAGTTAATAACTTCCTACAGAGACTGTTTTGACTGCAGTTTTCATTTGATTTAATAAGATTGGAAATGTTTGTTTAAAAAGGTGTCACTTCCTTTATACTCACTGTGCATGTATGCTTGCTTCTAGGCCATGGTGACTAGATAGTGTGAGAAAATTTGCCTTTCTCATCGTAGTCCTCCCAAATCACAAATGTGATTTGAGGACCAAAAAGGATTGGAATGTGCTGCTGTAGGACACCGTAGCTGAGGAGGTGTTAGCAGTCCCATCTCCAGAAAACTCAGTCACAGGTTCTTCTGGCTGTAGCACCCACCGCACACCAGCATGCCAGCACCCATTGCATGGTGGGGCTGAACCAGATAGTTTGGTAGCTCATCTTTTTGTGGGAAAAAATTATATATCAAGTCACTTCATTATTTTTATTTATTTATTTTTTTGGTCAGCAGTTGGGTTTGAGAAAGGGTGAGAATGGGCAGGGGGGATAGAAAGAGGAAAAGCAGAGAGCCTACCTATCCTGAATGCATTTGAAATAGGCTGATTGGTGTACCCCGGAATCTGTTCCAGGAAATGGTGTTCTTGTTGATAACTAGTCAGTAGAATAAGGTATTAGGCAATGTGTCAAAAGATTCTGTCACTAGGTCACTATATGGTCATTTGCAATTCTTTCTTACTCAAGGCCTTGTTTTCCTCATTTTGGTATTGAAAAGGTTACATACTAAGAGTTCTAGATCTGAAAATAGGTATGTGTAAGGAGATTTGAGGTCAGAAAGTATCTACTTGTTGTAAGTTGCTTGACTATTAGATTAGGGGGTAGGAGTGAAATTCCTTTTTAGCCCCTAAGTTGCAGTGATTTTGCTTTCTACGGGCAGTCACAGCCGAGTGATCAAACATGAAGTAGCTTTTTAATGGGAAGCAGGCACTGGGAGCTTTCTCCTGAAAAACAATCACAGGACATGCTGGTCCTGATAGAAGTCGTTTGGTGGTAGGACCTTTTGTTTGAAGAAGCTGGGGGTAAATTTCATCCAAATGGACAGTGTGGATATTGTGATTTAGGAGATTTAGAGACTTTGTACCCTGCTGTGGTTAATTTCAAGTCTTTAAAGGGATTCTTTTAATGATTGGGGCAATGAGATTCATTTAGAAAAAGCCCCAGGTAACCACAATTAGAAGTTAAATGGCCAAGAGCAAAGCCAGTTGCTTGAGAGAAAGTGCCCTAATCAGTTGCTTTTTGACACTTAGATCCTATAGTGACCCCAAGGAGAGAATAGGCTGCTTAGTGAGCTCACTAGGCGCTAGGCTGGGAGATTTGGGCTCCAAACAGAGGAGGAGGTGACCTGTAGAATCCACACCTCTTAATCTCCCTATTTCTCTTCTTTCCCTCAGTGCCCTTTGGTTTTAATTAGGATTGTGTAAAACAGTCAGTTTGCCAGTCCCCTTAAAGTGGCAGGCCCATGACATTTTCTGTTGGTCACTCAGGCTAGGTAGGTGACTTTAAATTAGAGGGATTGACACTTTGGCTTCACTGTCTGCATTACTAAAAGAATTCGTCACATTAGGGACAGTTGACATTCAGTCAGGCACATTATTTAGCACCTACTGTGTGCAAGCATTGTGCTAAAATGGAGCTGGTAGGTGAATGAGGGGGTTTCTGCTCTCCAGAAGCTTAGTCAAGTGAAACATATTTGTAGCTAGCGTAGACCCAAAGAGGAATGGAATAAAGTGTGTAGAGGAACAGGCAATACTGGGAACATGTAGAGGAGAGAACAGTTGTTTTTAAAATGGGAGAACAAGAAGAGTTTCTGAAGAGAGAAGGCATTTTATAACCAGGTTATAAAAGGTAAATTTAGGCCTTCAGTAAGTTTAAAAGAAAAAACATTTTGGAGGAGGTCACAGCATGGGCAAATATACAGAGCATGTTTGGGAAAAGTATTCCTGAGACAAGATATTTTAGAGTTAGGAGCTGGAGGTAGGCTGGAAAGGAAATTTGATGGTTGGATCTTAACTATAAGTGTCATGTTAAGGGATATGGATTTTATTCTGAATGGAATTAGCTGTTGAGTTTTATTTATTAATACATTTTTATTTTTTTATTAACATATAATGTATTATTAGCCCCAGGGGCACAGGTCTGTGAATCGCCAGGTATACACACTTCACAGCACTCACCATAGCACATACCTTCCCCAGTGTCCATAACCCAACCACCCTCTCCTTACCCACCTCCCTGTGGCAACCCTCTGATTTTTTTTTTAAGTTTATATATATTTTTTAGTTATTTCTGCACCCAGCATAGTGCTCGAACTCACAACCCAGAGATCAAGAGTTACAGGCTCTTCTGACTGAGCCAGCCAGACATACCCTGAATTTTTTTTTTTTAAGATTTTATTTATTTATTTGACAGAGATCACAAGTAGGCAGTGAGGGGGAAGCAGATTCCCTGCTGAGCAGAGAGCCCGATGTGGGGCTTGATTCCAGGACCCTGAGGTTGTGACCTATGCGGAAGGCAGAGGCTTAACCCCTTGAGGCACCCAGGTGGCTCCCGCCCCCTTTTTAAAGATTTATTTATGAGAGAGAGAGCACTGTAGTAGCTGGGGAAGGGGCAGAGGGACAGGGAGAACCAGACTCCCTGCTGAGCAGGAAGCCCTATCTGGGACTCCATTCCAGGACCCTAGGATCATGACCCAAGCTGCAGGCAGTTGCTCAACTGACTGAGCCACCCTGTTTTATTTTTTAACTAGGTTCCAGGCCCAGTGTCCAGCCCAATGCAAGGCTTGAACTCATGACCCTGAATGTTTTTGATGTGAGGAATAACATGATCCAATCCATGTTACTTAGGTCTTAGTCTGGTTTCTTTCTTAAAAAAAAAAAAAAAATTAGAGCACACGCTTGTGCGCATTTGGGGGGAAGGGCAGAGGTGGAGAGAATCTTAAGCAGACTCTGCACGAAGCTTGGGCTCCTTGCAGGGCTTGATCCCACGACCCTAAGATCAGGGCCTGAGCCGAAACCAAGAGTTGGATGCTTAACTGACTGTGCCAACCGGCACCCTGATCTGTTTTCTTTAAGTGTAAGGTCTTAGATTTAAGGGTTGAGAAGGTGGTGGTCCTGGGTCCTTAGCATATAAGGTTTGTCAGGCATCTCAATATAATTTGATTCCTCAGTTATAATTTACTAAAGCATCTCCAAAAGCAAGAAGGCAGGAAATGGTCA
Organism: Meles meles; assembly: GCF_922984935.1. Taxonomy (NCBI): domain Eukaryota; kingdom Metazoa; phylum Chordata; class Mammalia; order Carnivora; family Mustelidae; genus Meles; species Meles meles. The sequence continues at coordinate 59,785,875 of NC_060073.1, read as the reverse complement.
GCATTGTCCCTTTAGGGGGACAGCTGAACTTTTCTGCACCCCAAAGAAGAAGGTTTTCTTAAGCATATACCTTGTGCAGTCTTTTTGCTAGTGGGTTGCTTACTTTTCCCAATCCTGTGTGTAGTCCTATACATATTTCTCAGAAAGGGTGAACTTTTTTTTTAAAGATTTTACTTATTTATTTATTTGACAGCGAGAGAGAGAGATCACAAGTAGGCAGAGAGGCAGGCAGAGAGAGAGAGAGAGGGAAGCAGGCTCCCTGCCGAGCAGAGAGCCCGATGTGGGACTCGATCCCAGGACCCCTGAGATCATGTCCTGAGCCAAAGGCAGCGGCTTAACCCACTGAGCCACCCAGGCGCCCAAGGGTGAACTTTTGATTATACACTGGAAACCAAAAATGTTTTTTGAATCTGATTGAAAAATAGTATATATATTTCATTGTAGGAAATAGGAAAAGTACAGGAAAGGATAAAGAAGGAAACCAAAATTATCTATAACCCCACCATCTGGAGAAAATCATTTATTCCCATTTTAGTATTTCTTTTCAGTGTTCTGTACCTATACATATTTCTGTTTTGCATAGTCCAAAGTCATATATTACCTACAATTTTGTTTTCTGCTTCCCAGTTACCATTGTATAAACTCATATAAATTTAAAATGTCGGGGTCCCTGGGTAGCTCAATCATTAAGTTTCTGCCTTCGGCTCAGGTTATGATCCCAGGCTCCTGGGATCGAGCCCTGCATTAGGCTTCCTGCTTGGTGGGAAGCCTGCTTCTCTCTCTTCTACTCCTCCTGCTTGTGTTCCCTCTCTCGCTGTCTCTCTCTCTGTGTCAAATAAATAAATAAAATCTTTTTAAAAAAAGGTTGCTGAAACTATAAATACTTATAATGGCTGTATAATAGTCTATCATAGAGAATTTTTATAGTACTTTCAGTTTTTCTATTTTAAACAGTACTGTAATAATTTTATACAAATTATAAAAGTAATATATAAAACAAGTAAGTCCCCTACACTTAACCCTTTATCCTAATCCTATTCTGCTGACATAACCATTTTTATTTTATTTTAATTTTTTAGATTTTGTCAGGGGGGAGAGAGCACAAGCGGAGGGAGTGGCAGGCAGAGGGAGAAGCAGGCTCCTCACTGAGTTGGATGGGGGACTCAATCCTAGGACCCTGGGATCATGACCTGAGCTGAAGGCAGGCACCTAACCAACCGAGCCACCCAGGCATCCTGAGATAACCATTTTTATTTGCTAATAGTTTTTACTTACTTATTTATTTATTTATTTTTGAGAGAGAGATATCACATGTGCATGCATGTGGATGTAAGGGGTAAGGGGCAGAGGGAGAGAGAATCTCAGGCAGACTCTGCTGATCGCGGAGCTCCACACAGGACTCCGAGATTGTGACTTGAGCCAGAGTCAAGAGCTGGACCCTTAACAGACCAAGCCACTGTGTGCCCCACATAAATTTTGTTCAAGATGAGCCTCACTGTCTAAAATAGCCACTGTGAGTTGGACAACAATCTCTATTAAGAAACTGTTCTTTAGGGGCACCTGGGTGGCTCAGTGGGTTAAGCCTCTGCCTTCGGCTCAGGTCATGATCTCAAGGTTCTGGGATTGAGCCCTCCATCGGGCTCTCTGCTCTGCGGGGAGCCTGCTTCCCCCTCTCTCTCTGCCTGCCTCTCTGCCTACTTGTGATCTCTGTCTGTCAAATAAATAAAATCTTAAAAAAATAAAAAAGAAAGAAACCGTTCTTTAGATGTTCAGTGTAAGTTGCTGTTTTGTTTAGACCCAAGTAGTAAATACTTCAGGCTTTGTAGGCTGTGTAGTTGCAGCTATAGTTGACCCTTGAACAACATGGGTTTGAACTGCATGGGTCCACTTATACAGGGATTTTTTTTTTTAATTAAATACAGTACTGTAAATGTATTTTCTCTTATGATTTTCTTAGTAACATTTTGTTTAGCTTTATTGTTCGGTTATAGTATTAATACAGATAACTTACATGATAGATATTAATCAGTTGTTTGTTATCCGTAAGGCCTCCAGTTAACAGTGGCTCTTAGTGGTTAAGTTTTTGGGGAGTCAGAAGTTCTGCATGGATTTCCAACTACATAGGATGGTGGGGATGTCGAGCAGTTTGGCACCCCTTATCTTTGCGTTATTCAAGGCTCCACTCTGTTCACCTCTGCAGGTCATAGTTTGTTGACCTTTGGATAGTGGGAAATATATCGGAATATATTGTTCAGAAGGCCTAGCTGTTCAAAAACTATAGCATTTTTCTCAAGCTTTTTCTTTTATTTATTTTAAACATTTTATTTTTTTTTAAAGATTTTATTTATTTATTTGACAGAGAGAGATCACAAGTAGGCAGAGAGAGAGAGAGAGGGACTCGATACCAGGGCTCTGAGATCATGACCTGAGCCGAAGGCAGCGGCTTAACCCACTGAGCCACCCAGGTTCCCCTAAACATTTTATTTTTTTGTTAGAGACAGAAAGCATGCACCAGCAGGGTTGGGCAGAGAAGAGAGAGAGAAGCAGACTTCCTGCTGAGCAGAGACCCTGATGTGGGGCTCCAGCTGAAGCCAGATGCTTAACTGACTGAGCCACCCAGGTGCCCCCAAAGCTTTTTAAAGTATGAGGAATCCATTATAATCTAATATGGAAACATGTCAAAGAAATTTTTAAGTGAAAAAGGCAAGTTGCAAAACAAATCATACAGTATAATTACAGGTATGTAGACCAAACACACTCACACTCTGTCTTTTTACTTACATACATGCATGTGTATATATATTTTATATATATATATAATATATATACACACACACGTACATGCATATACACATATATGTATCTCTGTATACACACATGTGTATGTGTGTGCATCGTTAGGAAAAGCTACAACAAAGTCCTAACAGTGGTCACTCTGAGGGAGGGGACTGCCATTGGTGAATGTGGGTTAAGTTTTGGTGAATGGGGAGTTTTATATTTTACTCTATATATTTCTGTATTATAATATTTCCTAATGATACTGTATTCTTCTTCCTACTTGTTTGAATAGGTGGTGGGCCTATCTGCACTTGCTAGGGTTAGGAGTGTGACAAAGTAGGATTAATTCCACAAGCCCACATCAGTTGAGTGGGAAGCAGCTGCTGAGACCAGAACAAGGAGCACATGTATTGGGTGGGGGTGGGGGTGTGGTATGCGCAGGTGGCTGAGAGAGGCAGCCAAGATATGCTAATTCTAATTTACCAACAGTGAGTATCACATGTCATGTCTTGACATTCTCCAAGTTGCTTTGCTCTCCTTTATCACACTGGGTCCTGAGGAAAATTCTGTGAGCAAGGAAGGCAGAGATGATGACAAGAAAGGAAGCAATCAAAACATTGGATGACTAGAAAGTGTGTGTATAGAAATTTTTTTCTTTTATTTAAAAAGAAATATGCACAAGGATATGCATTACAGCATTGTTTGAAATGGTAACAGATTGAAAATAGCCGTGTCCATCAGTAGGAAAATACGTGAACACATTTTATGTTCTTTATGTTGACTGTTATTCAGATTTTTAAAAGTATGAGTTAAAATTTTTTATTTACTGACACTTGGGATTCATGATAAATTATTAAGTGAGAAAAACAAGTTGCAGAGCAATGTTGAAGTGTAAACCTAGTTTTTAAAAAATGGAGAATAATAAAAAAAATCCTCTTAAATATAAAAATACATTTGTAGTTACATTGTAGGGGGCATGAAAAAAATCTGTTAACATATCTTGTGGGAGGGCCCAGCAGGGAATGAAAATAGGCTGAGAGATTACAAATGTTGTTTTTTAATCTAATTTTGTATTGCTTCATTGATTTTAGAGAACAAGGAAAATAAACTTGTTCAAGCAAGAGGGGAAGTCTTCTATTTTTTTCATCTTAATTGATTTTTAAGAGGTGCTTTTAGTTTTTTTATTGAGTTAATGAAGCAGAGAATTATGAAAGTGAAAAATAGAGTTAATATGTAAATCTTCTCCTGGGTTTAGAGGGAGGTATATGGGTAGTAATCCCAGGAGTCAAAAGAACCAACTTTGTACTCAACTTTCTGGGGTGTGAGCTTTAATTTAATAAGGTCACTTAACAACTGTTAAACAGGGCCCCACTCTCTCCATCTCTTAAATGAAGAGCTTGTACCCGAGACAAGGTTCTCCAAGGTCCTTTCTAGCCCTTACACTCCAGGATCTATGATCTCACGGTTGAACTACCTTTAGAGATTAGAACGTTGTATTTTGTTTATTTTTAAATGTTTTGTTGCATTGTTTTTACGTTTTAACACTCTGAAATTAGGAGGTGTTTCTAATTGGTGGCATCTTTAAATTGTCATTGGCATTTTTCACATTTTTATTGTCTTTAAAATTGAGATATCTTACTATTGTACTGATAGTATAGGATAGTTCCACTTTTCAGATGCCATTTTTTTTTTTCATTTACTATAATCTTGGTGCCTTACTGGGCTTCCTGTGCTCCTGATCCCATCAGATTCACTCACATCACCTAGTCATTATGGGTGGGGACAAGTGGGTGAATGTATTATTTGTGTGTGCAAGGATTTTGTGCATTCTTACTTAACTGTTAGGTGCCCTATATGTACCTGCTGCTTGAGAAGTTAAGCAAATATACATACAGCCCTGAGACATCCAGCTTTCCCAAATTTTTATTAGTCTATCTTAATTTTGCCTAGTGTTTGCTTTTTAATTAAAGTGAAACATACATACAGAAAAATGCTTAAAGTAATGTAGCTCATGACTTGTCACAAAGTGAATACACCTGTGTCATTAGTGCTGTTTCAAGAAATAACATTTGCCAACATCCTGTTAGCCCTGTCCAGTCATTATCCCCCTGCCGTTTTCTTTTTTCTCCTTTTTTTTTTAAATAAAGATTTTATTTATGTATTTGAGAGAGACAGAGACAGTGACAGAGAGCATTGAGAAGACAGAGATAGAGAGACTCTGAGAGAGATAGAGACAGAGTGGGGAGGAGAGGGAAAAGCAGGCTCCCCACTGAGCAGGGAGCCTAATGCAGGACTCAAGACTTGATCCCAAGACCCCAGGATAAAAACCGGCGCCGAAGGCCGACACCCAACTGACTGAGCCAGCCAGGTGCCCATGTTTTCTTTTTATTTAAAAAATAAAATATTTAAGAATAATAGAATATTTGTATTTACAACAAAAATGTATGTAGGGATGGTGACTCTGTTGGTTCCTAGGCAGGTGGGTGACTCATAGTTATCTTAGGGTGAATCTGCTGGAAAGAGCTTCAGATTTGGAGCCAGAAGATCAGAGTTGCATTGTGGTCCTATTGTTTTATAGTTGTGTGACATTAGGCAGAGTACTTTTCTGAACTTCATTCCTCTTTGATAAAATGAAAACAGTGTCTACTTTGCAGAGCTGTTGTGAGGATCATATGAAATACTTTGTAGATGGGAAACACTGTCTGTGGTAAGAAGCCATACTCAGATGCTAGGCATTTTTAGTGAGGGAGGTAGAATCCTAAGCAGGAGATGATGTGACCCTGATGTAGGAGAGAAAATGATGTTTGATCCCCAGATCCATTCTCTTAACCACTTTCCTTTTAAATTGACATTGGTATGGTCACTGGCTTTCTGTTGAAATTTCCCCAAATGGAAATAATATAAAGGTCCTACAAGGGATCTCCAGAGATTTGGGATTTCACTCAGAGTCCATCCATCAGTTCTCAGTGTGGGTGTCCCCTGGAGCTGTGCAAGACAGAGGCTTTGGCAGAAGATTAACAAATTTCAATAGCAAATGTATATACTACCTCTTTATTAAAGACCTACTAAGCAAGCATGTTCCTACCATAGACCCTCTTCTGATTATAGTCACACTGTTTCAAAAGTGAACCAAATCTGTATCTCTAGCCCCAAATCATATTTTTCACCAGCTGTGGGTTTTTCTAATTGTATGTCCAATAGGTACTTCATGTCTAAAACCAAACTTTCAAACCACCTGCCATTATGGCATGATGGTTTAGATTATGAAGTTTGGAGTGAGCTAGACCTGGGTTTGAATCTTAATTCTGCACTTGTTAGCCTCATGATTTTGGACAGGTTGCTCAATATCTCTTAACTTCTATGAAACAGGGTATTAATAGCACTTGCCTGATAGGGTTGATACTAGTGCTCAATGAAGTTACTATTTTTACATTCTCGTTTGTTTTTGGCACACATGATCATCTACTTATTCTTGCAAACTAGGAAGTTAGAGGTATTTCTAAAATTTTCCTTTCCTCGTTCTTCACTTGAAATTGATTATCAGGGGGCGCCTGGGTAGCTCAGTGGGTTAAAGCCTCTGCCTTCGGCTCAGGTCATGATCCCAGGGTCCTGGGATCGAGCCCCGCATGGGGCTTTCTGCTATGGGGGGGGGGGGGCTGCTTCCTCCTCTCTCTCTGCCTGCCTCTCTGCCTAGTTGTGATTTCTCTCTGTCAAATAAATAAAATATTTAAAAAAAAAGAAATTGATTATCAGGGCCTGCCATAAGTAGTTCTCGAACTATTGCTTCCTCTTTTTTGAATCACTGCTCTATATCAGACATATATCTCTACTTGCTTGGAACAAGTAATGGTTTCGTGCTGCATTCTGCAAAGCTTAATAAAATTACAGAACAGAAGAATAAATAAAGAATTAGAGAACAGACTCAAGAATCAGGTGGAGGCAGGAGGGGACAGGGCTCCAAACATCCTTCACTTCAAACCATCTACTTTTATCTGTATCTTGGGTTCTATTTGAAGATTGATCCTGAAGAGGGTTTACTTTTATTTATTATTTTTTTAAAAAAGATTTTATTTATTTGTTTGACAGACAGAGATCACAAGTAGGCAGGCAGGCAGAGAGACAGGGGGAAGCAGGCTCCCTGCAGAGCAGAGAGCCCGATGTGGGGCTCCATCCCAGGGCCCTGAGACCATAACCTGAGCTGAAGTCAGAGGCTCAACCCACTGAGCCACCCAGGTGCCCCCTGAAGAGGGTTTACTTTTAAAATATAATTTAAAACCTTTCATTCATTTAAGAAGTGTTTATCAAGCATGTTCTATGTGTCAGGCATTGTGCTAAGTTCTAAGAATTCAATGGTGAGCACACAATCTGATTTCATGGAACATATGATACTAGGAGAAAAGTTAAAGAAATACAAAAAGGCGTAATTAGAAACTATGAGAGCTGTGAAGGAAAAGACTCTGGTGCTCTGCATAGTAGGAACTTGACCTAGTGGAACTGGGAACTAGGTGGTTAGGGTGAGTTTACTTGAGGAAGTAACACTTGTTGAGCTGAGATGTGAAGGATAGGTTAAAATTAACTAGATGAAGGAGTAGAGAAAAGAAAGCTTTGGGTAGAAGGAAGAGCATGGACAAAACTAAACCACATGTGGATATAACCTTCTACTAATGAACTTTCAGCCTCTAACAGCAGCTAGCATTTATTCTCTGTGCTTGGTATAGTGCTTAATGCTTTGCACATACTGTCTTGTTAAAGAAAGTACTGTTACTATTAACATTTTATAGATGGGGAGGCTGGGGACACAGAGAGGTTAAATAACCTGCTTAAGGTTGCACAGCTAGTAAGCGATAAAGACAGGATTTTTTTTTTTTTAAAGATTTTATTTATTTATTTGACAGAGAGAGATCACAAGTAGATAGAGAGGCAGGCAGAGAGAGAGAGAGAGGGAAGCAGGCTCCCTGCTGAGCAGAAAGCCCGATGCGGGACTCGATCCCAGGACCCTGAGATCATGACCTGAGCCGAAGGCAGTGGCTTAACCCACTGAGCCACCCAGGCGCCCCTAAAGACAGGATTTTATGTTTATTTTATTTTTATTTTTATTTTTTTAGCTCTACATCACATTTATTAATTTATTTTTTAAAGATTTTATTTATTTATTTGACAGAGAGAGAGAGAGTGAACACAAGCAAGGAGAGCTGCAGGCAGAGGGAGAAGCAGGCTCCCCACCAAGCAGGGAGCCTGATGCAGGGTTTGATCCCATGACCAAGGATCATGACCCAAGCCAAAGGCAGAGGCCTTAACCCACTGAGCCATCCAGGCGCCCCTACTTCTGTTTTTATTAAAATATAATGTATTATTTGTTTCAGGGGGACAGGTCTTTGATTCATCAGTCTTACACAATTTACAGTGCTCACCATAGCAAGAGCCTCCCCAATGGCCATTTTGCAAGTTCCAAACAAGTAGGGATATATGTCTGAAATAAAGCAACCTCCCATCCCTCCCACCCTCCTCCTTTCCAGCAACCCTCAGTTTGTTTCCTGTGATTAAGAGTCTCTTATGGTTTGTCTCCCTCTTCGGTTTCATCCCATTTCATTTTTTCCTTTCTTCCCCGATGATCCTTTACCTTCTCAAATTCCATGTATCAGTGAGATCATATGATAACTGTCTTTCTCTCATTGACTTATTTCACTCAGCATCCTATACTCTAGTTCCATCCACGTCATTGCAAATGGCAAGATTTCATTTTTTGATGGCTGCATAATATTCCATTGTGTATATATGGATCACATCTTCTTTATCCATTCATCTGCCGATGGATATCTAGGCTCTTTCCATAGTTTGGCTATTGTGGACATTGCTGCTATAAGCAGTGGGGTGCAGGTGCCCCTTCGGATTACTACATTTGTATCTTTGGGGTAAATACCCAGTAGTGCAATTGCTGGGCCATAGGGTATAGAGCCAGAATTTTAATTAGGCAGTCTAACTGCAGACCTCATGCTCTTAGCCATTGTGGTATATTGCCTTCCCCTTGTTTCCTACCATTCTAGCTTGTACGTCATACAGGCTGGAACATAGATCTGATCTATGTTCCTCCCCTTTACTCCCTCCGTTTAGAAACTTTGATTGTTTCCTATCACCTACAGGATAAAATCTGAATTCTTTAGTATGATGTAAGCGCCTTGCAATTTAGTACTACTTATCCTCGTCATCTGCTACACCTTCCTAAAACTGCATGCCATTGCTCAAATGTAATAAACTGTCTTTGTGCATGCTGTTCTCTCTGTCTGGAATGGTCTCTTTAAAAAAAAAAAAAAGTTTTATTTATTTGTCAGAGAGAGAGAGAGCGCACAAGCAGGGGGAGTGGCAGGCAGAGGGAGAAGCAGGCTCCCTGTTGATCAAGGAGTCCCATGTGGGACTTGATCCCAGGACCCTGGGATCATGATGTGAGCCAAAGGCAGATGCTTAACTGACTGAGCCACCCAGATGTCCCTAGAATGCTCTTTTTTTACCTTTCCTTTGGTGAATCGCTACTCCTCCCACTCACACATTAAGTACTCAGCTTAAATGTTACTTTCTTTTTTTTTTTTTAAAGATTTTATTTATTTATTTGACAGAAAGAGAGATCACAAGTAGGCAGAGAGGCAGGCAGAGAGAGAGGAGGAAGCAGGCTCCCTGCGGAGCAGAGAGCCCGATGCGGGGCTCGATCCCAGGACCCTGAGATCATGACCTGAGCCGAAGGCAGCGGCTTAATCCACTGAGCCACCCAGGTGCCCCTAAATGTTACTTTCTTGGTAAGGCTTTCCTAATCATATGTCTTGAGTAATCAGACCCTCACATGTCCTCCAAAACAGTAACTTCTGTGTTCCTGGTCTGAAGTCTTTTCAGCGGGGCAGGAATCCTAGGTCTTTATCTTCTCACACCCCGTTCATAAGAACTTTGGATCTACCTCCATGATGCCTTTCAAGTAACACCGTTCTTCTTCGGTCCTACTGCCTCTGCACTTGCCATCTCACTCCGTTCTGCCTCTGGACTCGATGTTGTGCCAGATTCATCTTTTTGAAAAGGCACACACAAGCCATTCTCCTGCTCAGAACACTGCCTTTCTGGTGTTCCTCCTACAAGTCACTGTTAGTCTCCACTAGACTGCCCAGTGTTCTCTCACCTTCCTTTTAGCACTGCCCAGGTCTGTGTTCTTTGGCGTTGTATTAAGGTGACATAAAGGTATGTTTCTTTCTCCACAGGATTGTAAGCCTGTGTAGTTCAGGTTTGAGTCTCCAACACAGTATATCCAAGTATTTATTTCATGTTTATGGTTGAATGTCTTTGGTTAAATTTCATTAATTCCAAGTTAAGATTAATCCATTTTATGTTTTGAAGAGTCTGTGTTGCAAATAGTGTTTTGGTTTTTTTAAAGATTTGGTCCTAAAGGGAGAGAAATTGCAGTTTCAGGAAAATTATGTGAGGAACTCTTCATATATCTCAGTGATCCCAGATACATGAGCTGTTATTTTATCTAATGCTGTTTAAGTTACTTAGCATCTTTAAACATGGAGAAAATGGCATCTGCCTTGCCCACACCACAAGTTAATTGTAGCAAAAACCCTTTGAACAAGAAATGTGTAAGTGCTTTGTACACATAAAGGACCATACTGATGACAGGTATAGGTTGTAGTTGAGGTGTGCTGGAGAGAGCACTGGATTTAGAAGATTTGAGTTCTGGCTCTGCAGTCCTGTAGGTTGACCTTGAAGCGGGCATTTTCTTCTAGTCTTCTAGTCTAGAAAATTGGAACGAACATGCTTGTCTCTTTGGGTTCTTTAGGAGGGATTAATTGAGATGTAAGAAATAGCTGTCCTTAAATTCTTGAAGTCAAAATGTTAGGTTTGTTGTCTGTTTGTTGTTGTTGTTGTTTTTTTAACCATGGTCACATTAGATACATTCCCATTTTTTAAAATTATATATTAATAAGTTTGGTGGGTTTTTTAAAAAAGATTTTATTTGACAGAGAGAGATCACAAGTAGGCAGAGAGGTAGGCAGAGAGGCAGGCAGAGAGAGAGGGAGAAGCAGGTTCCCTGCTGAGCAGAGAGCCGGATGTGGGGCTCGATCCCAGGACCCTGAGATCATGACCTGAGCCAAAGGCAGAGACTTAACCCACTGAGCCACCCAGGCGCCCCTAAGTTTGGTTTTTGAAGCAGCCTAGCATCCTATTTAGAAATCCAACCCTTATTAATATTTGTGTTTATTAATTTCTTTCGGAGGTTAAAGGCATCACAGTGTAATTGGAGAAGTAGATTGGAACTAGAAAGACAGGGGATTCAGTGCTGTGTAGGAGGTAGAGACAGAAGATAAAGCAGAGGGGGTGGGGGGAGAGGAAGAGATGGGGAGGGTGAGAGAGGAGGAGAGGAAAGAGAGGTGTCATCTGAGTTTTTTAGCTGCTTAAAGCCTATTTGAAAACAAACCAGATCCTGGGCAGAATCCTTATTCTCTCAAGCTTATGTTCTGAAATCACAAGTTGTCTCAAGTCAGCAGACCTTGCTCAGATATATAAATAAATTGTAAAATTTCCATCTCAGGCAGGAGATAGCAAATCTTCAGCCTAGTTGTCACATGTGTTCCAGCATGAATGTGGGGTGGGTGGCTAGATGACCATTAAGGTCTCTTTCAACTTTGAGATTCTGTGATTTGTTGACCAGGTATAGAAAGCTGCTTTTATTTAGGCCTTTTTTTTTCTTTTTTTTTTTTCAATTTTAATTTATTTAGGCTTTAAGACCAATGTAATTATAAATTGCACTCTTCTGTGTGGCTTTTATTTACGAAACCTTGTGAATGCCTTGAGTACAGTTCCAGTTAGCTTTCATTTTGCCCCATGCAAAGTTAGTATTGCGAGTTTCCAAGAACCACCTCCTGTCATCAGGATTAATGAAGCATCCACATGTGCCTTGCTTTGGGGATGGGACCCAGTTGGATAACAAACAAAGTGCTTGTTTCTAGGGGATTTGGTTTTTCTTTTTCCTGGAAAGGAGGAAGCCCTAACTGGTGAAGTTTTGACCAGATTCTGAGGAGCTTAGTTCTATGTCAAAGATTTTTGTTGTTATTGTTGAGAATGGTATCCTGGAGAAAGAAGAAATTTTTGGAGGTGCTTTAGATATGATCTATCCAGTACCAATACCCTCCTTTTACTGAGACCCAAGCTAGGGCAAGTGACTTGCCTAAAGCCATAAATTTAGTAGGTGATGGCTTCAGAACTTACCTCCAGGGGCTTCCAACACCAAATCTAGGGTATTTTTTTGTTTGTTTTACCATTGGTGTGACTGTCTTTAGGAGTAACCGTAAATCTTTGTTGAAACTGTTCCTCCTTCAGTTTCTTTTACCTTTCTCATCATCAGTTCTGTGTTTGTGTGCAAACATCGTGTTAGATATATTGCCTGTAGCGACAGATCCGTTTACTCCTCTGTGACCATGAAACTGGGTGAACAGGTTCTTAGGTGTTTTGTAGAAAGACCTTCTTGAGGGATAACTGAATAGGGCCTCTTGGATGTTATAATGAATCCTCTCTGGGTTTTGATTTGCCCTCTGCTTTTCTCCCCAGGAAGCTGCAGGCTTACCAACACTGCCTCATTACTCAGCACTACCCTCTGGAGAGGGAGGATGAGGCCTGGTAAATAAACTCGAGGTCAGAGTTCTGAAACAGCAGTCCTTCCCTCCAACCAGTAGTGTTTCCTCCAGCCTTCTTTATAACTTCTCACCCTTGAGATATGTCCACCATCCCTTCCAGTAGAAAATTCTTCTATGCTTACCTCTTCAGAGGAGTTTTGGTCTTTTAATGTTTCTAAAGCTATTATATCTTCAGAAAAAAATTCTTTAGTGGTTGCTTTTAAAATTAGAGCTATTTGATTGTTTTGTTTTCTTTTCTTTTAAAAGATTTTATTTATTTGACAGACAGAGAGAGATCACAAGTAGGCAAAGAGGCAGGCAGAGAGAAGGGGGGAAGCAGGCTCCCACCAAGCAGAGAGCCCGATGCGGGGCTCCATCCCATGACCCTGAGATCATGACCTGAGCCGAAGTCAGCGGCTTTAACCCACTGAGCCACCCAGGCACCCCTGATTGTTTTGATTAAAAAGTTGATTCATGGGGTCCTGGGTGGCTCAGTCGTTAAGTGTCTTCCTTTGGCTCAGGTCAAGATCCCTGGGATCCTGGGATTGAGCCATGCATGGGCCTCCCTGCTTGGTGGGAAACCTTCTCTCTCTCCCACTCCCCCTGCTTGTGTTCCCTCTTTCACTGTCTCTCGCTGTCAAATAAATTGGTAAAATCTTAAAAAAAAAAAAAAAGAGTTGATTCTTAGGAGGAGGTATAGAGGTATGGGGTTTCTTTGAGCCATTGAGAATGTGCTAGCTTTTATTTATTCATTTGATGGCTGTTGAAGAGCAGTAGAGAATAATGTAGAGACCACATAGACAAGTCACTACCTATGTGACTAAGTCATTTAATTCCTGAGACTCAGATCTTCTCATCTTGAAGATAGAAATAAAACCTATGTAGCTGAGAAGACTAGATGAGATGTCCATGTCCAGCTGGACTGCAATTTTGGCTCTAACACTTATTAGCTGTGTGGCCTTAGGCAAGTTGTTTAATCTTAGTTTCCTTTTCTGTAAAATAGGGATAATCATAGTATTTGTTATTGTCATTGGGTTATTGGGAAGATTAAGCAAAATAAATCAGGAAAGTGTTTAGCACAGTGCCTGCTGCATACTAAATGCTCATTAAATGTTAGCTATTAATTACAATGGTAGCAGCAACAGCAAGGATAGTCTGTAGGTATTTATGATGCTAGGATGTCAGGTGGCAGAGAAAAGACTAGAAGGCATTGCATAGGGCAGTGGATCTATAAAAGCCTTTTTCCCTGCCAACTTTCCTAGTGAGAGGGCCTATAGGGACTGAGAGGCTCTCATTGGAACTACAGCTTCCTACAGTGAGAGCTTCCCTCCTAGGCTAGTAGGCTGAGGTAGGAGGTTCAGATGGACTTCAGAAGACAGTGCGAAGACCAGTCTGGCAGGGTAGACGGTTTGGGTAAGGGCATAAATAACTCTAAAAGGGCAAACTGAGGCCAGGTCCAAACTGAGGCCAGGTCCTGGAGGGCCTTGACGGCCAGGTGAATTCTTTGTATTAGAAGCACCCCTGCCCCACAAATGGGCTCAGTTGGTTAAGCCACTGCCTTCAGCTCAGGTCATGATCCTGGAGTCCTGGGATGGAGTACTGCATCAGGCTCCCTGCTCAGTGGGGTGTCTGCTTCTTCCTCTGACCCTCCCCATCTCATGCTCGCTCGCTCGCTCTCTCTCTCTCTTGCAAATAAATAAGTAAAATCTTAATTAAAAAAAAAAAAAAGAAGCACCCTACCCTGGGCCATCTCTGTGGAAATTGCTCTTTGTTTTTCCTTTATACTTTTTAAAATCGTAATACTTTTTAATGGCAATACTTGTTAAAAAAGCTGTAACTTTTACATTTTAATCAAAAATAGTAAAACAAACACCCATGCACAGGAGATACTACCAGACCCTTTGAAAACACCCTGTGTGCTCCATAGGCATCACTGACTTCTATCCAACCTCTATCTCAGTGCTGTTCTGAATCTTGTGTTAATCATTTAATTGTTTTCCTTCCTTCTCTCCTTTCTTTTTTTTTTTTTTTGATAAAGATTTTATTTATTTATTTGACAGAGAGAGATCACAAGTAGATAGAGAGGCAGGCAGAGAGAGAGAGGGAAGCAGGCTCCCTGCTGAGCAGAGAGCCCGATGCGGGACTCGATCCCAGAACCCTGAGATCATGACCTGAGCCAAAGGCAGCAGCTTAACCCACTGAGCCACCCAGGCGCCCCTTCTCTCCTTTCTTTTAAAAACAGTTTTACCTGTCTTGGTCTTCTGGGGACATGGAGCAGGGGCTGTGGATTCAGGCAGGAGCTGTGTGGTCTGCCTGTCACCTAGCTAGGCTGGGGGGTGGGGTGGGGGGGAAGTTCTGGTGTTGCCACTGGAGGCGAGTGGCGGCCTGTGGTGGGGGAGGGGGAGGCTGGAGAAACTGGCCAGGCCCAGAAGCTTGGCAGTTTTGGCAGAGAGGTTCCAGAGGAGAGTTCAACCCTCTGAGGCTTCACAGCTGGGAGCTGTTGCCAGAGTTAAGAGCCCAGGAGGGGGGTGTGGATCTCATATTCTTTTGAGACACAGTGTCAACTCTTTCAGGTGCTGGGGAGCTTCGGGGCTGACAAGGTACCAGATGTAAGGGCACCTTGGGTGGCTCAGTGGGTTAAGCCTCTGTCTTGGGCTCGGGTCATGATCTCAAGCCCCACATCCGGCTCTCTGCTCAGCGGAGAGACTGCCCCCCCCCCCCCCGCCTGCCTCTCTGCCTACTTGTGATCTCTCTCTGTCAAATAAATAAAAATCTCTAAAAAAATTTTTTTTAATTAAAAAAATAATTTAAAAAGGTGCCAGATGTAGCCAGGAGAGTTTTAGCAGGCCTGTCTCCTATTTTCACCTCATACTTTTCTTGGAGTGTCGGTTGTGCCAGTCATTAAATTATGTTTGCCACTTTGCTTTTCTAGAAAGGCTTTTTGGTTTTTGCTTTGGCTTGCTTGGCTTTCCTGGTCCTTCTTTGAATAAAGAACTTTCCTTTCTACCAATAGCAGTTGCTAACCACAGACTGCAAGTGATACTGTGGGAAAGCTAAGGGCCTGGGAGAAGAAGCAGGGTGATGGGGTTCTCTGCAGCGGTGGGCCTTGGTCTGACCTCCACCACTCGCTCCATTCATTCTCTGGTGCCCAGAGAGTTGAATTTGGAAATCTGCCATCCAGATGTATTTTAGTGGAAGAGATTCAAGGAGCCCTGGTGTGTTAGATACTATGGGGGATCATAGAGAGAGAAATGGAACTGCTTATGCCCTTGATATTTACATTCTAGATGTGAGGACAAGATTTCCATGCTCATATAGTTAAGGCAGGACAAGTGGTGAATGCAGAATGTAGACACATTTTTCTGATTACCGATGTAATAATACATGTTTATTTAGAATAAATTCAAATATAAAAGAAACAGTGTAGAAACTCCCCCACAGACTAACCCCTCCCTTAGATAACCACTCTTACCCGTTGTTAAGGACTATTTGAGGAGTTGAAATTTGAGCTGGACCTTAAAGTAAAATTCAGAGAGGCAGACTGATAGAAGGAAAGCAAGCATCCTGAAGATCCAAGCTCCCACTCCAGGGAGAAGCACCCCCAGTAGCTTCCTTGACAAACAGCCAGCTTCTGCTTGGAATACCTTGGTGACTAGGTGCCAAAATGCCCAGAATAGGAATTAACCTTTGTTAAGTACCAGCTTGTGCCTTATGTGCTAGTCAGTGTGTTGGGCACCTTATAGATATAGTTATGAGATTAATCCTCATTATAACCTTATAATATAGATATCTTTATTTTTGTTTTATAAATAGGGATACTGAGGCCCAGAGGTTACCTGCCGGGGTCACATAGCAGCAAGTGGTATAGAGTTCTTCCATTCACTGGCTGTGTGATCTTGGGTAAATTATTTCATCTCTGTGGCTCAGTTTCCTCTTCTGTAGAGCTGAGTGGTAATAGTACCTGCTTCACCAAGGAAGTTTTTCAGATTAATGAGCTAATACATGTTAGCAGAACAGGGTGTTCATGTCACATAGTACACACTCAGCAATAGCTGCTATTTATTATTTTCTCTCTTATTCTAACATGATCTGTATCATCGCTCCACTTTTGTATATGGCCTTTCTGTCTATTCAGCCATCCCCTACACTTTCCTCCGTATAGTTTTTCCCTCTGCTTCCAGCCATTCCCTTGTCTTCATTCTGTCTCCAAAGTGTTTCATTCCTCATCTTTCCATTCTCTCTCATTTTCCCCTTTTGTGTCCTCATTACCTGTCTTATGTTCTGGCAGCTTTCTGACCTTCCTCTCTACTGTTAGTCTCCTTTTGTGTACCAGAATAATTTCTGAAAGTACAGTTCTCATCGTACCACATCTCAGTGTTAAAAACACACAAAATATTCAAATCTTTGATTTCTTGGTTTCAGGTTCAAGATTCTCCAGCTCTGACCCCATCTCATAACTTAAAAAGTCTGTTTCCAGACTACTTCCACAGTCTTCTCTGCTTTCCCTTTCCCACTCTTCTGTCTGGGGAGATTTTACCTGCATATTTTAAGATCCACATTCAAATATCACTTCATTTTCTTAGTCTTTTTACCTACTCTCAACTAGTTGGAATTTTTGTAACCTTTTGTGGGAGTTAACACATACTGTCTTGAAATATAATTTTCAAGGCATGTTTCTTATCTCCTGTGTAATTATAAGCTAGCTGAGTGTAGAGGCTGTGTTTAATTCATCTTTGTATACTCCCTTCAATGTCCTAAAGCAGTGCTTTGCACATAGTAGGTGCTTAATAAATACTGGTGGTGTAAGTAAAAGTGGTGTCGGGCGTCCCGATGACTGGTGGGTTTCTCTCTCAGTCCTTATGAGAGCCGCTGTTCAGTGGGTGGAAACGCTGTGGTTTTGTTTTCTAAGAGTCCGACATCTTTTCTTTTCGGCCATGGGAGAGGCAGAGCCTGTAGGTTCTGCCCATGGGTCCCAGTGTCTGTGTCTGTGAAGGGGCTCCAGCCAGTGCCTGCTGTACTAGGTCCCGTGCCTTGGCCCCTCAGCCCCTCCCCACAAATGCTCAGCGGAACAGGGGATTAGGTTCTGGCAGCACAGCTGGGATTTTGGCGGCCATTCCACAGTCGACAATAGCACGCAGCCACCGGGACAGGACAGCGCGGGCCTGCGCTCCAAGGCCACAGTCTGCCAGGGCTGCTTGTTTGGGTAGCCGAGGGGGAGGAGCGGGCCCAGCGCAGCGTCCTGGCCTTGCCACGCAGAAGGTACGGGCTGGAGAGATTCCCTCAGGGAATGGGCTTGAGGGGGGGTGGCCTTGTCCCAGGGCAGGCGGCGCCGGGGAAAGAAGGCCGGTGCTTTGTGTGTGAGCGGCATGTGTATGTGTAAAGACACAGCCGCCCCGCCCTGGAGCCGGCAGGAAGCTGCCCCGCGTGAAAGGGCCTGTGTCCTGCTCACCCTCCAAAGCTCCCGGCTCTTCTTCCGTGCCCCGCGCGCCGGCAGGCAGGGGCTGATCTAATCATCAGGGCAGTCCGTTGCTGGCCAGAGAGGTGGACAGGCTGTCACTGCTGTGTTAAGAGAGCGAAGGGGGAGTGTCCGGGTGATACCAGGTTTGTCAGGCAGGCCACTGTGAGATGTGTTTTGTGTTTTATGCCACAGTTTGCCTTGGCTCTTGCCACTGTTGCGGTTCAGAATTTTTTGTCTGCTGGCTCCCGCGCGCCTCTTCCCCCTCCCCCCTCCCATGCGTCCTATTCTCTTGTTCGTGGGCCTAGCCCTCCCGGCCCCTCCTCTCCGGGGCGCCCCTCCCTCCTTGCCCCCGACTGCCGCCCCTCCCCCCTTGCCAAGAGTTCCTTGCTTTCGCCGTGCTCCCAGACCACGGAAGCTTGCTGTGCCTTTAAAGAAAGCAGACTCCTGGCTGTGACGCACTTCTGGCTGTCAGCCAGGAAGATCGCTCCTGCCAGGCTGACTGAGAAGAAAACCAACAACTTTTCTTTTGTGTGTGGGGTTACTTTCCACTAGCCCCCCCTCTCTCCTCTCCTTTCAAGATTTAAATGCTAATGGCGGATTAAAACCTGTAGATACGTTTGGCTTTAGGAGTCTGGTAAGGCCCCCCCCCCCCCCTTGCACTGAGACTTTTTCTCCCTCCCTCTTTCTCTGGGTTTTTGTTCAAACATGGACGAGGGGGTGCGGTGGAGTCTCCCCCCTCCCAACCCTTTCCTGCGCCATCCTTAAAGGGGAGGGAGAGGAGAGGGAGCGCAAGTAAACACTCAGAAACAGGCGCTGGGAGCAGAGCTTGCCAACATCCGGGAGTTGGCGCCTTTGAGAGCAAAGGGTTGCTTTCTTTCCCCCTCGCGTAGATGTCAGCGTGTTTTTGTTCGGAGGGGGGAAAGCATGCGCCTGCACATTGAGCTGTAGAGACAGCTCAAGAGAGCTTCTCCATTCCTGAGGCCTGGTGTGTACGCAGTTGTGGGGAGTGAAAAGGGTTCATTTTGCCAGCTGTTGGCTACCAGGGTGTGTGAATATAGTGGGGTCAGGTGCTAATGAACTGCTGGAGTGTGCTTGAGTGTATATGTATATGTGCAGTATATGACTGTAGGCCCCAGGTCTGCTTCATGAGGCACCCCTTTTACCCACTCCTTCTGATCTGGACCCTGCAAAGCATGGGGAGGGGGGAGGGCAGGTATCAGTAAACCACTTTTGAAGAAACCTGGGAAATCTTGGTTTCCCTTGAAGCCCTTCTCTAGTTCCTCACCAGGGCTCTGGGCCAAATTCTAGGCTACACAGAAGGGTTGGTTGGTCTGGGTGAAGAGGGGGAGGCTTGAGTCCAGACTAAGTCCCCTAAAGGGGGCCCAGGGAGTACAATCCAGCAAGCTGGTTTGCCCTGACCTCAGGAGTGCAGAGAAACCCTTTAGACTTAGATGAGACAGCCTATCCAGGACTCTCCAGGAGTTGAAAAGGAAAATACGTTTTTTCTTCCTTGGCTTCTGTTGGAGCTGCTGGTCCTTGGGCCTTTTACCTCCTCCAAGCCTAGAGATGCACCAGCAAGATATTTCCTGCTTTGTTCTTTATGCTGAGTTAGCCTATGGCGACATAGCTTGGCCTTTGCTGGGCCCCTCTGAGGTAACCTACCAGGTGAGGTCTGGGTGGTGGTTTTCCCATGTCTCCTGACTTGTCCCTCCCAGAGTCAGAGGAGGAGGAACACCCCCTCAAGATCAGGGTGTTTGCCCTTTGGATGCGGGGTTCGCTTTGATGGTGGGATATCTCTTTTAGAAAGGTGTACAGAGCATGGAATTCTTATGGCTACAGGCACGCAGGCTGTCAGGGTAAGTAGTGGTAAATCTTGCCATTGAGCCTGGTTTTACAGCTAGGACAGACATTTCCCTTCTGAGCTCTGAGCCTTTGGAACCATGGGGTACAGAGGGGGCGGGGCTTGGGAAGGACACTTGGAGGTGGGAGTTTTTGCAGGCTTTGGGCCCAGAAATTCTGAGAGTGGGAGGATGGTTCAGTGGAGGTAGGGGCCAGTGAGTGGAATGATCAGTACAGTTTTGTTGCTTTCTGGACCAAAGGTTCGGAAAGTCAGTGGCTAAGAGATGGTCTCACAAGGAGCTGGCATCCAGGCTGGGGGGTGGGGTGGGGTATGGAGAGCAGCACTCCACAACTCAGACCCTCTGGCCCTTGACCTATCACTTGGTTAACCTTAGAACTGAAACTTCTAGAACAGACCCCAGAGGTTAGCAATCCGACTCTCTGGTCCTGGTCCTTGCATCTGAGCAGGTGGTTTGCATTAGCTTCAGCCCTGGTAGGAAACCGTGGTTAGATTTTTAACTCTTTAATACCCAGAGAGACTGCAGGCCATGTGGCTGTTCGTCTCCTGAGTGTCACTTTCCTTGTCCTGATACATCTTCTCTAGAACCAGAGGGGTTACTATAAATGGGGGAATTGGTCCTGATGTAGGAATTTACATTATGTCAATTTTGAAAATGTAAAGAGGATGCAAGGCCTTTGGTTTATAAAGCAGCTGCTTCTGTGTCTTGGTTCCTTCTTGAACTCAGGGAAGAGAAGCCACCTTATCAGCTCTGTGAAGCCTCTGGGATTCTGGGGGCACTTCTCAAAGAAAGTCTGGTGGTCTCTGAAGGTGTCTTGAGAAGGGTTGCATTCCTGAATTTTGTTTGTTTGTTGATTCACTGGGGGTTGTGAGTGGGTGGTACCTGATCAAGTTGGGGTGCATCTCAGCAGATCCTTCTGTGAAATGGTTCTGAGCTATAATCGTGGGGATCTGTTTTTCCATCACCATGACCATCAACCAGTCTTCTGGGTGGGGCTTGCCTCAGATTTCAGGGGGAGGGTGGAGAGGATGGTGCTTTGGCTGGGAGCCCTTGGGTTCCAAGCCAAGGCCTGCTTAAAGCTGTAGTCCCAGTCTGGGGACTAGCTCTGCCACTGACTTCAATCATTCATTACTAGAGAAGTGAATGGCTGGCTGGCCTAACAGCTCCCAGCCCAGTGTCCTGTGTCTGGGAAAATGCTGTTTTATGGGCTTTGAACTGACAAGGTCATCCTGGAGTTCCTCATGTTGGTTATTGGATTCCTCCTGTTTCTGTGCCTGGGAAGCGTAGAAAAAGGCATTTGGCCTTGACACTGTTTTCCTGAGCAGTGGAACTAGTTTTAGACAGGCTTCCCCGCCCTCTGGGAGGACATAAAGTTTGTATGTTTTGCCTCTGAGATGAAGGGAAGAGGTTGGTTAAACCTCAGGTCATTTTTAGCAGCACAGCTGTGGAATCTCTCAGAGGGGGCAAGATTTACCTCGGGTTACAAATAAGTAAAATTGCTGACTGAAATTTTGGACCTCTTCAAAAGGATAGCAAGTCTAGAGGCAGCAGTGGGGATGAGGGACAGGTGATCTGGGCCACATTTCCCTTGTTCCTAAGGAGCTTAGACTTTTTGTTTTTAATTTTTAAATTTTAAAAAAAATTTAAATTCAATTAACACATAGACTTTTTTGTTTTGTTTTAAAGAAGCCCCAGTAGAGCATTTGGCCATTGCTGCCTTCACCACAAGGGCCAGGCATGATCTCTCTAACTTTAGGCCAGCCAACAACCAGAAGAAGTCTTATTGCGGTGCAGTAGTTGAGACCATTTGTCTTCATCTTTGGCTGGCCCCAGGGAGCTAAGCATTCAGTGCTGATAGATACGGCATGCTCGGTGAAAATCATCCAAGACTGAGGAACACATAAGTCCTTTAGCTTCTCTGCCCTCCTGAGAGCTCCCTTAACCACTTCCCTTGCTCTTGCCAAAGCCCAGGTGATTTGGCTCATTTCCAAGACTGTGACGTTGGTGTGACAGGTGGAATCTTGTTGGGTTTTGTGGGGTCCGGAAGCACTTAATTATAATTCGCATTTAGTTATATTTAGCATTTAATTATTTTCTATTATTTAAAGCTTCATGCATGTTTTAATTTCACTCCTCACCTTGTGGTATAAGCTCCTCAGAGGCAGGGACCATGTCAGTGTCTCCCATTTCCCATATAGCTTCCAGAGCAGAATGAACATCTGTATGGACTCAGAAAGTAACCTTTTTGCTTGGTTGGTAAAGACAGTACACTGGGTGCGCCTGGGTGGCTCAGTGGGTTAAGCCTCTGCCTTTGGCTCAGGTCGTGATCTCAGGGTCCTGGGATGGAGCCCTGACCCCCACATCGAGATCTCTGCTTAGTAGGGAGCCTGCTTCTCCCTCTCTCTCTGCCTGCCTCTGTGCCTATTTATGATATCTCTCTCAGTCAAATAAATAAATAAATAAATAAAATCTTTAAAAAAAAGAAAAGATAGTATACTTACATAGGAAGAACTAAGAATGATGGGGAGTGGATTATCATCAGATTTATGTATATTTTTCTCCTACTAGACAGTAAGTACTTTATGGACAAGAATGGTATCTTTCTTATCCCTAATACATTGTGTATGGAAGACGCTTAGCAAATGTGGGGCACCTGGGTCACTCAGTCTATTAAGTATCTGACTTTGGCTCAGGTTGTGATCTTGGGGCCCTGGGTTCAAGCCCCAAGTCGGGGGAGCCTGCTTCTCCCTCTCCCTCCGCTCATGCACATGCTGTCTTTCTCGCTCTCAAGTAAATAAACTCTTTAAAAAAAAAGGTGCTTAGCAAATGTTGGGTGCATGGAACCCACACCTTGGAGATGCTAATATGTGGGGAGAATTACAGGTGATGTGACTTAACCACTTGTGTTCTTCATCGAATAGTGACAGACTAAGTACCTGTGACAGGTGGGGGAGGATCTGCTTGCTCCCATGATTGGTAGGAGTTGGGGGGGCTGCTGGGAGATGTTGAGGAATATTTAGTCACCAGGTCTGTGGTCTCCTGGGCAGGTTGGCAGGCAGATGACCAATTCCCAGTGGGAAAGGAAATTGGGAATAGGAATACCAGGACAGGTACCTAATCTTTCATTAAATGTCCCATGAGATTTCTGCCAGAATTGGGTCTGGTGTCATCAGGTCCCTCATTTGAACCGTGTCTTTGACATTTCTGTGGGAGATAAAAAAATCCAGAATTTGGAGAAGTTTCCCCAAGGTCTTGGTTATTTTTAGGCAGAATTTGGGCACCTGCAGAAAGAGCCAGAAATCAGTCTCTCTATTAAAGATCAGTGATCATTTAGTGTATACCTATGATATGCCAGGCACTGTGTTATTTGTGTTACCTACTTTGTCTTGAAGCCTCACAGTAACCCAGAGAGGTGTTTGAAAATCCCACTTTGTAAATTAGGAAACTGAACTAAAAGAAGTTATGCTACTTGTCCAAGGTTACATGGAATCACTATTCAGACCCACATCTGTCTGAGAAACCTTATTCCATGTTTTAAGGGCACTGTGTCCCAAAGAACAGGGTTGAGGGACATCCCTGAGTGGTATATTTTCTGTGGACTTTGAATTAAATGCAGGCTCTTTACTGTTATGGTAAGTTTTATAGTAATTTTATTTTATTTTTTAAGATTTTATTTATTTAGGGCACCTGGGTGGCTCAGTGGGTTAAGGCCTCTGCCTTCAGCTCAGGTTGTGATCCCAGGGTCCTGGGATCGAGCCCCACATCAGGCTCTCTGCTCAGTGGGGAGCCTGCTTCTCCCTCTCTCTATGCCTGCCTCTCTGCCTACTTGTGATCTCTGTCTGTCAAATAAATAAATAAAATCTTTAAAAAAATTTTATTTATTTATTTATTTGACACAGAGAGAGCACAAGCAGGGGGACAGGCAGAGGGGGAGAGGGAGAAGCAGGGTCCCTGTAGAGCAGGGGAAGCCCGATAAGGGACTCGATCCCTGGACTCTGGGATCATGACCTGAGCTGAAGGCAGTGGCTTAACCAACTGAGCCACCCAGGAGCCCCAAGTTTTATAGTAATTTTAATGTGTAGTTTGAGCTTTCTAAAAATTCCCATGTCCTTGGTGGGTTAATTGCTGTGTAAAGAGATTTAAGTGTTCAGAGCCAGTATATTGAACCACTTCCCCCCTTGTCCTTCATCAGGGATATTTGGTATAATTAGCTGCTGTTCTTCTCTTGGTTTCCAGGTTCATTGGGGTGACTGTTTGGTGTCACCAAGATGACGCTCCATGCCACTCGGGCAGCTGCACTCCTCTCTTGGGTGAGTCGTCTTCTCTTTGGTGTGACCTTCTCCAGGAAGTTTGCAGGGGTAGAAGAGGAGTTTTTTAGGAGCCACAGCTATGTAAAGTCTTCTCATCTGGAGATGAAGGAAATACAGTTTTCCTTTGCCTTTCCCCTTAGTTTTTTTTTTTTTTTTCCAAGATTTTATTCATTTATTTGACAGAGAGATCACAAGTAGGCAGAGAGGCAGGCAGAGAGAGAGAGAGAGGGAAGCAGGCTCCCTGCTGAGCAGAGAGCCCCATGCGGGACTCGATCCCAGGACCCTGAGATCATGACCTGAGCCGAAGGCAGCGGCTTAACCCACTGAGCCACCCAGGCGCCCCTCCCCTTAGTTTTTTTTTTTTTTTTTAAAGATTTTATTTATTTATTTTGACAGACAGAGATCACAAGTAGGCAGAGAGGCAGGCAGAGAGAGAGAGAGGAGGAAGCAGGCTTCCTGCTGAGCAGAGAGCCCGATGCGGGGCTCGATCCCAGGACCCTGAGATCACGACCTGAGCCGAAGGCAGCGGCTTAACCCACTGAGCCACCCAGGCGCCCCCTCCCCTTAGTTTTTAACTTTAATTATTTCTGGCAATGTTGCTTCTGACAGTGATCCATGACACGACTGTGTAGCTTAGAAGAGAACTTCCTGCTAAGCTTCTGTATACCTCTTAGGAGAGGTGGGTTTTTTTGTTTGTTTGTTTGTTTTTTAAGATTGTATTTACTTATTAGTATTATTATTATTTTTTTTTAATTTGTCAGAGAGAGGGAGAGAGGGATCACAGGCAGACAGAGTGGCAGGCAGAGTCAGAGGGAGAAGCAGGCTCCCCACTGAACAAGGAGCCCGATGTGGGACTCGATCCCAGGACGCTGGGATCATGACCTGAGCCGAAGGCAGCTGCTTAACCAACTGAGCCACCCAGGCGTCCCTGTATTTACTTATTTGACAGACAGAGATCACAAATAGGCAGAAGGGCAGGCAGAGGGATAAGCAGGCTCCCTGCTGAGGAGAGAGCCCAATGCGGGGCTCGATGCGGGGCTCGATCCCAGGACCCTGAGATCATGACCTGAGCCAAAGGCAGAGGCTTAACCCACTGAGCCACCCAGGCACACCTTAGGAGAGGTTTTTATTTCCTTTTGGTCATGGAAGGGTTGGCTGTAGCGTGGCACGGACAACCTTCATTCGCTTCTTGTGCATTTTTCTGACTAGAAGGGTTTATCCTGAACTTCACTGACATGCGGGACTTTGGTCTTGAAAGGCCTTTTATCGTAGGGCAAGGTTCTCCTCACTTTCTTTACCATGTTTCTGTCTGCTTCCATTGTCCTCCTGTTCACTTCTTCTTTTTTTTTTTTTTTAAAGATTTTATTTATTGAGCACCTGGGTTAAGCCTCTGCTTTCGGCTCAGGTTGTGGTCTCACGAGGCCCGAATCTGGCTCTCTGTTTGGCAGGGAGCCTGCTTCCCTCTCTCTCTCTGCCTGCCTCTCTGCCTACTTGTGACCAATCTCTCTCTGTGTCAAATAAATAAATAAAATCTTTTAAAAAAAAGTGTTTAAAAAAAAGATTTTATTTATTTGATTCAGAGAGAGACAGTGAGAGAGGGAACACAAGCAGGGGGAGTGGGGGAGGAAGAAGCAGGCTTCCTGCTGAGCAGGGAGCCCCATGCCAGACTCCATCCCAGGACTCTGGGATCATGACCTGAGCCCAAGGCAGAAGCTTCATGACTGAGCCACCCAGGCGCCCCCTCCCGTTGCCTTCTTGATTACTTAAATCATTGCATTACGTCATTTCATATATCTTCTGTCCAGTATGAACAATGGCAAATGAAAGAGTAATACCAAGCATTGGGAACATAAAGCTCCAGGGAAGTAGAAGAGGACACAGAGTGTAGTGATGACAAGCCTGTACCTTGGAGTCAGACAGCCTGATCTAGAATTACTGATCTGGCCCAGGTGTGTGACCCAGGGCAAGTTACTTAGCCTCTCAGCACCTTATTTTTAAAATGGAAATAAAAATACGTCATGGTGTTGCTAAGAGAATGAAGACGTACTATGTGTAGAAAACATCTAATACTATATCTGAATAAATAATCTTGATACTTCAAATATTGCTGGGGCATGATTAGGGCCAATGAAAAAGCCACTTAAAATTTTTAGAATATTTTAGGGGTGCCTGGGTGGCTCAGTCATTAAGCGTCTGCCTTTGGCTCAGGTCATGATCCTGGGGTCCTGGGATCGAACCCCGTGTCAGGCTTCCTGCTCTGTGGGGAACCTGCTTCTCCCTCTCCCACTCCCCCTGCTTGTGCTCTCTCTTTGGCTCTCTCTCTCTCTGTCAAACAAATAGCATCTTTTACAAAAAAAGAAAAAGGAAAGAGAAGAAAAAATTTGTCTCTTCCTTTCCCTTCCCTCATTCCTGAGGGGCTGGTTGGGTTTGGGGGACTATGAGCTTTGTCTGCAGTTCAGTGGATTAACTGAATACTGGGGGATCCTTTAGCCACACTGTTTTTAAGTTGATCAGTTTATTTCTTTAGGTCCTAAACTTGTTTTTATGGTGAGTACTACCATTACAGAGAAGAACCAATACAGGGCCAGTTTTATTAAATAGCGGGTACTTGTGTACTTTTTTCAAAAGTCAAAATGAACAATGCATTAAAATATTAATATATGGTAACATAGAATTTTTTTTTTAGGAATTTTCAATTTAAGCAAAAGGCAGCTAAAGTGGATTTTATGATAATGTAGCAGTGTCAGTGCTTGTTAGGAAGAGTGGCAAAAAAAAAATAAAAAAAAAAAAGGAAGAGTGGCAGAGAACACACATGTGACAATTTTAGTTGTGGTTTATAGAAAAATGCATCAGGAAAAAAGATTGGAAAGAAATATATCAAAATGCTTAAAGTATATACATTAAAATACTAGAATAAGTGGGTTTTCCCCCCAAATTTTAGTAATTTGTTTTATAGTATAAAAATAAATTTATACTTTGCTTGAAGTATAGCTTGAAATTGTTCTGTACCCAGCAGTTACAGTGAATGAATTGATATAGGAGAAAGAGAACTTTTTAAAATTTGACAACCTTAAGCCTCCCTGAAAACCAGTGAGTTTGGCCCTTCTTCCCGTGTTTTAATCCTGACTAAAGATGAAAGTTTCTCTGCTTCCTCCGCTTTCCAGTGATTTCTGATTTGAGAGCAAAATAATGCATAGGAAGAAAATGAATTTTTATCTGCATAAAAGAAACTCTTGCTAGATTGTTACTTAATTGACAAGAGATGAATCCAAAAAAAAAAAAAAAGGGGGATGAATCCAGAAATCTTAAGTGACTTTAAATGAACTAACTGGTGTGATTTTTCAGTCTTTTTAATAAACAAGCATTCATAGCCCTTGAAAGTTTTCTTTCGATTACAAGGAGTATTAAAAGGAGGTGGTTTTGGATGCTTATTGTCTTGGTGCTCTCTTCATTTTCAGCTGGTGGGAAAGGATCTTGGCCTGGAATATTCAGAATCTTCCTCAAAAATTTACACTGGCCTTTCCTAACTAATTAGATTAGGCTCTTCCCCTCAAAAGATGATATAAATATAAGTATACATATTTATGTATATACAAGTATTTTATATATATGTGTGTGTATATACATCTATATGGATGGTATAAATTTAAGACCTCAATGAGAGTTTGCATTTTATGTTTTACACTTTTTAAAAACGCTTAACGTGTTTTCATTTAGATCCATCTAGAAGTTTTTTTTAAATTTTTTTTTTAAGATTTATTTGTCAGAGAGAGAGTGAGCACACATAAGCAGGGGGAACATCGGCAGAGGGAAAAGCAGGCTCCTTGCTGAGCAAAAAGCCTGATGCGGACCTTGATCCCAGGACTCTGGAATCATGACCTGAACTGAAGACAGACACTTAACTGACTGAGCCACCCAGGTGCCCCTAGAAGTTGTTTTTAATATTAAAGTATGTAGGGGCGGTAGGGTGGCTCAGTTAACCCACTATCTGACTTCCGCCCAGGTCATGATCTCAGGGTTCTGGGATTGAGTCTGGAATCAGGCTTCCCACCAAGCAGGGAGTCTGCTTGTCCCTCTCCCTCTTCTCCTCCCCCTTCTCCCTCTCAAATAAATAAATAAAATTTTACACACACATGCACACACACTCACACACACGGATAAGTATTTAACCAGGGACGCCTGGGTGGCTCAGTTCATTAAGCGGCTGCCTTCGGCTCAGGTCGTGATCCCAGGGTCTTGGAATCCAGTCCCACATCCAGCTCCTGGCACAGCAGAGAGCTTGCTTCTCCCTCCCACTCTGCCTGCTGCTCTCCCTGCTTGTACTCTCCTTCTTGTTAAATGAATGAATAAGACCTTAAAAAAATTATTAAAAAAATAAGTATTTAACCAAATAAATAGTATAATTTTTGTGGCTGAGTCATTCTTCTTTTTTTTTTTTTAATACCCCGTTCTCTAGTGCAGTCAGCGAATTAAACTACTGAGAACAATTAGTTTTGCTGCATCTACTTCCATTATTTCAATTTTATTAACCATAATAGTGCTTTGCGTTTAGCACTTTTATCTTGTAATGTGTTCTTGCATTCATAATCCCATTTGAACCCACACTGGTCCTCTAAAGTAAACAGTGTAGGGATTCCATCCATTTGGCAAGTGGGAAAGTAAGCACAGAAAGAAATAAGTTGATAACAGAGTTCCTGGCAAGTTAGTGAAGGAGTTAGATCTAAAATTTTAATCTGAGAGCTCCCAGCCCAGTACTGTCTATTTATATTTTTATTTATTTTTTTAGTAATGTTTTCTTTCTTTCTTGGGGGGTTACTAAAAAGAAAAGCACCCCTCTCCCCCCAGTGTGGGGCTCAAACTCAGGACCCAGATATCAAGAGTAGTATGTGCTTCCAACTGAGCCAGCCAGGCGCCCCATAGCTCAGTATCTTTTAAAGAGCGCATTTTAAAGAGTTGAATCTACTCATTGCACATAACCACTCTGCTGAGGTTCTTACAAATAAACACCTTGTCAAGCAGCCCGAGTTCTCTCCTTCCTCAGTCTTGCACACAGGATTGATTGGTTCAGCAAATCCTTTTTTTCCTGTATACTAACAAAGGTGAGGTTCAGCCCAGGCTTCTTCTGAACTTGGTGGTTTTGGAATTCATGATGTTTTTCTGTACAAGTTGGCCATATATGCTTGTTGAATAACCTGTGTACCTGACTCATTTGCAGATGACTGGTGGTGAATTTCCTAGTTGTAAAGACTGAGTTAGATGGATGCCAGCCAGAAGGCAAAGAAGAGAAGCAGGCAGTTGAATTGGAATTGACAAGTTTTTTCCTGGGATTCCCAGCTCTTTTCCTCCTTTATTTATTTATTTATTCATTTATTTATGTATTATCTTATTGCCTCATCATTTCTCCCTGTGTCAGCCACAGTTTTATGTCTGGAAAGAATTTTTAAAATGCATTAGTAACAAGATTTTATATCTGTGGGAGTGTATAAGACATGTAGCATTTAATGTAAGTTTTGATTAAATATTTCAAAATTCAAGAGATAGAAAGGCTGTAGGGTGATAATTTGGGCTACAGAGGGTTATAATGTAAACATACAAGAGCTACAAAGGGCAATAGTATAAAAAGCCTTTCTTTTTCCCCACATATGACTTTCAGCCATCAAATTCCTGTCCCTTGAGGCATTGGTGGTACAGTTTCTCACATATCCTTCCAGAAAACCATTTTATGCCTAATTATATTTAAAGTGTATCCCTGTGGCGGAACATCCTAGAATGTAAGGTCATTTACTTGAAGCCAGAGGAAGGACTCTCACAGCTGCATTCAGGTAGCTGTCACTGGACCAGTGCGGGCAGCAGCTCTCCTTGGCTGAAGTGAACGCTCCTGAAGGCCTGCGGCCTGCAGCTGCAGGCACTCCAGGCGAGCCCGAGGCTTGTGGACCTCTGGGGAGAGGAGCGAGCGCAGTGCTTCTGGCACCTCTGCCTGTTTCAGCAAGCTCTGCCCTGTGTTTTGCAGGTGAATAGTCTGCATGTGGCGAGCCCTGTGGAGGCTGTACTGCAGCTCCAGGACTGCAGCGTCTTCATCAAGATCATCGACAGTATGTGAGTATGCGCCATGCCGCTCAGGGGAGGCCATGTGTTGGGGTGTTGGGCCGGGCACTGCATTTATCCACTTTCCGTGCCAACAGCTGTGACCAGAAGGCCAGGGCAGGACTGCCAGCATGGAGCCAGAGACAAGGGCACACGGGCCTCCTCTTCGGGCCGCTGTGTCTGTGGGAGAGCTTTTGCTCTTTTTCCACCTTCAGGAGTCCTCATGCTTGTGCAGGAGAGCCTGCAAGTCTCCTTGCTTTCACGGTGTTTTAAGAGCCTGCTCTGGAGCTCGCTGTCCTCTTGACTCAATGAGAGTTTTCCATACCCTCTTCTTGGGGCTTGTCCTTCTCTCACAAGCCCTCCTGGCAACCTGTAGGGCCAGGAAGAAGAAATGGGGAAGCTCTTGCACTTGAGAGAAATAGGCAGCACCTGGAAATCTTATCTCAAACCTGTTAGCACAGCACAGATGTTTTGTTTTTTTGTTTTTTAAAGATATATTTATTTACCAGAGAGAGCCCGCTCTCACTTGAGAGTACACAGAGGGAGAGGGAGAAGCAAACTCATTGCTGGTCAGGGAGCTGGATGTGGGCCTCCATCCCAGGACCCTGGGATCCTGACCCAAACGAAGGAAGGCAGACGCTTAACGCTTAACAGACTGAGCCACCCAGGTGTCCTGATATGCTCCTTTCTAAACCATTATAGCATTTTTGGGGTCTTCACCTCCCTCATTAACTTGCTCTGTGAAGTCGATTAGCATTTGATAACCAGCTTGCTATCACTTAGCAAGGATTCTAGTGAGCTTTGTTTTCTGTCTTTAGCATGGTTCCTTTGAACAGCACAGTTATCTGGGAAATCAGTGGAGTGGGATTTCCGCCTTGTATCTTCCCTGTTTGGAACCAAGCAAAGATGGGTCAAACTATAACCTGCAATAACCTGAAGTTACCTTTTCTAGGCTCATATAGTTCATCCTTTTTCCTCTCTCATCAACTTTAACGAATTATGGACGGCAAAACTGACCTTCTTTTCACTTCTTTGTGCTATGGGCAAAAGTAGAGGTCAGCTATAATATAAAGGATTGCAGGGACAGTGGAGAGGACCCTCACTTTATTTTTTAAAGATATTTATTTATTTATTTATTTGACAGAGACAGTGAGAGAGGGAACATAAGCAGGGGGAGTGGTAGAGGGGAAGCAGGCCTCCCGCTGAGCAGGGAGCCTAATGTGGGGCTCGATCCCAGGACTCAGGGATCATGACCTAAACCGAATGCAGACACTTAATGACTGAGCCACCCAGGCGCCCCAGGACCCTCACTTTTTAAAGGAAGGCACAGTTGACTCTGAGCCCCCAGGTCAGGGACAGACTGAGGTGTTGACGGTGTTTCTGTTCCACACATAGCAGGTAGGAACCGGTGCTAAGCAGCTTGGCCACCTATTCATGGGGAAAGAAGGTAGAACTGAGTTGGTCAAAGGTACGGGTTGGGTCTGATTCCTCTTGGGGTCCTCTGCACCTTCCTTAACACAGTACAATGGTTAATGTTTGTTGAGTAAGTAAATGAATGAAAATGTAGTTGATACTCTTCTTCAGCAGAGTCTACTAGGGCTGAGTAGCCTGGAACAGATGGATTCACTGGAGTGGTTTTTGTTTTTAATCGTTTGAATATATTTTTTGAAATGTATGTTGGTGGTGGGATGTCATATTATAAGATGTTTTGAAAGTCCCTGTGGCTCTAACCAGTACCTGCCTTAGTGAAAAGAAGTCACTGTTTTCTTATTTTGGTACAGACAGTACCATTTTCTCTTCCAGTTATCCCAGCAGGACCTTTCAGCATTTTTTTTTTTTAAAGATTTTATTTATTTATTTGGCAGAGAGGAAGAGATCAGAAGTAGGCAGAGCAGCAGGCAGAGAGAGAGGGGGAAGCAGGCTTCCCTGCTGAGCAGAGAGCCCAATGCAGGGCTCAATCCTAGGACCCTGAGATCATGACCCGAGCTGAAGGCAGAGGCTTAACCCACTGAGCCACCCAGGTACTCCTCAGCCTCATCTTGAATTCCTCCCTCTGCTTGGCAGTGATCCTACTCAGTCACCATCTTCTCAGTTTGTCCTTGGAAGACTTCTCACATCCCTGCCCCTGCCTCATTCTGGATACCAGGCCCCTGTGACCTCGTTCTTCTCTAATCTGTGCATGTCCCAGGGCATTCCTTCCTGCAGTCCTGCTTCCATTATGATGCCCCACAGCTGCTGGGCTTTAGTGACTCTTCCTTGCCAGGAGATTGAAATAAAAAATCTTCAGTTGTGGTATGGAAGAGCTTTCATCAGGGGCTCCTCTCCTCCCACCAGTCTTGTTTCTTACTCATTTCTATCCTCATACCTTATCCCCATTTTCCTTTCTTCCAGTCTTAGTTCTGGATTTTATTAGTTGTGTAATCATGGTGCTGCTCAGCTTGTTCTTCTCATCCTCCTTGTTGCCTGTAAACTGATGATTAGAGCCAAGCTTGATTAGTTTAAGGTTTTTTTGTTGCTGTTTTTTGTTTTTTACAAGGATACTTCATAGATAGAATTGGGTACCACCTATAAGTCAGCATTTTGCAACTCCTTTTGAAAATAACCCTGATGAAGTGGTAAATCTAGATTGTTAACACCAGTAGCTGGTAAAATCATTAGGCTGACAATATCTAACCTACTACTGAATTTTAGAATCACTCAAAGGAGGGGCAGCCAGGTGTTGAGGGGAGCCAGCCCTTGTAACATACAGTAGGGTACAGCTGTTTTTTGTTTTTGTTTTTTGAACTTAATGGATCAAGGTGGAGCACCTAGCTGGCTCGGTTGGTGGAGCACGCTATTGCTGATTTGGGGGTTGTGAGTTTGAGCCTACATTAGGGGTAGAGATTACTCAAAAAAATAAAATCTTAAAAGAAAGGGCAACCCTTTTGGATCCCCTCCCTCCTTGGGAGCTTTGTACTATCAATAAACCTTGCTTTGCTTTCCAGAAAAAAACAAAAAACAAAAAAACAAGGAGCTTTTGCTATGAGATACCTTGGTCTAATGACAAGAGCACTAGATGTCCATGGGTAGTGATGTGTGTCCTTGGTTTAGCCACTGTAGGTTTATAACCTTGTAGGAAATTTTCATAGGGAGGGTTACAAATTTCCTAGTTGTCTTCTGATTCACTGCCTGAGCCTTAGAGTAGGAGGAGTGGAGGTGGAGGGAAGGTGAGAGGGAGAGAGAACACGGATGTCTAAGTATGTGTGTGTTGGAGGGGATGGACTACTGAAAATTCCAGGTTAACCTGGATCTCCATCTCTGATCCAGGACAGGGCAGACCAGTTTCCTTCTGGAAAACAGATGTTCTTGGTGATTGTATTCTGGCTTTTTCATTGTGGACGCTGCTACTGTTGCTAACCTAAATCAGATGCTAGTTCTCGAGGAGGACTGCGGAGGGCGGCAGTGTTGGTGGCAGATAGCAGCTGTGGGAATTGAACAGGACTTGTTCCTTGGCCACCTAGCGTTCTCTCTGGGTTTTACGTGGGCATAACCTTTCTAACAAGTTGACCTGTTTTGTGTTTGAATAGCCTGAAGCAAAAAGGCTGTCCCATCTCTTAAGTCTGTGAGGCCTGAATAGCAAAGTTTAGTGGAGTCATTTTGCCAGAACCTAAAGCCCTGATGTTCGTTTACTGACCTTGACCTCTCCTCTTCCTATTACAGAGCCTCCTTCATCTGTCAGTCAACCCATATGTACGGAGTATCTCCTGTACCCTCGAGTTCAGGGCGTGTGGTGGGTGTGGTCCATTGTAAATGATGCCATTGTATCCATCATTTAGGATGTAGGAATTCCTGAGGAGTGGGAAGGCATGACTGGCAGTGGTTCTGGATGGCTTCCTACCAGACAGAAGACTTGAACTCAGTTTTATTATTTATTTGTTTATTTATTTTTTGAAGATTCTATTTATTTGACAGAGCATGTGAGAGACAGTACAAGCAGGGGAAGTGGCAGGCAGAGGGAGAAGCAGGCTCCTTTCTGAGCAGAGATCCCATGCTGGGGCTCTATCCCAGGACCCTGGGATCATGACCTGAGCTGAAGGCAGATGCTTAACTGACTGAGCCCCCCCAGGCATTCCCTTGAACTCAGTTTTAAATGATGGGCTGGATGGCTGGAGGTCCAGCATTTTTTTTTTTTTTAAGATTTTATTTATTTATTTGACAGAAAACACAAATAGGCAGAGAGGCAGGCAGAGAGAGAGAGGAGGAAGCAGGCTCTCCGCTGAGTAGGGAGCCCGACTCAGGGCTCGATCCCAGGACCCTGGGATCATGACCTGAGCTAAAGGCAGAGGCTTTAACCCACTGAACCACCCAGGCGCCCCGAGGTCCAGCATTTTTAAAGCATGTTCCGTGCAACTTTACTTATCCCAGGGCTTAGTAAGGAAAAAAGAGGTTTTGTGGTCAAATAGGTTTGGGAAATAATGCATGTTATATTGCCTTCTTTAGAAAATGTTCAGTTTGGTTTAACCCAGTATTTTCTAAACAATTAACCTGAGAATCCTCTTTATTTTTATCTAATGCTCTGTGCTGAGTCAAGGAGTC
This sequence comes from Meles meles, assembly GCF_922984935.1. NCBI lineage: Eukaryota > Metazoa > Chordata > Mammalia > Carnivora > Mustelidae > Meles > Meles meles. Next base: position 59,751,161 of record NC_060073.1, on the reverse strand, counting down.
ACAGTGTTCCAGATTGTGGGTGGGGAGGGAAGGTGGCTCTTTTAGGAGTCTGGAAGGAGATGAACATCTCCTGAAGGCTCTGTAGAAGTCCCTAATCATAAACCAGCTATCCAGAAAATAAGCAGAAAAAACCCAGCTGCACTTGGAAGAAGCCTGTTATAATCCCATGAGAGAGGGAGGGAGATACATTCATGGTCTTGGCTTGGATGCTGCTTTTGCTTGGCAAGGATGTCTTGCAGGGCAAGTTCTCTGGTTCTAGGGCCTGCCCTCCAGAAAGTTGGCTGAAACCTGGAGGTCAGTAGAACCTCGAGATTGAGGAACAAGAGGCTCCTTTAATCAGTATCTCCAGCTGTAATGGCCCAAGAAGAAGAGTCTGCTCTCTAACTTGAAGTGGAGCTATTCACCCCTAAAACTGAAATTGCAGTTAGCTTGAGCACCCAGGGCCAGGGGCCTGGGCTGTGTGAGAGCTCCCCCTGCTGCCTCCTTTCCCTCCTTGCTCCCTCAGCCTGTCGCTGTTGCCATTAAACAGACTAGCACAGCAACAGCACCTGATGAAGAGTGTTGTCCCCGGGCGCCTAGGTGGCTCAGTTGGTTAAGCATGTGACTCTTGATCGTGATCTCAGGGTGGTCTGCGCTCAGCGGGGAGTCAGCTTGAGACTGTCTCTCCCTCTCTCTCTCTCTCTGCATCCCCCACCCCTCACTCCTGCTCTCTAAAACATAAACAAATCTTAAAAACATAAAACAAAACATAAACAAAATCTTAAAAAAAACAAAACATAACATAAAAAAACATAAAAACAAAACATAAACAAAATCTTAAAAAAAAAAAAAGATTGTTATCTATCATCTCAGCTTTCAGTCTGATGTTGAACTTCGCCCTGGCACTTTGGAGCCTTGGGAATTTGCTCCTTCTTTTCAGTTCTTGGGCCTGTTTTCCCTTTCCATCGTCTGTCTTACCCTAGCCATGTTTCCCCCGGCTTCCTGACGTTTTACAGTGGAGTTATTCCAGATTGTTGAACCTAGCGTCCCCTTCATCCGTGCTGCTGTCCTCTCCCCTCGCCCTTCCCACAGAGCTTTTTCAAATTTACAGTTAGGGTGGACAAGAGTGCCATCTCTTTCAGAAGGACCACACGCCTCAAGTTCCCACTTTTCACCCTCCACACAGTTCCCTCTGACCAAATGGTGTTTTGGTATCTTCTCCCCTGCCTCCAGAATTTGGTCTGGTTCTCTCCCAGATCCAGTGCAGACCAGGCCTGGAGGAACAGGAAGGTGCTATGTAATGGAGGCGCAAGGAGGGAAGGATTGCTAAGTACTCCGGTCCTGATCTTTGTTCTTTTTCTAGCCACGGCACTGAAGAGGGGCAGCAAATCCTGCAACAGCCGGTGCCAGAAAGACTGGAATTTGTGTGCAGTTTTTTGCAGAGTAAGCACTTTTCTTTATCTGGCTCAGAAAGAGCTGCTTCCTCAACTCCTGGGACTTTGGAAGTCCAGGGGAACCAACTCCCAGTATCTGGAGGAGCAAAGGCTCAAGGCCACTGATTCTGTACCACAGGAATGGGAACACCTGTTTCCCTGGGTCTGGTGATGCTGATGTCAGGGAAGGAGAGTGTCCCTTCAGCCCCACAGTCTGTCTTTGAGATACAGGTAGAGCCAGAGGTCAGTTTTGGGGACACATCACCTTGGGCTCTTGTCCCCCACCCACTGTAAGGAGTTGGAGGAGAGGGATGGATCCATGTTACCCTCTTTCCCTTGCAAGAGAAACATTTCCCCTGGATAACTTTGAATTAATTGCCTAGGCAGTGGATGGGGAGCAGGGGAAAAGGCAGATTTAGGTTGAGGTCTTGGCCCTTCTACTCATAGCCTGTGTGACCTTTCTGGACATAGGTTCCTTATCTTTGAAATGGAGGGAACGATAACTGCTCGTAAGGTTGATGGGTCGTAGGAACAGATGAAAAACTAGGACAATGCTTGTCAGTCCCCTCTTTTTTGCAGTCATGGACCATGGAGTCCTCATCTGTGACATGGGAGCAGTCTCCCCCTCAAGAGAATTATGGGAAAGGTGATAGCAGATTTAGATAAAACAGAGGTGTTGATAATTGGCATACTAGCATAAGAACCAGGTGTCCCTAGTCCTCCTAGTCTGACTCAGCTTCAGGCTTCCTCTGTGACCTTAACTTGGAATAAGTCTCTAGAGTGACCTGGGATCTCTGGGCTTCTTCTCTGTGGTGCTGAGCTGGTGTTGATGAGTTGGGTGGGTGAGTGCAAGCATGGAATTCAGAGCTGCTGTGAATTCCTAGCCTGCCTTTTTTTTTTTTTTTTTTTTAAACTTTCCCTGTAGTTTTTGGACTGACCTAGGATAGAACCAACTTCAGATGGAAATGTGTATGTTGGAGGAGAGAGGACATAGGAGTAAGGAGCCCTGCGTCTCCTAGCCCCACCAGAGACAGTGACTTTGTTCTACTCTGAGGTGTTGTGATGATCTCAGGGACAGTGTCCAGGAAGTTCACCCTATTTTCCACATTGTCGTTGTTACAGAAAATCGAAAACATCCCTCTTCTCCGGAATGCCTGGTGTCCATGCAGAAGGTGATAGAGGGGTCAGAGCTGGAATTGGCCAAGGTACCTATGGAATACCAGGTGTGGGGGTCAGAGGGTGGAACCAGAGGGACCTCTTGGGCCTTCTCTTAACCGAGGGGAAGTGGTGGGTGGCTACTATGGTGGGCCTTGATGAAGACCTGGCAGGAATTAGGCCTCCCCCAGCTGTCATAGTCTTTTTTAGCTCAGTGTCCTTTATTCCCTCTCCTGTTTCTGAGTGCTGGCTGGTAGATGGTAGCCCAAGCTTCATAGTTAGGTTCAATGAGTTCAGGTCTTCAGGTGTGCACCAGGCTTTTTGCACAATCAGGTGTCCTCAATCAGGTGTTTCTGGGTATAGTTAAGGGCAGCGACCTAGGGCTGAATTCTGTGAGCTTTGGAAGAGCCTCCAGAACAGCTCAGAGAGGGGAGCACAGAGGAGAGAGACAGCCCTGCTCAGTGACTGTACCACCTGTTTGGCTTCTAGATGACCATGCTGCTCTTATACCACTCCACCATGAGCTCCAAAAGTCCCAGGGACTGGGAACAATTTGAATATAAGATTCAGGTAAGTCCTGTGCCTCCTCCACCCCAGCTGGTGAGCCTAGTCTGTGCTTCACCTCACTGCATTGCTTTTCTTCAAACAGCATATTGTGGTGTTTTAAAAAATATGTTGTTGTAATTCCAGCCATTCATTATAGAAAGTCTGGAAAACACTGAAAAGCACAGAAGAAGAAATAACATTTTCCAGGAATCTCATCCCCAGAGATAACTGTTAACTTTTAAAGGATATACTTCAAGTCCTTTTTTACATACATGTATTTAACTGTGGTTGTAACTATACTGTGATGGGATAATACACAGAAATTGTTCTCTCCTCATGTATGTGGTCCCATGTGAGTGTGTATTTTTTACACAAACCGTCACTCCATTTTTCTCCTCCTTTCCTCTAATGGGAAGGATTAGTGAGAGAGAATGCTTTGGTCCATCTTGACGGTCTAGCTCAGAGCGGTTACCTTCTCTCCCCCTGGTCCCTAAGTGAAGAGTTGGAGCCTTCACTTCATTATTGAGGGAATTGACCTGGTTTCCAGGAACTGCCTGTCATGAGGGTCCTGATGTTGGCTTTGCTTCATGCCTGAGCAGCTGCCCTTTATTTCCCAGAGCAGGAGGAGCTGGGATGTCACGGGGTAATGTAGGTGACTGCGGGGACAGTATCCAGAGAGCTGTGGCCTTTTGCAGGGTGGTAAAAATATTGAATCATCCCATATTATACTTACTTAGTTCATGGCTCTTCTCTGATGTTGGGGCAGTAGTGGCATGGGAGCAACGGGAGACCTCTCTTTCAACCTTTTCTCCACTCCAGGCTGGTCACAGACCTGGTAGAATGGAAATTCACAGAGATAAGGAAGTATGGAAGGGTTGGCCAGAAAAATCAGATCAACTCTGTAACTTTGGAACACAGACAGTGAAGGGCAAATTTTACAGCTGAGCTGGTGGATAAGCTTTGAATGAACCCTGGAGGGTTCTCGGGTTCTCACTTAGACAAAGAACAACAGTGAGGGTCCTTTGGAAGAGGGCAACATAGTTATGTATAAAAGCTTTCTCACTGCATTACTTTCTTTTCCCATTTTCTTTGTGGTCAGGAGTGAAGTCAGATAGGAACTCTGTCTGAACCCAGGTGCATCTTTAGAGGAACTGAGGAGGTTAGAGCAAGCAGGGTCAGCATGTCTCTGCTACAATGTTCACAGCTGGAATGTGGGACTTTAGGCTTTGAGAGGAAGACTGGGCTCCAGCAGGCTCCTGGGGCTGGCACTGCCAGTTCGGTGCCCTCCATCTCTTCAGGCCTCTCTGACACCTCAGTGATGCTCCTTTTCTCTCTCTGTGGCCCAGGCTGAGTTAGCAGTCATTCTCAAGTTTGTGCTGGACCATGAGGATGGGCTAAACCTAAATGAGGACCTAGAGAACTTCTTGCAGAAAGGTAAGTAGGGCCTAGTGAGGATCCCCTCCTGTCTGAGCTGGGAACTGCTAGGATCCTGAATTATTAAGAAATACTGTGGGGGTCATGTTGCTGACATCCCAGTTCCTGTGGAGCTCTTTCTCACGGCCTGGCAGTGCCTAAGCAGTACACAATAATCATGTCTGCTGACAGCTTGTTCTTGATCACCCCATACATACCTTTTTTGTTTTTTGTTTTCTAAGCAGTTGCTACCTGAGGCTTAAAAGCTGGGAGTAACACCTAAAAGAAAGGCGTTTCCCCACATGAAGCTCCTGTTCTAGGTGGGAAAGCAGATATGTAAATCAGTAGGGAGGATAAAGAATAAGTGCTAGAACAGAGAGGAACCTCATCTGCCAAATGTGTTGCTGGAAGTGCAGGAGAAAGACCAAGAGCTGCACATGTCTTCTGATGTAGAGGCAGGCTGTCTGGTGAGGACAGACCTGAGATGTGGCTCTAGGTGGACTGTCTTCCAGCCACCGAATTTGATGTTCCTCATATTCAAGTTTCTTTTCAGCCTTTCAAATGGAGATGTTGGAAATGAGAATCTAGAATGTAGGCGAGGGCTCCCGGCCAGGGTATGGGTTTGCAAGTCTGTGTGGTGGTTACTGTGGGCTGAGCATGCAGGCCGCCTCAGGACTCTCGGAGCTTAGAGGGTGCGGGGAGGAGGGAGGGCAGATAGGGAGACTAGGCATGGGTGTTTAGGGGTAGGAGAGTCAAGTGAAAGGTGGTCTTGGGAACCAGGGGAGGCAGAGGTTTTGAGAAGGAGGTTGTGTTGGCAGTGCAAGATTTCAGAATGGAGGTGTTGAAGAAAGAGGCCCGTGGCTCTGACCTGAGAGATTGTTGAGCTGAGAGGAGATCTTACTCAGGGCAGTTCTGAGCTGCCTCTGCAGTGCTGGCTGCAGGGAGAAGCATGAGCACTTGATGGTCTGTGGAAACAGAAGCCACTTGCTTGACTGGGCTTAGTGCCACTGACCTCCGGATAACCCAGATACTGGGGGTCAGGTTCTACCCGGTGGCCTCCCTCTGTAGCTCACATGTGAGTGTCTGTGGATTCACTTTGACTAAGGCGAGTTCCTCAGACTGCATAAAGATCCAAATCTGTTCACCTTCTTACTAACCTTTATATGGTTGGTTTGCTTCTTCCCCTAGCTCCTGTCCCTTCTACCTGTTCCAGCACCATCTCTGAAGAGTTGTCCCCACCCAGCCACCAGGCCAAAAGGGAGGTTCGCTTCCTAGAGCTACAAAAGGTTGCCTCTTCCAGTGGGAACAAGTATGTGCTACGCCTCTTCTCCTGGGATAGGGCCTCAACATCCAGTCCTCATATCCTTCATTCTGGAGGCTAACACCATTCACCAGCCTGTTAATGTCATCAGACGTGCTTGGGGTACCTTGTAGATGTTCTCACCTGCCCCAGGACTAATTAGGGGAATTGGTTGGGATCCATTTTTGGTGGAAGGCCTTCCTCAAAGGCTGTTCCTTGTTAATGGAATTCCTTTCTCCCATGGAGACTTTGCTGAAGTCCCTTCTCTTAGTGCAGCTCTGCTGAGGCAAGATTTTTTCTGGCAAAGAAGTTAAGCCTTGGAGGAGGGAGAACAGTTTTCTCAAGGTCGTGTCATGAGGTGGGAGATGGCGTGAAAACATAGATGAGGTGCTTGGCCTCCCAGCGAGTCCTCACAGCCCTAGAGCCCTGCTTACCCATCCCCGCCTGGTGCTCTTCCCTTCAGCCCTCACCTTTCAGGTTCTGACTGTGGCATCTGGGCCATCTCCTCCTTCAGCTTCCTCTCAGGTTCTCCAGCCTCCCCCATGGGCGACATCCTGCAGACCCCACAATTCCAGATGAGACGGCTAAAGAAGCAGCTTGCAGATGAGAGAAATAATAGAGATGAACTGGAGCTGGAGCTGACTGAGAACCGCAAGCTGCTCACTGAGAAGGGTAGGCGTCTAGTATGCTGGTGGATGATGTGTGAATGAGCAGCATCTGGGATTTTCATCCGGGAAAGTGCTGGGCTTGTGTGAGGCATGGCTCCACTCTCTTCCATGTTGTCTGTTCTGTTGGTCCCGGAGCTTGGTGCTCAGCCTTGGGCCAGTCAGGCTGAGCCCCTGGAAGCTGGGTCTGCCCTTGCCGTCCTCCTCCTTTCCCTTAGATTGGATGCCTCCCCCTCCTCCTGTCATGCCCGTAGTTCTGTGCTGACTCTCCCACCCCCCTTCCCCGGGGCAGACGCACAGATAGCTGTGATGCAGCAGCGTATTGACCGCCTGGCTCTGCTGAATGAGAAGCAGGCGGCTAGCCCACTGGAGCCCAGGGAGCTAGAGGAGCTCCGTGGCAAGAACGAGAGGTAGGATTCTCCCTGCTCTCTTCCCAGCTCCCCTCCCCACCCCGCACCTGTCTTTTTTAACTGCTCCCCTCCCTCACAGCCTCACTGTGCGTCTCCATGAAACTCTGAAGCAGTGCCAGGACCTGAAGACAGAGAAGAGCCAGATGGATCGCAAAATTAACCAGCTTTCTGAGGAGAATGGGGACCTTTCCTTTAAGGTGAGTGTTGGGGCCGGGGGTGGGGTCTATCCCGGCCTGGAGGTCCGCTGGGGCTGAGATGGTCTGGAGACTTCTTCAAGAGAGGGTTGAGAGGAATGGCCTGGCACCTGTCGTGGGCTTCAGTTTTTCCAGAGACCTGCATACTTTGGCCCTTTCCTTGTCCTGTAATTGGCTGCTGCCAGGGATGGGGTTGTGGCCCTGAATTTTGAGTCTTGAGTTAAAGATGTGATTAGTTGTAATTGGTTTGAGGTGGGTTAGGAGTATAGTCGGACACCTACAGCTCCTGGAGTTTGGGAAGCACACAGCATTGGTGGTACTGGCTTTGACCTTGGGTGATGGGGACTCCTGCTTGTCTTTCTCAGCTCCGGGAGTTTGCCAGTCACTTGCAGCAGCTACAGGGTGCCCTCAATGACCTGACAGAAGAGCACAGCAAGGCCACTCGAGAGTGGGTGGAGAAACAGGCGCATCTTGAGAAGGAGCTCAGCACCGCCATGCAGGACAAGGTAACCCCTCTGCTTCAGGGAGCCAGGGCCGCCGGCTTGACCAGCTGTTCACAGCTGGGTTCCATTTACCATTCTAGACTTGGGGCATTTGGGAAGTAAGCTGACTTCTCGTCAAGGTTTGATAGTGTGCTATAATGGAAAGATTGTGGGCTTCAGTCCAGTAGACCTTTGAATCCTGTCTTTGTTGTTAACAAGGTGTGGGATCTTGGACGAGCTCCTTGACCTCTTTTATCTGTAAGCATGCTTTCTGTAAAGTGGGCAGAATAGTGAGTAGCTGCCTCACGACCCATTGTCAGATACTGTATACAGAGTGCTTAATACATTGTGTGGTGCAGAGTAAGCTTATAGTGAATTCGTTACTATCTTTTTAAGATTTTATTTTTAGGGGTACCTGGGTGGTGCAGTCAGTTATGTGTCTGATTCTTGGTTTCAGCTCAGGCCATGATCTTAGGGTGGTGAGATCAAGGCCTGCATTGGGCTCCTTGCTCAGCACAGAGTTTGCTTGAGATTTTCCCTCGTTCCACTCTGTTCCTCTAGCTTGTGCTCTCTCTCTCTATCTCAAATAAATAAATCTTTAAAAAAAAAAATATATATATATATATATATCTGTGTAGACACACACACACATATATATAATATATATTTTTTAAGATTTTACTTATTTATTTGACAGAAATCATAAGCAGGCAGAGAAAGGGGGGGAAGTAGGCTCCCTGCAGAGCAGAGAGCCCAATGTGGGGCTCGATCCCGGGACCCTGGGACCATGACCCGAGCAGAAGGCAGAGGCTTTAACCCACTGAGCCACCCAGGCGCCCCATATATATTTTTTTAAGTAATCTCTCCACCCAGTGTGGGGCTCAAGCTTACAGCCCTAAGATCAAGAGTAGCAGGCTCCACTGACTGAGCCAGCCAGGTGCCCACACTATTAGTTTTTTTTTTTTTTTTTTTTAAAGATTTTATTTATTTGACAGACAGAGATCACAAGTAGGCAGAGAGGCAGGCAGAGAGAGAGGAGGAAGCAGGCTCCCTGCTGAGCAGAGAGTCCGATGTGGGGCTCCATCCCAGGACCCTGGGATCATGACCTGAGCTGAAGGCAGAGGCTTTAACCCACTGAGCCACCCAGGCGCCCCCACACTATTAGTTTTTTATTGCTATTATTAAAGACCCCAATTCTGCCACTTATTAATCCTGTATCCCGAGGGCAAGGCACTTAATATCTGAGCTTCAGATCTTGCTCTGCAAAAGGATAGTAATAGAGTAATAGCTGCCTCCCATATCTGTCTGGTGGATTAGGAATTCAGAGAGGACCCGGCACAGTCCCAGCCTGGTTTAGTGGACGTGGGAGGAGGGGGTGGGGGACGGGTGGGAGGTGCTGTGGCTGCTGCTATTGAGGCCCAGGCAAGCTGGGGATATATATATATATATATATATATATATATATATATATATATATATATATAAAATATGTGTGTGTACATGTGATATTTATATATATTTATTTTATACTTATATATATTTGTTTATAATTTATATATTTATATTTATACATTTACGTTTTTTAAGAAAGTTTTAAGGTTTTATTTATTTATTTGACAGAGATACAGCAAGAGAGGGAACAAAAGCAGGGGGAGTGGGAGAGGGAGAAGCAGTCTCCTGTCGAGCAGGGAGCCCAATGCAGGTCTGCATCCCAGGACCCTGGGATCATGACCTGAGCTAAAGACAGACGCATAATGACTAAGTCACCCAGGCGCCCCAAAATTTTTTTTAAAAGATTTATTTTAGAAACCACATGAGCAAGGAGGGGGTAGGGGCAGAGGGAGAGAGAGAATCTCAGACTGACTCCACGTTGAGCAGGGAGCCTGATGTGGGGCTTAATCTCAGGACTCTGAGATCATGATCTGAGCTGAAATCAAGAGTTGGATGCTTGACTGAGTTACCCAGGCATGGCTGGGGATATTTTTAAGCTGTTACGTGTTTGGATAATCTGGGAGTTAAGACTTGTCTGAGGAAGGGTATATAGTAAGGAGGTTTTTTTTTAAGTAAGGAAATTTGAAGTAAACTTAGTGGCCTGGAAGAAGAAATTAACAGGTCACATGCCTTAATTCAGCCGTGAAATTAGGGCTAGAAAATGAGGTCCCTCATGATCCCTTGGTTTCTGAGTTTTTCCCAAGGTCAGAGCAAAAGGAGATCTTGGTAACAGGGTGATAGGGCTCCATATGTTGTTGGTAACCTAGTACTTATTCCACCTCTGTTCACAAAGGCTCTTATTTACTCTCAGAAATGCCTTGAAGAGAAGAATGAAATCCTTCAGGGAAAACTTTCACACCTGGAAGAACATTTGGCCCAGCTGCGGGAGAACCCACCCCGGGAGAAGGGCGAAGTGTTGGGCGACGTCTTGCAGGTAGGAATGTACAGGAGCAGCGTGGAAGACCCACATCCCAGGTTTGGTGTGGGCCTGTGTTTGCTACAGTTGGATTCCTGTTCATTAGTTCTCATAGGTGCTCTGGTGATTGAGGAGTCATGCTGATCCTCATTTGTCTCTTTATCTAACCAGCTGGAAACCTTGAAGCAAGAGGCAGCCTCTCTTGCTGCAGACAACAGCCAGCTTCAAGCCAGGGTGGAGGCGCTGGAGGCTGAGCAGGGCCAGCGGGAAGCCAAGCTGCTGGCCGAGCGGGGCCATTTTGAAGAAGAAAAGCAGCAGCTGGCTGGCCTGATTGCTGAGCTGCAGGGCTCCCTGTCCAACCTCAGCCAGGCGAAGGAAGAGCTGGAGCAGGCCTCTCAGGCTCAGGGGGCCCAGCTGTCTGCCAAGGTAGCCACACTGACTTCTGAGCTCACCACCCTCAACGCCACTCTCCAGCAGCAGGATCAAGAACTGGCCAGCCTGAAGCAGCAGGCCAAACAGGAGCAGGCTCAGCTAGCAGAGAACCTCCAGCAGCAAGAACAGGCCTCCCAGGGCCTTCGCCAGCAGTTGGAGCAGCTGAGCAGCAGCCTGAAGCAAAAGGAGCAGCAGTTAGAGGAAGCTGCCCAGAAGCAGGAGGCAGCCAGGCGAGACCATGCCCAGCGACTGGCCGCTGCCACCGAAGAGCAGCAAGCTTCTTTAAAGGAGAGGGATTCGGCCCTCCAGCAGCTGGACACGTTGGAGAAGGAGAAGACTGCCAAGCTAGAGGTCCTGCAACAGCAACTTCAGGCCGCTAACGAAGCCCGGGACAGTGCCCAGGCCTCAGTGACTCGGGCCCAGCGGGAGAAGGCAGAGCTGAGCCAAAAGGTGGAGGAACTCCATGCCTGTGTTGAGGCAGCCCGCCAGGAGCAGTGTGAGGCCCAGGCCCAGGTGGCAGAGCTAAAGGCTCAGCTGAGGTCTGAGCAGCAGAAAGCAACTGAGAGAGAAAGGGTGGCCCAGGAGAAGGGCCAGTTCCAGGAGCAGGTCCGGGCTCTTGAAGAGTCCTTGAAGATCAGCAAGGGCAGCCTGGAAGAGGAGAAGCGCAGGGCCTCAGATGCCCTGGAAGAGCAGCAGCGTCACATCTCCAAGCTGGAGGCAGAGACCCGGTGTCTGGTGGAACAGCATAAGCAGGAACAGAAGGAGCTAGAAGAAGAGAGGGCTGGGCGCAAGGGGCTGGAGGCCCGATTACGGCAGCTGGGAGAAGCCCATCAGGCCGAGATGGAAGCCCTGCGGCGGGAGCTGGCAGAGGCCATAGCCTCCCAGCGTGAGGCAGAGGGTGAGTGTGAACAGCTTGCCAAGGAGGTGGCCACCTGGCGCGAGCGGTATGAGGACAGCCAACAAGAGGAGGCCCAGTACGGTGCCATGTTCCAGGAACAGCTGATGACCCTGAAGGAGGAATGCGAGAAGGCCCGCCAGGAACTACAGGAGGCCAAGGAGAAAGTGGCAGGGATCGAGGCCCACAGTGAGCTCCAGATCAGCCGGCAGCAGAGTGAAGTAGCTCAGCTTCGTGCCAACCTGGCCAGAGCCCTCCAGCAGGCCCAGGAGAAGGAGGTCAGGGCCCAGAAGCTTGCAGACGACCTCTCTGCTCTGCAGGAGAAGATGGCTGCCACTGGCAAGGAGGTAGCCCGTCTGGAGGCCTTGGTGCGCAAGGCAGGAGAGCAGCAGGAAACAGCCTCCCGTGAGCTACTCAAGGAGCCCCCAAGGCCAGGAGACAGAGGGTCCGAGTGGCCGGAAGAGCAGCAGGGACGCCAGTTCTGTAGCACGCAGGCGGCACTGCAGGCCATGGAGCGGGAGGCCGAGCAGATGGGCAGTGAACTGGAGAGGCTGCGGGCTGCACTGATCGAGAGCCAGGGCCAGCAGCAGGAGGAGCGCGGGCAGCAGGAGAGGGAGGTGGCACGCCTGACCCAGGAGCGGAGCAGGGCCCAAGCTGATCTTGCCCTGGAGAAGGCCGCCAAGGCAGAGCTGGAGATGCGGCTGCAAAATGCCCTCAATGAGCAGCGTGTGGAATTTGCGACCCTGCAGGAAGCCCTGGCCCATGCCCTGATGGAAAAGGAAGGGAAGGACCAGGAGCTGGCCAAGCTCCGTGGGCAGGAGGCAGCCCAGAAAACAGAGCTGGGGGAGCTTCAGCAAACTGTGCAGCGACTGAAGGAACAGCTGGCCAAGAGAGAGGAGGGGCGCCAACAGTCTCTGGGGCCGGCCAGTGGAGAAGACTCTTCTGGGTCAGGAGGAACACAGTCAGAGTCTACTGGAAAGAGTGAGCGAAAAGGCCCTGAGCTTGAGGCTCTGCGGGCTGAGGTGAGTAAGCTGGAGCGGCAGTGTCAGGAGCACCAGGAGAAGGCTTCTGGCCTGGAGCGTAGCCTGGAGTGTGAGCGTGCCTCCCGTGCGGAGCAGGCCGGTGCCCTGGAAGCGTTGCAGGGCCGGTTAGAAGAGAAGGCCCAGGAGCTGGGGCGCAGTCAGGACACCTTAGCCACAGCCCAGAGGGAGCTGGCCACCCTCCGTGCCAAGGCCCAAGACCATAGCAAGGCTGAGGATGAGTGGAAGACCCAAGTGGCCCGGGGCCAGCAGGAGGCTGAGAGGAAAAACAGCCTCATCAGCAGCCTGGAGGAAGAGGTGTCCATCCTGAACCGCCAGGTCCTGGAAAAAGAGGGGGAGAGCAAGGAGTTGAAGCGGCTGGTTGTAGCTGAGTCAGAGAAGAGCCAGAAGCTGGAGGAGAGGCTGCGCCTGCTCCAGGCAGAGACCACCAGCAACAGCGCCAGGGCCGCTGAACGCAGCTCTGCTCTGCGGGAGGAGGTGCGGACCCTCCGGGAGGAGGCCGAGAAACAGCGGGTGGCTTCAGAGAACCTCCGGCAGGAGCTGGCCTCGCAGGCAGAGCGAGCGGAGGAGCTGGGCCAAGAACTAAAGACGTGGCAGGAGAAGTTCTTCCAGAAGGAGCAGGCCCTCTCTGCCCTGCAGCTGGAGCATACCAGCACCCAGGCCCTAGTGAGCGAGCTCCTGCCCGCTAAGCACCTGTGCCAGCAGCTGCAGGCCGAGCAGGCAGCTGCCGAGAAACGCCATCGTGAGGAGCTGGAGCAGAGTAAGCAGGCGGCTGGTGGGCTGCGGGCAGAGCTGATGCGGGCCCAGCGGGAGCTCGGGGAGCTGGGGCCCCTGCGGCAGAAGGTGGCGGAGCAGGAACGGGCAGCGCAGCAGCTGCGGGCTGAGAAGGCCAGCTATGCAGAGCAGCTGAGCATGCTGAAGAAGGCTCATGGCCTGCTGGCAGAGGAGAACCGGGGACTGGGGGAGCGTGCCAGCCTGGGCCGGCAATTTCTGGAAGTGGAGCTGGACCAGGCCAGGGAGAAGTATGGCCAGGAGCTGGCAGCTGTGCGAGCCGACGCGGAGACCCGTCTGGCTGAGATGCAGCGGGAAGCACAGAACACTGCCCGGGAGTTGGAGGTGATGACTGCCAAGTACGAGGGTGCCAAGGTCAAGGTCCTGGAGGAGAGGCAGCGGTTCCAGGATGAGAGGCAGAAACTCACTGCCCAGGTAAGATGCGCAGCTCAGCCTTGCCCACAGAGATCAGTCCTGAGAGAAGGGACGATGTTCCCTTCTGTCTTGGCTCCCCTCACTGGCGGGGTGGCTGGAAGTGTTCATGTATCTTGCCCCCTGCTGTCCTAAAGTATCAGTAGTTTACTATAGTAGAGACTCCTCTACTGAAGGCTCCTCCTCCCTGAAGGCTCTGTCCATGGAGAGTGAAGTTGTGAAGTCTATCAGTCTGTTCTAGAAGCACACAGTCCTAGGCAGGTATGCCTGCAGTGGAGACCCTAGGAACTTCTGGGGACTAGAGTGAGCCAAATTGTCACTTTTTTTTTTTTTTTAAGATTTTATTTATTAGTTTTGACAGAGAGAGATCACAAGTAGGCAGAGAGGCAGGCAGAGAGAGTGAGAGGGAAGCAGGCTCCCTTCAGTGCAGGGAGCCCGACGTGGGACTCGATCCCAGGACCCTGAGATCATGACCTGAGCTGAAGGCAGCGGCTTAAACCACTGAGCCACCCAGGCGCCCCAAATTGTCACTTTTTAAAAAATGACTAGAAGTCTCGTTCCTTGGAGGAAAGTCTCAGAGCCTCAGTGAGATCAGCCTGGTGGCAGGGCTAGTGCCTTTCAGTCCCCATCTCACTCTGTCTCCATTGCCCCTCCCCCGCGCACAGGTGGAGCAGCTAGAGGTATTTCAGAGAGCGCAAACTAAGCAGGTAAAGCCTGGGGTCCCTGATAAGTGCTGGCTGCTTAAGCGGTGACCCGTCTCAGTGCATGACCCCAAGCTGCAGCTTGCCTCCGCCCGCTCCTGTTGTGAACTGTGAACAGGGCAGGGTCAAGCCATGGAGTCCAGGCCCGGGCTGCCCAGGAGTGCGGTGTGCTGGGCCCTCTCTTGGGCCTCTTCCCACCCAGTCCAGGTCGGCGTCCCCATCCTTCTGTCCCTTCATCTTTCCCATGTCCAAACTGGTGACTGGCATTCCTTGGGCTTCCCAAATCTCCAAGTTCCATTCCCAGCTTGAGTGCCAAACTAAGAGGAGTGGCAAATTGACCGTGGGCCTTGTTTCACACAAGGAGCCTCCCACAGGTCAGGGAGGGTTGTGAGCGTTGGGACACCTGCCTATCACCCTCTGGGGCTTTAACCCTGAGCGTGAACTAGAACTGTCTGGGAGCAGGAAGGCCAAGCCCCATGGGAGACAGAAGGTGGCCCGGCCTGGGGGCTGGGCCCTCACAAGGATCTCCCTGTGCTGCCCTGGCCACTGAGGCTGTTGGCTGGTGCCTAGCAGGGGCACTCTTTCTCTACCACCCTTCCTCCTCAGTCACTTCTGGCCTGCTGAGGAATCGTGCCCTCCTCTCCTTCCATCGCCGCCTCCAGGGAGCCTGAGGTGATGGGGACAGTCACACCAAATAGCAAACAGGCAGTAGTGGCGCTCTTGCCTCTTTGCAGTTCCTGCTTGAACCCCTGGAACGCCTGGAGGAGCCAGCAGTGCTCATGCTGTTAGGCTCCCTCCAGACCCCTCCCTCCCTCTGCTCCTCTTCCCTGTGGGAGTGGGGTGGGCTTGGGATAGAAGGGCTGCCCGCCCTCCCCACCTTGTCTGGCAGTCTGCTTCCCAGTGCTAATCCCATGGCCATGTTGCTAGCTCCAGCCCTGACAGCCCATGCAGTTTGGGAAGAAGTCTGAGTATCTATGGCCCTTGGCAGTTTTGGGAAGAAGTGCTGGGTATTCAGTATTTACTAGAATTAGAGACTCAGTCCCCTGTTCCTGTCCCCAACCTGGGAAGGTTGGGGTTGGGAATAGTGGCAGTAGTAGGGTGGTAATGGGATGTCAGCTCCCCAGATTCAGTTCTGAACCTCGAGGCTGCAGGGCTCTGGCAGGCCTGTCTCTGCAGGCTGGGGACAGAGGCGAGCGTTGGCAGATGGCTCTGCCATCTCACTGGGTCGCCTCGCTCTGGTCCTGCCAACCAGCGTAAGC
This sequence comes from Meles meles, assembly GCF_922984935.1. Classification (NCBI taxonomy): domain Eukaryota; kingdom Metazoa; phylum Chordata; class Mammalia; order Carnivora; family Mustelidae; genus Meles; species Meles meles. The sequence goes on along the minus strand of NC_060073.1, from coordinate 59,735,647 downwards.
AGCAGGCTGTTCCATAATTGGCGACCAGAGAAAGGACCAGCGTTTCTTCTAGGAACACTGGGGATTTATCTAGGGAAAGCTCCTGATTTCTCAGGACAACCAGGGGAAGGCCTCCTGAGTCTTGTCTTCTCTTCCTCCCCTGCTCCAGGTGGAAGAACTGAGTAAGAAGTTAGCTGATCATGACCAAGCCAGCAAGGTGCAGCAACAGAAGCTGAAGGTAGGATACGGTGGGGGTTGGGTCGTCCTCCCTCAGCCTCAGAGTGAGGAGGGGGGAGGGACGGCGCTCTGTAAGCCCTCAGGCTGTGGTGGGTGTGGGGACCGAGGGGAACCTTACAGTCCTCAGCTGCCTGTGGCTCAGGTGCCCTTGCTTGTGGCCCATTCTTGGAGCTCTCCAGGAAGATGAGAATGACTCCCATCCCTCAGACCTTCATTCTACACTATAGTAGCTCCTAGTCCTGTGTGGTTTAACTAATGAAAAATTCAGCTTCTCAGTCACGCTAGTCTCATTTCTCTTGCTTAGTAGCTACGTATGGCTAGGGCTGCCAAATTGGCAGATACAGACCATTTCTATCACTGTAGAAAGTTGTTTGGCTAGCACTGCTCTAGACAGCTTAACCTTGAGGAGTGTCCTCAACATTTATATTACAATGCAACTTAATATTTGTTTAAAAGACTTTATTTATTTGACACAGAGCATGAGGCACATAAGCAGGGAGGAGCCGCAGAGGGGAGGGAGAAGCAGGCTCCCTGCTGAGCAGGGAGCCGGATGCGGGACTCATCCCAGGACGATGGGATCATGACCTGAGCTGAAGGCAGTCTCTTAACCCACTGAGCCACCCAGGTGACCCAGCAACTTAATATTCTTAATACTTACAGCAGTGTCATCTTCTTTGGTTTAATACCTGCTTTTTTGCAGCTCAGGCTTCACAGCTTTTACCAAGGGTAGAGGAATTAAGCGCCACTGGCCTTGGAACTCACTAAAGCTCTGATGGATCACAGGAGTTGGTGGGAGCTGAGCTTTGTTTCCCTCAGGTCCCCTCCATGATAACTGTGTGATAAACGTGCTTATCAGGGTGCTTGGGTGGCACAGGCGGATTTAAGTGTCCGCCTCTTGGTTTCAGTTCAGGTTGTGATCTCAGCGTCATGAAATTGAGTCCCACATTAGGCTCTGCACTCAGCGTGGAGTCTGCTTGAGATTTCTCCCTCTGGCCCTCCCACTCAAACTTTCTCCTGTTCATACTTTCTCAAATACATAAATAAATCTTAAAAACAAACATACTGGGGCGCCTGGGTTCAGTCAGTTAAGCAATTGCCTTCAGCTCAGATCACACTGAGCAAGGAGCCTGCTTCTCCCTCTCTCCTTACCTGTACTCACTCTTGCTTTCTCTGTGTCTCTCTCTAGAATAAATAAAATCTTAAAAACAAACCAAAACCCAGATGCTTATTCTCCATTTGGGGGCCTTCCCGGGGCTCGGAGATGTAGGCGAGGTAGGGCCAGCTAGTCCAGTGTCTATTGCGAGCTAAGCACTCCCTGGCATTGCAGAGGGACCAGGAGCTGGATGTGGGCCCTGCTCCCGAGGAGTCTGTGGTCTGGATAGGAGGCAGTGCAGTATTATAAATGAGCCCACACGGGGCTTGGAGTCGGGTGGACCAAGGTTCAGATCTTACTGTGCTGTATGATTCTCGTCAGTATGTTTACATCTCTGAGCTCAGTTTCTTCATCTCTGAAATGGGGATGAAGTTACTTCCCACAGTGGTTTTGAGGTGGAAAAGAGTTCACAGGTCCTCAGAGAGCTCATGTGCCAAGTGTCTAGCTCCATGCTCTGTAACCTGAGGCTCAGTCCCTGTTGGGGAGTAGGGAGTCTCCTTGGGGAGACTACTCATGGAGAGAGAATGAGATGGTTTGTGCCTGGTCACCAAGAAGGCAAAGATAGGGCTGTCAGAACTCTGCCAGAAATGGCATTAGCTGGACAGGGAAAGCTCCTGCAGAATATGGACCTTGACAGGGTGTGATATGTCCGTATTAGGTGGGAGTTGTGGGCAGGGTAAAAGGATTTTTTATGCATGTCCTGAGCGAGAATACAGGAGTCTGAAAATACCCACGGAGCCCAGGAGCCTAGGGCAAGTCAGTGATTTGGGGGGAGTGGACAGAACAGCCACCCTGATCAGCGTTTGTCATGCTTTCCAGGCCCAGGGAGGGGAGAGCCAGCAAGAGGCCCAACGCCTCCAGGCCCAGCTGAATGAGCTGCAGGCCCAGCTGAGCCAGAAGGAGCAGGCAGCTGAGCACTATAAGCTACAGGTGAGGTGCCCCCAGCCCTGGACCACTGCCCCCCCACCCCCCAGTCCCTGCCCCACCCCATCACCCACCCACCCTGTCTGCCCACGTAGATGGAAAAAGCCAAGACCCACTATGATGCCAAGAAACAGCAGAACCAAGAGCTGCAGGAGCAGCTTCGGGGTCTGGAGCAGCTGCAGAAGGAAAACAAAGAGCTGCGGGCTGAAGTGGAACGGCTGGGGCGGGAGCTGCAGCAGGCTGGGCTGAAGACCAAGGAGGCTGAGCAGACCTGCCGCCACCTCACCGCCCAGGTGCGCAGCCTGGAGGCACAGGTCAGTATCTGCTTGGATCAACTCCCTCATCACCCTTGTCATGTTGGACCCCTATGCCACCCCCTGCCCCTGCCTCCAGGCTGCCCCTGCCTGAGGCTTGTCTTCATGCTCCCCGGCCCTCTTCTTCTCAGGTTGCCCATGCTGACCAGCAGCTTCGAGATCTGGGCAAGTTCCAAGTGGCAACTGATGCCTTAAAGAGCCGGGAGCCCCAGGCTAAGCCTCAGCTGGACTTGAGTGTGGACAGCCTGGATTTGAGCTGCGAGGAGGGGACTCCCCTCACCATCACCAGGTGAGGAGGTACCCTCCCGCCCTCTTGTTCCCTGAGTGCTTGTTGTCAGATTGTCCTGGCCACTGGGCCTAGTGAGATAAAGATGTGGTCCCTTTGCCCTCTGGGAGCTTATTCGTCAGGAAGTATAAGGAAACAAGGGCACAGGTGGTAGGGCACGTGTTTGTATAGGGCCCCATGGGAGTAAGAAGAAATGAGGGGTCAGAAGGGGCTGCTTGGAGGCTGTCACTTCTGCTCAGAGTCTGCGTATGAGCCGAAGGTGTGCCTGGTGAGCAGAGGGCAGAGGTTGAGAGAGCCTGGCTATGCTGGCAAGTGAGGTGAGGGCTGGCTGCGATCCCCACTGAAGTTTGGACCTGATCCTAAAGGCATTGAGGGACCTCAGAAGGGTCAGAAATGAAGCAGTATGTGGTCCAGTTTGCATCTTAGAAAGCTTTTCTCAGAGCCAGTGAAGCCGACGCTACAGACACACCGAGAAAATATTAATGCATTTATTTACCCCTCACAATCCTCTGAGGTAGGTTCCATGATTATGTACTTTAACAGATGAGCCTGGGGCATAGAGGGGCAGTCATTTGACCAAGGTCCCACAGTGGTAGAGGTAGGCTTGAACCCCTGCTTGTCACCAGGCTCGCACTTCCCCTCAGATGCCACTACGTCTAGGTGAGAGATGAGGCGGACTGGCCAAGGAGATGCAAGTGTGGTTAGGCGAGCTGTTGGGTAGGATTGTGGCTGGAGGGTGCCCAGCTGGAGGTTGCTCTTGTTCCCTGAAGTAGGTCATCCAGGAGAAACATTGTGGAGCTGGGTGTCCAGGGGGCGATGTCTGGGATAGTGGAGTCCCAGAGTTGCCAATGTTAAGGAGCTCAGAGAGCCATGGGAGTAGATGAGCTCACCCGGAATGGAGAAGGGAGGGCCCAGGGTAAGGGCTTTCCTGGGTACTTCTCAAAAATCAGAGAAAAAATGCTTGACCTGGTCTGCTTGTAGTAAATGTAGGAGTTGGTTACTTTGGAGCAAAGGGATGAACAAAATGCCTTTTCTATAGCAAGCTGCCTCGAACTCAGCCAGATGGCACCAGCATCCCTGGAGAGCCAGCCTCACCCATCTCCCAGCGCCTGCCCCCCAAAGTAGAATCCCTGGAGTCTCTCTACTTCACCCCAATCCCTGCTCGGGGTCAGGCCCCACTGGAGAGCAGCCTGGACTCCTTGGGGGACGTCTTCCCGGATTCAGGCCGGAAGACCCGCTCTGCTCGTCGACGTACCACGCAAATCATCAATATCACCATGACCAAGGTCAGGCTGCTGGGAGTGGGACTGAAAGCCAGTCATGCTCCCTTGCTCATAAGGGCATCTTCCCCGTCAGGTCCTCACAGTAGCCTCCCAAGGCTGGCCAGGCTGTTTAAGCTGTATCTTAAGATCCCAAGAAACAAAGGCCTCTTTTGTAGAAAGGGGCAGGGCTGGAACTGGATGCCTGTTGGCTTTAAGGCGGGTTTCTTTCCATGGGTAGCACTGACCCTGTGCAGGCTGAAGGGAGAGAATGTGAAGTTATAGCCCAGCCCTGGGCCTCCAGCACACCACCTGGGTGGCTGAGATGTGTTGTGGCCATCCAGAAGACTGCCTGTCAGGCTGGGAACTCTGGCTGGCCCTGTTTCCATATCCTGAGGAGGTTGGGGAGTGGGGAGGTACCTTTCATGCAGCAAAGGGTACCTTCTTTGTGTGGGTTGCCCTTTGCTACCAAGAAGATGGAGAACTAAAAGATGGGCAGGGTCATGGCCAGCTCGGGTTGAGGGGACAGTAGAGACTATGGGATGAGCCTGACTAGCCCAGGAGCCAAGCATTCCAGCCCTGGCTCTGCCACTTGCTAGCTGAGACCGGTAGGCTGATCCTTTATTTTTTATACCTTGATTCTAAACCGGTCTGATACACAACTCTGCCTGGTTCAAAGCACAGTCAACAGGCAAGAGAAAAATGGGTATGGCCTCAGCACCTTATGCAGGATTCTTAGCAACAAGGTCCATTTCTTGCAGATATGCAGCTAAGGATCCCTACAAAGCAGTGTGGGAACATAGGCATTTTAATTTTAGGAAGGGGAACAGGAGGCTGCTTTGTGGACTGTCAGGGCCCCACCCCACCAGATTAATTCTCTCTTCCAGAAGCTAGATGTGGAAGAGCCGGACAGCGCCAATTCATCCTTCTATAGCACCCAGTCCGCCCCTGCCTCCCAGGCCGGCCCACGAGCCACGTCTTCTACCCAGTCTCTAGCCCGCCTGGGCTCTCCTGATGATGGCAACTCGGCTCTGCTCAGTCTACCTGGCTACCGGCCCACCACTCGCAGCTCTGCTCGCCGCTCCCAGGCTGGTGTATCCGGTGGGGTCCCTCCAGGTGAGGTGACCATAGGAGCTTGAAACACAGATGAGACAGGAAGCAGATCCTGGCACAGGAAAGGGACAAACTTCTAAAACCCCAAGGCTAGTTATCTTCCAGTACCTTGCCTGCCCCTCTTTCCTGTAGTCTCAGGGCCTTGTCTATCCCTTAAGCTGCTCTTCATCTCAGCCTGGGTGAATGGGAAACATTCACACAAGGGGCCTGGGATTCCCAGCCTAATAGTGGTGCTTAGCTCAGGTCCTCTGTTACCCCATCTCAGGGGGTAAGGGGTGCCAGAAGAGCTCTGCTGGGCCAGTGTTCTATTCTTAGATTCTTCCTGAAAGCTCTTACCCTCCAGGACCCCCTAGGTCCTGGACCCCCAATTCCTGGTCCTCAGTTTCTCTAAGGTGTCACAGCCTCTGCAGAGGATCTCCTTTGACCTCCCCAGAGGGAGAGCGGTGAGCCAGCCCCCACGGTAGAAATGCCCTATGAGCCTCGCCCTGCTATCTCCAGCCCTGAGTACAACAGGACTCTGAGGCCCTAAACCTCAAGTCCACGAGACAGGGGGACAGAAGTGGTGGACACAAAGGTTAGCAAGATGCTAGGACCAGGGGGTGACCCCCTGCTGCTCCCCTCACTCTTCCTGGCCTTCCAGCCCCACCTGCTCCTGTCTCCTGGCCCTCCACAGGAAGGAATAGCTTCTACATGGGCACTTGCCAGGATGAACCCGAGCAGCTGGACGACTGGAACCGCATCGCAGAGTTGCAGCAGCGCAACCGGGTGTGCCCCCCTCACTTGAAGACTTGCTACCCCCTGGAGTCTAGGGTGAGCTCAGGCCCCAGGCCAACTCTCCTCCTCCTCCCTCAGCACGCCACCCCTGTATTACTCACTGACCCTAGTGCCCTGGGTCTCTGGCCTGCTGCAGAGGGTGACCTTATGCTTCCATGGACTAGCTGGCATAGAAGGGTTTGGGGTGAACTCCCTGTGGGCAGGCCTGAGTGTGTGGAGGTCTGTTCTGCTGCCTCCTGTGGCCATCCTGCAGGGCAAGAGTAGAGGAAGACAACGGCAAGGAGGCCTTCTGCCATTGAAGGCCTGAGCTGCCCTGCACACCAGGCCAGTGAGGAGTTCTGGGGGCAGTTGTGCCCCCCTTGACCAGTCCTTCTACCCCATGCAGCCTTCCCTGAGCCTGGCTACCATCACAGATGAGGAGATGAAAACTGGTGACCCCCGGGAGACCCTGCGCCGAGCCAGCATGCAGCCAGCCCAGATAGCTGAGGGCACGGGCATCACCACCCGGCAGCAGCGCAAACGGGTCTCCTCAGAGCCCCATCAGGGTCCTGGTACCCCAGAGGTAGGTAACCCTGGCTACTTTTTGTTCTGTCTAGCAGCTTGCCCAGTCTAGCCCAGCTCCCCAAGTTTGAAAAGTGGACTAAAGGGGAGCCTTCGCTCTCCGAGGGCCTGATGCAGAGACACATGTCTGGCTTTGGATGTCAACTTCTCTTCCCCATAGTCTAAGAAGGCCACCAGCTGTTTCCCACGCCCCATGACTCCCCGGGACCGACACGAAGGGCGCAAACAGAGCACTACGGAGGCCCAGAAGAAAGCCACTGCTCCGGCTGTTAAACAGGTTAGTATGGGGGCTGGAGGGAGCCCCTGGGGAGGCCTTGGTGGCAGAGTGTGAGTGCAGCCCAGTTTGACAGCCCCTCCCTCCCCAACAGGCTGACCGCCGCCAGTCCATGGCTTTCAGCATCCTTAACACGCCCAAGAAGCTCGGGAACAGCCTGCTGCGGAGGGGAGCCTCAAAGAAAGCTCTGTCCAAGGCCTCCCCCAACACCCGCAGTGGGACCCGCCGCTCTCCACGCATCGCTACCACCACGGCCAGTGCCGCCACTGCCGCTGCCCTCGCTGCCGCCACTGCTACCCCTCGGGCCAAGGGCAAGGTGGAAGCACTGACAGGGAAGGGGGTGGTGGACTCTTAGGAATGTGGGTGGAAGTGGGGCACTCCCCCCGGCCACCCTTCGGGAGGCTTCCATGACAGGGCTTAGCTAGGCTGCTGGAGGTGGTTGCAAAGTGTGGGTGCCCCTTGCCTTGGTTACCTGCTGGTGGAGGAGAGGAGACTCAGGGCTGTTTGGGCATAGCTGGCAACTGAGAACCTGAAGGTAGAGGTGTCCGGGTCACTCCCAAGAAAGGGATCCTAGTCAGAGGCCTTCGGGAGCTTCGGGGCCTCCTTGAGCCATCTGGTACAGGCTGGCATCACATGTCTCCAGCCATGTGACTATGTTTCTCTCTTCCAGGCAAAGCACTAAAGGGCCAGGACCAGTGAGAGGCCCCACCTGTGTCCTCAACGCCAACCTCGTCTGGTCCTTCTCCTTCTACTGTCCCTTTCAGTGCCTTCTCTCAGCTCCCAGGCCAACAGTGGCCAGACCCCTAGAGACAGTGATGCCTGCCCACACCCCGGCCTGGTACCTGGATCTTCACCGGAGCCTTTACTAGGTGAACAGATGTGTCCTCAGAGTTGGCCCCGGAGGCCTGGAGAGTCTGGGTCTTCTCCCTACCTTGCCTCCTCATGTTTTCTTAGAGCAAAGTCACTTCACCACCACAAACAGGCTTTGAGTGGCTGGGCCCGAGGGCCAAGTCAGTCCTCCCCCAGACTCTGGATCCAGAAGGGACCATTGGAGGAGCAGGCCCTGGTCCCTGCTGCTCTTGGTGGCTGGGCCCACTAGGGCCCTGTGCTTTTTAAGTCCAGGACTGGGCCCTGACCTAGTGGGTGCACCCAGAGGTGCTCCCATCCACCCAAGGGCTTGGATGCCCAGAAGATCCTCTTTTCCAGAACAGATGGGCCCCACGCCTGGGTGCGGCAACAGGGGCGGGGGGGCAGCCTTCAGCTGCAGCTCATCCCCCACCTTCCCTGGACTTAACACTGGGGTGGGATTTGGAGTGACGGGAAGGTTTTTAAGGGCCAGGGATGGATCTTTTCTAAATGTTATTACTTGTAAATAAAGTCTATTTTTCTCCCTTAAGTGCTGAGCGGTCTTGATCTGTGCAGGAAAAGGGAAATTGCGGCTCTTTAGAGCACATCTTTGTCCCTGCCATGTTTTCCCAGCTATGTACCTTCTCTCCAATTCTTTCTCCTGGCCTTGCCTTTACATTCTGAGTAACAGTCCCTCTCTTCCCACACTCCCTCTTGGGATGAGCCAAGTTCTGTAAGTGGAAGGACAGCTTAAATGACAGAGCAGATGTCATACCTCCAGTGAAAAACCATTTATGCACGCCCACTGTGGGCCCTGGCGGGTGTGACAAGGATGCAGCTGTGGATCAGAAGTAGCATTTAACCCATCCCTTCCCTGTGACAGTCTGTTAGAGGGAGGCCTGAGCTGCAAGAGCGTGTAGACCCCAGTGAAGAGGCGACGACTCAGCCAGGCTTGGGAATTCACCTGTCACGGTGATGAGGCAGAGGTGACCTGCTGGAGGGTGGGGCTTCTTGAGTAGAAGGCAGGCCGGTCTTCAGCCCAGCCTGGGGAAGTGAAGGTAGACAAGGATCAGGCGCAAGGGTGGGGGACATCTCTTGATCACCTTCCTCTAGGCCATGCCTCCCCTGCCCGAGTCCTAAGTTCCACTTGGGGAATGGTGGACAGTAGCAGGAGGCCACTCTAGGCCTAGCCCACCTCTCCGTTTTCTCACCCAGAGCTGGGCCAGGATGACATGACGCTGGGCGGTCTGATCAGGATCAGCAAAGACACAAGAGAAGTTGGTGTTGAGCAGGGTGGTACTCAGCTCCTCTAGCACCAAGGCCCGCCGCAGCTGGATGCGTGCACCCTGGTACTCCCTGCTGCAGCAGAGGGCGGAAGGCCATGAGAGAGGACCACAAGAAGCCCCCTTCCCTCCTGCTGACCTCACTGCTGCGCCCCTCACCTGGTATTGCCCTCTCGCAGCCGACCTGGGAGGTGCTCGATGAAGGAGCCATTGCCCATCCAGTAGAGGATGCTGAAGGTGGAGCGGCTGCAGGCGGTACAGGACAAGGTCAGCGTTCCATCTAGGGGACACATGTGGCTGTTAGCTCTTCCACAGGGCACACCCTCCCCTCTGTCATGCTGCCCTGCCTCCCAGGTCCCACAATTCAGGAACCTGGAACCTGCTGCTGTGAATACACCCAGGTGGGAAAGTCTGCTAATGGGGAAGTGTGGTTGTTTACAGGGAGGCTCAGGGCTGAACAAGAGGAAATCAGGACGGGTCCTTGGTTCAGGTGAGTACTCCCTCTGAGCCTGTTTCTTCAGGATGACCTTTTCTAGTGCTCGGCTCTGTTGACTCTAGGAGCCCTGGCCAAGGAGGCAGTGGCAGGAGGCCACTGCTCCTCTGGGGTGGCCAGAGACCAAGGGGGCGGGGGGAGGGAGCAGGGAGCAGGCTGGGCCTTGGGGCATACTGCAGTCAAGGCTCTAGGAGTCCTCTGACGATCCTTATGGTGGAATTCTCTCCATCCCACTGGATAAGGAGCACCTCGGGAGCTGGGACCTAAACCCACACTCATGATGCTGGGTGGGAGGGAACGTGCTGAATGCTCTGGCAAGCTGGCCTAGCTGGTGGGGCTACATGGCAGAAGGTTGGGTTAGGGTGCAGCTCAGGAGTCAACCCCACCCTTGGACCCTCTGTGTCCACAACCCACCCCAGACCACTGTGTTCTTTTGGACTCCCATCAAAATTGCTCCTTACTCAGTGGGATTTCCACTTCTGGCCAGGTCACCTCCAATGCTGGGCACCACTTAGCTCTTGGGAGCCAGGAGGGGCAGGGGTCCTTTGTGACCCCTGATGAGGCAGTGGCAGTGATCCGAGGTACAGGTGGGGCTCCAGCCAGGTGACAGATGATATGGGCACACAAAAGCAGGACCGGCAAAGGGCTGCGATCTAAGGGCGGGACAGTCACAGAGGTCAACCGCTGTCTGACTGCCAGGCATGGTCGATATCCTGGCCTGGATGCAACTCTGGCCCAGAGATTCCTGGGCTCGGCCCAAGGCATCGGAGGAGCAGAAGGCGTCCTGAGGCCCGACCCACATCATGGCCCTTTTCTAATGAGGGCAGGGAGATGTTGGACTGCAGCTAGAACCACAGCACCCAGACAGAGGCTGAAAGCCATAACACAACAGCAGAATGGAGTCCCACCCCCCAACCAGGGGGTAAGGCTCAGGGCTACCCGCAGCACTCCCTTCTGTTCTCAGACCTCATCCCGCCTGCCCAGGCCAGCCCCGGGTCCCACCTGGTGTCCAGTTCTGTGCCATGGTCTTGATGGATGTGTCAGGAGCTGCCGTGCCTGGTTCTATTTATCTGTAACAACTTCCTCTCTGGGGCTGGTGGGGGAGGAGAACGTCAATCAACTACTTCTCTCAATTTCTCAGTGGCTCGATTCTAGCCATTTCCATGGGCCTGCCCTTCCTGGGGGTTCCACAGCCCTCCCTTGGTCTGAACTCTTAACGGGCTGCCAGGTACTGCTGTTTATTTACAGCAGGCATCCAGCACAGGCTGGGGCTCTTTCAGCACTTGGTAACAAAGCTGAAGACCATCCAGTGACAGTCCTCCCCACACCACCTCTTAGTACCATTAACATTATGCTGAGTGTGCCCTAACCCCTTTGTTACAGGGATGGAGAAACAGAGCCACACAGGGGCCAGGGACTTACCCCGTCGCAGAGAGAAGCAAAGCCTTCTTCGCTGGAGCTGGTTCTGGGAAGGGCAGGATTAGTGAAATCCTTCTGGGAAAGCATTGTCCCCTCTCCCCTCTATTTCACTTTCGCTTTTTTGTGGCCAGGGTGTCAGCAAGCACTGAGTTACTAACAGAGGTTACACAAGCGTGACCCCAGCCTGTACACTGCACCTCTTCTGGAGCCAAAACTCATGCTGGCTGGGCATCTTCCTGCTAACTCCCAGGTTCCTCTACTCTCCCGATTATATCAGACTGGGTCTTTGATGCCTGCTCAGTGTCACCCTCCCAGGGGCACAGATGGGATGAACCTCAAGAAAGAGTCTCTCCCAGGTGGATTCTTCCATCTCAGCCCAGGGTCAGGGCTTCGGCGTCCACCTTTGCTCTCAGAATCACGTGTCTATGTGAGCAGGCCTCACGTTTTTTCTTTCACATTCACACTGCTATTCAAGCAGTCAATTCTTCTAGGCACTGGGGACCCTAAGTTGGATCACTTTGACCATTTCAGTCTCAATGTTACGCCAACCTGTCATCCTGGTCATTCTCCGGCTCCCTACTCCCTCCAACCACCAACCCCCCCACCACACAAAGCCTTCTCTCTTCTCTCATCCCAGGCTCTTGGTCAGAACTACAGGTCTGGGTCCACTAGGAAGACTAGATTTCTCCCTACCTTGGTCTCGAGAAGCCCCGAACAGCCCTCTTCTTCAGAATCCCAGCTTCTTGAAGCTCTATTCAGTCCAGCTGTGTCCAGCCCCACTTGGGCCATGCCGTGGGAACTGTGCCAATAGCACTCTTTGGCCTTGTGTGCAGGAACCTCTCAGAGCCAGGCTGAGGCCTTGGAACACGAGCTGGAGTGCTGGCCCTAAAAGGAGGGGAGGGCACTTCCCGGGAAGAGAAGGAGCAAGCAGCCTAGCGCCAGCTCCAGCAACAACAGAGCTATAGAAATGCACAGTCTAGTGGCTGACGGGACAAGTGGGGCTGGGGCTGTGGCAGGGTCAGGACTAGGGTGAGGTGTGTGAGGCAGCGGGGATGCCAAGCTGGAGGAGGCACTCACGATTGGGGTCGTGCTCGTTGTCTGTGGAGGCAGAGAGGACCAGGACTGGTGACCCAGGCCACACACAGATCAAGCACGAAGGGTAAGACCCAAGTGTCCGAGGTATGTGGTCTCTGTGATCAGGGGCCTGGAATGCCAGGGACAGAGCCAGGGAAGCCAGGAGATGGAACCAGGTTTGGAGGATGCATCATAAAACTCCTCCCTGGGAGCGCCAGTATCTCCAGCTGTTAGGCTAGGAGGCAAGGCTGCTTGGGGCTTCTGAGATAGTCTTTTGGGGATGAGATTGGGGGATGGGACACAGAGGAGACTGGACTCAGCGGAACCAAGACAAGAGTTGGGCTGTTGGGAGGACATGGGACTCAGACTTGCTGAAGTATGAAAAGAGAGCCTTGGACAGCCTGGTCTTGGCTTCTCACATGAGCCTGACACATAGGGCGACAAGAGTGAAAGGACGATCCCTGCACCCTTCAACTGGTCCCCATTCCACTCTGAGGACGGGCCCACTGACACGAGCAGTGGGGGACCACCATGCGAAGCTACAGCTGGGTGAGAGAAGCCAAAGCTGAGGGTGGCCCATAAAAAAGGGTGTTGGTAGCAGGAAGGGCACTGACCTCACCTCAGGTGGTAAGGAGACAGTCACCCAGTGATGCTCCAGGGCCCTTCTGTCACAGGACAGGAGTCTGGCATCCCTCCATTCCCATGGATAAGGGGTGGGGCCAACCACCCCTAGGATCCAGCTTTCAAATGGAAACAGCAAAAGGCAGCAAAGGCAAAGCACTCCCAGGGACCCCAGGGAAGAATAAAGCAAGATGGATGTTCAGCTTTCCAACCCAGCTCATGGAGCTTTATTCAAAATGGAGTGACAAGATCCTGCTTGGCTCTTGCTGCGTTTGAAGGCAGGCCCCGCTGGGCCACATTCCCTAGGAACCCAGTGCTGAAGGCCCATGTTTGCCCTCCACTTCCTTCAAAACTCCTAGGGCCAGAGCTGGGGCCTACCTGGAACCTTTTTAGAACTCACACTTGCCTGGGCCTTGCCCTCTTCTCTTCATACCCACCACCACTCCTGTGGCCAGGCCCAGGCAGGACCCATGAACATGGAAGTTGACAGAGGGATATTCCCTGGGCTGGGAATCCCCTGGCAGCTTCAAGGGAACACTGTCTGACGATAGGGAGAAGTCCTATCTGTCAGAGATCTACTGCCGCACACGAACAGACGCACATGCACACCCTCACGCAGGCTTTCCAGGAAGGAAGTGACGTGGCAGAGTGGCCTTTGGCGCGTGTCACCACTTCCGGGCTGAAGGGTCAGATTGCACAAGAGGCCTTCAATCACTGCTGCCAACAGTAGTTCCCATGGCCCAACTACACACAGATAGACTCTATTCTTCGCTGGGGGCATGTTACCCAAACTGCTGCTGCTTTGGGTTTCCCCCAAACAAATCCTCAGTGAACTGTGAGATCCCAGGACATCCCTCCCTGCAAAAGTCAGGACTAGGCTCCACTTGCATCAACCAGTCTATGGGTCCTGGACAAGGGAAGACAGAGTTGACACAACACCGACTGAGGGGCCCAGAAAGGGAGGAAGGAAGACACCTCACCCCACCCCCCATCGGTGTGTATCTGTGGTACCAGGCAGAGCCCATGGGCTCTCCCACACTGAGTGAACCAGGCTGGCGCCCCACAGAGGGAAGGAAGGGCAGGGGGCAGGGGTGGGGCGGCTGAGGCTCTCAGCCAGAGATGAGAAGGCTCCTTTAAATCAAAAATGTGGCTCTGCTCCTGCCCTGCTCAAACAAGGAAGGCAAGGCCTGGAAGAGTTGGGGGCAATTCCTATGCTCCACAATAAAAAAGGTTTTTAAATATATTCATCAAAATAGTTTTCTTTTAAAAAGCCCCCACTGCTGACAGCCCCACTGGCTGGCTCTCCACCATCTCCCTCCCCAGCCCGGGCACAGCCAGAGGGGTACTGAGTGGCCCAAGTGCCCCTTTTGAGTCTTTCCCACCCAGGTCGTCTTGGAGGGCAGGGAGGAGAGTGCCCTGAGGTCCATAGCAGGCGGATGCTCTTCTTCCTGACTATTCCAGGCCCAGGACATAGTTGATGCCTTGTACCAGGCCAATGATGACAGGCTGCCAGGCTACCAAATATCGAAGCCAATCCAGCAGTTGCCCGTACATGACGTGAGGCCTCTCCCAGCTGTCAGTGTGTTAAAGAGGCTATATGTCAGAGCTGCTGAGGCTGGGCTCGCGGTTGAGTGAGAGGTTCTGCCTACACTCTCATCTGCTCCGCAGAAATTGGCATGCCTACAAAGAGAGGAAGCCCCCACCAGCCTCTCCATGTTAGAAGGAAGGGCTGAACCCAGAGATTGGGGGAAGGAGGTGAGAAGGGAAGGGTGGAGAAGTGAAACTAAGCTCTCAAAGACCAGCATGCGTAGAGAGCCTCTACTAACACCTTCTTAAAGATGGGCCTGTTGGTGTGAGAGCACACAGTCTGAGAGTGCTGTAAATTCATCTGTGCCAACAGCTGCAGGGACGTGGGCAGTGGGATAGGTAACCTCAAGGGTTCTTGTAATGTCCCAAATGGTAGGTTTTGTAGGTCAAGGAAGGGGCCAAGTCTAGGGGCCAAGGCAGAAGGGAACAGGGAGCAAGAGGCTAGTCACAGGGATAACCCCTGGCAGAGGCTCTAAGGAATTCCCATGCACACCAAACACCAGGCCCTACTGAGGCTGAGCAGCCCCAGAGAGGAGTTCCCTTCCTTTCACTTTTGAACTAAATTGCTGGGCAAGACAAGGAGTCTGGGAATCCAGCTCTGGGGAAAGCACAGATTAAACCTCATGACACTGCGGGGGAACCTTTCCAAAAGCATCAGAAAGAGCAGCCGGGCCCAGTCCTTGGGAACTGTGGGGAAGCCCCAAGCCTCAGCTTCACCATGGGGTTACTTAACTGTTCTTAACTAGACCCTAGAAGAACCAAACAAGGAACCTTAAGGGGACAGGCCAGAGCCTCTGGTTTGGGGGCTGTGAGAATGTGCTGGGAATGCAGTGGCCCCTGCCCAGCCTAGCTAGTGTCCAAGGGATAGGGAACCCTGCCACTCAGGGCAGCCGGGAGAGGGCAGGGAGAGACCTGGGCCACGGGATCCCAAGGGTAGTGAAGGGGGGACCAGAGCAGTGGCTGGGCAACTTCCAACAGACAGGTGATAAGGAGCAAGAGGAAGGTGAGGGAGGGCAGAATAGGGAGGGCTGGCAGGGTACAGAGGAGAAGCTCAGAGGAGCAGTGGTCCCATGTTGAAAGGGGACAGAACAGGGAGTCCCTCAGCCAGTCTTGTACCCTGCGGGCTCTGCACAGGCACACAGCTGGTCTCCAGCCCCACAGGTCACAGGTGAGGCACCACTCATTGGTTATGTAACCTTGAGTAGGTTTTCAACCTCTAAATCATTTCATTTTTAAAATGGAGGATAATATTACTGATGTCATCAAGTCGCTAGAGAATGAAATGAGATAATACGGGCAGAGCACTTAACCCAGTGCCAGGCACAGAGGAAGCAAACAGTAAATGGGCTGTTACCACTACCAGTTTACCCTTGAGGGATCTAGAACTATGATGAGAATCTGAGCTGTAAGTCCTACCTTTTCCACCCCCAACTTCCCTCGATCGCAAACCAAATAGAACAGTGGGTATGTACCAGGGTGGAGGGAGGAGGAACAGCCCTGGGAGGACCCAAATGCAGAGTGACGCTGGCCAGGACTTTCTTCCCATTGCCCATTCCCAAACAAAGGATACGGGTTGCTGAACATCCTCTTGAGGTCTACCTTCTCTTTGCAGTAGGGACACGTCTGCTTCTTTCCCACGATGCACCAGCCACGGATGCAGAACTCGTGGAATCTGAGCACCACTGGTCAAGGGAAATGGTGGGCAGCCGGGATGGCACTCGAGCCCCATGCTCGTGATCAAGGCACCCAAGCACTAGCTCTGGAGAAAAGTTAAAATCCTGCCTTCCCCTCTTTTTAGCTGTATAATCTTGGGCACATCCCTTCTCTCTGACCCTGCTTCCTCCCATGTGAAGTGAGGATAATGATCTCCATCTTACAGGGTGTTTATGGGGGAAAACGGAGATAACACACGGAACAGAACGGGAGCTGAGCAAGCACAGGACACATACTGGAAATGTTATTCAGGAGGACTAGATTCTGACACCGAGGGAACCAGCTAGAGGATGCTCCAACCTCGGGGCAGCGAGTGCAGCTTCGGGCTCCTTTCTGATTCAGCCAGGCTATAAACTGTTTACGTAAGCATGGCTCCCAGGTGTGGCAAAGAGGGAAGGAGACCACAGTTTCCACTCCTGGGTGTCAGCTTCCCTGGCAGAGAACATCACCCAAATGTCTGGCCTCTAGTGACTCTCCTGCACTGAAAGGTCTAGAGAGTATGCCAGGGTCATGGCTGCCCCCTCCCCTCGACCGGAATGTGCATGTGGCAGGAGAGATGAGGCCCAAGGGGCTCCAGGCAGGATACACGTGATTGCAAGACAGCCTATATGTGTTCTCGATGATGCCCTCTTCACTGACATCCACAAAGATCTGCTGCCCACACACGGCACATACACTGTCCGAAAGGTGTTTGGTAGGCATGCCCGACTCGCTGTAGAACTGAGAGAGAAGAACAGGAGGAAAAGACAGGAAAGGTGTGAGAATCAGCCCAAGTAGGATGAAACCACAGAGGCCTATGTCTTCTGAAGAGGAGGCAAAGAGGGAGGGGGAGGCCCCACACCTATAGAACATCTTTTATATGCCAAATCAACCTCATCTTTGCTGGCTGGATGGGGAGAAAGGGACAGACCACAGATGGGTTGGGAAGTCAGATCTAACAGAACCTGAGCCCTGGGCTGGTCAGCATCAGGGACAAGGAGATCGGGAGGTAGAAGGACTCAGGGCCGGTGATCAGGAGCTATGTCAGATAAGCCAATCTGTGGCCAGACTATGGTTTCACTGGAGACGGACATCTCTTCTCTAAGATTCAAAACAGTCAGGTATCTGGTGCAATGTGGGTTGGGGACAAGGGCATTCCCAAACACTTATGGCAGCAGCAAAAGAGGTTCAATCCTTTTGGATAGAATCTGGCATGACGTCTCAAACTGCCATGCCCTCTAACTGTTCATTAATGTCACTTCAAGTAGCTAAAGTAAAAATATCAAAAAAGCCTCATGTATACAGATATTCATTTAAGCACTATTTATAATTAAAGAAGTAAAGAGTTAAGCAATTCCCCCAAAAAGTTAAACAGAATTACCATATGACACAGCAAGTCCATCCTTATATATATTCCCCCAACTCATGACAACAAAGACTAAACACACACTTGCAAGCCAATACTCACAGGAGCATTATTCACAATATCCAAAAGGTGGAAACAACCCAAGTGTCCATTAAAAGGTAAGGAGATAAAACAAAACGTGATATATCCACACAATGGAATATTATTCAGTCATAAAAATCATGAAGCTCTGATACACGCTACAATGCATGAACCTTGTAAACAGTAGGCTAAGTGAAATGTCCAACACCAAAGGACAAATATTATATGATTCCATTTGATATGATAAAATACCTAGAATAGACAAATTCATAGAGACAAGGAGTAGGTTAGAAGTGGCCAGCGGCTGGAGGAAGGGAATGGGAGCTACTGTTTCATGGGCACAGAGCTTCTGCTTGGGGTGATGAAAATCTTAGAAATAGCAGTGACAGTTACACAACATTGTGAATGCAACTAATGCACTGAACTGTACATTTAAAAAATGGCTGGGGGGGCACCTGGGTGGGTCAGTGGGTTCAAGCCTCTGCCTTCGGCTCAGGTTATCATCCCAGGGTCCTGGGATTGAGCCCCTCATCGGGCTCCCTGCTCAGCGGGGAGCCTGCTTCCCCCGCCCTCTCTCTGCCTGCCTCTCTGCCTACTTATGATCTCCATCTGTCAAATAAATAAATAAAATCTTTAAAAAAAAAAAAATGGCTCGGGTTGCCTGGGTGGCTCAGTTGTTAAGAGTCTGCCTTCAGCTCAGGTTGTGATCCCAGCGTCCTGGGATTAAGCCCCGCGTCGGGCTCCCTGCTCAGCAGGAAGCCTGCTTCTCCCTCTCCAACTCCCCCTGCTTGTGTTCCCTCTTGCTGACTCTCTCTGTCAAATAAATAAATAAAACCTTTAAAAAATGGTTAAAAGGGCAAATTTTAAGTTATATAATAGAAAAACCCATAAAATAATAAAAATAAGCAAAGAAATGGAAATAACCATGCATGATCCAGAAAAGGAGAATGCCCAAATAAATTTGGTACACACTCAAGGAACTTAACAGGCAGCGAGGCAACTGAAGCCAGAGATATAACAGTAAGTGTCAAAAAGTAGGGTACAAAGCTGGAGGCACAACATGACTGACTGGTACCATATGTAAAGACAAGCCCAAATCTATACAAACAGAAAAAGATCAGAAGGAAATAGATCAGAATGTTCACACCAGGGATGTTTTGGTAGTAGGTTCACAGGTGATGTTTTTCTTTTGCCTACTTTTCTGCACTCAAATTTTCTTTAATGAATATATATTACTTTTAGATTAAAAATTATTTTTTACCAGTTAATTACAACAAATAACCAATTCCATGCTCCAAAAAGAAATACCAGGTTTTGCACAATTTCCTTGTGGTTTATTGTTACATAACTATATAGCATTTTCCCCCTACCCCAAGAAGAAAAGACTTGAAATTTATTTGTTGACATTTTCTAAGACCTCTTTTTTTTCTTTCCTTTGCCTTAAAAACTGTCCGAAACACATAATACACATAATACAGAATATACATCTTAACTACTTCTAAATGTATTGTTCATTAGTGCTTAGTATATTCATACTGTTGTGCAACTAATCTCCAGAACTTTTATTACACATTCTGTGAGACTCTATAATGGATTGTGAAAAAGCTTTCTGCATTTGTTATTACAATCTCATCTGGACCTGTCAGGTAGATTTACTGCATCTAGCCTTTTTCTATTTCCTTAAACTTGAGTTTGCTCTCTTTTTTCCTTCTGTTTCCAAACACCTGTCTTTTTAAAAGCCGAAACCCTGAGGTTGGGTGAGAGTGGGCAGAGCACTAAGGTGCTGGGACATGGAGTATGAGGGGTGACACTAGCTGTCTGCCACTTCCACTCAACATGGAGGCTTCACTTACTCCAAGGTGCCCTTCTGAGGAACAGCCTCTCAGTCATCAGAACTGCTACCGGATCCCGAGTCCTCAAGGGTGGGAGGCAGAGATGCTGCAGTGCCCCAAAAATCCATTATAGAGCTTCCTGCCTTCACACACACCTTACTCTCTTGTAAACCCATCTGAAGCAACTCAAGGTGAGCGTGAGTGGTTACCACAGAACACCAGAGCAGCCCTAACGCCAGGCGAACCAAAGCCCAGTAGAGGAAAGAGATAAGAGGGGACCTGAACCCAGACCCTCTGGACTCCTACCCAAATTCTATCCAAAGTGTCCTATAACATCTGCCGAATGTTAGCTGTAGAACAATCAGCTACTTAGCTCACTGAGAGCCAGTTACTTGAACGGTTCTGATTTATTTACTGAGAGTAAAAAAGGCAGTGGAAAAGGATAAGCTCAGGTCAGGGGGAAGGGCCAAACTTGTGGGAGTCCACTAACTGTGCAACTCTCAAAAGCCAGAATCTCTGGAATGTTAGTACTGGGGGGGGGGGGGGGGGGCTGAGACACACTTCCCCAGGGCTTGACAGGTGTATGGCCTAGAATTTCTAGGCATTATCAACTAAACAGAGAGACAAGAGACCAAATGGTCTAGGTCCGGCTCGGCACTGAATCCTGGTACAACCATGTAGCACAGAAACATGGCCACTCACTCTGGCCCACAGCACTGGCAACAAAAGAAATAGGAATGTTCTGACTCAGGAGACGGGTTAGAGCTCTGAGGAAAAGCTTAACCTCAAATTGCCCCAGAGTTCTCCCCCCAGGACACAGAAGCAAAGGATGCATGATCAAAGGGAACTTGGATGAGGGTGAAGACAGAAGGAGGGATGTCCAGGGAAGGTTAGGCTCCAGTTGCTGGAGATCTCCCCGCGAAGCTAATGTGGCAAGAGGCAGGCACAGTCAAATCTCACAGTGTTTCAATAAAGTCATCAGGTAAGCTATCAAACCAGGAAGGCCCAGCACCCCCAGGGCTCATAGAAATCACACACGAGGAGACCATCAGGAGGCACTGGGGCGAAGCTGCATAAGATACAGTGAGGCAATTTACCCTCAAGAGCAGGATCCCTCCACAGACTTAGCTCAAGGGGACCTATGGTTTATCAGGATCAGACAGACCTAACTGCAGTCTTCTGTCACTTACTATCTTGATGAACCTGGGTAAGCCACCCAAACTCTTCCTTCCATCAAAATATACTGGGCACCTACTGAAGTACCAGGCACAGGACTAGGTCCTCGGGATATAATGTGGAAAAGCAGAGACCCTTCTCTCCTTGTGGAACCTACAACTACAAGAGAATGACATTAAAAAAACAAATATTTAGAGAAAATAAGAACTACTTATTAAAAAGGCTAAAATAAGAATTATTTCAAAGACAGTAAAGGGCTAAGAAAGGGGTTCCTAACTAAGCTTACATCACATGAGGAGGCTTCTTTGAGGGAGTAACATTTGAGGGTGAGAGGTAAAGGGCAGTGGGAGTTACCGAGAAGAAAGGCAGAAGAGGAAAGAGGCCCTGAGGCAGAAAGGAACCTGGTGTGCTTGAGAAACCGAAAGGAACCTTAGCTAAGGAACAATGACAATTCAAAAGCAGGAGATGCTGGAGACCTAGGCCAGGGTGATGGTCTGGGCTAATTAATGGCAGTAGAAGCCAGAGAAGTGGACAGACTGGTAATGCTAAATAAACAGTTGAAGACTAAATAAAGTTCTGGTGCTGAGAAAAGTTCTGTATTAGAGGTCTAAACAGTCGTAGAAAAGGAAAAGGGGAATGCCTAGGTGAAGTGTAGAGAAGATGCCTTAGGTCTGCACTCAGAGGAACAATAACATTCAAGGGGAGGACGAATTAGCAGAAGAGACAGAAGGAAAAGCAGGACAGGGAAGCATCACAAAAGCCAATGATGACTGCTGAGGTCAGAATTAGTGACACAGTCACTAGTGACTTGAGTAAAAGCCATTTCAGAAGAAGGGTTTGAGCTGAGCCAGATTAGAATAGGCTAAGGAGTATGCAGAAAGTGATCAAAGGGGACAGGAGCTTTCTCTAAGTTTAGCTGTGAAGGACAGGAAATGGGTCAGTTGCTAGAGGAGAAAGTGGGTCAAAGAAAGGTTGATGTTTTTGAAAAAGAATACTTAAAAGGCAAAGAGCCCAACAGAGAGGGAGAAGTTGGAAGTCACGGATAAGAAAGGAAGTTCAATAGCATAATGGGTCCTGGAGAAGGAAAGAGGCTAGCGAATCCACAGTGCAGGCAGGGCTGGCTTGCGATGGAAGAAAGGATATTTTCTCCACTGTAACTGAAGGGAAGGAGAGATCAGTACAAATATGTGAGTAGAAAACCCCAGCACAGGAGCCTGCACGTAGCAGGAGATTAGTAAGTAAACAGGAGTTGCATTCCACACCACATCACAGAATGTGTGTGCCAGGAAAACCCTGGGAGCACCTCCAGCTGGCCCCCCTCTCTTGGCTGGTGAGGACACAGGAGGAGGAGGAGGAGGAGGAGGAGGAGGAGGAGGAGGGGGAGAGCCTTGTCTGAAGTCAGAGAGGTGGTGATGATTTCAAGCAGATCAGTTCAAGCAGATGATTTCAGAAATAACTTGTTCAAGCAGATGATTTCAGAAATAACTTGTTGAAAAAGGGAATAAAATACTATTTCTCAGGGTTACAGTAGATGAGATTCCATATCACAGAGTGGTCTGAGATGACTTCAGACAACAGATGGCATCTGAGAGAGAACTGGCATCTGCTCGTGATTTAGGATTTGTCTGCTCTGTGTCTTGCTCTGTGTGTTGCGTATGATGAAGATACAAAGAAATCTTACAGAGTCTCTGTGCTCCAGGTGATTGTAGATATAAAATATGTAGCTTTCTAGTATAGCAGTACTGTACAGAAGGTATACTTGATAAATGTTAGCTATCACCGTCATCCTCTAGTAAGTACTATGGGCCAGACTACTCTGTAGAGTACTTTCCCTCGTGCCTTTGTTCCTTACAACACTTCATGTCTGGTAGTAATATTACAGCTGAGAAAACAAGATCGGAGAGGTAAAGTAAATTGCTCGTGAGTACACAGCTAATTAAAAGTAGGTTAGCATTTGAAACCAGGTTCATCTGACTCTAACCCCCTAGCTCTTCCCACTACTTCAGAAGCGATGAATGGGCAGCTAGTCCTGTCCTAATGTTATCTGGGACATAGAACTTACTTAGAAGAAAGAAAAGTGTGAGGCAGGACACATGGCCCAATGGAGCAGAAACGGTGTGCCACTACCCTGTCTGCCCAACAGCCCTCTCTGAGGGGAGGGCCCCAGAAAACAGGCTTATTTGGCAATCCTGTCTTCCACCCCCACTCCAACATGACTTTGGGTGTAAATGGAAACTATAATGACTGGCTGTCACAAGCTTATGACCTCACAGTGACCAGCTGGAAAAAAACAAACACCATCCAAGGTTCCCTTGACTCAAGAAGAGTTACTTTTCTTCATATTACAATTTCTCCATGTGAGGCAAAACAGCTGTCATATAGAATAAACAGAGTAGTGTAGAATAATGAAGAGGAATTGAGAATATGTGTTAGTACAATTGTAAGCCTCATCATTTCATTTCAGGAATCCTGAAATTAATTAACCACAGATCTTAGTAGGTCAAACCACTCTTGGAGGGGGACCAAGAGATGAATCAGACCTACTTCCCCACCTAGTAGGTGGAACAGCTCCGAAATCAACCATAACTCTCTGGGATCGGAGCTATGATCAGAGATCATACAAAATACTATGAAAAACACCTGGGACTAAAAACGTGGCATATACACACAATGGGATTCTTTTTTTCTAACAGGCTACATGCACGCACACACACACACACACATGCACAAAGAGATTATTTATTTAGCACCCCCTCCTTTTTAAAGTATTCTCCATGCCCAGAGAGGAGCCTAACACGGAGCTTGAACTCATGACCCCAAGATTAAGACCCAAGCCAAGATCAAGAGTCAGACATTTAACTGACTGAGCCACCAAGGCACCCCTATTTATAGCCCTTTTAAATTGAGCTATACAATGGAGTATTATTCAGTCCGAAAAAAGAAGGAAATTCTGACACCTGCTACAACACGGGTGGACCTTGAAGACATTATGCTGAGTGAGATAAGCAGGTCACAAGGGACACGTATTATATGGGTCCATTCCCACGAGGTACCTAGAGAGGTCAAATTTAAAGAGGCAGAAAACAGAATGGTTGTTTCCAGGGGTTGAGGGGCAAGGGATTGTGGAGTTATTATTTAAGGGGTACAAAGCTTCAATCTGCAAAATGAAGAGTTCTATGGATGGATGTGGTGATGGTTGCAGAACACTGTAAATGTATTTAATGCCACTGAACCAGACATAAAAATGGTTAAGATGGTAAATTTTATATGTAGTTTACCACAATTAAAAAAAAAAAAAATGACTAGGGCTGCTACATGGAAGTGAGCAGTGGTGGAGCTAGTAAAAGGCTACATTGGTCATACCCAGCACATTGTGAAAGGTTGCTAAGTAAGTACTGCTTGAATAAATGAAAGAATGAGTTGGCTAACAAATGCGTGGAAGGCTGGAGTGTCTTGGCTCCCTCAAACTACTGTCCCCAAACCATTGATCAGGTTCTGGCTTCAAGGCCAGGGACGTTCTTGAAATTCAGGTTGCCGTGGCTTGGGGGCCCAGGTGTTCCTAGGCAGACCATAGTGCACTTGACCAAAGACGAGGGCAGAAATAGGAGAGTACTGGAATTCTCAGGTTAGAAAGAACTGTAAAGGCAGTACAGTGTATCCTTTTATCCCAAGTTGGAGTCCCTTCCCCCACATTCCTGCCTACCTAACCTAACCTGTGGGCATAATGAGCCCCTGCAGAACAGCTGCCAGTAAATCTCTGCACCATTTGCTATGGGAAAGAATTAATGAACTCCTATTGACCCATCCAGCACTGTCACAAGCCATCCCAGTGTTCCTACAGCCTGCTTCCTGCCCTAGAAATGGGGACCTGGGGAAACAGCAAACTGTTAGAGTCGGGATCAGCAAGGTCATATTCTGTTGGACAGGAGCTGGATAGAGTGGCTCCTATGAAAGGGATACCCATTCTCAATGTCAATTATCTAGGGAAGAGGTGGATCTTTGTAGAGACACCACAATTCAGAAGACTGGCCTGAGTTAAAGGCCTTTTTTTTTTTTTTTTTTTTAAATCAGAACACAGGCTCTAGGTCTAGACATCTGGAGGACAGTGATTGTCTAGATGTGGCTTCCAGGTGATGTATGCTAAGATGGCACCTGCTACACAGAGATAGGCTGAGAGTTGGATGGGGTAGGGTCTGAAAGCCTGGGAAAGCAGGTACCCTGCTATGTCAGATTAACTTCATTCAAGTACTCATGCCTATTTACCTTTAATAAATTTCAATGTGATTGCTTGATCCTTGTGTTCTTGTGCTACTAAGAGGTATAGAGAGGTATGTGGATTCATCTTTGGGTCAGACTATTATAGAAAAAGCATCAGGTGTTGGAGGTAACTACTGAGAACTCACAGAAGGAAGGACAATATGAGGGGTCAAGAGCTGGTGTCTGAGGCACTCTCAACCCTAATAAGAAATTCTCCCAGCAGCTCTCTTGAGGATACTGAAATTTATCATTATTAGGGAATTATCATAATAAGGACTATCATTTGTAATCAATGGAACACCCAATAATCCTTCCCAAGAGCATGGAAAGAAGTCCAGCTCAAATCCCATTTTTGGGAAGCCAATGTAATGATTCCATCTCCTACAGGAGAAGCTAACTAGGGGATCGATTCTGAGCTCAGTTCCATTTGGACTGAAGAGGGTTCTGTATATTGGTTATTACTGACCCGCCTAAGGGGATTAAGACTACACTTAAATTGGCAGCTGATAATAACTTTGAGATAAAAGTGGCAACACCCTGGGAAAATCAGAGAATTGGCCCTTTAAAAACAGAATGAGAAGAAAAAGAAATCACAAGAAGGTAAAGGGCAGGATACTGGCAAGAGTCATTTTGAAACGCTGAGTGGGCCAAAGAAGCAGACTTCAGGAAAAGTTGTTGTTGAAAGTGAAGATAATAATTAAGACGTCGAGTATCTGGAAATCTCTTCTGGGCAGTGAATTGGTTAAAGGAAAAGCTGAAGTCTATACCAACAGATAAGAGACCATGAAATGTGCCTAAACACAAGACAGTTGTTCAAACAGTAATCTAATGACCCAGTACACTTTGTTTTCCTTTTAATCCATTACAGAAGAAATAAAAATAGTCCCATGACACCGGGAAACTAAGTCCTAGGTCTAAAACTGTACTTGATGAAAATCATCAAAGGCGATGGTTGAGGATTCTGTTTAACCTGGATTGCCCAAAGCCTACCAGTCCATGGCACAAACGAGACGGTGTAGCACTGATGTAAAAATGCACACAGCAAATATCCTACCACCTGCAATATTGCCTTGAGCTCACCAAGAGTTCCCGAGGGACCTCATACAAAGTCAGCACCAATCCTTTCCTGTGCTTTGAAATTGGTCTCCACTGGTATCTGCTGCCTAAAGACCAGGACTGCTATCTGGCTGCCCCAAGAGAACCTCCTTCCCTGACATTCTTTTAAGGTTTCCCCACGAACTACCAAACCTCATGTTGCAAGAACTTCTGAAGGTCTTTCAGAGCTCTTGCATCAGACAGAGACACACGAATTTCAGCACAGAACCGGAGAAATGACCGTTAAACTTGTAAATATTCCTTCTTGGGGTGGGGTCTTCTATGGGCGGACACTGAGATGAGGAGTACTTCTGTGTTGTTCACATATTTAAAAAGAGCATGCATTACTTTTATAAGCAGCAAAACAACAAACACACATTTCTATTTTGAGAAATAGGAATATTGACTTATTGACAGTTTCTTAAGACTGGCTGTTACTTTACCCACATTTTGAGCCTGAAGAATCACTCCCTGGTCTCCACCTTATAGCATTTTCTATCTCAGTGAACGTATACCAGCCAAGGAGTGGCTCGAGTTACACACTGTCAGCTTTGATACGTACTTTCCTTCTATCTTCAGAACCAATCTATATTCAGGTCCTACCCAAGTCCTACCAAAACACTTCTCAAATAGCTTGCCTCTCTCCCTTCACACCATCTCTCCCCTAACCCAAGCTACTTTCGTCTTGCCCGGACTACTACAACTGCCTCTGAGTCTTCACAGGTCCCTCTAAGCTGTGGACCCCTAATCTGTTCTCAACCCAGGAGCCAGAATGATCTTTTTAAAGTGCAAATCTGAAGATGTCATTTTCTATCTTAGCCTCCCAGGATTTTTAGCATAAAACCCACAATCTTTCACTTGGCTTTCAAGGTTTTTTCTAGTCTAGCCTCTTACTTCTCCAGACATTTCCATCCTTACAACCACACTAGCTTTAGTTCCTCCAAATGATCACCCTTTCTCTCACTACAGGACTCTTCTCTACACATGCACTTTGCTCTATCTGCCACCCACATCACTTCCCACTTTATCTAGTTAACTCCGACATATCATCTCAACATTCACCTCTTTAGGGAAGCCATCTCTGGGCCCCAGATGAGGTCAAATGCCCTTACTGCATTTGTTCACAGCACTGTGGAGCTTTCCTTCATAGTTTTTATAAATGTTATAATTTTGTATTTATTTGTGTGTTTTGTTACTTTCATACCCATCCCTGTCACTAGGGCATAAACTCCATCGTGCAAGAACCATGTAACCTCTGTAATTCCAGCACAAACCTAGTGCCCAGGCACATCAGAGGCATTAAATATCTATTGAATGTTAACTTCCTAAATGATAAAGTGGTTCTTTTCTAGAATGGCCCTAAAGTTAAAAATTCCAGGGTATATCTGGGATCTGGTTTTCCAAATTTTAAGGAAGAAATCTCCATTCATACTACTGATATATTGAAGGATTTTTTGATGGCCTATCTCTTCCATCAAACTAGTGATGCTACACTGACCTCTGTGGAGGTGGCAGTAGACAGTATTAAAAGCCCAGGTGAACTTACCCCTATGGTAGACGCCATGTAGTCTGCACACATCTCTGCAAAATCTCGCTCAAGAACTCCATAGTAGAGGCCATAGAAGAGGAGAGAAATGCCAAAGTCCATGGCATCTTCTGGTTTGATCCTGTAAGGAAAGCAGCATGGCCTATAAGGTTTGCCCTAAGACACAACTGGTTTGGATTACTACTCTGGGACACACAAGGAGGCACCTGAAGTTGGAAGACTTAACAGCTAAAGCAAGTGTTGGCAAAATAAGACCAAATCTTATGCCTTTTTTTTTTTTTTTTAAGATTTTATTTATTTATTTGACAGAGAGAGATCACAGGTAGGCAGAGAGGCAGGCAGAGAGAGTGAGAGGGAAGCAGGCTCCCTTCAGAGCAGAGAGCCGGACGTGGGACTCGATCCCAGGACCCTGAGATCATGACCTGAGCCGAAGGCAGCGGCTTAAACCACTGAGCCACCCAGGCGCCCCTTATGCCTGTTTTTTATATGGCCTCTTGGCACTGTGTGAACAGGCTAGCACTGTGAACTACAAAGACCAAGCCAAGGTATTGCCTACACCCCGCTTTCCCACTTTGTCCCCAGTGCCTGCCTCCTCCAACTGCCCACCATGCCTTGCAGCTATCTAGGGCCCACTCTGGTTGGCACCTATGTGTTGGAGACTCCACTGCTGGCAATCACTGGACACCACCAACCAGCGGAATTTCATTCTGGAAGATGACAACTCAAGTTGCCTCACTCTAGCCAGCGGCCCAGGTTGAAATGGCTGGGTAAGGGCACACCAAGATCTGGGTTGTCAATGGAACAGAACGTAAAAATGATCCCAGTGGTCACACACCCACTTGTCAGGCCCCTCCTGAGAATGTCTCATCTGATGGCAAGTGGGCACAAGTATGCCTCCCACCTGAGAGAGCCCATTCATCAAACAAGGTGGGGCAAGGGAAGAGTTTCCCCTCTTGTTATACTACATGCTATCCTAGACTTTGCCTTTTGTCCACAAAGCCTAAAATATTATTTGGCCCTTTACAGAAAAAGTTTGCCTGCCACAGATTTAGAAATAAAAGATAAAATCAGTCATTTAGCAAATATATACATACCAGTTACCATATCATTTTAAGCTGTATCTATACATATTCTGTATCATGTCATCAAAGTTAAACTTTGGCCCAGGGGCACCTGGGTGGCCCCGCTGATTAAGTGGCCAGCTCTTGATTTCGGTTCTAGTCATGATCTCAGGGTCCTGGGATGGAGCCCTACATCAGGCTCCATGCTCAGCGCATAGCATGTTTAATGAGTCTTCCTCTCTCTCCCTCTTCTTCTGCCTCTACCCCGACCCCCCTGCTTATGGTGTCTCTCTCAAATAAATAAACAGATTTTTAAAAATGGCCTGGGTGACTCAGTCGGTTAAGCAACTGCCTTTGGCTCAGGTCATGATCTCGCAGTCCTGGAATCAAGCCCCACATTGGGATCCCTGATCAGCGGGGAGTCTGCTTCTCCCTCTCTCTCTGCCCCACAACTCATGCTCACACTCTCAAATAAATAAATAAAATCTTAAAAAAAAAAACTGGGGGTCCAAGTCTACTTACTAAGAAGGACAAAGATCTTGCCTGTACATAGGAGGCTTGTTTTAATAATTCTAAGGACCAATAAATTGCAACCTTCCGTCTTTGAATGTTTATTATAGAAAACAACCTTTGTCAAAAATTTGTACCAGGAACTGTATGTGTTTTCTTAAAGTTGTAAATTTCATTTATCTTAAAAAGTTGAGTGTATTCACCAATCTTGTAATATTTAACCCACTAGACATCATGATCTTATATCAATTAACCTGATTAGGAGCATAAAAATGGTCAATATTCTCAAATCTGTTTTCCTCCTTGTATAGCTTATGCAAGTAAAAATGAACTGTAATTACAGAATAATCATCTTTAATACAATGCAGAATCTTGAACTCACAACTCTGAGATCAAGAGTCGGACACCTAACTGACTAAGCCACTCATGCACCCTACAATGCAGAATCTTGATTTTTATTTTTTTAAGCACACAGATTAGGAAGCTACCTGGAAATATCTTGGTTTTCTTTGATGGGACTTGTTAGACTCTATGCTGATAAATTCCTATAAACATTTGTGGAGCCTATTTATGGTTTCAGCCTGTACTACTCCTGGAAGAAAGAATTCCAGGGGTATCCTCTCATTGTATAAAGTAAGGACTTACTCCTTTCAGTTTCAAAGAGACTCCTGCCTACAGTGCACTAGATTTAGGAAAGAGGCCAGTTGTCCTGACTTTAAATCTGAATCCTAAATCTCTAGCTTCAAGTGCCCAGCCCTAGGCTTAGGATGGCTCATGATTCACAGCCCATAGTCCCCATCACCTCAGCCAGGAGACCACATTTCCATTTTCTTCTGTCCCACTGACTCACTACACCCTACAGTCTCAGAGTCCAGGATTTCTCGGCTTTCTTGGCTTCTGCCTCAACTGCAAACAGGGGAATCTATATGCTGATATGAATCTTTTTGAAATCTTAGGACAATATGAAGCAACAGCCAGAATCTGACTCCTGGCAATGTATCCTTAGAAGCAACAATATTGAAAAACACCCTAAGTGCCCAACAATGGAGCAGAAGTTAAATGTCCACAGGTTAACTTTCTAAAAAACTGTTTCCTTTGAAGTCTGGTAAAAGTGGAATGTCCACTACATTACAGAGCAACAATGTGTTAAACATGACGCGAGACTAGTACACTGTAACTGAACTGGGAGATTCTTAAAACTGGCTGTGTTCCCAGGAAGGGGAAAGCTTCCAGGCCACCCATCTGTGTGGTTTCACTCCCTCATATCTCAGCCCTGAAGCTGCTCTGAGGGTCCTATGGATACCTCTGCTGTTTCCTGCCTGGTATGCTTCTAGGTGTTGCCAACTGTGTCACATGAGTTCAGCTGTCTAGTCCAGGGGTTGACAAACTTTTTGTGGAAAGGGCCAGATAGTAGATATTTTGCGTTTTGTGCCCCAAATAGTCTCTGTCACAGATACTCAACTCTGCTATTGTTACACTGCAAAAACAGCCATAAACTATGCATAAGCAAATGAGTGTGATGGTGTTCCAGTAAAAACTTCTTTTATTTTGTAAAAACAGGAGGTAGGCCAATTTGGTCCACAGGATAGTTTGCCAACCCCTAGTCTCCCTAAACATAAGACAACTCAGGTAAAGTGGACATCGCCATAAATAGTGAATGCATGGACAAGGAAAATGACTCTGATAGGGTTATGGGTAACTGGCTATAATCATTATTATGCTTACTTTTGTGACACTTTTCCATTAAAATATAGGTTCTTGGAAAACATAACCAATGATTTGGGACTCTAACTCTATATATCCAGACATTCCTTTCTCTTTGCCAGCATAAATCCTGGAGGGCTCACCTTCCCATTCCCCAAAGCCCAAGTCTCCTATCCTGGGTGCCACGGCCCCGTTGTTAATATTCACGACTTGGCTCAAGGAAGAAAGGTCATAATTCTTACCAGCCCCTCCTCCCCAAACACAAATAAAAACAAAAGCAAAGAGTACTTACTTGAATAATAAATTGAGACCAAAGAGGGTAAACATGACAGCCATGTAGCCAACAATGCCAGTGGCATAACTGATTTTATAGATCAACAGGAACCACTTATAAACCAACCTGGAGAAAGGAGAAAAAATTAGCATAGTTGACATGGAAACTTGCCTAGGGGCCTGTGGATTACCACAATCTCTTATTCTTACATCAATGGGGACATTAGGTTATTTGCTTAGGACTTACTAAGCAACTTCAGCTACTATTACAGACCTAGTCACTCCATTAATTGCAGAAATACCCCTGCACACCAGGGAGGAGCTAGTGCTTTCTATTTTCCTGTTCTCAGATCGAGGGAAGAAAAGAGAGCCTTAAAAGTTTTTAGCTTCAAACAAACGAAAAAGCATAGCTGACATTAGACAGCTATGCCCTCTCAGATTCAGATTAGCTGGATAAGAAAGTGAAAACTAGTAACTATATCTATGTTCAGATGGGAAGAGGTGGGGAAGGCCAGCTGTTCTTGTCAGGAAAGAGAATTCAAGGGAAGATGAAAAAGAGAATCAGCTATGGGCTCCCCCTCCCCTTTTAAGAAATACTTATTTATTTAAGTAATCATTATACCCATTGTGGGGCTTGAACTCACTACCCCCAGATCAAGAGTTGCATGCTCTTCTGACTGAGCCAACCAGGCCACCCAAGCTTTTCCTACTGGGAATGGTTAACCTGAATACTTCTTTGCTCCTATCTACAGGACAATTATGAAATGGTATCTAATGAATTTGCTTCTGAAATTATTTTCTTTCTGGAGAAGAAGGGATAAGAAAGGAGGCACTCAGAGAATACCTTTGAATGGATGTGTGTGATGGTGGTGGGGATGACATGGGGTGGGGTCATATAATGTTCTGAAGGAAGAGCAATGCTCTCTATAAGTCAGTGAAAGTAGTGTGAAATCAAGAACCAATACTCTATCTGGGGCGACAGCAAATGAGGAATTCACTTGAATAAACACCTCAGGCCTGTCTGGCTCCGAGACCAAGTTACTACCAAGTTTGATGGACCACAGAGAGGAAGCTTAGGTCCCTACCTAAGCAAGTGATGAGGAGTTCTCAGGCAAGGGAAAGGCCCCAAACATTTTGCAATGCTTGCTCTCAGAAACACAAAACTCCATTACCCAGGGTTTGCACTCATCAGACAAAAGTGAGGCAGTGGAAAGGATGTAGAATTTTTGGCAGAATCTAGAATAAGTGAGTTTTATTAGCTGGGTAATCCCAGGTAAATCAAATCACTACTCTAAGGCAAGTTTACTTATTTGTAAAATGAGGAAACCATGATACCTTCCTCAATGGATTGTACACAGCCCATTTCCTGGTATATATAATACATGCTCAATAAATCCTACATGAATAAGCGTGGATGTTTATGAAAGTGCTTTGAAATTATAAAGCACTACAAATGTTAGTTATTATCATCAAAAACCTCCCATGTCATAGACACAATTTCAGTCATTTTACCTATAAGCTAATATTGGTTGTTACTCTTTTTTTCTTTTTAAAGATTTTATGTATTTGTTTGACAGAGAGAGACACAGTGAGAGAGGGAACACAAGCAGGGGGAGTGGGAGAGGGAGAAGCAGGCCTCCCATGGAGCAAGGAGCCCGATGTGGGGCTAGATTGCAGGACCCCGGAATCATGACTCGAGACGAAGGCAGATGCTTAACGACTGAGCCACCCAGGCACCCGGGTTGTTACTGACTCTTAAAGTATATTTTTACACTTTTTCTTCATAGTTACCCTTTATGAGGGAGCAATTATTATCACATTTCTAGGGGTAAAAAGTTCAAGGCTCAGAAAAGTGAAGCCATACAGATCAGGTAATTAACTGGCAGGGCTAGAGTTTCCAATAATCCACAAGCATCTGGCTCCAGAGGCTCTATCTTCTATCATGGCCCTTAATGTAAACTACTTCTAAATCATGGAGGAACTTCTAAATCACTGACTTCACCTTGAAGATAAATTTTACCATGTACAAGGAAACTCAGAAGGTCAAAGTAAAACCTTACAGTGAAGCAGAACATAAAATGCATGGGAAAAAGAGCAACTTGCAACTTGGAAGCCTTTGGTTCTGGTAGTTACAACTTTGAGGCTGGCTACTTCCTCTGCTAGGCTCTCCTGGACCTGTACACACGTCTCTCACAGCACTTACCAACTGCACTGAAACAGCTGCTTTCTTGTCCATCTCCTCCATTAAACCGAGCATTCCTTGAGGGCAGGGACCATGTCTTATCCAGCTCTGTATCCCCAGCGCTCAGCACAGGGCCTGACACATAGCAGGTGCTTGTTGAATGAATGAATGAATGAGAAAATCTCTTTCTTTCTGTCAAGTACAGATCTTAAATGACCTCACAAGCTGGTTGGGAGGATCAAACTAGAAATGCATTTGGATAAAATACAAAGAATAATACAGGCAGGGGCTGTTCTATGACCAAAGAAGTACTGTTTGTTGAAAAATTGCAAATTTGCTGAGATTCATTCATTCAACAAAAATTCAAAGAGTAGGCTACTATGTGCCGGGCCCTCTGGTAGGGCCTGGATATACAGGGACAAACAAAATACATGTGGTTCCTGATCTCACAGTTATAGTTTAGTGGGGGAGACAGACAGTAAAAATTTTATGTTCTATGATGGAAAACTATAGGGCCTATGAAAGAGTCTAACAGAAAATCTTATTTAGAGATCAGAGAAGGGTTCACAAAAGAAAATAACATGATCCTCAGAATTTGCTTACTTATTTTGGTTGCTTTTAATATAAATAGATCTTGATATAAACTCTAAGGTAAGCTATAGAGAAATATTTTGGTGTTTTTAATCTGTGAAGGGGGGGTAGTTCTCCCAATCAGCTTGTTTTGGTGGGGGTCCATGCTAAATAATCTTAGCAAACAGAAATTATAACTTTTAGCCTAAACCCACCCCAAACCCATGCACTCCAACCCATTCACTTCAGGAAACCTAGCTCTTCCCCACTACCTAAACTCTCACCTTGGGGTTGTCTGTAGTAGTGGTTTCCGGGTGGCTCGGAAGGTGACAAAAGCTGTGACAGCAGAGAACAAGATCCAGATCACTAGGAACCTCCACCAGTGCAGCTTCACTGTGAAATAGAGGGGAACAACCCACATCTGAAAGAGGGTCACCATCTGAAACACAAACACAAGCACTTCAGCGCTAGCCAGCTCCCTCTGTGCTCCATCCGCAAGTCCACGGGGTATGTCGTGTGTTCCATTTTTCAGCCTGACCCTCTCCCAGATTTCCAATACTGGACAGAGGCACCACCTAGTGATCTAACTTAGAAACCTAGGACCATGCCTGACACCTCCCTTTCATCCCTCACCTATCTGTTGTACATATTCTTTCCTTTCCATCTGAGCCCTTGCTATCCCTTGCCTGGCTCACTACAATAACCTCTTTGTTAAATCTCCCTGCAGTCACCATCCCCCTCTCCAATCTATCCTTCCCAAGAGCACTGGGATGGCCCCTCTAACATACAGTCTTGAATGTGTCATTCCCCTGCTTACAACCTTCTAATAGTCCCCTGCATACAGGATAACACCCAACACCCTTCAACAGGCAATCAAATGCCCCACAATGTGCCCCAAACTATTATTTCAAGGTTGACCTTCTACTATTCCCCATGCCATTAGTTAGGTCATTCCCCTCAGGCTAAAACGTCCTTTCCACCTGCCTTTCTGCCTGATAGTATCACATCCAAGACACATGAAACCTTCGGTCTTCTTTCCAGGCAGAAAGAGTCATAACTTTCCAATGATCCAAAAGCACTTTCTTTTCTACCATCGTTGCTTATCTAGAGCATGATTCAAATTCATTCTCTGAATGTAAGCTCCTTGAGCGCAGTGACTAGGCCATATTCATCTGTTTCCTATGTGCTAGGAAACAGTCTAGTACACAACAGATCTTCGATAAACTTAGATACTTGAGAAGAAAGCAAAACTAGAACCCAAAAGTGAGGCACGTTTCTGCTGTAAAGAGGCACTTTCTTTTCTACCATCATTGCTTATCTAGAGCATGGTTCATATTAATTCTCTGAATGTAAGCTCCTTGAGAGCAGTGACTAGGCCATATTCACAGATCTTCAATCAACTTAGATACTTGAGAAGAATGCAGACCTAGAACCCAAAAGGGAGGCGTGTTTCTGCTGTAAAGAGGTCTCAGAACTCAGACCTGTCAGCTGAAGAGTTCCAATTCTAAGATTCTAAGTCAGAAGTTTGGACTGATCACCAGTTCTCTCCTCCCTGATGCCTCTTAACTCCCTCCACCAACCACCTTGCTTTCACTAGATGTCACTGTGCTCAGGTGAGTAGCAGGTGTTAAAAAAAAATAATTAATACTTAATGAGATGCTTTCTTCCTGATGTCATCAAAGGTAATGAAAGAACATTTAAAAAGGGCTGGGCATGGGGACAAGCTATAGAGAGGAAAATGGTGGCTAGTTTCCTAAAGTTCCATAGTGGAGAAAACTTGAGAAAGTATTTACTTGGGGATTTCTAGACCAGTGCTACCTAATCAAAATATAATGGGATTCACATAAGTAATTTTAAGTTTTCTAGTAGCGACATTGGGTGGCTCAGTGGATTAAGCCGCTGCCTTCGGCTCGGGTCATGATCTCAGGGTCCTGGGATCGAGCCCCGCGTCGGGCTCTCTGCTCTGTGGGGAGCCTGCTTCCTCCTCTCTCTCTGCCTGCCTCTCTGCCTACTTGTGCTCTCTCTCTGTCAAATAAATAAAATAAAATCTTTAAAAAAAAAAAAAAAAAAAAAAAAAAAAAAAAAAAAAAAGTAAAAAAGAAACGCTGGTATTATTTTTAAGGATTTAATTTATTTATTTGAGAGAGAGCAAGCAAACAGGGAGGAGCAGAGGGAGAGGGAGAAGCAGACTCCATGCTGAGCACAAAGCCCAATGTGGGGCTCAGGCTCATGACCCCGAGATCATGACCTGAGCCAAAATCAAGAGTCAGATGCTTAACTGACTGAGCCACCCAGGTGCCCCCAGATGATATTAATTTAAATAACATATTTTATTTTATCCAATATATCCAAAATATTATCATCCAACATTTACTTAATATTAAAACTTATGAAATATTTTTACTATTTTTTGGACGGAGGCTTTGAAATCTGATGTGTACCTTATATTTATGGCATACCTCAAGAGAGACCAGTCACATTTCAAGTGCTCAACAGCCATATGGTAATGGTGGTTCCCATACTGGATTAGTGCAGCTTAGAGCATCTTTTTAGCATTTAGGTCTCTCCTGTAGCTTCTAACAGACTGCTCTGTGGCAAAAAAAAGGCCTTAGTGTTTTAGTGTTATTTTACTAAATAACAAATAATTTACTAAATAATAAATAACACTGAGAGGAGAATGGTGAACAGATACCACTTTGCTTTAAAGCTTACAGATTTCTGTGCTCAATGGTGCTGGCTAATGGTCAGTGAACAATGTGTCTCAGTACCTGTTCTACTGCTCAGGAACCCCCCAGCTGACTCTACAAATGATATCTTAAAATATCCCGATATGAAAAGTGTGGGAGCACTGAGATGTACTAACAAATGACTAACCAAATAACACTCCAGGTAACATTACTGGCGATAATGCGAGGAGACCAGGAAAGGACATCATAACAAACCACACATTATTTAAGCAAGAGGATAAGGGCTCAGTTGGTTAAGTGTCCAACTCCTGATTTCGGCTCAGGTCATGATCTTGGGGCTGTGTGATCAAGGCCCATGTTGGGCTCTGTGCTCAGCAGGGGAGTCTGCCTGGGATTCTCTCTCTCTCTCTCCCCCTCCCCCTATGTACTCTCTCGATAAATAAATTTTTAAAAAATCTTTAAAAAAAGTACTTTAAATTAGGGAATAAGAGACAACCAGAATCGTGATATTCAGAGGCAGTAAATAAATGGTGGTAAGATGTGGAAAGAAGAGCTGCAGGGTCTTTAGCCTTCACATGGTTAGCTTACAAAACAGCAGGCCCAGAGACTATAGAAGAACTAAATTACAGAGTCTGATTTATATTGTCTTCTCGGCGGGGGGAGGATTCCTGGTCTCCTTCTAGCTTTTCCAAAAACTTGGCTGTTGCCAAAAACAAAACAAAAACAAACAAACAAAAAATAAAACAATAACAACAACAAAAACTCCAGTCTATCCCCTACTAGCCTTTTCCCCACTCCAATCAATAGCATGTTCTAAGAAGGAATCTAGTAAACATAATTTATCTCTGCATGAGCTGTAGCTCTGCTTACTTTGGGTGCAGCAAGAGGCAAAAGACCTGGATTCTATTCTGGGTTGAATAAAGGCATAATCAGGAGTAGGCATCAGTGTAAAAGGAATGAAAAAATCTTCCCTTGCTTTGTAACTCTGAGGCCTAAAACTTAAAGGCTATAAAGCTACTCAACTCATATCATGAAAGAGAAAGACAAAATAGGAAAGAAAAGGAAGAAGGAAGGAAGGAAAAGAGGGAGGAATTTAGGGTTACATTCTTTCAAACCAGATAGCCAATTAGAAGCCCAAAAGACCTAGATTCTAGTTCTGTGTGCTTCCAACTCACTGGGTCACTCTAAAGAGGTCCTTCCTCCTTGTGGGGAAGGTTTGACTTGATTTTTCAAGCCCCTTCAAGTTCTAATATGCTAAGGTTCTATTAAGCAGCCATGTAACTAGGAGAGCGAAGGCAGTGCTCATTCACTTGTACACTGAATATTTATTTTGCATTTAATGGAAAGAATGCAGAAATAAACATGACCCCTAGTCCTTGTCCTCAAGGAACTAACAGTCCAGGGGTGCCTGGGTGGCTCAGTCGTTAAGCATCTGCCTTCAATTCAGGGCATGATCTCAGGGTCCTGGGATCAGAGCAGGAAGCCTGCTTCTCCCTCTCCCACTTCCCCTGCTTGTATTCCCTCTCTCACTCTCTCTCTGTCAAATAAATAAAATCTTAAAAAAAAAAGGAGCTAACAGTCCAGCAGCAGGAGAAAAATAGAAATCAAACCCAAACCTTTTAATTTAATGATTCTATTAATCTTTAGATTTAAAAAAAAATTTTTAAATTTTTTTTGTTTTTTGTTTTTGTTTGTTTGTTTTAGGTAGGCTCCAGGCCCAGCACAGAGCCCAGTATGGGGCTTGACTTCATGATGCTGAGATCAAGACCTGAGATGAGATCAAGAGGGGATGCTTAACCAACTGAGCCACCCAGGCACCCCTAAATATTTTATTTTTAAGTAATTTCTACACCCAATGTGGGGCTCAAACCCACAAACCAATGGAGCCAGCCAGGCATCCCTCTTTAGATGTTTTTTAGAAGTTTAAATAGAAACCATTAAAGAATGAATAAACCAAGTAGAATGATATAGTAAAATGACTGGACATTTTAGAATTAATGAGATTTAGATATGAATCCCAATACAACTATTTACTGTATTAGCTTAGGGAATTCATTTAACCATGATAAGCCTAAATTTCCCCAACTATAAAAGAGGATTAACAGTATCTACTCTCAAAAGATTGTATAGATTAAGTGAATTAATGCATGGAAAGCTCTCAGAACAATGCCTAACAATGTAAGCATTTAATATAATGTAATAAATATAATGCAAATAGTCAATATAATAGCTCTTTTATATAAAAAAAGCAGAGTGCATAATTCACAGTAAGCATTCAGTAAATGAGAGCTCTTATTAGGTCCTCACATGATCAAAACTGCATAAAGTCAAATGTAATAAGGGAGCAAAGAATGCAAAAAGGCAAACAAAATAATCAACATATTGAAAGTGGTGGGGTTATAATGAGAGAGAGATAAAGAAAAAGATCAATGAAACCAAAAGTTGATTGCTTAACAAGATTAAAGAAACAATAAACTTTTAGCCAGACACAAGAGAAAAAGACGACACAAAATTAGAAACAAAAAAAGAAGTTAACAACCGATACCATATAAATACAAAGAACTATAAGAAACTACTACAAAGGGGCGCCTGGGTGGCTCAGTGGGTTAAAGCCTCTGCCCTCGGCTCAGGTCATGATCCCAGAATCCTGGGATTGAGCCCTGCATCGGGCTCTCTGCTCCGCAGGGAGCCTGCTTCCTCCTCTCTCTGCCTGCCTCTCTGCCTAATGTGATTTCTCTTTGTCAAATAAATAAAAAAAAAAAAAAAAAAAGAAACTACTACAAAAAATTTTATACCAAAAATTTGGACAACCTATAAGAATTAGATAAATTCCTAGAAACATATAATCTTTCAAAACTGAATCTGGCAGAAACAGAAAATCTGAGCAGATTACTAGTAATGAAATTGAATCAGTAATCAAAAACCTCCCAACAAACAAAAGTCCCCTACCAGATGGCTTCACAGAGAGTCCTACCATTTAAAGAAGAGTTAATACCAATTCTCCTCAAACTATTTGAAAAAGAAGAAAAGAAAGAAAAGGAAAAAGAAAAGAAAAGGAAGGAAAGCTTCCAAATACAATCTATGAGGCCAGCCTTACCGTGATACAAAACCACACAGACACTACAAGAAAACAAACAAAAACCCAAACAAACAAACAAAATACCTACAGGCCAGAATCAGGCATACACATAGATGCAAAACCCTCAACAAAATATTAGCAAACCATATCAACAAACATTAAAAGGATAATGCATCATGAGCTGGTGGGACTTACTCTAGGGATGCAAGGATGATTCAATATTCAGAAATCATATTCCACATTAACAAAATGAAGGATAAAAATCATGCAATTATCACAATAGATGCAGAAACAGCATTTGACAAAATAATATCCATTCATGATACAAACTCAACAAAGTAGAGGTAGAGAAAATATACCTCAACATAATAAAGGCTGCATGAGAAAAACCCACAGTCAACATCATACTCAACGGAGAAAAACCAAAAGTTTTTCCTCTATGATCAGGAAGAAGACAAGAATGTCCACTCTTGCCACTTTTATTCAACACAGTATTGGAAGTCCTAGCCACAGCAATCAGTCAAGAAAAAGAAACAGAAGGCATCCAAATTGATAAGAAAGAAGTTAAACTTTTACTGTTTGCAGATGACATACCAGTATACATAGAAAACCCTAAAGATTTCACCAAAAAGTTTTCAGATTTCAGATAGAAGATATCACCTATATTAGAAATAATATATGCATTCAGTAAAGTTTCAGGATACAAAATTCATTTATAGGACTCTCTTGCACTTCTTATACATTAAAAACGAAGTAGCAGAAAGAGAAAATCAGAAAAAATTCCATTTGCAACTGTACCCAAAAGAGTAAGATACCCAGGAATAAACTTAACTGAGGAGGTCAAAGACCAATACTCTGTAAACTGTAAGAGACTGATGAAAGAAACTACAGATGACACAAATGGAAAGATATTTCATGCTCATGGATTGGAAGAATTAATATTATTAAAGTGTCCATACCACCCACAGCAATCTATCGATTCAATGTAATCCCTACCAAAACACCAACAGCATTTCTCGCAAAATTACTAAAATTTGTATGGAACTGCCAAGACCCCAAAGTGCCAAAGCAATCTTGAGAAAGAAAAGCAAAGCTAGAGGCTTCATAACGCCAGGTTTCAAGATATACTACAAAGCTATACTAATCAAAACAGTATGGCACTGGCACAAAAACAGACACATAAATTATTCCAATTTTGGTATACGTGCTGCCAAAATAAGCACAGTAGATACATAAATCAACAGAACATAAAAAAGAGTTCAAAAATAAACCCATGTTTATATGGGCAATTAATCTAAAACAAAGGAGGCAAGAATATACAAAGATAGTTTTTTCAATAATTGGCACTGGGAACACTGGACAGCTGCACGCACAAGAATGAAACTGGACCACTTAAACTATACACAAAAATTAACATAAAATGGGGCCCCTGGGTGGCTCAGTGGGTTAAAGCCTCTGCCTTCGGCTCAGGTCATGATCCCAGGGTCCTGGGATCAAGCTCTGCATCTGGCTCTCTGCTCAGTGGGGAGCCTGCTTCCTCCTCTCTCTCTGCCTACTTGTGATCTCTGTCTGTCAGATAAATAAATAAAACCTTTAAAAAAATTAATGCAAAATGGATTAAAGACCTACATAAAACTCCTAAAAGAAAACATAGTAATTTTTTTGACATTGGCTTTAGCAGCATTTTTCTAGATAGGTCTCTTAAGCCAAGAGAAACAAAAGCAAAATTAAACTCTTTGGACTACACCAAAATAAAAAGATTCTGTAGAGCTGCACTTGGTGGCTCAGTCAGTTAAGTGTCCAACCGTTGGTTTCAGCTCAGGTCATGATCTTAGGGTCCTAGGATCAAGCCCCATGTCAGGCTCTGCACTCAGCACAGAGTCTCTGCTGGAGACTCTCTCTCTCTGTCCCCCTCCCTCTGCTCCTGCCCCTGCTTGCTCTCTCTAAAATAAATAAATGAAATCTTAAAAAAAAAAAAGCTTCTGTAGAGCAAATAAAACCATCAACAAAATAAAAAGGCAATCTACTAAATGGGAGACAGTATTTGCAAATGATATATCCAATAAGGGGTTAATATTCAAAATACATAAAGCACTTCTACAACTCAAACAGCAAAAAACAAATAATCTGATTAAAAATGGGCAGAAGACATGAACTTCTTCTAAAGAAGACATACATGAAAAGATGTTCTACATCACTAATCATAAATGCAAATTAAAACCACAATGACATATCATCACATGCCTGTCAGAATGGTTAAATCAAAGACATGAGAAATGAGAAGTGTTAGCAAGGATAAAAA
Organism: Meles meles; assembly: GCF_922984935.1. Lineage (NCBI taxonomy): Eukaryota > Metazoa > Chordata > Mammalia > Carnivora > Mustelidae > Meles > Meles meles. Next base: position 59,694,037 of record NC_060073.1, on the reverse strand, counting down.
GAAAAAGGAACCCTGTGCACTGTTGGTGAAATGTAAACTGGTGCAGCTACTATGGAAAACAGTATGGAGGTTCCTCAAAAACTTAAAAATAGAACTACCAGTAATTCCACTATTAGGTATTTACCCAAAGAGAACTGAAACACTAATTTGAAAAGATATATGCACCCTTATGTTTACTACAGTATTATTTACAGTTGTCAAGATATAGAAGGAACACAAGTGTCCATCAGATAAATGGATAAAGAAAATGTGGTTTATACATACAATGGAATATTACTCAGCCATAAAAATGGGAAACCTTGCCATTTGTGACAATATGGATAGACCCAGAGGGTATTATGCTAGGTGAATTCAAACAGAGAAAGACAAATACTATATGATTTTACTTACATGTGGAATAAAAAAAATAAAACATACGAACAAACAAACAGCAGAAACAGACCCATAAATAGAACCAACTGAAGACTGTCGGGGGAAATGTGATAGGGGGAAAGGCAAACGGATGAAAGTGAGTAGGAGATACAGAACACCAGTTATGGAAAGAGTAAGTCACGGGGATAAAATGTACACCATATATAGTGGTGGGGAATATAGTAAATGGTATTGTAATATTGTATGGTCACACACTTGGGATAAGCATGGCATAACATATAGATCTGTTGAGTCAATATGTTGTACACCTAAAACTGATGTAAAATCATGTACCAACTACACTTCAATTTAAAAAAAAAAATCACCAAAACTTCCAGGGGGAAATATGTGGTGGGGTTATTGCAATTTCTTTATAAAGTTTAGTTTGTCCTTTCCAGAAAAAATAAATGATCTAAAACACAAACCAAGGATTTAAGGTCACCTTCAGGTACCTGGACACACTCCATTAGGTAGGCGTAAAAGCCAGATTCTGTTCAGGGTCTAGAAAGCAGTGCCTGACCAGGGGCCAAGCAGAGGGCAAGTGAATGGAATAGCTTCCCACGTGAAAACTGGTAAGTTACAACTTGCCCTAATTTCTTTATTTCTACTGCAGTATTTATTATCATTCTGCTTAATAAGTAAATTGAAGCTTCTTCATTAAGGAAGGCATTTTTAGTGGCAAGCTTGGCAATTTGTAAATTGCTGAAAATTACCTAAGATTTTCAGAACAATGTCAGGGACGCTGGTGCCATCTGCTGGCAACACGTTAGGCAGCCACATTAAGTTCAATAATTTGCTCAAGTGTTTGTGCCTGATGCTGTCTCAAAGTAATGGGAAGCTTTGGCCCTAACTTTACTCCCAGGATTTGGGATGGTGAGACAAATACATAAACTGAGCAGCCGTCAAGTACAAGCGGTGTAGCATTAAGTACTGACATGAGAGTTCAGAGGAAAGACAGCAGTGTGAGCAGAAGCCATCAAGGAAGACTGCCTAAAAGCGGCAGAACTCTGGCTGGTTCTGAGGGGGCTTAGATTTGGCCAGCTGAAGGGGGAAACTGCAAGCCATTCGCCTTTCTTCCCCTGAGTCTACAAATACAAAGCTGAAGTGAAGACTAGCCTGAAACTTGTTCACTGATTCATTCTGCAAACATTTACGTAGGGACTATCCCAGCTTCTCTGATCCAGAAAGTTAAGAATAGATGCATGCTACCTTATCTCTCCATAAGACTATACAGCTGAAATGTTATATTTCATATATATTCATATATATATTCATATATATTTCATATATAAATGAAATATTAGGTACTGACAATAAGAGCTAGACTGTATTTAAATAGACTGTCTTTTAGATTTTTTTCACCTCAGAAACTGTAATTCATGAAAAACCAGAAAAGAAGTCCCATATCACATCCTCCCCAGAGCACCAGCTCCCCTGCTGGTCTGCTCACACTTGGCACTTTTGTCTTTCAGGGTTCTCACCACTGCTGTATTGTCCTATGTTGTGGGGGCAGTAATCACCCACCAAGTTTGGCTGAAAAGGAAAATAAAGGATGAACTGAAAACTGCATGTCCAGCTAGTAGAGCAAAGTAAGAGACTCACAGCTAACAGAACAATCAGTTTGGGAAAAAATACTGATAAATGGACAGAGGTCAACTGAAGGAAGGTGTTTAGGATATGTTTCACAGCTCTGGTCAATATTTTCGTGAATAATTTAGTTGAAAATACAAAAGGATCTGCTTACCAAACTGTGGACAGCAAAAAGTTTAGGAGCTGGAGAGAACAAGGTAGCCAACACAGAACACAGAAGCAGCAAGATAAAAAATGAATAAAGTCTGTTTCTAGAGTTCTTCTAGCTCTAACACTGTATGAGTTACTAAGCTGAAATGAAGAACCAAAACTATATGAGGAAACCCAACCAACTACCCAAGTATAGAATGGAAAATGAATGGCTTAATAGCAGTTTATGTGAAACAGATCTAGGGGTCTCAGTTGACCACAAATTGCCAGGGAATATATGCCAGCAGGGCCATTGACAAAAAAGCTAAGGCAACCTATGCTGCTTAACTAGGAATATGCCCAGAATGAAGGAGGCAGCAGTTCTACTGTTCTCTGCTCTGTCAAAGCATTCTTAGGGCTCTACAATTAAGTCTCAGGTCCACTCTGTACAAAGAACATTGACAAAGAAACATGGCCATAAGAGAGCAGCCGGAATTACAAAGGGTCTAGAAACCAAGTTACATAATGAACAGCTGAAGGCCCTAGGACAACAGATCTGGAGAACTCCAGGGAGGCATAGATGCTACCTTCAGTTATCTGAAGACTGTCCAGAGGCCCAGTAAGGAGATATATGCAGTGTAGTTCTTGTGACCAAGTGTGACCCCACATATTGCTAGAATACTCTACAGGGCAGAAACTTGGGTTTTCAATTCCCCCCATCATACCCCTAGCAAATAGTCGACATTATTACATGAGGCAGACCATTCCACTGCTAACAGATGTGCTAGATAATTCTTCCCTGATGCTGACCTGAAAAATCTGCCTTTGTGCACCCTCTGCCTCTGGGTCCAACTATGGTCTTTCAGAGAGGCACACAGTACATTTACTTCCTGTTTCTTATGACTACTCTTCTAATACCTAGAATTTTGTCTTTCCCCCCAAGTCATCTTCTCTCCAGGCAAGAGTCAGCCAAGTAATAATTTAACAAACACTTAGTGAGCCCTTATTGGACATCATAAGAACTTGGACATCTGCTTAAGAACTGCAGAATCCAGAGATAAAAAACTAAACCTCCTCAAGAACTTAAGACTACCAAGGAGAAAAAAAAAACAATTATAATGCAATATGATAAGTGCTATAAAGGAGTAAGCCCTGGTAGCCAAGAAAGCGGAGGAGAGGCTTTCAGTCCACAAGGCTTCCTGAAGAAAGCAACCTTTGACCTCTGTCCTGATGGCCTAGTAGATGTAAGCAAAAGCATCATGATAAGTGAGTGTTCAGGATAAGGGAACATGGTATTTCTGACGAAGTACAAATAAGGAGGGAGGTGTGAGAAATGAGCCTAGAGAGCAGGCAAGACTCAGAGAAGGCTGATGGATGCATTACACATACAGAAGTTTTGATTATAGTCTGGGAGAAAAGTTTTTCTTTTGGATAGAAAGTGGGTTACCATCCTTTACCATCTTAGACGGTATTCTCTAGTCACATTTCAGTAACCCTCTTAATGTGTTGGTCTAAGAAAAATCTATAGTAAAGATTTCTAGGTAGGAGATTTTGCCACTCATCCATTCCACAAGGGAACAGCAGTTCAGGGGATAGGATAGGAGCTGGAAAAGATACGGTTTTTGGTAACAGAGATGATGAAAGCTTCCCCTTGGAGATCTTTAAAAATAGGACAGATACTTTTCCAGGCATAAACTTATTCCTTCCCCTAAAATCCCTGCGGGAGCTAAGAAACAAGTAATATTAGACTCTGAACAGATGATGAAAACTGTGTGACAGAGAAGCTAAAAAGCAAGCTGGGCCTAGGCTAGGTTTCCAATCCAGATCTTTTGTCTCCCAAGTCCTGCCTCCCTGGCACCATTCACTTCTGAGTTTGTGATAAAACCCTGGAAAAGCTGAGGAAGCGATATAATGTAGACATTAAAGGGGTAGAGAAGGACAGACCTGGTCAAAAGTCACTGAAGAAGGAAATGTCAGGGGAGTTAAAAACAGAAATGTCCATGGCAGAAACTAACAATTTCCTGGAGCTTTTGAGAAACCTCAAAAAATGGCTGAGTGCTCATATGAGAAGAGCACTTAACCAAGAATCAGATTTTGGATTTATGTCCAGCTCCCCAATTTAATGGTTATGTATTCTCAACAAGTCTCTGCAGTGTTTTGCACTTTGGTTTACTACTCTGAACAATGGAGTTATATTCCTATCCTGACCACCATATAAAGCCACTGTGAGGTTCCACTGAGATATCAGACAAGAAAAGTTATTTTTTTTTAAATATCAACAAGTTGCAACTATAAGCAGCTTAAGGTATTACTACTGTTGTTATTACTGAAAAGAACAGTAACCTGAATTTTATTTTATTTTTTTTTAAGATTTTATTTACTTATTTGACAGAGAATGATCACAAATAGGCAGAGAGGCAGGCAGAGAGAGAGGGAAGCAGGCTCCCTGCTGAGCAGAGAGCCCCATGCAGGGCTCGATCCCAGGACCCTAAGACCATGACCTGAGCCGAAGGCAGAGGCTTTAACCCACTGAACCACCCAGGTACCCCCTGAATTTTAAATATAGAAAACAGCAGGACCTTTTGCTCCTAAATAGCAGTTAATTTAGACAAAGTTGTTTTAACGTGAAGGATGGACAAATATTTGGCTATCCAAAGTACCAAAGTACTGTGATACTTTTCACAGTAAAACCAGTGGACTCGTATACTTGCTCATAATCAGCCTAATGGCTGGCAGCATCCATGCTGCTCTCTTGCCAGTGCTTCTCATAAGGGGTGGATTTCCTCCCCAGGGGACATTTGATGAAGTCTGGACAAATTTTTGGCTATCATGATCAGGAAAAGCGATGCTAGTAGCATCTAGCAGGTAGAGGCCAGGTGTGCTGCTAAACATCCTCCAGTGCACATGACAGTCCCCCATGAAAATGAAGAAGCATCTGGCCCAAAATATGAATAGTCTCCCTATTGAGAGACTGGTCTAGGAGAATAGAACTAGTGTTTTTCCACTCAGGGTTCATGTGTGCCCACTGAAAGGCTGGGTTGCCAACTAGTATGAGGGAAAAACAGAAAATTTCATTCAGTCTGAGAGAAACAGCCTTATCAATTAATTCCATCATTTCTCAGCATGCCCGTAAGAAGCATTTTTTTTTTTAAAGCTCTGATAGCTAATCTCAAACAGTTCATGTTTCCACTACCTGATAATCATCCCAGTGTCTCTCCTTTACACAACATTCTCTAAGGAGCCATTTGCTTTGATTCTTTTTTATTCCCATTCTTCACTCTGTAGACATTTAATGTGTTTAATATATATATTTTTTGTATCTGTTCTTACAAACTTTATTTTTTGTGCATGCATTTTGATTTATTAGTTGGCACTGTATCTTTCTGTTTCTTACTTTTTAGATCCACAAGTTGTTACAGGTAAATCTAATGTGTTGCTTTAACTGCAATGCAGAGTCCTGATATGCAGCCACCACATTTTACCTATTTATTCAGATACAAATACCCAGACTGCCTCCAACTCTTCAATTAACTGCCATAATTAACATGTAAATCAATATCTTCTCACAGGTCCCTTTAGGATATGTCACAAGATATGTATATATTCCATCTGACTGAATACTCCCAGGCTGCTCTCCATAATACCTGCCCCATCTTCATACCTACAAAGAACAGACAAAAGTTCCTAAAGCCTCTGATCCCTGCCAGCAGTTGGACATATCTAGCTTGTTAGTCTAGAATATCAATTATCATCAGTTTTAATTATAGCTTATCTCCTATTCTGCTATCAGTTAACTTTGCCTATCCTACCCTTTACAGAACAAGTCCCCTTAATCCCCTTATTTGTTTATTTATTTAAAGACAGACACAGCAGGGTGGGAAGGGCAGATAGAGAGAGGGAGAGAGAATCCCAAGTAGACTCCACGCCCAGCATGGAGTCTGACATGGGGGCCTCAACCCCACAACCACAAACCAAGACAAACTCGAGTCAGGTACTTAATCGACTGAGCCACCCAGGCACCACCCTTAATCTTAAATAATCAAATTTATCAAAATTTTATCTTATTTATCCACATAATTTTTATTAACTTCATAGTTTTGCCTTTCATAATTAGATCTTTAATCTATCCTTAGTCCCCTTCGTATGGTATGTGATACAGGAATCTAGTTTTAATATTTCTCCATTTGGTGAGCCAATCTTCTCAATACAATCTACTTAACAATGAATATTTCCTTCACTGATCGGTGGTTACACTTTTATTATCTTTTTCTTTTTTCTTTTTAAGATTTATTTATTTGAGAGAGAGAGGGAGAATGAGTAGGAGGGGCAAAAGGGTAGAGAATCTCAAGTAGAGTCTGGGCTGAGTACAGAGCCTGACACAGGGCTCAATATCACAACCCTGAGATCATGATCTGAAATCATGCCCTGAGCTGAAGCCAAGACTTAGATACTTACCTGACTGAGCCACCCAGGCTCCCCCACACTCTTATTGTATATTAAGGTCCTATTATACAGGGATCTGTCTCTGAGATCTTTACTCTGTTCTGTTGGTCTATTTGTCTATTCTTATGGTATATCTTACTATTTGAAAAGTCTGTGTCTTGGGAATTGCTTTCCTCCTCGCTTTTAAATTTCAAGTAGAGGGGGGAAATGAGTTAATCAGAATCTCTAATGAATATTCCCATCATTAGTCATGCATGGACCACTTTTAATTTTTAAAAATTACTTTTAATTGTGCTACAAACTCACAAAATTTACCATCTTAACCATTTTCAAAAGTATGGTTCGGCAGTGCTAAGTAATATTCCCACTGCTTTGTAACAGATATCCAGAACTTTTTCATCTTACAAAACTGAGACACTTCTATGCCCTTTAAATAACAAGTCCCCACTTCCCACCTCTGCCCCAGCTCCTGATAACCACCATCCTACTTTCTGTTTCTGTGAATCAGACTACTCTAGGTACCTCATATAAGTGGAAGACAAAAAGCATTTGTCATTTTCTGACTGGCTTATTTCACTACACATAATGTTCTGAAGGACCACCATGTTGAAGCATATAACAAAATTTCCTTCCTTTTTAAGTTAAATTATTTTTAATAATATGATAACTACTAAACCCATCACTCAACATAAAAACTGGAACATCTAAAACTACTTATATCTAGCTATTTGCTCCTCTCTAGCCTATCCTCCATCTTCCATCCAACATCACCCTTACCCTGCATCTTGATTTTATCATTCCCTTGCTTCTTAAAATACAGTTATATTATGCATACTCTTTAGTTTTCATTGTTTTTAGCTTTCTATGAAAGGTACCAAGTTATGAGCAGCCTTCTGAATCTTTTTTCACTCAATATTAAATTGCTAAGAGTATCCTTACCATTACTTTTAAGTACAGTTAATAATTTTTTGTGTTGTTTTATATATTTCATGTTGTATGTATGGTTTTATAAGTTACATAATATTCCATTGGGTGAATACAACAAAACTTAACTTATCCAGTCACCTATACTTGGGTATTGAGTCATTTTTAAGTTTTTGCTATTACAAATAATGCTGTTATGGAAATTCTGGTACATCTTCCTAGTGTGTATATGCAAAACTCCAAGATCAAAATGAAGAGGCAGGGGCGCCTGGGTGGCTCAGTGGGTTAAAGCCTCTGCCTTCGGCTCAGGTCATGATCCCAGGGTCCTGGGATTGAGCCCCACATCTGGCTCTCTGCTCCTCGGAGATCCTGCTTCCTCCTCTCTCTGTCTGCCTCCCTGCCTACCTGTGATCTGTCTCTCTCTCTGTCAAATAAATACGTAAAATCTTTAAAAAAAAAAAAATGAAGAGGCAACCTATTGAATGGGAGAAGATATTTTCAAATGATATAGCTGATAAGGGGTTAATATCCAAGATATATAAAGAATCTATACAGCCCTACACCAAAAATAATAATGAAAGAATCTGATTAAAAACAGGCAGAGGAGGGGCACTGTGTGGCTCAGCAGAGTGAGCATCCCACTCTTGGTTTCAGCTTGGGTCATGATCTCGAGGGTCCTGGGACTAAGCCCCACTTCAGGCTCCCTGTGCTGTGAGAAGTCTGCTTCCCCTCCTCTATCTCCTTCCCTCTGCCCCTCACCCCACTCTTGCATATGTGCACAGGCTCTGTCTCTCTAAATAAATAAATCTTCAAAAAAAGAAAAGATTTAAAAAATGGGCAGAGAACCTGAATAGACATTTTTCCAAATAAGACATACAGATGGCCAGGAAGTACATGAGAAGATGCTCAACATCACTAATCATCAGGGAAATGCAAATCAAAATTATAGTAAGATATGACCTCACACAGAATGGCTAGTATCAAAAAGATAACAAGCCTTGGTGAAAACCTGAAGAAAAGGGAAGTCTGGTATACTATAAATTGGTATAACCACTGTGGAAAACACTGTGGAAATTTCTCAAAAAATTTAAAATAGAAATATCGTATCTAGTAACTCCACTACTGGTTACTTCCTGCCCTGCACCCCCTGACCCCGGCAAAAGAAACCATTAATTTTGAAAGATATGTGCAATCTCTATGTTTTTTGCAGCAATATTTACAATAGTTAAAATATAGAAGCAACCTAAGTGTCCAGTGATAGATGAATGGATAAAGAAGATGTGATATATAGGTGTGAATACTATACAGCCATAAATAACAATGAGATCTTGCCATTTGTGACAACATGGATGGACCTAGATAGAGCCTATCATGCTAAGTGAAATAAGTCAGACAGAGAAGACAAATACCATGTAACTTCACTTACATGTGGAATCTTAAAAAAAAAAAAACCACCAACACAAATGAACAGAGAGAAACAGATTCATAGATACAAGGAGTAAACAGTTAGCTGCCAGGGGGGAAAAGAGTTGGAAGAGGCACTACCACTACCAAAATAGTGGTAGGGGATTAAGAGGTACAAACATTCAGTTATAAAGTTATAAAGTAACTAAGTCAGGAGATTGAAAAGTACAGCACAGGGAATACAGTTAATAAGACTATAATAATGTACTGTGACAGACGGTACATATACAAATACAATGATACACTTATCGTTATACACTATATAACGTATGGAATTGTTGAATCACCATGTTGAATACCTGAAAATAATACAACATTCTGTATCAACCATACTTCAATAAAAAATTCAAGGAAACTAAAATAGCAAATATAAAATCTAGTCAACAATATGAACAACTAATAGAAACCAAATGACTACTAAGCATGAAAACATGCTCAACCTCACTAATTCAAAAAAGTAGTGAATAGCTTAGATATTTTCACTCTATTAGACTGACAAAGGAAAGAGCAAGAGAAGAAGGGAACACAGAGGAAATACAAAAACCACCATAAAACAAGTAACAAAATGGAAATAAGTATATACCTATCAACAATTACTTTGTTTTTTTATAAGACATTTTAAAGAATTTTTTATTTAAGTAATGTCTACACCCAACAAGGGGCTCAAACTCACAACCCTGAGATCAAGAGTCGCACAGTCCTTTGACTGAGCCAGCCAGACACCCCTGTCAATAATTACTTTAAATGTAAATTACTTTAAATGTAAATAGACTGAACACTCCAATCAAAAGACACAGGATGACAAAACGGATAAAAAAACAAGACCCCCCCCAAAAACAATGAATACTGTTACGTTGAAAAAATAAAATGGAAAAAAAACAAAAAACAAAAAACAAACAAGACCCATCTATATGCTGCTACAAGAGATACATTTCAGACTTAAAGACACATACAGAATGAAAGTCAGGGGATGGAAAAGCATTTTTCATGCAAATGGAAATGAAAAGAAAGCCAGGGTAACAGTAGTTTTATTGGACGAAGTAGACTTTAAAACAAAGACAGGGCGCTGGGTGGCTCAGTGGGTTAAAGCCTCTGCCTCTAGCTCAGGTCATGATCCCAGGGTCCTGGGATCGAGCCCTGCATCGGCCTCTCTGCTCCGAGGAGAGCCTGTTTCCTCCTCTCTCTCTGTCAGCCTCTCTGCCTACTTGTGATCTCTGTCTGTCAAACAAATAAATAAAATCTTAAAAAAAAACCCAAAAAACAAAAAACAAAGACTATAACAAGAGATAATTAAGGATACTAATAATCATAGAGGAGACAATCCATCAAGAAAACATAACAATTGTAAATATTTATGTACCTGACTAGGAGCACCCAAATACATAAAGCAGCTAATAACACACCTAAAGGAAGGAATTGACAGTAATATAATAATAGTAAGGGAGTTTAACACCCCACTTACATCAATGGATAGATCGATCATCCAAGTAGAAAATCAACAAGGAAAGAGTAGCTTTGAATGACACATTGGGCCAGATGGATCAAACAAATATATTCAGAACATGCCGTCCTAAAATAACAGAATACGCATTCTTTTCAAGTGGACATGGAACATTCTCCAGAACAGGTCACATATTAGGCCACAAAACACATCTCAACAAATTTAAAACAAACTCACAATGGATTAAGGATCTAAATGTGAGACCTAAAACCATAAAAATCCAAAAAGAAAGTATAAGCAATAATTTCTCTGACATCAACCACAGAAACATTTTCTAGATCTGTCTCCTGAAGCAAGAGAAACAAAAGCAAAAATAAACTACTGGGACTATACTAAAATAAAAAGCCTCTGCACAATGAAAGAAACAACCAACAAAACTAAAAGACAATCTACTGAACGGGAGAAGATGATGAACTATGACTTCACACTTGTCAGAATGTCTAAAATCAAAAGCACAAGAAACAACGAGTGCTGGTGAGGATGTAGAGAAAAAGGAACCTTAGTGCACTATTGGTGGGAAGGCAAACTGGGGTAACTACTGTGCAAAACAACATGGAAGTTCCTCAAAAAATTAAAAATAGAAATACTGTATTATCCAGTAATTCTACTCCTGGGTGTTTACCCAAAGAAAACAAAAACACTAAATGGAAAGATATGCACCCCTATGTTTACTGCAGTATTATTTACAACACCCAAATTATGGAAGCAGCCCATGCCAATCAATATATGAATAAAGATAATTTGGTGTATACACACACACACATACACATACACACAAAGGAACATTACTCAACCATAAAAAAATGGGATTCTGCCATTTGTAACAACATGGATGGATCTAGAGAGTATAATGCTAAATGAAATAAGTCAGTCTGAGAAAGACAAATACTGTATTATTTCCTTCATGTGTAATTTAAAAAGCGAAACAAATGAACAAAGAAAAAAAGAGACAAACGAAAAATGGACTTTTTGGAGAACAAACTGCTGGTTACCAGAGGGGAGGTGGGGGAGGGGATGGGTGAAATAGGTGAAGGGAATTGATAGTACACTTATCACGATGAGCCTGGGTAATGTATAGAATTGCTAAATCATTATATTTTATACCCGAAACTAACATAACACTGTAACATTAACTACACTGAAATTAAAATTAAAAAATTAAAAATAGAAAAGTCTGGTACTGACATAAGTATAGTCATATAGTTTAATGGAAAAGAACTGAGAGTATAAAAATATATACATCTATGTTCAACTGGTTTTTTATAAGAATGACTAATCATTCAATGGAAAAAGAAGTTTCTTCAAAAATGGTGCTAAGACACGCAAAATCCACATGCAAAAAAATGAAGTTAGACCCTTACCTCACACCATTTACGAAAAGTAACACAAAATAGACCAAAGACCTGTAAGTACAAGTTAAAAATATAAAACCCTTCCAAGAACACATACAGATAAAACTTAATAGTCTTGGATTTGGCAACAGATTCTTAGATATAACACTAAAAGCATGAGCAACAAAAGAAAAAATAGGTTTAAGAGTACAAAATTGGAACAAGTAGTAAATAAACCATAGAGATCTAATGCAAAGTAAAATGCATATAGACACCAATACTGCAGTCTAATCATCAGGCTTGCTAAGAGACAAGACCTTAATTATTTCAACCACTAAAAAGGATAATTACGTGATGTGACAAGGAGCTTAATGCTGTTATAATGGCAATCATACTGCAAAAAATAAATGTGTCAGTTAAGATGCTGTACACCTTAAATACACCCAGTGTCAGGGGCGCTTGGGTGGCTCAGCCATTAAGCATCTGCCTTCAGCTCAGGTCATGATCCAGGGGTCCTGGGATCGAGTCCTGCATCAGGCTCCCTGCAGGGAGCCTGCTTCTCCCTCTCCCTCTGTCATCCCCCCCCCCCGCTTGTGCTTGCTCTCTTTCATGAGTAAATAAAATCTCTAAAAAAAAGTACTCGATGTTATACATCAAATACATTCATTAAAAAAGAAAAAAGAGATAAACTGGACATCCAGCTTAAAAATGTTTGTGCATCCTCTTTCCCATCCTGCAAGATGGGGAATAAAAAAGTTGAGATGCCAGATACTAAAGAGAAGAAAACTGAAACCAAGAAAGATGATGCTGGTGGCAAGGTTAAGAAGGGTAATAACATCATGGGGCACTTGGGAGACTCAGTTGTTGAGCATCTGCCTTCAGCTTGGGTCATGATCCCAGGGTCCTGGGATCAAGACCCACATCAGGCTCCCTGCTCAGAGAAGCCTGCTTCTCTCTCTTCCACTCCCCTTGCATGAGTTCCTTCTCTCACTCTGTCTCTCTGTCAAATAAATAAATAAAATCTTAAAGAAAAAAGGGGGGGTAACCTCATGGCTAAAATGCCAAACAGAAAGCCCCACTGCAATCAAAATCCTCTCCTAGTCAGAGGAATTGGCAGCTAGTCCTTATCAGCTATGTATTCCAGAAAGGCCATGTACATGGGGAAGAATTCAACAGCTAAGAAAAGAAAGAGAAGATTCTTGCTTCTGTTACAAAATCAGTTGGTGGTGCCAAGAACAGTGGTACCAGAGTGGTTCATCTTCACAAAATGCTGAGGTATTATCCTACTGAAGATGTACCTCAAAAGCTGTTGAGCCCCAGAAAAAACCTTTTAGTCAGCATGTAAGAAAACTGAGCTAACATCACTCCTGGGACCATTCTGATCATCCTCACTGGGCACCACTGAGGCAAGAGGGTGGTTTTCCCGAAGACTCTAGGCTGTGGCTTGTTATTTGTAACCAGACCTCTAGCCCTCAATCAAGTTCCTCTGTGTAGAAAACACTAGAAATTTGTCATTGCCACCCACACCAAAATTGGTATCAGCAGTGTGAAAATCCCACAACATCTCACTGATGCTTACTTCAAGAAGAGGCTACATAAACCCAGACACCAGGAAGGTGGTATCTTAAACAGAGAAGGAGAAATATGAGATTACAGAGCAGTGCAAGGCTGATCAGAAAGCTGTGGACTTGCAGCTTCTGGCAAAAATTAAAGCTGTTCCTCAGCTTCAAGGCTACCTCCGCTCTGTGTTTTCTCCACAAATAGAGTTTACCCTTACAAATTAGTGTTCTAAATTTCTAACAAAGACCCTAATTAAATAACAGATCCATTAAAATGTTTATGAACCAAAGGACACTATGGAGAAGGTAAAAAGGCAACCCACAGAATGGGAGAAAGTATTTATAAATTATACAAATCCAATAAATCTATAAATCCAATAATGGTCTAGTATCCAGACTATATAAAGAACTCTTACAATACACACACACACACACATACACACACACACACGAGAAAAAACAAAGGAACAAACCAAAAGCAGTTAAAAAATGGGAAAAGAGATGGAAGATATACATGTAGCCAATAAACACATCTTTTTCTTTTTTTTTTGTCAATAAACACATCAAAAGATCCTCAACATCGTGAATCATTAGGGAGATACAAACCAAAGCCCAATGAGATACTACTTTATGCCCACTAGGGTGACTATATGAAAGAAGAGAAAGAGAGAGAGAGAGAGAGGGAGGGAGGGAGGAATGAAGGAGGAAGGAAGGGAGGGAGGAAGGGAGGGAAAGAGAGAGAGAAAGAAGGAGGGAGGGAGAGAGAGGGACAAAGAGAGAAAGTGAGGGGAGGGAGGGAGGAGGAGAGGGAGAGGGAAGGAGGGAGGAAAAAGAGACCAAAAGAGAAGAGAAGCAAAAGAACAAGTATTGGTGAGAACGTGGAGAAACTGGAACCAATGCACTGTGGGTTGCAACGTTAAATGGTATAGCTGCTATGGAAAATTGTTCTCAAAAAGTTGAACAGTTCTACTCCAGGGCATACCCAAGAATTGAATACAGGTGTTCAAATAAAAGTTTATAAAGAATGTTCACAGCAGCATTTTTCTCAATAACCAAAGGGTGGAAACAACCCCAATGTCCATCAACTGATGAAGAGATAAACAAAATGTGGCATATCCATAAAACAGAGTATATTCAGCCACAAAAAAGAATTAAGTACTGATACTGCAATACTACTGAACCTTGAAAACATCATGCTATGTGAAAGAAGCCAGACAAAAGGCAACATATTGTATAATTTCATTTATATGAATATCCAGAATAGGCAAATATATAGAAAACAGATTAGTCACTGCCAGGACCTGGTGGGAGGGGGAAATGGGGAGTGACTGCTTAATGGATATGGGGTTTCCTTCAGGGGTAATGAAAATGTTCTAGAGCTAAATAGTGGTAATGGCTGCACAGCACTGGATGTGCTAAATGCCACTGAATTATATACTTTAAAATGGTAGAATATCTGTTCTTAAGGTTTTTCTTCTTTTTTTAAGATGTATTTATTTGAGAGAGAGAGTGTGTGTGCTTGAGTGGGAGGGGCAGAGGGAGAGGGAGAGAAAAAATCTGAAACAGACTCCGTGCTGATCTTGGAACTGATCAGGCTTGCATGAGTTCCTTCTCTCACTCTGTCTCTCTGTCAAATACTGGGCCTCAGTCTGTTCACAGTACTTACCACATGGGCCACTAGGAGGATTAAATGACATAGTGCAGCAGTTCACATCATGTGGGCTACAACAGCCCTGGGCATGTCTGACCATATTATCAGAGGTCTGAAAAAGCATATACTAGAGAAAAAGAACCATTTAGGGATTAAGAATAAAAACCCTGGAGTAAAACTGTCTGGGTTCATAACAGTTTCATCACTGGAGCAAATTACTTAGTCTTCCTGTCTCAGTTCCTTATTTGTAATTGGAGAAAATATTACCTTACTGGATTACTACAAGGATTAGCTGAGCCCACAGTTATGAAGTACTTAGAACACTGGCTGGCATTAAGTGAAAATTCAATTAATGTTAGCTATTGTTACTACTATACATGCGCTTGTATTTTCTATGCAAAGTATTACCACGTAGGTGTTTGCCAAAGTTGATGCTAAAAAAGGGTTGTTAGCCTTGTAAAGGTTAAAAACTTGTAAGATGATAGTTGTAAAAAAAAAAAAAAAATCCAGTACACTACACCTGTCATGTCCTAATCCAGAGTGGCTGAATCTATGATTTTAATCTTCTCAAGCTTACTGAGACTTGTTTTGTGGCCTAACATATTTTCTATCCTGGAGAACGGTCCATCTGCTCTTGAGAAGAGTATATATTCTGCTGTTGTTGGGTAGTATTTGTTAGAGCTAACTGGTTTATAATGCTGTTCAAGTCCTCTACTGATATTCTACCTGGTTGCTCTATCTTAGTGAAAGTCAGGTACTGAACTCTGCAACCATTATTGTCAAACTGTCTATCCCTCTTTAATTCTCTCAATTTTTGCGTCACATATTTTGGGGCTCCTTAGTTATGTTTATAATTATACTATCTTCTTGTTGGTTTGAACCTTTTATCAATATATAATGTCCTTTGTTTCCTGTAAATTTTTTTTTTTTAAGATTTATTTATTTATTTGACAGAGAGAGAGAGAGAGAAATCACAAGTAGGCAGAGCAGCAGGCAGAGAGAAGGGGAAGCAGGCTCGCTGCCGAGCAGAGAGCCTGATGTGGGGCTCGATGCCAGGACCCTGAGATCATGACCTGAGCTGAAGGCAGAGGCTTAACCCACTAAGCCACCCAGGCACCCTCTTGTAAATTTTTTTGGTTTAAAGTCTATTGGTCTGAGATTTAATAGCCACCTCAGCTCTCTTCTGACTATCATGTGCATGGAATATCTTTCTCCACCGTTTTACTTTTATTCTCTGTGTCTTTGTTTCAAACGTGAGTCTCTCATGTTTTGCTTTGTTTTTTTAATCAACATGCTAATCTCTGCCTTTTACTAGAACAATTTAAGCCACTTAAAGTAATTACCAATAAAGAATGATTTACTTCTGCCATTTAGCTATAGGTTTTCTGCACGTTTGTTTTTTTTTTAAGATTTTATTTATTTATTTGACAGACAGAGATCACAAGTAGGTGGAGAGGCAGGCAGAGAGAGAAAGGAGGAAGCAGGCTCCCTGCTGAGCAGAGAGCCCAATGTGGTGCTCGATGTCAGGACCCTGGGATCATGATCCGAGCTGAAGGTAGAGGCTTTAACCCCCTGAGCCACCCAGGCGCCCCCCACCCTTTTTTTAAATTAATCTAAATCCTACCTGTAACATCCACTTAAAGGCTTGGTCTTCCCAACAAGGCGATCACCTTGCCCTCTATTTGAATAGTTCCTGATGAGTATCCCCTTCATGGATCTGTCCCAAAATGTTTAAAAGGGAAGACCTATCTTTTCTGGCCATAAAAGTAGTCTCAAGTTCTACCTCTTTTTTTACCATCTGAATCACCTGCCTCTTAAAAGCACACCCATCATACATTATTCACCATTCATACATAACATCTATTATCTTTGTCTATTCCCTGCCAAATGCAGCCTGGGTTAGGCCAGACCCTAGAATACCTGGGAGGGTCTTTTGACAACTGTCAGAAGAAGAACTGAGAGGCAGTGGCTTACATTGTAGGAGCGGGGGTGCCTCTGTTTCCACTGCACCAGGAGCAGCTGGGCCACCACCAAAGTAGCGATGAGGATGAGGACCATTTCAGCGTGCATGGCTTCGTGGCCGCGGTGCTTGGCATGCATGCGTGCGTGCTCAACCCTGAAAGTCAAACAGATGAGGTGAGGCAGGTCAGGGAAGGTGTGCTAGTAAAAGTGCAGTGCTTTCCAGGGATATCCCACAAGTCCATAGCTCAGAACATATTCCTGTTTGCAACTGCAGGTTATTATACAAATTAGGGGCTAGAAAAACACACACCCTAGAAAATGGGCATTTGGGATAGAACTAGGACTCTATGGACCTCAGTCAGAAGCTCAGCTACTGGAGTTAAAGGTGGGTTGTCTGCTGCCCACCCCCAAGAGCAGAAACAGCTGATACCTTTCCTGTAGGAAAGAGGACCCAGAAGAATCTTGTCATTACTGCCCATTTCAGTCCTATTTCAACTTCAACCATCCCTGGAAGGACAAAGTAACCCAGAGAGAAAGATAGCCATAAAGTCTCATACTCTTAGTCAATGATATTTATGATACAAATAAAGAAGTCCTACTGCAGATGTGTACTAATTCCAGGGTTTAAGTCTTCCTTTATTTGTCCTATTCTCTCAGTCAGGACCAGGGATCCTGTTTAAGACCAGCTAAAGCCTGAAAGTCTGGACTGCTTTAACTTTATACTAATCCAACAGTGTGCCTCCTCAAGAGCCTGGAAACTCTTATTTCATCTAAGGCTGGCATTCTCTGGTCCAGAGGACTGGCAACAAGTGATTGCCTTGGCCTCCTAGAGTCAGAGTAAGCCAACAGAAATGAGGAAGGAGTCAGAAAAATAAATACAAATACAGCCCATAGTCAGGAGCTTTTATGCCAATCCTCCATAGATGGGGGTATTAGGGAGAGAGGGAAAGGACAACATAAATGATATCTTCATAGAGTTCCCAAGGGCAATGACAGACTATGTAAGAACCACCCAGTGGGATGAATTACAGACAAATGATAAAGCAAGTACAGTGAAACTGTAGAATCTCAGTGGTAGGCCTAAAGGTGTTTACTGTGTAATTCTTTCAACTTTTCTGAGATTTTTCACAATAAAATGTTAGAGAGGAAACTGGTGGGGGGAGTGGGCAGCCAAATGTCAGTGGCCAGCCACAGCACCTCAGGGTTCATCTTCCATCAACTCATCCAGGGTAGGAGAATGTGGCAAGCAAATAGTATGGGTAGAGGTCAGAAACTTAGGTTCAGACATCCATGTGGCCTTGGCCAAGAAAATTCACATCTCTACATCACAATTTCTTCATCTGTCACAAAGAGTCTGTATCTCTGCTGCTTCCCACATAGGGTTGTTGAGAGGATAAGCTAAATTAAAAGGGCAAAGGACACTTTCAAAACCTAAGGACTGTGGGGAGTTATAAAGATAAAAGATAAATTTCTTATTCTCAGGCAATATATGACTGAATGGATGTACACAACAACAACAAAATCAAAGAAATATGGAGAAAAGACCAGAGAACAACTCCTCTAGTTCAGGTTCCCACCCAATGCAAACATTATCTTTACGATCTTTGTGTGAATACTTCCACTGGCTGAGAACACACACCTCTTAAAGTAATTAGAGAACCATGTGTCTGGTATATTGTAGGTATTCATATGTGCTAATAAAGGAATAAAACTCCAATACTTTAAGGGCAGGAGCTCACTGCCTCTCAATATGTCACAATTATTAAAAACGTCTCTGATAACAAGACAAAAATCTTTCTATAGCTTCATTCCCTCATGAACGACCTAATTTTTATATTCTGGAACAACAAAGGACATATTTACTCTTCTTTCCCAATGCTACTCTTTCATAGATTTATATGATCTTATTTAAAACAAAAACAAAAAAAAAAAAACAATCCTCTTTCTACTATCACTTTTCTGTGCCCTTTTAGGCTAACAGTATGAGATCTTTTAAATGCTATTCATATAACATAATATGAAAGCCATTAGCTTGGTTGCCTTCTTCTAGATGTTATCTAACTGAAGATTTTCTTAATATGCAGTGATTATAACAAAATCAGTGTGGACTCAGTGAAGCACAGTGGCACTTTCACCTCCCTAAAGCAGACAGTATATTTCTAAGAACATCTTCCAAATTTTGGAATGCTTTGATAGCTGAGGTACACAACTGGTGCATATTAAGCTTGAAGTTTTCTAAAATCTTGCTGGGTTTGTCACGTAAGTTGGTATCTTTGCCATTCTCTATTTTTATAATCTAAATGAAAGGGGGTTTTTGCACTATTAATAAAGTTTACATGGTTGATTTCAGCTCACTGGTCAGCTACCTTGTAGGGCAAACACTCTGAAGACTCTCTGATGAGCAATCACAATAATAAGGTATTTGTTGACTGTTGACTCACTCTGGTTACAAAGCAAATTAGTAGCAGAGTTGAGATCAGGAAGACACCATTCCCATATTTCAACCAGAGCTCTCTGCTCTGTTTTGTGGTTAATGATGATAGTGATTTGCAAAGCAGGTAACACTTACTGGAAACTTACCATATGCCAGGCATGGTTCTAAGAATTTCACATATATTAGTTCTCACAACTCTATGAGGTGTAAGTACTGTTATAACCTTTCACTGTGCAAACCAGGGAAACTAAGGTGTAAGAAATCAAGTAACTCGCCCAAGATAGCATAGCTAGAAAATGGCAGAACTAGTAGTATTTATTTATTTATTTATTTATTTATTTTTTTTAAAGATTTATTTATTTGACAGAAATCACGAGTAAGCAGAGAGGTAGGCAGAGAGAGAGAGGAGGAAGCAGGCTCCCCGCTGAGCAGAGAGCCCGATGTGGGGCTCGATCCCAGGACCCTGAGATCATGACCTGAGCTGAAGGCAGAGGCTTAACCCACTGAGCCACCCAGGTGCCCCAGAACTAGTAGTATTTAAACCCATATTAATAGTTTGGTGTAATTACCTATTCACTCCCCAGGACTGAAGGAGCTACCCAGGAATATTGGAAAAGATCCCAAATGACATCTCCTACTAGTCAAGTCACGGCTTTCCCACAGACAAGGAAGCAAAAGGGTAGATATACAACTCTATTAGTAGGACTAATTTAAAATTCCCAGCCCGAGGGGCCCACACCATCACACTTACCTCCATTGCTCTTCTGGAGAGAGGTCTGACATATCAACCTGTAGAAAAACACCACCAAAAAATCCATTACGGTCTTAGAACTGTGCCTGCCCAATATAAGGTGTTCATACATTCATCATTATCTTCAAGGAATTATGAAGAGCTTCAAGTGTCACAATCTTTATGAAGCCTTCCCCAATACTCTACTTCCCACTGATCTCACCCTTCTCTAATAACTTACTTTATCTCTTGTCTATGACTGAGAGTGTACTGCATATCTGTGCTAGACAATGAGGACCGGAGGATAAACCCAACTCCTAAGATGCTCATAGCCTAGCTAAGAAGTCACACATATATACAGAAAATTTTCTTATTAGATGCTGAGGACTGGCTATGGAAGAATAAAGAAGAGGCTTCTGATCCAATCTGCAGTGTTATAGACTGGCAAAGACTTCTGGAGGAGATGTGAAATACCATCCAGATGAAGAAATGAGAGAAATATGTTCCAGGCAAACGGACATTTTTATGTTAGTGAAGGAATAAAGTTACTTTAT
The DNA here is from genome assembly GCF_922984935.1 of Meles meles. Lineage (NCBI taxonomy): Eukaryota > Metazoa > Chordata > Mammalia > Carnivora > Mustelidae > Meles > Meles meles. The sequence goes on along the minus strand of NC_060073.1, from coordinate 59,673,354 downwards.
GAATGAAGGAATAAAGTTACTTAGCATACAAATAAATGAGCATGGCTAGAGCAAAAAGTATGAATCAGGATTAGTGGGAGATGAAGCTAGATAAAATATTCTGCCATATGCCATCTGACTCTAAATGGCCCCATGGTAGCAAGCAGCACATTAGACTAGGGAGAACTAAGCTTTAGTCCCTGCTCTGCTATTAACGAGCAGTACAATCTTCCAATTTCAAAGTTCTGGCTCTATTTGTTAGTCTTGTCCTCTAGAGCAGGGTTTCTCAAGCTTGGCAGTAGGGATATTTGGGACTGGATAATTCTTTGGTGAGGTGGGAGTTCCCTGTACACTGTAGGATGTTTTAGCAGCGTCCCTGACCCTCTACCTTCTAGATGCCAAAAGCATCTCCACAGAAGCAACAATGTCTTTAGACATTGATGAAAACTGCTTCCAGTTGAAAACTGCTGCTCAAGAATAATACTAAATTCTTAGAGTTCAGGACTCAAGACTTCTACTTCCTTACAGCCATACAGAAGCATAACCAAGTGTCAGTACGTAAGTCAAAAACATTACATTCATACATTCTTACACTGACCTGAGCTGAAAATGTTTCTCAATGTAAAGAGAGACAAGGCCTTAGTCAAACGAATCAATCAACAAATATTCCTTTAGTACTTATGATGGTCAGGGCCCAATTTCCCACTGTTCCTATGATAAATTCAGAAAAGTACTTTACACAGAATGTTTGAAGTAAAATGGGCAGAACTCTCCTACTGAGTCAAATCAGCATATACTTACCGGCATCCTTTATGTGTGTGTACATTACTCCCATCACTATTTAGGGAGGGCTTTCTGAATTTTACATGTTCCAGCTAAGTTATTTAAAAAGAAAAAGACTATCTCAAGTCACCTACCTACTCCCTTTTCCTACCTCACACAATGCCTCACAGAATATATTCAGGTGTCCTAACTCAGATCTTCATTTCCCCAGAACAAAAGAGGTCCCAGAATATCCCAGGACAAGTCGACATAAGAAATGGAAATGCCCATCTGGGTGGTACCTGAGCAGACAATTAAGGACCACATTTCTTTCTTTCTTTCTTTCTTTCTTTAAAGGTTTATTTATTTATTTGAGAGAGAAAGAGAGTGCAAGCAGGGGAAAGGGCAAAGAGAAAGGGAGACAAGCTGGCTCCCTTGTGAGCAAGAAGCCTGATGAGAGGCTTGATTGCGGACCCTGAGATCAAGACCTGAGCCAAAACCAAGAATCAGACGCTTAACCGACTGAGCCACCCAGGTGCCCCAGGCCACATTTCTAAATAAAGAGCCCAGTACAGGTTTCAAGCTACCTATCAAAACTCTTCCTTTTTTCCAACTTGGATTTGCATCTTGCCAAACCAGTGTGTTCACTGCCTCAAAACACATGGGACTCATTCCTGTCTCTAGGCCTTTGTATATTCTTCCTTCTGCTTGCAACATTTCCCTCTTTTATCCCATCCAAAACCAAGCTGTCCTTTGAGAAACCAGCTGCAATTTCACCTTCTCTGAAGAAGGCTGCCCTGATCCCCTAGCTTAGTGACTTCAGCCCTCTGCTTTTCTCAAGCATGGATTTTTCTCCTTATTCAGAGTGTGGCACAAAGAGTCATATCAGCATTGTCTGGGTGCTTGATAGAAATGCAGAATCTCCGGGGGCACCTGGGTGGCTCAGTGGGTTGAAGCCTCTGCCTTCGGCTCAGGTCATGATCCCAGGGTCCTGGGATCAAGCCCTACATCGGGCTCTCTGCTCAGCAGGGAGCTTGCTTCTCCCTCTCTCTCTCTCTGCCTGCCTCTCTGCCTACTTGTGATTTCTGTCTGTCAAATAAATAAATAAAATCTTTAAAAAAAAAAAAAAAGAAATGCAGAATCTCCGGACGCTTGGGAGGGTTAGTTGGTTAAGTGACTGCCTTCAGCTCAGGTCATGATCTGGAGTCCTGGGATGGAGGGCCACATCGGTTCCCTGCTCAACGGGGAGTCTGCGTCTCCCTCTGACCCTCCCCCTTCTTGCGCTCTCATTCTGTCTCAAATAAATAAATAAAATCTTAAAAGAAAGAAAGGAAGAGAGAGAGAAATGCAGATCTCACCCATCACTCCAGACCCCCTGAATGAGAATTTTCCTTTTAATAAGGTCTCCAGATGATTCATATGCACATTAAATATGAGAAGCACTGTTCCAAAGCAGTCATTCATAGTCTTACGTTATCTTAAATGTGATTTCCAAGAGATGTAACTGTTTTTTTAAAAAAAGATCTTATTTATTTATTTGACACAGAAAGAGAAAGAGAGGGAGAGAATAAGCAGGAAGAGGGGCAGGCAGAGGGAGAGGAAAAAGCAAGTGCCCCGCTGAGCAGGGAGCCTGAGACCCTGGGATCATGACTCAAGCCTAAGGCAGATGCTTTACCAACTGAGACACACAAGTGCCCCAATGCTTCCTAAGGCCAGGACCAGGACTAAGGAAGGTGGGGGTAAACCAAGGGACCTAGGGCTCAAAATTTAAGGAGGCATTCATTGTCAGGTACTGACCCTCCATTTGCATGACCTTGAAAATGAGGGCCTCCTTAAAGTTTGCACCCTAGTGCCTTGTTTGCTTCACCCTAGTCCTGGCCTGCTTACATCTACCTTGCTTCCATCCCATAAACCTGGAAGATCCCACAGAGCCAAGGAGAATATACTGCTTTGTGTCCCTCAAGGAGAACAGAACAAAGCTGAGCATATACTAAGCACTGAGTGAGTACTAGAGGAATTGAACAGAATTCTCTCCAATACAGTAAGTATGCTGACAAACCAGCATCCCACCTGGAGATGCTTAAATGCGAGTATAAATAAACATTTGAAAAATACTTAATAAGTATCTGGGAAAGAAGTATTCATTTGATACCAGGAGGCACACAGAAAATCATGTTTAAAAACTCAATGTCAAAAAAAAAAAAAAAAAAGAAAGAAAGAAACAACATGACTACATCTTCAAAGAAGCAAGATGGTTAAGCAACTGCTTCCAGCTCGGGTCATGATCCCAGGGTCCTGGGATCGAGCCCCACATTGGGCTCTCCGCTTAGCAGCAAATCTGCTCCTCCCTCTCTGGAGCTCTGTGATCTCTCGCTTTCATTCTTTCTCAAACACATAACTAAAATCTTTTAAAAAGAAGCAAGACAACTCCATTAAAGGGAAAATTAAGAAAGATCCAAAGAACCAGGCCAGCTATGGTGTGCCTCTCCATGATAGTGATCAAGTGAGCTAATATCTATACCTTACTCTCTGTCTGGAAAATAGAGAATAAGACTTCTGACTTCACTGGGGGGCTGGGAGGGTAAGAACATTCAAGGTGACTAAGTGATTTCATTGTCTTTCCTCCTGGGAGAGTGGAAGCACTTTATAAAGAACCAGGAGAGGCGGTGGAATCGAATGTTGACGAAGCACAGGTCCGTACTGCTTTCAGAGCCTCACGGAAAATACCGCTCAGAAGGGCAAGCACTAAGGCTGAGACTAGACCAGGGCTTAGAGGACTGTTGAGCTCTTCATGGAGTACTATGAATGCAAAGAGAAGAGACATGATTTGGCTTTAGTATTTGCCTCCTGAATCGAACAATTCTTTAAACTACATCCATATTGGTCTTCTGGCACAAGTGGGAAAATAAGAAAAACTGTAAACTATAGCTAAAATTAACCCCTACCATCTGGAAATACATCTTTATTTGCTCCCTCATTAATGCGTTTATTCATCTGGATCCAAGCAGTAAGTCAGTCTGAGTGTGCCCTGTCCAGAGCTCAGGCAGCTAATTAATGAGGCTCTCCAGGCATGGTTACTGACTGATGGGTTCACATCCAACTCCCAAGACGCACACATAGAATGTTTTCTTGCCAACCAATCACTCCCCTCCTAGAAGCTCTCAAGGCCCTTGGTAGTACCAGTCTACCTAAGTCCAGATTTGGAAGAAGTTAAATCAAAAAAGTCAGGCAGAGAGCAAGAGAAAATTTCATAAAAAAGAGAAAATGCTAGGGCACTTGGGTGGCTCAAGTTGGTTAAGCAACCGCCTTTGGCTCAGGTCATGATCCTGGAATCCCAGAATCAAGTCCCACACTGGACTCCCTGCTCAGCAGGGAGTCTGCTTCTCGCTCTGATCTTCTCCCCTCTCATGCTCTCTCACATAAATAAATAAAATCTTTAAAAGAGAGAGAGAGAGAAAATCCTCAGGTGCAAAAGATTCAGGGATCCACCCCTGTAACCCAACAACAGGCCTCTTATAACCCCCCAATATTGGATACTCTGTGATCTGAGTCTTTACACAGGCTGGTTACTTTGTCCATTAAGGCCCTCTCTTCCACCAAACTATATTATGCCTTCCAACAAAACGCTGGCCAGATCCTTCTGGCTTGAAGGCTCTTTAGACGGACTCTATTCACAGAAGAAACAAACATCCTTTACTGCCTTTCAGAGCATGGGCCATAGCCCAGCAGCATCAGCACCCTGAGAGCTTATTAAGAAACAAGAGAATTTCGGACTCTACCCCAGACCTCCTGAATCAGAATCTACACTAAATAAGATAGGTTGGTTAATCCATATGCCCATTACAGTTTGAGAAGCAATGCTACTGCACCTCAGCACTCACATTCACAACCTGTCCTACAATCATACACTTCCATGCACCTGATTCTTTTAATTAACAGCCTCACCGATATCCAATTTACATACCATAAAATTCACCCATTTAAAGTGTACTATTCAGTGCTTTTTAGTATATTCAGAGTTGTGCCGCCACCACCACCTCTAAGTTTAGAACACTTTACAAGTCCCCAAAGAAACCACATACCAGTTAGCAGTCCCTCTCCATCCTCCCCCAGCCCAAGAAACCACTAATTTACTTTCTGTCTCTATCTACAATTGCCTATTCTAGCTGTTTCATATAAATGGGATCATACAATATGGTCTTTTATGATTGGCTTCTTTCACTTAGCATAATGTTTTCCATGTTCATCAGGCTGTAGCATATACTGTAGCTCCTTTTTATTTCCAAATAATACTGTACTGTATGGACACTCCACATTACAGCTATCCACTCACCCATTACTGGACATTTGGGTCGTTTATACTTTCTATTACAAATAATGCTCTTATGAACATTTATCTACAAGTCTTTGTGTAGACATGTTTTCATTTCTCTTGAGTATATATATCTAGGAGTGAAACTGTTGGGTCATATGGTAATTCTATGCTTAACCTTTTGAGGAACTGCCAAACTGTTTTCCACAGCAGCTGCACCATATTACATTCCCACCAGCACTGCATGAAAGCTCCAATTTCGCCACATCCTCAACACCTGTTAGTCTCTTCTTGCTAGAAGCATCCAAGCAGGTGGGAAATGGTAGTGCAATGTATTTTCAATTTTGCAGTTCCCTAAAGGATAATGATGCTGAGCACCTTTTTATATGCTTATTGGCCATTTATATATCTTCTTTGGAGAAAAGTTTATTCAGATCCTTTGTCCATTTTATATCAGTTTTAGGCTCATAGTAAAACTGAATGGAAAATAAGAGAAATTGCCCGTATGTCCCTTGCACCCAAATATGCAGAGCCTCCTGATTATCAACATCCCCCACCAGAGTAGTACATTTGTTCCAAATGATGAACCTACCCTGATACATCATTTCACCCAAAGTTCATAGTTTACCTTAAAGTTCTTTATTAATGTTATACAGCTTACTGGTTTGGGCAAATGTATAATGTATACAGAGATCTAAGCAACACTCAAGAATCATACAGAATAGCTTCACTGTCCTAAAAATCCTCTATGCTCTATTATTTAACTCTCCCCCCAGCCCCTACCAAACATTTATCTCTTTTCTGTCTCTACGGTTTTGACTTTTCTAGAATGCCATATAGTTAAAATCATATGTAGCCTCTACACTGGCTTCTCTGACATAGTAATATGCATTTAAGATTCCTCTATGTCTTTTCATGGTTTGATTACTCATTTCCTCTGAGTGAGTAATATTCACGAAGATATTCCATTACCTGGAAATACCATAGTTTATTTATCCACTCATCTATGGAGGGACATCTTGATTACTTCCACCATTTGGCAACTGTGAATAAAGCTGCTATAAACATCTGTGTGCAGGTCTCTGTGCAGACACAGATTTTCAACTCTTACGGTGAAATATAGAGAGCAAAATTACTGGATTGTATGGTAATAGTGTTTAGTTTTGTTCTTCTCCTTCAATACAGTATTGGCTGTTCTGGGTCTTTTGCCTCTCCATGTAAAGTTTGGAATCAGTTTGTCAATACCCACAAGATAACCTGCTGGGATTCTAACAGGTGTTGCATTACATTTATAAATCAGGTTGGGAAGAACTGACTTGTTGACAACACTGAGTCTTCCTATACCTGAACATGGACTATCACTCCATTTAATTAGTTCTTTAATATATTTTTAAAGATCTTATTTATTTATTTGAGAGAGAGAGAGCGAGAGAGCGTGCGCAAGTGAGCACAAGCAGGAGATGAGCAGAGGGGCAGGGAGAGAGAATCCCAAGCAGTCTCTGCACTGAGCAGGGAGCCAGATGCGGGGCTTAATCTCATGACCCTGAGATTATGACCTTCGCTGAAGCCAAGAGTGGGATGCTTCACTGACTGAGCCACCCAGGCACCCCGGTTCTTCTTTAATACTTTGATCAGAGCTTTATGGTTCTCCTCATATAGATCTTATAATAAATATTTTGCTAGGTTTTTATTAGTATTTATGCTAGTATGTCACTTCTATGGAGCTAAAGTAAATAGTATTATATGTTTTTAATTTCAAATTCCATTTGTTCATTGCTGATATGTAGGATGCAATTGGTTTTTTTATATTAACCTTGTTAGATTTACATTATCTTGAAAACTTGCTATAATCAAACAGTAGTTCTAGAAGGAAGCTTGTTGATTCTTTTGGATTTTCTACATAGAAAATGATGTCATCTATGAGTAAAGATGCTTCTACTTTTTCCTTCCAAATCTGTATACATTTTACTCCCTTTTCTTATTACATTAATTAGGACTTCCACAGTATGATGTTGAAAAGCATGGTGAGAGGGGACATCCTTACCTTGTTCCTAAGCTTTGTGGGAAAGCTTCAAACTTCTTACCATCTAGGATGATGTTACCTGTAATTTTCTTGTAGATATTCTTTTTGTAGATATCTTGTAGATATTCTTTTAAGATTTGATTTATGTATTTGAGAGAGCAAGTGTACACAGAGAGTGAGAAGGAGAAGAAGACTTCTGCCGAGAAGGGAGCCCAATGCAGGGCTTGGTCCTAGGACCCCGGGATCATGACCTGAGCTGAAGACGACACTTAACTGGCTGAGCCAGTCAGGCAGCCCGGCAGATATTCTTTATCCAGTTCAGAAAGTTCCTCTCTGTTCCTAGTTCTGTAAGAATTTTTATCTTAAATGGGTATGGGATTTTTGTCAAATGTTTTTCTTTATTCACACATTTATGTAATTTTTCTTCTTTAACGTACTGATGTGATGGAATATAGTAACTGACTTTCAAATGTTGAACCAACTTGTATACCTGGGATTAATCCCACTTGTTCATAGTGTAGGATTCTTTTTATACACTGTTTAAGATTCAATTTGTTAATATTTTACTGATGATTTTTACATTGATGTTCATAAAAGACACTGATGTCCCCTCTTTCACTTATGGAAGTAATTTATGACTTTTTTTCTCAGTTAGCCTGGCTATAGACCTACTGGTTTTATCAATCTTTCAAAGGTTCAGATTTTGATTTTGATTTTCTCCACTGATTTCCTATTTTTAATTCATTGCTTTCTGTTCTGTTTTTCATTACTTCTTTTCTTCTACTTAATCCGGCTTTAATCCGCTTTTTCTAGTTTCCAAAGGTGGAGACTTAGGTGATTTTATTTATTTTATTTTTTCATGTCATGGACTTGCTTCTTTAATTGGAGATGAACTTAGCAGTCAATGGCAAGGATCCACACTCTAACAGAAGAACCAACTACAAAATGGTTGTCCTCTCGAAGAAACAGTAACTTGCATTTGATTTTTCCAGGTTGGCTCATTCCCAAATGCTCAAGATTTGGATTCCTAAAGTCTTCTTCAGCATTTACCTAATTCTTTGTGGGTGGAAGCGGGGCTGGGAATGTTTGTCCACACATAAACTGATCCTTGCATAAATCACTTTTATAATGAGAAAGCAGCTGGGACACGATGCCATGTCTTCCCCATTCTCTTCATCTTCTTGGTGACGCACAAGTTATCCCCCCACAGGAAGGGAGAGAAATGTCTCCAAGTCTTTATCATATTGGAAGTCCTCAATCTCCCCCTCATCATGAAAGAGCCATCATCACTGGGGCCAGCAGAAGTCTGTTGCCTCCACAAGCCAACACTGCCCTGGGAAGGTCTAACTTGGCAGGCACAGGCCCCAGCTCAGGTGATTGATTTTAGATCTTTCCTCTCTTCCCTCTAAGCACGGTTTTCCCTGCATCCCACAAATTTTGTTAAGTCATATTTTCATTTTAATTTAGTTCAAATGTGTAAATTTTTCAAGACTTCTTTCTTTGATCCATGTGTTATTTAGAAGTATGTTGTTTGATCTTCAAGTATTTGTGGCTTTTCTAGCTGTCACTCATTTACTGATTTCTAGCTGAATTCCATTATGCTCTGACAGGAGACACTGTATGATTCCTGGTCTTTTAAATTTGTTAAGTTTTGTTTTATAGCCCACCTTGTGTTTTATATTGGTAGATGTTCCATGTAAACTTGAGAATGTCTCTATCCTGCTGTTGTCAGATGAAGCAGTCTACAGATGTCCATTATATCCAGTTGATTGATGGTGTCTGAACTCAGCTATGTACTTACAGACTTTCTGCCTGCTGAGTCTGTTCATTTCTGACACAGGAATGTTGAACTCTCCAACTAGAAAAGTGGATTTGTCTATTTCTCCTTACAATTCCATCAGTTTTGCCCACATATTTTGACACCCTTTTGTTAGGCACATATATATTACAGATTGTTACATCTTCTTGAAGGACTGACTCTTTCATCACTACATAATGCCCCTCTTGATTCCTAATAAATTTCCTTCTCTGAAATCTGCTCTTTCTGGGGTGCATGGGTGGCTCAGTTGGTTAAGCACCCAACTCTTCCATTTTGGCTCACGTAATGATCTCAGGGTCATGAGATTGAGCCCTGCATTAGGCTATACACTGAATGGGGAGTCTGCTTGAGATTTTCTCCCTCTCCCTTTGCCCCTCCCCACCCCCCACTCGCCTGCTCGCACTCTCTCTAAAACAAATACATAAATCTTTGAAGTCTGCTCTTTCTGAAATATAGCTAGTCTTGCTTTCTTTTGATTAATATTAGTATGGCATATTATTCTCCATTCATTTACTTTTTTTTTTTAAGATTTTATTTATTTATTTGACAGACAGAGATCACAAGTAGGCAGAGAGGCAGGCAGAGAGAGAGGAAGAAGCAGGCTCCCTGCTGAGCAGAGAGCCCGATACGGGGCTCGATCCCAGGACCCTGGGATCATGACCTGAGCCGAAGGCAGAGGCTTTAACCCACTGAGCCACCCAGGCGCCCCTCCATTCATTTACTTCTAATTTATATGTGTCCTTTTACTTAAAATGGGAATCTTGGGGCCCCTGGGTGGCTCAGTGGGTTAAGTGGCTGCCTTCAGCTCAGGTCATGATCCCAGAGTCCTGGGATCAAGGCCAACATCAGGTTCCTTGCTTCTCCCTGCTTCTTCCCTGCCTGCCTTTCCCCCTGCTTGTGCTTGCTCGCTCTCTCTCTCTAGCTCGCCCTGTGTCAAATTAAAAAATAAAATCTTAAATTAAATTAAAAAAAATTTTAATGGGTTTCTTGGAGGCAATATATAGTGGATCTTGTTTTTTTAATCCACTCTGACAATCTTTTAATTGGTGCATTTAGACTACTGATGCTCAAAGTAACTACTGATATAGCTGGATTAAATCCGCTACATCTGTTGATATATTCTGTTTGTTGTTCTCGTTCTTGGCTCCTGTTTTTGTTTTCCAAGCTTTTGTAATTTTTCTTTTTCTTTTTTTTTTAAGTAGCCTCCATGCCTAGTATGGAGCCCAACATGGGACTTGAACTCACAACCCTGAGATCGAGATCTGAGCTGAAATCAAGAGTAGGAAGCTCAACCAATAGCTACCCAGGCACCCCCAAACTTTTGCAATTTTAACTGAGAATTTTACATAATTATATTTTCTCCTCTTTCTTAGCTTATCACTTATATTTCTGTTTTTATTTTGTTTTAATGGATGCCCTAGAGTTTGCAGTATACATTTACAACTAAAAAAAAATCCTTTTTTTAAAAAAAGATTTTATTTATTTATTTGACAGATAGAGATCACAAGTAGGCAGAGAGGCAGGCAGAGAGAGAGAGAGGAGGAAGCAGGCTCCCCGCTGAGCAGAGAGCCCAACATGGGGCTCGATCCCAGGACCCCGGAATCATGACCTGAGCCGAAGGCAGAGGCTTTAACCCACTGAGCCACCCAGGCGCCCCTTAAGTCCACTTTCAAATAATACTATACCACTTCATGGGTAATATGAGTAACTTATAAGAAAATAATCGTAATTTCTCCCTCCCATCCTTTGTTTCATTGCTGTCATTCATTTCACTTTTTCATAAGCATATCTACACACACACACACACACACACACACACACATGCACGCACGCACATACACAGATACATAAATGCATACATAATCGAATACAGTGTTGGTATTATTGTTCCAAAAAAACTGATATGCTAGATTAATTACAAGAAAAAAAAAGAGCATTATAAAAATCCTCTAGCTTACATTATATTCAATGGTGAAGGACAAAATGCTTTTCCTTTAAGATCAGAAACAATGTCAGCATGTCTACCCTCACCACCACTATTCAACACTGAAGTTTTTAGCCAGCATAAGGCAATAAAAGGAGATAAAAGGCACACAAATTGGAAAGAAATAAAACTGCCCCTATATGCAGATGACTTGATGTTCTATGTAGAAAATCCCAAAGAATCTACAAAAAAGAAAAAAAAAAATACTAGAAGAGAGTTCAGCAACATGGTAGAATATAATATAAACACACTCAAAAAATACATTTCTATATATTAGTAATGAACACATGAAAACTGAATACAAAATTTACATTCATAAAAAAAGTATAAGTAAAATAAATATTTCTATTATATCTTCACTTATTTCTTTTCTGATACTTCCTTCCTTTATGTAGATCTGAGTTTCCAACCTCTATCATTTTCCTCTCTCTAAAGAACTACTTCTAACATTCCTTGCAAGTCAGATCTACTGGGAACAAATTCTTTCATTTTTTGTTTGTCTTTATTTCTCCTTCTCTCTTGAAGGGTAAAGAATTCTAGGCTGGTGGTGTTTTTCTCAACACTTTTTTTTTTTTTTAAAGAAAGAGTATGAGGGCGCCTGGGCAGCTCAGTGGGTTAGGCCTCTGCCTTCAGCTCAGGTCATGATCTCAGGGTCCTGGGATCGAGGCCCGCATTGGGCTCTCTGCTCAGTGGGGAGCTGCTTCCCCCTCTCTCTCTGCCTGACTCTCTGCCTACTTGTGATCTCTATCAAATAAATAAAATCTTTAAAAAAAAAAAGAAAGAAAGAAAAGAGAGTGTGAGCGGGGGCAGGAGTGGGGACAGAGGGAGAGAATCTTTTTTTTTTTTTAAAGATTTTATTTATTTGACAGAGAGAGATCATAAGTAGGCAGAGAGGCAGGCAGAGAGAGTGAGAGGGAAGCAGGCTCCCTGCCGAGCAGAGAGCCCGATGCGGGACTCGATCCCAGGACCCTGAGATCATGACCTGAGCCGAAGGCAGCAGCTTAAACCACTGAGCCACCCAGGCGCCCAGAGGGAGAGAATCTTAAGCAAGCACAGTGCCTAGCACAGAGCCCAAAGTGGGACTCGATTTCATGCGCCTGAGATCATGACCTGAGACGAAATCAAGAAATCACTGAGTCACTCAGGTGTCCCTTTTCTCAACACTTTAAACATTTCATTCTACCTGCTCTTGCTTCCAAGGTTTCTGAGAAAAACTTGGATGTAGTTCTTATCTTCGCTCCTCTGTAGGTAAGGTGGGTTTTCCTCGTTTCTTTCAGGATTTTCTATCTTTGATTTCCTAGTTTGAAAAATTATATGTCTAGGTTTAGTTTTTTGGCATGGAAGGTTTTTGTCTTGTTGTTGTTTTGATATTTATCCTCCTTAGTATTTTGAGCTTCCTAGATCTGTGGTTTGCCATCTGACATTAATTTGGGCAATTCTCAGTCATTTTTGTTTCAAATATTTCTTTTATTTCTCTTTTTTTCTTCTGGTATCCCCATGATATGAATGTTTTTAAGTCTGGGCTGCTCTAACAAAATGCAATAGACTCGGTGCGGCTTATAAACAACAATTTATTTCTCACATTTCTGGAGGGTGGGAAGTCCAGGATGATGGCACTAGATTTTATGTCTGGTAAGGGCTTCTGGGTTTATAGATGGCCACCTTTTGGCCATTTTCTCAAATGGTAAAAGGGGCTAGGGAGCTTTGTGGGGCCTCTTTCATAAGGGCACAAATCCCAATTATGAGGGCTCTGCCCTTATGACCTAATCATCTCCCAAAAAGCTCCCCCATCTAATACCATCACATTAGGGATTAAAATTTCAACATAGGAATTTGGGGGGAACACAAACATTCAGACCATAGCAATATATATCACAACTTTTGTAGCTGCCCCATGGTTCTTAGATACTGTTTTCTCAAATATTTTTTTCTCTTTACTTTTCACTTCTATAGGTTCCTATTGAGATACCCTCAAGCTCAGAGATTCTTTCCTCAGCCATGTCCAGTCTACTGGCAAGCCTATCAAAGACATTGCTCATTTCTGTTAGTGTTTCTGATCTCTAGTGTTAGAATTCCCATCTCTCTTGTTCTTACACTGCTGTTTACTTTAGCCATTAGAGCTATGACCATATTAATCATAGTTGTTTTAAATTCCTGGTCTAATAATTCCAACATCCCTGTCAGAGGTGACTGTAATTCTGATGCTTGGTTTTTCTCTTCAAACTGTGCTTTTGGGGCATCTAGGTGGACTCACTCAGTAAGTGTCCAACTCTTGATCTCAGCTCAGGCCTTGATCCCAGGGTCATGAGTTCAAGCCCCACAATGGGCTCCATGCTGGACAGGGAGCCTACTTGAAAGAACTAAACCCAAAAAACTGTGCTTTTTATCTTTTGGTAGGTCTTAGAATTTTTTCTTGATAGGTTGGCATGACATGCCAAGTAAAAGGCGCTGCTATAAATAGGCCTTTAGTAATGTGGTAGCAAGGTGTGGAAGGAGGAGAAACATACTAGAGTCCAATGACTGAATTTCAGTCTTTTAGTAAGCCTATGCCTGTGGAATATGAACTTCACAAGTGCTTCTCAGTTCTTCACTCACCCCTCTTAGGTGGGAAAGGATGGCTTCAGTGGGCTGGAGTTTGGCATTTCCCTTCTCCTACATGGAAGTCTAGAGCTGGCTAGAGTTGGGTATTTCCCTTCCCCTGGGTCAGTTAGGCTCTGGCTAACTAGTTTCTCCTGATGGCAGACCACCTTATTAAGGACAGAATGCTCTGCAGTATTTTTAAATAGTTCCTTTGCCCCCTGCCAGAAGCATGAGGGGATTTTTCTCAATACTCAGCTTAAGAGGGATGCCTGGGTGGCTCAGTCAGTTAAGCAGCTGCCTTCGGCTTGGGTCGTGATCCCAGGGTCCTGGGATCGAGTCCCACATCGGGCTCCTTTCTCAGTGGGGAGCCTGCTTCTCTCTCTGCCTCTACCTGCCACTCTGTGTGCTCTCTCGCTCTCTCTCTGACAAATATATAAATAAATCTTTAAAAAAAAAAAAAAATACTCAGCTTAAGAACCTGATAGATATCCAGGAGGCAGAACTCACAAAATGGCAGGGAGTGGGGGGAACCTCAATGACTGAGTCCCCTTGGAACTTTTAACTCTCAGAGTTGTCAAAAGGGAGTCTCCAGCAATTCATCTACAGCCCAGGTTTCCCTACTCCAGGACTGGTTCCCACAGATGTGCCTGTTCCTGTTAAGTTGTGATTCTCTGTATTCAACTTTTGGTCTCTCCAATTTTCTAGGCCCTTATAAACTCACTTCTCTTATAAATCGAAGAATTATTGATTTATCAGTTTGTTTAGCTTTTTACTTGTTAGGACAAAGTAGTGACTCCCAAGCTTCTTACAAGCCGTATTGGAAACGTCTGTACATTTTTTCATGAAATTATTTAATTTTTATTGCTGAGTTGTAAAAGTTCCTTACATATTCTGGATACAAATTCCCTTATCTGATATATGACTTGCGAATACTGTCTCCCATTCTGTGGGTTCTTTTTACTTTCTTGATGGTGTCCTTTGCAACACAAAAGTTTTTCACGTTGGTAAGTCCAACTTATTTATTGTTTTCTTTAATTCCTTGTGCTTGGGTGTCATATCTAAGAAATGACCATGATTTAGGATAATGTTTTCTTCTAAAAATTTTATAGTTTTAGTTATTATATTTAGGTCATTGGTCCATTTTGAGTTAATTTTTGTATATGATATGAGGTAGGGATCGACTTCATTCTTTTGCATGTGGCTAACTAGTTGTCTCAGCATCATTTGTTGAGAAGACCTTTCATTCCCCAGGTGCACCTGATTCTTCACATTGGCTCTTTTCTAAGATGGTACAATACCCTTGTTTTCCACATCATTTTCGAGTGTTTCCACAGCTCTATAAACTTTGCTGACAGAACCTCAGAAAAGACCATAAACAAATAAGAACATAAACAAGCAAACAAATAAATAAGGCCCCAAAGCTGTCTGTGAAGTTTGATAACATTTACTCCTTTACTCAAATCTCATTTAAAGTACTCCTGTTCTAAATGTGCAGGTCCAGGGCTAGGCAGGGGATGCAAAGATGAACCAGACTTTTTTCTTGCCCTTGAGAAGACAGACAAAAAATAAAATAATTAGGCTGCTTTAAAAGTATGAACTTGGGGCGTCTGGGTGGCTCAGTGGGTTAAAAGCCTCTGCCTTCGGGTCAGGTCATGATCCCAGGGTCCTGGGATCGAGCCCCACGTCGGGCTCTCTGTTCCCCAGAGAGCCTGCTTCCTTCTCTCTCTACCTGCCTCTTTGCCTACTTGTAATCTGTCTGTCAAATAAATAAATAAAATCTTTAAAAAAAAAAAAAGTATGAACTTATTCAGCCCAGGGAGCACAACTGTTTCCACTCTACAGAAGGCACAGATGAGATATAAAGGAGAAAAATGACTCACTGAAGATCACAGTTGCAAATAGTGATGTAGAAAGGGTCACAGAACTTATAGGGCTTACGGCCTCAAATGACCAAATCAATGACTAGTCACAAAGTCCTCCTAGAGTCACATTATGATTTTCATGGGGCCCAGGTACTTCTGCCTTTGTGGGCCTCTTGCTCCATTAAAAAAAAAATACATATGTATATAAATATATTTTTAAATTATTTTTATTAACATATAATGTATTATTTGCCCCAGGGGTACAAGTCTGTGAATCATCAGGCTTACACACTTCACAGCACTCACCGTATCGCATACCCTCCCCAATGTCCATAACCCAACACAGTGCTCACTACTGGAGCAATACAAAAAAGATTAGAATGGCTGCTTTGCAAGGGTAACAGGCAAAAATGTATTTTATGACTGCTCTGCTACAAAGATGTATAATCCAAGCTGGACTATATTCACTTTTTTCTTCTTAAAGGAAATTAAGACATTTTTACGGGTCCCTGGGGACTGTACCTACTATGCCTAATGGATAAGTCAGCCCTAGGTCTTGCTGTCTCCCCACAGCTATGGACCAAGTGTTCTTTCCCCAGCTGCCAAATCACTTTGCTCTACTGCTTCTAAGATTCTCTTCTCTCCTGGGTCTATCTGATCAAGCAGCATGAGGGTTAAGCTCATGCTACATCTCACTACCTAAATCCACAATAAAAAGCAGCCTCACTCTAATCATATGAGCACTATAAAGTCATCAGAAAATCACTTGACAATAATATATATTCTGTGTTCAAGAATATTCCGTGTTCAGTAATATGTATTCTGTGTTTGAGGTTTAGATATATTCATGAATGATCACACCCCAAAAAAAGAAACAGACATATCACTGACCTGCAAATACCAAAGGCATGGGGAGCATTCACCTGGCATCTTGAAAGTACCCAATAAATATATTTGCTAATTCAATCACAAGACAAGCATAAAGCAAAGTTTATTTTCTCATAAAACTTAACTTTGAATAAGCAGAAAATAAACATGTAAATAAACATATATTTATATATATGACATAAATTCTGGTAGTATTATGAAGGAAAATAAAACATGGTAAGAGAAGAAAGTGAAAAGGGAGACTGTTTCGTTGCTATACTGTAGACACTCATTTCCCCAAAAGGTTTCCAACAACAGGAGAACATGCTGGGCAAGACAGCCAGTAAAACCCCATGTAGTATGTCTTATTTCTTTGGGTTTTATCTCATTCCCACTTTTCACCCCAAGAAATGGGTTTAGGGCAACAACTACCCTTCTCAGTGAAAAGAAGAGCAGTTGAAGAGAAGAACAGTTGAGAAGAGCTAGTAATCTAGCATACCTATTTAATTGCTATGTGTCAATAAACAGGGAACTTCCTCTGTGTCTCAATTTCCCCACATACAAAATGAGGGGGTTGGCTTAGGTGATTTTTCAATGTGCTTTAAAACTAAAATGCTGTAATAATTCACACCAAATCTGTCTAACTCCAAAGCTTTGGAGTCAGCTGTAATACTCTGGCTTTCCAAACTGCCACAGTTTCCTTATTTACCACAGAACTAAATACAAAATACCTTTGGTGTGGTAAGGTGTGATTTAACAGGATGCTACCAGATTAAATCAATAAAACTTTACTAAGTGACTACCGTGGCATGTATCAGGAGTATCCATCAGTCAGAGGATGGTCTCTTGTCCTGGCTTCGAGTACCTGCTAACTGTAAAGGGCCCTAAACTCTGGAATGTCATCCACCAGGGCCAACTGACACTTCAGAGGTCCCAGTTGATCCTTCCAAGTTAGAGACTGATCAACCATGTAGCTACAGACTTCATTCTTTCACAAAAATTAGAGACAAATAAACCCAACCTTTGCCCTTGAGGTATTCATAGTTGGTGAGGGGCAGGGAAGGGAAGGAGACAGGACACAACAGATTATTAAAGATAAAATAGTATGACAGGGATAACCATTGACATTTAAACAAAACGCTACCTCAGCCCAGAAAAAGGAGAGATTAGCTATCTCCTAGACCTGGTAGGAATACAGCACACCAGGCTGGCTGCCTCCTCTATCCTGTGAGGACAGATGCTCTGGTCCGCTAGGTGGTTAGGATAACAAGTATGAAAGTTCACAGGCTCTCCATATTTGTAGCTCTCCATTCTCCTCTCATTCACATTCTTCTTCAACTCTGCAGCCTGCCGACAATTCAAGGCCAATAAATCAAAGTGCAACCACTTCGCTTTAAAAAAAAAAAAAAAGACCTCATGAATCAGCTGGGAATCATGCAGACATTGAATCTGTTTAGCCAAACCATAATGCCTGATACAGACAGCACATTTGGAGCAGGGAAGTGAAAGTAGATGCTGGTGGTAACAACTGCTGTGGCTGCTGTCTGCCCATCACCCCCACCTCTCTACCATCACCAGAAAGCCAGGCCAGCTGAGTTGGGAAGGCCAGCTCATCCTCTAGGTCAGCTGAGTTGGGAAGCTTTTTAATGAAAAATCTCAAATATATTAAAAGTAGAAGGGATGAAAAAAAAAAAAAGTAGAAGGGATGGTTTAATGACTTCTCTCCCATTCAACAATTATCAAATTTGGGGGCACCTACCATTCTTTGGTTCTTCAATTCCTTTCCCATGAAATTCCTACTTCTCAGACTAGCTTCCTTCCCACTGGCCCTTCGCTCACTTTTTCCTAAATGCCCTTCAGCCTCCCACGTACTCTATACCATTCCTTTAGGATGGTATCAGACCCAATCCAGATGCCACCTCTTCCAGAAACCCTTCCAGAGCAAAACTATCCTTTCTATGGACTCCTAGAGCCTTTATACTCTGGACTATTCATCTGCTCATCACATCGCCCACCTATGGAATCGCCCTTGAATTTTTCTTTGCCACACCTCAGACTTTATCCCTTGCTCTCTCCCAGACTACGGCAGTGACTTCCAAGGTGATCTCCCTGAATCTAATCTCACCAGAACAGATGCACACCTAATAGCAGTCAGAGTGATCTTTCTCAGATACAAAACTGACCGCATCAGCCCTCTACTTAGACTTTGATACCTTTCTATTACCTTTGGATTAAAGCCCAAACTTTTTTGTATGACACACAAGGTACTTCATAATCTGGTCCAACCAGCTACTTATCTCACCACTCTCCACTAAATAGCTTATACTCCAGCCACACTGAACCACCTGAGCCACCTACCATTCTAACATGTTCTTCCCTTTTATCGCTCAGCGCTTTGGCCGGTGCCATCTTCTCTCCCTAGAATTCTTCCCTCACCTTCACTGTCTAGTTCATCTCTATTTGCTCTTGAAGATGCAGCTCAATTATCATCTCCTTCATGAGATATTTTCCACTGTTATTCATTCACACATTCATTCAACAACTGTGAGATGAACATACGCTAAGTTCTAGACTGGGGATACAATGATAAATAACAGCTCTCACTCTCAAGATGCTTACAGTCTATTAGATGTCCTCAGATAGAGTGATTCCCTTCCTCTTCTGCAGAAATTTGCAATTTATACATATCTCCAAGGTCACATTAGTTTTTATACTTGTTTCTGAGTCTGTTTCCATAACTTGACTCTAAGCATCTTGAGGTCAAGGATATTTTCTTTTTATTAAAGCTTTGTTGGGCGCCTGGGTGGCTCAGTGGGTTAAGCCTCTGCCTTCCGCTCAGGTCATGATCTCAGGTCCTGGGATCAAGACCCACATCGGGCTCTCTGCTCAGTGGGGAGCCTGCTTCTCCCCCTCCCACCCCACCGCCTGCCTCTCTGCCTACTTGTGATCTCTCTCTCAGTCAAATAAATAAATAAAATCTTTAAAAAAAATAAAAAAGCTTTTTTGAGGTATAGCATCTATTTTGTGGACAATTAAATGATTGTTCATTATTTACAGGGTGGTGTAACCATCTTACTTTAGATCATTTCCATCACTTTAGAAACAAACCTCATGCTCATCTATCAACTCCCCATTCACATTCCCAGACCTAATCAACCACAAATCTACTTTATATCTCTACAGATTTGCCTCTTCTGGACCTTTCATATAAATGAAATCATACAAAATGCAGTTTTTTAAAAAAAATATTTTATTTATTTATTTGACAGAGAGAGAGAGGTCACAAGTAGGCAGAGAGGCAGGCAGAGAGAGAGGGAGAAACAGGCTCCTCACTGAGCAGAGAGCCTGATGCAGGGCTCGATCCCAGGACCCTGAGATCATGACCTGAGCCAAAGGCAGAGGCTTAAACCACTGAGCAACCCAGGCGCCCAAAATGCAGTTTTTTTTTTTACTGGCTTCTTTCAGACAACATGTTTTTTCAAGGAGCATCCTTGTTCTAGCATATATCAGTAGTACACTCTTTTTTCTTGCCAAATAATATTCCACTGTGTAGATACAGGTTTTATTTATCCGTTTACCAGTGGATAGACATTTGTGTTATTTCTACTTCGGGGCTATAATGAATAATATTGCTATAACATCTGCATATAACCTCTTGTGTGGACACATGTTTTTATTTCTCAAGTATGTATCTTAGGAGTGGAATTACTGGGTCATCTGGTACCTCTATGGTTAACCTTTTGAGAAACCACCAAAATATTTCTCACAGCAGCTACATCACTTTGTATTTCCACTACCAGGGCATGAGGGTTCCAATTTCTCCACCTCCTTCGCAACACTTGTTATTATGTGCTTGTTATTACAGTATCATAGTAGGTATGAAGTGAGCGGTATCTCATTGTGGTTTTTATTTGCATTTCTCTGATGGTTAATAATGTTTAACATCTTTTCAATTCATTTAATGGCCATTTGTATATTTTCTTGGGAGAAGAGTCAATTCAGATATTTGTCCAACTTTTATTGGGTTATTTACATTTTATTGAGTTGTAAGAGTTCTTTATATATTCTGAATGCAAATTCCTCATCAGATATATGATTTGCAAATATTTTCTCCCATTCAGCAATCTTTCTGGATGTGAAGTGGGTCTGAGAATCATCTGAATCTTATTCACCTTTATGTTTCAAAGAACTAGACTGGGGGTACCTGGGTGGCTCAGCTGGTTGAGTGGTTGAGCATCTGACTCTTGATTTCGGCTCAGGTCCTGATCTCAGAGTCATGGGACTAAGCCTCACATCAGGCTCTGCACTCTGTGAAGAGTCTGCTTGGGATTCTCTCTCTCCCTCCACCCCACCTCCTACTTGCACGTACACTGTCTCTCTCAAATAAATAAATAAAATCTTAAAAAGCCAAGCAAACAAAGAACTAGTCTATAATCTGGTACACTGTATATGTTGTGTTAGATGTATGTTACTTAATGTTAATAGCCTTGACAACAAGGAATGGGCATTACTCATTCAGCATCCCCCTCATACTTGACACCTAGCACTACACACAAAGCACGTGCTTTGGAAATACACAGAGACTGAGTAATTCTCCCCTGAGCAAACAGAGGAGATGATGTCAAATAAAATGGCCAAACAGAATTTTTCACATTTCCTCTTTCCCCTCCTAAAACTTCTACCTTGGTCCCTCCTGTTTCAATACCTGGTACTGTCAACAATGGTGCTGCCAATTAGTCAAGTTAAAGCAAAACAAATCCCAAAACCTGAAAGTCAAGCTTGATTATTTCCCTTATACCTGACATCCAATCCACCAACAAGTCCTGTAGGCTCTAGTTCAAAACATATTCTAAATTCATCCACTTTTCCTCATCATCTCTGCTATCGCACCCCTAACACTATCATCTCTCACCTGAACTATTGCAAGTCTCCTAACTGCTCTCTTGAAAGTCCGTCTACAATTCATTCTCCTCAAAGCAGCCCGAAAGATCTTTTTTTAAGGGAAACTAGCAGGGGAGCCTGCCCATCTCAGCTGGTCAAGTGCCTTCGGCTCAGGTCAGTATCTCAGGGTCTTGAGATCCAGCCCCGCCTTGCGTTCTGCTTGGGATTCTCTTCCTCTCCCTCTCTCTGCTCCTCCCCCATGCTTGCTCAGGTGCCCTAAATAAATCTTTAAAAAAAGATGCAAACCAGCTCACCTCACTCCCATCTTTCAAACTATTCAAAATCTTTTCATTGTATTCTCAGTAAAATTCAACGTGCTTAGCACCATCTATGAGGCCTTACAGATCTGACTCTGCCATACTCCCTGACCTCACTGGTACTTTCTTCCCTTTGATTCAGATGATGATTCAGACACACTGGCTTTTACTTTGGTCCCAAAACATGCCTAACTCATTCCATGACTTGTACTTTTCCCTCCACTTGACACATGTCTCCTTCCAAATCGTCAAATTGCTAGGTCTTCCTCATTCAGGTGTTGGTTCAAATGTCACCTCATAGGCTTTCCATAACCTCTCCTAGTTGTTCTCTATCACATCACCCTACTTTTCTCAGAGGACTTGTCACCGTTTGGAGTTACCTCTTTTTGTTATCTGCATGCCCCCATTAGAAAGTAAACTTCACAAGAGCAAGGCCGTTAGTTGTCTTGTTCATTGCAGAGTTACCAGGACCTAGAAAAATGCCTGTCATATTGAAGGCACAAGTATTTCAAGAAGAAAAGACTGAATGAACAATGCAGACGACGCATTTAATAAATGCTTGATGAATGTGTAAGTGAATGAATTAGGAATGAATAAGGAATGAATGGAAAGCACAAAAAAATAAGTGGAAGCACTGCTATTTAGTATTTTTATAGCTGCTCACTTTTCTCCACCTTCACTGCCTTTACTTTTGCTCAGATCCTCATTATCTCTTAACTACCCCCAACTAATTTCTTCTTTCCCCAATCTGATCCCTCCAAAAATAACCTCTACATTTCCATCAGACTTGATCATTCTGAGACATAGATCTGAACACGCTACAAGCCCAAGCTTCTCAGCACGTTGTTATAAATGCTTCTCCAACCTTAACACTCACCATTATTCCCCTACATTTAGTCTATACTTCAGTTATACAGAAATTCTTTCAGTTCCCAGAATATTCCAAGTTGTTTAATGCCTGCAAATCTTTGTATATGTTTGCAATTTGCTGGACTGCTCTTTCCTACCTCACAGACTCCATCTATTGAACTCAAATTTTATTCTTAAGAACAAACTCAAGCATCTTCTCTGTAAAGTCTTTAATGATTCTCCTAAGCAGAGTTAATCACTACCTTCTTTGGGTCACCACGGTATATAACACCACTTACACTATACCACAATTATTTGTTTCCATGTCTGTCTTCCCCTACATGACTATCAGCCCTTGAGAGCAGGAACCAGGTCTTCATCTTTGTGTCCCCTGCACAGTATTTGGCATATATAAGCACTCAATAATTGATGACAGAAGGAATGAATAAACCTGTCTTAACTCCTCAGTGGGCATTCAAAATCAACCTTATGTTGCCCCCAACCTGTGTTTCTAGACCTAGTACTTAGCCCTCACCTACTTGATCTCCAAATACACCCTTCTTTTTCACATTTACTTAGGGGCCTTTATTCCTGATGTTCTCTCTCTAGTGATATTTAAACCATCTTAAGGTCCAGCTCAGAGGGCTCCCTCTTCATGAAGTCTTCCCTAACCGTATCAATGAGAAGGGATTTACTTCCCCAATAGTACTTTGTTTTTTCTAATAAGGTAATTAGGACCTCAGATTTTATAATTATACAGTCAATTATCTTTCCAACTGTACTACACGTCCTAATTTCTAACAGAACTGTAAGCTCCTTAAAAGCCAGAAACATGATCTAACATCTTTTCTCTCAACCCAAGTGTTTAACAGTGCCTTGCCCGAAGCAAGCGGTTATCAACAAATGTTTTAGTAGTGAAGAATAATATATTTCAGGATCAGAGTCCATGCCTCCATTCTTTCACATATGTGATTTTACTTACCTTGGTGTAAATTGGCCTGCTATTCATATGGTAAACATTTACCCCTCCTTTAAGAATCAGCCCAATGTCATATCCTCTCTTAAGTCTTCTCTAACTCTCCCAAATACACTTACACCCTCCATCCATGTACCCGTGGTACCTTGTATATAACTACTCATTACACTATACTGTCATTCTCACTTGATGGGTTCCTCCCCAACTAGACCATGAACTCTTCTGGAGCAGAGATAGTCTCATTATCCATTTATGAACTCCCAAGACCAAACAGAGTATCTGGCACAATTTAAATGCTCAATAAAGATGTGGTGAACTTTGAAAATAGTGAAAATATATGAGATCATGGAGTCCTACAGTCAAGTTCAAATTCTACCTTCACTTACAACCTAGGCAATCTTGAATGAATTAAAATTACTTAGCTGAGTCTCTGTTTTTTTCATCTAGAAAATGAGCATAATAGGGACACCTGGGTGGCTCAGTGGGTTAAAGCCTCTGCCTTCGGCTCAGGTCATGATCCCAGGGTCCTGGGATCGAGTCCCACATCTGGCTCCTTGCTCAGCGAGGAGCCTGCCTCCCACTCTGCCTGCTTGTGCTTTCTCTCTCTCTTTCTCTCTGACAAAATAAATAAATAAATAAATAAAATCTTTAAAAAAAAAAAAAAGAAAATGAGCATAGTAATAGCATTAAAACAGAAAAGAACTAATGTCATGTAAAATGCTTACTACAGTGCCTGGTACACAGCATGCACTAAAAAGGTTAGCTATTGTTATCATTAGACCAAAAGAAAAAACTGTTTCTGCAGGGTGCTGACAGACTCAAGAAGAGATTAGGCTCAATCCTATGGGCACTGGGGAGTAAAACGTCTCTGGAGTCCTCTTAAGTAACAGACACATTAAGTTATGGAGAACACCCTACTGGGAAAGGGGAAGAAGAGAGGGAACACAAACCTTGGCAGGCTTATGCTTCTGTTCTCTATCTTGTGTCTGGTGTTGTGTCCCCCCCAACCCCTTCCTCTTTCCCCACTGTTTTCTCCCTAGTTGCCCAGGGCCAAAAGCCTCATGGCCATAACTCAGCATTCCCTTGAGAAAGCTGCCCTGTAGAGAGAACTAATGAGTTTATGTTTACCTACAGATTTCCCTCTGAGGAGCCAAAAAAGAACAAGTGACTTCAAGAAGGGAAAACACAAAGAAATAAAGTGAAGATAAGGCAGGAAGGCAGATGGATTATCTTGGGTTAGCTTTCATGGAGTACCTTTCAAGACAAACAGCCCCATGTAGGTTTGAGCCTACACATCCCAGAGGCATCCTCTGGCAGTGCCTGTGCTTGCATGTGCTTCCATGGGCCAAAGAGGCAAAGAAGCAGGATCTAGGAAAAGGAATGAGTACTAAAAAGTTGAAGCTACAGAAATAAAAATTCTAGCCCAATTTGAAGAAAACTGCAACAGAGGTATTCAAAGAGGGAATAGACGGACCACAGGGAAAAAGCTCACTATCATTAGAGGGGTTTAAATACAGACTGGGAGTGATCACTTGCTGGGGATGTTTGACTTGAGTGAAGGACTAGATTTAAGATCAAGTTCAATAAATATTTGAATATCTACTCTATGCTAGCCACTGTGAGAGACTAGGTACTAGGAACACAGATGAAAAATGATATGGTTGTCCCCTCCAGGAATTCACTGCCTAATCAGGGAGATGAACAACATAAAATGGTAAAAGTTGACAGAAATCTATAAAGGGTACTACTAAGGGGCAGAGAGCAAGTCCTTAAGTTTCTCTGCCAATGACTGACTGGTAAGGAGCAATACACTATTAATTACAAATGAAAATGCTTCATAAGCAGTTCAAAAGCAAATGCTATCAGGTGATACTGTGTTACTTCAAAAACAGTTAAGCATGTCAGTTAACCTTTGCTATTGAGTCAATACTTCCCTCATCCTGAGCAGAACTCATACCTATGAGCATTCTTATTTATGATACCTTTTTTTTTTTTTTTTTAAAGTAGGCTCCAAGCCCAGTGTGGAGCCCAACATGGGGCTTGAACTCATTACCCTAGATCAAGAGTCAGATGCTTAACTGACTGAAGCCATCCAGGCAACCCCATCATTTACACAATAAATATACTGTTGTCTACTATGTGCCAAGCACTCAGTAAACCACTGAGGAATCTACAAAGAAAGACAGTCCCTGAATTCAAGGAGTTAGAACATTCCTCTTCATCCTTTCCTCCTCTCTTTCCTATTCCCCTTTATTAACCAGAAGATACCTTAAATTCCTTCTGGAAGTAGATGAGTTATTAAGATATAAGCTTAATTAAAAAAGTGACTAGGAAAAAGCAAGAGTAAGCTGGGGATAGGAGTTGTAATGGGAAACAGTCTGCAGACAGGGTATCTGCCAAAGTATGAGATTCTGGCTGCATTCTGAAGTCAGGCCTTTTTTGTCCACAACTTCCCTATCACCATTTTTTCCTTCTCTCAACTTAACAGTATTACCACAAATTTTTTTTTTTAAGATTATTTATTTATTTATTTGACAGAGATCACAAGTAGGCAGAGAGGCAGGCAGAGAGGGAAGGGGGAAGCAGGCTCCCTGCTGAGCAGAGAGCCCGATGTGGGGCTCGATCCCAGGACCCTGAGATCATGACCTAAGCCGAAGGCAGAGGCTTTAACTCACTGAGCCACCCAGGCACCCCTATTACCATAAATTATTTTTTTTAAGATTTTATTTATTTGACAGAGAGATCACAAGTAGGCAGAGAGGCAGGCAGAGAGAGAGGAAGGGAAGCACGCTCCCTGCCGAGCAGAGAGCCTGATGTGGGGCTCCATCCCAGGACCCTGGGATCATGACCTGAGCTGAAGGCAGAGGCTTTAACCCACTGAGCCACCCAGGCGCCCCTATTACCACAAATTATTAACAATAATTATACATTCATTCAGTCAGTCAGTCCTTGATATATATCTGATAGGAACTGTAGCGAACACAGGTAGAGTTAGATCCAGGACTTGCAAAGCTGCAAGAGATCTCTAAAACTGCCTCTAAGTCCAAACATGTCATTTCACAGATGGAGAAGTGAGGCACAGAGAGGTTGAAATCTTTCATGAATTCAATCTTCATGCATTTATTGAATCATACTCTTTGCCAGGCACCAGTTATATGAGGATGGATAGGGCTTTCAAGGAGAACCGAATCTCATGGGAGATAGATAAATGCATGACCCCAGTCAAATTACCTCTGTAAATGAAGTCACATACTTACACAGAAATGTCCAGTGTAGGACAATATAGAAGTACACAGTACTCACATTGCCCAGAGTGGTTAAGAACACAGAAGCTGGAGTTGTTTTGGATTTGAACCCCAGCTCTGTCCCTTATCCAGCTGTATAACATTGGGCAAGTTACTTAAATTCTCTATATCTCAGTTTCCACATCTGTAGAATGGAGATAACCATAACAGTACCTACTATAAGGTTTGGGTATTAAATTAGATAATGCATATAAAACACTCGGCACAGGACCTGGCACAGACTAAGTATTCTTATCTTATTTCAACTTCAGCATTTACCTGCTGACCCCTGATCTCAGAATCCTCCTCAACACAGCCTTCCAAACATCTACTATCATTTGGCTGTCTCTGAGATAAAACAAATAGGCTATTCCTAGTCTAGAACCCAGGTGTATTGTTTATTACTGTTTTTCCCCCCACCACACTATGCTAGTTCTCATTTTACATGCCTTAAAATAACCCAAAGAAAAATGGCCAGATATCCCACATTAAACGTCAGTCACACACACCTCAATCCCTCAGTAAGACCTTGGCTTGGGCCAAATATCTCTAGAGAGGAAAACCCCGGGAAACAAGGAACATTTATCAAATGTCTATAGGGAGAGACCCACAGGAGGAAAACCAAAAACAAAACAAAGCAGTGATTACTACTTTGAGGAAGCAAGGGATTTCTATAGCCTCCCATTAGGGGTTTACTAATCAAGCTGGGAAGAGGAGATATGACATGAACTGCCACTTCCTCTTTGATGTACCCACCACATCTACTGCCTAGCACAGCACCTATGACATGTTTTTGTACTTATTTATCAGTCTTTCTCTTCTCATGCTAATCCATGAACTCCCATGAAGGCAATTATCACACCTTCTCCATCTTGGTATCCTTAAGCATAGCACAGTGCCTGGCACACAGAAGGTGCTTCAAAAAAGGTTGACGAGTTTGTAAATGAACACAGAGAAAACCATCAAAGGCAGGGAAAGAAGACATCAGTGTAGATCAGATCAGTTCTGGAAGTCAGGACAGCCTTGGGCTAGAACCTTAAGTACAGGCAGATTTAGAAACACAACAGAGGGAAAGGATAGGCATTCTAGGCAGACAGGACAGCACCAAAAAAGAGCTGGCAGTAACCAGAAACATGGTGCATAGTATGTTAGAACCAGAAAGAGTTTTAAACATGACTTAGTCCAATAGTTCAATTATCATAGGGATGTTGTAAACATTCAATAAAAAACAAAAAAACATGTACTACTAAGCAGAGGAGCTAGCACATCACAAACATTCACTAACTGGTAGCTATTATTACTATTACTCAAAAATAATAATTATCCAACACTTAGTAGGAGCCTGTTGTATGCCACACAGCATGCTGAGGGAAGGAACTACAACAATGAGCAAGACAGGTTTGGACTCTGCTCTCTCTTGTAGTAAGAATCTGGTGGGGAAGACAGACAAAATAATCCTTGATAGGCATGGGCTAGAGGAAGTATGGGGGGTGGGTGTGGGACTAAAGGAACAAAGAGTAGGGTCATCCAATCAGTGGGCAGTAAGAGAGAGCTCCCTGATTATCAAAGTGTGTCTTGAGACACCTTGAGGGGTTCTGAGTCCCCTCACAGACCCCAAGGCTTCAAAGTGAGATTTTGCTTGAATAAAAGGTATTGTGGTAAATAAAGGTTTAAAAACCACCAATCTAGGGGCGCCTGGGTGGCCCAGTGGGTTAAAGCCTCTGCCTTCAGCTCGGGTCATGATCCCAGGGTCCTGGGATCGAGCCCTGCATCAGGCTCTCTGCTCTGCTGAGAGCCTGCTTCCTCCTCTCTCTCTGCCTACTTGTGATCTCTGTCTGTCAAATAAATAAATAAAATCTTTAAAAAAAAAAAACAAAAAACCACCAATCAATCTAGTTCAATCTCCTCTTCTAACAAGAACAAAATAGGGCCCAGATGAGGTAAATTACACATCTGAGGCAGCAATACTTCAAGTTAGTTATAGACTGGGATACTTGCTTTGAACTTGAGCCGGAAACTATTCACTGATTTGCATATCACATCATTCTGCATATCACATCACATACTCCCAGATGAACAAGCACTGGGAGTAGATGAATCCAGAATTCCTAGGCACTGGCCAGGCAGGCCGGCTGGCCCTGACTGGATGTGGATATGTTTTTTCTACCTTACATCCCAAGCCAGCTCTCGGTGCCAAAATGATGCCTCCAGTTCCTCTCTGAAGGTGGCCATTTACACCTTCCAGGAGGAATTCATGGCTCCAGGAGTGGGTCTGCTTCTGAGCCACCTATCTCACAACCATGTTTTATCCCACTAATATCCCCCAGCACCATGTGGTTTGGCAAGTTGAGAGCAACAACTGAGTCTAACCAGTTATCACAGCCTATTTAATACCTAGCCTGAGCTGGCTAGACCCACTCTCATCTCCCTAAATACCACTAAGCTAATCACTCCTCCCATGGGGGTGAGGGTCCAACAGAGTCAAATTATTAGTAAATTAAAGAACCTGTGGTAGAAAAACTAATATTCCTCTGGTTAACCCTTACTTTACACCTCTCAGGAATGAAAGGCTACTTCATGTTTTGGAGATAAAACTTCTGTACATAAAGACAGGGGCTGGGTGCCTGGGTGGCTCAGTGGGTTAAGCCGCTGCCTTCAGCTCAGGTCATGATCTCAGGGTCCTGGGATCGAGTCCCGCATTGGGCTCTCTGCTCAGCGGAGAGACTGCTTCCCTTCCTCTCTCTCTGCCTGCCTCTCTTGTGATTTCTCTCTGTCAAATAAATAAAATAAAATCTTTTAAAAAAAAAAGACAGGGGCAGTTTACTTGCTTAGATGAGTTTGCAGCTTAGGTCTTTTTTTTTTTTTTAAGATTTTATTTATTTATTAGAGAGAATGAAAGAGAGAGCACAAGAAGGGGGAGGGTCAGAGGGAGAAGCAGACTCCCTACCGAGCAGGGAGTCTGATCTGGGACTCAATCCCGGGACTCCGGGATCATGACCTGAGCTGAAGGCAATCGCCCAACCACCTGAGCCACCCAGGTGCCCTACACTTTAGGTCTTTAAACTAAGGGGAAACAAATACTTTGGAATCTGGGGAAAAAATTGGATTTAAATCTTAGCAATACCACATACTAGTTGCAAGATCCTTAGCATTCTCATAATACTCTGAACCTCAACTTTCTTGATCATAAATAGGGAATACTAATAAAATTACTGTCACAACTGTGAGACTCAAAATACTCTTTGGAATCACAGTCACTTACGAAATATACTGTATCAATTTTTACATGAGATCATAAGACCATACAGTTTTAAATTACCGATCCCCAGAGCATAAAAAACAGAGAAATGGAACCAAGGTGCTCCTTACAGTACGGGATAAGCTCAGGATAGCACAGGCAGACCTGGGTTCGAATCTACACCTCCCAGTTCACATCTGTGGAATCCTACAAAAGTTACTCCAATCCCTTTAGCCTTAGTCTCCTCCAGTATAAAATGCAATACCATCTAACTCACAGGGCTGCTCTTAGTAATGAATGAGATAATGCAAGTAAAGGACTTTAAACACAGGCTGGTTTATGGTAAGGACTCAATAAACAGTAACCTTTTCCACCAGTAGATCATTTCCTAAACCCTCTTTTCCGTACACTTCTGCAACACAAGAGAAGCACTTAGCACAGCCTAAATTACCTCAATTACTAGAGAAACATATAATGAAAAGATAAAAGAGGAAAGAAATGAACTGATGACTGCTATTCCAGATCACTTACCATACTAAAGATATGTGATATTGGAGAAAACAGGTACAATATCCTGAAGAACAAAACCACAGCATGTGCAATCTTTCCAAAGAAGCGGCAAAGAGCACCAACTACAGTTTAGTTAGGCTATCCATTACGGTTATCTGGGCCCCACAGGAGTCTCTCTACAAAACAGAAAGGGCTACAGGGAGACAACTCTGACGCCATATGCAAGTCACTACTTCTTTGTAAACCCAAACTTTATTTTTCCAGCTCAAAACCCATCTCTATCACAAAGATTTCACTGACTCTCCCTAGCAAACTCAAGTGCTTGCCCCACTGAATTTTTCACACACTTCCATTATAACAATTATCTAGCACTACAGTGCTATTTACATATCTCTTCCTTATATTAAGTTGGTAAAGATTCTGTCTTACCTTTGAATTGCCAGTGTATAACACACAGTAGACCTCCATCATTACAAACTATAAGAATGGCTTTCACCTTTTTCTTTACTAGCTAAGGCTGCTAAGAAACAGCTGGGTAGACTCTAGTATTACATTAACTAAGGTCTGCCAGACCAAACCCCTGTTTTTTTCTTTGTTTAAGGTGAGGGCGCTTGAAGGGTTAACTGGCTATTCCTACTTCTCAGTAGAACACACAAAAGATAGAAACAGTCCATACAGAATTTCCAGACCACAAATTATATTCTTTCTCAGTGAAAAATAACAGAAGTTTCGGGGATGGATGCTAGTGGTTACACATAAAGCTGACCTCCAGGCATGACACTCTAAGTCTATATAATACACTCATAATAAGTATATTATACTACTAGAAGCTCTTAAGTTCTTGAAACATAATGAAAGAAAAGGTAAGAAGCAAAAATCAAAAATGTCTTACATCAAAACTTGGAAGTTCTTTTCTTATATTTTCTTTTCTCCTCTGCTAATTCTTTAGTTCTTTACCTCAATGAACCCTGATATATGTAACTGAAATTAGCCTCTCTCAAAGGAGAACTCATGACTAACAAACTATATGTAATAACTTCAATACTGTATTTCCTTTTTCCAGGGCGCTTTGAAATGTATCTCACTGAACCACAGCCAACTGTAATCAAAGAAACTTAAAGCTGTAAGGGGCCTCGGAGGTCATTTCCACAACCACCCCATGTCACCAACCAAGTGGTATCTAAACACCTCTAGTGGCTGGGAGTTATGGGTCTAAAATGGTTCTTAAAAATCTTCCCCTGTTCTGGGGCGCCTGGGTGGCTCAGTGGGTTAAGCCTCTGCCTTCGGCTCAGGTCATGGTCTCAGGGTCCTGGGATCGAGCCCCACATCGGGCTCTCCGCTCAGCGGGGAGCCTGCTTCCTCCTCTCTCTCTGCTTGCTGTTCTGCCTCCTTGTGATTTCTCTCTCTCTCTGTCAAATAAATAAAAATTTAAAAAAAAAAAAAATATCCCCCTGTTCTAATCCCTGTCCGGTACTCAGTCTCCTGCCACCTCAATGATCCCAATCAGGTAAACTAAATCCACCAAATCATCCCACCACAAAGCAACAGTATTGACTTCTCAAGTCCACTTCTACTCCCTTTCTGAGCCTCTCCCCCAGACTTCCCCAATCACCCACCCCAAAGCCTCTAAGATTCTGATCCCTCAGAGATCCCCTGGGTTCCATTCCTGACAATCAATCTCCTTCCTCCCAACCCTCTGTGCTGTCTATATTGTGTCCTGTGCAAGGCCACAAGCACCCCTTGTTCTGAATGCACCTTTGGCCTCAAAATCATCTCCCTTTACTTTCTCACCTTCTCTTCACTTCTCAGCGCTGTCCCTTCATTCCTTCCAAACTCAATGTGCCTTTCCTCCTAGTGACTCAAGGACCACTGGTAATTAAATACATCCGTTGTTAAATGCCTATTAAACAGGTAAAGGGGACATACATCCTGAACGAGCTCATCCTCAAAGAACTCATACGTTTAGAAGGAGCCAGAAATAGAGAATCATTTACCCCATAAGACTCAGTTCCTCTGGGAACCCTTCCCTAGCCCAAACTAAATTGGTCCCCTCTTTTCAGTGCCATCATTAAACCTCTGATGCAGTGACTAGTCTTCCCTAGTGTCTCCCATCACTAGGCTGTGGCCTCGTCAATGGGAAGGCCCCTACGTCCCTAGCACTTATCCCAGAACTCAGCGCGAAGATAATATGTAACGTTTGTTAAATGAGTGAATGGATGAGTTCCGGTATGTGATCATTCGTTCATCCATTCAGTGCCCAAAACTTTACTAAGTACACTAGGTACAAAATCCTAGAGTGTATGGATAAATAAAATAGTTCTTATGTAAAATAATGCTGTAATACTGGCAGATTAGCACTCTTTCCCGGTCCGCGTCCCCAACCCCCACGTCAAACCTAGACGCGACTCTCCCACAGCTAAAGCCCGGCCTTACCTTACAGAAGTCCACGCCCCTCCTACTCAAGCTACCTCTCAGCCCTTCAATCCAACCCTAGGACCCCCCAAGTAATACCTCAAATCTTAATGCCCCCATCCTCGCTGGCTTCTTTCCCTATCTTCCATCTCCACCCTCGAGGTTACTGCAAGTCTTCTACCCCCGTGTCCGCCTCCGAGTCTCCCAGTCCGGGGTATCTCTGATTTCCCTCTCCGCGCACCCGCCCCCCATTTGGCTCCTTCCCTCTCAGGGTCCCGCCTCCCCTAGGACCTTACTCCCGATACCTCTCCTCCCCTCCCTTCAGTTTCAGGGTAAGCCTCTTCCCTCCTTGACTCTGAACTCTTCTTACCTCATCTAGCTCCCGTTCCCCGGCAGCACCACCTCCAACCTCCACCTCCACCACTGCCGCCATCTTCACAACTCTCCCCCTCCCCCGTCCCCGTGCGAGCCAGCTGCTTCCGCCGCTCAAGTGCTCCTAGCCAATAGGCGGCTCAAGCTCCAGCAGGGGGGCGGGGCATCAAGACAGGCGGAGCTCTGAGAAGGACTAAGAGACCATCTACCTGCTACTCTTTAAAGGTCAGGGAGGGACGGTTTCCAGGCACATCCAAGTTTCGGTAGAGGAGGGTTCTTGGGAAATGAGAAATTGGGCCTGTATTATTTATAGTGCAAATATTTCACCAATTCTCCCCTTTGGGCAGCGAAAGAGAAGAGTCTCTAAACCGTCAACTTTCGCGACGCTCCCTCACTCTGAGGTCCTAGGAGTGAAGCGTGGAGGCTAAGGACTACATATCCCAGAACATATTGAATCTGACCCGGAAGTTTAACTTCCGCGCTCTGGACAGATTTGTAGTGAGTGAAAATTTGCGTAAGATATTCGTTTACAAATAGACATAAAATATACATAGATATGCACGAATGTCTTCTTGCTTCGATGGGAGTCATCTTTCAGAAACAGCGGCTTCCTGAGGCGACAGAACACATAACTGGACTTGGGGTGGCGTAAGAGTCGTGCTCCGGGTCAGAAGGCGGAGGTCAGAGGGCCGGAATGGCGGGAGAATGGGTTTGTGATCCAGGATCTGAGGCAGCGGTGGCTCTTCGAGGTCCATTGTCCCGGGTGAGGGGCTTTGCGGGAGTTGTTGATGGGGAGGGGAGTTGCCGGGAATGGGTGGCCGTCAAGGAATGTACAGAACAGCGCGTTCCGAGGTGCGGGGGAAGCGGCTGCTTAGCCGCGCAGCCGCTTCCCCCCCTGAACCTGAGAGAAGAGCCTTGCGGCATCCCCACCACTTCCAATCTGCTGCTTGCGCTCTCACGCCTTAGGGTCGCTTTACAAATCTCCGTACTCTTTCCCACCACACATCGTGCGTGCGCACCCCCTATCTTTATCTTTACCCCCACCCATACACCTTATTCTCTCTGTGCTGCACCCCAACTTAAAGCTTCCTAACTCATTTCCACCCCCTTCTTATCGGTACATCCGGACCCAACACCATACAAACCTCTGGCCTCTGCACACTTACCCCGTGGGCGGCCCAGCTGGATCTATCGGGAGATAGTGCTAGGATGACCAATGGACTCGCAATGCAGTGCCTGTCAACTTTATTTTAGGACCAACAGGAAGTTACAGGGTAATATTTACACCATCTACAGGCATCTTATTTACTTAAAAGGGGGATTACTTTTATTATGTGAAACAATACAGAGAATATAATAAATACCTTATATCCCAGTCACCCCAAGTTGACTACTGACATCGTGATCTCTTTGCGTCCTCATTTTTAAAAACGATAAAATAGTACGGGTAAAGGTTGAACTTACTTGAGTTGTCTACTCTCAGACCCATTACTCTTTCATCTTTCTCAGACACTATTATCACAGTTAGCTGGGTATTCTCCCAGTCCACCGAGAAAAATTCTGTGTATTCACAATGTAATTGTATTATTTCATTTTGTTTTTTGATGAAAATAAGTGCTATTTTCTTTTTTTTTTAAGATTTTATTTATTTGACAGAGATCACAGTTAGGCAGAGAGGCAGGCAGAGTGAGAGAGAGAGAGAGAGAGAGAGAGGAGGAAGCAGGTTCCCCGCTAAGCAGAGAGCCTGATGCGGGATTTGATCCCAGGACTCTGGGATCATGACCTGAGCTGAAGGCGGAGGCTTTAACCCACTGAGCTACCCAGGCGCCCCATTAAGTGCTATTTTCTATATCATTCTGTAACTTACTCTTTAACTATATTTTTTGAGAACTGTCAATGTTTATGTATATTTACATCTAATTCATTTCTTTTAGCTGTTAGGTAGTGTTCTGTTATATAATGTATATAGTATTTTACCATTCCATTTATCCATTCTTCAATTAATGGACATTAAAACTTTGTTTTTTCCTATTAGAAATATTGTATGTGTCTGTACACATGTGAATCCCTCTAGAGCTGCACTGTTCAAATAAGTTAACTACAGGCCACACATATGTGGCTATTCTTGGAATGTAGCTAGTTGGAGTTAAGATGGGCTGGAAGTGTTTATGAGATGGCCAGTTTCCCCGTGTTATTGCCAATGCTTTACATTTTTAGACTTTTTAATTTTTTCTGGTCTTAGAACAGAAGTACTTGCAATTTCCTTATTACCAAAAGTATGAGGACTTTTTTAAAATATGGATTCTTGGTCATTCAAATCTTATGTGAATTGTATTTCTATCTTCTTTCCAGTTTTCTATTGGATTGTTTTCCCTTTTCTTACTGATTTGTAATATTTAAAAATTTATATTCTGAATACTATCCAAGTTTTTATGTGTTGCAGATATCTTCTTCCAGTCAGTTTTTTCTATTTTAACCCTGTTTTTGTTACCTTAAGGTATTTTTCATGTTTCCATCTTGGATCACTTGAGTATAATTTTTTAAATATGTTATGAGGTAGGGATCTACTTTTATTTTTTTTCACAAGTGGACCAATTTTTGAACACCACTTGCTACTTCATCTTTTTTTCACAGACTCATGATTCTGTTCTATCTTACAGTCAACAGGATGCAAATTCCCATTTATATGAGTCTGTTTCTGTAAACTGCTTGAGCTGTCTTTTTAGAATTGTTGTAGGAATTTGTGGCCCTTTATTGGCTAATGAGTTTGTCATGTTTGCCAGAAACTTCTGCTGAAATTCTGAATGGAATTATGTTGACTTAACAAAGTACTCTTTTCAATGGCTCTTTATGCCTACTGTGTTTCAGCACCTCCCTGAGGTGTGAAAGATGATGAACATAACAAAATCCACATCCTCAAAGTACTCACTAAAGTGGAGAGACAAACAGGGTAAACATGCCATTGCAAAAAAAAAATAAAGAACAACAGTATATACAAGTGCAAGGAGGTTGGAGAGCACTTAATCTTGGAGAGCTGCAAGAAATTTGATAAACCATGATCTTCATGAAAAAGATTGTATATATCTTACTCATCGCTGTGTATCCAGTACCAGTACAGTGCCTGATACCTACTAGACGCCCTCAAAATATTAACTAAATAAAGTATCGAAGACTGACAGCTTCAGGGTCCCCAAGCCTAGGGTGTATTTTGGGGCTGGCCAAGTCAGTCCTCTGTATGTTAATGATGAGAGATGGTAGGGTTTTCACATCAAATCACAAATGTATACTGGGAATTCCTCCAAAGCAGAGACCATATCATTTATTTTTGTATATCCAATGTATCCTTGTATGCAAAGAGTCGGAAAAATTGTTGAAGTTCAGTGAGTTCTTTTAGTGGGAATAATCAACTCTTAATTAATCTGAAGGCCTGGAGAGGTAACTCGGGACTCATATTACCTTTTTCTCTCTTTAAAGCTATGGCACCATATTGAATGTGACCTGTAAGGAGTGCTTGACCTTTGGATGACCTTCACTAACTGTTACCACTGTCAAAGCAGTCTGCCCCACTGTGAGCACTCCATGACTGCTGGCTCACTGGAGCTCAGTTTTTATGGTCATTCATTCAGCAGACATTTGCTTATCTGTTTCTCCCTCTTACACTGAGGATACAGAAATGAATTAGACATGAAGTTTGTCCTCCAAGAGTTTACAGTTGATCAAGGGACATAAGATATATACCCAGATAACTACAACACAGAATCAAGAGGATGGAACTATTGCTTGAGATGGTTGAGGTAGAGGTGATATTTGAACATCAAAGATGCATTTGAGGGGCGCCTGGGTGGTTCAGTGGGTTAAAGCCTCTGCCTTCGGCTCAGGTCATGATCCCAGGGTCCTGGGATCGAGCCCTGCGTCGGGCTCCCTGCTCAGCGGGGAGCCTGCTTCCTCCTCTCTCTCTCTGCCTGCCTCTCTGTCTGCTTGTGATCTCTGTCTGTCAAATAAATAAATTTAAAAAATCTTAAAAAAAAAAAAGATGCATTTGATTTGACAAGTACAAAAGGGAAAGAGCATTCCAAACAAAGGCAATGGCATGAAGGATGTCTTCGAAATAAGGGTGAGGGGGAGAATTGGGGTTGAGGGAACGGGGAAGGAAATAAGAAGACCAAACATTATGGCCAAGAATTTATCAGGGATCATGGACACATTCTCAGGAGCCAGATGGGTAACGAACATGGATAAAAAGGGCAGGGTATAAATATTTGGAGAGAGATCCCACCTAAAGGCATTCAGACAACTCTAAAATACTTCTAGCCAAGGAATTGTTGAAGCTAAGTGATGGATGGGTAAGAGTCCACTATACTAACGTGTTTTTGCATATATTTAAAATGTTCCATAAAATTTTGGCAAACAACAAAGTACAAATATCCATAATGAACTTTCAATATTAAATAAAACAATGAGAGGTAAAACACATCCTCTGATGAAAGGAATAGGAGCAGATGAAGTAGAAAATGCAGAGCTCTCCATTATAGATGCTTTGAGGGGCTAAGCTGCATTAATATTTATCAAGTACATACCATGTAAAAAGGGATTTGAATACATTGGCAAGCTATTAAATATTCCTAATAAGGAAGTAACAATGAAAAACAAATTTAAGAAGATTGATTTTAAAGGGAAGACAAAAATTGATAGACCTGTATATATAGTTGAACATTTGTTGTATTTTTGCTATGTGCTAGGCTCTAGGGGTATAAAGGTGAATGATTTAAGGCATAATTCATGCCCTGGGGAGCTCACCTACATATAGACCAAATATTACCTTACTAACATATTTTGTACTTGCTGCTCTGTTGCCCCGTGCTTGCATGCCAGTCATTTCACATTTGTTGGAATCTCACCCCCTGGTCCAGATCTGTTTCCCACCCACTGCCCCCATAAGCCCATCATGGGAACCAGAAACAGTCTGACTGACTGCTGCAAAAATTACCAGAGAACCAGACGTGGCCAATTTCGTGGTTGGTTTTTTTTTTTTTTTTTTAAGATTTTATTTATTTATTTGACAGAGTGAGAGAGCACAAGCAGGCAGAGCAGTAGAGGGAGAGGAAGAAGCAGGCTCCTCACTGAGCAGG
This sequence comes from Meles meles, assembly GCF_922984935.1. Lineage (NCBI taxonomy): Eukaryota > Metazoa > Chordata > Mammalia > Carnivora > Mustelidae > Meles > Meles meles. The sequence continues at coordinate 59,635,198 of NC_060073.1, read as the reverse complement.
AAGCCCGATGTGGGGCTCGATCCCAGGACCCTGGGGTTATGACCTGAGCCAAAGGCAGTCGCTTAACCAACTGAGCCACCCAGGCACCCCCAATTTTGTTTTTCTTTTGTTTTCTTCTTCAGGAATAGCATGAGGATTTGTTCTCTTCTGGAAGCTGACAGGACCAAAACATAGGCAGTGCCAAAAGTGGTGACAGAAGAAATCTTGGGAGAAAGTAATTTCGTCTCCGACTTGGGACAGCTGCTGGGCACACCATGGCTCCTATAAAGATTAGCCACGTAGTATCATTTTCCTCTCAGGTACGTTAATTAGGCATGATGTTTTTCTTGATGACTGAGAGGAGTGACAAAAATAGGAGACTTGGCTGCAGTTTCAGGAAACCCCCAGTTTAACGGAAGGGACATATCCCATCTTTGGGGATCCAAAGTCAAAGGAGGACACACAGCTCTTGCCCTCAGGCTATTCCCAGAGTAATGCAGGATGCATAACAGAAGTGTTCCCAGGAATTAAAGGTAAAGAAGAAGAGGACATGGGGAGATGGGGAGGAGAAGTAAGTTGGGGAAAATTGGAGGGGGAGAAGAAGCATGAGAGATTGTGGACTCTGAGAAACAAACTGAGGGTTTTGGAGGGGAGGGGTTGGGGTGATGGGTGAGTCTGGTGGTGGGTATTATGGAGGGCATGTATTGCAAGGAGCACTGGGTGTGGTGTATAAACAATGAATTCTGGAACACTGAAAAGAAATTTAAAAAAAATTTTTTTTTAATTATAAACCAAAAAGCTTTGCACAGTGGCAGTATCGTAGCCAATGAGGTTTATCCGAGGTGTGATTATTGCTAATTGAAATTATAAACCAAAAAAAAAAAAAAAGGAAAGAAGAAAACAACCTCAGGAGTCCACACTTAGTTTGAAGGGAACTGTCAAAACCATAAGCCCAAAGTCTATATCGGGGTCCCTAGAAGGGCAGTTTAGTTACTCTGTCATTGGGAGCAGACCAGGACATTCAAGGTTATTTCTGAGGTTATCACCTCCACCATCAAAGGTGATCTCTGGGATGCCTGGCTCGCTCAGTCAATTAAGCATCTGCCATCGGCTCAGGTCATGATCCCAGGGTCCTGGAATCAAGTCCTGCATCAGGCTGCTTGCTCAATGGGGAGCTTGCTTCTCCCTCTGCCTGCTGCTCCCCCTGCTTGTGCATGCATGCTCTCTCTACCTTCTCTCTCTCTCACAAACAGATACATAAATAAAATCTTAAAAGAAAAAAAAAATCTCAGCCTCCTCCCTAAAAGTTCACTTTCAGGAAATCCCAGTTATCCCAGTTAGATCTAGATGCCAGAGCCCGGGCTCAAGATTGATCCAAAGGGCTGATTCTTAGGGACTTGCCACCCTTTCATCTCCTGTCATTTTTATCCATTTATCCTTTCTTCCCATTCCTCCCCTTCTGTTTACCCTAGTCTTTCTCAGAAGGTACCTGGGCACTTTGGGTGGATGAGTCAGCATCTGTAGCAGTGTCATTTGCCTGGTGGGCTATTTAGCATCCATGGGCTCCAGATCCTAATGACAGTGATGCTTTCTGGTCATTATGACAGTTGAAAACATCCCACTCATTTCAGAAGACCCCTAAGAGAGTCTTTGGGAGGGGCACCTGGGTGGCTCAGTGGGTTAAAGCCTTTGCCTTCGGCTTCCGGGGTCTTGGGATCGAGCCCCACATGGGGCTCTCTGCTTGGCAGGGAGCCTGCTTCCCCCTGCCCACCTGCCTCTCTGCCTACTTGTGATCTCTGTCAAGTAAATAAATAAAATCTTTTTAAAAAAAAAATTACCCATATCCTTCTTACCTACATAGTCAGCCTAAATCGTTTTCTTCATACACTGAGCCTTCTAAAATGTCAGAGGTCATTACTTACCACCTAATACTGAGGTTTTCAAACTGCACTCTATAGGCACCCACTTCTGGAAATTGAAGGCAGGAGTTCATGTATATCTCTAGGCCCCCAGCTTGTTTTTTAACCAGAGCTCTGTTTTTATTTGTTGAAAACACACACACACACACACACACACACACTTTAAGATTTCAGTTAAGAGGACGGATTTTATTGCTAAAGCAAAATTGAAAACCATGAATATAGTCTCCCTCCCCTTTACTTATAGATGAAGAAATTTAAATGCAGAGAGAGAAAGTAGTTTGTTCAGGGCCCTTCCACCAAAAAAACACCTAACTTTGGATCCGAACCGAGAATGTCTCTCTTGGTACTGCTATTGTTGCCTTTGAACAAATCACTTGATTTCTAACCATCAGTTGTAAACCTAGAATAAAAATCCTTGCCTTACTTTTCTCATAGGGTTACTTTGAAGATAAATGATGTCTGTGAAAGCACCTTATAAATGAAAATAGTCTAGTGTGGTGGTTAAGGGCCCTGGATTCAAAGACCTACGTGTTCTGAGTTTAGTCGGTTATTTAGCTCTTGTAGCCTTGGGTAAGTTTCTGAACCTAGGCTTCAGTTTATTGATCATTTAACAAACTAAGAAGCAATAATGTTAGGTAAACTAAACAGTAAACTAAAGTGTTAAGAGGATGAAATGCGGTAGTTTGGTAGAAGGACAGTTGAAAGGTCTGTAAATCCCCTGGTACATGATAACTCCCATCTAGTATCTTTCTGTCATGTTAAAATGCCTGGAAAGGTTTGGGAATGTAGGGATCCCTCCTCTTGGGCATCCTCTTTAGCCTTTGGCTCAGTGAAGGTCCTGATGTTCTCCTTCTCTCTCTGACTTAGGATCCCAAGTATCCTGTGGAGAACTTGCTGAACCCAGACAGTCCGAGGGGACCTTGGCTCAGTAGCCCTCAGGACAAGAGTGGGCAACTGAAAGTAGAACTCCAGCTGGAGAGGGCAGTGCCCATTGGCTACATTGATGTGGGTGAGTGAGTTCTCAGAGCTCTGGAAACCTCTGCGAGAGACACGGGAGTAACATTGCCCTCCAAATGCTCCACCAGAGTGTCCCAATTCGGTCTAGCTGAACACCTTTCATTGAATAAGCCCTTCCTGGTGTGAAGTGAGATGTGGCCCTTGCTCTTGGGACAGGTGTATGGTGTTGGCAAATTCTGAGGGTTCTGTTCACATAGAATGAAATGGGGATAGCGTTCCCTGATTTACGCAACGTACCTGCCCTGCTTTGATCTGAGCAGTCTGGGTGAAGCCTTAGGACGCTGACATAATTATAAGTGCCAACAAATAGAACCTGGCTACACCTCTAAATATCATTGTCAAGAGCATGCTGGGGGATGAGCTCTGCACACTAATCTGGGAAGGCTCCATAGGAATTTATGCTTGAGAAGGTTGACCTTAGAGTTCTCTGGAGTAGAGAACTGACAAAGACCATTGGTCTCAGCTCTGTCAGGATAGAGAGATGTCAGATGTTCTCCTTAGCAGAAGTTAGTAGAGACAGAGATTAGCATTGCCTGCCAGAGCCAGAGGAAAGAGAAGCAGCAAGTCTACTGAGTCAGGAAAGGTTTTTGGCTGGGAGGACCACCATGAACCTTCATCTTGTCTTTCTGTGGACTGAGGTCTCATCCACTTCAGTTGCTGGCTCTGTGCTCCTTGACCTTTCTGGGCCTCCAACTAGCTCTAGAAGGAAAGAATGTCTTTTTCCTGCCCAATTGGTTATGCACAGTCAGGGGAACATATTCCCATTACCTTTAAATTCTTCTCTTAACCTTTTGTCCCCAGGTAACTGTGGCTCTGCTTTCCTGCAAATTGATGTGGGCCGTTCTTCCTGGTCCCTGGATAGACCTTTTGTCACCCTGCTCCCTGCAACCATGCTAATGTCCCTAGCCGACTTAAAACAGGGGAAAAATCGCTCAGGTGTCCGCATGTTTAAAGATGGTAAGGAGAGATACTTGGGTGGCTCAGTTAGTTAAGCGTCTGCCTTCAGCTCAGGTCATGATCCCAGGGTCCTGGGATTGAGCCCCACAGCGGGCTCCACATTCAGCAAGGAGTCTGCTTTTCCCTTACTGTCTGCTCCCCCTGCTAGTGCTCGCTTGCTATCTCTCAAATAAATTAATAAAATCTTGACAAATAAAAATGGTAAGGTAGGCAAAAGCAGAAATGGTATAGAGAGACTGAACAAGAGAGTTTATGAGAAAGAGATAACAGTGATGTGAAGCTAGATGACTCACTATAGAGGGCCATGGAGCTGGGCTGGTAGGTAGCTCGTGAGAGGGGCCTGTGCAGGAGCTCGGCTATATCTGTGGGGCGTGGGGGAGTAGTGAGTGAACAACTGTGTGGTATGTTTGTGTATGAGTTCTCTGTGGTGAGAATAGATGATAACTGGGAATATTTATGAGCTGATCTATACTGACACATAACATGATTCGGTGGAGCCTGAGGTAGAACTCTTCTTTGTGAGTAGTGTTTTTATTTGTATAAATGTACATGAGTGTGAGTACAGTTGTCCGCCTCTCCCCGCCCCTCATCCACAGTTTCAGTTACCTGCATTCAACCACGCCCCAGAAGCACATGATGCTCCTTCTGACGCAGTGTGAGAAGGTCAAGTAGTAGCCTAACTGTCACAGTGCCTAGCTACATCAGTCATCTCACTTCCTCTCACCTTGTAGGCATTTTATCATCTCACAGCATCACAAGAAAAGGGGAAAGTGTACAGTGAGATATTTGAGAGAGAGAGAAAGAGACCACATTCACATAACTTATTAAAGAATATTGTTATAATTGTTCTATTTTATTAGTTGTTGTTAACCTGTGCCTAATTTATAAATTCAACTTTATCATAGGTATGTAGGTATAGTGAAAAAACAGTGCGTACAGGGTTTGGTACTATCTGTGGTTTTAGGCATCCACTGGGGGTCTCAGAACATGTGCCCTGCAGATAAGGATGGACCACTGAATAAGTGGTAATGGAGAATAATGTTTATGTAAGTGATGGAAGGCTATCGGATGGATATAATGAGGCGGTGCCCAGTGTTTCCTGAGTTCCAGTCAATGCAGATCTGTGTTCACTAGGCACTGCAGAAGAACATGAGACCTGATTCCTGGCCTCTGGGGATTTAGAGTCTAGTGAGGGTTTGTCCACGTTGACAACGGAGGTGTTTGTAGTGTTGTGAGGGAAGAGTGATACAGGAGGGGCACCCAAGGTGCGGGAGACGAGGTACTACCAGACAGCACTGGGAATTAAAGGCGAGATGGGTTTGAGGTACCGGTATGTCAACTGGGAGTGAGTCTGGAGACCACAGAGTGCTGTGGAAGAGGCTGAGATCTCATGGTCCGGGAAGGGTAGATCCAGCTCAGCCAACGCACCAGGAAGGGGTCAGCTCAGATCCCAACTCTGCAGGTACCTCCTGTCAAAATGAGACATTGAGAGACCTCTCCTGGAGAGGTGCAGAATGAGGATGTGCTTGTACTGGGCACAGTGTGGAACCCTGAAAGAGAAGGGCGAATGTGGGAAGGCGAGGCACTGGGCATGAGCACACCTTCCCTGGCCTGCTTGGCACTGCCGGACCCCGAGCACCGAGGCCAAAGTGGCCAGTTACTCATGACCTCCATTCTTCCTTTTGTTGGAGTTTACCCTCTACGGTCCGTCTTTTCTTTCCTCTCCCTAGTATTGACCTTCTCGTCCCCAGTATTGACCTTCTTGTCCTCTCTCCCCTCCGTACATACATTTCCTGTCCCTTTCATTATCTTTCTTTTTCCCTTGAGATGATTTCCTGGCGCCAGCCTCAGGTGAGTCATGGGATCGACTTCGCCTGACCTGCTCCCAACCATTCACACGTCAGCAGTCTTTTGGCCTGGCCTTCCTCCGGGTGTGTTCCTCTCTGGACTTCTTAGATGATACTGTGGGAGTTCCCTCAGCCCCTGAGAGCTCTAGGCTGAGCCAGGTATGTACAATGATGGAAAAAGGACTTCATATTTTTCCACTTTTTTTTCAGTTTCTGGTTAGAAAGCTGGTGCTTGATTGAGGAATAGACATTCACATGCTCAAATAAAAATATAAATGGGCTTGCTACCCTTTCTTACAGATAAGAGTGAATGCCCGTGCTCCCCTTTCACCTGTGGGAGAGTCAAGGGAGCGAGGCTTTAGTACCCACAGCTATTGGGCAGCTTGTTCTTTAGCAAGAATGAAGTCTCTTTTTGGATTCAAACTTAATCTCACACTTTAGGTGTAGGCTCCTGTGGGCTATGGCTTTCACCAGACTTTTCCTTCTGGCACCTGCAAGTGAGTCCCACGGCTCACTTACCGTCTCTCTGTCATTGTTGTTGCCTGACCCACCTGCCAGGAGAGCCAGTTAGAATCTCAGACACGTGCTCTGCGATTTCATCTGTTTTCCTGCTTCCTCTCCCTGTACGGTACACACATACTGCTAAGAGAAGATGGATAAGTATCTGGTCAGTGTACCTCCCCTCTTCTCAACCAGTTTTCTAGTTATTTTTTTCCTCCTAAACCCATTCGGACTCTTCCTGATTTCTTGTCCCTGGTGTCTTCATTTACCTTTCTAGTACCCTCCACCATAACTCCCTCCAAAGAAGTACAAAGACAGAATCACACAAAGCTAGAGTCATAGAATTCTAGAGGTGAAAAAATACACAGAGATCATCAAGCCCCATTCCGCACTTCATATTATGTCTCAGCTAGGGAAACTTCCGTATTCAGATTCACACAGTGAATCAGAGCAGAGGAGGGACTAGAAATCAAGTCTCCTGTCACGTACCATAGCGCTTCCTATGCACACACTTCGTCTTTAGAAGCTCCAAACATCTGACATAGCCAAAAGTTCAGCCCCTGGAGTCAATGTCACAGGTGTCATTCCTGTCGAGGTTACTGAGAAAAACAAGAGACTGGACATTGGAAAGAGAAAATGAAGGAGATGCTTTTGCCATATAGCCTCAGGGGAGACCCAGAGAACTGAGACAAAGTAAAGCCTGGTCTGAGATTTCCTCCTCCTTCCCTGGAAGGGTTAAAAATCTGCAGCAAGACCCGTGGAAGCATTTCCAGTACTCTGCTGATTCCGGCTCTGCAGTGCCCGCGCCTGAGTGAGCGGAGATACAACCCCAGGGCCTGGCCTGGCTCCCATCAAACTCAAGCTCTGCGAGATTAGGAACCTGTTTGTCTTGTTCCACACTGATTCCTGGCAGCTAGCACAGAACGTAGAACAAAGTAGGCTTTTAGAATAACTCACCGTTCGGGGGCAAGTTGTAGGTAGGAACACCATAAAATTTACCATCCAAACTCAGAGTCCCTTGGAATGCAAAAAAAAGAGTGCTATGAATTTTATCAAGACAGCAGTATTGTCCCAGGCAAACCAGAACATGTGGTCTCCCTAATTATAGGCTATCGCAAAAAATCGTTTCTCCCTAATATGACCATCTCAATTACTCTGCACCTTTAAGACCCTGCTGGGATCGAGGAGGGAGTCAGCAGCCCCAGAGCCATAATGTCAGAAAGGCATTGAACGTTTACAGCAGAAGCAAGCATACTGCACACACCTCAGTGAAACTACATGGAAAGAGATCCTGAAACCTTTCTACAAGAGAGGGTTGGCACGTGGAAACGTGAGTGGTAGCACTCAGTTTTGTAATTGAAGATCTCTAAAATTCCATAGGCTTTTTTCCTACTGTGTTGTAAAAATGGTGTATGATGTAATAGTGTATGATAGTGATAACAAAACATAAGGGCTTTTAGGTCTGTGAAAGAGGGTCTTTCATGGCACTGGTTTTCCAGTTAGGAAACAGAAGCACAGAGAAACTTGATGAGATGCCCAGGTCACGTGGCTACACAAGTCTTGGAGTGGATTTGAACCCAGGCCACCTGACTCCACTTAACGTGTGCTCAGGAGACCAGTTTCTAATCTCACTTAGAGTTAAAGTTAAATGAACCGTATCTCCACACCCATCCAGTTGTGCTTTCAAGTAGCATTCACTGTAAAATTGATGAGACAAGGTAAAGAGAAAATAAAAACCCTAGAAAATTAAAATATTTCAAAATTATTGCTAGGCCCAAAATGAGACTGTAATGGCACTTATAAAATATTAAACAGTAAATGTGATTACTTAAATAAATAAAAGAAGCTGTGAATGTGAATAAAAATACTACTTCTTGTACTTGCAGAATGAGGCCAAGGTCATGCTTTATAAGAAAGATGTTTACTTTTAGAAGAATCTGCGATAGGGGCACCTGGGTGGCTCAGTCAGTTAAGCATTGGACTCTTGATTTCAGCTCAGGTCTGGATCTCAAGGTCACGGAGATAATACAAGAATTAGGAATACAGGAATTAAATCCACATTGGGCTCCATGCTAGGCAGGGAGCCTAGTTAAAAACTAATTAACTAATTAATTTTAAAAGATTAAAAAGAATCTGTGATAGAAGTATCAGAGTTGCAAATTAAAGACAAAAATCTTTAGTTCTTTTAAATTCAAGGGAAAAAGGAAATTTAGAAAAAGAAAAAAGGAAATAGGTATAGATGAGTTGACCGAGATAGACTGAATATTAACAAGATAGAAACTGTGGCGCATACCGCATAAATAAAATCTATGTAGAAATGATCTGTTGTGTGATTATTACATGTAGACATTTCTGGAGTTAGAAGTAGAGAGGTTTATAAAATGCCTGTGATATTTACATCTAGTGGCTAGTGCTAGTGGCTTGGCTAATACTTGTATCTATATACGCATATATGCATACATACATATACATCTCTTTCTATCAGTGGCTAGAAATGATGGCCAAATTGGTAGGTTTGTAGTTGCAGGTGAACAAAATAGTTCACAAAAGAAATCATACTGGAAATTGAACAATATTACTACATAATATTTAGAAGAGAAAAATGATAAGAATGTCCCCAAATAGTTCAAAATAGAACTTTCTTTCAATATAGACAAGCATATGGGTACACCTAGTTTCTCTCACATAGGTGTATAAAGATAAGTGGTTTGAGTTTTGTACCTGCACAGATTGAAGCTGTATATATATGCCTTCAAAAATTTGCACGTGATTATCCATCCCATGGCCCCATTTTTCCCGACAGTATATATTTGATCTTTCAGGATCATGATTAAACCCTTAGCATTGGGAAACTAAGTATACAAAAATTACTGAATCTCGTATCTTGCAGCTGGGGGAGAGTGTGCTCACAAGCAAGGTACCACATAAAGTTATGTCAAATATACATACTTGTTAAGCGGAAGCCCTCAGGACTTCCCTGGTACTAGGTGGCAGTGCCCCCTGGTGGTGAATGTCTGTAGTTCATATTTCTTCATTTTCTTCTCAGGGCTCTGATGCTCAGGAGTCTAGTCCCAGCCCTTGGCTGGCTAATCCTTCCATTCGGAGGACGTTCTTCCCAGATCCCCAAACGTACGTAGCTACCAGAATGAAGGTCTCTTGTCCACTTCTCAGTTCTGTCTCCTGAAAAAAAGAAAAGCTACCAAGTCACTCACAGGCACTCACTTCCTGCTTTCCCCTTACTTGATCACTTGCTCTAGACCTAACCCTATCTGTATATCAAACTGGCTTTCTTGGTTAGATGCCACTGACTTGGGGGAGCAGAACGGGGTCTCTGTTCCTAATGAAACCGAGTGATGTCTATGTCCCTGCAGGAGCACCAAGGAAATTTCAGAGCTTAAGAATATCCTAAAGCAGCTGCAGCCAGGGGCTTTGGGCCGTTCAGCCCAAATGGTGCTTTCAGCTGCCCGGAGAGTCCCCCCCGCAAGCATGGCAGGCAGGAAAACCAGCCCCTCAGAACCAGGTCCTAGTCAGCCAGCCAGCACAGGTGAGTCCCACCACCTGCCTTTGGCTCCTCACTCTCCCCAGCACTATCCTTCTCCCAGAATCCACCACTGCTATACAAGGATGCCTTACCAATGGGACTTCATGTGGGAGAACAGACAGTTGTCAGTGTGTTGTTACCAGAAGAGAAATCAAATATTGTATAGTATTGGCCTAGAAATCAGGAATCCTTATTTCCTTGGGCCTCAATTCCCTCATCTTCAAAGTGAAGGAATTAAACCACATAGTATATTGGCCTCTTGCGGTATTAATGTTTTGTGATCACTTCGGTAGGACGGTTAAGTCAAGGTGGTGGTGTATGGAGCTTAATGAGGGAAATAAAGTAAGGGAATAGCATTGTTTTATCACAGAGGAAGAAAGGATTAAACACGTCAGAGCTCCTACTTTGCACCAGACATTGCTAAGGCACTTCTACTAACTTAACTATTACTTAAGTATTTAATATTCATAACAAACTTATGAAGTAGATACTGTTACAGTTATTTTATAGAAGAATCTGAGGTTCAGAAAGGTTCAATATTCTGAGTCACACAGCTAATAAGTGGCAAATCCAGGATTGGAACCCTGGGGTTCTTGGTTTTACCTGGTCTAGACAACAAGAGAGAGAACACGTAGAGTTCTTATTGAAAACCTTTGGTTTCACTCATTGCTTTATTGGGAAAATTTTTAAAAAGGAAACAATTTATCTGTCATTTTAAAGAACTTAAAGAACATTTTAAAGAACTTCATTTTTAAAGAAAAATGTTTAAAAAGAAACAATTTATCTGTCATTTTAAAGAAATAAGTATGTTGTCTCATTGCAGAAATAGGGTACATTGGTCACCTATGGTTGCATACCACAACTTGGTAGCTTGCAACAATATTTATGATTTCATAGTTTCTCATAGTTAAGAATCTGGGTCTGGCTTACCAGCATCCTCTGGGTCCAGATCTGACACGATGCTACAGTCTTGGCAAGGCTACGCTGGAAATGATCTGCTCCCCAGCTACTCCCATGGTGCTTAGTAGGGACCAGTTCCTCATGGGCTGTTGGACTGAGGTTTCCCTCACTTTCTTGATCATGGGAGCCTCTCCCTGGAGCATCTCATAGTGAAGCGGGCTTCATCAGAGTGCGTAAACTAGAGAGCAAGAGAGAGAGTGCTAGCAAGAAAGAAGTCAGTCTGGGTCGCCTGGCTGGCTTGGTCAGAATAGCTTAAGACTCAGTCTCAGGGTTTGAGTTCGAGCCTCATGTTGGGTATAGAGATTACTAAAAAATAAATAAGCTTAAAAAAATTAAGGGCACCTGGGTGGCTCAGTGGGTTAAGCCTCTGCCTTCAGCTCAGGTCGTGATCTCAGGGGCCTGGGATCGAGTCCCGTATTGGGCTCTCTGCTCAGTGGGGAGCCTGCTTCCTCCTCTCTCTCTCTTTCTCTCTCTCTGTCTGCCTGCCTCTCTGCCTACTTATGATCTCTCTCTGTCAAATAAATAAATAAAAGCCTTTAAAAAAAATTAAAAAGAAAGTCAGTCTTTTAGAACCTGATTACAGGAGTGGCAGCCCATCACTTTTGCCATATTCTGTTCATTCAAAGCAAATCATTAGATTCTGCCTAAATTCAGTGGGAGGAGGAATCAATAGGAGTCATTTCAGAAACTGTCTACTACATGAGGAAGGAGGTAGTTTATTATTTTAAGAGACAGAAAATGGGAACTAACCTTTTGGGGCCACCCAATCAGGGCACTGGAGCTATGAAAGCGTCTTCAAAAATATTAAATGCTATATAAAGTGTTTCAGAAGTTCTGAATGGCTAGACAAATGGTTGTTGCTGGGGTTTTTTGCCACTCGTTTGATAGATATTTATTGAACATCTCTATGTGCAAGGCTCCATGCTAGGTGTCAGGGATGCCACAGTAAATAAAATAGCAGTGCTCTTACCCTAACTGAGAGACTTCTCCATGCCATACAAGTAAGTCTAAAACTTCAGACTGTGATAAGTATTTCAGAGGCAAAGCATGGGACGCCTGGGTGGCTCAGTTGGTTCCGCATCTGCCTTCAGCTCAGGTCATGATCCCAGGGTCCCGGGATCGAGCCCCGCATTGGACTCCCTGCTCAGCGGCGAGAAGCAGGCTTCTCCCTCTCTCTGCTCCTTTCCTCTCTATCCTTCCCTCAAATAAATAAATAAAGTCTTAAAAGAAATAAACAAGAAGGAACATCATATATGAGGCCTTTTTGTTAATATGCTAGATTTTATGTGTACTTCTAACACAGAGCTCAGACCAGAGGAGCAGAACTCAGAGAATCATGTGGGCAGGACAAAGAGACGGAAAGTACAATCCCGCAGGTGAGTAGGTCAGCCTGAAAGACCCAGATCATCTCCCCAAACCTTATTGCCCTTCTACACCTGTCATTCTTCCCCCACTTGTGTCTTAGTTGGGTCAGAGCACCCTTGTGTTTGTATGTTGATCTCAGGGTCTGGACCTAAAGGGTAAATAGAGAAAAGATATCCTTGTCTGCTTGTTGCCAGTTAAACAAGGAGGGAGCTCTTTGGTGAATTAGAATCTGAATATAAGTACATTGTATCTCATGGACTTCATTAAACTTGAAATCTTTTTGTTTCAAAGAACACTGTCAAGAAAATAAAAAGAACCCACAGAATATGTAAGAAAATATTTGTGTATCATATTTAATAATGGACTTGTTTCTAGACTACATAGAGAATGCTTACTACTCAACAATAAAAAGAAAACCTAATTTTTAATGAACAAAAGATCTGAATAGACTTTTCTCCAGAGAAGATATAGGAATGGCCAATAAGCACATGAAAAGAATGCTTAATATCATTAGCCATCGGAGAAAAGCACATCAAAACCACAGTGATCACACCCAGTACGGTAGCTGTAATGAAAAAGAATAGCAGGGGCACCTGGCTGGCTCAGTCAGTAGAGCATGCAACTCTTGATCTCTGGGTCATGAGTTCAAGCCCCATGTGGGTTGTAGATCTTACTTTAAAAATTTAAATTTAAATTAAAAAAAAGAGACAATAACAAATGTTGGCAAAGATGTGGAGAAATTGGAACTCTCATACACTGCTGGTGAAAATGTAAAATATTACATTAACTGCCTGATAAACAGTCTGGCAGTTCATCAAAAAGCTAAACATAGTGTTACCGTATGACGTAATAATTCCATTCCTAGGAATAGACCCCAAAAACTGATAACAGTGGTGCCTGGGTGGCTCAGTCAGTCCAGCGTCTGCCTTTGGCTCAGGTCATGATCTCAGGGTCCTGGGATTGAGCCCTGAGTCAGGCTCCCTGCTGAGCAGGGAGCCTTGGTTCTCCCTCTCCCTCTGCCTTTCCCCTCCCCCACTTGTACTTCTCTCTCTCTGTCTCAAATAAATAAATAAAATCTTAAAAAAAAAAAGAACTGATAATAGGGGTTCACACAAAAACATATAGACAAAGGCTCATAGCAGCATTATTCATGATCGCTGAAAGTCTAAACAGTTCAAGTGTCCATCAGCTGATGATCAGATAAACAAGACGTGGTCTATTCCTACCATAGAATATTGTTCACCCATGAAAAAAGATTGAAGTACTGATGCAGGCTCCAATATGGATGCACCTTGAAACAAGCTAAGTGACAACAGTCAGTCCATAGAGACAGAAAGTAGATTAGTGGTTGTGAGAATCTGAGGCGGAAAAGAGGTGGGGGTAGTGACTACTAATGGGTTTAGGATTTCCTTTTGGGGTGATAAAAGTGTTCTGGAATTAGATAGTCACAGTGGTTACACAACCTGAATATCCTAAACCTGTTGAATAGTATACTTTAATAGGATGAATTTTATTGGATATGCATTATATCTCAATAAAAGAATAATTTTAAAAGCCTGAAAGCAATAATAGAACCTCTGTTCTCAGATGTTCAAGGTTAAATGACTTCCCTGATTATTTGCCCCAGGGATACAGGTCTGTGAATCATCGGGCTTACACATTTCACACACTCATCATAGCACATACCCTCCCCAATGTCCATAACCCAGCTACCCGATCCCTACCCCTCCACCTCCCAGCAACCTTCAGTTTGTTTTGTGAGATTAATCATCATTAGTTTTTGATGTGGTACAGAACAGTCTATTGTACTGTATATGCCATAATTTATTTTTTTTCCCTATTGATGGATTTGGAAGTTGCCATAATTTCTTTTATTATAACAACAGTACAGCAATGAGTACCTTATAGAAATATCTATATGTTCTCTGCTGTGTAACCAGCACCGGAGGCTAATTTTTTTTCTGATGTTTTCCAATTTGATAGGAAAACTATGATATTTCAATTTGACAGATTTTCAGTTCTTTAAGTTTTGAACATCTATTCATGTGTATATTGGCCATTTATTTTTCTTGTGGTACGAATTGCCCATTTTGATTCTTTGCATATTTTTTTCCTCATTCACTTATGCTAACTTTTACTATTTAAGGATATTCGCCTTTTGTCTATGTTTTATAATTTATTCTCCTGGAATTTTTATTTATTCTCCTAGAATTGTCTACATTTTTGCACAATTACATCATTCAATTACTACTGTCCATGAAATACCATTTTCTTAACTTACTCAGAAAGATCTTTCCTAACTTAAAATATATATTTTCTGGTTTTCTCCTAAGACCTTCACTTTGATTTTTAATATTTTTTGGTTTTATTTTTAAAATATACATATTTAATTTATCTAGGATTTCTATTAGTTTAGTGAGTGAGATAGGAACTAATTTTTTTCTTTTATAAAAATATTGCTCAATATCCCAAAGCCATTAGTTGACTAGGCCTTTCTTTCCCCCACTAAACTGAAATGGTATTTTATTACACTTAAAATTCCAAATATATTAGTTTCTGGGCTCTCTGTGTAGTTTTATTGATCTGATCTTGATGTTGGATACATCAAGTGGGAAAACCAGGACTCCAGCCAGGGCTTCTGGCTCCACATCAAGGAGTCCATACTCTTCCATCCAAACTCAAGGCTCCTTCAGCCCTTGTAGCCTCTTACTAATTGCTGGTCTTTAACTGTTCTTTCTCACAGGCCTTTATCCAGCTCGAACTCACGGCCCAACCAGCGGGGGATGGCAAAAGCAGGGCAGAGAGAATATCACCTATGCCAGGCCCAAAGCAGTGGGGTCCCGGATACTGCCCTGTGCCCCATTTGTGCAGGTGAGCTGCTGGGGCCCAGGGGTTATTGTGGGACTACTACTTGCAGGAGGACTAGGAGACCTGGGAACACTGCCAGGGAACGTTCGAGCTTGGACCCCAGTCTTCTCCACAGTTACATACAAGTCGGTTTGGAGTGCATGCTTATGTTGCTCTGGCTGAGGTGAGAAAGGGACATGGGCCCTGTCCCCAGGGGAAACATGAAACAAAGTAATAGGAAATACTATCAGAGAGGGCCTAGCATTTCCTTCCCAACTCTTTCCCTCCGTGTCCCAATTCTCTAAGTCCCTATTCAAATGGTTCTTGTTTACCAGGTCTTCTCTGACTCGGCTCATCTTTCCCAGCTGGACCTGCAGTGTTCTCAGATTGCCTTGCACTTAACCCTTCTCACTTCTGCGTTGTATCACAGTTGCTTGTGGCCACAGTTTATCTTTACACCTTAACTCTACAGTCCAGAAGGAGAGGCCTAGGTTTCCACCCCCCTGCTCCCTGCACAGTGTAAGGCCTACAGGAAACCCTTGATAAATGTTTGGCCAATTCAAGACCAGATGGTCTGGTGTAGGATATCCAGCCAGAACAAATTTCCCACAGAGACAGCTGCACTGGGGTGGCATCGTGCCTGGGAGCTGACCCGACTTTGCTAACCTCCTTCTCTCCCCCTTAGGCTCCTTCAGTGTTGAGGTTCTTCCCCGGCACGCTGCCACCTGTGGAGAAATCTCCCCACCTCAGCCAGCCTCTCCCTCCTCATCACCATCTTCATCGCAGTCCGTACTGTGGTCATCCTCCCCAGAGAGCTCACCACCCGCTTCCTGGATCCAGTGCCCTCTCTGCCAGTTGTACTTCTCAGCAGGAGAAGTAGAAGAACATGCCAGCATGTGTGGGGAGACTCCTCAGACGTGAGCTATGAGGTGCTGTGGTTTTGGTCCCCCTGCCCTCTGTGACTAACACTGGGGAGTGGAGCTCATGACAGCTGAGAAGAGCCGATAAGGGCAAGCTGTCCTCTCCTCTTCTTTGCACTCATTCTCTCAGGACTCTGTTTGAGGGCACCTCTGGGCCCAGCCTACTCGCTACTCCCAGTTGTCAAGGCTGCTGTCACCATGGCACCCTGTTCTCCCAAAACAGCTCCATCCTTTTCCCCTCTGGAACTTCTGAGGTAGAACTGGTGATCTCTCTAGGGCTTTGGGGCATAATCCAGAACGCCTTCCTCTCAGTGAGTGATGTGCATCCTTGTGCCCATTTCCCTGGAAGGAAAACTGACACCGAGTGAAATAAAAGCACTGCCTAGCAGATAAGTCTTGTGATATACGTGGAAGTCAAGAGTGATTTTTGAGCATGAGACTAACCTCCAGCATCCCATGACCTTAACTCCCAGTACCCTGTGTGGGTTCCCTCCCTAGGTACGATCAGATAACAGTGTTACTGTGTGACTTGAAGCAAGTTCTTCATCTTGGATCCAGAATTAACCCTCAGTAACAGAAAACCCCCATCCTTCTACTTGCAGAGCTATTCAAGGCATCAGATGGGTTGATGACTAAGGAATGGGTCTAGGCTCGACTGCGGAACCTTGGGCAAATCCCACTCCCCATCTGTACAATGAAGCAGTTGGACCAGAGGGTCTCTAAGGTCTGCTCCGTGACATTCTCAGTTCTATTCCCACCTTTCTTGAGCAACTATGTCCTCTCTCCTTTCCCAGAAGTTTCCACTGTGTGGTACTTACCAGTTCCTCCGGTCTCTAGGGTACAGGGCAGAGGGGGAGCAGCTGGTCCTGGCAAAGGGAGGACCCAGGGCGGGGTTTTGAACTGGAAGGTAGGAAAAAGGAAGCTGGCACAGTCAGGGGAGCGGACAGAGCAGGAGTTAAGTCCTTCCGTCCCTACCAGCATAGGCGGGTACAGCCATGGACCTCCTCACGGTAAGAGGCCTACTCTCCCACTTTCCCTTATCCTGCTCCCATTTCTGACCATAACTGATACAGCCACAGGGCAGAGAGGACGTCCTAGCTGCCATGCAGGTGATGGATATTGCCGCATTGGTGGGAGAAAGCCCCTGGAGCCCCAAGCCTGGGCCCAGAGAGAAGAGCAGTGGTGAGGGCTGGGGGGTGCTGCTAGGCCTGGTACAAGAGAGGGATGAGACAGCTCTGAGGTACAGGTGCCACCCAAAGTAGGAGAGGACAAAGCCAGGGAAGGTTGGTGGGGGAGGAACATTAGGATCTGCTAAGAGGCCTGGACAGAGCTGAGGGGAGGGGAAAGCCCAGGTCAAAGACCCTCCTGCATGGACATGTCTGGACCTGTCTTTCAGAGGCTCTGGGACTCTCAGAGGGATGAGCAGCTGGGAAATGAAGTCAACAAAATGGGAGCTGGGTCCTGGGCAGATCCGGTGTTAGACTCCCTATGCAGCCCTGTCCACCTGCTTTAACCTACCCTTTCTCAGGGTACCCACAAGGGCCTACTGTGTTGGGTTCCTGGGAGGGTGGCAGCTGTAGGGAGGAAGGGGGCCCCTGGCCAGACCCAGGCCTTGCCCTTCCTCACCTAAGAATCTACACAATAAAATGGTGACTAAGGAAACGTTTGTAATCTTCAGTGCTTCTGGTGTTTTAAGATGGAGAAGGTGGCCATAAACAAAGGAATGTGTGGAACATAGCTCTAGAAGCTGGAATCGGATTCTCCCTTAGAGCCACCCTGTCCTGCCGACACCTTGACTTTTTAGCCCAATGATACTGATTTCTGAGTTCTAACCTCTAGAACTGTAAGAATAAATTTGTATAGTTTTAGGCCAATTTTTTTTTAAAGAAAATGATGCTTTTTCAACTAAGGCCCATTTTCTAAATACCAGTATTTCAGTAAAAGCGGTATTATTAACAACAAATCTATACAAGAAGCTATTATTATGGTATGAAAGGGTGTTTCCAAATTGACTGATTCCTAGAAAATATGGAAATGAAATTTATCCCCTACACAGACGTAATCTTTGGGGGAACATTCATATTGTCATTATGTAAGATGATTACATTAGATAAACCATATATACCAGAGTATAAGATGTATGCTTGATGTAGAAATTCATTTCAGAGTAATACATAGCTAAAGGTGGTAGCATTGTTGTTTTTCCTTCTTAAAAGAAAAAATGGATTTATTTCTTTACATTATTATATTCCACATTTTGGGTGTTTTGAATTAGTAAAGATTCTAGAAATCCAAAACTAGTAATAATAATTCCTATTTGAGTTGCAAAGTAGCATAAAGGGGAGTTAAGAACACCAGCTCCTCAGCCAGACTGCCTGGGTCCCCATCTCATGTAAGTGGCTTAGCATATCTGTACCTCAGTTTCCTCTCCTGTTGAAAGGGGCATGATCGCTCCTTACCTCACAGGGTTAATGTAATGAGTGAGTGAGTTGCTGTACTTGGGCAGTGCTCAGAAATGTAGCACGTATACTACATTAAGTGTACTTCAACATGTTCATATGTGTTTGGGCAAAAGCAAAATAGTATGGTGTCTAGGCTGAGGTCTTAAAGGTGGAAGGGCAAGAGAGGCTCCAAAGCAAAGGAGGTTGGAGACGGGCGGGTCCCGCACAGGGGTCCCACCCTCTCCGTCCTTCATCCAGCCACAGCCCACCTGGACGGAGATCGTGAACAAGAAGCTGAGGTTCCCACCACCACTCCTGGCCGCCATCCAGGAGGGGCGCCTGGGCCTAGTGCAGCAGTTGCTGGAGTCGGGGGTCGAAGCATCAGGCAGTGGGCCAGGTGGACCCCTGAGGAATGTGGAGGAGGCTGAGGATCGCTCCTGGAGGGAAGCTCTCAATCTGGCCATCCGGCTGGACCACGAGGCCATCACTGATGTGCTGTTGGCCAATGTCAAGTTTGACTTCCGACAGATCCACGAGGCCCTGCTGGTGGCAGTAGACACAAACCAGCCGGGCGCGGTGCGGCGCCTGCTGGCCCGGCTGGAACGGGAGAAGGGCCCCAAAGTGGACACTAGGTCCTTCTCACTAGCCTTCTTTGACTCATCAATCGATGGCTCACGCTTTGCCCCTGGTGTCACTCCCCTCACCCTGGCCTGCCAGAAGGACTTGTATGAGATTGCCCAGCTGCTCATGGAGCAGGGCCACACCATTGCCCGGCCCCACCCGGTCTCCTGCGCCTGCCTCGAGTGCAGCAACGCCCGCCGCTATGACCTGCTGAAGTTCTCCCTGTCCCGCATCAACACCTACCGTGGCATGGCCAGCAGGGCCCACCTCTCGCTGGCCAGTGAGGATGCCATGCTGGCTGCCTTCCAGCTCAGCCGGGAGCTCAGACGTCTTGCGCGCAAGGAACCCGAGTTTAAGGTCGGCTTCTCATACTCCTTCCTGCCCTTGGTCCCTCATATCTGTCCTTTCACATGGGCAGGGTGTGGTGGGGGTTCTGGGGAATGGAAAACAACAAAGATGATGAGGCCTTGTTCTGTTCTCAGTAACCCTCCATTTTGTTGTTGTTGTTTTAAAAAAGATTTTATTTATTTGAGACAGAGCACAAATGGGGAGGGGGATCAAGGGAGAGGGAGAAGCAGAATTCCCCACTGAGCAGGGGGCCCGTGCGGGGCTCAATCCCAAGACCCTGAGATCAGGACCTGCATAACCCTTCACTTTGATGGGGAGTTACAGAATCCCACCCTGAAGGGGGATCTCATTCTAATGGCAGAGAGCCATCACTCTAGGGCCACTTAGTTTTATGCAGGCAGTACGAACCCCAGCCAAGGGATGCCCTGGGTCTAAGGGAGGAGGGAGAACACAGAAAAGCAGCGAGACAGAGATGACCTTCAGTGGAACCCGTCCTTTCTGAAAACCTCCTGCGAGGTCCCACAGGAGGTTTGAGTACTGTGTGCTGAGCCCCCAGGCTTGTAATCCCAAACAGGGAAGGCCACTCCTAGGATGCCCAGCTTCACTTCGTGCCTCTGTGCAGAATGCTATATGGCTTGCAAGAACCAGAAAAGAGAGGTCAGGAGGCTACAGCTGTTGTGCTCAGGGCAGACTCCTTGGAAGAAGCAGAATTAATCTGGCTGCACAGCCAGGCGGTTTAAATACAAGTGAAGAGGGGTAGGGTGCAGTGTAAGCAAAGGCTTTTGGGTAGAAAAAGTAGACATGGCAATGAGTACAGGGGCCTGTGCAGGACAGAGAACATGAAGGGGAAACAGGGAGGCCCAGGGGCAGGGACTCATCAGGAGCCTGAATACCACTACCCCATTCCGTCCTTCACCCCCCACTGACATCCCCTATGTGCCAGGTGGACGTGGTCCCCATTCTCAAGATCACCATTCATTAGGTGGGGAAACAGACAACTCTATTGGAAGAGAGGCTGAAGGCAGGATGGGGGTCTATGCCAGCAGAGCCAGGGAGAGAGCGTGTGTCTTCATCAGAGCTATTGAGGACTCAGAGCCCCCACTTCACAAGTAGAAAAGAGGGGTCCTTCCAAAGGACTTGCCCTCTATGCTCACAGCAGCCCCACGGAAGGAGGCAGCAGAGACTGTCATCCCTACTCTCTAGCCCCTTACCCCATGCGACACCACCTGGGGGACAGTGCTGGGCTCGGGCCTCGCCTCCAGCAATTCTGTCCTGGATTCACCCTGGGATTGTGGCCCTGAGTCAAACCAAGGCTAGGATGGATAAAGTGGAGGCAAAAACTGCCCTACCCATGTCTGCTGCTAAAATGGCCAGCTTCTCATGTAAGGTGGGTGCTCAGAAAAATGAACAAAATGAACACAAGGGAGGCCTGCAGAATGGGACAAGAAGTGGGACAGGAAACAGGGACTAGAAGGGGGAGGTACAAGGAACGGGCAAAGGTGGCAAAGGGTTTGGGCCGTAATGACTCAATTACGTGATGAGGCAGCAGGAGCTCCAGAGAAGCAAAGCTGACACAAGAGGAACCTCATAGCAAGGACGAGGGCTGTAGTGGCAGAGAAGAAAGGAGCAGATGACTCAGGGGGACACCAGATGTGGGGAAGTGCCAGCCCGCAGCAGGACAGAGCAGGCCCAGGCCCACTGTCGGGAGGGTGGGGCTGGCTTCCTGGGGCTGGGTCCACCAGGGTCCATGTGTACCTGCTCCTCTGCAGCCTGAGTACATTGCCCTGGAGTCGCTGAGCCAGGACTATGGCTTTGAACTGCTGGGTATGTGCCGGAACCAGAGTGAGGTCACTGCGGTGCTCAACGACCAGGATGAAGACAACGAGACTGAACCCGAGGCTGAGGGCCTGGGCCAGGCCTTTGAGGAAGGCATCCCCAACCTGGCGAGGCTGCGACTGGCCGTCAACTACAACCAGAAGCGGGTCAGCTGGGCTCTACCCACCTCCCCCCACCCTGCCCCCCATCCCTGCCTGGTCACCGCTAGGTGTCTCCCTGGGCAGCACAAGTAAGTCTTCTCCCTGACTTCCTAGACTCTGATCCCAAGCACCCTTCTGTCTAGGCCCTTGGCCCTGTGGGTCTCCTCACCTCCCGTCTTACCTTTAGTCTAAAGCCCCTAATCTCTCCCCAGCCCTTGGAAGTCACACGACCCACCAGGACCCTACCTTCAGCCCAGACATCTGGGTTTTACTCAGCTCTGCCTCGACCTGTGGACTAAGTTTTGTCTAGTCGTCTTCTGTTGTTAGACTTCAGTATCTCTCTATTCAGCAAGATTAGACTAGATCTCCGAGGGCTTAGATACCAGGTGATTCCATTATTCCCCACCTCCTTAGTTGCCTGTCCCTGTGAGCTAAAGACATGCTCCTTTCTAGCCTCCCCTTCCTCAGGTATCCAATCCCACCAAAAGCTTACCCAAAAACCTTCCTTCATAATGGCTTCCCCAGCCCTGCCCTCCAGGACACCAAACCCTACTTTCCCTGCACCTCCCCTCCTCAAGACTGGTGCCCCACATCTCTAACAGGACAGGAACCCCTGAGTGTTCTGGGACTTGAGAACCTAGTTCCACCCATTGCTGCCTTAAATTCAAGAACGTGGGTTCTGGGGGTGCCTGGCTGGCTCAGCCAGTAGAACATTGGACTCTTGATCTCTGGGTTGTGAATTTGAGCCCCAATGTTAGGTACAGAGATTATAAGAAAGAAAGAGAGGGAGGGAAAGAAAAAAAGAATGTGGGATCCGGAGAGTCCAGAAAATTCTTTGAGTTCAGCTTCTCCTTCATAGACTAAGAACTAAGGCCCAAAGAGGGGTAGGGTCTGGGGTCTGCCCTAGGTCACACAGCAAAGGAGTTGCCTCTCTTCTGAGCTGGCTGGCCTGAGAAGAAAACAAATAGGGCTCAATTTTTGTGGCAGGGAAAGAAGGACTACGGCCCCAGTTGGCTCCTGTTCCTTCCCTTCCTGGTAAACACCCACTCTGCTCACGCGCCGCCGTCTCTGCTTAGTTTGTAGCACACCCCATCTGCCAGCAAGTCCTGTCCTCCATCTGGTGTGGGAACCTGGCTGGCTGGCGTGGAAGCACCACCATCTGGAAGCTCTTTGTCGCCTTCCTCATCTTCCTCACCATGCCCTTCCTCTGCCTTGGCTACTGGCTGGCGCCCAAGTCCCGGGTACCAAGAATAAAATTAATGATAACTGCCATTTCTTGAGCCCTTTGCTAATGTCCCCACTGAGTCCCCTGAAGGGATTCTGGGAAGTCGGTCTGATGCTGATTTATATATAACAGAAGTGCTCTTTCTGTCCAGTGGACACACAAAACAGCACAGTCAGGATTTAAACTGAGGTCTCTTTGCCTCCAAAGCCTGATCTTTCTTTATATACAACCCTGTGCTCTCCTAAAGAGACCCCCGCCCCAGCCTACAAATTCTTTGAGAGCCTTTACAGACCTAGACGTTTTTATTCCTTCATCTCAACAAGTATCTCCTTGAAACCCTGCTGTGAGCTGGGTGTCAGGCCCGGCCCTGGGGATTTAACGAAGAGTGAACGAGGTTAGCTGGGTGGAAAAGGAAGAGTGGCTCTCCAGGGGAGCGGGAGCAGCATTTTGGAAGGGCTGGGGTGGGGGTGGGGGCGGTTGGGGGAGAACATCAAGGATGAGTGAAACTGAAAGAATGCTTGTGTTGCTAAAGCATAAGTAGAAATAGCAAGTGGTGGGAAGCAGGCAGGGGCCAGATCCAGCAGAGCCTTATGAGCAGTGATGGAAGCCACTATAGGGTTTTAAGGAAGGGAACGATCCCATTAGCTGTGTGTTTGAGAAAGCTTGCTCTACTAGAAGCATGAGGATGGGGTGGGGGAGGGGGTAGGGCAGGAATTGGGGAGGTGGCCCTGGTCTAATATGGGGACACAGGAGGAGGAAAATGACCAAGTTTGGGATAGAAGTTGATAAATTTATTTTTTTAACTCGGTTGAGCCTGAACTCAAGGAGCTTGTGGGACCTCCAAGGGGAAGTTCCTTCAACTCTATGATCTTCAGTTTCTTAGTTGAAAAAAATGGAGACTAGTACTCATGGAGTACTAATGGAGTACTGATGGAGACTAACACTCATACACTTGTGAAGGAAATAGACATGAAATGTAGTACATGCTCAGTAAATACCTGAATACGTGCATGAGTGAAAGGAGGAGTCTGGAAGCTCTCCCAGGAAGGAGGGAGATGGGACAGGCCTCCGAGACGAGCTATGCTTTCCCTCCTTGCCCCCAAGCTGGGCCGCCTACTGAAGATCCCAGTGCTGAAGTTCCTGCTGCACTCTGCCTCCTATCTGTGGTTCCTCCTCTTCCTGTTGGGCGAGTCCCTGGCCATGGAGACACAGCTGAGTACCTTCCGCGGGCGCAGCCAGAGCGTCTGGGAGACCTCCCTACACATGGTTTGGGTCACAGGTACATGGGTGAGGCCTTTCATTTGTAGCAGTCCCCTGATGGGCTTCCTCTCTGTTCTTCAAAATAAGTACTCCAGTGGTGGGGAGTGGGGTGCTCTCCCTGTAGATGCACACTGAACATATAATCAAACTCCTCTGGGCTCCCTCACACCAAGGGACCTTTTCTGTTCACCCCTAGTTAGGGGATCTAGCCCTGTGATAAGACTCCCTGAGCAAGGGCGCCATACTTGCCCTACTCTGGACGTTCCTGTCCTCTCACAAATAAGACATGAGTCCATAGTGTCAGGTGGGAGGGTACCCTGGTGTCACAGTAGCCTGCCAGTACACCAGCAGGCAATCTAGTCCTAAAAGTCATGGAACAGAAGGGCTCCCACACCAAACTGAGATGCCTACATCATACGCTTATTAAATCCCTGAGTGGTATCCTTGGGACGGTGTGGTTAGGGGGAGGCGAGTACAGGTCTGAGCAGGAGCTCTGACAGCTGGAACTTGGCTGGCCCCAATGCTTCATCTATGGGAGAGACATGGGGATAAGTGTGTCTGGCCACAGGTGACACTTGCTAACCATCCTGTTGGGCGGTTATGAGTTGCCTCACAATCCTTGTGTGAAGGACACTGAGGACCAGAATGGGTATTACCAGGGGGTAGCTGACTTCAAAGCCAACGACTCCTGAGGGCTTCCTCTGCTGCGTGTACATTCAGCACATCACAAATATTCAGAGTCCACCCATCCCTTTCTCAGTATGTTCACCCACATATGCTCTACCCATTTTATTTGTTCAACACGTCACCCAAATAACTTATCTATGCTCAGTGTTTGAGTTTCATCCATTCCATCCGTTTTCTACTACAGCAGAATCAAGTATTCTTACACAATTCAGCAAAGGCACTTATGAGAATCCCCAGAGCCCTACTTAGCCTCTGGCTGGTCAGCTCAGCAGGCTGGGCTGTTGGCCATTTCCTCAGCTGTCCTCCCCTCATACAGCTCTAGCTTAGTTAGCAAACCCCCGAAACTGCCAGTAGACTGAGTCCACTACTCCACCCGGTACCAAGCCAGTTAATGATGCCCAAAAGGAAATCTGGCCAAGAAACTCTGGGGAAGAAAACAATAGCAGTCCAAGAGGAGAAGTCTCTCATCCAGTGATTGACTAAACATGATGGACCTATGCTAAGTGGAGGTAAAACCAATTCTGTTCCTGCCCATGGGGGAAGAAATATCTTAAGAAACAAAACTCTGCACTTCTTCATGCACTAAGGGCTTGCTGCTACCCTACTGTGAGTGAAGGCCCAATCAATTAAATATGTGAGTGAGGTGGGGAGGGGCAGAGGGAGAGGGAGAGAGAGAATTTTAAGCAGTCTCCATGCCCAGCACAGAGCCTGTCATGGGGCTCAATCTCACGACCCTGAGATTATGACCTGAGCCCAAATCAGAAGTCTGAGGTTCAGCCCACTGAGCCACCCAGGCGCCCCAGGAGCCTTTTTTTTTTTTTTTTTCACAGAGGAGCACTCTGTCCTTCCATAGATCGCATGCTTATATGTTTTATCAACTCTGTCCCTGTGGTATTTTAGATATCTGCCCCCCATGGTAGGTGCCCCCACACCATAACCTAGCTCTCCCCCTACCGCCTCCTTCAGGTTTCCTGTGGTTTGAGTGCAAGGAGGTGTGGATTGAGGGCCTGCGCAGTTACCTCCTGGACTGGTGGAACTTCCTGGACATGGTCATCCTGTCCCTGTACCTGGCGGCCTTCACGCTGCGCCTCCTCCTGGCCTGGCTTGCCCACGCGCACTGCCGGGATGCCCCCAATGGGGCTGCCTGCCACTATTTCACCACAGCTGGTGAGTGCCTCCCCCGCCCGACTCTGCCCGAATCCCCCAGCCCCTTCGCTCCCCTGGCTCTCAGTCTCAGCCTGCACTCCACCCTGTACAGAGAGAAGTGAGTGGCACACGGAGGACCCCCAGTTCTTGGCGGAGGTGCTGTTTGCTGTCACCAGCATGCTCAGCTTCACCCGCCTGGCCTACATTCTGCCGGCTCACGAGTCCCTGGGCACTCTGCAGATTTCCATTGGCAAGATGATTGATGACATGATCCGGTGTGTACTGTCCCTGCTCAGAGCAACCTCCCCTGTCATAGACTCCGTGGCCTCTCTCTGTGAAATTCCCCAGCCCTCTGCTACCCACACTGTGTGGCTCTGACTGTGCTGATGGTAAATCCTGTCCAGTAGGACTCTGACTCACTCATCCTTGATCCACATCTCAGCATCTCAGCCCCTGCCTGGGAGACTGGCCCATCCCCTGATCTCATTGCTTCAACTCAGTACCCTTCATTCTAAAGGGAGAGCTCCTGCTTCGGCACCATTTTAGTTTATTTACTTATTTTAAAGATCTATTCATTTGTTTTAGAGAGAGTGTGGGTGCGGGGAGGCAGGCAGAGGGAGAGGAAGAGAGGGACAGTCTCCTTAGGTATACTCCCCACTGAGCGCAGAGCCTAACAAGGGGCTTGATCCCTGGGCCCTGAGATCATGACCTGAGCCACCCAGGCGCCCCCGGGACCATTTTAAATGACTTCTCCTTTCCCATCCCTACTTTCTCTGTTCTTAGTAGTCACCAAATTGAATACTTGTCAAGAGATACTGAGTCTGGGAGAATATCGCCAGATCCCTCTTCCCAGAACCTGACTTCTCCCAAGGTGGAGACTTTCTCTGACCTGTCTCCATCCCCTCCCCTGTCAGATTCATGTTCATCCTCATGATCATCCTGACCGCCTTTCTCTGTGGCCTCAACAACATCTATGTGCCCTACCAGGAGACCGAACGGCTGGGCAAGTACGCTGGGGCAGAGACAGGATGGGCAGGTGGGGGTTGGGACACAACCATCTGGGGCTTAGTGATCACCTCTGCCTTCCTCTCCTTCCTCTTCTGTTCTCTTATAATGAATCTCTTGTTTGGGCAATATTTATTTCACTGTCTCACTGACTGACACTCATTCATTTGTTTGCTAACTCATTCATTTACTCATTCACTTTCTTCCCAAACTTACCATTTTGAAAAATGTCACTTCTGTGGAACCGGTAAAAGCACAGTGGACACCCATACACCCTGCACCCAGCTCCAGCAACTGATGTTTTGCCACATTTTGCTCCATCAGTTCCTCTCCTTATTCTATTTTTTTTCCTTGAAACGTTTAAAAGTTGCAAATGTCATGACATTTCATCCCCAAATATTTCAGCTCTCCTAAGACATAACCATAAGACCATGATCACACTCAAAACATTTATTTATATTTATTTGGGGGCACCTGGGTGGTTTAGTCAGCTCAGCATCTGCCTTTGGCTCAGGTCATGATCTAAGGGTCCTGGGATAGAGCCCTGAGTGGGTGGGTGGGGGGGTCCCTGCTCAGTGGGGAGTCCACTTCTCCTTCTCCCTCTGCCCCTCCCCTGCTCTTGCTCTCTCTCTCTCTCTCAAATAAATAAAATCTTAAATCTTTTAATCTATTTTTTCTTTTCCTTCTTCTTCTTTTTTTTTTTTTAAAGTAGGTTCTATACCCCATGTGGGGCTTGAACCTGACATCAGGAATCCCATGCTTTACTGACTGAGCTGACCAGACACCCCCACACTTAAAAAATTTAATACCAAGGGGTACCTGGCTGGCTCATTCAATAGAGCATGGGACTCTTTTTCCCAGCTTCATGAGTTCAAACCCCACACTGGGTATAGAACTTACTTTAAAAATAAAAAAAAAGAGGGGCACCTGGGTGGCTCAGTGGATTAAAGCCTCTGCCTTCAGCTCAGGTCATGATCCCAGGGTCTTGGAATCGAGCCCCACCTCAGGCTCTCTGCTCAGCAGGGAGCCTGCTTCCTCCTCTCTCTCTCTGCTGGCTTCTCTGCCGACTGGTGTTATCTGCTGTCAAATAAATAAAATCTTTAAAAAAAGAAATAAACAAATAATTTGATACTGACCCAAATTATTATTTACTGTATAGTTCTTATTCAAATTTCTCCAGGTGCCCCGCTCCCCCTAGAAAAAAATCTTTCTAGCTTTTAAAAATCTGAGATCCAATCTGGGGTCATGTGTTATATTTTGTTGTCGTATCTCTTTAGTCTCCTTTAATCTGCAACACGCCCTCTACCTTTTCTTTGTCTTTCATAACAAATGAACCTTTTTGAAGAGTATGGATCAAGGTATATCGCAGAAAGTGGCCCATAGTCGGGATTTATCAGACTAGTTCCTCGTGGGAAGATTCAAGTTAAGCAATTTTGGCAAGAACACACCTAGGCACTGATGTGGGTTTTCCGTTGCATCCCATCAGGAGACAGAAGATGCCAGTGTAGCCCACTGTCGGGTCTACTGGTCTAGC
Organism: Meles meles; assembly: GCF_922984935.1. Lineage (NCBI taxonomy): Eukaryota > Metazoa > Chordata > Mammalia > Carnivora > Mustelidae > Meles > Meles meles. Next base: position 59,607,099 of record NC_060073.1, on the reverse strand, counting down.
AAACCTCTTCACTGTTAAGTTGCTAAGGATGCTCATTTAGCAATGAAAAGATATGTGGAGACTGTGTGACCAGCCTGTTCCCCTGGATCTCTGACTCTGGCTTTAGCATCCATACATGAATCCCGGTGATCTTCTACTGCCATTCTACCTGTGGCGTCCTTCTATAAAGAAGTGCTCTCTTCTTTTCTGAAAATCACTAAAGATGCAAAGACTTTTTTTAAATATAAGAATCCATTACAGTTCATTATTCTTCTTGATATTTAGTTCTTGCCAAATATGGCCAATAATTCTTGTATTTGTTTATTCACTCCTTCATTGTCTATTCATTCATTTGCCCACATTTTGTGTCCATTCACCTTGTCATTCAGTTGTGGTGGGCTTTTTGTTATTGTTGTTGAGTTCACACCCATTTATGGACACCTTCTTTGTAGGAAGTCCTGTCCCTGGCACTGGAAGCTGAGACAGAGGAAGTGAACCAGACTCAGTCTCATAAAGAAGATCACCAGTGTCCATAAATAAGCTTGATCCAGGGCACTAAGTGCTGTGAGGAAGGAAGGCTTATGTTGAGGATACCCAGAGGGGAAAGCTCCTTCCTCTGCCTTAGGTAATCAGGAAGGATTTCATAGAGAAGGGAGTATCTGGACTCCATCTCTAAGGATTATGGGGTTCAGAGAAGGTGCAGGGTATCCTGGGCAGAAAGGGAACATATACCAAAGCAGGGACATATGGTTGGAGAATCACAAGATGTCTTCCACGGTTGGCATGTGGAGGGAATTCTGAGAGAGGAAGTTGGAGAGGGTAGAGGTGCCAGGTCACCAAGCTCATGAACGTCCTCCTGAGAAGCATGAGTTTTCTCAGGATGGCCAGTTTGCTCCCAATGGCCTTTCAAGCAATGATGCTATTATAAATTCTTCATGAGTGCAACTATGGGATGGTTTTATTGATGATGCTGAAGGAGCCAGGCTGGGGCCTGTGGATATTGGTCAAGACTTTGTCATTGGTTCCAGCCTAAATGGAGGCTTTGTTCAGACCAATCCTCTTTCTAAGAACCATTGTTCACATCCCACCTTTGGGATGCTAGCTTAAAGGAACTGCGCTTACACAGTTTAAACCATGAATATCACCACCAGGGGCAGTAACAAATCATCCCAGCCTGCTTCGTGGGTCCTGGTGATACCAGTCACTCCACAGTGGCACAGGTCACCTCTCCTGGGCTGTTCATTCATGGGTGATACCTAATTGAGTCAAAGACATTTCTGCTAACCATCTCAGAGAGGTTGTATGGGAGGCATCTAGCCTGAGAGCAATTAGGAGCGTTTAAAGTTTGACGAGCAGAAGTACAATACGTCTGATCAGCAGTTGGAAAGAACACCTTGGGTGCCAAGTGGAGGATGGAATAACAAGAGACTGAAGCCAGAGACCAGCTGCAGAGGCAGCTGCAGTAATCGAGGCCTGAACTGGGGCTGAGGTAGAGGGAGTAAGACAGATTCACAAATAAATTTGAGAAGAGGGAGAATGTCATAGGGTCTGAGTGACTAGCAGACGTGCACATTTGACTGGGGGTAGAGAAGGGAGATCAGAAGGGCTTCCTGGAGGAGGTGGCACTGGAGTTGCTACTGCTGTGGTCCAAATCACCATCCCCTCTCACCCAGACCATGACAAGTTTCTTTCCTTCCTTTCCCTTTCTTTCCTTCCTTCCTGCCTTCCTTCCCTCCTTCCTTCCTTCTTTTTTTCTGAGAAAGAAACAGCATGCACAAGCCTGAGGGGGCGGGGTGCAGAGAGAGTGGGAGAGAGAATCCCAAGGAAGCTCCATGCTCAGCACAGAGCCCCACACGAAGCTCGATCCCACAATTCTGATATCATGACCTAAGCTGAAATCAATAGTCAGACGCCCAGCCGACTGAGCCACCCAGGCACCCTAACCACAAGTTTCTTAACTGGTCTTTATGCCCCCACTCTCTCATGGCTGCATCCTTAGCACTTTTGGCACTACTATATGCTCAGTAAATATTGGTTTACTGAAAGAATGAGTGTAAACTCAGAAATGACAAGAGTCAGTATGGGCCAGAGTGGCAGAACGCCCTTGGCTTGGTCTTGAGGGTGAGGAGGAATGTTTCTCGCTGGCACTCAGGCTCTCCTCCTGCCCTCACATCCTATTCTTTGCTCGGCCCCGTGTGCCAGTTTCAACGAGACATTCCAGTTTCTGTTCTGGACCATGTTCGGCATGGAGGAGCACAGCGTTGTCGACATGCCTCAGTTTCTGGTGCCTGAATTCGTGGGCCGGGCCCTCTATGGCATCTTTACCATCATCATGGTCATTGTGCTGCTCAACATGCTCATTGCCATGATTACCAACTCCTTCCAGAAGATTGAGGTGAGCAGAAGTCAGCTGAAGCCAGGGAGAAGGGACCCAGGGACAGAGAGGAAAAAAAGGCAAGAAGTCCCAACACTTGGGTTCCTGCTTGGCCTCTACTCTCGTCTTGTTTTGTGGTTTGGGGCAGGAGTTCCTTTCTAGGTCTCATTTTCTTCATCTCTAAAATGAAGATCTTAGGGATGCTATTCGTTTCTCCAGACCCAAGTCCAGTGGTCTTCCCCCTTCATGGTTGTGGAAAAGTAGGTGGGAACATGAGAAGGGAGAGGGAAGATGGATGGGCTAGGGTTTGTGGCTGGAGAGCATAGGCAGGAATTGGATGTCAGAGGATGAAAGACAGTGGGGAAGAAGAGAGGGAAGGGGAAGCCAGGCAGGGGAATGTGGGTGATAGATGGGAATGGGGAGAAGACAGCAGTGGGCACACTGCCAAAGAGGCATGGAAACCAGGGGAGCTTAAGACAGACAGGGTGGGCAGGAGGGCTGGGTACCAAAGTGGCCTTGCAGAGCCCCTGCCTCCTGGCACCAGGACGACGCGGATGTGGAGTGGAAGTTCGCTCGCTCCAAGCTCTACCTGTCCTACTTCCGAGAAGGCCTGACGCTACCTGTGCCCTTCAACATCCTGCCCTCCCCCAAGGCCCTCTTCTACCTTCTCAGGTGATGCCCTCAGCACTCTCACTCCCCCCTTCCCAAGCATCCAGCAGCCCCCACCCAGCTGCCTAGACCCCATCCCCTGACTGACTGCTTGCTGGCCCCTCTGAATGTCTCAGGAGAATTTTCCGCTTCATCTGCTGTTGCTGCTCCTGCCACCAAACCAAGAAGCCAGACCATCCACCAATCCCCACCTTTGTGAGTACCTCCTCTGCTTGTCATTGGTCTTCTTCAGGCTGGGGCTTCATCTGTATTGTCTACACCACCTGGTTATCGGCACACTCCTTGTCTGTCTTTCTGGTATGTTCCCCATAAAGCCATTTCCCATGTCCTCCTCTCATACCTGGCTGCCTTTCCCTGTTCCTGGCTCTGGCCATTTCCTAGATTTCCAACTATGGGTTACCCAGCTTCAACAGAAATCCATACCGCCCTGCTCCCAAGCCAGGGGCACCCTATTTGTCTCAGACCACTTGAGCCCCTGCTGAGCCACAGAAGGATCAGGAAAACCCTACCCCCCCAAGCAATACTTTTCAGTACTATATTTTTATCACTATTATTACACAATCTTTTTGCCATCAAAAAAAAAAAAAAAGGTCCAAACTTCAGACAAACCTCTTTGCTCTAAACTGAGCCAAGACGTAGTTGAACATTAAAAAAAAAAATGTTAAGAAACCAAGGCAAAGTACCCCACAAACTGGGAAATTAAATGGATGATAGAAGCCTGAGAGAGGAGGCCGAGCCTCTAAGGGGCTCCCTTACCTTTTGTTACGTGTTCCCTGACCCAGGCTTGGCCTGGGAGCCCCATCCTGTTTCAGACCAGCATTAAGGCCGGGTCTGTAGGGGGTCCTGTTTCCTTTAAAATGTGTTACCTGAGGATGTCTCTAAGCCAGGGACTCTGGGCCTACTCTGTGGGGGCCACAGGCCAACTCTGGAGCTCTGAAGTACCCTGATCCCCCGATTGGTCCACAGTTTGTTGAACAAACACCAACACCTCTACTGGAAATAAAGATCTGCATAATGGTCGTCCCTCCAGGTGCGGCCAGTCTAGCGTAGCAGAAGGAAACTGGTGGTGAATGCACATGACAGCAAGCATGTGACAGAGAGTAGCACGGGGCACACCTGGAGCCCAGAGGACAGGCCCCAGATCCAGGCTCAGGAGCCAGGGAGCTTCCCAAAGCCCTTTAGAGCAGAACGGAACCCTGAAGGGCAAACAGGAGGTTGGTGGGCAGACACAGTGGAGAAACTGCATGTGCTCAGCATGGGAAAACAGGACGCTTACTAGAAAGTAAACGGCCCGGGTTCCCAGTTCCCGGCACTCCCCGGCTCCGGGCCTTCCCGTGTGGACACTTCCTTCACCCTAAAGGACCTCTGACTCCAAATTCTGGAATTATCACTCTTTTCCCTGGTCACTTCCTGTTCCTGTCCAGGCTGCCAGGTGCCTATTCGCAGACCATCTGTCAGGGCTGCTCCGCCCTGGAATGAGACACACCAGGGGTTGTACCCAATTCTCTGCGCCTGTGTCCAGTCCTGGATGCACAGGGCCACTCCGTCCTGCCGGATCCCCCACACTAGCCGGCTGGGATCTCCCCCACTGCAGTCACACCCCTCTCCCAGCTGCCCCCACCTCGATAGCCTCTTCTTTGGTGATCCGATCCAATGTCCCTTCCCACCTGTCCTGCACCCTCAGGAAATGGCCTCTCTAAGTTCTTATTCCTTATTTCATACAAGGAAAATGCTTTATGTACTCTGTAGCTGTAAAAGGCCTAACATCCTCTCTCATACTCTGCCTGCCCCAGCTTCGCCAACCCCATCTTTCCCCTGAGAATATTTAAGAAAATGCTTTGCTTTTTTTATGAATAAATGTGCTAACTATAACATACTTAGAAGATAAAACTAGATAAAAATAATTATTTCCTAAGCAGTTAGAGAGCCCCTACTCTCTGCCAGGGAAGTACTGACAGAGGAAGTAGGCATTACTACCATTTCTGTCTTAAATTTGGAGACCCTCAGGCCTAAACAAATTGAGGAACTTGCCTGCTTACCAAGCTGCTAAGTGACTGAGCTGGGATTTGGGCCTGTATCTTCCCAGTCTAGCACTTTGCCTGCTATACCTCTGTTCTCTCTCCACTGTCTGCCCCCATCCACATGTCCTGCTTGCCCTCTTAGTACTGTTGTGGGGCCTATACATGAACCCAAGCCAATCATTCCAACTTGCATGATAATTTCCATGCAGACGCCTCCCCACATCCCCTAGTTTCCCCCTCCCCAGCATTTGAAGGGCAGGGTTAACCTGGACTAACTCAAGAAAACCAAGGTAGTGTTGGTGGCAGGAGAGAGAACTCAACCATGCCTGACTCAACATTTTTGTCTCTGCCCCCCACCTGCTTCTGCACCTCCCCCACCCCCACCCCCTACACCAGCTCTCTTACACTCAGCCTTTGCTCAATTTCTGCTTCCTTCTGCCTTCCAGGACTGCACCAGTGTCTAGCTATGTGGCCTCAAGGGACAGAAAGGTCTGCAGACTTGGCCTCCAACCTTTATCATCTGGGGGAGGGCACAGTGATTATAGAATGGCTGGGAGCAGGGGTAGAGTCTCTCTCTCACCCTCTGGTCTTCCCATCCCAGGCCAATCCCCAGGCGGGGGCAAAGCCTGGGGAAGGAAAGCAAGGATCCTATCGCCTCCGAGTCATCAAGGCCCTGGTACAACGCTACATAGAAAGAGCCCAGCGGGAGTTTGAGGAGACCCGGCGGAAAGGTTAGTGGCTCACCCCTAAGCCTTCCCCATTGCATTATGGGAATAAATACCACACACCCAGGCTCACACCCTGCAGTGTGACCCTCCTACTCAATGACTCTGAGCCATTCAGATATTTATTCCTCTCATTTCCTTCAATCCTTCATTCCTGTGTTTTTGTTGACTAATTGACTCTCTTATCCACTGGCTCACTCACTTAACTCATATTTCGTTCATTCACTCAGTCACTACTAATTCACTCATTCAATCAACATTCATCATTGCCTCCCCTTTGTTTCAGCCCTGTCTTGGAGGGATGGGGGACTGTGTAGAGCAGAGACACAGGGGAAGTTTTCAGGTTGGTGAGATAGAGAAACCATCTTTGCAGGAAGATCATACTTAGTTAGGAAAGACCCAAATTGTAATGGGAGCCCAAGGGAGATAAAGAACCTATTGTTTTGAGAGGTTCATGGGAAGGTAGAAGGAAAGAGGACCAGAAATTGGAGAAAGCAGAGGTGTAATTCAAACTGGGCCCTGAGGATGGGTAGATGGGAATAGGGCTGACAAGGGCAGAAACACAAATCTTTCCCCATTAAAAATTTTCCCATTCCTGTGACTCCTGATCTCTTCTCTGGCCCACAAGTCTTTCCTTTGCATTGCCTAAACTCATGACCACCTCAGATTCATCTGACCCAGACTCTGCCTGCTCCTGACCCCCAGCCCAAGAGCCAGTCTCTCACTTTCTCTAGTTCTACTCCCTCAGGCCCCATAGGCATGATGTCTCCTGGGGTTCTGTTGTGAGGGGAGAAGTGGTTCAGGGCAGGTTCATCTTCCAAGAGACCTCCCCATCAACACCTTCCCCCACACCCCAGACCTGGGCAACAGACTGACGGAGCTGACCAAGACTGTGTCTCGCCTGCAAAGTGAGGTGGCTGGTGTGCAGCGGACCCTGACAGAGGGAGGGACACGCCGGCCACCTGAAGGTGCCAGCATCCTCAGTCGCTACATCACCCGAGTGCGTAACAGCTCCCAGAATCTGGGCCCTCCCGTCCCTGAAACTCCAGAGCTCACAGTGCCAGGGATTGCAGGCACCCAGTTACCTTCAGAACCTGAGCTTCAGGATGTTGGAGGGGCTAGGATGCCAGCTTCTGGAGAGTCTGGCCCTTCCTCCCCAGCTCATGTGTTAGTGCACAGGGAGCAGGAATCAAAGGCGAAGGGGGACCTGCCCTGGGAGGAAGATTTGGGGGTCAAGGGAGGGTCCTGAAGCAGTGGGAGAGTCCTTTCTTCAGTTGCTAGGTAGAGCCACCTAGATGGATAAGGGCAGGTGTCCTTTAGCAGAAGACTCTGCTGCTTTACTTGTCTCAATAAAATTTCTGTTCTGGATATCAGATGCCTCCAGAGTGTGTAAGAATCTCTATCTCTTCAGGTTTTGAGATTCCCCTCTCCTCACCCCTAAAAGGGACTCCTTTGGGAGCAGGACAGAGAGAAATGTCTTGCTCTAGGGTCCCAGGTGTCCTGGGCTCAGGCTCCTACTTTGAGTTCCTTCAGATATTTCATGGAAAGAGTTCTGGACTGGGAGGCAGGGAGCCTGATTTCAATACTAATTCTCTGACCTTGAGCAAGTTGCTTCCTTCCTTGGCTTTCTATTCCTTATCTGACAAATGGGCCATTGAATCCATCTGTCTACCTTCCTCCCTTCCTTCAGGGAGGTTGTGAGGAATCTCTGGCTGTTAAAACTTCTGAGTTTGCAAGTTCTGGTATGTGACTGGAGTCTGCACAGGGGACCATGTCTAGGAGTGCCAGGCCAGAGCAGGGTAGATGATCTAGTCTCGTGGAATAAACCAGTCAGGAAATTTGATGTCACCACACTACAGTACTGTTTAATTGAGTGGCCATCATGGTACCACCCTTGCTTGTCCCAGGGAATCCCTACCCCTACCACACAGCAGGGCTCCCTCCACCCTGCCAGGGCCTCAGATCCTCCCACATCCTGTTTGGGAGGGGAGATGGCTGGGTCAGTCCCCATCCCTGGGGAAATGGTGGCTAAGTCTGGGTCTGAAACCACATTCCCACTTCGAGGCCATTCGAAGCCCCCTTTTGTCAGAAGGTCTCGAGTTCCTAGGACTCCTAAGTGGCAGACACTGGGCTTTCAGGGCCCAGCCCCCGAGAGCTGGAAGCCCCCAGGGGCCAAGAGCAGGGTCTTCCAGGAAAGCAGAGAGAAGTCCCCCGTGGAGGTGGAATGTGGCTGCCCTCCTGCTGGAGAGAGAAGAAAGGTGAGGGATCAGCAGGGCCGGGGTGGGTGTTGGTGGGGGGGTATTGAAGCAGCTGAGGGAGAGGGCAGAAGGGTACTCACTTTGTGCAGACACACAGCCGCGCCTCTTCTCCCCTGAAACAGAGCACAGTGAGGCCTCCATGTGGCTAGATCCTCACTCCCCAATCTTCCCTTCCCACCAGGCCCGGCATGTGCCATTCCCCTTCCCAGTCCAGCTTTCCCTTCTCCTAAACACTGACTTCTGACTTTCTTTCCTCTTCTGGCCCCTGGGAAATCTCCTCAGATTGCTGACCCATCATGGCTCCTGGCCTGGCCCCTGTCGCTCCTCCATCTGTCCCTGCCTCAGCACTGAGGGACAGCATAGACATGTCCTGTCAACTGCATTAAGTCCAGGGAACTCCTGAGATCTGAAGCAGCACCCCTGTCATTTTCTTCTGCTTATCAACCTCCTTAACCAGGTTCTTGTGGTCAGTTAGACTGTGCAGTGGATGGAACCTTTTGAGAACATTTAGAGAATCACTCGAGAATTTCATAGACCCAGAAAACACTTCTAAGACCTTCTAAGAGCTGGCTGAACCTGTCACAGAGAACAGTAATTCCGGCTGACTTCTGGCCCTCAGCTCCCCCATTAACCAAGCAGGTGTCCAGAAGGGGCATCTCAGCTTACTCCCCCCCCCCACCCCCCGCAACTGTCCTGCCTCCCTCATGCACAGCTCACCACCCAGGTAGGCGCAGTTAAAGTGGCTGCAGGTCTGATTATAGCTCCAGAGAGTCACCAGGCTCTGGGCTCCATCTTGGGAGAACCTGGTGACCAAGAAGACTTCATGTGGGGGGATCAGCACCTCACGCTCCTCGGGAAAAACAGACAAGGCCTGGATCTGGGCCCCAAAGCAAGTCCTTAGTGAGAAGAAGGTGGCATTACCAAATCTGCGGGCCACTGCCTCATCCAGGGAGCTGGAAGCAAACTGGCCCAAGCGGACAGAGTCCCCCAGTCTCCTGGGTTCAAAGTGGAGGGTGCCCACACCTCGGAACACCACCTCCCCAGGTCCCTTGCTGCAGCCCCCACTGCCCCGCAGCAGCTGCAGGGCCCGGGTGAGGTAGAAATGCAGGGCCTTGAAGGGAAAGTGCCTCATGTAGAACTCCCGGGAGCTGCCGCCTGTCCGCACTGCCTGATTCAGCTCCCAGTACAAGGTGTTAGATGAGTTGGTGTAGACCATGATGGCAATTCCATGCTGGGCTCTGAAGCCAGGGGGCAGGGTGAGCTGACGGCGCTTGTGCTCCCAGGCCTCCCGGGCTGCTTCCCAGGATTCCCGCAGCAGGCCGTGGCGGGCCATCTCCTCCTTCAGCAGGGGGGCTGCTTTCTCTTCCATCTCCTCTGCGCAGCCCACATACGCATCGTCGAAGGTGTCTGGAGCCAGGCCCAGGGGCAGGATGGGAACAGCCTTGGCCTGTGGATGTAGGAAAGAGAGGGGCCACATAGGAAAGGGGAGACGTTCAGAGCACTGGACAGGGACAGTGGTGCCAGATCAGTCCAGAAACAGTATCTTGTTTCTAGGACCAAATATCTAGTGTATGCAATTTGGCAAGAGCTCAAGGGCTTAAATAGCACAGCCACTGGAGGGAGACAGATGTGGGTTCAAATCATGACTTCCCCATCCCAGCTGTGGGACCTTGGGCCAGTTTCTTAACTTTTCTGAATTTCAGGTTCTCCACGTATAAACTGAGGATACTTCCAAACTCACAGGGATATTGTGAGGACGGCATATAGATCTTCACTTCTGTACAATGTGAAGGGGTCATTTTGTCATTAGCGAAGTTCTGCACCTGGTAGGAAGTGGGGCTAGATGACTTCCAAGCACTGTTCTGGCTCTAACAATCAGGATGCAGGTGATAGACAAATACACAGCCAATGTCCAATGATGACCTGACCCGGTCCCCATCCTTAGGTTCTCTTTCCCCTTCATGCCACCACACGAGGACATTGTCAGCTCTGAGACTCCTGAGTCCTCTCCTGCTTTAGAAGCCCATATTCCAAAACATGCTTTGGGGGGTTGGGGCGGAGGAGGTCAAGCCCTGGTCTGGGAAGGGCTGTGGAGGGCAGCACACAGGGAGCCGGAGAGGCTTTGCCTGGGCTGAGCCTGTGGTGGCAGACAGTATATGAAGGAAGGAAGATCCTAATAGGACCAGTGGGTGGAGGTGGAGGTTCTGGGAGAGAGAATGAGAATGGAGGTTCCTGAGAAGAGGATTAAGAGCACCAGGATCCTAGAGAAGAGTACCTGAGAGAGCTTTTTGAGGCGTCAGCCCCCCAGTCCACCTCTTTTGGGTCTGCCCCTGACCTGTTCCCTTTATGGCAGGAGTAGGTTCTCCCAGTTACCTGCCAGAGGGAATGGAGGCCGAGGTAGCTGAGAGCCAGCAGCAGAGCCGCCAGCATCATTCCTGGGGGCGACTCAGGAGGGCGAGGTCCAGATGAAGAGGGCACCACTGGCGATGGGCTGGGAGACAGAGATCGGGGTCCCTTCCTCTGGGGTGTGAAGGGTCTCCGTCCGGGATCCGGCCCAAGATGCTGTGGGCGGGGCCGAGGGCGGGCCTAAGGGAGTGGGCGGGGCCTTAGATTTCACTGTGTACCCCGCACAACCCCAGGGCTCCGCTCCCCAGATTCCCACTAGCCCCCATGCTCAGCGTCTTCTGCCCAGGGACCCTTGAGATAGTAAACGCGGAGCCATAATTTGGCTCCGCCTGCAGAAAGGAGGAGAAAGAGAGCCAGGGACCCACCTGGAAGTTGCAGGGGCGACAGCGGGAAGGAACACTGACCGCTCGGGCCGGCGGGGGGCTTAAGTCCCGGCGGGTGCTGCGCTGTCCCGGGAGTCTAGCCGATCAACAAAGTCCCGCGGCTAACTATAGCCCCCGCGGCGGTAACCCGACACCTCTCTTCTGCAACAACGGACACGGGGTGGGGAAGCGGGAGTGGCGCGGGAAGGGGCCGAGGGGCGTACCTCCCCTTCCCTAGGACTGCGAGTTCTTCCTCCAGAATCCGCTTTGGCTCCAAGCGAACGAGACGGGGTTTGGGGGAGGGACCTGCGAGACTTGGCCTCTCAGGTGGGCCCCGACCTGGCGGAGCCCCAGCTCTCAGCCCACTAGACCGGGGAGGCCCACGAGGGTCCCGCCCACCAAGAACTGTCTGCTGGTGCACTCGCTGATTTGCATGCAATTTGCATATGGCCCCATGGGGGGCCCTGGTGATCCAGCATCTGAGCGGCACCCGCCCGCTCCATTCCCTTCAGTAGTGTTGGACCAGCTCTCTGTCTCACATCCTGAGGGGCCAGCCCCTCTGCCTCCACAGACCCTCTCTCTCTGGACCTCTTAGACCCAGGTGACCCCATGTTTATAAACACTAGATTTTCCCCTCCCCTGCTGTGGGTCTGTCTATAAATAACCTGGCTCTGAGTTTTGGATGCCCAATCAGAGGTAACGGGAGAAGGGACCAGCTGAGAAATCAGTAAGCAGCTCTGGGACAGACAGCTTTCTGGCAGCTTGAGCCCTGGGGGTGGGAGGGTTACTCCCAAAGTGGTCAGGGGAGTTGGGGTCCCAAATGTCAGGATTTAAGAGATGCTTCCTGCTGCTTGCTGGGGCTGAGGTGAGCACAGAAAGTTAGACTGACTTCAGGGCCTCCATCCTGGTTTGGCTCATTCATTTAGCCCCATTCCCATTGTCCCGTTCCCTCAGGCTGCCAACTAAATAAAGAATTTCCCCCCTCTAGAATCCTGCTTTCTCCAAAAATCCTTCCTATATACCAAAAAAGAGAAACTGTGTGCCTGGACTTGGAGAAGTGTGGGGAGGGAGATGGGAAAAGTGTCATCACCCAAAACCAGAGAACTTGTCAGGCAAACACAGCCTCTAGACACGTACTCTTGTCCTCTTCCAATGAAATGGACTATCCCAAAGATCACCTAGATGAGAATATCCATTTCTCTATTGTTCACCATTACTGTGAAAAACCACATCCTGACTGCCTCTCATCCTGGAGGACCTGGAGCACCTGCAGCTGTTGGAACAGAAGATACAGCCTGGGACAGCCAGGCCTGCAGAGACATGGCCCTGGTACCAGATCCACTGGGATAAGGGTTTTGTCCTCTCCCCACACGGAGGTGCTTCTCCCATCCCCAAATGTGGAACTCCAAGGAAGGCCCCCAAAGATGCAGTCAAATTTTTTCACGGAGCCAGGGTCCTGAGTGAGGCAGAAATCCTCCAAGATCACAGAGCAAATCAGTGCTGGCCAGACCCAGCCTCCTGAATCTGGGAATTCCTTCTTGCACATTAGGGAGTCTCCATCCTCACATAATAGGAACACAAACTAAGGAGGTAATGAGGACAGGCTAAACCTAGTGTGGAGGTGTTTGTTCCAGCTGGGGTCCTCGATGCCTCAGGCCACCTTCTCTCTAGCCCCAAGGGTTCCTTTCTTTATGGGAGTGCACTGGCCCAAGGCAGACTGGGCAGAGGCTAGTGTTCCCAAGCCTTCAGGAGACATCCAGAAATAGATGGGGGAGTGTCACATTTCTGAGCAGCTGTGTGGGTACAAGCAGTGGGGGACTGACAGTATAAAGGAGAAACCTGCCTTCCTCCTGTCCTGGTGGCCATAACTGGAGAGCGACACCAGCTTCCCTGGAGAAGGCCTAGGTAAGGGGCACACCACCCTCCTCCTGGGCACAGGGCGGGGAAAGACTTTTTTTAAAGGGGAAATTTGGGGTATTGATGATGGAGTTCTAGGAATCATTAACAACAGTTTCAGGGCAACTTTTATCTTACTCTGTTCAGGCTGCTCTGAAATGCCACAGACTGGGTAACTTATAAACAACAGACAATTATTTCTCATAGTTCTGGAAGCTGAAGGTCTGAAATCGGAGTGCCAGCATGGTCAGGTGAAGGCCCTCTTTCTGGCTTATAGCTGACACCTTCTCACGATATTCTCACATGGTGGAAGGGGCTAGGGAACTCTGTGGGGTCTCTTTTATGAGAACAGTAATCCCAGAGCCCCCATGAACTAATTACGTCCTAAGGCCCCACATTCTAAAGCCATCACAGGAGGCATTTTGATTTCAACATATGAACTTTGGAGGGACACAAACATTCAGACCATAGCACCTTTGATGGAGAGGTCTAGGATACCTGGAGGGTTTGGGGACTTTGGAAAATTGGGGGGTTCCTGGGGGAAGGGATTTGGAGTCACATCCCTAGAAGGGAATGTTCAGTAAGGATCTAGATGAGGAGAAACTGTGCCCTGAGGAGGATGAGAGGAGAAACAGAAGGGTGGGTAAGATATAAGGGGTGACCCAGCACCTCCATCTCCTCCCTTCCCATAACCATCCCATTGCTCTGGCCCCACCTCATTCCCCCCAACACTGCTCACCAAAGTCATCAATCTACCTGTTCTGCAGTGGTCTACACTGTTAGTTGCAACAAGAAAGCCTCTCAAACTCAGCAAACATTCCAGGAGGCCTCATCTGTGCCCGGCTTGGGCTGAGCTCTGGGGACACCGCACAGGTCATACCCAGTCCCTGTCCTCAAGGAACTCACAGGCCAGCAGAGGAGACAGACACATCAGGGCAGCACAGTATGATTAGGACAGTGACTGAGAAAGCACAGGGTGACTGAAGAGCACAGAGAAGTCGGAGAGCTCCCTGGAGAAGGTGACCCCTGATCTGAGTCTTGAAAAGTGGAAAGCAGAATGGCAATGTGTGCAGAGCCACAGGGAAGGAAGCAGTGGGGTCTCACCTGCAGCTTTGTTCTGTTCTGCAGAAGCCAAGCGGGGGGCTGGGGCACAAGCCCCCCAGTGGGGGGCTGGGGCTGAAGAGGCCATGGAGGGCTAGGTCACAGGGCACCTCAAATGCCAGCATGAGGAGGGCTCTGTCCTAAGGGCATGGAGGGAAGTTGTGTTTTGCTGCCTTTTGTTTTTTTTTCCTTTCTAAATATGTTCTCATCTTTTCCCTCATAATTTTCATCTCAGCATTTTTACTCTGTATGCCGAGGTATTTCTTCCAGTCGGGTTTGGCACAGAGGGTTTTAAGCAGGTAAGCAACGTGACCAGTGGGGCTTTAGAAACACCTGCTCTGTGGAGGGTGGGTCAGCAGGGGTGACAGTGGAGATTGGGGCAGGGGGTGGGGGGAGGTAGGGGTAGATTGAGCCATGAAAGGGACGGGGAAAGGGAAGGAGCTTCTAGGCTGGATCCATATTGTGATCAGCATTAGTTGGCAATTTAGTGTTTGATGATAATTTAGTGTTTGATGAATGTTCGAATGTGTTTGATGAAGTGACCGTCTTGGGTGACTGGCTGAAAAAGGGGGACGGTATATTACATGAGACTCTTCCGAAGGCAAGTCAACAGGAATCATTACAAGCTAGATGAAGCCTAAAGAGGAATTATCACAGGGCGGCTAGGTGGCTCAGTCATTAAGCATCTGCCTTGGGCTCAGGTCATGATCCCAGGGTCTTGGGATTGAGCCCTGCTTCAGGCTCCCTGCTCAGCAGGAAGCCTGCTTTTCCCCTCCCACTTCCCCTGCTTCTGTTCCCCCTCTCGCTAGGTCTCTCTCTGTCAAATAATAAATAAAATCTTAAAAAAAAAAAAAAAGGAATTATCACAAGGGTACCAGGGTACTTCATGGGACCCAAGTGAAGAGCTTCTAGAAATCCAAGGTGTCTCAGTCCACCTGTGCTTTGGCTTCAAGCAGCCCTCTCTTTGCTTCTTGGTCCTCTTTTTCTTCTTTCTCTGGTGTTCTCATGTCTTCTCAGACTTAAATACACCGATCACACAAATGTCTCATCTTATTATCCATTCTTCTATCTCTTGGACATCTGCCCCTTAAGAATCCACATGTGCCAAACTGAACTCACTGTTTCCCCTCCAAATCTAATGGTTCATTCATTTTTTTTGTTGAGCATCTATCATGTGCTGGCATGGGCAAGATGAGCTTTTATTTTATTTTTTTAAAGATTTTGTTTATTTATTTGACAGACAGAGATCACAAGCAGGCAGAGAAGCAGGCAGAGAGAGAGAGGAGGAAGCAGGCTCCCTGCTGAGCAGAGAGCCCGATGTGGGACCCGATCCCAGGACCCCGAGATCATGACCCGAGCTGAAGGCAGAGTCTTTAACCCACTGAGCCACCCAGGCGTCCCCAAGATGAGCTTTTAAAGTCCACTCTGCTCCTTCTCTGTGTTGGCAGCCTAGAGCATGAAAACCTGCATGTCATTCTTGGTTTTTCCCTCTGTCACATCTCCCGTGTCCCATCAGACACCAAGTCTAGTAAATTACACCTAGTGGTTCTGGGTTCATCCTCACTGCCAGTATCTTAGGCCACACAATTGAATGTCCTCAGTCTGATATCAGAAGCCAGACTTCTCTATCTCAGGCCTCTGAGCTCTCTCTCTCACTGCCTTGTTTCTGCGGGGCAGAGATGGGGACAGAAACAAGGGCAAGAGAGTTGGCTTAGTGAGTTTTTGCTGTAAAACAATTTTGCTGCGTGCCACAAAATCTCAGTGGCATGCAAAAATGTATCCTCATGCTCACGGGTCTTTGGGTTGACTACCACTTGGCTAAAGTGGGTTTGATCGGGGTCCTCTGCTTCAGGTTGCCAGTCTGCCTTTTGGCAGGCCGAGCTCAGGTCTGCTCCTTATCTGATTGTTCTGGGGTCCAGGCTAAAGGAATAGCTCTGGGCCACATTGTGATGGTTTGTGACCCAAAAGACCCTTTCTCTTGGTTTAGATTCCCCCAAAAGCAGACCCAGAGACAAGGACCTGGGTGTAGTGAGGTCATTTGTAAGTTGATCCCAGAAAGTGAAAGAGTGGCAAAGGGCAACGGAGGAGAAAGCCACCCCCACCTCTGCCCCACAAACAGAAGTGTGTTAATGAGCACACTGTGACCACTGGGGTCAACTGGGGCTTAGTCCTGCTGGGATCCTCAGTAAGAAAGGGAATCTGAGTACCACCCCTCATTGATTAAGGGTTGTCCCTAGAAACATTAAATCCACTGTACATTTGGGCTGCCCTGAGCAAGCTTACAGGGTGATGGAGAAAGCCCTGGACACAGAAATGATATGGAGCAGTAGAGGTGGGGAGCTCGGCAGGAGCTAAGGTGTCCGCATGCATGAGAACTCTCCACTGCACCTGTGTGTGTACTTGCCGGGGGCTGAACCATCAGCATCGACCTCCAAGAACCAGAGGGGATTGTGGAGCAGGGACGCTTAATCTGGAACTGGGAGCAGAGACACACTAGCACCTGAAATTTATGTGACACTGTGTGAGAGTGTGTGTATCCATTTTCTGAGGAGAGGGTTCAGCTTTCGTCAGATTCCCAAAGATAAAGAACCACCGACTGTCTTACATTGTAAAAGGAGGAAAACAGGAATACCTGTGAATCCGCTTATATGTGCACAGCGGATCTTCAGAAAGATACACAGAAAATGGGAATGTTGGTCCCCTCTGGGGAGATGGGGTGAGGAATTAGTGAGAGGTGTTTCACAGTGAACTGTGTGCTTTTTGGACTATTTAAATTTTGAACAATGAAAATGTATTACCTTTAGAAAATTAAAATTTTAAAACAGTAAAAATTAAAGTTAAGATTGATCTTATTAGTGAGCAGAGATGTGAATTAAAAAATAGATACCATCTGTGTCCACCGGTTTAGTCAAAGTTCTAAAGAGATCATGATAACCAGCCCTGGCAAAGAAGAAGAGGAAAGGGCACTCCCATTTATTGTTGTGGAAGGGCAGACCAGGGCCGCTGGCAATTTGGCAGGGCCAAATAAACAATTCATATCCTTTAAACATCATACAACTTCTTGATATCTTTCCTATAAAAATATATATGGCCACAGGTAGACAAAGATTTCCATACATGTCAAAAATGTCAAAAAATTAGGAAAAAAAATCTGTAACCATCAATAAGAAAATGGCTGAACAAATTACGGTTTAACTACATTACAAAATCCCATGCTGCCATTATAATGAATAAGGTAGATATGTATATATGAATGTATATATGATGTAGAAGGAAGTCCTTGATAGACTGTTTCTTGGAAACAAATGTTACAGGATAAGTATGTGAAAGCATGTTCCTTTTTCTTTTTGAAAAAAAAAATGACAATAAAAACCAAACCCAGTGTACAGAAAGCTCTGTGTGTATGCATATTTAAATATTAAATTATTTGCATGTGCACCAAAAATGGTCCTAAAGCACACTATTATCATGGTAACAGCAGATACTGGTAGGAGTGAGAGAGGACACAGAGAGAGAAAGAAAACTGGAGTTTGGACTCTGATTCATTCATACTTTTTTCTTTTCACTACGAGCAGGCATTATTTCGTAATGAAAGAAACAAAGAAGGAGCTGCACTGATTTAGAAACTGCTGGGACTCTGCCTTCTTGGAGCCTCACTTCCCACTCCATCCTCTCCCCATCTACAGGACCCCCCACCCCCTGGGGGCCTACACCTGTCCCTGCCCAGGAAACAGTTGAGAGCTTAGGGGAGGAGGGCTCAGGAGGGGTGGATGGCTGGATCCTGTCCCTGGAATACTTCCATGGCCCCACTGCAGGAGGGGAGGATGGCTGGATCCTGTCCCTGGAATACTTCCAGGCCTGTCCTGGACCTGTTCCACCCTCACATCCCCCATGGGGTGAAGCCCAGAACTCTTACTGGGGCAGTCAAGACCTTTCACGACCCTTCTTCTCCCTCACTGCAAACTCGGCCACGCTGGACAAAATGTCTTTCACTTTTTATATCCAATACATTTGCTCTTCTCATTTCTGCTGCCCTAGATGCCTTTCCCACCCCAAATCCCACTCCTCTCCCAGTCTCCACTGATTGAAGGCTTATTCTCCTATTCTCCCTGTAAGACCCTGTTCAGATAACAACTTCTCCAGGAAGTCTCCCATGTTCCTGCCAGCAAGAAGGGTCCTCTTTCTCTTCTGAGCCTTCATTTCTTTCTTTTCTCAAAGATTATTTATTTATTTGATAACGAGAGAGCACAAGTGGGGGGTGAGGGGCAGAAGGAGAAGCAGACTCCCCACTGAGCAGGGAGCCTGATGAGGGGCTCCATCCCAAGATCCTGAAAGCATGACCTGAGCTGAAGGCAGACACTTAACCGACTGAGCCACCTAGATGCCCCGAGCCCTCATATCTATATTGTGACTCTATGCCAACCACTGTGAGTGGTACAGACTAAGTGCCCATTAATGTTTATTCATCTGTACAGATTAACATTCTCATTTTCTAGATGAAGAAACTGAGGCCCAAAGAGAGACAGTAACTTGTCCAAGGCTACCTCCAACATGCAGACCCCTGCCATGCTGTGTCTGCTGCTTGTGTGCACGGGCCTCCTAGAAGCGCTGCAAGTATGGTCATCCCCCACTGTGTCCATGTCACTGGGAGCTGCACTGTGGGCTTCCTCTGAACTCTGGTGGGGGGTGGGGAGTGGGGAGTCATGGGAGGAGAGAACAACTCATATTTCCAGTGGGGCTTGCCCGGCCGGAGGGGACAACCTCAGACCCTGGTGTCTGAGAGAGGGCAGCTAGTTGTTCCCAATCCCCTTTCCCTCAAGGTGGGTTTGGGGCCATCAGTGTCCTTCTCCTCTCAGTGGAGAAATGTGATGACAGGCTCCCATGTCCTGAGGCTCATCCTCTCAGTCCTTACTACTCCCTCTCTGCCAGGCCCAGAGCCACCCCATCTCTCAACGAGACCTATTCTCTCAAGAACTGCCCCTGGACATGGCCCCAGCCTCCTTTGATGACCAGTATGAAGGCTGTGCAGCGGCCATGACAGCAGCTCTCCCAGATCTCAACCAAACTGAGTTCCAGGCCAACAAAGTGTACGCGGATGGCTGGGTGCAGGCAAGCAGCCAATGGCAGGACCGCCAGGCCTGGGGGCCAGAGTGGGTCCTGAGCCCTACTGGGTTGCCCCCGCCACCCCCTGGCTTCCGCGATGAGCATGGGGTGGCCCTCCTGGCCTACACCGCCAACAGCCCCCTGCACAAGCAGTTCAATGCCGCCGTGCGCGAGGCAGGCCGCTCCAGAGCCTACTACCTCCACCACTTCTCCTTCAAGACGCTCCATTTCCTGCTGACCGAGGCCCTACAGCTGCTGGGCAGGGGCCAGCGGTCGCCCCAGTGCCGTCAAGTGTTCCGAGGGGTGCACGGCCTGCGCTTCCGGCCGGCGGGGCCCGGGGCAACCGTCAGGCTGGGGGGGTTTGCCTCTGCATCCCTAAAGAATGTTGCAGCCCAGCAATTTGGGGAAGACACCTTCTTTGGCATCTGGACCTGTCTCGGGGCACCTATCAAGGGCTACTCCTTCTTCCCTGGGGAGGAGGAGGTGCTGATCCCCCCCTTCGAGACCTTCCAGGTGATCAACGCCAGCAGACCCGCCCAGGGCCCCGCCCGCATCTACCTCCGGGCCCTGGGCAAACGCAGCACCTACAACTGCGAGTACATCAAAGGTAGGCAGGCACGGGCCAGGCTGCTCCTGGGCACAAGACAGGCTTGCCCCCAGGGCTCAGGGGACATGTACATAAGTACCACAATCAAATGAACAGTGAGGGGGACCCAGTCCTGTCCTTCTCCCCGCCCCCCCAATCCTGTGCAGCTAAGGGGAGACAAGCTTCTGAGGTAGTATGCCACTTGCCCTTGGAGGTACCCAAGCCAGGGCTGGCCACTTGCCCTTGGGGAGGCTGAATAGGGTTTCCAGACCGAGGCAGGTGGCCATTTGAGGGCCAAATGGAACTGGTCAGGCTTTTCTTCCAGCTGGAAGCTGGAAGGCAATTAATTTCTGGCCACAGTGCTGACACCCAGACCATTGTTGCCAGGTATGAGGAAGAGCCCCAAACTCAAACTGAGAGGAGCATGTGTGTTTGGCTGAATGGAAACCCTGTGCTGTTGTGTGGACTGGGTGGGGGTGCAGGCGGGATACTGAGACAGCAGTTGGGTTGCGTAGTCCCAGCTCAGTCTGTTGATCCCCCAGGACCCACCAGAGGTAGAATCATGAGGACAGGCCCAGGTTCCTAATCTCTGAAGGGGCTGTGGGCTGCTGGTCCTGGCTGAGTGATGCCTGGGGCCTTGTGAGGCTCACTTTGCATCATTAGAGCCAGGTTGTTGACTGAACTGTGGACCACATGTAAAATGGGAGAAGGTCCAGTGTGGCTTCCGTTCCCACCAGGGACAGCATCATGGGTGTGCATGAGGTGAGGAAGACATGAAAAGTACACGAACTTGTGCCTCCTTGGCTGGGACACAGCATGGGAGAGGTGGTCACACAGGGAGGCAAAGTTACAGGCCAGGGAAGTAGGAAGAGCATCCAGAAGAGACCCTGGCTTTGAGGGCTGGCTCCCTTCTAGCTCTGCTGCTCATGGGTCAAGTCAAACACAGGCAAAGGAGGCCCCACCATAAGGAAGCCCATTAGGGGAAAATGTACCAGCTTCCATGAGAATAAGCCAGGGATGGACCAGAGAGTTCTGGGGTTCCTTCCTGTCCTGAGAACTACTGAGCCTTGGTTTCTTCCCTACAGACAAGCAATGCAAGTCCAGGTCCTGCCCTCTTGGTAACTCAGGTAAGAGCCTCAAGCTTCTGCAGGGCTCAGCTCAAGGGTGAGCGGGCTGCCCTGGAGTGGCACTCCTCTCCTGCATGCACAGCCCTGTGCAAAGGAAAACCACCCCCTTCTAATCCAAACAAGTTAACTCTCTCAAGCAGACCCCTATGGGGGTGGTGAACTTACCTCAGAGGACATGCGTGCATGTATGGGGCAGTGGTCATGCAAGCTTACAGACCTGCCCCCCCCCCAGTCTGGGGCTGCCCCCTCCCTCACAGGAGGCCACTGATGGGGCCCCAGAGAGATCTGGGCTGCACTGGGGGCATGGAGTCTCATGCCCATGCCCACCCACAGTCCTCCTGGGCCTTCTCCTTCAGCTGCAAAACCCACTGTCTCTATCACTGCCCTCAGAACTCCCTCAGGCCACCTTCCAAGGTCGTGGTCAGGCTCTGGGTGCTGGAGACCTGGGCGCTCATCCAGACTCTGCCCTAACTCTCTCTGTGCTCAATCAAGCCCTCTCTGAGCTTCAGTCTTCCTAGCTGTATAATATGCGTATTAGACTAGATGATTCCCAGGTCCCTCTCAGCTGTGACTCTTTCCTTCCCTTGAATACCTTCTGTACCCAGGCCTGCCTGGGCCTCACTTCTCCAGGTAGGAAGGGGCTTTTCAAGGAACCAAGTGGAATAGGCCAGGGGACTGCAGCCACTACTCCCCCTTAGGTCCCTCTTCCCTCCCCCAGGGCTCTATGAACAGTGGACAGGAAGGAGCCCTAGACTACATTTTGTTCCCACCATTCTCCATGACATAGTACCGCTCAGAGTTCCAGGCATCCTCACCACGCCCCAGTGGTGTAGGCTCTGTCATCGCCCCTGTTCTACAGATGAGGGAACTAAGGCCCAGAGAGGCAACCAGCCCTACACACATAGCGAGTCAGGGCTGGGGTCCAGACAGCCAAATTCTGAACCACCACCTCTCCCCAGACACCATCTCGTTTTATTCTTACTGTACAATAAACTATTGGAAGGGGAAAGAAAAGGCAGTATTACCCTCACTATAGAGTAAAGGGAGACCCAGAGATAGAAGGGACCTGCCCAAGGGGACAGAATGAGTCAGTGGCAGAGCCAGGGTCAGAATCCATATCTCCAGCCTCCAAACAGCTTGAGTGCCGGTAATGTCATCTCAAGCAGTGGACAAGGTTAGGATTCCCCCCAGTAATCAGGGGTTGTACAGAGGGGTAAAGATAAGTGTCACTAGAGCTCACTCATGGCTTCCCGTTGTTCATCCCACCCTAGAATGGCTCATTTGTGTCGGTAGGAGGCAGGGACACAGAGCCTCCTAGTGACGTCTGGAGAGGGGCCTGGGGCCCTTTCATCTGCCTGCTGTCCTCCCTGAATTCTTGCTTTTCGTATCGGGCTATCATTCCACCTTGTGGGTCAGTGTTTCCAGCCCACTCTGCTCATTCCTCTTATCGAGTTTGTGTACCTTGTTTTGCACTGAAACCTCTCTCTCTGCCTCTGTTTTTCCTGCAGCCATGGGTCAAGGCCCCTGTTCTTCAGTCTGGTCCCTCCTACTGCCAGTTTGGTTCCTT
The DNA here is from genome assembly GCF_922984935.1 of Meles meles. Classification (NCBI taxonomy): domain Eukaryota; kingdom Metazoa; phylum Chordata; class Mammalia; order Carnivora; family Mustelidae; genus Meles; species Meles meles. The sequence continues at coordinate 59,584,925 of NC_060073.1, read as the reverse complement.
GTCGGGGGAACCTTTCCATAGATTCCAGACCTGCCATGATCCATCCAACACTGAACAGCCCCTCCTGGCCACCGTGATGCCTCAGCCCGACATGGGGATGTCGGCCCCCTATGTGCTTTAAGAGCATCCAGGGTCCATGGTGACCCTCTGCGGGGAAATCTGGGACTTTCTCTGGCAGCTGCCAGGTTTGCTGATGGAGAATCAAGGGAATCTGGGGACTGAGCTTTCCCCAAGGCTTTAAGAGTGAGACACTGAAAGGGGGCAGCAGTCTCTAAGGGCAGGCAATCACTCATTTGGAGACTGACAATGAAACTAGTTTGAGGAGGGATTGGGGAGGAAAGCACTTGGCCACGGTATTTGCTGGTATTACTCGAATGGCTCACATATGCACCTGGAAAGCTCCCATTCACTCTTCCAGGAAGCCTTCTCTGACCTCCCCCAGCTGGCTGGGCTAGGGCCCCTGCCTCTTTGCACCCACGGGTCCCTGGCTGCTTCCCTATACCACGTGTCAGTGTTTGTCTCCCATGTCAGTCTGTGAGCTTCCTGAGGGCAGGGACTGGGTCTAAAGCACAGGGGTGGGGCCAGACAGACAACACTTGACAATCGGAAAGGAACAAACCCCTCGTGAATGCCTCACTGCTGCACTGCCCCACCTTGGTCACTTTGAAGCTCTCTGAATGTCAGTGTGGGAATGATGTGGATGGGCTCCAGTTCCAGAAGGCAGAGAGCAGGACAGACAGCAGAGACAGCATCAGGTCCACTTCCAGGGTCTCAGCTGAAGACTCAGTTGAATTCTTGTCAGCAAAGACATAATCTGCCCTGATCTATGTGTCCTAAGGCTCCTGTCTCTAGAGACACAAACCTGGACCCCTACCTTCCACTACCACAGGCCCCGAGGGTAAAACAGCATTGAAGAGGTGTGGGGCACACACTTTATTGTAAGTTGAGGCTTTGGGGCTGAATCCTCATGTGGCCTCCTCTGGAAACGAGAGAATGAATCCTGGATCCCCTTCCCTGAGTCCCTCCTAACACAGCAGCCATGGAGGAAGGAAGAGAAGACAAGGAAGTATGGTCGTTCTGTTTCTCATGTAACTTGCACTCTCGCCACCAAAAGCTCGAAAACGCAGCATCGAAATTCAATTCTGTCCCTCCAGGACTGTGTTTCCATCTTGGCCCTTCTTAGAGTGCCCCTTCTGTAGGAATTAGGGCAGTGGCAAGCTATGGATTTCCCTTAAAGTTTAGGGTATATAGACAAGTGATCCCTGTGGTTTGTGAAATCAGCAGTGCTGAGCCTGGAGGGAGGGTGTCTCCAGCTCTTAGGCACAGTGGGGAGAGACTGGATGGCCTAGCCGAGAGCCAACCACCACCTGGCCTTTCCGTCCCTGTCTGGAGGGGCTGTGGCTGCACCAGACCCCTGGAACTCACAGGGCTTGCACCAGCACCAGGAGGCTCATGACCAGGGCCATGGAGAAGAAGATGCCCAAGAAGAAGCGATCCATCACACGGGCCAGTCGCTTCCAGTCCTCATGGCGGCGTTGGGCAGCCCGGTGGCTGTGGAAGGTGTTAGCAATGGTAGCTACGTGGCGCAGGAGGGCTTCCTGACGGCACAGACACTGTGGCTCACGGCAAGGAACTGCTGGAGGGCGAGCACCTCTGTCAGGAGGCGGGGGACTAGGGGGTGACTCAGGTGGTCTAGACTGCCCACAGGGCTCCCCTCGTTCCCGCACGCACAGGCCTCGTGCCAGGCGTCCCAGCAGGAGGGCCCGAGCCCAGGCTGGCACTGGTCGGGCGCTGGGACCACAGTAATGCAGGTTCATGATAAGGATGGTGAGCGCTGTGGAGAATGTGACCATGGTCATGGTGGCCATGTAGTACTTCCCTGCAAGAGAGAGAGTGATCTGGGGCCCAAAACAAGAACTCAGGGGGCCTGAGCTTGCCCACCGCCTCAACACAAACAGGCACCAGCTCACCCACCCTGAGGCTCTCGGGACCCTCCAGTCCCAATGGATGGAAGCAGGAAGGAGGTAAGGGCCAAGATCTCTTCATCCCTTGTTCCTACAAGTGGGTTCTCAGAAGCTACCTGCTCCCTAATTGTTCTCCTCACCGCTGGACACTGCACTCCCCCACAGACCGTGACAGTCACTCTCAAATGGTACGAGCACAATCTGGGGGTAAGTTACTGATCCTTTTGCACAACTAGGATAACAGAACCAACCTCATAGATGTGTCGTGATGCCTGAGTTAATAAAAAAAAAATGTCACGTGCTTAGGAGAGGGCCTGGCACACAGCCAGAACTCAACGCATTTTGCCTGCTAGGACAGGTGAGGGGTAGGGTGTCCCTCCTCTCCCCTCCATCTCCGAATGACGCACGCTCCCAGGATGCTCCCTCCTCCCCCACGGACCTGGGGTTGCTGTGCTGGGCCGGTCCCTACCCCGCTCCCCTCCCCTCCCCTCGCCCCGCCCCGGCCCTGTGGAGACCCTCCAGCTTGGGCGGGGAGACCGTCTCCGGGAGGCGGCGGCTCTCTCTTCCCGCCGCTGCCCCCCCAGCACCGCCCCCTCGCGGCTCACCGATGAGCGGCACGCTCTCCGCCGGAGGCATGCTCTCGGCCAGGAGCAGCTGGAAGACGGTGAGCGCCAGCAGCACCGTGACGCCGAGCGACACTTTCTCGCCCGAGTCTGCCGGCAGGTGGAAGGCCAGCGGCGCGAGCAGCGAGATGAGCACGCAGGGCAGCAGCAGGTTGCACACGTAGGCAGCGGCGCGCCGGCGCAGCAGCAGTGTGAAGGTCACGTCGGGGTAGGGCTCCGAGCAGCAGCCGTAGGTGAGCACGCGCCGCCGCGCCGGCATGCCCAGCACGCGCCACTCCACATTCTCCACGAAGTCGGCCAGGCTGGCAGCGGTGCCGCGCGGACGCACGTCCAGTTGGTGCCCGCCGTGCGTCCAGGAGCCGAACGTCAGGCCGCAGCGCTGCGCGTCGAACGGGAAGGCCGACACGTCCACGCGGCACGAGCTGCGCGTGATGGCTGGCGCGTCCCAGCGCACGGCGCCGTCGTGCCGCAGGACCACGTTGGTGCTGGCGGAGGCCCGTGGCTGCGCGTCCGCCCTGCGGGGCAGGCAGGGTGGGGCTCCCTGAGGCGGCAGCGCGCGCGGAGCCTGCCGGGCCGCGCAGAGGACAGAGCGGGTGGTAGAGAGGCACCTGCGTGCCTTTGGAGGCTTAGAAGGGGTGGCGCCTGCAGGGCCGAAAGGAGACAGAGATCTAGGCCGGGGCAGTGTGAAAACACATCTGCAAGAGCCGGCGCCCTGCTGCATGGTGTCATCTGCGAATCTCCTGGAGGGCCCCCAGGGAAAACATGCAGAGTTCTATGTTGTCTGGGAAACACTGAACTGCTTTAGGTGGCATCAAGGAGGGCTCCAGAGGGATATGCCCTGGAGGAAGTCCCTAGGCAGGCCCTCGGGGAGTCCTGAGAGACTTGGAGCCGGCCTGAAAGGGTGGAGAATGCCGTCAGGGGCACTTGTGTCCCAGAAACCTCTCTGTGAGCGGCACGGAACTGGCCCTGGACCACACAGTGGGTTCCCAGGAGACATTGAGCCGCATTGGCTTGGGACAGACTAAACAGGGGGTGTCCTGGAGGGGCTATGAGCTCCTGGCAGCTTAGGAGGGTCCTGGGGGAAAAGCTTCCAGGTTAGGTTTGGAGGTGGGAGGGAATGGGGAATCAGTGCATACCTAGAGCCCAGGGCAACAGTGGGGAGAGGTTAGGTTAGGGGAGGGGCCCAGGAAGGCAGTACTTGTTGTAGAGTACGATGTCTGGTCGCCACACGAGACTGCTGGGGATGCGGATAGCGTCAAGGCCACCGTAGGCATCGGGGTCCCATCGTAGATAGGCATCTGTCCACTCCTGTCGGATCCACAGGTACAGGGTCAGCACCTGGTTCCGCTCATCCTAGTGGGGGGCAGGGAGTGGGCACAGATGTGGACACATCTATATGCACACCCTTCCCTGTGTGTACACACTCACCTACAGAGCTCTGGAGGGCAACCACAAAACCAGCTGACTCACAGTCCAGTTTCTACCCAGGCCTAACCTTGCTATGTGATCTTAGCCTTTTCTTCTTTAGGCCTCAGTTTCCTTAGTAGTTACATGGGTGATAATCCCTGCCAGGCAGGAATGCAAGTGTGCAAAGTGTTGAGCACACTGTGGGCACCCAGCAGTCAGTATCCAACAGTTAGTATCTGTTATTATTGTTGTTAATATTAACATTTATAGAAAAGAATTGTCTGGAGAATAATCCCAGTCTCTCACTCCCCCCCCGTGCAGTTCCTTGACACTACCACCACAACACACCATGTCGATGATCTGGGACAATGTCACCTCCAGGGTCACATTCAGAGCCTGGTCTGTGTCTGCCACGGGTCTCAGGGCACTTGTGTAGTTGGCAAAGAGATCACGGAAGAGTTTGTGAGCCAGCTTGCCCTCGGCGCCCAGGCACTCTGGGGGACCAGGAAGAAGCGTTGTCCATCTGAGACCCTTGTCCAGGGGCTCACACCCTCCACCTGCCCATGGCTGGGGCCCTGTCACCTGGTCTGCTGTCTCATGGCTACCTACTTGGCCCTCCTGAGGTCTGCTCTGTCCATCTAGCTGTGGCTCTCCCTCCTCCCTGGAAGAGTGAGGTGGAGGCCGAGGAGTGAATTGATACTGTCTTCTGGAGCAAGGCTGACAGGTTTCTTCCCCACCCTTTCCCTTCCTAAGGACCTGGGTTCTGCCCACCCTACTGCGAATGCCAGAGGGGCCCAAATAAGCGACAAGAGCCCCGCCCCTCACCCAGCTGTTGTGAGCTCCTTTGCCACCACCACCCCCTACTTTCTCTCTAACCTATTTCCACTTATCCAGCTGCACGTCTATGGATTCTTTCAAAGTTTCTGATGCCATGGGCCATTCTGTCCTGAAAACACTCTCTTCCCTAGGCTTCCATGACACACATTGTCTTCAGGCTCTGACTCACATATTGTTCCCCAGAAGCCTGTCATTGTCCTTTTCTTTTTAGCCCAGATTTTTCTCCTGAGCTCCAGACTCATAAACACAACAGTTCACTCCTGAATGTCCTATTGGCACCTTAAACTCTGTAGGTCCAAAATAGGAACTCATTTCCTCCCCCCATCCTCTGAAACCCTGTTCCTTGTTCTGTGGTCCCCCTCTCAGCAAAGAGCACCCAAACCCCCGTGACGTCAGCCAGAAATCTGGGAGTTTCCTTCCTTTTTGCCGCCTCCCTCTGCACCCCTGCCCGTACCTAGGTCCCGTCAGCCATGCTGCTGGGCATCCTTTGAATGTCTGGTCGCCCCTGCAACTTGAGTGGACCCAGCAGCAGCCTCCTCAAGGCTCCTGCTGCCGGTGTAGCTTCTCTAACCCTCCCCCACATTTCTGAGATGGGGCTTTTGAACACTCAAGTCTGACCAAGCCAGCAGCTACTTAAAACTATTCAATGGCTCCCCATTGCCTGCTGGATAAAGTCCAAACTCTGCCTGACATTCAATGTCCTTCATAATCTGCCCCACCCTCACCCCCCTGGCTTGTCCATCACTGCTCCCACAGGAGCCAGGCAGGTCTCCTGTCCTTCTCTTCAGCACCTCCATCCTCCATGCTACCCAGATAGAGTGCTGGTTCCCAGCACAGTAGTAAAGAGAAATCGGATGTGGACAGAGATCTGGGGAAAAAGGGAACAGCTGCAGGGCCCGGAGACACAGGGCTGATTTACTGCACATCACACCTGGAAACAGTGAGAACAGAAACAGAAGGCCCAGGCTGGAGACAGAGAAGCCGAGGCTGAAGTGGTGGCTTCTGGGCCCCATGCTCCCGCCACAGCAAGACTTAGGGCAGGTCCCCGGGTGTGAGTCTTGGGACCCAACTGAGGGCAGCATCAGGCTGTGCTGGCAAGGACGATACCTGGAAGTCAGAAGTAAGATTGAGATCTCTGCTGAGGAACCCTGCGGCCCTTCCAGTTCTCTGACCCTCCTGTTTGTACTTGCCCTTGGATTTTAGTACTTGATCTTGGCATCTGCTCGTTCTCCTCCGCTGGTCCTTGCCTCTTCTAGCCTCTGTCCCTGCCCTTTTCTCTACTCTCCCCACCTCCCGCCCCTCTTACCTCCCACTCAGCCTCTCTATCTCTATTTCCTTGTGTCTCTTCCTCTGGAACTCTTTCTTGCTCTCTGCCTCTTTGACTTTGGTCTTTCTCCTTCCACTCTCTCTTCCTTTCACCTTCTATTTCAACCCCCTAACTTCCTTTCTCTGTCCCCCATACCTCAACTCCGGATGAGCCCGTCACACTCTCAGCAGGACAGGGGCAGGGACTCTCCATCAGTCCTGAGCCCTCTGAGGCATAAGACTGCAGGCCCCTCCCCTTCGCCCTTTCCATTAGCTTTTTTACAGGGGTGGGACACCTGTGTCCATGGGAACAGAGCAACTGAAGCTGGCACCTCAGGTTACTGGGACCTGAATTATTCAAATCATAATGCAACACCCAGGCTCAGCTCAAGCGCAGCCTGGGGTGTTGGAGGGCAGAAGTGCTGAGGTCAGGATCTGCAAAAGACTGGGCTTAAGGGTGTGAGGGGTCAGAGCTGTGGATGGTGGTGTCCTCCTAGCTCTGCCACCATTGCTGGATTCTTTTTTTTAAGATTTTATTTATTTATTTGTCAGAGAGAGAGGTAGGGGTGGCACAAGCAGGAGGAGAGGCAGGCAGAGGGAGAAGCAAGCTCCTTGTTGAGTAAGGTGCCCAATGCAGGACTCGATCTCAGGAGCCTGGGGTCATGACCTGAGCCGAAAGCAGACACTTAACTGACTGAGCCACCCAGGCATCCCCATTGCTGAATTCTTGAGGCTCCCTTTATTTTTATTTTTTAATTTTTGTTATTTAAATGCAGTTAATTAACATATAGCATACCATTAGTTGCAGAGGTAGAGTGTAGTGATTCATCAGCTGTGTATAACACCTAGAGCTCATCACATCACATGCCCTCCTTAATGCCCATCACCCAGTTACTCTATCCCCCCACCCAGCTGGAGGCTCCCTTTAGACTGACAGCTCTGCCTCCAGTGAGAGATGGAGCACATCTGTCCAGGCTGGGCACTTTGTGCCAGGCAAGCTCTCCCCTCCTGAGGGGAATGGGACTGAGCCTTACCTGAGCCTGTGGCTTCAGGTGACCCCACAAAGCCAGAGATGCAGCTCACATCCTCATCTCTAGCTCCCTACAGCCATCCCGATCCAAGTCTCCATGTTCTCTCCATGCCCCAACACTGTAGGTGACATTGGGTAGCAGGAAAAACACAGGCTTTAGAGTCACCTTCAGCTCTGTCTTATGAGCAGTTTGACCTGTGTAAGATACTGAAACTCTCTGGGTTTGTTTTCTCATACAGGATAATGTGATTAACAGTCCTCACTTCGGAAGTTATGAGGATTAAATGAGACAAGCAATAACACAAGGCAAGTGCCTAGAACTTTGCCTGATGCACAGCAGTTAACAAAAAGCATTTATAATATAATCCCAGTGAATTAGTTAGAATATTCTGTCTTCAGGAGCACACCCTTAGATTCACAAGCCCCCAGCCCCAGGCAACCATTATTCTACTTTCTCTCCATGATTTTGACTTAATAGCTCATGTGAATAGAATGACATATTCATCATTTTTTTTAAAAAGATTTTATTTATGAGAGAGATAGCACGAGCAGGGGGAAAAGGGGCAGAGGCTGAGAAAGAAGCAGACTCCCTGCTGAACCACGAGCCCAACATAGGGCTCGATCCCAGGACCCTGAGATGATGACCTGAATTGAAGGCAGATGTTAACTTAGTAAGCCACCCAGGCACCCCTAAATCACATATTTGTCTTTTTGAGATTAGCTGATTTCACTTTGCATAATAATATCAAGATTCATCCATTTTTACATGTCAGAACTTCCTTATTTTAAGGCTGTCTATATTTTATTATGTATATACTACATTTTGCTTACCCATTCATTCCCTGAGGAATACTTAGGTTGCTTCCACATTTTAGCTAGTGTGAATAATACTGCTCCGTAAGGAAGCAGAAATATTTCTTCAAGACTTTGCTTTCAGTTCTTTTGGATTATATACTCAGAAATGGAATTGCTAGGTCATATGGTAATTCTATTTTTTATAATTTGAGTAATCGCCATACTACTTTCTACAGTGGCTATAACATTTTTTCCCCACCAACAGTGTTCAGTGGTTCCCATTTCTCCACATCCTCACCAACAGCTGTTACTTTATTTTGTTTTGTTTTGTTTTTTTTATAGCCATCCTAATGGGCACAAAGTCATATCTCACTGTATTTGATTTACATTCCCCTAATTAGTGGTTAAGCATTGTATCATGTGTTCATTGGCCATTTGTATGTCTTCTTTGGAGAAATGTCTTTTCAAGTTCTTTGTCCATTTATTAAATTGGGTTTTGTTGTTGTGTTCTAGGAGTTCTTTTTGTATTCAGGATATCAATCCCTTATGAGGTGTGTAATTTGCAGATGTTTTCTTCCATTCTATGGGTTGCTTTGTTTACTCAGTTGATTTATTTTTTTGGTGAACAAAATTTTAAATATTTTATAAAGCTTAATTTGTCTATATATATTATTTTTTTGCCTGCACTTTGAATTCATATCCAATAAATCATTGCCATATCCAATGTTGCAAAGTTTTTGCCCTATATTTTCTTCTAAGAGTTTTATAATTTTAGTTCTTACATTTAATAAGTCTTTGATCCATCTGTAATTTTCGTGCATGGTGTTTACATAAAGGTCCAAGTTCATTTCTTTCTATGTGGATATCCAGTTTTCCTAGCATCATTTGTTGAAAAGACTGTCCTTTCTCCATTTGAATGGTCTTGGCACCCTTATCAAAAATCATTTGACCATATATGTGAGGGTTTATTCCTGGGCTCTCTGTTCTAGTCCATTAGTCTATATGTCTGTTTTTATGCCCCTACCACACTGTTTTTTATTTTTTTAAGGATTTATTCATTTTTTTGACACAGAGAGAGAGATCACAGGTAGGCAGACAGGTGGGCAGAGAGAGAGGGGGAAGTAGGCTCCCTGCTGAGCAGAGAGCCTGATTTGGGGCTCGATCCCAGGACCCTGAGATCATGACCTGAGCTGAAGGCAGAGGCCTAACCCACTGAGCCACCCAGGTGCCCCAGCACTGTTTTGATTATTATAGCCTTGCATTAAGTTTTAAAGTCAGGAAATGTGAGTCCTCCAGCTTTGTTCTTTTAGACAGGACTGTTTTGGTTATTAGAGTCCCTTGAGATTCCTTATGAATTTTGGTTTGGATTTTTATATTTCTGGGGGAAAAAAAGCCACTGAGATTTGGAGATGGATTGCATTACATCTATAGATCACTTTGGTTAGTATGGACATTTTAAGTCTTCCATTCCATGAATGTGAGATGTCTTTCCATTTGTGTCTTAATTTCTTTTAAGCAGTGTTACAGCTTTCAGTGTACATGGTTTTGCCTCCCTGGTTATGTTCATTCCTAATGATTTTATTCTTTTTGATGCTATTGAAAATGGAATTGTTTTTGTAATTTCCTTTTTGGATTGTTCATTGTTAGTGTATAGAATGCAACTGATTTTTGCATGTTGATTTTGTGTACTGCTACTTTGAATTCATCTATTAGATCTAACAGTGTTGTTGTTGAACTGTGTCATTATTGTTGTCATTGTTTGGTGTAATCTTTAGGGTTTTCTACATATAAGATCATATCATCTGCAAACAGCTTTTCCTTTTTCCTTTCCCATTTGGATACCTTTTATTTGTCTTTTTTTTCCTAATTGCTCTGGCTAGAACTTCCAATATTATATTGAATATAAGTTTTGAAAGTAGTCATCCTTATCTTTTTCCTGATCTTAGAGGAAAAGCTTTCATTCTTTCACCATTGAGTATGATGTTTGTTGTGGGTTTTCATATATGGCTTTTATTCATTTTTAAAGATTTATTTGAGGGAGAGAGAGAGAGAGAAAGTGGGAGCAGTGGGAGGGGCAGAGGGAGAAGGAGAGAGAAAATCCTCAAGCAGACTCCCTGGCAAGTGCACAGACTGACACAGGGCTCAATTCAAAGACCCTGAGATCATGACCTGAGCTGAAATGAAGAGTTGGACACCTAACTGACTGAGTCACTCAGGCGCCCCTATATATGGCTTTTATTATGTTGAGGTAGCTTCCTTCCTAGTTTGTTAAGTGTCTTTATCATGAAAGAATATTGAATTCTATCAAATACTTTTTCCTGTATAAATTAAGATGATCATGTGCTTCCCCCCCATTCTGTTAATGTGTTGTATTACATTGATTGATTGATTTTCATATGTGAACCATCCTTGCATTTCAGAAATAAATCCCACTTGGTCCTGGTGTAAAATCCTTTTGCTATGCTGCTGAATTAAATTTGCTGATATTCTGTTGAGGATTTATGCATCAATGTTCATGCAAGATACTGGTCTGTAATTTTCTTGAGGTGTCTTTGTCCAGCTTTGTAATAAGGATGATTGTATACATTAAATGGGTAATTGTAGGTAGGGGTGCCTGGCTGGCTCAGTTGGTACAGCATGAGAGCTTGATCTCAATGTTGTAAGTTTGAGCCTCACACTGGGTGTAGAGATTACTTAAAAATAAAATCTTTAGGGGCTCCTGGGTGGCTCAGTGGGTTAAAGCCTCTGCCTTCGGCTCAGGTCATGATCCCAGGGTCCTGGGATTGAACCTCGCATTGGGCTCTCTGCTCCACAGGGAGCCTGCTTCCTCCTCTCTCTCTGCCTGCCTCTCTGCCTAGTTGTGATTTCTCTCTGTCAAATAAATAAAATATTTTAAAAAAATAAAATCTTTAAATAGGTAATTGTATGGTATGTGTATGTGAATTATATCTCGATAAAGCTGTTGCAAAAAATATCATACTCCATCATGAATGAGAATTAGCTGAAACAAGAAAACAACCACAGAAACAAGAGCAATCACAAATATTGAACACTTTAATTAATAATAATTTGAATAATGTATTTTGCATATTTCTCTAAGCACTGTAACATACATTAATTCATAATTCTCACAATACCCTATAAAGTAAATACTATTATCAGTTCCATTTTATAAATGAGGTGACTTGGCACAGGAATAACTTATTCAAGATTCCATAATATATGGAATGGACTCAGGATTTAAATACTGATAATTGGAGTTCATGTCTTTCTAAAAAATTTTTTTAAGGATTTTATTTGAGAGTGAGAGAGAGCACAAGTTGGGGTCGGGGCAGAGGACAGAAGGAGAAGCAGACTCCCCACATAGCAGGGAGCCCAATGTGGGGCTTTATCCCAGGACCCTGACATCATGACCTGAACCGAAGGCAGATGCTGAACCAACTGAGCCATCCAGGCACCCCAGAGTTCATGCCTTTCTATGCTGCAACTACACAGCCAATTTTAAAAACAAAGTATATGTATGCATAATATGATTTAAATACAAAGGATTGAAAATGTATTAAAGAATAAGAGAACTATCAAAAATGAGCAGTTAAGGGGCGCCTGGGTGGCTCAGTGGTTTAAGCCGCTGCCTTCGGCTCAGGTCATGATCTCAGGGTCCTGGGATCGAGCCCTGCATTGGGCTCTCTGCTCGGCAGGGAGCCTGCTTCCCTCTCACTCTCTCTGCCTGCCTCTCTGCCTACTTGTGATCTCTCTCTGTCAAATAAATAAATAAAATCTTTAAAAAAAAATGAGCAGTTAAAAATTAACTAGTCAGGAAACGACAGATATTGGTGAGGATTTGGAGAAGGAGGAAGACTCCTATACTGTTGGTGGGAATGCAAGCTGGTGTAGCCACTCTGGAAGACAGTATGGAGGTTCCTCAAAAAGTTGAAAATAGAGCTATCCTATGACCCAGCAATTGTACTACTGGGTATTTACCCCAAAGATACAAATGTAGTGATCCAAAGAGACACCTGCACCCCAATGTTTATAGCAGCAATGTCTACAATAGCCAAACTATGGAAAGAGCTCAGATGTCCATCAACAGATAAACGCTATATATATATATATATATATATAGTATATATATACAAAGGAATATTATCCAAATGAAATCATGGCATTTGCAACGATGTGAATGGAACTAGAGTGTATTATGCTAAGCATAATTATCATATGATCTCACTGATATGTGGAATTTGAGAAACAAAGCAGGGGATTGTAGGGGAAGAGAGGAAAAAATGAAGCAAGAGGAAACCAGAGAGAGAGACAAACCATGAGACTCTTAATCTCAGAAACAAACTGAGGGTTGCTGGAGTGGAGGGGGCTGGGAGGGATAGGGTGGCTGGGTAATGGACACTGGGGAGGGTATATGTTATGGTGAGCACTGTGTGTTGTGTAAGACTGATGAATCACATACCTGTACCCCTGAAACAAATAATAAATTATATGTTAATTTTAAAAAATGAACACTTAGGTTTAAAAAGCAACCACAGGGGCGCCTGGGTGGCTCAGTGGGTTAAGCCTCTCCCTTCAGCTTAGGTCATGATCTCAGGGTCCTGGGATCAAGCCCTGCATCGGGCTCTCTGCTCGGTGGGGAGCCTGCTTCCTCCTCTCTCTCTCTGCTTGCCTCTGTCTACTTGTGATCTCTCTCTGTCAAAATAAAATAAATAAAATCTTTAAAAAAATAAAAAATAAAAAGCAACCACATAATTTACTGAAATTAATAATTTAAAAATTAACAGAACAGAGACAGTTGAAGAGATAACTAATGAATTTAAAGACAGAGTTGAAGAAATTACATAAATACAGACCAGGGAGATAAAAAGAAAGAAAATAAGAGGTTAGGAAGCAGAAGAAAAAATGTGAAGGTTAAATATATACTTAATCAGAACTTCAGAAGGAGAAAATCAGAGAATGGGGAGAGTCACCATTAAAAAGATAACAGCTGAGAGAGGAAAGAGACGAACAAAAACAAGGGAACAAAAATAGAATGATAAAATGTTAAACCTAAATTCAAATTTATCAATATTTACAGTAAATGTAAATGGCCTAAAAACATTAAAAGGCAGAGGTTGTAAAGACACTATTGAGATACTAGGAAGACAAACTATAGATTCTGAGAAAATATTTACAAATTACATAGCCAACAAAGAACTTGCATGCAGAATATATACAAGAATTTCTCAAAACCAAACAATATAAACCATGTAAAATTTTTAAGAAACAAAAAATTTAAAAACAAAGGAAAACCCAGAAGAAAAAAAAAAGTGTCCTTTGATGAATGGATAAACTGCATCAGACAATGTACTATTTACTATTCAATGCTAAGATGAAATGAGCTATTAAGCTAAGAAAAGACATGGGGGAAATTTAAAAGCATGTTAATACAATATGATGAAAGCAGTGTCTGAAAGTACTATATACTGTATTGATTCCAACTACATGAAATTCTGGAAAAGACAAAACTATGATGATAGTAAAAAGTTCAGTGGTTGCTGGGGGTGGTAGGTGGGGCCAAGGAAATGAATCTGCAGAACACAGAGGATTTTTAGGGCAATGAAATTACCCTGTATGATATCATAATGGTGGATACATGTCATTATACATTTGTCTAAACATATAGAATGTGCCACACACCAAGAATCAACTATAATGTAAACTTCACTACCTGTAGACTTTGAGTGATAAAGAAGTGTCAATGTAGGTTCATCAACTGGTACCATACTGGTGGGAAATGTTGATAATAGTGGAGGTTATGCATATGTAGGGGCAGGGGAATATGGGAAATCTCTGAACCTTCCATTCAATTTTGCTGTAACCTTAAAACTCCTCTAAAAAAAAAATTAAGTCTTAATAAAAAATTTTTTTAAATGGAGGGGTGCCTGGGTGGCTCATTTGTGAAGCGCCTGCTGTCAGGTCAGGTCATGATCTCAGAATCCTGGGATCAAGCCCTGGGTCATGCTCCCTGTTCAGCGGGAAGCCTGCTTCTCCTTCTTACACTCCCCCCTGTTTGTGTTTCTCTGTGTCTCTGTCAAATAAATAAAATCTTTAAAAAATTATTTTTAATGGAATGAAGTATTGATACCTGCTACAACATGGAAAAATATTAGACTAAGTGAAAGAAGTCAATAACAAAAGACTACATATTATGTGAATCCATGTATATTACATTCTATTAAGAAAAACAATCGGAGTGCCTGGGTGGCTCAGTTGGTTTAGCGTCTACCTTCAGCTCAGGTCATGATCCTGGGGCCTGGGATAGAGCCCCACATTGGGGAGGAGGGAGCCTGCTTCTCCCTCTCCCTCCACTTGCTGCTCCCCCTGCTGGTGCTTTCTCTCTCTGTGCCAAATAAATAAATAAAATCTTTTTAAAAAATAATAATGTTCTGCAGGGGCATGTAGCTGGCTCAGTTGCTAGAGCATGCAACTCTTGATCTCTGAGTCATGAACCTCACATTTGGGGTAGAGATTCCTTTATTTCTAGGTGCCCCTAGAGTTTCCTTAAAAAAAAAAAAAATGTTTGGGGCTCCTGGGTGGCTCAGTGGGTTAAAGCCTCTGCCTTAGGCTCAGGTCATGGTCCGGGGGTCCTGGGATGGAGCCCTGCACTGTGCTCTCTGCTCAGCAGGGAGCCTGCTTCCCTCTCTCTCTGCCTGTCTCTCTGCCTAATTGTGATCTCTGTCTATAAAATAAATAAAATCTTTAAAAAATTAATTAAAAAATGTTTTGCACAATACCTCAAGGGCAAAATAAAGGCTAATAACTTCAAGAGTGCTTCAAAACAGCAAAGAAGTAGTGCACATAGAGAACAGACTGAAGAGTTAAACATGCTTTTTATCTGTTTAGCTTCAATTTGCAAAACAACACATTTGGAATTCATCTACATATGACACACAATTCAAATTCTTGGGACACCTGGGTGGCTCAGTTGGTTAAGCATCTGCCTTCTGCTCAGATCATGATCCCAGGCTCTGGGATTGAGCCCCTGTTGGTGTTGGCATTGGGCTCCCTGCTCAGCAGGGAGTCTGCTTCTCCCTCTTCCTCTGCCCCTCCTCCTCAGTGGTGCATACTCTCTCTCTCAAATAAAATCTTTAAAAAAGAGAGAAAAAAACAAATTCTGATTCCAGTAGGCTGGGGTTGAGGGTGGGGATGTCCCTCACGACCAGCCAAGAGGGTTCTTGGCTTCACACAGGATAAAGATAAAATGTGAGCCAGCAGGTGGTGAAACAGTTTATTAAAGATACATACAGGGGTGCCTGGGTGGCTCAGTGGGTTAAAGCCTCTGCCTTCAGCTCAGGTCATGATCCCAGGGTCCTGGGATCGAGCCCCACATCTGGCTCTCTGCTCCTCGGAGAGCCTGCTTCCTCCTCTCTCTGTCTGCCTCCCTGCCTACCTGTGATCTGTCTCTCTCTCTCTCTGTCAAATAAATAAATAAATAAAATTAAAAAAAAAAAAGAATGCAAAGAATCTTAAAAATAAAAAAAAAAAGATACATACATAGGGAGAGATACAGAGTATCTGGGAGACTTAGAGGAAAATAACATGAATCTCATCTTTCTTAAGGACCTGGGGGTTTTAGTGAGGATGGTGGTCTAGCGTCCATGTCCTCTCAGGCATTCAGGAACTGGTTAGAACAAAGACCCAAGTGTTATTCTTTGGAGCCAGGGGGTCTGGGTGTTGAAATGTCTGGCTCCCCTGATGTCAAATACGCATATGATAGCTTCCTCTGGTCACTCATCTGGTCCTATCTTAGATGTTATTTATGCTAGAGAATCAATAACTCTTCTCCCTTACAAGGACGACACAGGCTCCTTGCATTACAAGGCCCAAGTGAAGTGCGCTGCAGGCGCAGGTCCTAGTGAGAAGAGAAGCCAGGAAAGCAGCAAAGGGAAAAAACCCAGCCTTTTCTCTCCTGGGGTCCCTTCAGTTTCCCTGTCTCATTTCCATAGTATAGTCTCTGACTAAAGACTGATGTGTAAATTGGAGTTTACATGGAAAAAAAAAAAAAGCTAAAATATTTTTTATAACATATTTACTGTATTTTGGGGTGAAATGTTATATTGAAAAAAAAATCCAGGGGTACCTGGGTGGCTCAGTGGGTTAAAGCCTCTGCCTTCGGCTCAGGTCATGATCTCAGGGTCCTGGGATCGAGCCCCTGCATCGTGCTCTCTGCTCAGCAGGGAGCCTGCTTCCCCCTCTCTCTGCTTGCCTATCTGCCTACTTGTGACTACTGTCTGTCAAATAAATAAATAAATAAATGAAATCTTCAAAAAAAAAAAAATCCAGAAGTTGGTGGGAACCTTTAAAAAGCAATAGGGAGGGTGGGAATACAAAGTAAAAACAAACAAACAAACAAAAAAAAACCAAAAAACACATTAACTGCACAAGAACTATGTGATTTACATCTCTATTTTGAAAATAATGAATCAACACATATAAAACACAAGGGATGGGCGCCTGGGTGGCTCAGTGGGTTAAGCCGTTGCCTTTGGCTCAGGTCATGATCTCAGGGTCCTGGGATTGAGTCCCGCATGGGGCTCTCTGCTTGGCAGGGAGCCTGCTTCCCCTTCTCTCTCTCTGCCTGCTTGTGATCTCTCTCTGTCAAAAAAAAAAAAAAAAAAAAAAAAAAGACAAGGGATATAAAATAATGGCCATGATTATTATTAGGTGAAAGGTTGATGGGAAGTTATATAAAGGGTAAGTAAGGGTGACACCACCTAAATCAATAATCTTAACCTCAATAAAAGTGGGACAACCAGGGTCGCCTGAGTGGCTCAGTGGGTTAAGCCTCTGCCTTTGGCTTAGGTCATGATCTCAGGGTCCTGGGATTGAGCCCCGCATCACCCTGCATTGGGCTCTCCGCGCAGCAGGGAGCCTGCTTCCCCACCTCTCTCTCCCTCTGCCTGCCTCTCTGCCTACTTGTGATCCCTCTCTGTTAAATAAATAATCTTTAAAAAAAAAAAAAGTGGGACAAACAAACATGTGTCGAAAGTGATAAAACAAACCACCATCTACTAACTGGAGAGGAAGAGGGTGGGGAGTGCGGGGGGGGGGGGGTGGCTGAAAGAAGGAAATTGAATCTAATCAAACCTCTAGATCTAACCAGCAGTATCTAAGAAGTAAAGGGGAGTATATAGGAAGGAGCAGTATATAGGGAATAAAGGCACAACCAGCCAAATCTAGAAGGTCCTGGTTCTTGATTCTAAAGGACAAATGACCCAGTTACTTTAATAAATAAAGGACATTAAAAAAAAAAAAAAAAGGGAACACTGGTAATGAAGGTACTTGAGACTAATCAACCAAATCCAAAGCGTGGACCCTGTTAAGATCCTAATTCAAACCATTCAACCATGGGGTGCCTAGGTGGCTCAGTTAAGTGTCTGACTCTTGATTTCAGCTCAGGTTACCATCTCAGAGTTGTTGGTTCAAGCCTGGCATTGGGCTCCACGCTCAGCAGGGAGTCTGCTTGAGATTCTTTCTCTCCCTCTGCCCTTCCCCACTATGCTCACGCATATTCTCTCTATCTCAAAAATAAACAAATCTCAAACAATTCAACCATAAAAATTTAGTTTGAGACAACTGGGGAAATTTAGAAATGCAGAGGGTATTAGTTGTTACTAGGAATTATTGCTGGTTTTGATGGTAGGACAAGGGTGCCGTGATGTGTTTATAAAAATTTACCTGTTAGCGGGGTGCCTGAGTGGCTCAGTCGGTTAAGCATCTGACTCTTGCTTTCAACTCATGTCCTGATCTCAGGGTCGTCAGATTGAGCCCTGCATCAGGCTGTGCTGGGTGTAGAGCCTGCTTAAGATTCTCCTGCTCCTTCTGCCCTTCCACCCCACTCACACATGCCTTCTCTAAGAAAAAATTAAAAAATACTTGTTAGAAATGCTTAGGTATTGATGAAATGATGCCCTGCCTTAGAAATACCATTGTGGGGTGGGTAGAATAACAATGGAGGTAAAGATGAAGTAATATTGGAGAACTGTTAAAATGTTGAATGTGGATTCATTACATCATTTTACTTTTGCTTGGGTGGAAATCTCTACAGTAAAAGGTTAAAAAAAAAAAAGCCACCCTTAGGAAAACATAAGAAATGAACATTTATGGGGCACCTGAGTGGCTCAGTCATTAAGCATCTGCCTTCGGCTGCGGTCATGATCCCAGCGTCCTGGGATCAAGCCCCGCATCAGGCTCCCTGCTTGGGAGGAAGCCTGCATCTCTCTCCTCTCCCACTCCCTCTGCTTGTGTTCCCTCTCTCACAGTCTGTCAAATAAATAAATAAATCTAAAAAACAAAAAAAACAAACAAAAAAACCAATTTAAAGTAGAAATCAATACAGTATAATATAGAACTCTGGTAAAACTGGTAAGTTGAAGAGCTGGTTCTTTGAAAAACAACAAAAAATCTGGAGTAATTTTCTGTTAATAAAAAGTAGCAACTGGGTCAAAGAGTAAAACATCTGAAAAGAGCAGCTACTCTGGAGGCCTCCGCTTGGCTAATCTAACATTTAATCTCCAAACTTTTCCTGATTTTGATTTTGGCATTACTCCAGCACTCTGCCAAGGAAATACACTTACTTTGGATGTTGTATGAAATTGTTATGTAGTTGTAGTCTGAGTTTTGAGAAAATGGATTTGTTTTATATATTTTTTATTAACATATAATGTATTATTTGCCCCAGGGGTACAGGTCTGTGAATCACCATGTTTACTCACTTCACAGCACTCACCATAGCACATACCCTCCCCAATGTCCATAACCCAACCACCACCTCCTACCCCCTTCCCCCAGCAACCCTCATTTTGTTTTGTGAGATTAAGAGTCTCTTATGGTTTGTCTCCTTCCCAATCCCATCTTATTTCATTTTTTCCTTCCCTACCCCCCAAATCCCCCACACTGCCTCTCAAATTCTTCATTATCAGGGAGATCATATAATTGTCTTTCTCTGATTGACTTATTTCCCTCAGCATAATACTCTCTAGTTCCATCCATGTCGTTGCAAAAGGCAAGATTTCATTTCTTCTGATGGCTGCACAGTATTCCATTGTATATATATATACCACATCTTCTTTATCCATTCATCTGTTGATGGACATCTAGGTTGCTTCCATAGTTTAGCTATTGTGGACATTGCTGCTATAAACATTCGGGTGCATATGCCCCTTCAGATCACTATGTGATTGCTGGGTCGTAGGGTAGCTCTATTTTCAACTTTTTGAGGGAACTTCATGCTGTCTTCCAGAGTGGTTGCACCAGTTTGCATTCTCACCAACAGTGTGATTTCTGTTGTGATTTCTCCGCATCCTTGCCAGCATCTGTCATTTCCTGATTTGTTAATTTTAGCCATTCTGACTGGTGTGAGGTGGTATCTCATTGTCGTTTTGATTTGTATTTCCCTGATGCCAAGCGATCTGGAGCACTTTTTGATGTGTCTGCTGGCCATCTGGATGTCTTCTTTGCAGAAATGTCTGTTCATGTCCTCTGCCCATTTCTTGATTGGATTATTTGTTCCTTGGGTGTTGAGTTTGATAAGTTCTTTATAGATTTTGGATACTAGCGCCTTATCTGATATGTTGTTTGCAAATATCTTCTCCCATTCTGTCAGCTGTCCTGTTTTTATATGTCTGAGAAACTTAAATTTTTTTAATTTCAATGGAATTTTGAAATACAAAAGAGCTTCTTTATCATTAACTTTGAACTGTAACTCTGACTCTGATCTAACACAGCTGCTATGATAAACATTTGACTTAGGAGCCGTATATATGTATATACATACATATATATATGAAATACTTATCACAAAAGGAATACTGCCCATATGTACAATTCTTAGCACTTCTAAAGTGCTTTCTACAGCACACTCTCTTTCCATAAAACCTCTCTCATAAGGTAACCACAACAGGAGTTCTTTACCAGAAGCCCAGTAATACTCTGTGACTCAGGTTCACAGTAATGGAGAGAGATTCCCAGGAGTTACCCTTGTCCTTTGGAGTCTAAATTAAAGCCCCAGATCCACCCTGCTTTATCTCCAAATTCCTCCATGTCCCAGTGTCTATGGCCTAATCCTAACTGGAATTTGCTCACACATTCAGTTTAACAACAACAACAAAAAAATCCAAATAGTACACATCAGACTTATTTGCTCCCTCTGGAAAACAACTGTGTTTAGCAGCAAATATCTAAGATCATCATCCCCTTTACATAATGGAAAATGAAATTAAGAGTGAAGTATGACTCAAGGTTTAAAAAAAAAACAAAACAAAACTGCCAGGATGGAAGAGCCAAGCTTTGAATCCTAAGTACATTCCTAAGGGCAATGAGACTTTTCCCATATCCCCCACTGGGAAGCCAAACATAAATATATACTTATAAATGTATTTATATAAATATAAGCAGTCAGGGGCAACTGGGTGGCTCCGTTGATAAAGTGTCTGCCTTCAGCTCAGGCCACGATCCCAGGATTCTGGAATCGAGCCCTGCATTGGGCTCTCTGCTCAGTGGGGAGTCTGCTTCTCCCTCTCCCTCTGCTGCTCACCCTCCTCGACCTCCCTCTCTCTCAAATCAGTGGATAAAATCTTTAAAAAAAAGGTGTCAGGATTAACTAATAATCTCAACCCCCTCACACTAAATTTGCCCTAACTTTGATGGTTCTTTCTTTAACCCATGGCCCATCTCCCTTTAGACTGCAAATCAACCAAGACCACTGTAAAGATCCTTGGAATAAGAAGGCTCAAAAAAAACACAAAGGTAAAGCCAATAGCAGGAATGCTATAAACATTTTATTTTTTTTAAGAAAGTAGCTTCAGAAAAAGAGGAAAATAATCTAGATCATTTATTTATATATATATATACTTTTTAATAAAAACCTTTACATAATCTTCATGCATAAAGACCCAGAGGTGGCCATGTTGTTTATGACAGCTCTTAATTTCAGCTGTCGCAGGCCTTTACCTGGGACTCCCCATAGCTGACAGCAGTGTAGCAAAGGCCCTCCTCTTGCCTGTAAAGCCCATCTCCCTGCCTGCCTCAGTAACGGTTTTATGTTCTGGAACTATAGACAATGGGTAGGAAATGCTTTGGGCTAGAATAGGAAGGACAGGGAGGACTACCCAACCTGCCATGTTTTATTCAAACTCTTCAGGCAAGTCTAGACAGGAAGCCTAGCAAGATGACTGAAAACCAAGGACCAAATTGAGTTCTGGAGCTTCCCAGAGACATGGAGTCTGTGACCAAGAGTTCCTACACATGGTAGTAGATAAGTCTGATGTTCATGGAACATTCAAGGCAGGAACAAACAAGCCTTAAAGATCCATCCCTCCATGGCAGGCACTCACTTCTACCCTAAATGAGTCAGAAAGACTCTGTTCTGTTTCCTAACTCAGTCCAACCCTCTTTTGACTCTAAAACAGTGTTAACTCATCCGCCCACTTAAGAGACAAACTTTCCTTCCTTCTGTGGATAGTTTATCTGTTAAGGAAGGACACTCTTTGATCAACATTTGTCCTATTACAAAAGGGCTGAGGTAGGAGTAGGGTAGCAGGTTGGCATGGTGCGTCACAAGATCCAGAACAGCTGAGAGTGGAAAGGATTCCCTGGTTCTCTGGGGGGAATTCTGCAAAAGGTATTTTATTGACCATTTTTTTAAAAGGGGGGAGGGGAAGAATGGTCTTAAAGATGGTAAAAAAGAGACTTGGTTCTTTTTTTGGGTTCTAAAAGCCCTTATGCTTTGTTCAGTATTAACAAAAGCCCTGAACAAATGGTGGATGCTGCTTGGGGCAGCAGGAAAAGAGAATGGCTAACAGTGCCAATCAACTCAATGCAGGGGATCTCTGTGTGGTGAGTGTGAATGAACATGTGAGTGTGGTGGGAGGAACCTGGGGTTCACTGGCTCCCAACAGTCAATTCTCGCAGGTAGGACTGTGTGAGGCCACGCAGTTCCTCCAAGGCATAGTCCTCAGGCATGGGGAGCTGGCCAACGTGGGGAGCCAAGAGGCCCAAAGGGACTCGCTGAGGGTCTGGTGTTGAGTCGGAGGTTGTTTCGGGTGCGCGCTGAAGGCTCCATACCACCCGCAGCAGGTTGGCTGCACGTTTGGCCATGTCTGGAGAGAAAAAATGAAGTGGGCATCAAGGACGAGGGCTGGTAATGGTGTGGATCAGGGCAGAGGTATAGCAATCATGAAGACAGGAAGCAAGCAGGCAGGAAGCAGGCAGAGTGTGGAGGCTTACCTGACTGGGCCAGGAGATCCTTGGCATTGTAACACTGCATCTGCTGTATGCGATTGCACAGAGAGATCACTTTGGTATGTAACTGCTCAAGTTCATAAACTGAGCAATCCACCTACAAAGAAGCAGAGAAACCAGTTAGGTCAAGAAAAGCTCCCATCACCCCAATTCCATCCACAGACTGACTATGCAAAACTCTGAAATAACAGAAAAAACCCAGGAGGCTGGGTGGCAGTGTCGTGTCACCACTATCCAGCCTGATCACTGAGGACAAAACACAACCTCAGCAATAATTCACAAGAGGAAGTAACAGGGTATACAAAGCCTTGAAATGGTTATGAAATCAGCATTAATAAACCATGTAACTAGCAAGCCTTAACATGGTCTCAAAAATCTAGATAAATCTGGGCTCAGAGAGATTATATTAGTTAAGAGTAGAGAGCAACTAAGAAGTGGAGCCCAAACTAGCATGGAATTTAGGTATCCTAACTCCACATTCACAACCCTTTCTAAAATAATGCAGGCCCTATTCTCACTGTATGTCCTCTGTTTTGTGTTGCTATCTACTCCCATGGCCCCAATTATTATTATTATTTTAAATTAATTTATTTAGGAGAGGAAGAAAGAGATAGCATATGCAAACAGGGGGAGGGATAGGAAGAGTGAAAGGCAGAGAACCTCAAGCAGACTCCATGCTGAGTGTGGACCCCAACTTGAGACTTGATCCCATGACCCCGAGATCACAACCTGAGCTGAAACCAAGAGTTGGATGCTTAACCTACTGAGCCACTCAGGCGCCCCACCTATAGCTTCAATTATGATCGATATGCTGATGATTCCTAAATCTTTAGCCTAATATTCCAATCTTCCATTCTCCTTTCCAGGGCCATTGCCCTAGCTCAGGATACCATTACTTCTTACTTGAAAAATCTTAAGAGCTTGATCATGATCTTCAGTGTCATCCCTATTACATCCTTTTCCCTACCATATGGTAGCCAGAGTGATGTTTCTAAAAATCAAGTCTGTATTTTTAAAATTTTCTGCAAGTTTATTTATTTATTAAAGTAATCTCTACCCCCAACATGGGCTTGAACTCACAATCCCAAGATCAACAGTCACATGCTCTTCTGAGTCAGCCAGAAACCTGTATTTTTATTCTCTACTTACATTCTGAATACTTTCCAGCAGCATATTATTCCTGCTTGTCTCACATATGACTCTTGGTTGGCTCCCCCTCTCTCAAACTCTTCAATTAAACCACCCTACCTGCTAAGTATCCTATCACCTCTTCCTTCTCTAAATGCTTTCCTAACCCTTCCACAAAGCATCTTTCTCATTGAATCTACTTTAGGGAGAGCTTTGCAGAATCTACCAGTTAATGCCTCTACAAGTATTTTTTTTTAAAGATTGACTGTTGATTGATTTGATGGGGGGTGGGGGTGATGTGCACAAGCAGGGGTAGCAGGAGCTCAGTCCCACTGAGCAGGGAGCCTGATCTGGGGCTCAGCTCAGGACCTTGGGATCATGACCTGAGCCAAAGGCAGATGCTCAACTGACTGCACCACCCAGGTGCCCCAGCCTCTTTCAAGTATTTTTTTTTGTCCACAAGAATCCAGCCTTTAACTGGACCTTTAAGGGTGGGAAATACAATGAGGTCTTTGCTCTCAGGAAACTCATGAAAAATAAAGAGATGATCAGGTAGAGATAAACCTTGAAGAATCACAAGTTGTGCAGATCATTTAAGCAAGGTGATATGGCAGAAAAACCGGATGGCTACTTCAGACTGGGGGCTTGGGAAAGGCTTTTCTGAAGAATATCTTTGTGGAGACCTGAAGAAGGCTAGAGGGACAAGCTTTCTAGGCAAAGAGAACAGCTAAAACTGTAAAATGGGAACGCAAAGAAAGTTTAGGTGGGTAAAATGCAGAGTTCAAAGAGGAGAAGAGAAGAAGATAAAACTGGAGAGGTTTTATACACCACAGGATCATAACTGGAGGTCCTCAGAATTCATAGTCCATGAACTTGGACTGGGAAAATAACATTTATTTTTACTGACTT
The DNA here is from genome assembly GCF_922984935.1 of Meles meles. NCBI lineage: Eukaryota > Metazoa > Chordata > Mammalia > Carnivora > Mustelidae > Meles > Meles meles. The sequence continues at coordinate 59,560,641 of NC_060073.1, read as the reverse complement.
TTTACTATACATCAGCATTTAATTATTAATGTAGATTTCAAGAAATAACGGAGACTTTGTGATCAACAGACATCACAGCTATTTTCATATTACATTACAATTTTTAGTGATTTTTAAATATAGTACTTCACCAAAGTTAGAGTAGTTAGGAGATCCACTGCTGGGCTTGTTAAATTAAAGATGTTAAACTACTTATTCCTGTAAGTTCTTAATAGTTTGACAATGTATTTTAACATAGCTGGTTTCTTTTGTAATCCCATGAATTTAAATTTTATGCATTAAAGCACATTAGACAGCCATCCATGGGCTTCATCAGACTGTCAAGGAGGTCCATAGCAAAAAATGTAAGAATTATTGATGCAGATTTATAAGAGTTGCTAAGGAGCACTTTATCGTAAGTGAAATGAGAGGCCACTGGAAGGTTACAGACGAGAGTGAGATGATATGACTTGTGTATTAGAAAGATCACTCTGGCTGCTGCATGGAAATAAACTGTAAAGGAGCAAGTGCAGAAGCAGGTAGACCAATTAGGTGTCTACTACAGCAGTCCAGGTGAGAGATTCTGTGGCTTTACTACACCCACACAACTCCTCTCTCCACTCTACCTTCCAGTATTACCTTATTAAAAGTTCCCTGGAGGGGTGCCTGGGTGGCTTAGTTGGTTGGGTGGCTGACTCCTGATTTCCGTTCAGGTCATGATCTCTTGGGTTGTGGGACTAAGCCCCATGTCAGCAAGGAGTCTGCTGGAGATTCTCTCTCCCTCTGCACCTCCCCCACTCACTCACTCACTCAATAAATAAATAAATAATCAATTTTTAAAAAAAATTTTAAAGAATTTATTTATTTATTTGATAGAGATCATAATTAGGCAGAGAGGCAGGCAGAGAGAGAGAGAGAGAGGAGGAAGCAGGCTCCCCGCTGAGCAGAGAGCCCAATGCGGGGCTCGATCTCAGGACCCTGGGAACATGACCTGGGCTGAAGGCAGAGGCTTTAACCCACTGAGCCACCCAGGCACCCCAATAAATAATCAATCTTAAGGAAAAAAAACCCTGGAAGCACCACGATCTCTGATCTCTAGACTTATACCCATGCTCTTCTCTCTGCTGAAGCATTCTGCTCCCACCCACCCTTCTTCATCCTTAGGAGCTTAGGTGCCACTTCTAGAAAGCCTTATTGACTGCCTCAGACTGGGTTAGGTACTCCGTTTATGTGCTGCCACAACACTCTTTGTTTAACCCCTACACTTACCATTGTATAGTAACTGCTGGTTTACCCATATATAAATCTTCCTCACCAAAATTATTACTTTGGTAAGGGCAAAACATATACCACTGCTTACCTTTATGTCCCCCAAATCCACCAGTGCTTGGGACATAGTAAGTTCTCAAAAACTAGGTTGTATAAATGTATTAATGTTCAACTAGAAAAGAGTTTTCTTCAGTGATAACAGAGGTGATACTCTTAATTTATCCTAAGAGAGTAGCAAATAATAAATTATGCATATTACATGCCAGGCACTCTGTTAGTAGGGATTTTGATAAAGATAAGAGATAACAATTACTAATCACTAAATACATGTAAAGTAGTCTGCTAAAACAATTTAAGTATAATCATTTTGACAACTCCGTCAGATATCTATGGTAATCTGTGTTCCTCCCCTCCTTTTCAGAGGAGACAAAGAGATTATAACCTTAATAAGGTTATAAAATAACCTTATTTTATACCAAATAAAGGTTATACCAAATAAAGGTTATTTGTTTAAGGTCATATCATAGCTAGTGAGTGAGGGAACCATGAACTGAACCTAACCATTTGGCTTCAGAACTTGATTCTTACCCTCTATACTCTATTGCCTTTAATCTTAAAGTAGATCTCCCCAAAAGTAGCTCATGATAACTTGGAGACAGATGTGGATAAGTAACTATAATAGAGTTGGTAAACAAGTGTACCAAGTGCTTTGGCAGTGAAAAAAGAAAGTGCAATTAACATTTCTTATGGGAGGGCGCCTGGGTGGCTCAGTGGTTTAAGCCCCTGCCTTCGGCTCAGGTCATGATCTCAGGGTCCTGGGATCGAGTCCCACATCGGGCTCTCTGCTCGGCAGGGAGCCTGCTTCCCCCTCACTCTCTCTGCCTGCCTCTTTGCCTACTTATGATCTCTCTCTGTCAAATAAATACATAAAAAAAAAAAATCTTAAAAAAAAAATTTCTTATGGGAAAAGGAGAACAATATAGAGCTTATAGCAATTTGATCTTAAAGGATGAGTATGTGTGTTAAGAGTAAAATACAACAAGTTTTGTTGGAAACACCATGAGTAATTTAGTGTGATGACAGCAGAGCAGGCAGGCAACTGGAATGTGGGGTAACACTAGCAGGAGGCATGAGTGACAGGTAAAAGCCTCTATGTGGGCTTGAATTCTATGGTTAAGAGTCTGGTCTTTGGGGGCGCCTGGGTGGCTCAGTGGGTTGGGCCTCTGCCTTCGGCTCGGGTCATGATCCCATGATCCCGGGATTGAGCCCCGCATCAGGCTCTCTGCTCGGCGGGGAGCCTGCTTCTCCCTCTCTCTCTGCCTACTTGTGATTTCTCTGTCAAATAAATAAATAAAAGAGCTTTAAAAAAAAGAAAAAGTCTGGTCTTTGTGCTATAAGCAACAGAGGCCAACCTTATGACTATTGAAACAGATACCAATACAGTTCGATAAAGACTTAAAAAAACTCTAATACTTGCAATTTTAAAAACATAACAAATGACATGTGAGACAATTACTACCCTTACCAAATCTCGGACCTTACTATCTCTCTCATCCCTGAGCTCAGAGAAGGGCTGCACAAGGGGAGCAGACTATAGGTGGACAAACCTCAGGAACGTCTACTGTACATACTACTTGGTAATAAGCACAAAACAAAGAAGTTTCTTTAACGTTTTGATACAGTGTCATAGTGGCTACAGCAAATCAGCCCCATCAAAATATCCCTCCTGCACTGACAGTTCCATCTCTGCTAATGAGGTTGCTCAGACATTCTGAGGTCTCTGTGGCTTTAAGGGCCAGGGAAAAGGAAAACCAAGCAAAAGTTTAAAGAATTCAGGTACCTGCTGTATCTGGTGAAGCATCTCAATGATCCGAATATAGTCCAAGTAAACAAGCCCTGATGTTTCCCAGTCCTGGATTAGGCTGCTGCGCTCTGGAGGTGCCAGGTCTTCCAAGAACCCCTTCAGGTAGTCATAGTTCTCATTAATGATGGCATCTGAAGAAACAAAATATTAAGCACTCTGTCTACACAAATACATGGTTCTCAAAAGTACATGGAGGACATGGCAGAAATCCAAAAGAGGAAGGGAGGGGAAATACATATACATACACATATGTAGGTATAATGAATATTTCATCTTCATGACTTATTTCATAACTGTAACTTTGTACCTTTTGACTCCCTTCACTCATTTTGCCAACCTCCACCCCACACCTCTGGCAACCACCAATCTGTTCTCTGTATCTCTGAGCCATTTTTTCTTTTTTAAAGATTCCACATACAAGTGAGGTCATACAGTATTTGTTTTTCTCTGACTTATTTCACTTAGCATAATGCCGTCATCTATATTGTTGCAAATGGTAAGATTTCATTCTTCTCTATCGCTTAATAATATTTCGTTGTACATGTATACTATGCATACACACACACACACACACACACACACACACACACACACACCCCAAATTGCCTTTATCCATTCACCACTGATTTTGTTCCCCTATCTTTGCTATTGTAAATAATGTTGCAGTGAACATGGGGGTGCATATTTCGAGTTGTGTTGTTTTCTTTGGATAATTACCCAGAAATGGAATAGACTATATTCCATTGGCTAGATCATATGGGTAATTCTAGTTTTAGTTTTTTGAAGAACCTCCATATTATTTTCTATAGTGGCCACACCATTTATATGCCCACCAACAGTGCATAAGGGTTCCCTTTTCTCCACATCCTCACCAACCTTATTTCTTATCTTTATGACAATAGCATTTCTAACAGGGATGACATGATATTTCTAGTGCCTTTGATTTGCATTTCTGATTAGTGGTACAGAGCATCATTTCATTGTAACCATTAGCCATCTCCTTATGTCTTCTTTAGAAAAACGTCCACTCAGATTCCCTAATTTTTTTAACAAAAATTTTTTTGCTATTTTTATGAGTTCTTTAAATATTTTGGATGTTATATATAACATCCAAAATTTTGACAACCTGTAGATTGTTTTAGGTAGTAAGGACATTTTAACATTAATTCTTCTAATCCACAATGTCAGGTAAATGATTTACAAACATCTGCCATTCCTAGGTTGCCTTTTTATTTTGTTGATGGTTTCTTTTGGAGCTATGCAGAAATCTTGTCAGTCTGATGTAGTCCCATTTGTTTATCTCTCTTTTGTTGCCTCTGATTTTGGTGTCCCATGCAAAAAAAAAAAAATCACCAAGATGGATTTCAAGGAACTTACTGCCTATGACTATGTTTTCTTCTAGTTTTATGCTTTCCGGTCTTTTGGTTTAAGCATTTTAAAAAAGATTTTATTTATTTGACAGAGAGAGACAGCAGGAGTGGCAGAGGGTGAGGTAGAAGCAGACTCAATCTCAGGACCCCAGGATCATAACCTGAGCCAAAGGCAGACAATTAACTGACTGAACCACCCAGGTATGTGGCAGTTTAAGCCTTTAGCCATTTTGAATTAATTTTTGTACATAGAATTCAATAGTGGTCCAGTTTAATTCTTTTGCATGTGCTGTCCACCCTTCCCAACACCATTTACTGAAGAGACTGTATACTCTTGGTCCCTATGTCATAAAATTAATTGACCACATATGTGTGGGTTTATTTCTGGGCTCTCTATTCTATTCCAATTATTTAGGTGTCTGTTTTCAGGCCTATACCATACTGTTTTACTATAGCTTTGTAATTGAGTTTCAAATGATCACTTTGGAGTTGTTTGTTCTATCTCTGAAAAATGCCATTGGAATTTTTGACAGGAATTACACTGAAATCTGTAGATTGTTTTAGGTAGTAAGGACATTTTAACATTAATTCTTCCAATCCACAAGCATGGAATATCTTCCCATTTCTTCCTATCTTTAATTTCTTTGATCAATGTCATAATTTTCAGGATATAGGTCTTTGACCTCGGTTAAATTTATTCCTAGGTACTTTATTCTTTTTGATGCAACTAAAAATGGTACTGTTTTCTTAATTCCTCTTTCTGATAATTCATTATTAGTATACAGAAATGCAACAGATTTCTATATATTGATTCTGTATCCTACAATTTACTGAATTCATTTATTCTAACAGTTTTTTGGTAGAGTCTTCAGGGTTTTCTGCATATAATACCATGTCATTGGCAAATAGTGACAGTTTTCTTTCTTTCCAGTTTGGATGCCTCCTACTTCTTCTTGCCTAACTGTTCTGGTTAGGATTTCCAATACTATGTTGAATAAAAGTGGTGAAAATGGGAACCCTTCCTTGCCCTCTTCCTAATCTTAGAGGAAAAGCTGAAAGCTTGTCACCACTGAGTATGTTAGCTTTAGGCTTGTCATACACGGCCTTTATTATTGAGGTATGTTCCTTCTATACCAACTAGTTTTATCATAAATGGATGTTGAATTTACCAAATGCTTTTTCTGCATATGATTTTTATCCTTCATCTTGTTAATGTGCTGTATCACACTGACTTGTATATGTTAAACCACCCCTGTTATAAATCCCATTTGATCATGGTGTATAATCCTTTTACTGTATTGCTGAATTCAGTTTGCTAATAATTCGCTGAGAATTTTTGCATCTATGTTCACCAGGGACATTGGTCTGTACTTTCCCTTTCTTATGGGATCCTTGTCTGGATTTGCTAGGGGTAATGCTCGTCTTAAAATGAGTCTGGAAATGTTCTCCCCTTTTCTATTTTATGGAAGAGCTTGAGAAGGACTGGTATTAATTCTTTGAATTCTTGGTAGAATTCACTACTGAAGCCATCTGACCTAGACTTTTATTTGTAGGGAGTTTTTTTGATTTCTAATTCAATCTGCTTTACTACTAATTGGTTTCCTCAGATTTTCTATTTCTTCATGATTCAGTCTTTGAGGCCATATATTTCTAGGAATTTATCCAATTCTTCTAGGTTGTCCATTCTATTGGTATATAAGTGTTCATAGTAGTCTCTAATGATCCTTTGTATTTCTGTGGTATTAGTTATAATGTATCTTTTTTAATCTTGGTAAACAAAATTTCCTAAATACACAAAGAGTTTGACATAATTCATGTATATCAAGCATATCCTCGGCAAATGGTAAGGTAACAACCTGTCATCCCCTGCCCCTCTCGCCCCTCATCCAAGCCAAATTTCTTCTGCACAGAGAACTTCTGCAAAGTGTAATCTGATTCAAGACTGCAAAGTCCCATACAGAACATCATCTCTGGCCTGACTAATCATGGGGTTCAGAGGTTGGAAGAATTTGGGAAGATTCCAGGAGACAGAGGCCCTAATCTGAAGCACTCACCAGAAGCTAAGTGCTTGATGATGAATTTGTGGCAGCGGTTCCAGTGTCCAGCTTTAAATAAATAGAGGGCCTCCAGGTGCTTTTCAGATTCCATGTGTGCTCGCACTGCTTTGGCTTCATTGATCCACTCAGCAGGCACACAAAGCTTTTGGGTCAGGAAAGTCTCCTTAGCCCAAGACTCAGGGGTCTCTAATAGTTGGCAGTGCCGGGTAAGCAGCTCTCGAACCGCCTTCTCACGCATGCTGTAGGAAGAAAAACAATGCTGAATAAATCCTATCTTCACTGATGGAGAAGGGTGCCTCAGACAGGGCAGAATGACCCCTGAGATAGTCTCTCAAACTGTAGGCCTTTACATTTAGTGGACCACTTCAAAGTACACTTAAAAAGAAAAAAAGAAAAAGGCCAGATCAGCATTTTTTTTAACGAAATTGAAGTATCAAAGCACGTTATATTTTCACAATGAAAAAATAGTGAGAACTAATACTCGAGGGAATGTTGTCCAGTGCTAAGAAAAGGCTTTTCCTTTCTTATCCTTATTTTCTTCCTGGTAACAGGAGATCAAGGACCAGGACAGCAGAATCCTATCTTCCACAGAGTAGTTCTTCATAGTTCACTTCCAACCTCCTCCCTTCCTTTTCTCCCATATGGTCAGTACAAGTAAATGAAGTACTTTTTAAAGGTAAGGGCTCTTCCAGGTCCCTGTTTGCTTTTTTTCCCCTTCAAAACTGTCAGGTTTCCTAATTCATCTTCTCTCTGCCTCTAGATTTAGGTTACCCTCAATCTTTTTGATCTCAAGGCCGCTTGAGGAGAGACCTTTTCTTTTCTTTTTTAGAAGATTTTATTTGGGGGCACCTGGGTGGCTCAGTCGTTAAGCGTCTGCCTTTGGCTCGAGTCATGATCCCAGGGTTCTGGGATGGAGCCCCACATAGGGCTCCCTGCTCAACAGGAAGCCTGCTTCTCCCTCTCCCACTTCTCCCGCTTGTGTTCCCTCTTTCACTCTGTCAAATAAATAAAATCTTAAAAAAAAAAAAGATTTTACTTATTTGACAGAGAGAGGCACAGTGAGAGAGGGAACACAAGCAGGAGAGAAGAGGGAGAAGGTTTCCCACTGAGCAGGGAGCCTGATGCGGGATTTTTTTTTTTTTTTTTTAAAGATTTTATTTATTTATTTGACAGACAGAGATCACAAGCAGGCAGAGGCAGGCAGAGAGGAGGAAGCAGGCTCCCTGCAGAGGAGAGAGCCCGATGAGGGACTCAATCCCAGGACCCTGAGATCATGACCAGAGCCAAAAGCAGAGGCTTAACCCACTGAGCCACCTAGGCGCCCCAAAGATGGACTCTTAAAAGAATGGGCCACCCAAGAACCCCTCTAATGTTTCCTTTTCTATCTGGATCAACAGACCAGCCATTTATTTGTTTATTTTTTCTTTTAAAAGATGTTATATATTTCAGACAGAGAGAGCGAAAGAGAGCTGGGAGGGGAGGCAGGAGGAAACGGGCAGAGGGAGGGAGAATCTCAAGCAGCATGGCATGCAACACAGGGTTCAACCCCACTACTCTGAGATCATGACCTGAGCTGAAATAAAGAATCGGATGTTCAGAAAACTTAGCTACCCAGGTGCCACAAAGAACCAGATTTATTTGTTTAAAAAAAAAAAAAAAAGAGATTTTATTTATTTATTTGAGAGATCGAGAAAGAGTGTGCTTGCAAGAGAACACGAGCAGGGAAATTAGCAAAGGGAGAGGGAGAAGCAGAGAGCCTGACATGCGGCTCGATCCCAGGACCCTGGGATCATGACCTGAGCTGAAGACAGATGTTTAACTGACTAAGCCACCTAGGCACCCCCTACAAAGGTCCAGATTTAAATATCAAATCAAAACTGGTCTCCTCATTTTAGAATCTTTTCTGAACACCTTTTCAAGGGCCTTTTCAAGGCTTTCCATGGACCCCCTCAATCTCAATTGCTTCATTTCTAAAATTCTTTAACGGGGGCACCTGGCTGGGTCATTAAGAGCATGTAACTCTTCATCTCAGGATCCTGAGTTCCAGCCCCATGCTGAAGTGTAAAGTTGACTTAAATAAACAAACAAAATAAATTTAAAAATTCATTAAAAAAATCCTTTATCAGGAAATAGGATTTGCTTTCCTAGAGCCTACTCTTAAATCACCAGTTATCTTGTTTTACCATGTGAAATTCCCCATGAATTTGTTTAAATAAAGGAAAGTATGAAGTAATTTTGCTTCCTCATAAAGAAGAGGAGAAATTCCTTAAAAGGAAGGCTATGCTAGATGCTTTGTACTTTTACTCCCTTTAAAACAACAACAACAACAAAAAACTTAAAAAAATATATTTTATTTATTTATTTTAGAAAGAGAAAGAGAAAGCTGGGAGAGGGGTGGGGTGGGGGGAGGGAGAGGGAGAGAATCTCAAGCAGACTGTGCTGAGCACAGAGCCCCACATGGGCCTTGATCTTACAATCCTACGATCATGACCTGAGCTGAAACCAAGAGTCAGATGCTTAACCTACCGAGACACTCATGAACCCCTTAAAAAATTTTTTTTTATTAATTAATCTCAATGACCAATGTGGGGCTCAAACTCAAAACCCCAAAATCAAGTCACACACTCCACCAACTGAGCCAGCCAGGCACTCCTCCCTCCCCTCCTTTAATCCCACAACCACCTTTGACTAGGTAGGGATTAATATTATGATTTTAAAGATAAAAAGGGAGCATCTTTGGGGTGCCTGGGTATCTCAGTCGTAATATAGCTGCCTTTGGCTCAGGTCATGATCCCAGGATCCTGGGATCGAGCCCTGCATCGGGCTCCCTGCTCAGCGGGGAGCCTGCTTCTCCCTCTCCCGCTTCCCCTGCTTGTGTTCCCTCTCTCGCTGTCAAATAAATATAATCTTAAAAATAAACAAACACAGATCTTAAAAAAAAAAAAAAGAGAGAGAGAGAGTGTGTGTATCTTTAACTAAAAATCAAAAGTGAGTAAGCTTTACTCCAAGTCAAAGTGAGTACACGATGGATCTAGAATTGAGGGAGGTCTGACTATAAAACTGAACTCCTTTCCACACTATATAACATGATAGAGAGCGCAGCATAATGATTAAGAGCACAGACTCTGAGGGTGTTGTGTTGGAAGACTCTGCCATTTACTATGTGACCTTGAGCAAAATAACCTACTTAAGCCTCTCTGTGCCTTAGGTTGCACATCTATTAAACAGATATTTTAAGAGTGCTTATACATTCATTATGAGCATTAATTGAGTTGATTACTTACAACTGAGTTGTAAAGCATTTACAACAGAGTATAATATATGTAAAAGTATTATATGACAAAGTACTATATAAATGCTTTTGTTATTAGTGTAATACCATGCTACTACCATTAACAAAAAAGAAAAAATCTCCAACTTTATCTCATTCACACCATGGGGAAAAGCCTCTTTTAAGATAAAGAACAAAAACATTAGACATCTAACCAAGAATATACTGGTAAATACAATACTATCAAACTTGAGGGGCAGATGTGGGTAGATGGCAAGGGAAGGCTAGAGAGGGAGAAAGTCAGCAGACAGAAAAAGCAGGGGTCCTCCCTGCCAACTCATTACATCATTCCACAGATCTGCTGAGGCAGCTCAGCAAACACTGCTTCTGCATAATTCCTAAACACACCACATTCAAGCGAATCTGTGTCTAAGTTAATGGGGTAGCTCCATGTGGACATATCCTTCCTTTTCCTGTTCATTTTTTCCTGTTCCTGGCTAGGGTTTTCCCTGATCACCATAGTGCACGGAGATCTCCTCTCACTTCTCAGACAACTGAGAGGTCTTATGATAGACAGCATAATTTGGCACTTAACTCAAGACAGTCTCATTTCCAACTTGTTCATGTGAATATAGAGATAGCTGTGGGCTGAACTGTCTTAAAGTTTATTACAGGGCTGGATCCCAAAAACATTCTAGATGCTTACTTACTTAATTAAACCCTAGGAGGCCGATACCATTGGCAATGCCTTGTAGCACTAAATGTATAGTGGGTTCAGAGCTTCTTACTCACCTTGAGTTCTCAATGTGCAGGAGGACAAAGATGGCCCACTCCCAGAGCCCCTCACTTTCCAGCTGGCCAGCATAACTCGTCTGTAGCACACCCTCACACTGTTCTGAGAGATGAGTATAGTTAAGAGCCCGCAGCACCTCCCACAAGTGCCAGCTTAGGCGATAGTCCAAAGGATCGGCTGTTACGCTTCGGGGCTCCAGCAGCTGGTTGAGATCATAATGTCTACAAAGGAAAATGTGCTGAGTTATCATATCAAGGGAGCAGACCATCTGTTCTGGATAGGTCAACTGTTCTGGCTATGGTTTAGAAGATAACAAAGGCAGCACCTGAGAACAGAAGCATTACAGACCACATGGTCTCCCTCTGAGACTGTGCTCTATCAGTCTACTTCTAGGTTCAGCCAGATGACAGAGCCTTCTAAAAATGAAGGCACCTCCTCTTCTGTGGTTGTGTGATCTGACAGGTATGCTGGTCAATTTGTCTGGCTTAGATACTTACCATCCTGGTACATGGAGTCTTCACAACTCTTAGTCTTCATTCCTTCATTTAACTATTTATTTATTTAGAATTTTTTTTTTTTTTTTTTTTTTTTTTTAAATTTGAGAGGGAGCACATGAAAGTGTATCAGCAGGGGAAGGGGACCAGGGAAGGGGGAGATGGGGAGGGAGAAGTAGACCTCCTGCTGAACATGGCCTCAATCCCAGAATCCTGAGATTACGACCTGAGCTGAAGTTCAGATGGTTAACTGAATGAACCACCTAGGCACCCCGATAAACCATTTAAAACATATAATTATATTAGGATCTTCAGACTGTTCTATTATGTGAAGTTGTTGGGAGTGCTAATTATCCTGTTTATCTGAACAGCTAACTAGTCTTCATGATGGTTACTTCCTTCTACGGCTTATAATTTCTACCTCTGATTTTGTCTACATGGTCATTACACTTTATATAAGGAAATTCAGGTGCCCTGAGTTTTCAAAGAGTCCCTATACAGACTTCTCTTTCTTCTGCTGGGATCCCAAAGATTTTAACGGTCCTGGACCAGTTTGTATGTAAAATTCTTAGCATGCAATTTCCACATCATAAGATTAATATAAAGTAAGATCTCACACCTGTAAGTTTTATGGCTTAGATTACCATCCAATAACTTTACCTTTTGACCTAAGATCCCAGATACTTTATAACTTCCTAATACTTCCCCAAGTAAAGAACAGAAGTTTTCTTGACCAGTGCTGTCAAACTAAACTTTGGGGGATGATGGAAATGTTCTATAACCTGTTCTGACCAATGACAGCCAATAGCCAGCCACATGTAGCTACTAGACATGTGAAATAGTGGCTACTGTGAATGCATAACTAAATTAAAAGTTTACTTAAAATAGCCATATGTGAATAGGAGATATTATGGTGGATAGTGCAGTTCTAGACTATTTGTATGGGACAGACTGTGGATTTTTTTCAATTTTTGATTTTTTAATTAACATACAATATATTATTAGCCCCAGAGGTACAGGTCTGTGAATCGCCAGGTTTACACTTCACAGCACTCACCATAGCAGAGTGTGGATTTTATATAAGGATTTAGTCATAGCAATTCTACCTTTCATGAAAATACGGTTTACTATCTCCTCTGGCTCCAGTTTCTCTATTACTGGCACCTTGAGAGATTCCTTTCTTTTTCTTCTTTTTTCACATTAAATTGAGCTGACATACAGTAAACATATTTGGAGTGGACAATTTTCGTTAAGTTTTAATATATGTACACACCTGTGAAATTACCACTAAGGTCAAGACAGCAAACACACAAACCTCCAAAAGCTTCCTTATGTCCCTCTATAATCCCTCTCTTCCTGCCCCTCTTTACAACCACCCTTCCCAGGCAAACAATGATCTGCTTTCTGTGATTAATCAGTTTGTATTTTCCAGAATTTTAGGTAGATTGGAATCATACAGTATAGTTTCTGGGTACTTTTTTTTTTTTTTTTTTAATCTCAGCCCTTTCAAAACCAGGTAAAATTATCTTGTGATTCACTATGTTATCATGTGTATCAACAGTCCATTCCCTTTTATTACTGAGTAGTATTCCATTACATAGATATACCACAATTTGTTTATCCATTCACCTTTTGATAAAAATTTGGCTTGTTTCCAATTTTGGGCCATTACAAACAGAGGTGTTACAAACATCTGCATACAGATACATGTCTTCATTCTTTTGGTAAACACCTAGGAGTGGCATGACTAGATCATATGCATGCAGTATGTCTAACTTTCTTTACTTTCTATTCTGTCAAACTGTTTACCAAAGTGCCAATACCATTTTATATTTTTCACCAGCAGTGTATGAGAATTCAAGTTGCTCCACATCTATGACACCACTTGGTACAAGACATTTTTCTTTTTTTTAAAAGTAGGTTCCACGCTGGGAAGAGCTTGCACTCATGACCCTCAGATAAGACCTGAGTTGAGATCAATAGTTGGAGGCTTAGCTGACTGAGTCACCCAAGGGGCCCTTGGTCTTTTTAATTTCTAGCCCTTCTAATAGGTGGACAGTGGTATCTCATGATGGTTTCAATTTGCATTTCCCTGTTGTCTATTGATGCTGGACACTTTTTAATGTTTTTTTTTTTTTTTTTTTTAAGATTTTATTTATTTGGGGGAGAGAGAGAGAATGAGAGAGAGAGAGCACAAGAGAGGCGAGGTCAGCGGGAGAAGCAGACTCCCTGCCGAGTAGGGAGCCTGATGTGGGACTCGATCCCAGGACTCCAGGATCACGACATGAGCTGAAGGCAGTCGCTTAACCAACTGAGCCACCCAGGCACCTGATGCTGGACACTTTTTCATGTGCTTGACATCTAGGTCTTCTTTGGTAAAGCAAATGTTTAAATATTTTGCCCATTTGGGTTGTTTTATTATTATTGAGTTTTAAGAGTTCTTTAAATGTTCTGGGCACACGTGGGTGGCTCAGTCAGTTAAGCAACCAACTCCTGATTTCAGCTTAGGTCATGATCTCAGGGGTGAGAGATCAAGCCCCACGTCAGGCTCAACACTTAGCACAAAGTCTGTTTGTTCCTCTCCCACCCACCCACTTGCACGCCCTTTCTCTTAAATAAAAAAAAAATTTTTTTTAAAGGAGTTCTTTGTATGTTCTGGATACAAGATCTTTATCAGATGTATGAATTGTAATTATCTTCCCCCAGTCTGTGACTTGTCTTTTAATTCTCCTAACAGTTTTTCAATTACTAACAATTTTTACATTTTTTGAAGTCCAGTTCACCAATTTTTTTCTTGTATAGATTATTTATTTGGTGTCAAAACATCTCTGCCTAACTCACAGTTGCAAAGATCTTCTGGTTTGGTTTCTTCTGTTTGTTTTCTGGGTTAAGTTTGAAATTTAGTTTTCTGATTCATTTTGAACTAGACAAATAATAGAGATAATAAAACCAAAAGCTAGCGGTAGGTAGACCAATCAAGAAAAAAAAAAGGACACATATTACCAATATCAAGAAGGAGAGAGACAGTTACAGACCATACAGACATTTAAAAAGGATAATAATAATAAAAAAAGGATAATAAGGAAAATGTTATGAATAACTTTATGCCAATAAATTTGGGGTAACTTAAGGAAACAAATTCCTTAGAATGAGCAAATGATTGAAAGTGATTCAAGAATAGGGGCACCTGGGTGGCTCAGTGGGTTAAAGCCTCTGCCTTTGGCTCAGGTCACGATCCCAGGATCCTGGGATCAAGCCCTGCATTGGGCTCTCTGCTCGGCGGGGAGCCTGCTTCCTCCTCTCTCTCTCTGCCTGCCTCTCTGCCTACTTGTGATCTCTGTCTGTCAAATAAATTTTAAAAATCTTTTTTAAAAAAAAGAAAGAGATTCAAGAATAAATAGAAAAATCTCAACAGACTAGTTAAGAAATTGATTTTATAGCTTAAAAAGTCAACTGAACTTAAAATGTAAAACCATTCTTCATTTCCTTGGTAAAGAAAATGAAAAAAATAAGCCCTTACATTAGGATAACTGCAAAAACACATTTAAATAAAGGACTAATGTCCAGAATATTGTAACACAACAAGACAACTCTATTAAAAAATGGGCAAAAAAGTGTGAACACTTTTGCAAAGGAGATATAGAGACAATGGTAAATAAGCAAATGAAAAAATGCTCAACATCATTAGTCATTAGGGAAATGCAAATTAAAGCACTACTTTAGTTATTTATATTTTACCACAATATTAAACTATTATTATCTAGGGGCACCTGGATGGTTCACTCGATTGAGACTGAGGCCCATGTCCAGCTCCCTGCAGGGAATATGCTTGTCCCTTTTCCTCGGTCCCTCCACCCCACTTGTTCATGCTCTCTAATAAAGAAAATCTTTTATTTTTTTCTCCTAATAAAGAAAATCTTAAAAACAAATAAAAACTGTATCATCCTCTATCACAGTTACATACTTAATACTTAAAAATATTTAAGGAACTGAAATGAGATAGGAGTGATTAGTTATGACTGGAAAAATTCCTTGTTTCTGATATGTCCAATAGTTCCAATAAGATAGTTTAAATTTACTGATTATAATAATAGCATGTGTTCATACACTGCTGTAGGATAAATAAACCACTGTTTATTTAGGATATTTAGGATAAATAAACCACAACACTACCACACACACACAATGAGATGCTATTATATGCCTACTAAAATGGCAAAATTTAAAAAGCTGACAATACCAAATTTTGAAGAGGATATGATCACCTAGAGTCTAGGTGGGAATGTAAAATGATATAAACACTTTTGGATATATTTATACCCAAAATATTCATGGCATTTTATTTATCGGAGCCAAAAATCAAGAAAAACTATCCATCAATAAATGAATAAATTATTCAATTAAGAAAAACTTTCTAATACACATATTAACACGGATAAGTCTCAAAACCATTATGTGAGTGAAAGAAGCCAAACACAAAATTTAACAGAATGATCCCAATTATGTAAAATTCTAGAAGAGTGAAATTAATCTATAGTAACAAAAAGTCAGTTAGTTACTTGTCTAGGGGTAGGGATTGATTGCAAAGGGGCATGAGGGAAATTTTAGGGGGTAAAGTAATGCTATGTTAAGTATGAGTTACATTGTATTAAAATGCACACTTCAGTATTTGTAAATTGTTTTCTTAAATACTTTTTAGATCTCTACCCCTAGGTTCCAAAGTTCTCTGCATTCAACTATTGTAAATTATAATTTGTTAATATATATAAACTTGGGGCACCTGGGTGGCTCAGTGGGTTGAGCCGCTGCCTTCGGCTCGGGTCATGATCTCGGGGTCCTGGGATCGAGTCCCGTATTGGGCTCTCTGCTCAGCAGGGAGCCTGCTTCCCTCTCTCTCTGCCTGCCTCTCTATCTACTTGTGATCTCTCTCTGTCGAATAAATAAATAAAATTAAAAAAAATATATATATATAAACTTATGGCAAACTGGTTTCACATTTAAGGGAAAAAACTCAGGAAAGGGCTCCCTAGGGCTAATTAAGCCCTACCATGCATGGCTCTGACTTACCTGTCACTGTAGAGTTTTAGAAGGTGAAAGCAGACATCTTGAAGTGGTCTCTGTGAGTTATCTTCCTCCTTTACCACACAGCCCGAGCCCTCCAGGTATGCAGGAAGTGGGGAGCAGGCATACCTGTCAGCCTCAGAGGAATTCTGAAAGGAAGAATATGATAAAACAGTCACCAGCTACAAGTGTGTTTCAATAGATGTGATCATGTATCAATAACTTAGACATATATATTAAGAATGATGACATCCTATGGGGCGCCTGGGTGCTTCAGTGGGTTAAATCCTCTGCCTTCGGCTCACGTCATGATCCCAGGGTCCTGGGATCGAGCCCTTCATCCGGCTCTCTGCTCAGCAGGGAGCCTGCTTCCTCCTCTCTCTCTGCCTGCCTCTCTGCCTACTTGAGATCTCTGTCAAATAAATAAATAAAATCTTTAAAAAAAAAAAAAAAGGAATGATGACATCCTAATGGAATGTGTCAAGATCTTAAACTTATTTTGCAGTGACATGGCCAACCTGTCTTCAAGGGACTATCAAAGGCTTTGGATAGCTGTCATTAATCCTCATACTTTCCTGTCATAATTCTTTTTTTTGGGGGGGGGGTCACAGTTCTTATTATACTGTTTCTTTGGTGTTCTTTCTCCTGACAAATGGTATCAAAGATAACAACTATAGACAGTAGGAAAAGAACTAAAGAAATGATGGCTTTTATTTGTGGGGGGGGACAGAGATCACAAATAGGCAGAGAGCCCAATGTGGGGCTCGATCCCAGGACCCTGGGATCATGACCTGAGCCGAAAGCAGAGGCTTTAACCCACTGAGCCACCCAGATGCCCTGAAATGATGGCTTTAAAAACCTTAATAGTGGCTCTTGGGTGGCTCAGTTGATTAAGCACCAGACTCTTGGTTTTGGCTCAGGTTATGGTCTCAGGATTGTGGAACTGAGGTGTGGAATCTGCTTAGGATTCTCTCTCTCTCCCTCTGACCGTCCCCCTACTTCTTATACTCTCAGGAAAAAAATAAATTAAAAACCCTACATTAATAATACTTTAAAAAAAAAGGTCTTATTTGGGGCACCTGGGTGGCTCAGTTGGCTAAGTGTCTGCCTTTGGCTCAGGTCATGATCCCAGGGTACTGGGATCGAGCCCCACATCGGACTCCCTGCTCAGCGGGGAGCCTGCTTCTCCCTATCCCTCTGCCTGCTGCTCTACCTGCTTGTGCTCTCTCTCTGTCAAATAAATAAATAAAATCTTAAAAAAAAAAAAGTAAAAAAGATTTTATTTATTTATTAGAGAGGGAGAGAGGGAAAGAGGAAAAGAGAGGGACAGCGTGAGTGTGAGGCAGGGGGAACAGAGGGACAGGGAGAGAGAATCTCAAGCAGACTTCTTGTTGAGTGCAGAGTCTGATCCGAGGCTGGAACTCACCACCCTGAGACCATGACCTGAGCTGTAACCAAGAGTCAGATGCTCAACCAACTAAGCCACGCAGGCACCCCCTCACATTAATAATTCTTTAACCTCAACACAGTTAAGGCATATGATATATGATATTTAAAGGCAGATTTTTCAGGCCTGCTAATTTGGGGCTATACCAAACTTGAGGTTGGGCTGTATCTCAAGGAATTCCCAAGGGAATAAGACAGCATTAGGAAAAAAGAAAAACCCTCTCATTTGGGGGCAGGAAAACTGCTTTAAGAAAGTCAAGTATGGAAACATCATATTAAATAAAATAAAAGGAGACACTTGGAGAAGTTTAAGCATAGCCCTGCCCAGAGGCAGGAGAAAAGTTTCCCATCAGATTTCCTGGGTCCATTTCAATTTCATGGTACTTTCAAAGAAAGCAGTTAGGAAAAAGTATTATGAAGTGTGACTTGTTGTTTTTTTCTCTGCAATACTTTTCTGGCAAAAACAGAACTTCCCCCATGACTCTTGGTTGGCTCTACTGAACGTAAATACCTGAAATGCTTCTTCATACATGCTGAGTGCCCTGGAAATGGAGGCTGTTGGTGGAAGCAAATACCAAAGATGCACAGCCAGGGCACGTTTCCAATCCAAACATGAGCACACATTGATTTGCCTGTGCTCTGTGAGCTGCCAAACCTGCAGGAGACAAAATCATCACCACAGCTATGTGTCATACATTATCTTGTTACCACCCAGATCTGCAAGTTACTCACTTAGTCAAGTAACATTTTATTTCTCTTTTTAAAGTAGTCTCTTCCCAACATGGGGCTCAAACTCCCGACCTTCAAGGTCAAGAGCTGCATGTGCTACCAACTGAGCCAGCCAGGTGCCCCTATTTAAATAACATTTTAAATGAACTAGACTGGCAGTGTTAATGATCCAAATATAAAATACATAGTTTTCTTGGTGGCAGGTGAGAGGGCAGATTTAGACTATCGCTGCTTTGAGAAGAGATAGGAACCACAGAAAGTGAAGAGGAGGTCTTCTTACTGCCTGCAGTTGCCATCTTATAAAACTTTAAGTTGTGCATAAATTCTGACCAGCTACTTCACTGCTGGAAAGTGACAGTAATATGTCAATCAGGCAGGCAGCAGTGGCTAAAAATAATTATACTTTATCACCCATAGAATGAACAGAAGTGGCTATTAAAAAGAGTGATGCCCCATAACATGAAAAAACATCCATATAGTTAACTTACAGAACTGCTGTGTATAACTGATTTTATTGGAATATACACATGTGTAAATATGCACACATATATGTTGATACGGACTTACAATATGTCTGGAAAGAGATAAATTATTTACATTATTTACCACTAGGATAACGGATACAGTGAACTTTAATGTTTTAATTTCTATATGACCAGTTTTCTTTTACAAGGTACGTGATATACCCTTGTAATTTGAAAATATTTACACTGAAATTTAAAAACAAGTTGCTTAGTTATATGTCACGGTATATAATTTACAAAGCTAGCTCTGTCCCTTAACCTCAAGCCATCTTGCATTTATGAGAAAACGTATGAGAAAAAGTTAATGAGAAAAGAGGAAAGTACCGGTTTTCCAGCCAACAAGGCAAAGATGCGCAGTCTCTCATCTTGGATGAAACAGTTAGCCTGGAGCTGTTGCCAATCCACCAGCTGCATAGTAAGCAGCTCCCGGACTGACTGGCTACCCACCAGCTGGGATAAAAGAAGGGCAAGACGATGATCACCTACAAGAGAAACAGTTCTCTGGTGATCACGAAGATTAACAGACTTGCAGAAACACCTGGGGGCATTATCTTATTTCTTCTAGCCCTCAGGAGGGAGACCTTTACACTGTGACTGCTTTCTGCAGTAGTCCCAAAACACTGACCAAGAACTTACCATTCTTCTGCTTGGGTAGAAAAAATTCAAAGTAGTTTAACCTAAATTACAGAAGACTATATAGTGTACAGAGTTCAATGCTAGATCTATTACTTCTGCAACCCTAGATAAAGTACTTCATCTGTAAAATGGAGCAAAGAATTATCTGATTCAAAGGTGGGTAGTGAAAACTGAGATCACATAATTGAAAACATGCCCAACGAGAATGGCACTGAGAAATGGCAAAATGAAACCCCAAATTGTATGTGTGAGAATCCCTGACTCTCTCACTCTCACAGGTCTAGTCATCCCTATTACTAAACATTTTTAAGTACAAAGAGCTGAGGCAATAAAAAGATTTTCATTAACTAGAATGTGAGGGAATAGAAATTCCAGTTGATGAAAACTTCCAGCTAAGCTGTAAGTTAAGAGAAAAATGCTTTGTTCCAGCCCTTACTACAAACCTCCTATAAATCAATAGTCCTTCTCCTCTTGTTTTTGTGTATGGGTCAGTGCTTAAATGTCTATATAAAATACCATCCTGCCAAAACTGAGGCTCTCATCTCAAAAGTTTGCTTCATAAATTAGAGAAACCTAAAGGAAAAAAATCATGCACCAGGAACACATCTGGAAATGTGCAGGACACATGGTTTCTCTGTATGTAGGTAATCAAAGCATGATTGGATTATGATTCATTCAGTAAGTGTTGTAGCCCAATTGACCATGAGCTGCTAGTTTTCTAGGTGAGTGATACCAAAAGGAAAAAAGAAAAGATTATTTCAGTGTATCTAGAGAACCCAAAAGAGAGGATTTACTGGCCAAGAGGTATAACTATCCTCGTCACTAGAGATGGTCAAGTTCAGAGCTTGATACAATATATTAAGATCCTCTTTGCTTTGATTACAGTCAAGAAACCAATTGGCTGTTGCCAATCCCTGACTTTTCATGAAGGCTGTTCTCATTGATGAGGATTCTAGATTACTTCCTCAAGTTAATTTTAGTGTATGGTACAAGGTAAGAATACAAATTAATCTTCTGCATATGAATATTCAACTATCTCAGCATTATCTGTTGAAAAGACTATCCTTTCCATGTTTAAATTATCTTGGCATCTTTGTCAAAAATCAACTGACTATAAGTGGAAGGATTTTATATTTAAAGTCTCATTTCTATTCTGTTCTATTTTTCTACATTCATCCTTATGCCAGTACCACATTGTCTTGACTGCTGCAGCTTTCCAGAAGTTCTGAAAATAGACAAGTGTTGAGTTTCTTGATTTTGTTCTTCTTTTCCAAAACTGGTTAGGTTTCATACATTTCCAAATAAGAATCAACTTATTAATTTCTGCAAAAATGTCTGTTGTGGGCATTCAGATAGAAAATGCACTGAATGTATAAATCAGTTAACAACACTGAGGTTCCCAATCTATTACTGGTTCTCAATCTGAGTGGTTTTGTTCCCCAAGGGACATTTGGCAATGTCCAGAGGGTTTTTTTTGGTTGTCACAACTGAGGGTAAAGGACTCTTATGGGCAGAGGAAAGGGATGATATGCTACTAAGTATCTTGCAATGCCCAGGACAGCCTCCACAACAAAAAATTACCAGCCAAGAATGATAATAGTGCCGAAGCTGAGATACATTCCATGAACATGAAATGTGTTTCTTCATTTATGTAGATCTTCATTTCATTACTGTTTCATAGTTACAGTACAAGTCTCATTTTTGTTACATTTATTCCTTAATTTTATTCTTTCTAATGTTATTGTGAATGCCACTGTTTTTCCAATTTCATTTTTGGATTGCTTGTTGCTAATACATAGAAACACAACTGAATTTTGTACACTAATCTTGAATCCTGAGATCTTGCTGAACTAGTTTATTTAGTCCCACTGCCTTTTCTGTTGATTCCTCAGGACTGAACTACTGACATATAGAATCATGCCATCTTTGAATAAAGACAGTTTTACCTCTTCCTTCTTAATCTGTATGGCTTTTGCTACTTTTCCTTTCTTGATTACACCAGCTACAACATCCACTACAATGCTGTATGGAAATGGTGTTCCCAGAGAGAAAAACAAAACAAGATGAAACCAGAGAGGGAGAAAACCATAAGAGACTCTTAATCTCAGGAACAAACTGAGGGTTGCTGGAGTGGAGAAGGGTGGGAGGGATGGGGTGGCTGCGTGATAGACACTGGGGAGGGTATGTGCTATGGTGAGCACTGTGAATTGTGTAAGACTGATGAATCACAGACCTGTACCCCTGAAACAAATCATACATTCTATGTCAAAGAAACGAAAAACAAAACATTCCCCCCACCCTGATTTAAAAAAGAAAGAAAGAAAGAAAGAAAGAAAAAAAGAAAGAAATGGTGTTCCCAATCTTAGGGTGAAATCTTCAGTCTTTCAATAAGATGGTAGCTGTAGGTTTCTGTGCATTTGCTTTGACATCAGATTAATATGTCACCATAGAACAAGATGGGAACTGCTCCCTCTATTTTCTGAAAGAGTTGTAGAGGATTGGTATTACTTCTTTAAAACAGTGCTGATGGGGCGCCTGCGTGGCTTAGTGGGTTAAAGCCTCTGCCTTCAGCCCAGGTCATGATCCCAGCGTCCTGGAATCAAGCCCCCCATTGGGCTCTCTGCTCAGCGGAGAGCTTGCTTCCTCCTCTCTCTCTGCCTACCTCTCTGCCTGCTTGTGATCTCTGTCTGCCATATAAATAAATAAAATCTTTTAAAAAATAAATAAATAAATAAAACAGTGCTGGTTACCAGTGAAGACATCTAGACCTTGACTTTTCTGAGTGAAGATTTTTAGTTACTAATTCAACCTCTTTACTTGTTATAGATCTATTTAGATTTTCTTTTTCTTGAGTCAATTTTGGTAATTCATATTTTCCTAGGAATTTGTCAATTTTATCAAAGTTACTGAATTTGATGACAGAATTTTTTATAGTAGTCCCTTTTCTGTAAGGTTAGTAGCGATGTTCTTCATGCCTATTTTTTGGTAATTTGTGTTTTTCCCTTTTTTTTGCCCCCCCTCCCTCCCATGCTCAGGGTAGTGAAAGTTTTGTAAGCTTTCTTACTCTTTTCAAAGAACAAATGTCCGGTGTTACTGATTACTGTTTTTTTACATTGTCATTTTCATTGATTTCTGTTCTAGTCTTTACTATTTCTTCTACCTTTTGGTTTAGTTCTTATTTTGCTACTTTAGAAGCTTAGGTTATTTAGAGTGCCGAATCCTAACCACTAGACCACCGGGGAGCGTCTAGAAGCTTAGGTTATTGACTTGAGGTCTTTCTTCCTGTTGGGTAGATATCAGGTAACACTGATAGTGTTCAAGTATTTTATTGTCTTTAAAATTTTTTTTAAGGGGCGCCTGGGTGGCTCAGTGGGTTAAAGCCTCTGCCTTCGGCTCAGGTCATGATCCTGGGGTCCTGGGATCAGGCCCCACATCGGGCTCTCTGCTCCGCATGGAGCCTGCTTCCTCCCTCACTCTCTGCCTGCCTCTCTGCCTAGTTGTGATTTCTCTCTGTCAAATAAATAAAATATAAAAAAAAAACTATTAAAAAAAATACTTCCCTTATTAAAAAAAAATTTTTTTTAAGATTTTTATTTATTTGTCAGAGAGAGAGCATAAGGAGGGAAAGCGGCAGGCAGAGCTGGCAGAGGGAGAAGCAGACACCCTCATGAGCAAGGAGCCTGCTGTGGAACTCGATTCCAGGACCCTGGGATCACGACCTGTGCTGAGGGCAGACGTTTCAATGACTGAGCCACCAATGTGTCCCAAGTATTTTACCTTCTTGATATTGTTTAGTTGTTCTATCAATTATTAGAAGTGGAGATAGTGAATCAGTGGTTTTTAGTAAGCTGAAAGGTAAGGCCTTGCCAAAAGTTTAACCTTAAAGAAAAGTAAAAAAAGTGGGGGGTGGGGGAAGGAAAAAGCAGAGTTTATGAACAAATAAATCTAAGGACTTGACTTCTGGCACTCCTTAAGATCTTCCTCTGCTACACATATATTTGATGGTGAGCATAACTTTCTGTCTTTAATGATTCATAATCTTTTTAACTTTATAAAAGGCCAATGCTGAAGATAAATTTTCACTAGAGAAAAATATATGAAGATCAGAAAAAGCTAAACATGTAGTGACAGTGGAATGCAATTGCCCATGCAGAAAAGTTCTTGATTCTAGCTTTTCCTATGATTGTTCTTTACAATCCAAACTGGCCAAGGCCTCTAAAAATAAATCCAGTTGATGGCTCTAATTACTTGGTTTCCGTT
This sequence comes from Meles meles, assembly GCF_922984935.1. Taxonomy (NCBI): domain Eukaryota; kingdom Metazoa; phylum Chordata; class Mammalia; order Carnivora; family Mustelidae; genus Meles; species Meles meles. The sequence goes on along the minus strand of NC_060073.1, from coordinate 59,536,888 downwards.
ACAGGGTTTCAGTAACAAGGTTTGATCAGGGATCTTATTATACACAGATTAAACTGAACTATGCCATCTTTTATTCTTACCAAGATTTGTGTCTGGACAGTTATCAAATACTTGCTAAATGCCTCTCATTAGTGGAAGGGAAACTAAAAAAAAGCAAAAATACGTAATGGGAAATCCTTGGGAAAAAAAAAGTGGATTATCTCAACCTGGAAATTAAATTTACACACTTACTTGATTGAAATAAGTGAATTAATAGAAAATACCTGTGTTTAAAAGGTTCAGAGAATTAATTATAGTGGGAGGAAAAAAATACCTAAATGTCAAAAAAGGAATTCACTAACATGGTACATTTGTAGATAAAAGAATACAAAGAAGAATTTGACTATAATATCTATACTGGAGATCATGAAAAGAATACCATCTCTCTATATATGCAGCATAGTAGCATCTCTGAAAAGATTACATGCTATGTTGATTTGTATACACAAATTTTAATATACCTTATATATTACAAAGTAAACAGCCCAAGTACAAGCTGTACATTGAAATGTATAAAATAAATACTGAAGGATTTAGGTGAATTGGATTTATTGCTTTTTGCTTATCTCTATAGTCTAGTTTCATTATAAATGCATATGTAGAAGTAAACTTAATAATTAAGGTTCTAAAAAGAAAACTAGAGAACACAGTCCCTATTCTGGAGGAACCAGCAATCTTCCTGGAAAGTTTATACTTAATTCAGGCTAGAAGGCAAAGGCAAATCTACAATTAAGGGGCAGGAACCACTAGTGAGTAGGATGTAGACAAGGATACAGAGAAGGACCATATACCCTACCTGACTGCTGGGCCAGAGAACAAGCCTCACTGATCCTCTTGCCTGTGAGGTAGCTGAAGACAGCCTCCACAGGCCTGTCTTTTCTGGTTAAGGAGACTTCCTCCTCAATCTGAGGTGCAGCAGTATGGGATAGCCAGCGAGAGAAAGTTCTTCTTCGCTCCAGAATCTGAATGTATTCACTAGGCTCATCCAGTTGGCTGTCAGGCTCCTTCAGGTGGCCCCATAAGGCTTCACATAACGTCCATGTTAGGTTCCAGTGCTTCACAACTAACAAAGGGACAGGAAAACAATGCTATGACATGAAGTCAAAGTAACTACATAGAAGACATCACTCTAATTGCGGCATAAAAATACATAAATTAATACATATCCCAAACAACCACTCAAGCTGATTGCCCTTAATCTGTCTCCAGCTCACTCTGCTGTGTCTTACAAGTTCTAGAGGTGTGGAGTATAACTGCTTTTTCATTCCACGTTCCTCTGGTACTTATATAACAAATGTAACTCTATGCTCCTTTAAATAGGTTCTTCTAGCTGCATTATGGCTAATATAATCTTAAATGACAGAGAAAAGTCCTCCAACTTGATTACATTCTGCTTCCAAAATGCTTTAACAAACATGAAGTGCTCTAAAAACTTGTGAGGGAGTCTTCTCTCCTGTAGTAGGCACAGCCTAACATTTAGTGAGCCTAAATGACACTGCTCAAAGCACTTAAGAGGAAAGCCAACTCTAAACTACACAATGTAAATATACAGTAGTTACCATCTTCATTTTACAGATGAGGAAACTGAAGTACAAAGCATTAAGTAACTTGCTCAAAAGTTATAGGCAACATGTAGCAGAGCGAAGATTTGAACCCAAGTAATTGAGTCCAACTCTACATTCCTAAGTACTATTCATATTGCTCCTCAGGAAGGAAAGCAAAACAGAAGCACTGTTTACCACTAAGCCAAATACAAATATACATGGGAAGATGATGCACATCTTCTTCTTCTTCTTTTGTTTGAAAAGAAGATGAGACAACTGAAGCAAACACAAGGAAATGAATATACACAATTCTCAAAACGTGTGGTATGGAAGAATTTAAAATAGTCACCATTCTTCAATAATGGTGAAATATTATGAAAGGTATAACATTAAGATTTTCCTATGCTTTTAAAATAGTAAGTTCCCAATTTTAAAAAGCCCTTTACCAAAGTACTGGTTTAGAGAACCATGGTCACAAAGTAATAGAAAGATAATGGGAGAGGTTAGGAAGGGAAGTTAGGAACATTAAATTGTTGGGAAGACCAAGTGGTACTTAAGCTGGACATGTAAGAATGGGTAGGATTTAGAAAAGCAAGAAGGAATGGCTTTTTCTCCTTATGTTCTCTGGGTGGCAGAAGGAATGCAATTTCAAACATCCAATGAATTTGGCTATAGTTCCTGTAAAAGAGGACTTGTATGTTAAAAGCCTTAAGAATAATTGTAAAACTGTTATCATTTCTCCTTCCTTGATATTTTGCTCATTCCAACTCAACTACAAACAAGCGTGAGCTCACGCATCTGCTCACTACATTGGCCTAAGGAAATCTGTCCTCCTATGAACACAAGCTTCTATGGCAGTTCCTGCAACATCAAAGGTTAGAACAGAAACAGTCCATACTCACTTTGAACTTCCAGAAAGTCTCCTGATGCTTTTTTAACCCAATTTGCATAGTCATGAATGACAGCAACTCCTGGATTAGGGACAATGAGAGGACACAGCTCATCCACATGCACAGTGCTATGTTTTAACTTGAGCTCCAGAGGTATCTGGTATAACTGCAGGTCTTCATCTGGCTTCTTTTGTCTCAAACTGAGTTTTTCCAAATGAACTTTGAATGGAGACTCAGTAAGGCTGTAAGATCAAATGACAAACAAGACAGAAAATGAAGATAAGACAGATGCTAGAATTTTCCTACAAACCTTTGTTTCTTTTTATGATCACAAAGAGAATGCAAAACATTTCCCTGTGATTTTACGAAATTGTATTTCCTTATGTCAAATTATAATGAACTTATTTGTTATATAATGAGTAAATAAATCATTTGGCCCATGTATTCAGCCAGGTTATAATAAGCATGAAAATCAATACAGTTCAGCTTGGAGAGTGGCTTCAACATGTATCTAGGCACTATGAAATCCAAGGGCCAAAAGCTACTGTGGGATACTGATTTCTCAAATTAGACTTAGTAAGGTCTCAAAAGTTGTGAGCTAAGCTCATAAATACTGTAGAACTGACTCTAAATTAAGGTGAGTTTATAATCAATCCAGCCTTCATCTGACTTTAAGATTGGTATTAACGACTTTCAAAATATGACATCATTCATAACCTAGGTTTAGGATCAACATTACTAATGGTGAGGTTCAAGAGATACTGTTTTGTATTTCTTCAGTGTCAACTTTAAAAACTAAGCATAATAGGTAATCAGTCATTTAATCTGTAATAAAGACAGCGCAACTTGTTACACAGAGTAAACAGGAAAATGTTATGTATTTTGCACAAAACAACTGTATGCATACTGTCTAATAATTTCCAGAAACTATACATATATCATCTGCATGAGATACATATATATATACATGCATACATGTATATATACATGCACACTCATACATATACACATACACAAAGTATACAGAACTGTAAACACATAAATAAATAATAATGTGGATAATGTAGTAATATATAACATAATACAATTATCAGATGTCATCTTTTTTTTTTTTTTTTTAAAGTGAAGTTTAGGACGCCTGGATGGCTCAGTTGGTTGGGCGGCTGCCTTCTGCTCAGGTCATGATCCCAGCATCCTGGGATCGAGTCCCACATCGGGCTCCTTGCTCAGCGGGGATCCTGCTTCTCCCTCTGCCTCTGCCTGCCACTCTGTCTGCCTGTGCTCACTCTGAGAAATAAATAAAATCTTTAAAAAAAATAAATAAATAAAATAAAGTAAGGTTTACACCCAATGTGGGTCCTGAACTCACGAAGCTGAGATCCAGAGTCATATGCCCTACCAACTGAGCCAGGCAGAAGTCCCCTATCAGATGTCATCTTATTTCCAAATACTTATGCATGGATTATACACAGTTTATATATTCACCTGACCAGGCCCAAGATACAGGAAATGTGCTTATTTGAGAATATACCTTATATATGAAAAAAACACAAATATCTAAGTGAGAAAAAAGGAAAAAAAAAAGACTAATGTAATAAAAAGGATGAAAAAAAAAAAAACAAAATAAGGAATGCTGTAGCATCAGCTTTGGGTCTGTTATATTTCCAAATAAAGTTTAACCATTAAATAAGTATTATATACTCTTCATATCTTGATGATACAAATGGGGTTATCTTATTAATCAGTTTAGTTTTTAATTATACAAAGATCTTCTGCTATCTAAAGTTGTACTAAGAACATTTCTAGAAAGATCACAAAGCAGGGACCTGACTTTGGGTCTCCTGACAATGAAAAGGTTTTTCTTACCTACCAGGTTGTCTTTCTCAAAAAGCATAAGGAAATTGTGACTCACGATTTAACAGCTACTGGATTAGGCAGGAATCCATATTCCATAGAATCGGCAATCTGATGATTTTCTAGTTCAGGAGAGCCACTCAGCTGTTCTCCACTATTAGCAAGAGTCCAGTTGGGGCCCCAACCAACTCGAAATGAGCGTCCCATAAATAGAGCCATGTCCATCAGGAGTTTCCCCTTGCCGTAGGTGACAGACTTTTCAAGAGGGACTAGGCCTGGTTGTCTGCGTGTACCCACAGTTTTCAACTGAACTTCAGGGGCTGGGCTGGGCACTGTGAACACAGAGGTCAGGGGTGGAGGGACAGACCAAGGGGATGTGGATGGGATATTCATCAAAGATGCTGCTCTGGGAGTACGACATTCTTGTACAGAGGCACTTGGTGAAAGAAAAGTTCCACTAGTAAACTTTGATTGTAGTAGTAACCCACCAACTGAAATAGGGGGAAAAAAAAGACTATTAGAAAATACAGTCTCTATTGCTTCTCTAACAGCAAAAATCAGTGAGGCTGAATTACAATTTTATCAAACCAATTAAATCAGACACAGATGATAAGCAGCAAGTCAGTCTGTGGAATACTCTTTCAACCAGGAAATCAAGGCTAGAATTTTAGTGACGATGATGCTAACAACATTACTGTTAATAACAAACACCACTACTACTAAAGAAATTATTAAGCTCTTATCTGTGATTCTGTATAAGCCATTCGTATATATGGTTTCATTTCACCTTTCAGTAACTTCAGATGAACAACACTTTCATCCTCATTTTGTAGGTGGGAAAACTGGGCTCAGAAGAGTGTTTAGTCCAAATCCACAAAGCTACTAAGTGGCAGGATTGAGAGATTAAGCCCAAGGAAGTCTGACACCAATGGTCAGGCCAAATGTTACCATTTCTTAGTCCATAGAAAAAACTTAGTAAGATCAAAATTCAAATTGCCACCACTCTAATGCTCAATGCTAGACTCAAGACTCTTTTGAAGGCACAAGATGCCTCCAAAAAGACAGTTCTTATTACTACTGCCTGTTCTCTAATACTTTTAAAACAAGAAGTCAGTTATTGAAGTATGAGATTTTCATTGTAGTGCCCATTATGGAAAAGGTTATAGTTAATGTTTAATTGATGGTTTATTAGTTGAAATATTTTTAAAAAGGAAGTTAATAATAGGTTTCAAGTCTTTCACTTGAAAGAATTGAAAACTAAACACCTAGTTTTTAAGGCAACATAAACAAATCTTTTCCTGGTATTTCCTCTGGCTTTCAAAACATTTTGAGATGTGTTGACATCAATACTCTATCCCTAATCCCACACAGTTACAAGACCCCAAGAAGAAAAAAAAAGGAAAGCTTTAAAATCAAATACTACTTCCCTAAGAATTTGGGGAGGTTTAGGAAAAGGTAGAAATCTGACAGGTTTTGTGCATTTTAAGAAGCAACATTTGCCCCTGGAAGGCTATAAAATAAGGATAGCATGAGGATTGCACAAAAAGAGTACAGTGCAGGGCAACTCGCTCATTCCTCTAAGGTGCGATAAAAATTAGAAAATCTGAGTATATAATATAATCCACATTCATAAGCAAATAAAAATATAACCTGAACAAAACACAAATACTTTGTTGTCCATATAACTTCTGCATCTGCACCAATAAAGCTGATTATGGTTTTTAAAAACTGGCTCACCTAACATATTTATAAGAGTATATCTCCTCCTGACATTCTTATGCCATATGCTTTTAGGGGGATATTTGCTAGAGAAGTTAACTCAGCTTAGAAGAACACAGATGAAAAGCAGGACTTTACAGCTTTCTCATAAAATAGCATTGGTTACAGTACCTAAAGAACGGGATTTTGATGAGTGGGATGCTGAAATGGGGAGTCTGGGAGAACAGATTTCTTGAGAAGTATCTGCTTTAGAAGGAAGGTGACTGATGCGTTGATCCAGAACCATATCTACATCTTCTTCATCAGCAAGCAATGATGCTTTCATGATCTAAAAGGCAATACCTATAGAATGAATGTGCTCCCCCAAATTCAAAGGCCATAAAAGAAAAACGCAGTTTCCAATAACCAATAAATTGCTTTGCCTGAGGCTGTGTCCAGTGTTAGTATAATATTTGTGTGGCTGACTCTATTACATTGCACGTGCCTGGACGGCAGAAATTGCAGAATACTGTTTCTAGAAGTCTCGCCAAAGCCTGGTGCACAGCAATTGCTCACCTGTTTGCTGAATGATTAACTTCAAATGTAAGACAAAGGCTCAACTTTTAACATGTCAAAGCCATAGGCAGGGGGAAGTTGAGATAGAGTTTAAAGACTTTATCTTCTAGGCTATTGAAAAAACTTTTATGGAGCACTTTCTAGAGCCTCAAAACCACCCTATGAAAGAAACAAAGTATATTTTTGTAGAGAAAAATTAGTGCTCACAGATGTTAAATGACTTGCCTAAAGTCATATAGTAATAGTTACAAAACCAGGGTTAGAATCCAAGTCTTTAGAATCTCAACACAGACTTCCCCTTCCCTCCCAGAATGGAAAAATGAAGCCCAAACCCAGGCCATATTCTTGTTTTTTCCTCACTCCAATGACCACTCAATGCTCTTCAGTGAATAACCAAGGAAGGAGCCTGAGGTTATGAAACGGAGATAAGATTAGTTTGGCTTCCTGTTGTAGTAAGGGTAGGTTAGGACTTCACCTGTAAGACATGTGGATTAATTCCCAGTGAAGATGCAATGTGTGTTGAGGCAGACACAGGCTCCTGATCCTCAGGCACGCTCTCTTCTAACATGGAATCCAAAACTGGCTCCTGGGTGATATCTACCATGTCACTGTCCAGTTCCACAACCCTCCCTAACTGCTCCACCTCTGGACTCTGGCTCTGTAGACAGCAGAAAGATCAGGGAAGGAGCATTAAATTACACCAAACAGACACAGAGCTTTTAGACCACATCTAGTTTTCAGAGTATAATACAGCTATGACAATGTGAGGTAGCATATTTGCTAAAAAGGATTTCATAATAATTACCCCAAGCCCCTCCTGTATGTACTTGGGGTCCAAATACAGATTCATGAGATCACCCTTTGGTAGTATCTTAAGGTCTGATGCTGGAACCTAAGCCCTACACTGAACAAATGGTGGTCTTCAGACAAAGATTATGGCTTACCTCATTTAGCTAGCAAATATAATTCTCTGATATACATAGGGTGACCCTGCCCCGTCACACTGTCTTATAGCCAGAAGCCATTGGGAAAAAAGAATAAAAAGTACAAATACCAAAGTCTCCAGTAACTTTGCATTTTTTTAAAAAGAAAAACAATTAGAAAAAAATTTCCAGTTAACAATTTGGGGCCTGGAATTTATCTTTTGGGTAACTGAATCCTAAAGGTTAGCTGGGCCCTACATGTGCAGTATCATGTAAGATATGAGGAATGTCTAATTACTCAAAAAGGAAAAACAAAGTAATACTAGAAACAATTTTTTTTAAATAAGCTTCACACCCAACATGGGGCTTGAACTTACGACCCAAAGATCAAGAATCACAGGCTTTACTGACTGAGCCAACCATGTGCTCCCTAGGAACAACTCTACTAGGAATCATTCCTTTATGTTCAAGTGCCAAGAGTTCAATTTACATTTATTAAGCAGTTTTCAAGATATACCCATGACTAACAGTTTCTGATTTGAAAAGGTAATAACTCCTTAACCTGAAACACACTATAAAATAACTGGTTCAGTATGAATCAAGTATGTTCTAAACTTGCATATTACCTGGTAAAATGCTAACAAGTGGCTAAACCAATTCATGAAACATTCTCAAATTCAGAAAGTTTTACTAATTATTTTTCTTATCATGGTATCATCTGTAGATTATTAATCTTCCAAAGTTTGGGGTTTATCTTCCCAAGTGGGTTACTTCATGCTGACCCTTAGATAGATGCTACTATGTAACAGGTAGTTTTAAAAATAATTTCATGATTACTTTGGGCAAAGAAACATCCGTTAGTGTAACTTTTTCAGCTTTATTTTTAGTGGTATATTAGCTATTATTCCCTTGCATTCCTTTATTTACTTATTTTTTTTTAAGATTTTATTTATTTGACAGAGAGAGAGAGACAGAGAGAGGGAACACAAGCACAAGGAGTGTGAGAGGGAGAAGCTGGCTTCCTGCTGAGTGGGGGGGGGGCCCGATGGGAGGTTCAATGGGGTGGGGTTCGATGGGGGTGGGGGGTCAATCCCAGGACCCTGGGATCATGACCTGAGCCCAAGGCAGATGCTTAACAACTGAACCACCCAGGCGTCCCACCCTTGCATTCCTTTAAACAAATATCCTTACAAAAAGACACCGTTTAGTAAGGTATTAATAATCCTTCCATTTGTAACTGTAGAAAAATTGAGCTGTTGGATACTTAATAAATTGTCACTTAAGACATGAAGAATCCCCAAGGTCTGCTCTAACAAAACTGAAGGCTAGATAATGGTGAAAGGCAAAAAAGATTGTATTTTTTACCTACTGGAGAGGCTAACTTGATGTTAGTTCTGGAAAAAAAATAAGTAGCCGTGATCACAATGCTCCCATTTTAATTACAAGAATTATGGGAACACTCTAACTCCAAAAGTTCTCTTGTAAGTTAGTTTTTAACCAATTCACTTTTAGTAAAAGTTATTCACTTTTAGTAAAAGTAAAGTTATTTAGTAAAAGTTTAGTAAAAGTAAACTGCTCCATATATCCTCTTTGTCAACCTATCAGTTAGGATACTCTCCCTCTGTTGGGCTCCTGTAACACCCTGTCTAAACGTGTTTTTTATGATTCATCATGATATAATATGATTTCTTGCATATGCAGTATGTATTTGTCCTACCACATTGTCAAAACTTGAAAACAGAGATTATGGCCTACTATTCTCTGTAGCTATCACCAAACACATTGTTCAAGTTAACATTCATCAAACATTTTCATCAATTCTACTGCTCAGTGTAGTGCCTGGCACACACTAGAGAAGGCAATTAATATGAAAGAACAAGGAGTGAGGCTGTGTGAAAGGAAAGGAAAGAAGGGGAGGATGGTTTCAACTTACACTACTCAAACGAAGAAGCAACAGCAAGAGATGTTCACTTAGAACATTTTGATGAAATCCTCCCATTTTGCCTTAAACAACTCAAGTACAGGCCTTACTTTTAAGAAATGTGCTAGGGATCAAGGTTTTTTTCACTCTACCCTCTTTAAAGCCATGAGGTATCATGTAATAAGTGGATAAGGGGGAAGTGAATGACTATGAAACTATGAGGAGCTGGTTAAGCTCCTAAGACCCCCATCAGTGAATTTTGTTAAAAGTATATCTAAGCAATTGCAGCAAACTCCCCCAAAAGATGACTGTGTACTTATTTTCAGAGAAATCTTGGGAGATCAGGTGCTTCTTCAAAGCCAGTCCTGAAAAGAAAAATAGACTAATAATAATAATATTAATAGAAAGATGGCTCAGAAGGAATGGCGGAAGTTTAAAAAAAAAAAAAAGCCCTTGGGAAATCTACGGAAAAGTAAGGCAAATACTCGGAAAAATAGCCAGCCAAACAGAATACCCCTTTCATATTCTATATTTCTATAATCTCTTGAAAGAAGATCTTATTTATGTTTAAAACCAGCACAGTACATTACAAATCCTAAGTACACAGATAATTATCTGTAAAATGACTCTCTCTTTAGATATACGGAGGGTGAGGTTTCATGAGCGAAACCTTCAATGATTTTAGAAACCTTCATTTTCCATCTCACGAGAATCTTCCTCATACAAACAAAGCAGCCAATACTCTAAAAAAAAAGCATCCCTTAATCTAGTACATAAAATAATTCAAGCAGGTAAAGTAAATCATGACACCTTTTATTCAATAAAGGGTGAGCAACCAATCCATGGTCAAACAGTATAAATACTGTTCTTCCCCCCCAAATAATGTAATCCAGTATAACTACTACCATTGCCTGCTTCCAAAATTATTTGTTTTCTAACTACAAAGAATGTTTTATATTCATTTGGCTAGAAAATTAGCCCTGTCAACATTACCGTGTTCTTCGGAAAAAGTTCATCTCAGGGTTTCAAGGACTCACCAAAGTAAGTGTGTATGTTTCTATACATACATTTAGGGATATTACAACAAGAAGTATAGGACATTACAACATTAATATCTGAAGCAAGAAGGTTTGTAGTATATATTATATGTCTATGTAGTATATATTAATTACATAAAAATATAAAATATATATTTAACATATATATAGAGAATTATTGGATAAATTTAGATAGCTACCGTTTTACTTTTAAAAAGTATACACAAGATAAAATGGAATTTTTAAAAATCCTAATTACTTTTTTCTTTTAAAAAAATTTCTAACTCATTTGAATGTACTGAGTGAACAACAGTAAGGTCTGAGCAAGTCAACTAGTCAGACTCAATGATAATGAACACAAGTTCAATAAGAGGTGGAGGTGAAAAAGGCTATAGGTAAGGTCTCTCTGCCTGAATGCCATCTGAGGTCTTTCAACAAATGGTTTTGAACCCTGGCCACGTATTTCAATCACCGGGGAGAAGGCATTTAAAATATAAATATGCCTGAGCCCCATGCTGTATCTATGGAATTAAAGGTCACCAAAGTAGTGTTGTAGTCAACTGAAAACTGGATCTCAGATCAGTATTTTGGAAGTGATATTCTAACACCAAAATATTTCTGCAATTCCCTGAATGACCTGCGTGATGAAGGTGTTTCTGCCAACATTTTCTCTAACTTCAAAGGCATAGAAGAAATTACTATGCAAAGATTTAGTTATGTTAATGTTTCCTGGTTGCTTAGATTTACCTCTTTAGGAGCAAATAAAATCTTAAGAACAAACTACAAAGAGGGTAATGAGAATATTACATAAAAGGCAATGGGATAAAGTGACCATTAAAAAAACATAAATCTTCCTAATACCTAAAAAACTCTCAACTCTCAACTCCAAGAACCTGAGATTGTGCACAGGAAAAAAAAAAAATGCTAGATCAGACTGAAGAACACTGTGTCCTGAAATCAAGCTCCTCAGGGAGCTAGGTGACAGTGTGAAGATAATCATCTTGACACCAGAATGAAAAGACTGCACCCTCTGTTCCCAGTTCATTCAGATGGCACAAGGATTTTCCTCATGCCAAGTAAAATGTAGGTCTTTGGTGCTAGTAACTAAAACTATGCAACCACTAGCATTTCCTACCTCACTCAGGTCACTGGGGCAATATGAAGGAAGAATCCTTCATTACTGTTCTAATGCATTAGTCTAAGATCTAAACAACTTACCCATTTCTCTCATTTCTGCTTTCCCCAGCCAAATACTACCTGCTTTTTAAATCAAAGCAGATATCTGAAAAAGATCCCACTTACTATGTTCTCTTTGCCCATTTTGATCCTTACCACATCTCTTCTTCCTATAACCTGGTTCTTCTGAAATTTTCTGATGCTCTTCAAAAAGTTTTTTAAAGAGTTCTCACTTACTGAAGTGTTCTCACAGAAATGTATGGTTATCCCTTACCGTTTGTATTCTAGAAACTAAACCGCCTAAAAAAAAAACACTGATTGTCAAGATACACTAGGTAAATTTGCTGTCTATCCACAGATGAAATTGTTCTTTCACAGCTGCATCTTAAGGATCTAACAATTACTTTTATTAGCTGAAATGAAGGCTATCTGACTCTTATCCTAAGAAATACATATAATGTAAGATCAAAAACACTCTAGAAGGAAAGGGATTATACAAAGTATATGATTCAAAAAAAAAAAATGAACATGGAAAACCAAGTCCATTTACAGCATTTCTTTAGTTCAGAAGATATTTCTTAGGGGTTTTATGCTATAAAGATTATGAACATAGAAGTCAATGTATATCCCATTCCCCACCTTTATCATGCCCTCCCCCTCACCTTGTACGCGCAAATATGAACATACATACACAACAATCTCCAGAAAATGCCTCCCAAGAAATTATTTAATAAATCATAAAAATCACACATTTCAGCAGCCAGAAGAATTATAGCACAAAAATTCCAAAGGTCCTGCTTTTAGCAGCTGAGAGGTAGAGGATGCTTTACAAAGAAATTCTGTATTAAATTCACTTCTTTGAGGGAGTATGGCAGCAAAGAAAAAAAATTTTTGTAACTTGACTGAATATAAACAACATCCAAAGGAAGTAAAACTCTTTATGAGTTGGAAAAGAAACTACCTGGTATTTAAATTGCAAACCCCTCCCTACACGGACAAAAGGTTTATACTGGCTTAACAATACTGAAAGAGTATGACACAAGTAATTGCAATAAACAACACAGCCCCTCTCTCCCCACACCAAATAATTCATTTATATTCTAAAACCTGATCTATTTTCAGAAATATTATGTATTGTTAAAATACAAATATCAAGAGGTTACCTGAAGTATAAGCAAACAACTTGAGAAAAATGGAGTTAAAAAACCCTGCAGAAAGCTAAATGAACTTTTAAAAAATCAGGGAGGTAAAGAACAAGATTAAACTGCACATCAGGTAGTCAAGGAAAGTAACTTTGTATCAACCCACACAAGCAAAATGCTATCTTAAGTTGATCACTGAGCAGAGAATTCAGCAAGTCCAAATGAAAGAGAGAGAGGTGTTTAAGAATGACAATCTGTAGAAGGAATAATCCAAACAGCATGAGAATTCTTTAAATCTCTCAATTTAAAAAAAGATGCCAGGACCACCTCATGCCCTCCCTTGTACTTGTCTCAACGTGATTGCCAATACGTTTGTACTCTTCAAAGTTCCAGGGGTCATAAACAGCTTTGTACTAGCTGAATGACTTCAACTTCTGTATCATGGATTCCATTCAAATTCACTGTCCTGTCTCTACCTGGGGTGGAGGTGCTGGCTTGCCATTAAGAGCCATCTGGAATGGGGTGGCCTGGCCTGCAGGAGGCAAAGGAGCAGTCTTCAACTTCTTTGTACTAGTTTTAGATGGCCGTTCCTCCTCCTCTTCATCAGAATCCTGAAGGCCATACTTAGAAAAATGGGAGACCTAAGGAAAAGGAGAATCCAACAAAATCAACTTTTTAAAAAAGGCTTTATTTTTAAGTAATCTCTACACTGAATGTGGGCCTCAAATTTACAACCCCGAGATCAACAGTTGCATGCTCTACCACTGAGCCAGCCAGGCACCCCAGAATCCAACAAAATCAATTTTAGCACTTATATTCCTAACAGCTTCTAAAATACTTGCCCTTGAAATCATGCAGAATTAGCTTTAAAAAGAAAGAGTTATCAAAATATTTAAGGCAGAATGAAATGTCATCTATCACATGTAATTTATTGCTGTCCCTAGATTTAGATGTTTAGTACATGTACTAGTTGCTTGTACATAATACCAACTTACTAATAAGGAAACCAAATCTGGAAGAGCCATTACTATTTTCATATCTATATACTGCTTAGCTGTTCACTACCAACTTATGTCAGGCCTTCAACAATTAAATAAAGCAAGTGGCTTAGAAGAGAAAGAGACCATAAGGACGGAGGATGTTAATGTTTTCATCCCCTGAAATCTTTAAATGAATGACAACTGAGGAAGGGTTAGTATCAAGAGATAAAAATTCTGCCTCATGCTTCTAATGATACTGCAGATTGAAAAAATGCTCCTTAGAAGTATATGTAAATGCTCACAGGATGAGGCAGAGGATGTGAATCATGAGCATAAAGTGTTTTATAGCTTCTTACTGTTCTGGGGTTTAACAAAGGTGTGTAATCTGGGGCAAATCATGCATCTCTACACCTGTTCCCTAATTTGTAAAAAAATAAAGAATTTAAGAGAGGACCTCTTCTAGTACACTTTGTCACTCTAATCACAGATTATAAGAACTAGGTTAAGTGACTATCATACCTTAAACACCCAAGAACCTGTTTCAGGACGATACTCTTTGAACTGAGCTCCCTGTTTCCTTGAAACTGCTTCCAATCTACCCTCATAGTTGATATCAGCAAGTCGATCTGGGCTCTTTATTAAACAACGAGATGTTTTATCTGTTGGCCAAACTCCATCCAGTGTAACTTCAGCCTTCCTGCAATGTACAACCACATAAAGTTAAGTGTTCCATATTTTAAGATCAGAAAGCCTAGTAATATCTATATAAACAGCAAATAAAGGTACCTGTGTTATTTTGGAATTACTCTGCAGAGTTTCATAAACTTGAGTCTTGCCTCCCAGGGTAGATAAGCTCAAAAACAAGGAATTACCCACACCATCAACTGACTAGCTCAGTATCTGGTTCAAGGGTCAAACTTAATTCATTCTGAACTACCAGAGCACATCATCAATTATTTCCAACGAAATTTCAGTTAACACACTATACAGCCTTGACCACATTTAGTGCTAATGTCTGATATTAGTATTAAGTGCTATTGTACTTAACAAAAACATTAGGTGTTTTTTGTTTTTTTAAAGATTTTTATTTATTTATTTATTTTATTTATTTATTTATTAATTTATTAAAGATTTTTATTTATTTATTTATTTTATTTTATTTATTTATTTATTTATTTCTACCTATCTGCACAAGTAGGTAGAGAGGCACGCAGAGAGAAGGGGAAGCAGGCTCCCTGCTGTACAGAGAGCCTGATGCGGGGCTCAATCCCGGGACCCCGAGACCATGACCTGAGCCAAAGGCAGAGGCTCAACCCACTGAATCACCCAGGCACCCCAACAAAAACATTAGTAATAACAGCAACTGCCACTGATAAACAACAAGTGCTTACAGAATGAGATTATCAGGAATGCCATAAGATTAACCATTAAGTAATGAATGTGAAGGCATCTTGATAGGGATTACATTAAATTTGTAGATTGCTTTGCATAGTATGGATATTTTAATAATTTAAAGTCTTCCAATCATGATCATGGGAAAAATTTCCATTTATTTGTCTTTCTTCACTTCTTCCAGCTTTTGTCTATCTAGCTGAATTTATTCCTAAGTATTTTTTCTTTTTGATGCTATTGTAAATGGAATCTTTTTCTCTTTTTCTTTTTTTTTTTTTAAAGATTTTATTTATTTATTTGACAGAGAGAGATCACAAGTAGACAGAGAGGCAGGCAGAGAGAGAGGAGGAAGCAGGCTCCCTGCGGAGCAGAGAGCCCGATGCGGGGCTCGATCCCAGGACCCTGAGATCATGACCTGAGCCGAAGGCAGCGGCTTAATCCACTGAGCCACCCAGGCGCCCCTGGAATCTTTTTCTTAACTTCCCTTTCAGACTGCTCATTGTTAGTATATAGAAATTCAACCAATTTTTATGCATTGATTTTATATCCTGCTACCTTGCTGAATTTGTAACTGTTTTTAGTGGAATCTTTGGGTTTTCTGCACAAGATCATTTCATCTCTGAAGAAAGATATTTTACTTATTCCTTTCTAATCTGGATGATGCCTTTTATTTCTTTTCCTTGCTTAATTGCTCTGACTAGGACTTCTAGTATTACGTCGAATAAAATTGGCAAAGTGGGCATCCTTGTCTTGTTCCTGATCTTAGAGGAAAAGCTTCCATTCTTTCACCACTGAGTCTGACATTCTTTTGAAAATATGGCCCTATTAAGTTGAGGTAGTCTCCTTTTTATTTTATTATTATTTTTAAATAATCTCTACACCCAACATGCGGCTTGAACTTAAAACCACAAGATCAAGAGTTTTGCGCTCTACTGACTGAGCCAGTCAGGCCTGCTGAGGTAGTTTTCTTCTACCTCTAGAAAAGGTGTTGTATTTTGGCAAATGCTTTTTCTACATCTGTTGAGATGATCTGTGATTTTCTTCTTTAATTCTACTAATGTCATGTATTACACTGATTACTTTTTGTATGTTAAACCATCCTTGTGTTCCTGGAATAAATACTACTTGGTCATGGTGTATAATCCTTTCAATGTACTACTGAAAGTCTCTTTAGTAATACAGCTGGCCTCTGAACAACGCAGGGGTTAGGGGAACCAACCACAGCGCAGTTGAAAATCTGTGTATCTTGGACTCCCACAAAACTTAACTACTAATAGCCTACTGTTAAATGGAAGCCTTACTGATCACCTAAGTCAACTAACCCATATTGTTATGTTATATGTATGGTATATTGTATTTGCAATAAAGTAAGCTAGAAAAAAGGAAAATGTTGAGAAAAGTCTAAGGAAGATATACTTAAGGTACTGTATTGTAAAAAAAAAAAAAATCCATGTATATGGACCACACAGTTCAAATCTGTGTGGTTCAAGGGTCAAATGTATTTTGAAGATATTTACATCAGGGGCGTCTGGGTGGCTCAGTGGGTTAAAGTCCCTGCCTTCAGCTCGGGTCGTGATCTCAGGGTCCTGGGATCGAGCCCCACATTGGGCTCTTTGCTCAGCAGGGAGCCTACTTCCCCTTCCCTCTCTGCCTGCCTCTCTGCCTACTTGTGATCTCTGTCTGTCAAATAAATAAGCAAATAAAGATATTTACATCAGTATTCATCAAGGATATTGGTCTATACTTTTATTTTCTTGCAGTTTCTTTTTCTAGCTTTGGAATTAAGGTAATGCTTGCCTCATAGTTAGAAAATATTCCTTCCTTTTCAGTTTTTTGAAAGAGTTTGAGAACTGACATTAATTCTATAAAAGTCTGGTAGAATTTACCACTGAAGTCATCTGGTCAAAGGCTTTTGGTTGGGGGAGGACTTTTTTTTTTTTAATTACTATTCAATTTTTTTACTATAGGGCTATTTTGAATTTCTTCATGATTCAATCTTCGTAGGTTGTGAACATAAATTACTTTAACTATGGCCCCTTCATCTGTCCAAAGAGGTATCAGAAGCTAGTTTCCCAAATTAAAATATAGAGAAAGAATTAAAAATGGTTGCAGCACACATAAGAAGAAACTACTATCAAAATACATTTTTGGAAAATAAAAGTTGGACCTGATAATATTAGGGAAAAGGAATCAGAAAGTCCTAGTATAGCATTTACCACCTATACTTTCAAATTAGAGAAACCATCACATACTGTATAGTAAGGAAAAAAAAAAAAAAAGTTGCAGAAAAATGTATATAATGTGAAAAGAATTTTGTGAGTTAGTAGATTATTTTCTAAATATGTAAATAAATCCATACCTATTTAGCCCTTCACCCACAGGTGGTTTTTGGTTATCATCTAAGTAGACAATCACTTCTTTCCTTCGAATATGCACGATATCATCCAAATTTAGATTCGTCAAATTCACATCTCCCTCAAAATAGATTGAACCATAACCTATACAAGTAAAAGCAAATAGTTAAAAAGTCATTCTGTACAGAGGGCAAATAACCTATTTTATACTTCCAGTGACTAAATACTCAAAAGAAAACCAACTTTAAACATTAATCAATATTTCATTTTTTAATTTTTTTAAAGATTTCATTTTTAAGTGATCTCTACACATTGAACATGGGACTTTGAACTCAATCCCAAAATCAAGAGTCACATGTTCCACCAACTGAGCCAGCCAGGCTACCCCAAACATTAATCAAATCACCCAGTAATACCATCAATGGGTTATTTCATTCACAGTATGTATCAGAAGATGATATCAAAACCAGTTATCTGGTTTAATATCTACATTTCTACTGCACTTATCCTCAAAACAGTTTTCTTAAATCTCTTCCCAGTACCTGTACTATTGCTACATAAACAACCCTTAGTACCTAGCTTGCAGAATAAGTTAAAATGCCAGAGAGCCCTCTCTAAAATACAATTTAGCAAGATAAGATTTTCCCCCAAGAAAACTTTATCTGTATTAAATTATTAATATAAAGCTGAATCTAAATATTATTCATCTCTTAATACTCAATTTTCTTACTTAGTATTTTCTTGCTGATTATAGTATTTTCTTTAATTGTAGAAAACTGCAATGAGCCAAACAGTTACCAAAGAATGTGATATGGTTCTAGTCTTACTTTGTTACTTGTCGATCAAAATGTCTAGTATGCAGGTCAAGGTAGGTCCAAACAGGAAAAAAAATGCGTTGGGCTACCAAGAACTTCCTTTACTTAATTACAAAAAAATTATGCAGATCCTTGGCTTAAATATTACAAACTTCTAAGCTCACACTCACCTTTACGACCAATAGTGAAGTCAGAGACAATACACTCTCCCTTTTCATTGGTTATTTTAGCAAGGTCATCCATAGATGGAATAGTATAGTAACCAACCTTAGTGAGAACAATGCCTATGACAAAAGAAACAGAAAATATAATATTAATTGTAATTGTCCTTATGTAGAGAAATTTTTAAATTTAATATTTTTAAAAATATTTTAAAAATATTTATTTTACTTTTTCCTTTTTAAAAAGAGTAATTTTTTTTAAGATTTTATTTATTTATTTGACAAAGAGAGAGATAGCAAGAGAACCCAAGCAAGGGGACTATGTGAGGGGAGAAGCAGGCTTCCTCCTGAGCAGGGAGCCCAATGTGGGGCTCAATCCCAGGACCCTGGGATCATGGTCTGAGCCGACAGCAGACAATTAATGGCTGAGCAACCTGGGCGCCCCTTAAAAAAAATAATTCTTAAAATAATCTGAAATAATCTATAACTAAATTATTAAATAAAGAGAAAATATGCAGGACTAAAGCATTTTTCCAAACAATTTCTTCTTAAGATTTTATTTATTTGAAGACAGAGCACATGAGCAAGGTGGAAGGGGGAAGAGGGAAAGAGAGCAGACAACTCCCTCCCGAGCAGGGAGCCAGACATGGGGCCTGATCCCAGGACTCTGAGATCATGACCTGAGCCAAAGGAAGACGCTTAACCAAATGAGCCATCCAAGAGCCCACCAAACTGGTTTTCTGAGAAACACTATTCCTAGGAGAAACTGTGCTTTTTAGAAAAAGGTTCTTGGTCAAAGTTTGGGAAACATGAACATGATAGTAAGTTACAGGTTCTGAGAACTTACAAAATAATTAAGTCTAACAATCAAGTCTTAATCTAGTGTTTTCCATACTTACTTAATCACAGAACCTTTTCATATGGCACCCATTAACATACTGCACTATGAAAGGCATTCCATAAAATGAGTTCTGAGAAAGGCTTACTTAATCCATTTTTCTTCTATTCTATACAAAACCCAACATGGAAAAAACCTGCCTTGAGGCAAGTAGAGGCAGAACTACAACTAAACTCAATACTTTTTTAAAAAAGATTTATTTGAGAGAGCGAGCAAGTGCGTGCACGCACACATGTGCACATGTCTGCGAGGTGGGGTGGAGACAAAGGTGGAGACAAAATCCCAAGCAGGGGCACCTGGGTGGCTCAGTTGGTTGGGCCCCTGCCTTTGGCTCAGGTCATGATCCCAGACTCCTGGGATCGAGTCCCACATTGGGCTCACAGCTCCACGGGGAGGCTGCTTCTCCCTCTGACCTTCTCCCTTCTCATGCTCTCTCTGGCTCTCTCTCTCAGATGAATACATAAAATCTTAAAAAAAAAAAAAAAAAAAAAAAATCCCAAGCAGACTCCCTGCTGAGTGCAGAGCCTGACACAGGGCTCTATCCCATGACCCTGAGATCATGACCTGATTCAAAATCAGGAGTTGGACACTTAACCGACTAAGTTATCCAGGTGCTCAGGTCATGATCCCAGACTCCTGGGATCGAGTCCCACATTGGGCTCACAGCTCCACGGGGAGGCTGCTTCTCCCTCTGACCTTCTCCCTTCTCATGCTCTCTCTGGCTCTCTCTCTCAGATGAATACATAAAATCTTAAAAAAAAAAAAAAAAAAAAAAATCCCAAGCAGACTCCCTGCTGAGTGCAGAGCCTGACACAGGGCTCTATCCCATGACCCTGAGATCATGACCTGATTCAAAATCAGGAGTTGGACACTTAACCGACTAAGTTATCCAGGTGCTCCAGGAAAGGAATTTTAAATTGGAAGGTGACAAACAAAGTCAGTGAGAAATATAAGAATAAAAAAATCTAGAGTGGGTATTTGAAAAACAGATGTAGTATCAAAATAATTTCATGTAGATACACACAAATATATACTTGGATTCTTTTTTTTTTTTAATATTTTATTAATTTGACAGAGAGAAATCACAGCTAGGCAGAGAGGCAGGCAGAGAGAGAGGAGGAAGCAGGCTCCCCGCGGAGCAGAGAGCCCGATGTGGGGCTCAATCCCAGGACCCTGGGATCACGACCTGAGCCGAAGGCAGAGGCTTTAACCCACTGAACCACCCAGGCGCCCCTATACTTGGATTCTTAATGTGAAAATATACACTTGTTTCCTCAGGGTACCAAGTGACCAGAAAATATATATGTAGGCAAGAATATAATCAGATACAGAAAAATTTCATAGACACTTAAAGAGTAACTATAAAACAATCTGAATGTTCACCAACAGAGAACAGATAAACCAAGTGTGGCATATGTATAATAACTGAGTACCACTCAGCAATAAAAGAGAATGAACTGTTGATATATCATGGATGAAATAAAAAATAAAGAGCTAAAAAGAGTACAGAGAGTATGATTCCATTTATATAAAGTTCAAGAACAGGTAAAACTAGTCTATGTGAAAGAAACCAGACTGTGGTTGACTTCTGGGGATGGGGACACAAAAAACTTTTCCAGTTTCCATTATACATACCAAGTATCTTTGTCAAATTCATTGAAATAAACACTTAAGATCTCTGCACTTCACTACATGTAAATTGTATCTCAATTTAAAAGGAAAAAAAGGAATGTGACAACATTCATCAAAACCCAAATGTGATATATATCAACACAGAAAAAATGGGCAAGTTGGGTGTCTGGCTGGCTCAGTCAGGGGAGCACATGACTCTTGATCTTGGGTTGTAAGTTCGAGCCCCACGCTGAATATAGAGATTACTTAAAAATAAAATATTTAAAAATAAATACATAAAGGGGCGCCTGGGTGGCTCAGTGTTCTGCCTTCAGCTTGGGTCATGATCCCAGGGTCCTGGGATGGAGCCCCACATCGGGCTCTCTGTTCAGCGGGGAGCCTGCTTCCTCCTCTCTTTCTGCCTGCCTCTCTGCCTACTTGTGATCTCTCTGTCAAATAAATAAATTATTTAAATCTTTAAAAATAAATAGATAAATAAATAAAACAGAAAAAAAGGCAAGCTTTAAGTAACCAACAGAGACACTGTAATCTTGTAGTTTGTATTATTTGTTTCATGGATTTGTTGGGGAAAAAATGATCAGTTCACTGTTGCAGGAATAAAAAGAAAAGCACAGAACTGAGGTGATAATTAACCATAGCAACCTATACCATCTGAATGCCTATATACTTCAGGCATTATGGTTTATATACTAATCTAATTCAAACCTCAGAAACCTTACACGATAACTATCACTATTACTTTAATTAAAAACCAGTAAGCAGGGTGCCAGGGAGGCTCAGGCAGTTAAGTGTCTGCCTTTGGCTCATGCTGTGATCAGGAGTCCTAGGACTGAGCCTTGAATCGGGTTCTCTGCTCACTGGGGAGCCTGCTTCTCCTCTCCCTGCTGTTCTGCCTACTTGTGCTCTCTCCCTCTTTTGCTGTCAAATAAATAGTATCTTAAAAAAAAAAACCTAGTAAACAAACTATCTGAGTTTATAAAGCTAGGGAAAGTATAAGGACAGTCTCTTTGGCTATAAAATTTGGGATCTCTAAACTATACTAGGATAATTAATGACATGAATTTTAACTACTCCAAAGGTAAAAAAAAGTATGTGAATTAAGAACCAAACAAAACATAAGTCGAAGTGTTTAAATGTCAATGTCTATAAAATGTAATAAAAACATTTAATTAAAAGTTCAGATGGCTGACTTCCACTAAATTGAAAACCTGAGAGAAGAGGTCTCAAATGACTGGTAAAAGATTACCCATGCAGCAATCTGAATCTGACCTGCCGGATGCATATGGTAAGTATTATTTTCTATTTCTTCTCGGTCATCCTGCAGTGACTCCTCATGAAAAGAGGTCTCTTCACTGCTTCCTTCCAGCCCATTTCTCAAGGCAGCACGCATGTTTAATGCAACAATGGTATCATCCACACTGCTGCTACTGTTGTGTTTATTTCCAGCAGTCTCCGGGGTTTGAGGAATGGGTTTGGCAATAGGATTAGTATAAAAACGTGACACAAGAGAATCATCATCTCCATCCTGCTGATGGTTCTCATCAACAGGTTTGCTCAGGAAACTGAATCTGAAAAGAAGAAACAAATGATATCTAAAGGGCTACCTTTATAACAATGATAATAGCCAACTGTCACTGAAACTTTACTGAGTAATTCTACATATTAAAAAGTTATTTAGACTGACAGAGAAAAATAAAATAACTTGCCCAAACTCAAAAAACTCTGAGAGCTAGAATTGGGATTTTAACACAGGAAATATGGCTGCAAGTTACACCATCTATTTTCATGATCAGATTACAACTGAGCTATTTTCATGAATGAATGAACCTGAGCATCCCAATTTTTTAAAATAGACTTTTATTTATTTATCTGATAGACAGAGATCATAAGTAGGCAGAGAGAGAGAGAGAGAGAAGGAAACAGGCTCCCCACTGAGCAGAGAGCCCGATCCCAGGACCCTGAGACCATGACCCAAGCCGAAGGCAGAGGCTTATTAACCCACTGAGCCAACCAGGCACCTCTGAGCATCCCCATTTTTAGTCAAAAAAAAAAAAAAAAAGAAAGAAAGAAAAAAAGAAAAAGAGTGGTGCCTCGGTGGCTCATTTAGTTAAGCGTATGCCTTTGGATCAGGTGACGATCCCAGGGTCTTGGGATCAAGCCCCAAGTTGGGCTCCCTGCTCAGTGGGGAGTATGCTTCTCCTTCTCCCTCTGCCTGCTGCTCTGCCTACTTGTGCTCTTTCTCTATCAAATAAGTAAATAAAATCTTTAAAAAAAAGAAAAAAGAAAAAGGCACTCTACTATATAAGGTCAAAGAAGAGCAGTGAATTTCAAACAAAGAACTAAAAAGTTTAGATTTTTAATCTAAGCAAGGTATTAGAAAATGCTTCATTAATGAAAAATCAAATGAGAATTTTATCCAAAGAAAAACAAACAACCAAACAAAAACAGGAGTACAAGGATGTATATACAATTTTTCACTGAAGCATTATTTTGAAGACAAAGAATACCAAAATAATCTAAACTGTCCTCCAATGGGGAACTAATTAGCAAATATTCACAAAGATGGCTATCAGAGTCATTAAAAAATGGAGGCAGATACATTCATATTGATACAGAAAGACATTTATAATAAAGTAAGTGGAAATAAGCAGGCTATAAAATATATCATTCATGCCTAGTCTCTACAATGTATCTATATAAATACATTTCTAAACTGTAAGAATATATATCAAACTATTAATGATTATTGTGCATATTTCTATTTCCTCCTTTATATACTTATATATATTTTTTTATTTTTTTGGTGTGGTTACAATGACTATGTGTCATTACCACAAATAAGACATCCCTTATTTTAAAGGGGGGCGGTGTCAGGGGTGTCAAATGTATGAGAATCCTGTCCAAAATGACACATGAATATTAAAATAATTACATAAATTGAATCAGAAGATCTCCTATAATTTTAAGATCTAAAGTACCCAAAAAGCAAAAACATGACTTAATTTCTAGGTGCTCATATGCTATAATAATATGCCACATTCACCAATCTTCATAAATTTTCATAGAATGAATAAATTCCAAGCTCAGAATCTCTTCAAAATGAGAAAAGGGTGCTCTACTAGAAATAACCTAAACAAAATTCGGTTTACCTCTCCCCATTTTCTGGATAATCAGATGGTGAAGCCAGATCTTCCGAGTCACGATTAACAGGAGAGAAGAGATTGCTATTGTTAAGGTTTTTCAAAACCAACTTCTTAATGCTCTTCCTAAAAAGAGACCAAAAGAAAAAAAAAAAAAAATTCAGGCACACATAATTACATAACTAACATTACCTTAAAAACTAGTCAAAAAGAGCATTCTTGTTCAGCTCTTACATATCTAAAAATGAGCTAACAAGTTCAACTCACAATGTTTAGTACATAACCAGAATATAAGATCTCAAATATATTACATTCTGGTATTTGGAAGAGTAAGTGAAGCACTTAAAACAAAGTAGGAAATCTCCTTGAAAACAGTCCTCCTTCTCTGAATCCTCAGCATTCTACCCAGACACTTAGTTAACCCATCATATTATGTCTTATATTTCAATTACTTCTCTAAATATCTTCTCTTTAAACATTTTCTTTCTTTCTTGACAGTCAGGATTCATGACCGTCTCATCACAGAACTTGGAGTGCTGCCTTGAAGACAACAGGAAAGAGACACTTGCAGTTTGAGTAAGATTTCTTTTTAAGGATGATAAGAAACAGGAGCAAAAAACCCTGACATTCAGTGATGCAAATAGTCACAAATATCTTCAAACTTCACAGGTATGTACAGCAGGTTTACTTAAGGCAAGAACCTCTCTCTATCTTAAACATGCTTCGAGTAGAAGAACCGTAGAGGGGATCTTATCTTATTCAATCTCCACTTAAAAACTCCTTGGATTAATTAATGTGCTCTATTCCCTCTTTAAAAAAACAAACTACAGGGGCATCTGGTGGCTCAGTCAGTTAAGGGTTTGCCTTCAGCTCAAGTCATGATCCCAAGGTCCTGGGATCCAGTTCAGCATCCAGCTTCTTGATAAGCAGGGAGCCTGCTTCTCCCTCTCTCTCTGCCCCTTCCCCCAGCTCATGCTCTCTCTCTCTGTCAAAAAAAGAATAAACAAAAGCTAAAAAGAAAAAGAAATCTCTGGAAGTCAGTATTATCATCTTTGAGCTCTAATTATTGGCATAAATGATTTTTAAAATGTAATAACTAACATAAAATTAATTTTAAAAAGACACAAAAGGGGACAATGTATTTCTTCAAAGAAGATAAATGGCCAATATGCAAATGGTAAGATATTCAACATTATTAGTCGTAAAGGAAATGTAAATTATAAGCCTGAAATACCACTTCACACCCACTAGGATGGCTATTATAAACAAAACAGAAAATACTAAGTGCTGACAAGAAAATGGAGAACACGGAAACATGCACTGCTCTTGGGAATGCAAAATAGTGGAGCTGTTAAAGAGTTGAGAGTTGAGTTGGGGAGTTGAGAGCTCCCCAAAAGGTTAAATACAGAGTTAATGTATGATCAAACAATTCCAATTCTAAATATATACTCAAAATAATTGAAAACAGGCAAACAGATACTTGTATACCAAGGTTCATAATAGCACTATTCACATAGCTAAAAGGTGAAAACAACCCAAATGTCCAACAACAGATGAATGGACAAACCAAATGTAGTTTTGGCTTGTCCAAACAATGGAATATTATTCTGTCTTAAAAAGAAATGAAGTTTTGGGGCGCCTGGGTGGCTCAGTGGGTTAGGCCTCTGCCTTCGGCTCAGGTCATGATCCTGGAGTCCTGGGATCGAGCCCCTCATCGGGCTCTCTGCTTAGCAGGGAGCCTGTTTCCTCCTCTCTCTCTCTGCCTGCCTCTCTGCCTACTTGTGACCTCTCTCTCTGTCAAATAAATAACTGGAAATAAAATCTTTTAAAAAAAAAAAAGAAAAAAAATGAAGTTTTGTTTCTGGGTTTTTTGTTTTTTTAACATTTTATTTATTTATTTGACAGAGAGATACAGCAAGAGAAGGAACACAAGCAGGGGGAATGGGAGAGTAAGAAGTAGGCTTCCTGCTGAGCAGGGAGTCCAGGGTGGGGCTCAATCCCAAAATCCTGGGATCATGACCTGAGCTGAAGGCAGATGCTTAGTGCCTGAGCCACCCAGGAACCCCAAGAAATGAAGTTTAAAAAAAAAAATTTATTTATTTATTTGAGAGTGATAGAGAGAAGAGCATGTGTAAGAGAGCATAAGCAGGGAAAGGGCAAAGGGAGAGGGAGAAGCAGATTCCCTGCTGAGCAGGGCCCAGGATCCCAGGATCATGACCTGAGCCAAAGGCAGACAGATGCTTAACCAACTGAGCCATCCCAGTGCCCCAAGAAATGAAGTTTTGATACATTCTACCACATTATAAATATTAAGAACATCATGCCAAGTAAAATAATGCAGATATGAAAACAATGTACTTTGTATGACTCCCCTTATAATATCTAAAATAGACAAATTCATGCTGACAGAAAGCCACACAGAGGTTAATAGGGACTAAAAGGAGAAAATAGAGAATTATTGCATAACAGGTGCATTTTTTCCATTTGGGATAGTGAAAAATTTCTGGAAATGGTAGTGATAGTTACACAATACTGTAAATGTACTTAATGCCACTGAATTGTATACTCAACATAAAATTTATCACTTTAACCATTTTGTCACAATAAGAATTATGAAGTAAAAAAGAACCTTATATAAAATACAATATAAAATCAGACACACATTTGTAAAGGCTGTTAAATATTAAAATGGATAAATTTAGGGGTGCCTGGGTGGCTCAATCAGTTAAGCATCTGCCTTCAGCTCAGGTCATGATCCCAGAGTCCCAGTATCGAGCTCCCAGCTCAGTGGGGATTCTGGTTCTCCCTCTGACCAACCCCTCCAACGTCTTGTGCGTGCTTCTCTCTCTCTCTCTCAAATAAATAAATAAAATCTTTTTAAAAAGATGGATAAATTTAGGAAAACTGTAAATGTGTTCTTTTTTTATGATATAGAATTTAAGGAAATAAACCAACCAAAATATACAAACTAAAAAAAAAAAAGGGAAAAAAATCAGTATGAATACAGAGGACATAAACGATTACCAAGTTTGGTCTAATTCAAGATCACCATACCCAACAACTATAAAACACATATTCTTTAAAGTGCATATGGATTATTTATGACAACTAGCCATATATTGGGGCATTAAAGCGAGCCACAAATTCCAAAGACTCAAAATCACCTGGAATACTTTTTGCACATAAACTAGAACTCATTTACAAAATAATCACTTAAAAATCTCTGTTAGGAATTTACACTCTTACATAACTCAAGGCTCAATATCCCCAGCCACGAAAAAAATCAGAAAGAATTTTATTAGCATATATAATCATTATCTGAATGGTAAGAATACTCCATGTCAAAACTTAGGGAACACAAATACAGCTGAACTGAAGGAAAATTTATATCTTTATTTTTTTAAATTTTTATTTATTTTTTTAAAAAGGCTTTATTTATTTATTTGACAGAGAGAGACACAGCAAGGGAAGGAACAGAAGCAGGGGGAGTGGGAGAGGGAGAAGCAGGCTTCCAGCAGAGCAGGGAGCCTGATGCGGGGCTCGATCCCAGGACTCTGGGATCATGACCTCAGCTAGCTGAAGGCAGATGCTTAATGACTGAGCCACCCAGGAGCCCCAAAAATTTATATCTTCAAATGCATATATCTGGAAAGAAGGAAAGCTGAAAATCAAAGAACTACACATCCACTTAGAAAAAGGACAGAAAATTAAACACCAAAAATGGGGAGTGGGAAAGGAAGGCACTAAAGATAAAATGAAATTAAATGAAAAAAAAAAAAAAAAAAAAAACCAAAAAAAAAACAAAACCCTTGTCAGAAACAAAAATGGAAGTAACTCCACAGAGTCTACTGAAATGAAAAAGACAGTAAGGATACTTTTTAACAACTTTACTCCAATAAATTCAAAATTCTGGTTAGTTCAACAATGTAAGAGTAATACTTGCCAAAGTTAACACAAAAATTAAAAAGTTTAAGGGGCGCCTGTGTGGCTCAGTGGGTCGAAGCCTCTGCCTTCGGCTCAGGTAGTGATCCCAGGGTCCTGGGATTGAGAGCTGCATTCGGGCTCTCTGCTCAGCGGGAGGCCTGCTTCCCCCCCTCCCTCTCTGCCTGCCTCTCTGCCTACTTGTGATCTCTGTCAAATAAATAAAATCTTTAAAAAAAATTAAAAATAAGCTTAATAGCCCTATGACTTTTATATAAATTAATAATTAA
This sequence comes from Meles meles, assembly GCF_922984935.1. Classification (NCBI taxonomy): domain Eukaryota; kingdom Metazoa; phylum Chordata; class Mammalia; order Carnivora; family Mustelidae; genus Meles; species Meles meles. The sequence goes on along the minus strand of NC_060073.1, from coordinate 59,508,505 downwards.
GAAAAAATCAAAACCAAGAACAAGCCTTACTACAAATATGACTTCAGAACCACATATCTTCACTTGTACCCTACATTTATTGAAAACAAAAACCAAAAAACAAAAAAGGTCTATCTTACATGAATTCTTCCAGAAAATAGAGAAAATACTCCCCAATTTATTTATAAGGTCAGCATTAACTTCATACCAAAACCAGGTAAGAAAGGAACAGTCAGGTCAATCTAAGTGATGAACACAATGGCAAAAAATTCTGGACAAAATTTTACACAGTGAATCCTAACAAGCAATTAAGTTACCAAACTCTATCACAGCCTGTGTGGAAAGAACTTAAGAGCAACTTAAAAGGGCCTCCACCAGCCAGAGATGGGACAACTTGGCAGTCATAAAAAACACTGGCTCCAATGGGCATAAGCACTGGAACCAGGGTTGGGGGTCAAATAAATAAAATCTTTTTTTTTTTTTTTTTTTTTTTTAAGATTTTATTTATTTATTTGACAGACAGAGATCACAAGTAGGCAGAGAGGCAGGCCAGGGGCGGGGTGGGGAGGAAGCAGGCTCCCTGCTGAGCAGAGAGCCCAATGAGGGGCTTGATCCCAGAACCCTGGGATCATGACCTGAGCTGAAGGCAGAGGCTTTAACCCACTGAGCCACCCAGGTGCCCTAATAAATAAAATCTTTAAAAACAAAACAAAACAAAAACCACAGGCATATTTAAAACAAGAAACATAGTAAAATATTCCCTTTGCCTTACAGTCCTTCATTTATTTAAAGATTTTATTTATTTATTTGAGAGAGAGAGAGAGAGTGAGCATGAGAGGGGAGTGGCCAGAGGGAGAGGCAGACTCCCCGCCAAGCAGGGAGCCCTATGTGGGACTGGATCCTGGGACTCCAGAATCATGACCTGACATGAAGGCAGTTATTTAACCAAATGAACCACCCAGGCACCCCTATTTATTTATTTTTAAAGTAGTCTCTGTGCTCAGTGTAGGGCTTGAACTCACAACCCAGAGATCCAAAGTCACATGCTTGACCGACTGAGCCAGCCAGGTGCCCCTCTTCAGTTTAAATAACACATCCTCAGAATAGCTTTTCTTCATCATTCTCTCTATTAGTCTCCCCTACAGTAGGAATCTCTACTACTCCTTTCTGTCACTAGTCTCACTTGTGATTACTGTCAACAGCTCTCTCCTCTCACAGACTGTGAATTCAGCGACGGAGGAGTGTGTCTCATTCAAAGCTGCATTCCCAATGCCTACCACACTTGGCACTTAGTAGTTACTTGATAAATGTTTGTTGAATGAAGAAATGAACAGATGAATTAAAGAATATTTTCCAAATTTACCATTCAGAATAAGTAAAATTATTGGCTTGCTCTATAGTAACTTTCTTTTGACTAGTATGAAAAGGTAAAAGACATGACAGCAATGAAGTTCTCACAATGTCAATGTACCATATTCATCTTTCAGAGCAAACATAATAATGTTCTAGGGGTGGCCATACTTATAAAGTCCTTCATGAATCCTTTACCCTCTGTGGTATTATATGGCCAACTGTTTACAGAGTTATACAGCAACAGCCCAAGGCTTGGTTAGGAAGTGAATAGGGGCATACGCCATTTCCTTTAGACAGATAAATACAGTTAAGAGTAAATTCTAGATTCTAACAACCCAGTCACGGAAATGTGACAGCATAAACTGCAAAGACCTTTACAATCTCTATCTCCTCTTATCCCTTGGCTTAGATGATCCCCGTCTCTTATAGGGAGGGAGCCCCTCACTCCTATAACTGGGATTCTATACTCTTATTTAGCTCCTTTTATGCCTCCTAAGATGAATTTTTTTTCTTTTTCTTTTTTTCACAAGATTTATTTTTAAGTAATCTCTGCACCCAATGTGGGGCAAATATACCTGTGTATGTAGAGCTTATGTTCATGAGGGAAAAACAGACCAAAAATACAAATATAAAAAAATAAATTATATATTAGAAGGTATGAGGAAAAAAAAGAAAAGACGATTAGAACGTGAGGAATACTGACAAAAGAAAAGATGGATACAATTTTAAATAGACTGGTCAGAGTAGTCTTAGTTGAGAGGGTATGTGAGTAAACAGATATATATGTAAACATATAAGGTTAACTATATGCGTTTATGTGGAGAAGTGTTTCAAGGCAAAGAGAACAAGTATGACAAAGACTGAAAGGCAATAGCATGCCTTTCCTGTCCTAACAGTGGCAAAGAAACACTAAAATTAGAATGGATAAACAACAGAGAGAGTAGTAGATGTCTTCAAAGAGGTAATGGAAGATTAGATCTTACAGCACTTTACATTCCACTATAAGGAATTTGGCTTTTACTCTGAGTAAAATATGAACCACCAAAGGGCTTTGGACAGAAGAGTGACACAATATGACTTATAATTCAAACAGATCACTGTACTAGCTATATTTGGGAAAGAGTGCAAAGGGGTAAGGGTAAAGCCGGAAGATCAGAATATTTTAATTCGTCAAGAGATGATGAAGGCTTTGAGGTGCACCTGGCTAGCTCAACTGATGGTGGAGCATGAAAGTCTTGATCTCAAGGTTGTGAGTTCAAGCTCTATGTTGGGTATAGAGATTAATTAAAAATAAATCTTGGGGAAAAAAAGAAAAAGAAAAGAGATGATGATGGCTTGAATCAGGGTAGTTAGTAGCAGTGAAAGTGGTAAATTGGTCAGATACCAGGTAATTTTTGAAGGTTCAATAAAGAAGATTTGCTGATGCTTCAGATGTGGGATGTATGAAAGAAGTCAAGGATGATTCCAAAGTTTTTGGCCTGAACAATGAGAATGACTGAAACGCAATTATCTGAGATACGGAAGACTGGACAGAACAGGTTTAAAGTAGAAGATGAGGAGTTCAGTGTTGGCCATGTTAATTTTGAAATAAATGTCTTTTAGACACCCAAGTGGAGATGTTGGGTAAAGTTGGATATAAAAATCTGGAGTATGGGAGAGAAGTTTGGGTGGAGATGAAAAGTTAAAAATCATCAGACTACATATGATATATAAAGCTATGAAACTAAATAAATCACTCTGGGAGACAGTAAAGAAAATGTGATCAAAACTAAGCTCAGGGTCAGGGTGCCTGGGTAGCTCAGTCATTAAGCATCTCCTTTGGCTCAGGTAATGATCCTGGGGTCCTGGGACTGAGCCCTGCATCAGGCGGGCTCCCTGCTCAGCAGTAAGCCTGCTTCTCCCTGTCCAACTCCCCCTGCTTGTGTTCCCTCTCTCACTGTGTCTGTCAAATAAATAAATAAAATCTTAAAACAAAAAACCCCAAAAACTAAGCTCAGGGGCATTCCAGTTTAAAAGGCTGCGAAGAGGAACCAGGAGACAGAAGAAATCACCAATACAGCAGGTAGAAAACTAGAAAAGTATAGAATTCCTGCAAGCCAATTAAAGAATCAAGGAAGGAGAGATGAACTCTCTACAGTTCTGATCTATTAAGCAAAGACCATTGAGAGGAAGAACACAAGCGGAAGCCAGGAAGGGGATACAGGTGGTATTATTAGTAAAATGCATACCCTCCCACCCTAATCCTTTCTGTGTCAAAGAAATTACTAAATACTGGGACATAAACATGAATAATACACTGTCCCTGTCTTCAAAATAATCCAATTATGTGCTAAGAAATGTATAAAATCAAACTTTTCCATTTTTTCAGAAGCAGTGCCCACTAAATATAAATGTGTATGTACATACATATACAAAAATATATACATATGTGTATCTATATGTATATATGCATATGTGTGCATACACACACATACATGTATATATGTATGATTTTATTTTTTAAAGAGAGAATGAGCATGAGTGAGAGGGTTAGGAAAACAGGCTCTGCATAGAATGTGATGTAGAGCTCGATCCCATGACCATAAGATCACGACCTGAGCCAAAACCAAGAGTCAGCTGCTTAAATGACTGAGCCACCTAGGTGTCTCCCGCTATGTTTTTAAGGAAATAAGAGAGTCATAATTTTTAACTTAGTAACATCGATAAGTAAGAGCTGCAAATGATGAATTCCCATTTTTTTCTCTGCTGCTTACAAAAACAAAACCGTACTTTTCTGATTAGAAAATACCTGCTGTTAAAAAGCCTGTGTGTTTATATGTCTCGCTATTTAACTACAAAAATAACCCAGAAATTAAGTATCTGAAACTGCATCTCCAAATGTTAACCACTGTTAACAGTTTGGCACATATTTTTCTTCATTTTTTTCCCTGCGTACATATCAACACTCTAGGAGATATTTGCTCTAATGCATAATTTAAATATAATTTAAATATTTACCAATAACTCTTCTGCATACTTTATGTACTTTTTCCTGTGTAATAATTATTGGTTCAATACCTGTATGTATGGGAATATAAAAATATGTAGATACAGGGGCACCTGGGTGGCTCAGTGGGTTAAGCCTCTGCCTTTGACTCAGGTCATAATCTCAGAGTCCTGGGATCCAGCTCCACATCGGGCTCTCTGCTCAGCAGGGAGCCTGCTTCTCCCTCCCACCTCTCTCTCTCTGCCTGCCTACTTGTGATCTCTCTCTCTCAGTCAAATAAATAAATAAAATCTTTAAAAATTAAAAAAAACGTAGATATATTCCTTTTAATTGGTTTGGCCAACGTAAGTTTTTTTTTTTTTTTTTTTTTTTTTTATTTATTTGACAGAGAGAAATCACAACTAGGCAGAGAGGCAGGCAGAGAGAAAGAGGAGGAAGCAGGCTCCCTGCAGAGTAGAGAGCCCGACGCGGGGCTCGATCCCAGGACCCTGGGATCATGACCTGAGCTGAAGGCAGAGGCTTTAACCTACTGAGCCACCCAGGCACCCCTGGCCAACGTAAGTTTTAAGAAAAAAGTGCCTTTAAAACAAAATTATGTGAAGACCAAAATCTCAAAATAAAAGAAAAAACCTGCATACGTAAAACTAGAAGTATATTAATAAAAATATTTTTATGTTAACGATGGTCATCCCTGAGAATGATTATGCCACTTATATTATTTGTGATATTCTCTATTTTTCAAATTAAAAACAGGGGCGCCTGAGTGGCTCAGCTGGTTAAATGTCTGACTCTTGGTTTTGCCTCAGGTCATTATCTCATGGGTTGTGGGACAGAGCCCCAGGTCAAGCCACCGCCCCCCCGCCAAGCCCCAGAGTTTGGGCTCTGTGCTAAGTGGAGTTTGCTTGAAGACTCTCTCCCCCTGCCCCTTCCCCTACTCGAGCGTGCCATGCTCTTTCTCTCTCTAACATAAACAGATAAATCTTTAAACAAACAAAAACCTAAACTTTTAACATTTGTACTGCCTTCAGGAAAATAATTATATATCTTGTACATAGTTTAAATTAATATTTAATTTATGTTAAAAATAAACTCACTTGGGCATGAATGCTCCATTGGCTAAGGATGGCTCATCGTCATCTAACCCATCAAAGAGATGTGACTTGGCTGTGCCTGTTGTTTGTAAAGCCTTTGGTCGAACTCTGGTGGCAGGGCGGGGTGTTAGTTTATAATGAGTAGGTGTAGTGAGAGCCTTCTGGGCTGCTGGATTTGTTGGTTTCAATCTCTGAAAAACAAAAGCAAAGAAAGCTTCAGCTTAACTCAAATATATTATTTGGCCTTAAAAATTCTTAGGAACAGAGTTCAAATATCTCTGCCATTTACCCAGCTAGATACCTCTGTTTATTTTTCAACTAAACCAAAAATCTTTAGCTTCAAAGTAAAATGACATGCACCCATGAATTAATATTCAATTTCTGTGCATTCCAAATCACTCTGGGGAAAAAAAATAGTATTAGCTCACATTTATTCAAGCATTCAGTAAACGCTGATAGTTGCCATGAGTCAAACACTAAGTACTGGCAATAAAAATAATGAAATCATTTTCCCTGATTTCTGAGGAAATTACAAGTTTGTAGAAGAGACATATAACTAAAATAAGACTTCAGGTTGAATTTGTTGGCACCTTTATTGTGTTTCTACAACATCTGCAGGATGTTATATATTTGTTTTCCTTAACATTATATGTGGGATTATATAACCACTTGAAACAACAATGTCTAACATAATAAAACCTTGTCACAGTTTATGTTTCTCTTTACAGTACAGACTGTCCACACTTCAGCAACAATGAATCTTCCTAGATCTTTTTTGTGATCTCTCACAATTGTGTGCTGTTGCTTGGGATGTCTTGACCTACATCTACCAACTTCTCCATATATACTCAAAAAAAGTAAAATGTTACCTTTTTTGCAAAGCCTTATCAAACTCACTCAAAAATCTACATTCTTCCTTAACATGATATTCACCACTATAACATATACTATTCAGGGGGGGTTAGTATATCTACTAAGCTGTGCAAGAATCACAACTAAGTCCAGAACATTCCCCTCACTTCAACAAGAAATGCTGTGCCTCCCAATTCCACCCCTTACCCTAGGCAAACATGAATCCCCTTTGTCCTAATAAATTTGCCTATTCTAGGCATTTTATATAAATGGAATCATGTGGCCTCTTGTGTTGGGCTTCTTTCACATAGCATAATGTTTTCAAGGTTCATCCATGTTATACGGAACACGTTATCAGTATTTCATTCCTTTTTATGACTGAAAGATATTTCATCTTGTGTGTGTGTATGTACACACATATATATATACATACACACACACAACATTTTGTTTATCCATTCATCAGCTGACGGGCTATTTTACTGCTGTATTTATTATATTGAGCTTGAGTAAATTTAAACACATAAACAGATCCAATCTTCTTCACTAAGTAACTAGCAAGCTCTTAGAAGATGTTCTTGTTTTCGTTTTGTATCCTCAGCAGTAAACACAGTGACTAGCACATACTTAGGCCTATAATTATGCTGCACAAATAACAAATAATTTTCTTTTCTTTTCTTTTTTAAAGTAGGCTCCACATCCAGCAGAGAGCCCAGTGCAGGGCTTGAACTCATGATCCTAAGGGTGAGAGATCAAAAGTCAGACACTTAGGGTGCCTGGGTGGCTAGTGGTTTTAAACCTCTGCCTTTGGCTCAGGTCATAACCCCAGGGTTCTCGTATCGGTCTCTGTGCTCAGCAGGGAGCCTGATTCCTCCTCTCTCTCTGCCTACTTGTTATCTCTGTCTGTCAAATAAATAAAATCTTAAAAAAAAAAGTCAGACACTTAACTCACATCCCACAAATAATTTTCATCTAAGCAAAACCTACATTTATACAGCAGGGTAAAAAGCATTTTAAATTCCTATCTTAATTCCCTTTATAACTAGTTAAAAGGTAATTCAAGAACCAGCTAAGGGAGAAGTGAGATGACATAAATAATTGAATAATAGTATCTGTAGACTGACTAACTTATTATAAGCCAGGTATGCATTATCTGATTCAATGCTCAACATTAGACAGTATTACTAGTCCCATTTTACAGATGAAGAAACACATTTGGAGGCAAAAAGATACCCTCACGGGGCGCCTGGGTGGCTCAGTGGGTTGAGGCCTCTGCCTTCAGCTCAGGTCATGATCCCAGGATCCCAGGATCGAGCCCCGCATCGGGCTCTCTGCTCAGCAGGGAGCCTGCTTCCTCCTCTCTCTGCCTGCCTCTCTGCCTACTTGTGATCCCTGTCAAATAAATAAAATAAAATCTTAAAAAAAAAAAAAAAAGATATCCTCAAGGCCTTGGATTGTACACAGCACCACAAGGATCAAACAGACCAAAGCCTACTTTTAATCCACACCACAGCGAGATCATCATCTCAGAGAATAAAAAATTAAGACAAAGTTAACTGTAGAAACCAAAAGAAAAGATATTGCTATGCCACTTAAGAACATCATGGTTTTAGGAAAATCAGCCTCTCAGAGCCTTGGTTTGCTCAACTATAAAATGGGAATAATAATACACGCCTTGGGTGCCTGGGTGGCTCAGTGGTTTAAAGCCTCTGCCTTCAGCTCAGGTCACGATCCCAGTCTCCTGGGATCGAGCCCCGCATTGGGCTCTCTGCTTAGTAGGGAGTCTGCTTCCCCCACCCCCCGCCTGCCTCTCTGCCTACTTGTGATCTCTGTCTGTCAAATAAATAAAATCTTTAAAAAATAATAATAATAATATATGCCTTATTTCAGGTATTGAAAAGTCTCAGCCCTCACCTCCAGTCCAGTGTTCATTTCACTGTTTTAGTCCTGCTGCCTTCCAGATATAGCAAATATAATGTATCTCCTGACTCAGTGAAAAGCATAGATAATGTGTCTTAAAAACTTACTTACGCCTAGCTTTGTTTAGGTTCTATATGTAAGAAATTATATTCTGCACATTTAGTTTCTCTTGATCTGAGAATAAACTTCACAAAAGCATCCTTAAATTTACCTCTTCTTTCTTCTTAGGGTCTGACATGGGATTCCGGAAGAGAGGAGAGTCTCCAAAAGGTGAGTACGTTAAACTATTGATGTGCTGTTGGAGAACAGCTTGCTGGGCAGCAGAAGCATTGGGATCGGTCAGAGCTTTATGAAAAAAAAAGAAAAGAGAAGGCAAGATGTCAGTCTAGGGATCCAATGCAGTTACAGCAAGAGAACACAGAATCATTTTGGAGAGGTCTTCAAAATGTTCAGACTCACTCAACGGCATTATTGGTGGAGTGCAGAGGAACAAACTGTGAAGAAAATTAACAGTCGAATAAACTAATAGGTAAAAGATTCGAAGAGGCATTTCTTAAGAGACAACACACAAAAAATTTTACTTAGATGTTCACTGTCATTAATAATCAATGAAATGCAATTTAAAACAACCCTGAAGAAATATTTTATATCTCATTATCTATCAATGCCATAGCTATATGAAAAGAATTATAGTCTTTGCTTCTAGAAACATCATAAATTGGTTTACTCTAAAAGAAACAAAAAGACCGTACACAAACAAATACTATTTTTGTATTTTTTTTAACCTACTCATTTCAATCATGGAAATTTAACCCAAGGGTGTAATTAAACTAGAAACAAAGAAATGTTTGTAAATATTCAATAAATATTATCTGTAATTGTTATGACTTGGAAACAACCTATATCCAACATTAACAGTTGTAAAAATCAAGCTACATCAACATGGTGGGTTAAATAGTTATTAAAAATAATGACAATGTGTTTCACAGTGGAAATAAGGAAGTATCTTTAGTTTAATTTAGGAAGTAAAAATTCCAGAATAAAAAATATTAAGTATACTAAGACTATCAAGTAAGAAAGGGGCAAACAAAAATTGGAAATGGCTGTTAAGTTTATTATTGACATTTAATATGCATATTATATTCAAGTAAAGATTCAAAGAAAAAATATCACCCCAATTAGTCTAATTTTCTTTTAAAGTGTAAAAACACGTCATTATATACAGATAATTTAGGGAATAGATAAGGAATGATGGTCTATAATCACAAACAGTAAAAAACAAGGAAACTCCTGCAACTATTTGTGTTATACCCTGATTGATGAAGAAACTCCAAAATATTTCCAAAAATACTGATTAAAAAAATGAAATCATACCTAAGCCACTTTAGAGATAAAAATGCTTTCTTCCTTTATAAGTGTTTAAAACATGGCTAATGCCAAAATACAGTAAGATAATATACACTGAAGGAGTCCCACAAACAAAACATTTGGAAAAAACCACACAGCAGCAGCAAAAACAACAAACACCAGACAGCTAAAGCTAAATTAACGAAAAAGGGGTAAATCCACCTTAGTCAAATTAAGCTTTCTTAAAATCAGCTGTATTAATTAAATACTAAAATACTGTATGCTAATATGTAAGGAGAGAGTACAAGTTTGCCAAGACTGTGAAACCCAGAGCACCTGGGTGGCTCAGTTGTTTAAGCAACTGCCTTTTGCTCAGGTCACGATCCCAGTCTCCAGGGATTAAGTCCTGCATCTGCTTCTCCCTCTGATCTCCTCCTCTCTCATGCTTTCTCTCACTCTCTCCCTCTCTCAGATGGATAAATAAAATCTTTAAAAAAAAAAAAGGCCATGTAACCCAGAGGAGATGTCATTTTAAAGAGCATATAGCAAATCATCATGTATTCAGAAAGTTCTGAAATCCAATTTAAGTATCAGTGAGAAAAAAATATAAAAAAGTAGCTTTGGTACAAAGTGCCACAGAGCAACAGCATAATGTTATTATATGGACTATTCAAGGAGACTCAAGAAAACCTGCATGCGTTTATAAGAATTCTAATATTCACTAGTCAGTCTGTTACTTGACAGGCAATTATCCATCAAAAATAACACTGGGAACGCCTGGGTGGCTCGGTTGGTTGGACGACTGCCTTCGGCTCGGGTCATGATCCCGGACTCTCGGGATCGAGTCTCGGGATCGAGTCCCGCGTCGGGCTCCCAGCTCCACGGGGAGTCTGCTTCTCTCTCTGACCTTCTCCTCGCTCATGCTCTCTCTCACTGTCTCTCTCTCAAATAAATAAATAAAATCTTTAAAAAACAAACAAACAAACAAACAAACAAAAAAACACTGACCTGCACCACCTGATCCCACCATTAACAAGTATAATAGGTCACCCTATCTGGGCTTACGCAAAAGAGTAAAAACTCCTTTTACAAATCCAAACGTAATTAGTAAAGTGTGTGAACAGGATGTTCTTATTTTTGTATGTTTAAATATGAAATGTTCTCGAAGTTAACTGTATTATTTAAAATATAGATAAGAGAGCTGATATGTTAGCAAAAAGCATACGCACTAGTTGTTTTACTTATGTTTTATGTTTGTGTTATATTCAATTCTGGTCACAGTAATTTGAAAATATACTGAAAAGCCACATCATGACCAAATGATTAAAGGGGACGGGAAAAAGTATAAAAAATAAACTCTGAGAATAGAAAAACCTGATGATATTTTATCTGGAAAAAAGATGATAAGGTTACTGCAAACAAACTGTAACAGACCAGTTTGCTTAGCTTAGGATGTAAAAGTAGAATCACTGAATGGTAATTCTACAGAGTCATGTTTTGGTTTCCAAACAACCTAAATAAAACAATGGATAACACTGACTTGGAAAACTGTAACTGAGGAATTCCCACAGTTAAGACAGAATTCACATTAGCTCTAAAGAACCTTCCAACAAACATCCTATGATGCAAAGATATACATACATTCCTTTTCCTTGGTTTCTACTATTAAGAGAGAAAGACAATTATCATATGATCTCACCGATACGAGGAATTTGAGAAACAAGACAGAGGATCATAGGGGGAGAGAAAAATGAAACAAGACGAAACCAGAGGGAGACAAACCATAAGAGAATCTTAATCTTGGGAAACAAAGTAAGGATTGCTGGAGGGGTTAGAGGTGGGAGGGATGGGGGTGCTGGGTGATGGACATTGGGGAGGGTGTATGTCAAGGTTGAGTGCTGTGAACTGTGTAAGACTGATGAATCATAGACCTGTACCCCTGAAACAAGTAATACATTATATTCTAAAAGGCAATACAGCTACTTTTAAATGTGTGGTAACAGTACCGTATGTAACTGCAATATCAAATGCTCACATCAACAACTTTTAACTGACTTTAGGAAAAGACGAATTATCAAAAATCTTTCAGGGGGTGCCTGGCTGGCTCAGTCAGACGTTCGTACTACTCCTAATCTTGGGGTTGTAAGTTCAAGCCCCAAAGCTGGGTACAGAATTTACTTAAATAAAACTTTAAAAAAAATTTAAAAACCCAGTGGGGTGCCTGGGTGGCTTAGTCAGTTAAACATCTGCCTTCAGGTCAGGTCATGATCCCAGGGTCCTAGGACTGAGCCCCACATGGGGCTCACTGCTCAGTGGGGAGCCTGCTTCTCTCCCTCTCACTGCTCCTGCTTGTGCTTTCTCTCTCTCTAATAAATATATAAAATCTTGGGGCACCTGGGTGGCTCAGTGTGTTGGGCCTCTGCCTTCAGCTCAGATCATGATCCCAGGGTCCTAGGATAGAGCCCCGCATTGCGGGGGGGGGGGGGGTGGTCTCTGCTCAGCAGGGGGCCTGCTTCCCCCCCTCCCTCTATGGCTGCCTCTCTGCCTACTTGTGATCTCTCTCTCTGTGTGTCAAATAAATAAGTAAAATCTTAAAAATAAATAAATAAATAAGTAAGTAAGTAAAATCTTAAAAATAAATAAATAAATAAAATCTAAAAAAAAAAAAGAAAAGAAAAGAAAGAACACTGATGCCTGGGTGGCTCAGTCCATTAAGTGTCTGTCTTCAGGGGCACCTGGGTGGCCCAATGGGTTGAAGCCTCTGCTTTCGGCTCAGGCTGTAGTCCTAGGGTCCTGGGATCGAGCCCCGCATCGGGCTCTCTGCTCAGTGGGGAGCCTGCTTCCCTCCCTCTCTCTCTGCCTACTTGTGTGATCTCTGTCAAATAAATAAATAAAATCTTTAAAAAAAAAGTTGGTTAAGTTGGTTAAGCGTCTGCCTTCAGCTCAGGTCACGAGCCCAGGGTTCTGGGATGGAGTCCCACATCAGGCTCCCTGCTCCATGGGGGAACCTGCTTCTTTCTCCCTCTGCCTCTCTCTCTCCTAAGTAAATATGGGTGGCTCAGTGGGTTAAGCCGCTGCCTTCGGCTCAGGTCATGATCTCAGGGTCCTGGGATCGAGTCCCGCATCCGGCTCTCTGCTCAGCGGAGAGCCTGCTTCCCTTCCTCTCTCTCTGCCTGCCTCTCTTGTGATTTCTCTCTGTCAAATAAATAAAATCTTAAAAAAAAAAAAAAAAAAAAACCCAAACTATTCAAAACACTATCAACTAAAAATGGCAGCTTACAATATTTATGGTACATCCTTCTATTGAAAACAACTAAAACTAAGGAAGAGAAAGAGAAGTGAAAATATCTTTTAATGATAAAGTTGATTCTAATGTTCACACAAATCAATTAGACTTCTAATTCTCAACACCACAGATCTAAGTAAAATCTGTTTTTGTTTTTTTTTTTTAAGAAGATTTTATTTATTGGGGGGGGGGCGGAGAGAGTGCATGTGCATGCACAAACAGTAAGAAAGTAGAGAGGGAGAGGGAGAAGCAGGCTCCCCCCAGAGCAAGAAGCCTGATGCAGGGCTCAATCCCAGGACGCCAGGATCATGACCTGAGCCAAAGGCAGACGCTTAACCAACTGAGCCACCCCGGTGCCCCTAAATAAAATCTACATTTAAAACAAACATATATATATATATATATATATCCCACAATGACAAAGAATGGGACATAACAAATGAACAGAAGAGAAAATATAACAAATTTCTAGGGGCAAGAAGTGGACAAAGGAGTGACAAAGCAGGATAGAGCAAAGTATAGCTTAGAGTACATTCAAAGGGTGTAAGAGCCCAAAGTGAAGCATAGCTGCCCTGTAGAATCCCAGAAGGATGAGGGATTCAATGACACCAAGTTTGATGAAGTGAGACTGAAAGCAGAAGAGATGAACCAGTGCAAAGTACATTCACAAAACACCCATACCTTCATCCTCTTAATCCCTGATCCTCAAGAGATAAGCCAAACATAAGACAGTGTGCCTCTGATGAAACCAAGTTAACATATGGAAAGAACAAGGGCAACTAGTTTCAGTACTTGCATCATCCCAGAGCTAAGAATGTGGCATTCTAACAGTCAGAGGACCAGTGGATAATAGCTGGTTCCTGAATTACTTACCTTAAAGTGAAACTTACTGGTAAACAAGCTCTACTCATATACATACATTGCCAGTGAGCTTTTTATTATTTTATTCTTGAATATGAATAGTAAAGATCACAGAGCATTAAGAGTAGGACCAAAGCAAAAATAATCCTGAATATTTAAGGCACAGAAAAGTCCTAAAAAAATTCTTTAATGTCAATTAACAAAGTTTCAAGAAAAAAATTGCATCTAAGAACTGGATGCTTGAGAAAGGGAACTTTCAGAGAATGAGAAAGAATTCTTGTTAAGTTGAAAATAAGAATTCGAAAGGATGATTTATAAGACATTCAAAACCTGTATACTTTTTTTCCCCCATTTTATTTATTTTTTCAGCGTAACAGTATTCATTCTTTTTGCACAACACCCAGTGCTCCATGCAAAACGTGCCCTCCCCATTATCCACCACCTGTTCCCCCAACCTCCCACCCCTGACCCTTCAAACCCCTCAGGTTGTTTTTCAGAGTCCATAGTCTCTTATGGTTCGCCTCCCCTTCCAAATTTTTTTTTTTTAATAAACGTATAATGTATTTTTATCCCCAGGGGTACAGGTCTGTGAATCGCCAGGTTTACATTTAAGACATTCAGAAACCTCCTGAAAAATAGAAATGAAAGTTTAAAAATCAAGCATTAAGACAGAAATGGTGCACATGAGTGGCTCAGTTAGTTAAGTGTCTGACTCTTGATCTTGGCTCAGGTCATGATCTCAGGGTTGTGAGATCACACCCCAAGTCAGGCTCTGGGCTGGGCATAGAGCCTGCTTAAGAATCTCCCTGACAGGGCACCTGGGTGGCTCAGTGGTTAAGCCTCTGCCTTCGGCTTGGGTCATGATCTCAGGGTCCTGGGATCGAGTCCCACATCGGGCTCTCTTCTCAGCAGGGAGCCTGCTTCCCCCCCCCCTGTCTGCCTCTCTGCCTACTTGTGATCACTCTCTGTCAAATAAATAAATAAAATCTTAAAAAAAAAAAAGAAGAATCTCCCTGACATGGGGAGCATATGTGATATGGTGAGTGCTATGAAGTGCGTAAGCCTGACGATTCACAGACCTGTACCCCTGGGGCAAATAATACATGATATGCTAATAAAAATAATAATTTAAAAAATTTTATCGAAAAAATAAAAAGAATCTGACAAAGCATAAGAGACTCTTTTTTTTTGAGACTCTTTTTTAAAAATTAACGTATTAGCCCCAGGGGTACAGGTTTGTGAATCGTCAGGCTTACACATTTCACAGCACTCACCATAGCACATACCCTCCCCAATGTCCATAACCCAACCACCCTCTCCATACCCCACTGAGTAACCCTCAGTTTGTTTTGTGAGATTAAGAGTCTCTTATGGGGGGCACCTGGGTGGCTCAGTGGGTTAAAGCCTCTGCCTTCGGCTCAGGTCATGATCCTAGGGTCCTGGGATTGAGCTCCACATTGGGCCCTCTGCTCCACAGGGAACCTGCTTCCTCCTCTCTCTCTGCCTACCTGTGATCTCTGTCAAATAAATAAATAAAAATCTTAAAAAAAAAAAAAAAAGTCTCTTATGGTTTGTCTCCCTCCCGATCTGATCTTGTTTCATTTTTTCCTTTCCTACCCCCCAAACCCCCCATTTTGCCTCTCAAATTCCTCGTATCACGGAGATCATATTCTCTGATTGACTTATTTCACTTATACCCTCTAATTTCAGCCATGTCATTACAAATGGCAAGATTTCATTTCTTTTGATGGCTGCATAGTATTCCATTGTGTATATATACCACCTCTTCTTTATCCATTCATCTGTTGATGGACACCCAGGATCTTTCCATACTTTGGGTATTGTGGACACTGGTGCTATAAACATTGCACTGGTGCACGTGCCCCTTCGGATCACTACATTTGTATCTTTAGGGTAAATACCCAGTAGTATGATCGCTGGGTTTGTAGGGTAGCTCTATTTTCAACTTTCTGAGGAACCTCCATGCTGTTTTCCAAAGTGGCTGCACCACTCTGGAATTCCTACCAACAGCGTAGGAGGGTTCCCCATTCTCCGCATCCTCTTCAACATCTGTTGTTTCCTGACTTGTTAATTTTAGCCATTCTGACTGGTGTGAGAGGTGGATCTCATTGTGGTTTTGATTTCTATTTCCCTGATGCCAAGTGATGTGGAGCAATTTTTCATGTGTCTGCTGGCCATAAGAGACTCTTAATCTCGGGGAAACCAAACAGGGTTGCTGGAGTGGAGGGGTATGGGAGGGATGGGATGGCTGGGTGATGAACTTTGGGGAGGGTATGTGCTATGGTGAGCGTGAAGAATTGTGTAAGACTGATGAATCACAGACCTGTAGCCCTGAAACAAATAATACAGTGTATGTTAATTTAAAAAAAAAAAGAAAAAAAAAAAAAGAATCTCTCTCCCCGCTCCTCCCCCACTCTCAAAAAAAAAAAATAAATCTTAAAAAAAAAAAAAAAAAGAAAGGATATAAGCAATTCAGTGAAATTTCAGGACAAAGGGAAAATCCTAAATGCTTGTGGGGGTAGTAGCTGAACAAGTCTCAAGAATCAGAAAGGCATCAGACTTCTCATCATATAATGGTTAATGCAAGCAATATAGTCCAAGTTCTGGGATAAATTTCCACACTAGAATTCCCTAACATTAAAGCATGAGGAACAAAAAAAGGTATTTTCAGACCTATAAGTGATCAAAGTTTACCCTTTATATACACTTTACTTAAAAACACATTCCAGACAATTCAGGAAATAAATAAAGGGGAAAAACCTACACCTAGGACAGAGCAGTTCCCACCAAGTAGACCTGAAGGGAATACTGGGAGCGATGATGAAGGCCTACAGAATAATCAAGAGTTCACACTGCTGCAGGAGGGACAGAGGGATCAATGAATGAAGTATCCAAAGTAAAAGAATTCTGATACCATTCTTAAGAATCTGAACCAATTTAGGAAGGTAATAAGAGCCGGTAATCCAAGGGGGAAAAAGAAGTACAAATTCCAGGAGAACGAAAAAGCTGTATAAAAAAAAGTGTTTATGTGGCTGGGCAGCAATATTTTCACAGTTGTAATAATATGCTGTGTTCACATTTACAAATTTTAAACTATTCTTTTATCAGAGAAAAGATGAAGGTAATAATTATAGGACAGAATACATTATCATTGTTATCAATATGAAAATATAAAGATGGCAAAAGAAGAAATGAGAAAAAAAGAGAAGGGTAAGAAAGGGCACTAATACCCTTCAGCTCGGGTCATGATCTCAGGGTCCTGGGATCGAGTCCCGCATCGGGCTCTCTGCTCAGCGGGGAGCCTGCTTCCCGCTCTCTCTCTGCCTGCCTCTCTGTCTACTTGTGATCTCTGTCTGTCAAATAAATAAATAAAATCTTAAAAAAAAAAAAAAAAAAGAAATACTCTCTTAGTTGATAGAATAAATAGAAGTATGTAGGGACATGGCTTAAATTTGCAAAAGGCTTATCCAAATGTGGTACACAGATCATGACAATATGGGAGAGTAACTTCATCGTACATCCTTCTCTTGCTCTCTCTCATTCACTCACTCTATTTATGCCAGGTGATAACAGTTTTTTTCTTTTTTTTAAATCTCCAAAGAACAAATTTCTTTTAAAAAGACATTTAAGCTAAAAAGTTAATTTTAAGTTAAAAATAATAACAACAGAGGTAGGAGGCAGAGAGGGCAAAAACTAAAAAAAAGGGTATTCAAATGAATGAAGTATAAAAGACACTCCAGTAGAGAAAACTAAACTAAGGTATTTAGTAACACAGCTCTATTAGGAGAAGTGAATAAAGAACACAGGTAGGTGATAAGTGAGCTCTATTTCTCATCTATCATTAACAAGTTAAATTTACTTAAGACTTAATAAATAAAGCATAACACAGCAACATAAGCAAATCATTTAAAGATTGGAACTTAACTATAAACCAGGAAACAAAGTGGCAGTAACAAAGCAGTCTCTTTAGGGGACCAGGCCTGGGAGTGGGGAAGCAGAAAAGGCCAGGATCCACTGCAAGCCCTTCTGCACCACATGACTGTTATGTGATGTGTGTCTGTGTACTGCTTTGGCAGGGGTGGGATGGAGTGGGAGGAAAATCAGGTCACCAAGTCAAGTTTTAGCGAGAAATAAATGGAGTAAAGCCTTCTAAAATGACTGACACTTACCTACTGGAGCCTGGGGGGCTCCAAAGCCCAAAGTGGCTGTCGTAGTATTAAATCCAGGGGCCCCAAAGGCTCCTGTACCAAGAGGCCCTCCGATCTTAGGTTGGTTGTTCCCAAACAAAGATGCCTGTCCAGCACCAAGAGCTATGGAGACAAGAGGAAAGAAAAAGTGCCACAGGAGATCCTTTGAATGTTATGCCAGAGGTCAGTTACTTAAAAATATAATACATTTGGAAACTTCATAATGACCACTCATTTCAACAAGAGGTAATACATTAATGCTAATTATTGCCAGGCACTGTGCTGAGTACATTATATACATCAGAGGCAAAATATTTAACCTCTCTGTGCTTCAGTTTCCTCAACTATAACATGAGATAGTAATACATAGGTATTTATCCTAAGTCTAAAATGAACAAACACATATTAAGCATTTAAGAGGACTGGTAGATACTAATACTCATTAAATATTAGCTAGTATCTCAATTAATCTTCATAAGCCCGAAGTAGGAAATATCCACATTTAACAGATGAGAAAACTGAGGATTTAGTAATCAACTCAATGTCATAAATGTAATAAATGGTGAAAACGAGGTTCAAACCTTGGTGATCTGCCAATACAATTAGGATTCTTAATTGCTACAACTATAGTAATATAGAGTTTGAAAGAATTGAAAAAAAAAGTCAAGTCTCCTTAAATTCCAGTATTTGCAAATCAAAAAATGAAGCTGAACCTATCACGATGTCATCTTTTTGACTTATAGGCTAAACTATAGAAAACCAAACCCAATACATCTTCTTTGAACAGTGAGCAAGAAAAGTAATACTTTCAAATATACCATCTCATGAAAACTACTTTATACCAAGATAAAGGTTTTATTTTCTAAAAAGCTAAACAGGGGCACCTGGTTGGTTTAGTTGGAAGAGTATGCAATTCTTGATCTTGGGGTTGTGAGTTAGAGCCTCACTTGGAATACAGAGAATAAGTAAGCAAGAAAAAAAGTAAGAAAGAAAGAAAACTAACTGCCTTGTGATGTGCTTACCAAACAGACTCAAGTTTCATCATGAATCAGACCAGAAGGAATAAAAACTTATTTTCACCAAGGGGAAACCCACTGCAGAAACTTATGTTTTAAATCTTAATGAATTTTGCTTATGGATCTTGCTGTTGGCAGTGAAAATGGGGTAAATTTGTTTAGAATAAATTACTGGCATAAATTTTTTTTTTTTTAATTTCCATCCCCTCCTCCTGAAAAAGTTACTGGCAATTTAGAAGATCTAAAGTTCCTTTGAATGCAACAATGAAATGAGATAAAAATCACTTCAAAGATAAAAGACTTAAGAGGTCAAAAATACTGAGGGACGGAACGCCTGGGTGGCTCAGTTGTTTAAGCGGCTACCTTCGGCTCAGGTCATGATCCTGGAGTCCCGGGATGGAGTCCCATATTGGGCTCCCTGCTTGGCAGGGAGTCTGCTTCTCCCTCTGACCCTCCCACTTCTCATTCTCATTCTCTCTCTCACACTCTCTCAAATAAATAAATAAAATCTTAAAAATAAAAAATATTGAGGGACACCAGGGTGGCTCAGTCAGTTAAGCTTCTGACTCTTGATTTCAGCTCAGGTCATGGTCTTAGGGTGTGAAATCAAGTCCCCCACTGGGCTCTCTGCTCAGTGTGGAGCCTGCTTGAGATTCTCTCTCCCTCTCCACTCACTTGCACTCTAAGTAAAATCTTTAAAAAAATAAATAAATAAAATACAAACTGCTCAGAGATTACAATTAAAAAAAAAAAAAAAAAGAAAAGAAAGACAGGAACTCTATACTCAGAGATTCCATACAATATAAATTAGTGAGGGTAACTACTGAATGGACAAAACATTACTTAACTGTATAACCTCATTATTAACAAGAAAACAACGATGAAGCAAAGGGATTATTTCTCCCAAATCCCAGCTTTGGAACAGGAAATGATATTCCTTTCAACATTCCAAACCATTAGAAATTGCTGAAAATTCCAAGAAAAACTGAAATTACTTCCTTGAAGGACATAGTTTACAGCACAGATTTCAGAATTCTTTATTTTTCCAGGGAACAAATACCTCTTTACCCCCTGATCAAAAACTTAGAAGAAACTCCAATATATAAAATAGACAGGGAGACCTGGGTGGATCAGTCAGTTAAAGCATCTGCCTTTGGCTCAGGTCATAATCCCAGGGGCCTGGGATCAAGTCTAGCACCAGGATCCTTACTCAGTGGGGAGCCTGCTTCTCCCTCTGTCTGCCACAACCCACTGCTTGTGCACTCTCTCTCTCTGACAAATAAAATCTTTTAAAAAGATGAAACATAAAAAAATAAAATGGACAAAAACTTCTCATCTGGATGGGTGTGTATTTCCCTCACCTTTGTAGCAATCCTGGATGAAAAACCATAAAACAGTCTAAAAATCACTGTTATTTCAATAAGCCAAAAAAAAGGGGTGCTTGGGTGGCTCAGTGGGTTAAGCTGCTGCCCTCGGCTCGGGTCATGCTCTCAGGGTCTGGGATCCAGCCCCACATTGGGCTCTCTGCTCAGTGGGGAGCCTGCTTCCCCACCTCTCTCTCTGCCTGCCTCTCTGCCTACTTGTGATCTCTGTCTGTCAAATAAATAAAATATTAAAAAAAAAAAAAAAAAAAGATCAAAAAAGGCACTGGGAGGTTCAGGTGACCTGGAAAGAGACTGTCATAAAGTGACCAGCCTGCATATTGTTCCAATTTATTAATGGAAAAATATGCATTTTATCCAGATCTATCTCCTATTATGCAACTGGATTTTTATGCTTAATGAAAAGGACTTACTAATAGTCCACAAGTTAAGGGACATTCTGATGGAAGATAATGTCAATTTATGAAATGTGGTATATTTATAATTAGTTGTAGGAATCATAAAGCAGATACACGGAGGGCACCATGGTACTAGCAGCCCCAGAAACTCCAAAGATGCTCAAGAGAAAAGCAAAAATGGTTATATTCCTTTTGAGATCTTCTAATAAATATTAAAATTTAATTTTATTTATGGTATCTTTTACTTTGGGTAATTTTTCTGTGTATACCTTAGTATAACAATGAACTTTACTAGATGTACCTTTAAATTTATTACTTCATGGAAAATTAAGAACTAAAATTTCTTAATATTACCAGGTAATTACCAAGAAAAGGCCATACTACTGATAGTGCCAATGAGAATTAATATCACTGTCAAATCAGAAACTCACACTCCCATGATTTAATGAGTGCTCCTTAGTCTGAACACATCAGGTGGGAAAATACCACACACCAAAGAATAACATAAAATGTTTTACAGGAAAATTTATTAGGAAATTTTACTGAGTCAGGAGTCTGAATCTCCATCACTCAAAACAAAAGGAGTATGAATCTTTATCACTCAAGATGAAAGGTGCACAGGAATACCCACTTAGCTAATGCCCCAAAAAGACATCACCCAAAGCTACAGTGCTCTTCTACTTGTGATGTCAGGAAATGTACAGGTCATGAACATGGGTATTTACATACAACTCTCTCCAGACACACCACTCTCAAAGCCTAAAGTCTGCTTTAGCAGAGGTGATCATCAAAGAATTCTAACAGTATAGGCACGGTTCACAGAACTCTCATTTCCCTACATGATCTACCTGCTGCAAAGGTTAGAGATATAAAATTCTTTACTGATTATACTCAGGTTTTAGTTTAGACAAACAAAGCATGAATGAGGGATATATTAACAATAGTAAAAATGTTATCTGTTGTCTCTGAGGTAGAACCATTTAAGGAAAACTGAATATACTCAAAGAAATGAAAAGGTTGAGATATTACATTATTGTGGAAGAGAAGATAATAGCACTAGAAAAAGTTATGACATTATATAATTTGGACTATAAGAGAAGGCACTGCTAATAAATAACCTCCAAGACCTAGAAGCCAGAAGGAAAGAATGACAACTTTAACCACATAAAAATGAAACCTGTACCTGACGATACCATAAAATTAAATGATAAAGACTTGGTGGAAATATCTCTAACAGACATTACAGTAGCATCTTACCTGAGCTTTAGGTTTAAGGTTCACAAACTGTCCAGGGTCAAAACTACCCTTGAAAAAGCTTGTAACTTGCCCACGCCAAAGCTAATTTTCCCTCCAGGATTAGAAGAGGACACTGATGTCAGATGATATATTTTGCTTAAGTTCAGGGTTCACACTACACAAAAAACTAGAGCTTTTAAATTTTTATTTCTTGTAAAATATATGTAACAGAATTTGGATAAGTTAAAAAGTTCAAATAAAACTCTACCGTACAACCCAAAAGAGTTAATATCCACAACACATAAAGAATTCTCAAAAACAGATTAAGAAACAATGATCAAATATTATGAATAAAGGGGCGCCTGGGTGGCTCAGTGGGTTATGCCTTCGGCTCAGGTCATGATCCCAGGGTCCTGGGTTCGAGCCCTGCATCGGGCTCTCTGCTCAGCGGGGAGCCTGCTTCCTCCTCTCTCTCTGCCTGCCTCTCTGGCTACTTGTGATCTGTCTGTCAAATAAATAAATAAAATCTTTTAAAAAAAAAAACAAATATTATGAATAGGATATTAAAAGATTCAAATGGCCCGTAAACATACATAAGGGTATCCTTCACCAGTGATCAGTGAAGTGCAAATTAGAATACATCAATTTCCACTATCATACACGTAAAGATGAAAAAGTCCAATGATATGGAAAGGCATGGAAAAATGAGTACTTTTATACAATGAGAGCAAAAATTCATACTGGCATTCTTTTTGGAAGGGAAATCCTAAGACTGACCAATATTCAAAATGTGTATATCTTCTGACCCAATTCCAACTATCAATTCCATAGTTATACTAACACATACAAAATTATGTAACAAAGATCTTCATTATTGATTGCTAATAGTATCAAATAACTCAAATGTCTACTAAAAGGGGAAAAGTGGATTACAGTATGTGTATGCATTTACATATCACGTGTACAGATGCACATCTACACACAGTGGAATACTAAACAGCTTTTTTAAAAGAATAAGTTAGATCTACACATACCGACTGAAGAAAAAAGTATATGCCCAAAATGTCATGGGAAATGAACTACAGAATACCATGTAAGGCAGCTGCTTTCAGTTTGAAACATTTTTGACTGTAGCACACAATATGAAATACAGAGACCCATAACACACATAACTGAAACAAAAATTAAATGATATTTAACCTTACTTTGTACAGTGATTTTTGCATTCTAATATTTTTATCCTTAAATGCTATTTGTATAGCACTGTGTAAATATCACATACAACTAATGTATCTCAGCCTTTGGTTTAAAAAAACCACTCATGGGGCACCTGGGTGGCTCAGTAGGTTAAAGCCTCTGCCTTCGGCTCAGGTCATGATCTCAAGGTCCTGGGATCGAGCCCCACATCCGGCTCTCTGCTCAGCAGGGAGCCCGTTTCCTCCTCTCTCTCTGCCTGCCTCTCTACCTACTTGTGATTTCTGTCTGTCAAATAAATAAATAAAATCTTAAAAAAAAAACAAACAAAAAACAAAAAACCACTCATGTAGGATATGCTTTCTATTTAATCTAATAAAAAGGGGGCCTCAAGGAAACAAAAGCGAAAATGAACTTTTGGGACTTCATCAAGATCAAAAGTTTCTGCACAGCAAAGGAAACAGTTAACAAAACAAAAAGGCAACCCACGGAATGGGAGAAGATATTTGCAAATGACAGTACAGACAAAAGGTTGATATCCAGGATCTATAAAGAACTTCTCAAACTCAACACACACAAAACAGATAATCATATCAAAAAATGGGCAGAAGATATGAACAGACACTTCTCCAACGAAGACATACAAATGGCTATCAGACACATGAAAAAATGTTCATCATCACTAGCCATCAGGGAGATTCAAATTAAAACCACATTGAGATACCACCTGACACCAGTCAGAATGGCCAAAATTAGCAAGACAGGAAACAACGTGTGTTGGAGAGGATGTGGAGAAAGGGGAACCCTCTTACACTGTTGGTGGGAATGCAAGTTAGTGCAGCCACTTTGGAGAACAGTGTGGAGACTCCTGAAGAGATTAAGAATAGAGCTTCCCTATGACCCTGCAATTGCACTGCTGGGTATTTACCCCAAAGATACAGATGTAGTGAAAAGAAGGGCCATCTGTACCCCAATGTTTATTGCAGCAATGGCTACGGTCGCCAAACTGTGGAAAGAACCAAGATGCCCTTCAATGGATGAATGGATAAGGAAGATGTGGTCCATATACACAATGGAGTATTATGCCTCCATCAGAAAGGATGAATACCCAACTTTTGTAGCAACATGGACGGGACTGGAAGAAATTATGCTGAGCGAAATAAGTCAAGCAGAGAGAGTCAAGTATCATATGGTCTCACTTATTTGTGGAGCATAACAAATAACATGGAGGACATGGGGAGATGGAGAGGAGAGGGAGTTGAGGGAAACTGGAAGGGGAGATGAATCATGAGAGACTATGGACTCTGAAAAACAACCAGAGGGTTTTGAAGGGGCGGGGGAGGGGGGGTGGGAGGTTGAGGAACCAGGTGGTGGGTAATAGGGAGGGCAAGTACTGCATGGAGCACTGGGTGTGATGCCAAAACAATGAACACTGTTATGTTGTAAATAAACAAATAAACGAATAAAAAAAAAATAAAAAAAAAAAGGGGGGGCCTCGCTGGCTCAGTCAGTTGAGCATCTGTCTTTGGATAGGGTCATGGTCCCAGGGTCCTGGAATCAGATCCCACATCAGGCTCCCTGCTCAGTGGGGAGCCTGCTTCTCCCTCTGCCTCTGCACCTTCCCCCTGCTTATGCCCTCTCTGTCAAATAAATGAAGTCTTAAAATAAAAATAAATTTTTAAAAAGAGAATAAAATAAAAAATACATAAAACACACACCAAGTACAACTGTGTATGTGTGTGCACATTTGAAAAATGTGTAAAATTTTAAAAATGTACAAAATGTGCATAAAGGAGTCTGACAAGAACATGCCAAACTTTCAATAGCTGTTACTTCACAACTGAAATATGTTGACTTATCATGATACTTCTGTATTGTTGAAATTTTTTTAAAGCACTTATATCTTTTATTTGAAAAAGAAAATGAGGGGCGCCTAGATGGCTCAGCACGTTGAGCCTCTGCCTTCAGCTCAGGTCATGATCTCAGGGTCCTATGATAGAGCCCTGCATTGGGCTCTCTGCTCAGGAGGGAGCCTGCTTCCCCCTCTGTCTTTGCCTACCTCTCTGCCTACTTGTGATCTCTCTGTCAAATAAATAAATAAAATCTTAAAAATAAAAAAAGAAAAGAAAATGGAAGGAAATAGTTCATAATGAGGTTCTATTAGAAAAGAAAGGACAAGGGCGCCTGGCTGGCTGAGTTGGTGGAGCATGCAGACTCTTGATCTTAGGATGGTAAGTTCAAGCCCCACATTGGGTACAGAGACTGCTGAATAGCAAAAATCTTAAAAAAAAAAAAAAAAAAAAAGATGGGGTTGGCGCCTGGGTGACTCAGTTGACTAAGGAACTGCCTTCTGCTCTGGTCATGATCCTAGAGTTCCAGGATCGAGTCCAGCATGAGGCTCCCTGCCTGCTTCTTCCTCTGACCCTGGCCCCCTTCTCATGCTCTCTCTCCCTCTCTCATTCTGTCTCTCAAATAAATAAATAAAATCTTAAAAAAAAAAAAAAAGAGATGACAGATAAATGATCAGAGCACATAAGCAAAGACAACAGATAACTGGACAGAAGAAACAGAAACCATGGAAATAAGTGGTTTACAACTAAATGACCACAAACCCATAGTCAGATGACTTGGGAAACAAACAAAATTATATGCTTTAAAAACCTCGTTGAAACTGTACATGCTGAAGCACTTATTCATTTTATGACCACTACTACTCTCATTATTGCTTAAAACAGTTTGGCAGGCAGAAGGGTCAATGTCTTCAAAGGCACTAAAAAATAATTAACAATAGTAGAAAGAGAGACAAAGGTGTCATAGCTCTACATGAAGGTGGAAAGAACTGACAGGTATGCACAGACCTTATAAAACCTATTTGATTTTTGATTTTGATGTTTGATTAATTACTTTAACTAATGCTCTTACTGCTCTCTTTTACTATTACGGTTATCAGCCCTACTTGATTAACAGTTCAAAGTCTCAAATGCGTGCCTGTTACAAAGGCAGCAGGAGGAAAATGAAAGTTAATAATGCCATCATACTGCCAAGTCTCACATTAAATACTAAAATTCCCAGATAGACTGGGACTATCAGAAGACAAACATTTGGGGTGCCTGGGTGGCTCAGTGGGTTAAGCCTCTGCCTTCAGCTCAGGTCATGATCTCAGGGTCCTGGGATCGAGCCCCGAATCAGGCTCTTTGGTCAGCAGGGAGCCTGCTTCCCCCTCTCTCTCTGCCTGCCTCTCTGCCTACGTGATCTCTTTCTGTCAAATTAAAAAAAAAAAAAACAAAAAAAAAAACCTTACAGAAAAAAAAAGAAGACAAACATTTTATAGAAAGGGAAGCATACAACTTTTAAAATAAAATGTCCAAATGTTTTGAAACCTGGTAAAGCAAAACTGTTGGGAATGTTTTATTAAGTCCAATTGTAAAAACGTGATAGGCCTCTTATTCTCAGGCATATGATTAAACAGAGGTCTTAAGTCCCAGCAATTAGAAAGCCAAGTTCTGTCACTTCCTAAATCTCAGGGTACAGTTCCTTACCTGTTCCAAATCCTGCACCAAGCCCAGTTCCCAGAGTCCCAGGTCCTGGTTTACTTCCAAAAATACTACTCCCGCTGGTATTTGTGCCAAAACCTAGAAGGACAAAAGAATAAGTGGACTGTACTTTTAACATAACTCTCAATTTCCTATTCAAGGGAATTTTTAAAAAGGCAGTCTGACTCTTAAGCTTTGCATCCTGTCAGTTATTAATATTTAGAAATCGTAAATGGTAAGCTAACTTAACCTTTTAAAAAGAATTTTAATTCTGATGCCTATGAACATACCCCAAAATCTTCCTACTTGTGTTTCAGACATCCATTTAAGCAAAGTCATTGTGCTTGAGCATACACATTCCCTTTGTTCAGGGCTTCAAACCTATTTTTCATGTCTAATTAATGGAAGAAAAATACATCTCCTCAAACTTTCACTAAAAGTAAGACAGTCAGGGTGTCTAACGGTTCAGTCAGTAGAGGATGTAGCTATTGACCTCAGGATCATGAATTTAAGGCCCACAATGGGTAGAGATGACTTAAATAAATAAACCTTTAAAAAAAAAAAAAAAATATATATATATAATATACATACGTGTGTGTTGTGTGTGTGTGTGTAAAAAGTAAGACAACTCAAAGACACTTAACTAAAGCAGCTAAGGTCCTTGCTAATAGAAATTCACCTATAAAAATCTCTACAATGGTTTTGGTTTTGGACAGATGAACAGATGAACCTTGTATCAGCAGTAATGTGTGGCTGGCTGATCACACAGGAGGAACTTAAATGGTGTCATACTCAATTAGCTCATAGGAGCACTCAAGGACTCAACTAGCTGATATTAAAAGAGAAAATAATCTATTAATAACATTTCTTGGGTTAAATTGTTTCTATCAGATAATGGAGAGTTAGACAAATAATCCTCCTTCACTATGACTTCCCATCTAAAGAAAATCCTATGATTTCCCCTTGAAAATCCACAGGTTTCACCAAAAGACACCTATACTGCATTCTTGCTATTATTTCCCTTGTGTTCAAATATATCCATGAAGTTTCTGCACTCCTTCTGGAGCTAAACAGCACACGAGCATATCATTAATTTTTTTTAAAATAAAGATTTTATCATTAAGTAACCTCTACACCCAACATGGGGCTCGAAATCAAGACCCTAAGATCAAGAGTTGCCTACTCCAGGGGCACCTGGGTGGCTCAGTCAGCTGAGCATCTGACTCTTTGTTTTGGCTCAGGTCATGATCTCACGGGTTGTGGGATCAGGCCTGCATTGGCTCCGTACTTGGCGGGGATCCACTTAAGGATTCTCTCCTTCTGCTCCTTCCCCAACTCACTCAAGAGCACGTGTGTGTGCAAACACATGCTCTCTCTCTCTCAAATAAATAGATAACTCTCTAAAAAAGAAAAAGAGTCGCATGCTCTACTGAGCCAGCCAGGCATCCATCATTAATCTCTTTTATTAAGGGGGAAAATAAAAATCAATCACTGACCAGCAAACCTTGTTCATGGAACACTTGGAAGTCTTTTTTAAAAGGTACCATGGAGGGGGATTAAGTACTAAAGATAGCAGAGTAAAGAGAGTATTCTGATAGGACACTATCACCAACTAAGAATGCTGCACTTAGTCATGCCAATATTTGGATTAATTATCTCAATGAAATCAATTTAAAAAGTTTAAATATTTAAGCAGTTCAAAAATATATTTCTAATGTCACTTAAAAATGCAAGAAATCTGGGATGCCTGGGTGGCTCAGTGGGTTAAAGCCTCTGCCTTCGGCTCCGGTCATGATCCCAGGGTGATGGGATCAAGTCCCACATCGGGCCCTTTGTTCAGCAGGGGGCCTGCTTCCTCCTCTCTCTGTTTGCCTCTCTGCCTACTTGTGATCTCTGTCAAATAAAATCTTTAAAAAAAAAAAAAAAAAGGCAAGAAATCTGACATAATCTGATACATTTAATAATTCATACATTCATTAAAAACTTTCTTCAACTGCACTATTAGCCATGCCACAAAATGGGAATACTGCTACTCAAGCACAGTATTTTTTAAAGAGAAAAAAAATGGGAAAAATGTACTTGGAGATACTTTGTTCTTTTTAAGTTAAAATTTAACCAGAAAGGATCTTCCAGCCCCATAAACAGCAGAAAAGACGATACTTGTGAACTACCTCAAACCCACACAAGGGAAATAAGTCCCAACTTACACTGTTTATACCACACATTTCCTCCGGTTCTTACTGACAAAAGTTGATCAACTCTGTTATTTCAAAACAATTTTTAAGTGAAAATTAGTGATCAATTAATTTACAACAAAGGAGTCAAGAATATACAATAGGGAAGGACGGTCTCTCCAAATAATGGTGCTGGGAAAACTGGACAGCAAAAGAGTGAAACTGGACCACCATCTTACACCATAAACAAAAATTAAAGACTTGAACTTTTAGACCTGAAAGTATAAAGCCACCAAGAAGAAAACATGGGCAGTAAGCTCCTGAACACCTGTCTTGGAAATAATTTTTTGGATTTGACACCAAAAGCAAAGACAACAAAAGCAGAAATAAACAACTGGGAATACATCAAAAAACTTATGTAGAGCAAAGGAAACCATCAACAAATGAAAAGGTAACCTACTGAATAGGGGGAAATATTTGCAAATCATACATCTCATAAGAGGTTAATATCCAAAATATATAAAGAACTCAAGCCAACAGCAAAAACACAATTAAAATTGGGCAGAGGACCTGAGTAGACCTCTTTACAAAGACACACACAGATGGGCAAAAGACATATGCAAAGATGCTCAACATCATTAATCATCAGGAAAATGCAAATCAAAACCACAACGAGATATCACCTTGTACCTTTCAGAATGGCTATTACCAAAAAGACAAAAACGTAACAAGTGTTGGTGAAAACATGGAGAAAAGGGAACTCTTGGGACATTGTTGGTAAGCATGCGAACTGCTGTAGACACTCTGGGAAACGGTACACAGGATCCTCAAAAATTAAAAAATATAAATGCCATTATGATCTAGCAATCCCACTTCTGGTTATTTATCCAAAGAAAACAAAAAAAAAACTAACCCAGGAAGATATATGCACCCCCATATTCACTGCAGCATTATTTACAATAGCTAAAATACAGGAAATAACCTAAGCAGCCACTGAAGGATAAAGATGTGCCATATACATACAATGGAATATTATTCAGCTATAAAGGACAATGAAATTTGCCATCTGTGAAAACATGGATGGAATTTGAAAGCATTATGCTAAGTGAAAAAAGCCATACAGAGAAAGACATACATTCTACATGATCTCACTTCTATGTGTAATGTCATAAAACACACACAAAAAAACAGCTTACAGATACAGACAATAGATTGGTGGTTGCCAGAACATGATAGGGGATGGGTGAAATGGGTGAAAGGGGATCTAAAGGCACAAACTTCCAGTTATAAAATAAGTAAGTCATGGAGGAGTGCCTGGGTGGCTCAGTCTGTTAAGCCTCTGTCTTTGGCTCAGATCATGATCTCAGGGTCCTGGGATCTAGCCCCAAATCCGGCTCTTTGCTTGGTGCGGAGCCTGCTTCCCCCCTGCCCCCGTCTCTGCCTGCCTCTCTGCCTACTTGTGATCTGTCAAATAAATAAATAACATCTTTAAAAAAAAATAAGTACGTCATGGAGATGTAATATATATGGCACGGTGACCATATTAAATACTGTCTTGCATATCTGAAAGTTGCTAAAATAGTAAATAAGAAAAGTTCTTATCACACACACACACACAAAAGTATAACTATGTATGGTAACAGATGTTAACTAGTCCTACTATGGTGATCACAATACATAGAAAATCACTATTTACTGCCCAGCACCATCTTATCAATACCCAAAGAATCAACCTTATTAAGCTCTTGCTCACAAGTGTTGACATAATTCCTCTCCTGAAACAATTCTACTCCCCCATTCATTAAGAAATTCAGACACTATCTTATACTCACTTTATCTTAATCTCATCCTTCCCAGGAATAATTATTTACTAAGAAAATGAGCTGATGACTCTAAAGAATGCCTTAAGGGGGGCGCCTGGGTGACTCAGTGGGTTAAAGCCTCTGCCTTCGGCTCAGGTCATGATCTCAGGGTCCTGGGATCGAGCCCCACATCAGGCTCTCTGCTCAGCGGGGGGCCTGCTTTCTCCTCTCTCTCTCTGCCTGCCTCTCTGCCTACTTGTGATCTCTGTCTGTCAAATAAAATCTTAAAAAAAAAAAAGAATGCCTTAAGGAACTCTCGACACCAGCTGAAGCAGCAGGTAACCCAACATTTAACTCTGTGAATTAATCACCAGCCCAATGAAACAGAATCCCATAATGGAAGTGTGACTAACAATAATACAATGATGCTCTAAATCTTTGTATAATCTTACTCCACTTCAGATTTGCTATGTGGCTTATTTTCAAATCAGAAGACTGTCCACAAACTCAAAATTGATAGCTTCCCAAGAAAACAAGAGTATCAAAGAAAGCCTTACTTAGATAGGATCCCTCAAGGATAGTAATGGGATGTTTAATTCACCCAGAGTAGAACACAACTTGCTACCATGGAACCCCCATCTGACTCAGAGGGAATCCTTATTCTTAGGGACCCATTAATCCACTCATTAATTCATTTTATCAAGTTTTAGTGAACACCTATTATTCTATGTCAGGCACTAAGTCAACTCTGGCGATTAAGAAAGAAAAAAAAAAAAACTAGGACAATTAAGATTCATTACATAAGCTAGTGAGACAGATTAAAACGAAATCTTTCACTTTGAAATCATTGAACGTGAGTATAAACAGATTTATGAAACAAAAAAAATCTCCTAACAAATCAGAAATCTGCAACGATGGAAGAACATCAAGTATATTTCAGAAACCCAGCCCACTTTATCATTTTAGCCTATGTAAGCACCCAGATCAAAAAAATGTGCAGTTCTTTTCCTAAACATGAACCATGCTAGAAAAAGCATGCATTTTCAAAGGAAGAGCAAATTGGTTCTTGAAGGACTAAATGAATCATAGTTATACAATGGCTTATGGCCCTTCAAAGGGCCACAGTACATAAACAGATAAACAGAACACATGTGGTATTAAAAATCTCACGGGTTGAGGAGATGATTAAGAAAAAAATGCTCTAGAAAGCTTTTCAGAGAAGGAGTAACAGTGATGAAAAAAGACTGAAAAACACTATTTTAACCCTTAATTATCTTTCCCATTTTAATTTTATAATATAAGAAACAAGTACTCAAAATAGATACCCATGCTAACCAAGCCCACTACCTCAAAACCACCCTTTCACAATCAAAAAGCATTATAATTGAAATGATAATCACTACTAAGAATGAGTGTGCAACACAACAAAAAAGGTTAAAGAAATCAAATTAAACAGGCACCTGGGTGTGCAGTCAGTTAAGCGTCAATTCTTGCTTTCAGTTTAGGTCATGATCTTTGGGTCGCTCAGCAGAGTCTGCTTGGGACTCTCTCTCCCTCTCCCTCAACAGCCCCCTCCCCACGCTTGTGCTCTCTAAAATAAACACATAAATCTTTTTAAAAAATCAAATCAGGGGGCGCCTAGTGGCTCAATCAGTTAAGTATCTGCCTCCTGCACAGGTCATGATCCTAGGGTGCTGGGATAGAGCCCTACATGAGGCTCTGTGCTCACTGGGGAGCCTTCTTTCTCTGCTGTGGCTGTTTTCGCTCAAATAAAATCTTTATTTAAAAAAATCAATCAAATTAAATATAAAAATGTAGGAACTGGTACCTACTTCCTTCACATATATATTTCTGTAAAAAAAATACCACCTTTTAACAAATGCTTAATATAGTCTCTTTCTCCAGTACACTCTAAGACCATTCAAAAACACTGAAGAACTGTGTAAAACTGTTTAACTGAGGCCAGTCAGGCACTCCAATAACCATGTGTTTTCACTCACCTCACATTAAACACTCCCAGGGCCTAATAATATACCTGGTACATAAAACCCTTAATGGATACCAGTCATGAAATGAAGTTTCCTTATCTGATTTAACACAAATTATGTTAATAATTTGATTAAAATTTGATTAAGAACTTAATTAAGCAGTTACAGAAGACTTTTAAAATAATATAATGTTTCAATTAAACAAGTTTAATTCTTCCAGCATATCTCTGAATAGTAGTTTCTGGTTATTTTTAAATTATTATTATTCAATGTTATCTGTATTTTCCAAAATTTAAAAAATGAACATGCAATCAAAAATATACTTTGGCAAGGGCGTCCTGGGTGGCTCAGTTGGTTAAAGCCTCTGCCTTCAGCTCAGGTCATGATCCCAGGATCCTGGGATCAAGCCCTGCATCAGGCTCTCTGCTCAGCGGGGAACCTGCTTCTCCCACTCTCTGTGCCTACCTCTCTGCCTACTTGTGATCTCTCTCTCTCTCTCTGTCAAATAAATAAATAAAATCTTAAAAAAAAAAAATATATATATATATATATATACACACACACTTTGGCAAAAAAAAAATAAATATATATATATATACTTTTGTAGCTTGAGGGAAAGATTCAAATTTCAGTAAGAATCATGCAATGTCAAAAAAATTACAAAAACTCAAAAAAACAACAAAAAATCAAAACAAAAATGACAACAAAAAACATTTAAAAAAATCATCAAATCTCATTTGTACACTACTTCCCAGTCTGAAACCTGGCATAAAAAAATGTGTTACTTCAACCGTATGTGTTTTATTTCGGTTTCTCAACAACTGGTGAGGTAATTCAAAGAAAATGTATTTCCTTATTTTGGGAAAAAATCCATCTCCATTAGAAAAGCAACTTTCTACAAGGTAACACTGAATGTGCTGAATGGCCCATTTTATCCAAAGCAGCAAGTTAAGAGATTAAGAATGAGGTAAGGCAATTTATATCTCTTCTAACTATGTCAACCCAAGTCCATGATTTTAAACCTTTCCCTCTGGTACTTCACATCAAGCCACAGCTTACCTGAGAATTTTTAAATATTCCCAATCATATGAATCAGGAGAATGATGTGTGGTATAGGCAGTGTAACTTTAAGAGAGCCAAACCTGCTTTTTATATGTACCAAAATTGGAAGTGTTTGTATTGGTTCCTAAAGTCAGGGTTGGTTTGTTACCAAAGAGCCCGCCACTGGTTGTACCAAATGAAGGAGCACTGGTTGTGCTGGTTCCAAATGTAGTAAGCTTGTTATTCCCAAACAGGGTCTAAAAAGAACAAAATACAGGAAAATTTTAAGTAATATAAAGATACACTCCAAATAGCAAATAAAGGCTACCTCAGGTATACCGGATTGTGAGGTAAGCAAGAGAAGATGTCATAACTTTTATGAGAAAATAGGCATAATGTGAATGGAGACTATCGGAGAGTATACTAATCTGAGCAAGATTAACTTTATAAAACATGCTCCTAGCCTGAGAAGTTAATGGCAACCATTCAGCACAGTATTACAGTGGGGCAAAGAAAACAATAAAGTAATCAAATATTTCTTTATCTGGTAACAGAAAAGTATCATGTATATAATTTGCCAGCAGGAACAGTTACGATAAAAAATTTAAACATGTTAGAATATAGATGAACCTTCAAAACATTATGCTAATATGCTAAGCAACAGGAATCCGTCACAAAAGATTATGTATTATGTAATTCCATTTATATAAAATGTACAGAATAGATAAAAGGCCTGAGGTAATTGGGGGGGGGGGGATGAAAAGTGACTACTCATGAGTATGAGGTTTCCTTTTTATTAAGGTGATGAGTATGTTCTAATACTGACTATGGTGACAGTTCTATAATCTGTTGGTATGCTAAAAACCACTGAATTATAAACCCTGGAAGGGTGAATTGTATGGCATATAGATTATATCTCAATAAAGTGGTTATTAAAAAGAACTTTTTGGGGGCGCCTGGGTGGCTCAGTGGGTTGAGCCTCTGCCTTCAGCTCAGGTCAGCTTCAGGGATCGGGCCCCACATCGGGCTCTCTGCTCAGCAGGGAGCCTGCTTCCACCTCTCTCTCTGACTGCCTCTGCACATAAACATTGAGCCAAAGAAATTTAAAAAAGAACTTATTACTTAAAAATTAACATACTGAAGTCACCTGGTTACTTTTTGCACCAAATAGCTTTCAGTTATATCAGTATCAAGTCATATAATGTATCCAGTAAAAATACTTGAAAAACAGTTAGATCATACTTAGAAATCCCTTTAACAAATGTATACAAATCTTCAAATTAGAGTAAACTGTAAAAACCTACCGAACCAACAGCACCAAATCCAGTGTTGGGCTGCCCAAAGAGACCTGTTCCTGTTCCAAATGCTGTCCCAGTGCTGGTGTTTGTAGCTGTCCCAAAAAGACCTCCAGGCTGTGAAGCTTGGGTTACTCCAAATAAACCCTACAAAAAGTAATCTACATTAGAAGATATCCCACAACAGTCTGTTTTAAAAGTCTAAGATTATTAACAGTTGCCATTTTTAAAAAGTTTATCTGATACACATATTATGCTAAAGGCATAGAGTATTTCTTTTCTTTCCAACAACTCTTATGAGGAGGGCCATTTAAAAGAATGAAATGAAAATCCCACTTTGGGGCAGTTAAAAACTTGCCCAAGATGTCATACTTCCTGAGTGACAGGACCAGAAATTCATATCTACATCTAAGCCCGATGAGCTCCAAGGTCCTGGGCGGCTAATAAGACTTAATACTAACTCTTGTGCTCTACGAAACAGCAGGGTTGCAACACTGAAAACAAAACATTATGACAGAATGCTTCATTTTCAGAAAGTTATGCTGAAAAAACTAATCAATATTCAACTGGGGAATGGATTTTGAATCAAGTAACTGAAAACAAGCAGCAGAAATAATCAATTTGGACAGAGGCAGGAGAGTAATGTTAAAAAGTCTTTTTTTTTTAAAGATTTTATTTATTTATTTGTCAGAGAGAGAAAGAGTAAGCGCACAAGCTGGGGGAGCAGCAGGCAAAGGGAGAAGCAGACTCCCCAACTGAGCAAGGAGCCTGATCTGGGACTTCATCCCAGGGCCCTGGAATCATGACCTGAGCTGAAGGTAGATATTTAACCAACTAAGCCATCCAGGCATCCCAAGTCTTCTTAATTTGAGATGAGAAACTACACTCTTTTCAAATAAGCAAAGTTCACAATCACCCAATGTTTAAGAAGGTATTTTATTGGGGCGCCTGGATGGCTCAGTGGGTTGGGGCCTCTGCCTTCGGCTCAGGTCATGATCCCCAGGTCCGGGCATCAAGCCCCGCGTCCGGGGATCGAGCCCCGCATCGGGCTCTCTGCTAGGCGGGGAGTCTGCTTCCTCCTCTCTCTCTGCCTGCCTCTCTGCCTACTTGTGATCTTTGTCAAATAAATAAAAAAAAAAATCTTTTAAAAAAGAAGGTATTTTATTTATGCATTAGTTAACAACAACAACAAAAAATACTGCACTAATGGACTATTACTGCTGAATTGAGAATTCAACAGTACTGGGTTTTTTGGTTTGTTTTTAAAGATTTATTTATTTGAGAGAGGGAGGGAGAGAGAGAGAGCACAAGCCCACGTGGCAGGTAGGAAGGTGGGGACAAGAGGGAGAGGGAGAGACAATCTCAAGCCGACTCCCCACTGAGCATAAAGTCTGATGTGGGGCTCAATCTGACGTACCTGACAGACCTGAGCCCAAACCAAGAGTCAGATGCTTAACCAGGTGCCCCAAAACAGTGTTTTTTTAAACAGCTTTACTAAAAATAATTCATATACCATTAAATTTACCCACTTAAAGTTCATTATTCAGGTTTTTTCCCCTTCGGACTTAAGCAATTATCCCTACTCTCTAAATTTAGAACATTTTTCTCACTCCAAAAAAACCCCCCCAGGCCAGTTAAGAATCAATCCCTATTCCTAGGCAATCAATCACTCATCTACTTTTTGTTTCCATATTGTTATGAATGGAATCCTATAAAATGTGGTCCTTTGTGGAAGTCTTAACTTGTTTAAATTTGGCATGTTTAAAAGGTCCAACCACGTTGTAGCATTTATCATTCCATTTATGGCTGAACAATATTCCACTGTATGAATACACATTTTTTTAATTCATTCATCACTAATGGACAATTGAGATGTTTCTACATTCTGGCTATGTTATAATCATTTGTGTACAAAGTTTTGTGTTTTCATTTCTGTTGGTGAAATACCAAGGTATACAATTACTCAGTCAAATGGTAACTCTGTGTAACATTCTGAGGAAACACCAAACTATTTTCCAAAGTGGTTGCATTATTTCACATTCCTACCAGCAATGTATAAGGTTTCCAATTTCTCCAATTTTTGAAAATACTACGGTCTAGCTTTTTTATGCCTTCTTTCTGGCTAGGAAGCAGTGTCTCACTGTGGTTTTGACTTGCACATTCCTGGTAACTACCAGAGCTGAGTATTTCTTCATGTGCTCATTAGTCATTTGTTTTATCTTCTTTGAAGAAATACCTACTCAAGTCTTTTTGGCCCATTTTTAATGGGTCATTGTCTTACTGAATCATTAAAGTTATTTACATATTCTAAATCCAAGTCCTTCATAAAATATATAACTTACAAGTATTTTCTACCATCTGTGGGTGTTCTTTTCTCTTTCTTGATGGTATTCCTTTGACCCACAAGTTTTAATTTTGATAAAGTCCAGTCTATTTTTTTCTTTTGCTTTTGGTGTCACTTTTAAGAAACCATTATCTAATTCCTTTTCTTGTTAGAATTTTATAGTTTCAGGGGTGCCTGGGTGGCTCGGTCATTACGTGCCTGCCTTTGGCTCAGGTCATGATCCCAGGGTCCTGGGATCAAGCCCCATGTTGGGCTCCCTGCTCTTCCGGAAGACTATTTCTCCTTCTTCTACTCCCCCTGCTTGGGTTTCCTCTTTTGCTGTTTGTCAAATAAGTAATTAGCATCTTAAAATAAAAAAAAATTTATAGTTTCAGCTATTTAAGTATTTGATCCATTTTGAGTTAATGCGTACAGCTGCTACAATGTGGGAAAAAAAGGGTTCAGTTGCTTATTTTTTTCCAACTGCATTTTTGTGCATTGAAAAATCAATTGTCCTAGGGGCACCTGAGTGGCTCAGTCAGCTGAGTGTCCAAATCTTGATTTCAGCTCAGGATCAAGCCCCATGTTGGACTCTGTCCTCAGCATGGAGTCTGCTTCTCCCCTTCCCGTTCCTCACCTCCTTCCCACTCACACATTCTCTTAAACAAATAAATACTTCTAGCACCATCTGTTGAAAAGATTATTCTTTCCCCATCAGGAACTGTTTTGGTATTATTGTTGCAAATCAATTATCTATAAATTTGAGGGTTTATTTCTGGACTCTCAACTCTATTCCACTGATCTATATGTCTATCCTTCTGTTAGTACCACAATCTTGATTTACTGCTTTATAGTACACATTAAAATTGAGACATGAGTCTTCCAGTTTTCTTCTTTCTCAAGATTATTTTGGCTATTCTGGGTTCCTTTCTATTCTCTGTAGAATGTTTTTATCATGAAAGGGTGTCAAAACACTTTTTCTGTACCTACTGAGGCCATCATGTGGTTTTTGTTTTTTTGTTTCTTTTCTTTTATCCTTTTTTTTTAAAGTGGGCTCCACATCCAGCCTTCCTCCCCCAGTGTGGGCTTGAACGCATTACCCTGAGATCAAGAACTAAGCTCAGATCAAGAGTCAGAACCTTAACCACCTGAGCCACCCAGGCATCCCTTTTTTTTCTGGTTTATTAATTTTTCTATGCTGAACAAACATTCTGGGATGAATCCCTCATGGTCATGGTTATAATCCTTTTAATATATTACTGAATTTTGTTTGCCAGTATTTTTACGATTTGGGGGTCTGGCTGTAATTATTTTTTAATTAGGTAAAATATCTTTAACTTAAAGTCCAGTTAAATTCCAAGAATTCAAATCAATAAATCATACCTCTAATTAATCTTAATTTTACTCTTCCCTAAAAGAGTCCTCAGAAATAAACTGGCAATGATTCTAAGTATTTCCTTCCTCTTGCTTTTTTGCACATAAGTACCAATTATCCAATAATGGCTCTGATTTTTAATGCTCTTTTATTTTAATGAATTACACATCTTTGCCTGACCCCAACTTAACAAGGTGAAAGAATCCTCTGAAATATAGCCAGTGATTTATAAGTATTTTCTCCTCTTACTCTATAGAATGTGGACAGAACCAATGTCCTAAGGTGTAGCCTTCAGGATGGCCAATTCTAGCACATTAAGCAGCTCCCACTGAAATATCCTCAGAAAGAATAAGCAACTTGCTCAGAGTAGAACGTGTACTAGAATACAGGTTTTAATTATTCACTTTTTGCCCTTTTCTTTACTATATACCATCAACCCTTAAGAACTAAGAACTTGTAGTCTGATATCATTAGAAGTCTCATTACTTAGCTATGTAAATGTAAGATGTGGAGGTAACTAAGGGCCTGGTTCCTTACCATGGTGTTGGTGCTTGGCTGTCCTAGTGTGCTGGTATTACCAAAGGAAAAGCCAGGGTTCTGGGTGGTTGTGGCCTGGCCGAATGGTTTGCTGAAGAGGCTGGTGGTCTGCTGATTCTGTTGTCCAAAGAGACCACCCGGATTTGTTCCAAATCCAGTGGTACCTTTTAGAAAAAAAGAAATAAAGGAAAGTAAAAATAAATGGAGGGGAAAAAAAACCCAAAACCCTCAAACCTTACATTACTGTTACTGCAACAGCCTTATTATTCTTAAATACATATCTAAGTTACCCTACATTCATTCACGACCCAGAAGATAACCATTTCACTTCCCATCCTTTTTCACCTAACCTGGATTTGGTTCAGACTTTAATTCCTACAATAATATTCTGACCCCAACAACTCTTCTCCTCTTGTGAGTCCAAAACTTTCTATTTTACAAGACACCACACTACACTCAAAATCTGTATGTGTATTTCAACCCTGTTAGACTAAGTTTTTCTTGAGAACAGAGGCTTTCTCTTTATAATACTCGCATAGGATACACTGTACTCCATCATGAATACATGGCTAAACTATATCACAAAACACAAATACTGAAATGAATGTTAAATGCCACTTAAACATGTATTTATCTGTGTATTTGTGGGTGTGTATAAATTTCTCTAAAAGGTCACGAAAAAGTCTAACTTTAGCTTGTTTCTATGGAGGAAAAATGGTAGCTAAGGGAGGGAAAGAAGATTAACTTTGGTTACAGACTTTTTCGTGTCTCATGAACTTTTTATCATATATACTTATTACCTATACAAGAGTAGTAGTTGTATTAATTTAATCATCATCCTAGACTTCCCACTTTCACATTTCACATCAAAGCAATCTATAGCAAACTCCATCAGTTCTACATAGAAATTGGGCCCCAAATCTGACATTATAACCACCTCCATCTCCTTAACCAAGCCAGCATCATCTCCCATGTGAACAAAGCAACAGCTTTCCTAAAGGATTTGTTTTCACCCTTGCCCCCTTACAATCTTTTTCTTGAGTTTTTGTAGTTTGATACAGTATGTTACATTAGTTTCAGATTTACAATGTAGTGATTCCACAAGTTTCTAGGTTATGCTTTGCTCATAAATGTAGCTACCACAATCTACTCTTAACAGAGCAGTCTTCAGATGATCCTTCACTCATAACTACATGACTTCTTTTTCTACAACTTCTAATGGCTTCCCAACTCAAATAAAAATTCAGATCTTGACACTGGCCCACAAAGTTCTATAAAATATAGTCCTTATATCCCTCAATACTTCCCCTTAGTCCTTATCTCTTTGGGAAAAAACTCAAGGTTTTCAGACTTATAGCTTCTCTGGCTGGAATGTTCTTCCCCCAAAATCTATATAGCTTTGTTCTTTGCCTTCTTCAGAGAGGTCACTACTC
Source organism: Meles meles (assembly GCF_922984935.1). NCBI lineage: Eukaryota > Metazoa > Chordata > Mammalia > Carnivora > Mustelidae > Meles > Meles meles. The sequence goes on along the minus strand of NC_060073.1, from coordinate 59,467,895 downwards.
AAATGCTACCTTATCAAAGTGAGGCCCTTTTTAACTATCTTCATTTAAAACTCTATTTCTCTCCATCCCCACATACATATTAGACACTCTATTCCTCCAACATCCCTGAGTTCTTTTTCTCCACAGCATTTACCACAAAATGACAATTGTGTTTTAGTTGTCTGTCCCTCCTCAATATGGCTCAATATGGTGCCAAGTGCTTACTAGTTCCAAAGGCTGTTTTGTTCTGACCATATGCAAAGCCTGAATTAGTGGTAGAGGAGCTGAAGAGTCCTGTCGCACTGGAGGTGGCTGGAGAAGACCCAAACAAGCCAGCTGTGGTACCTGCTCCCACTTGGTTCTGCGGGCCTTTCCGGTTAGCCTGATAATCCTCTAAACGAAGTTCCTAGAGGAAGCAAAAGCATATTTCCTTTCTTAACATGCAGCCAAAAAAATTATTTACGTAACTAAATACTTAAATTTAGAATTCAATTTCCATGTTCACATAGGAACCATGACTAAAAAACAGAAAATTATAGAACATTAACATAATACCATTACAGAAAAACACTTTCAACAGTGTAGAGTGGACATTGAGATCTATATCATAACCACTAACACCAAAGGCCAAAGGACCAACCATATCTTAATTTTAATTTTCTTTTATAAAGAGCAGTACTTCCTTTTAGTAAAATGCGATGTAATAATTTTATCTACTCCCACCCCAAACGTAAAAATTGGCTGAAAAGATGAAGGATCCTGGGATAGGGTGAGGGGTCTCAGAAAATTAGGGAAAGAAGGGAAAGAAGTTTAGGGAAGTTTAGGGAAAGAAGTTTAACATTAACAGTTTTGCCTCACAAGTCAGGGTGTTTCTGTACACTCTAATAAAGCAAGTATAATTTGGGATACAGAGGAAGCAACAGCTACAATCAGGGTCAATACTCAAAATATATAACACACAATCACACAGCAGTAAGAATGAACAAACTGTAACTTCATGCAACACCATGGATAATCCCACAAAGTGGAAAAACAGACTTAAAAGTATGTAATGTAAGATTTCATCTATATAAAGTTTGAAATGAGGAAAACATGGGCAGTCGTGATAGTAGTTACCTTTGGAAGAGGGGGAAAATCATCACTATGGAGTCAGAGGATATGGGGACATCAGGAATGCTGGTAATGCACTGTGACTTGATTGGGATCCTGGTTACATGGGTGTATTCACTTGGTGAAACTCACTATGTGGTACATTTGTAACTTTCCATGAGTTTATTAAAAACATGTGTATCCATGTATACGCACACTGCCCAAGTAATGTGAGCAAAATAAAATCACAATAGACTATTTAGTAGAACTACACCAGTATATTCAAGCTGCATATTGTCCTGCCTAAAACAAGATGTGTATAATTACTACATTAATTTAAAAAAATAATTGGGGGGGCACCTGGGTGTCTCAGTCAGTTAGGTGTCTGCCTTTGGCTCGAGTCATGACCTCAGTGTCTTGGAACTGAGCCCCACATGTTTCCTGTTCATCCAGGAGTCTGCTTCTCCCTCTCTCCTGCCCCTCCCCTTTCCCTGCCCACTTGTGTTTGCATGCTTGCTCTCTCAAATACAGAAATAAAATCTTTAAAAACATGTGACTTATTCACTGTCAGGGTCATGAGTTAAAGCCCCACACTGGGCACAGAGCTTACTTAAAAAACATATGTGTGGGGCGCCTGGGTGGTTCAGTGGGTTAAGCCTCTGCCTTCAGCTCAGGTCCCAGGGTCCTGGGATTGAGCCCCGCATCCGGCTTTCTGCTCAGCGGGGAGCCTGCTTCCCCCTCTCATTCTGCCTGCCTCTCTGCCTACTTGTGATCTCTCTCTCTGTTAAATAAATAAATAAAATCTTAAAAAAATATATGTGTGTTAAGTTTTTTTACAGAAACCCAGTGTGAACTACTTGATCCTAAAAAAAATCAAAACATTTTTAAAACCTACTTTCCAACAGAATCAAAAGGTTAGACGGATATTCTGTAATTGCATTTTACTGACCTCTAGTGACTTGCTTTCATATTCTTTCATAGCAGTAATACACTGGTGCTTGGTACTGATGTTAGTGCTAACTCCAGCTTTAACCATAGTATCTGTACCAGTTGGAGGCTGCAAAGGAAGATAAAGGCAAATTTGAAAGTCTGAAGCAAATATTTAAGTCCAAACTCTAAATCCCTACTATCACAGACATAATTCTTCAATCACTAAACTCTATAGTAACTAGTCCTATAGGTCTTCTACTAAACGAGATAGTTTCAAGGGTGCTCAATATACTGCATTTCTGATCTCCCCCCTCCTTATGTCAAAGTTATCTAAATAAATCAATGTCAGTAATAGTTATCACAGATATTAAGCACCTAACCAAGCCATCTAATTATCTACTAAAATAGGGTTCCCTTAAGGGGAAGCTGGGTGACTCAGTTAAGTGTCTGCCTTTGGCTCAGGTCATGATCTCAGGGTCCTGGGGCTGAGCCCCATACTGGGCTCTCTACTCAGCGGGGTCTGCTTCTCCCTCTCCCTCTGCCTCTCCCCCAATTTGTGCACACATGCTCGCTCTCAAATAAATAAAATTGTTAAAATAAATAACGGGCGCCTGGGTGGCTCAGTCAGTTGGCTCAGGTCATGATCCCAGGGTCCTAGGATACAGCCCTGCATTGGCTCCCTGCTCAGCGGGAAGTCTGCTTCTCGCTCTCCCTCTGCCCCATCCCCTTACTCATGGCTTTCTCTAATAAATAAAATCTTAAAAGAAAAAAAAATACACTTAAGATTACATGCATAAGAAAAACTATCCAATTTACCCAACATGTACATTTAAACTTGTATTTCTCAGTTCTATCTCCTACTCTGCTCTGAAATGTTTGCTTTATTTATTTAATTTTTTGAAGTGTCTGCTTTATAACTTGTTGCAATTAAGAAATACAGAAGACTGGCTTTTCCCCTACAACTAAAGACTTGTACATATATTTGTAGATGTATGTAACTAAAGATTTCTACATGTATTGTCAGTTTTCTCAATTACTATACTTTTTAAGAGCGAACACACAGTATTTTTCACTATCATTTATATTTAATTTTATATTAAATTTAGGGTTCTAAATTCACTATGTTTCTAAATTCTAAAGTTCAGTTTTGAGGCGGCTGGGTGGCTTAACTGGTTAAGCATCTGCCTTTGGCTCAAGTCATTATCTGTGAGTCCTGGGATCAAGCCCCACTTCAGGCTCCTGGCTCAGTGAGGAGTTTGCTTCTCGCTCTCTCTCTGCTCCTCAACCCTGCTTGTGCTCTCTCTCTCTCTCTATCTCAAATAAATAAAATTTTAAAAATAAAGATAAAATAAAGTTCAGTTTCTAAATTATGACTTTGCCACCTTGCCTAAGAAATTCTTCATTTTCTAAATAAAATGGGAAAAAAAAAAGAAATTCTTCATTTTCTTTTTTTTTTTTTTTTTTTTAAAGATTTTATTTATTTATTTGACACACAGAGAGAGATCACAAGTAGGCAGAGAGGCAGGCAGAGAGAGAGAGGAGGAAGCAGGCTTCCCGCTAAGCAGAGAGCCCGATGCGGGGCTCGATCCCAGGACCCTGAGATCATGACCTGAGCCGAAGGCAGCGGCTTAACCCACTGAGCCACCCAGGCGCCCCAAATTCTTCATTTTCTAGAGTAAATTTTAAGAAGAAGTTAAGCCAAGACCTATTTGTGCCAGATTTTCTTTGGGCTAATTGCCCTCTGGCCTATCCTAAGTATCTCCCAACCAATCACATCAAGGGGTATCTTATATCAAGTAGTATTCCATACATTTTCATTAACAAATCTTTCATTCTAACCCTCTACCACATTCTCTCATAATAGTCAAAGAAAACATCAAACTCTACTGCCCCATTCTGCCATTTCATCAACAAGTTTTATTTTTCATTGGCACATGGAATACTGATGCGTTATTCCCTATATCTCGTTAAGAAGCCCTATTCTTTTTTAAGACTATTGATTTTTTAAATTTAAATTCAATTAATTAACATTGTGTATTATTGGTTTCAGAGAAAGAGTTCAGTGATTCATCAGTCTTATATAATACCCAGCTCATTACATGTGCCCTCCCTACTGTTCATCATCCAGTTACCCCATCCTCCCACCCCCAACTCCTCCAGCAACCCTGTTTGTTTCCTATGATTAAGAGTCTCTTACGGTTTGTCTCCCTCTCTGACTTTTGTCTTGAAAGAGGCCCTATTTTTCAATAAATTATTTTAGTTTGCCCCCTCATTCCTTTATATATACAAGGAATGAGAATCATTCAGAGCCAAGTTATGAATGCAGTAAATACAAGTTCAAGCTCATACTACCTACTGTAATCAACCTTGTGAATATGAATTTGATTGGGTTGAGCATAATTCAAATATACATATTCAAGATTAATGTTTCATGACTTTTCATACCTACTATATAAATATTTAGAGAATTTGTTCTTAACACTTTCAGGAAGAGTGAGACTAAAAACTACACATAAGTGGAAAATGGAGAGATTTTACAACTCATCCTTCAAAGATATATACAAATGGAAGAGTAATATATTCCACAAAGACTAGAAGAAAATACTTACATTAAACTTAATAGTGGTCCCAGTAGGAGCAGCTGTAAAACTACTTGGCCCAAAGAGGGAGCCAGATGTGCTACCAAAAGGATTAGAGGTTGTATTTGTAGTACCAAAGAGTCCCCCACTGCTAGTACTTGTTCCAAAATCTGTAAATTAGAAAGAAAAATGAGATGGCAACAGTTAAGAGTCTAAGAATCTATAAGATATTTTGAAACTGGGCTGTGGTGCCACAGCAGCATTACTTTCACATTCTCAAATTCTCTCTTTCAAATCTCCCTAGCAAGTACCTTCAAATATGTTTCACACAGACACATACATAATTCTAGGCTTCCAACTCTGAAGTGAAATAAAATCTGAATCCCTTTGTCAGCTAAGTGTCTATAAAGTTCTTGCTGGGTAAATCTGGAAGACAAGTGAAAAGAAATGGTACTCTATTTCATCATAAATTTTATCTCGTTTCTCCTTTTTTTAAAAGACTACATGCTGAATGAACTTGTCTTTCTGAAAACATCACAACAGACTTCAACAGGGGTCACTGTATATTTTATTTACATACATTAATACAAACACCTAAACAAAACCAAGAAGTTCAAAACACACAAATGATCCTATTTAGGGTAACCAAACAGATTACTATGAAATTTTGCCCAGTAAAATTATATGGAAAAATTAGTAGGCATGTTGATTATTTCTTAGAATAAATCCTCTGATTGCCTTACTTTTCCAAGAAGCTGAATTTCAAAAAATTACATAAAGTGAATTTAACTGTTATCTAAGGAATGTATTTTTCAAAGAGAGATATTACTTCTCAAGAAGTTATACATAAGGTGCAGAAATGTCAGTAAGCAATAACGTTATCTGCCAGTATTTAATAGTAAATGATATCCTAATTACCAATTTAAGAGGAGTCTGATTTCATACTGGCAAACTGCTATTTCTTTTCTAAAAACATGTTCTAATGTATGGTTTCAAGTAAACAGCCACATCTCTTTTGAATTAGCAAGTTAGACTGCATTTTACATTGTCATGGTTAAATAGTTCAATACCCCACAACTTTCCCTCTGTGAAACAGTGATAGCTGGCTAACATTCATTCTGCTACACTTTTGCACTGGGAATGCATCAACTCACAGGGAACACCTGTTCAACTAGTAGTGGTTACCTCAAAGTACTGTGTGAATTATCCCCAAGCCACATTTAGACTTGAAACAATCAATTAAAAACATCTGCTATCTAGGTAGCTCAGTTGGCTAAGTGTCCGACTCTTGACTTCAGCTCAGGTCTTGATCTCAGGGTCGTGAGTTCAAGCCCCATACTGGGTTCCATGAGCCTACTTAAACAAAACATCTGCCATGGATGAGGAATGGAAGAGCAACCATGTCACATCTAGTATGTTATTCCTGCTTTAGTCTCTTATACCCAATGTGAAAGAGAGGCAAGAAGAAGGTGCCCCTGCAGTACAATATGAAGGAATATGTGCATTCCTCCTTGAATTTCTCCTGTCTTAACACCTATGATATTACTCTGGCCTGGCTTTTCATCCACTCTCTGGTCATTCTATGTCAGGAGACTCTTCCTCTACATATCCCTTGAATACTAGTGCTTCTTAGATTTTCAATCTTGGAGCAATGTAGCCCCCTCCTTTCCAGCCTATTAAACTTTTCAATACATTCTGAGGTTTTCCTCTCCCCAATGTTTTTGCCACCTGGTGGAGAAAGGGGGTAAATGAACACAGGGAAAAGAAAAAGAGGGAGTACATTCAATAAGCAAATCAAATTATTAGATGCAAAAGTCCAATGATGTCTTACTTACTTCCAAAGCCAGTTGGTTTATTTTGTGCAAAGGCATTGTTCTGGGATGAGAAGAGACTGGTCCCTGTACCTGCAGTTCCAAACAAGCTATTTGATGTTCCTGTTGATGTGCCAAACCCAAAGCCAGTGCTTGTGGAGGTAGCTGGCTGACTAAATGAATTAGTACCAAATAATCCTCCTGGCAAGATGGAGAGGAAAAAAACAGTTAAATATATGGACTGGAACCACTAAATGAAGTCCTATACCAGCTAAGAATAAACCAACCATATTCCAAGTAAAATCCCTACCTGGTTTGGTCTGTGAATTTCCAAAGAGGCCTCCAGTATTGTTGCTAGAACCAAATGCAGATGTTCCAAATGCTCCTCCACTAGTAGTGCCAAAGCCAGTGTCTGAAAAAGGAAAATCCAGAGTCAAAATAAAATCTAAATCAGGTGACCCACTGGAAAGGATCTTAGTATTTCTTAATATTCTGTGTTTGAACAGGATAACTGGTCTAATCTGAAAATCATTTTTTCAAAGTTCCATCAGACTACAAATTACAGTTAAAATTAAGCCAAACTTTTTTTTTTTTTAAAGTTTTTATTTATGTATTTGACAGAGAGAAATCACAAGAGAGGCAGGCAGAGAGAGAGGAAGGGAAGCAGGCTCTCCGCTGAGCAGAGAGCCCGATGTGGGACTCGATCCCAGGACCCTGAGATCATGACCTGAGCTGAAGGCAGCGGCTTAACCCACTGAGCCACCCAGGCGCCCTAAGCCAAACATTTTATTCATTGTTCCAGGAGAAAAAAACAAAGTGAAGAGGTGTGACTTTTCAATAAAGTTATAGATGTTAATGGGTTTTAAAAAAAAAGAGTGCCAAGGTAACTAATGATCTTGAGCTACAGACAAAAGCAAAGTCATCAAACTTTAAAAGTGTTAAATTCTCTCTAGGAATTATATATTCCAGAGTCTCTGGGATGAATGATCCTTATTCACGGGAGTGTATAAGAAAGACCAGAATACACATGTTCAAGTTCCAACCAAGATTCTAATTCCATAGTTTAATGACAGGAAATACATTCTTTGAAAACAACAAAACAAAACAAAGAAGGGGCCCCTGGGTGGCTCAGTCCCTTAAGCATCTGGCTTCAGCTCAGGTCATGATCTCAGAGTGCTGAGATTGAGCCTCTTGTCAGACTCCCTGTTCAGTGGGGAGTCTGCTTCTCCCTCTCCCCTCTGCCCCTACCCCACGCCTTGGTGCCTTTTCTCTAATAAAATCTTGAAAAGAAAAGAAAAGAAAAAAAAAAAAGATTCTCTCTCTGCCCCTCCCCCAACTCCCCCCAAGGCTCATGCACATGCTCTCTTAAAAAAAAATATATATATATATATACACATATGTAACTTATATATATATATCAAGTACCTTCTATGAATAATCAAAAAACCATGAAAACTCCAAATTTATTTCTATTTCTTATAAAATTCTAACAAGATCTTATCCAGTTATTTATCAAAGAGAATTTGTTGTAAGACCAAAGTATGAATAAAATTCCTATCTAAACTATCAGAATGATTTTTTTCTTTTTAAAAATGTTTCAAGTTGGGGCGCCTGGGCGGCTCAGTGGGTTAAAGCCTCTGCTTCAGCTCAGGTCATGATCCCAGGTCCTGGGATCGAGCCCCGCATCAGGCTCTCTGCTCAGCATGGAGCCTGCTTGCTCCTCTCTCTATGCCTGCTTCTCTGCCTACTTGTGATCTCTGCTGTCAAATAAATAAACAAAATCTTTAAAAAAAATTTATTCAAGTATAATTAACAGTGTTACATTGTTTCAGAGTTTCAGAATCTGTATTTAAGAGTCTGTTTCTTCATATCTTTTTTCTTTGTTCATTTGTTTTCTTTCTGAATTCCACATATGAGTATAGGTCTTTCTCTCACTTATTTCACTTAGGATTATACCCCCTAGATCCACCCATGTTGATACAAACATTAAGATCTCAGTCTTGGAGCACCGAGTGGCTCAGTGGGTTAAGGCCTCTGCCTTCAGCTCAGGTCATGATCTCAGGGTCCTGGGATTGAGCCCCGCATCGGGCTCTCTGCTCAGTGGGGAGCCTACTTCCTCCTCTCTCTCTCTCTGCCTGCCTCTTTGCCTACTTGTGATGTCTGTCAAATAAATAAATAAAATCTTTAAAAAAAAAAAGAATCTCAGTCTTTATGATTAATATTCCACTGTATATATACCACATCTTTATCCATTCATCAGTCCATGGACACTTGGGTTGTTCCCATACCTTACCAATAATGCTGCAATAACATAGGGGTGCACATTTCTTTTTTAATTAGTATTTTGGTTTTCTTTGGGTAAATACCCAGTAGCGGAATTACTAGATTGTATGCTGATTCTATTTTTAATTTTCTGAGGAACCTCCACACTATTTTCCACGGTGGCTGCACCAGTTTGCATTTCCACCAAGAGCGGGCAAGGAAGGGTTCATTTTGCTCCATACCCTCGCCAGTACTTGTTATTTCCTGTGTTTTTTATTTCAGACACCAGAATGGATTTGTTCTTAGTAAGAATAGCTTAAGTTTCTCCCCTTGTTTTATAAAACTTACTCTGCCCAAATGTTGAAGTTGTGCCAAAGCCACCAGTGCCACCCCCAAAGGGTGTTCCAAATGACTTATTAAACATCTTCAAAATGAGTCTTTGCTTCAGCAAGCTGAAAGAAGAAAAAATTGTTACCTTTTAAGGACCACAGAATACAAACTAATTCTTTCAGAAAATGTCACTGTACGAGTTTAGTCCCATCCAAACTACAGCATAATGTTCACTCTCATTCAATATCCTAAAACTCTATATAATAAAAGGCCTTCTAAAATTGAGCTGAATTACTGGTACCATAATTTAAGGTTAAACTTCAGATCTCACCAACAATCATCCCTTTAAAACAATATTTTTGGTTTTTTAAACTTTTTTAAAGTTCCCTTCTAATGAAAATTTTGGGTCCATATGCCAGACCTAGGAGGTTATCCACAATACTGATTAAAAATTATAATGATATTCTGCTATCACAACCACCTGAGAAGGTAAAATTGTTGTCAGGCTGTATTTTGCATTATAAAAAGTTTTTGGGCCCTATTTGGGGGAGGGGGTATATAAAATGCTGTAATGGTAAATGTTCTTTAAACTATGTATGTCCCTCCTCCCATCTCCAAATCCGAGATTCTAGTGCCCTGACATTCTCTTTGAAATAACTTCTTAAGACCATTCTTTATGGTCCCCTACTTACCTATCTTTGTCTGGGAACATTACAGAAAATCTTTGGTGAAAATCCCCCAACTCATATGAATGACTCCTCTCCAATATTGAAACTATGCACTTAATGAGTTGGACCAAAGTGTTCCAACAAATACAAGCTTGATTTATGCCCCTCCCCAGATTTGCATAAAAGACAAGTTAAAGATAGTCTATTCAAAAGTAAACACTCTCCACCTATACCCCTGAAGCAAATTATATATTATATGTTAATTTTTAAAAAGTAAACACTGTCCCTGATAAATTTTCCTTAAACTTAAGGTTATCTGCTACCTCTTATCAGCCAGCAGACAAGAAAATACTGAGTAAACTTTGTGCTTTTAATATAAAAATCTCAGAAAATAGCCAATCATGCTTATCTGGATTTTGTAATAGGCAGGATGATTTTTCTATTATATAAACATGATGGAACAGTTTTTTTCTTCTAGTAAAATCATACTGCACTTGTATAATAGAATTAAACACTTAGAGATGCTCCCCACAATATTTGAGTTACCCTTTAGTACTTTCAGTCATTCTAATAACCAAAACATTTTGTGCAACGCTGGAAAAGATGAAGCTGTCCCTAAATACCTAAGGGTTTTATAAAAATCAACATTCTGCCCACTAAACTCCCCTAGGAAAAAGCTCCAACACTTAGTTCTTTATCCCAACATCTGGGAATTTACTAATTCCAATTAAACAAAGCTCACTGAAACCAGTAGTTCAAGAGAGCCACATCAGAATTAGTTAGCAGGCTTTTCAAAATAACCGCCCCTCCCCCAGGCCCCATTCTAGAGATAGGACCAAATTAATTAATGTCCAGGGTTGGGATGTAGACATTTGTATTTTGAAAGGCTCTTCAAGTGACTGTAATGCATTCTCTTGGAACCAGAGGCTATATTTCATGTAATCATCATTTCTCTTTTAGTAATGAGATCTGCTTGGAGTTTCCTGCCTTCTCAACTTAACAGGTGTCATTAAGTACAGATTGAGCCTTTCCCCTATTAACTGGCAACTTTCCTTTCCAGGGAAAATATTCTTGGAAGTACTTAGACGAAGAAGTCTAGACCTCTATGGTCTACCTATGTATTTGTTTTTCAACAGTTCATTTGGAATTGACAGTTGTGCTATGGGTCAGATGTCTAGACGATTTCATTTTGACTGCAATCTCTCTCATACTGCTGTCTTGAGCAACAGCCCTATCACATCCACTTCACTCTCTGTTGACTACATTTTTTGACCCATCATCAGCACAGCAGAAACTGTAAGGACTAAACACTAAATTTGCCATCCATTTTCTTATTCATCCCCATAACCAACAATCTGTTCATGTACATCTGACATCTATACAGCAATGTGTCAGGATTCAGAAGCTAAGTAATAGTTTTTTGTCTGTGACATTCACCCTTATATTAAAGATTTTAGTGTTAATTTGGGAACTAGGTTCTACAGACCAAATCCATAGCTCCTAACAATCAAAATTTGCTTTTTTAAAATTCTTATCCTAGGGCGCCTGAGTGGCTCAGTGGGTTAAGCCTCTGCCTTCAGCTCGGGTCATGATCTCAGGGTCCTGGGATCGAGCCCCGCGTGGGGCTCTCTGCTTAGCAGGGAGCCTGCTTCCCCCCTCTCTCTGCCTGCCTCTCTGCCTACTTGTGATCTCTCTCTCTCTCTCTGTCAAATAAATAAATAAAATCTAAAAAAAAAAAAAAAAAAAATTTAAAATTCTTATCCTAACAGGAGCACTTGGGTGGCACAGTAAATTGAGCATCCAACTCTTGATTTAGGCTCAGGTCATGATCTCATGAGTCATGAGATTGAACCCATGCTGGGCTCCCCAGTCAGTGGGGAGTCAGCCTGAGATTCTCTTTCCTTTTCCCTCTGCCCCTTCCACTGCTCCCTCTAGGGCACACACTAAGATACATAAATAAATCTTACTTTTAAAAAACCTTATCCTGGAGCGCCTGGGTGGCTCACTTGGTTAAGTGTCTGACTCTTGATTTTTGGCTCAGGTTATGATCTCAGAATCATGAGGTCAAGCCCCTCTCTGGGCTCTGTGCTCATCTCACAGTCTGCTTATCCCTCCCCCTCTGCTCCTCCATTGTTCATGCTCTCTTCTTACTCACTCTCTCAAATTAAAAAAATCTTAAAAAACATAAATTTAAAAATCTTATCCTAACATAAAAACCTAACATCACATATATTTCATAAGGGATTCTAAATAGTAATAAAATATCCTAGGAAAAACCTAATGGTTTATTAGCTTTTATACATTATCTCAACAATCCTAAAATGATGTTATTATGCATCACTATCTGTATTTTAAGGATGAGAAAAGAGGATCGAGTGTTTACCGAGCCTCCCAAGATCAAAGAAGTAGTAAGTGGTAGGGCCCCAGTTTAATCTATCTTCTGACTTCCCATGGACATCCTCAAGCCTAGGAGGGAACATACTAAGCAACAAAGAAAGAACATGTTCAGTATTAAAGAAATTCATTGCATCTGTTCCAGACCTAAGCACAAGGGACAACGTGGGGACCAAGTCCAATTTGGACTCTTGGGAAAAAAAGGTTCTCACTCAAGTTCAGCCTATCTTTTTGGGGTTCTGGCCATGATGGGCTTGGCTCAGTCTCTAGCCTAAGCATTCTGGGATTTAAGTTTGCTTTTTTTTTTTTTTTTAAATTATCACCATGGAAACAAACCAAGATTTTGGAAACAGCTTCACGATTTTTATCATAATTGCTAGAAACTGAAGAATGGCTAATGAATGGTTAACCCTTTGCCCTTTAAACAAATCATTTTCTTGACTACGCTATGAAATGTCAGCGACTCAATGAAAGATGTCCCATTCTCTACACTTTCCCCTTCTAAACCTACTAATTCTTTCTTCAAAACTTAGCCCAGGGGATGCCTGGATGGCTCAGTCGGTTGAGCATCCATCTTTTGGCTTTGGTTCAGGTCCTCATCTCAGGCTCCACACTCAGAGGACAGTCAGCCTGAGATTCTCTCTCTTTCCCTCTGCTCCTTCCCCTCTCATGTGTGCACGTATGCTTTCTCTCTCTCAAATAAAATCTTAAAAAACAAAAATCCTAGCTCAAGCTCAAATGTCATCCCTTCCATAAGCTTTCATAGCTCCTTCTAGCAATGAGTCAAGTCATTCCTCCAAGCTTACACAGCACATGATGATTTGTTTATAAGTATTCATCCTGACTCTGACTCTTTATGGTGGACAGTGTGATAATACCAACTACACAGATCTCCCTGTAAGAGAGAAGGATCTGTAGTCCCAGCTGGTGCAAAGTACTACCAAAAAGATAACCCTCAGCTACTGATCCTTTTCAGAACTGCCTCCACTGAAAAGTTGCCTTACTCAGTATCATATCCTCTTCCAAGGATAGCCCACATGCAAAATGAGGCCCCTTCACTCCAACTTAAGCTAATTCTAAAGGATGCTTCCAGCTTCACATTCTCCACAGGATTGCTGAGGCCTTCATTAAAATAATATCACAACTCGGGGCACCTGGGTTGGCTCAGTGGGTTAAAGCCTCTGCCCTCAGCTCAGGTCATGAGCCCAGGGTCCTGGGATTGAGCCCCACATCAGGCTCTCTGCTCAGCAGGAAGCCTGCTTCCTCCTCTCTCCCTGCCTGTCTCTGTCTACTTGTAATCTCTGTCTGTCAAATAAAGTCTTAAAAAAAAAAAAAAAAGATAATATCACAACTCAATTTCTCCCTCAGCCCATTCCCCTTCTCTCCCAAGGTGGTTATCTCAAAACACTGTAATAAAACTCATGCAAGACTATCTCTAACTCAGAGTCTGCTTCCCAAGGAGCTCAACCTTCAAAAACTCCAACCCTCCCCAATACACAATGAACTTCTCCAGGATAAACAGTATCATTGGTTTACTATCCCAGAAACTAAAAAAGGATCTGAAACATATACAGTTGACCTTTAAACAATACTTCTGGCACCCCCAAAACTTAAGTACCTAATAACCTGTTAGATAGAAGCCTTATCAATAACATAGTTAATGCATATTTTATATGTTATGTACATTATGTACTACATTATTACAGTAAAGTGAGCTACAGAAAGAAATGTTTAAAAGGTCATAAAGAAGAAAGAATAGGGGCGCCTGGGTGGCTCAGTGGGTTAAGCCTCTGTATTCGGCTCAGTCATGATCTCAGGGTCCTAGGATCAAGCCCCACATCGGGCTCTCTGCTGAGCAGGGAGCCTGTTTCCCCCCCTTTCTCTGTCTGCCTCTCTGCCTACTTGTGATCTCTGTCAAATAAATAAATAAATCTTAAACTAATGACGATAACCACTAATGTGTTTTTTTAAACAAAGGCTGTATGATCAAGTTATTTTTTTTTTCAGGATTTTATTTATTTGACAGACAGAGATCACAAGTAGATAGAGAGGCAGACAGAGAGACGGGGGTAAGCAGACTCCCTGCTGAGCAGAGACCCGATGCGCAGATGCACAATGTGATGCGATGCAATGCGATGCTGGATCCCAGGACCCTGGTATCATGACCTGAGCAGAAGGCAGAGGCTTTAACCCACTGAGCCACTAGATGCCCCTGATCAAGTTATTTTAGAAGTAACTTCTTACTTAAAATCAAGTGTGATGAATTCTCAGAACAAAAGGATACCATGAAAGGAAGACTCTTGGTAGAATTTTTCATTTAATTAAGAGGTTGGAAAAAGGAAGAGATCACAAAATGGCTGAATACAAAGCAAAAAGTTGTTTGGTCTGTTATATATATGGTATATTTCACATATATATGTATGCATGTATGCAGAAATGTTTATGTATGTGTATATATTATCACAAACTAGCTGATAACATTTAAAATAGGGCTATGTCAAAAAAACAGATTTTGGGCCTCTCATAAAAAAACCTAATGATTAAGCAAACTAGGGACTCTAATCATTTAGTAATAGTCTGGAGTTTAGTAGCAACTGCCCTCCCCCAACTTTGGTAAAGCGTAATCTCCAATGTGCCACAATGTCCACCAGCATCACTCATTTCCATCAGCTGCCTGACTCCAACAGATTTTGAGTTTGTAATTTCTGATATAATCAGAGAAAGGACCCACATGTTTAAAACTGGAAAAGCAGTAAGTGCCAGGAAGCCCAACAGGAAGTAAAAATTAGAATGTGAGCAGGAAATATGAGGAAAAATTTGTGGGGATTCAGAATGTGAACTGGACCTTGGCGGACTAGAAAGACAAGAAAGGAAATGAGGACCAAGATAAATAAGGTACACAGGTAAGGGGCGCCTGGGTGGCTCAGTGGGTTAAGTCGTTGCCTTCAGCTCAGGTCATGATCTCAGGGTCCTGGGATCGAGTCCCGCATCAGGCTCTCTGCTCCGCAGGGAGCCTGCTTCTCTCTCTCTCTCTCTGCCTGCCTCTCTATCTACTTGTGATCTCTCTCTGTCAAATAAATAAATAAAATCTTTAAAAAAAAAAAATAAGGTACACAGGTAAGAATAGGTATTTGTGTACCTATCCTATCTGGCCTTGTATTTTACAACCAAAGCTCAGCTTCCCTCATATAATAAGCATAAATAAATATACTTATCAGTTCATTAGACAGAGGTCTTAAATTATCCAACTGAAGAAGTAAATCAGAGCACTCTACTATAGATGTACCCAGGATATGGTATCAAGAATAGGACACCATCAGAACATTTGGACAAAGTTACCTTAGAGAGTTATT